>NC_083099.1:72344430-73606293 GCF_949774975.1 Lagenorhynchus albirostris | reverse complement strand
AGTAGTGTGCATATGTTAATCCCAACCTTCTAATTTATCCCTCCCCTGCAACTTTTCTCCTTTGGTAACCATAAGTTTGTTTTCTAAGTCTGTGAGTCTGTTTCTGTTTTGTAAATAAGTTCATTTGTATCATTTTTTTAGATTCCATGTGTAAGTGATATCCTATGATATTTGTCTTTCTCTGTCTGACTTACTTCACTGAATATGATAATCTCTAAATCCATGCATGTTGCTGCAAATCTCATTATTTCATTCTTTTTTATGGCTGAGTGATATTTCATTGTATATATGTACCACATCTTCTTTATCCATTCATCTGTTGATGGACATTTAGGTTGCTTCCATGACCTGGCTATTGTAAATAGTGCTGCAGTGAATATTGGGGTGCATGTATCTTTTTGAATTATGTTTTTTTCTGGACATATGCCCAGTATTGGGATTGCTGGATCATATGATAGCTCTATTTTCACTTTTTTAAGGAACCTCCGTACTGTTCTCCATACTGGCTGTACCAATTTACATTCCCACCTACAGTGTAGGAGGGTTCCATTTTGTCCACACCCTCTCCAGCATTTATTATTTGTAGACTTTTTGATGGTGGCCATTCTGACTGGTGTGAGATGATACCTCATTGTAGTTTTGAAAACCAATCTATTTAAAGGATCTAGAGAATGGATCCGTTCAATGGATCTAGAGAAACGAATTGCCTACGATAAGACAAAGAGACATAGGTCTTTATGTAAGTTCCAGTTTCACATGAACTTTAATACCATTTGGCATGTGTATGGGGATAAGTGAATGAAGAAATTACACATGAAAAGAAAGAGGGTCCAAAAATGGAAAAAAGTATGATATATCACAATTTCATAAATATTAAAGGAATTAAAAAAGCTTAGTACAACAGTGAAAATTCAAAATGTACAAAAGTATGAAATAGTTCAGTGGAAATATTTTCAATAGGGCAAATTAATTACAGAAAAAAAAAGATTAGAAGGGGGAAGAATAAAATATTTGAATTTGTAAAAACAGTTGCATTTCCAGGTGAAAGAACTGTTGCCATAAAGAATGTGTTTACAAACAAGAAATTGGTACTATGAAGTCAGTCCCTGGAATATGGTCCTATGTTTTGAAGAGAATGAAAGTACAAAAATTTTTTTAATTAATTTATTTTATTTTTGGTTGCATTGGGTCTTCGTTGCTGCGTGCGGGCTTTCTCTAGTTGTGGCGAGCGGGGGCTACTCTTCGTTGCGGTGCACGGGCTTCTCATTGCGGTGGCTTCTCCTGTTGCGGAGCATGGGCTCTAGGCGCGCAGGCTTCAGTAGTTGCAGCACACAGGCTCAGTAGTGTGGCTTGCGGGTATAGAGCACAGGCTCTGTAGTTGTGGTGCATGGGCTCAGTAGTTGTGGCTTGCGGGCTCTAGAGCACAGGCTCAGTAGTTGTGGTGCACGGGCTTAGTTGCTCCGCGGCATGAGAGATCTTCCCGGACCAGGGCTCCAACCCGTGTCCCCTGAATTGGCAAGCAGATTCTTAACCACTGCACCACCAAGGAAGCCCCAAAATATTTTAAAAATGTGCTTTATTTACTTTTGGCTGCAGGTAATTTTACTGAGGTTTTCGAGGTGGGGAGGTTTCTACGACTACTGAGTTTTCTCTTGGTATTTTAACTCTCCCACTTCCCGCAGGAGGCAGAACATCTTTCCTTGTACTTTTTTAGTTTATTCAGACCATTGGTGAAATCTTTTAACAACTGGATTTTGTTTTTTCTTTTTGATAGCTGTTAACTTGAGTACTCTCCCCCTTTTGGCATTTAAGATCTTGTAAACAGGTACAGTTTGTTTCTCAGGCTTCAAAGGAAGAGTATTGCTGATACTTCTTTAATTATGTGAGAAGCTCAGCCTCTGGTGGCTGGCATTGAATTCTAGTTGGGTCATCACTGAATTTATCATCTTTTCCCTTCCTGATTTATTTCATCTTTTTCTCCCCAGTTGGCACCCACTCATCCCCCTTCCCCTTTTCTTTCATTTTCAGGTGCTTTTCTTGGATGTATTTTTGTGAGTTCATGACCAAATTTTACTTCTTTTGGGGGGCTTAGCTTTCCAATGTTGATTTCTTTGCCTCATGAATGTAAATCTCTGTGCCGTTGTAAAATGTTGAACTGTTTATTTTTGTATTTTGTTCATAGTTCTAATCACTGAATCATTTAGGGAGTTGTGATCCTGTTGCATGGTAACCAAGATGGTGCATGGCTTGTTTGTTAAGACTTTGCTGGTACCTGAACTTTCATGTCCATGAGGTTTGTTCATTTTCAGAGGACAATTTAAGTTTGAGTTGCTAGCCGAAACTACTAGGTTCTCATATTACTGGGTTTCAGTATTACATTCTAGATTCTCCTTAATTTCTGGTGCTGGATGACAGTGCTCAGCACCTCCTTAACTGAGTAGAGCTTCGTTTGGAGGCTTGTATCAAATGAGGGAGGGTTGCTAGTTGAATGGCCCTCCTCCTTTGAGTTCTCAATGGCTAACAGTTTCTATCTTTCATGGGACATCTGCATTTTCCCAATCCCAAGCTTCTCTTTTCTACATAGATAAATTTTTTTAACCAACTATTTGATGATAAGTCTTTCCACTGTCAGTTCCTGAGCTCTGTTAGGTAGGAAGGTAGGACAGTCTTAGGTCTGGGTATAGAATCTACTCTGAGGTTACCCAAGGTAGAAGAGCAGCACTGGAGTAACAAAGAGCCTTAAACTGTGAGCTTATACTTGACTTCTAACTCGACGTGACCCTTAAGGCACGCGTTTTCCTCCTGGACTTCACCTTCCCCACTTACAAAATAAGGAGGCCGAACTAGATCATTTCTTCAGTGACTTACAAATCTAACATTCCATGATTCTCAGGAGCTTTCTGTTCATCTCTCTGTGTGAAGTAGGCAAGTATTATAAATATTTATAAATAAAATATTAATTGAAAATAAAATTCTGAAGCATGGGCGGTCAGCCTCGTTAAGAAACAGCGCAATCCGGAGGTGCCTGGTTTGCTGACGGCAAAAGATGGTGATGGAGCAGGCTTACCCTCTGTTACCCCCTTTTATCTTATTGTGTATAACTGGGAGCTTCCAGATTTGTGAGAACACATACACAGATCTTTTTTGTTGTCTGCAAAGGTCTTAGCCAACACATATCCATTCTTGATCCAGTAGCCCTCTGAGACTGGTGTGTTTCAGATCTACCCTTCTCATCAGGGTTCCAGGATGCATCTAAGGGATAGAGGGCAGGAACCTCCCGCTTAGTGCCCCTAAAATGGGCTGGAATTCCCCTCTGCCACAAACCAACTGACAGTAACTGAGGAGGACAGGGCAAGAGGAAGGTTAGAAGTTACTGAGCATGACAAGGGGTGCTCTGCTGGTGAACTGCCCACGGGTTTCTTGGTATCAGTCAACTGGAGCTTAAAAAAACCCCATCTTCATCATCCTACCCCTACATCCTCAAATCTGACATCCTAATCGCGGAATTACAGTTCAGTGTCTTCCTTGTGATTTCAACATTGCAGACCTTTCAGGTTTGTTAACTTTTAAGAATATTCATTCACTTGCTTGGGGTTTATTTCAAGCCCAAATGCACAGAAATACCTTACTTTTTTTTCCCATGCCCTCCAGTATTCTATAATGAGGGAACGGGCACACAACTCTAAGACATTCATTCATCCAGCAAACATTTATTGAGCCCCTGCCATGGGCCAAGCAATACTTAGCCCTGGAAATACAGATAAAGCTATTTTTCTTCTCATTGGTTTCACTTGTAGTTACTTTTCTTCACTTCCATTTCCCAGACCCTCCACTGTTCCTGACTCTCCTCAGTATACTTGAGAGCTGAGTACTGAACCACTGTAATTAAAATAGGCCTGAGGGGGCTTCCCTTCCCTGGTGGCGCAGTCTTTGAGAGTCCGCCTGCCGATGCAGGGGACACGGGTTCGTGCCCTGGTCCGGGAAGATCCCACATGCCGCGGAGCGGCTGCGCCCATGACCCATGGCCGCTGAGCCTGCACGTCCGGAGCCTGTTGCTCCGCAACGGGAGAGGCCACAACAGTGAGAGGCCCGCGTACCGCAAAAAAAAAAAAAAAAAAAATAGGCCTGAGGTACTCCTTGCTATATTTGGGCACTTACCAAAAGGGTGTGGCACATGTGTCATAGAAGCTCTTTTCTGTGTTTTCAGTTTTCTTAATTTAATGTGCTTCTGAGAGAGCAGTTTCTGTTCCTGTGTCAACACAATGGTCCAAATAATGCATGTAGACGCTCCTCACTCTAGGAGGTGAAGCTTAGGCTCCTCCCATCCCCCTTGCTTCTGGGTGTGGGCTGGACTTAGTGACTGGCTTCCAAGGGATAGAGTGTGAAGAGGGGAAAATAGCAGCTTTACAGTGGAGAGACCTGGCAGATATTACTTTAACCAGGCAATCAAAGTTGACATCACCAGGGATGTCATGTGGATATTACGCACCCCTGATATGATGTGATGAGATAGGTACATCGCCTCATGGAATTCTTTCCACAAACCCATAATCTCAGTCTAATCATAAGAAAAACGTAAGACAAACCCAATTTGAGGAACTTTCTACAAAATACTTGACCAGTACTCCTCAAAACCGTGAAGGTCATGAAAAACAAGGAAAGACTAAGAAACTAATAACTAAACACAATAGGACAGATAGTGGAACAAAGGTCATAAATTAATGAAAAAAATCTAGTAACATATGAATCTGGAGTTTGGCTAGTAGTAACATACCAAGGTTGGTTTCGTAGTTTTGACAAGGGAAAACAAATTGGGTGAGAGGGGTATGGGCATGTTCTGTACTATTTTTGTAACTTTTCTGTAAATCTAACATTATTCCAAAGTAAAAAGTTTATTTTAAAAAATTCCTAGCAAGACTGATAAAGAGGAAAAAACACAAATTATCAATATCAGGAATGAAAATAAGAATATTGCTGCAGACCCTACAACATTAAAAAGCTAATAAGATGGTATAACTATCTTTGTGCAATAAATTGAACAATTTAGATGGAATTAGCAAATTCCTTGAAAAATACAGGTAAAACTGATATAAGAAGAAAGGAAAAACCTGAATAGTTCTATAAATTGAATCTGTAATTAAAAACTTATCACAGGGACTTCCCTGGTGGTATAGTGGTTAAGAATCCGCCTGCCAATGCAGGGGACATGGGTTTGAGCCCTGGTCTGAGAAGATCCCACATGCCACGGAGCAACTAAGCCCCTGTGCCACAACTACTGAGCCTGCGCTCTAGAGCCTGTGCTCTGCAACAAGAGAAGCCACTGCAATGAGAAGCCCTGCACAGCAATGAAGAGTAGCCCCCGCTCACCGCGACTAGGGAAAGCCAGTGTGCAGCAACGAACACCCAACGCAGCCAAAAATAAATAAATAAATTTATTAAAAATTAATTAATTAAATTAAATTTAAAAATAAAAACTTCTCACAAAGAAAATTTCATGTCCAGATGGCTTCCCCAGTGAGCTACTCAAAATATTTAAGAAAGAAACAATATCAATATTGTTCAAATACTTTCAAAGAGTTGGGGAAAAGGGAATACTTTCAACCTGTTTTACAATGCTAAGATAATCCTGATGTCAAAAAAGAAAAATTACATTACAAAAAAGAAAATTATTAGACAATATCTTTTATGAACCTAGATATAAATATCCTAACCAAAATATTAGCAAACCAAATCCAGCAATATCCAAAAAGTATATCACATCTTGATCAGTAATGCCAGATTTGTTTCAGTAATGCAAGAATAGTATAACATTTTAAAATCAATCAGTATACATTTCGCATTAAAGATTAAAGGAGGGGCTTCCCTGGCGTTCCAGTGGTTAAGACTCCAAGCTCCTGATGCAGGAGGCACAGATTTGATCCCTGGTCTGAGAACTAAGATCCCACATGCTGCATGGCATGGCCTCCCCTCCCCCGCAAAAAAAAGATTAAAGGAGAATCACCTCAATATGTAGAAAAAGCATTTGACAAAATTATAAACAGCTAATGATAAAACACTAAGCCAACCAATAATTGAGAGAAACCCTTATTAATCTAATAAATGGTATCTATCTCCACAAAGCCTATAGGTATCATCACACTTACTGAGCACTTCCCCCTAACATCAGAAACATGACTGATTGGTGGTTCTGTTACCACCAGAATTCAATATTGTACCAGGGGTTCTAGCAATTACTATAAAGCAAAGGGAAAAAGGCATAAAAATCAGAAATAAAAACGGCATTATTTACCGATGACAAGATAATATACATAGAAAATCTGAAAGAATCTGCAAATATACTATTAGAATTCAAAAATGAATTAAGTAAGGTTATTGGATAGAAAATCAATATACAAAAAACAACTGATCATGTTTTATGATCAATTAGAAAATGAAAATCTTAAAAATCTAATTTATAATAACTTAAAAACACTAAATATTTAGGAATAAATATAATGAAAGATATGCAAAAGCCCTACACTGAAAACTACAAAACATTAAGAGAAATTAAAGAAAACGTATCAATGGAAAAATATACAATGTTCATGGATTAGAAGGCTCATATTACTAAGAAGTCAAATCTCACTAAACTGATCTATAGATTCAGTTCAATCCCAATCAAAATCCCAGGAAGATTTTTTGTAGAAATGGATGGGAAGATTCTAAAATGTATATGGAAATGCAAAGGACCTAGAAGAGTCAAGGTGTATTCAAGAAGATCAAAGTTGGAGGATTTACACTACCAGATTTCAAGACTTAATATAAAGCTACAATTAACAAGACAGCATTGTATGGGGATAAAGACAAAGAAATACACTCACAGAAGAGAATAGAAAGTTAAGAAATAAACTCAACACATATAGAGTCACTTGATATACAACAAAGTCACCACTGAAATTCAATGGGGAAAGGATGGTCTTGTCAACAAATGGGACTACAGCAACTGGATATTCTTACAGAAAAAGAAAAAGGAGAACCTTGATCCTCTATTTGACACCATAAGCAACATTTCATTTGAAATGGATTATAGACCTGAGCATTAGAACTGAAACGATAGAATTTATGTAAGAAAATAAGAGCATATCTTCATGACTTTGGGGTAGGCAAGATTTTTTTAGGCAGGACACACAAAGCAATACACAAAAGAAAAAAAATTATGCTTCAGATTGATTAAAATTAAGAGTGCTTATCAAAGATGTTATTGAGAATGAAAATCAAGCCTTGTACTGGAGAAGATTTTCACAATGTATATAGTCAACAAAAGCCCCATTATAAGAATATATAAAGTATTTCTAAAAACAAGTAAGAAAAAGACAACCTAATTTTTTAAAAATGGGCAAGAGACACAAGCAAGATTACACAAAAGAGGTTATCCAAATGGACAAATAAGCACATAAAAAGATGTTCAAATAAGCAAAATACAGTTAAATCTACAATCATTTACTAATACTCATTCACTACAGTGGTTCAAATTTAAAAGACTGACAACAGTCATTGATGAATATATGGAACAATTGAACTCTCTCCATTGCTGGTGGGAATGTATATTTATGCAACTTTGGGAAATTGTAGGATAGTGTGTGCTAAAGCTAATTGCATGCCTATCCTACAACCAAGTAATCCCATTCATAGTATACCTCCAAGGAAAATGAGTCCACCAAAAGACAAGTGCAAGAACGTTTCTAGCAGTTTTATTCATAATAGCCAAACACTAGCAACAACTTCAGAGGGATGGATAACCAAATTGTGATATATTCATATAATGGAATACCACACAGCAATATAAAAGAGTGAATTACTGTTACATGCCACAGTGGATTAATCTCACTGCCCTGTGTCAAGCAAAGAAGCTGGATGCCAAAGAGTACATACTCTTTCACTCAATTATGTTCAAGACAAGATGGAAACACGCTGTGGTAGTATAAATAGAAGTCAGAGTAGTTGTAACCTTTGGGGGGCTGGTATTGACAAGGAAGGGGCATAGGGAGCCTTCTGGGGCACCAGAGATGTATACATATGTAAATATTCATTGAACTGTACATTTTAAATTGATGCACTTTGCTACACTTCTATAAAATAAAAGAACAATGGAACAAAAATAGTAACCAATCGAGACAATAATAACAGTAGACAATAGATAATGAAAGTCTGGAGCAAAGAAGTGAATTTGGAGACAGATGTTGAGGGGGCAGTGTCGTAATTCCTGAGTTGACTCTTCAGGACTCCATTAGAATCCAAAGACATCTCCTTACCAAGAAAAAAAGTGTAAAAATAGCCACCCCATAATGATTAAATACATTTATTTTCTTTTCAATATTATCTCGTATTTCAATGGAGATTGTTGCTTTAAACATTTGAGATAAACGTTTTTTCAAAAAGTGAATTGCCAGTGATACAACCCTGCTTAGGAAAACTTGCCAAGGGGCTTATTAACACACATGCTATTGCCTGTGAGAAAGTTTAAAAAAAAAAAAAGGAGCTGTGGGAAACAGGCCTCTGAATAACAGAAAGGAAGGAAAGCTATTTCCTCCAGTGAGTGGTGAATGTGTGGAGAAGGGATGTAGGTGACAATCCTTCCTCCCTGTACTTTTCCCTCATGCAAGAAGGAAAGAGATGCAGATATATTTCCTGAGGGGATTTTCTCCAAAGCAAGGTGTAAGCAAAACATAGTGAACCAACCCAAGGCAATTGGGCTGTTTATAATTATGAGGGTCTATCTGGTAGATAACACACGAGGTCCATAAGTCTCCCAACCCACAGTGTTGCTGCTACAATGAAAGCAAGTCTCAGCCCAAATTTGGCCACACACACATAATGGTTATTATCAGGCAGGCTTAGAAACCCGTCTTAAAACTTGTTCTGTGGACTTGATGAAGCCCCAGGTGGGTGTTGTTTTAAGAACTCCATCTCACTTGAAACAAATAAAACATGAGTCTCCTGTGAGGATTCAACTGCCATCTTGTCAAACTCAAAGGGCCAAGACTCTTTTGAGTCAGTGGCTGGATTACAGGACCATTTAGGAGACAAGCCCAGAACACCATTCTACAGGGTTTGGGCCACCAGCCTGTGACTCTGACCATGCAATGGCAGGGGTGCTCTTCAATATTTCCAGGGAATCCACACCTCTTGGGTCACTACTAATGTCACCAAGGGAAACATGTCTAACATCCATTTTGCTAGTTAACAAAGCCTCTGGTGTGAACTGGACCAGGAATGTGGGAGGTATTTCATGACAAGCTTTGCTCACCACCTCTGGAGAAAACACTCCTGCCTAGGACATCTGGCTGTCTCAGGCTTGTAAATCCAGTGTACTTCACACATGTTTATATCGCTGTGGTTCTGCTGAAGCCGTCAAAGTAAATTATAGACAACAGGACAGAAGCTGTCACAGAACTGATTTCTTAACTGAGGGACATAAAAGTCAAGGTTGGTGGAAGGGAACGAGGCTCTCTCTTTGACATTAGGTCCAGGGATGAAAGAAGAATTGTGAATGACAAAAATTAGGAATAAGTGAGAGAAAATAGGAAAAAAGAAGCAGTTACAGTAACATTGTTTAAGCTTTTCTTAATTTATTGCCTTTAATAAGAGGGGGTTGTAAACCTTTGGAAAAACAATGTGGAAATCAAAGCCACAGACTCAGGTGAGCACTAAAAGAGCCTGCTGGGGGCTTCCTTGGTAGCACAGCGGTTAAGAATCCGCCTGCCAATGCAGGGGACAGAGATTCGAGCCCTGGTCCGGGAAGATCCCACATGCCACAGAGCAACTAAGCCTGTGCACCACAACTACTGAGCCTGCGCTCTAGAGCCCACGAGCCACAACTACTGATCCCAGGAGCCACAACTACTGAAGCCTGCATGCCTAGAGCCCGTGCTCCGCAACAAGAGAAGCCACTGCAATGAGAAGCCCGCACACCACAACAAGGAGTAGCCCCCACTCGCCGCAACTAGAGAAAGCCTGCGCGCAGCAACGAAGACCCAACGCAGCCAAAAATAAATAAATAAATTTTATTTAAAAAAAAAAAGCTGGATGGATTACCAAAACCAGTGTTCAAATCCTACCTCTGCCACGCACATGATGCTGAGTTGCCTACTTTTTACTTCTCTCTCCCTTAGCTCCTTAACCTGTGTAGTAGGAACAGTAATTCCTTCCTAAGGAAATTCTCTGCAAGGAAACCCAAACCTATCGGTTTCAAACGCCTGACATTGGCACACTCCTGCCCCCTGGTGGCGATTTTTAGAACTCTGTGGGCCGTAGTAAGGGCAAAAATTAAAGGTGGAAACTGTAAAACAAAAATCATGAGATGCCTTCCTTGTAATGCACAATAGCTTTTTTTTTTAATTAATTAATTTATTTATTTTTGGCTGTGTTGGGTCTTCGTTTCTGTGCGAGGGCTTTCTCCAGTTGCGGTGATAGCTTTTTAATTGCTAATTTTCTTACCTTCTCAGTGCCTTTCCCCTCCTCCTACTATCAGTAGTACACACACTGCAGGAAGTTTCAGGAGTCATCCAATTACCCGGGAGGAATTGTTGTATATTTATTTTCATTTGTATTTTTCCTTCTCCTCCAGATCACAAGGATTTAGGGAGCATATCCATGTCTTTATGTCCTTAGAATGGCCTTTTTAGGAGATGTGACCACAGACTCAAAGCTGTGGGAGTTACACAAAATCCTGCTGGAGATCATTTAAACATTAAAACTTGTAGTACTAGCAGGTAGAGAGAATATGAAAAGAATTCAAGATTGAATGCAGCAGTAAATAGATTAATTGGATTTAATTAAGAAGTGAAGCAACTGATTTATAGAGCTTCACCCATCCTAATTAGCTGATAAAATGGAAAGAAGCTCAAATAATTAGTAGGACTTGTAATTGGAACCCAGATGAATAGGAATACTAATCCAACTCCATCGATAGAACAATTTTCTTTTTAAAAAATATCATGAATTTCCCCATTTTTCAATACTGTCAAATATGAGTTTGGAGTTGGAGTGGGAGAGGGAAGCAACAGAAGAAGTGAAAGGAGTTGGAGGAAGATCTAGAAATGGGGATGGAGTGGGAGCAAAGTCCTGGCAGATGGATGCCAAAGTCAACACTTGCCCTGCTCCACAGCTGACGTGGTGCCAGTCCCCAGGCTTTTCCCCCACCTTGTGACCTGGCACCCTCATGTTGCTTCTTAGTTGACCAGGGCTCCTGCTCTGTCTTCCCACCTGGACATCCCTCAGTGGGTCTTGGCCAGGACCCCATTGCTACCCTTAACACGTGGATCTTTTGTCTGCTACACTTTTTCACTTTCATCTGCTGGCTCCAGCCTATCCCTGAGCAAGGTAGTGATGTAGCTGAGGTATTTAGGTGTGATTCAAGAGTCCTGAAAGAATTATGAGTTTTGGGTTCCAGCTCCAACTTGGTAATTAACCAAGCCACAATGTCCTGAAAACTTGATTTCCTTTTCTGTTAAATGGGTATATCTATCTTCCCTAGCCCTAGGAAGGATCGAATGTGTAAAATACATGGGCAAGTGCTTATAAAAGGTAAGGCTTGTATCATGTAAAGCAGTGTCATCAATAGCTAGTTTATGATAACCTGCCTCCTCCAGCCTTCCACATAAGAACTCTGTGGTGCTCTCAAGCTGTCTCCTTCCTGCCTGTTTTTTCCCTTTCCCTATCACAACCTAATCTTTGTGTATAGTTGCTATTTACACCTTAATAGTATTAAAGCAGAGATTTGGACAATTAAATCCAAGATAGTTATACCTTGCCCAGAGATATTTGCATGTTAAACCAAATAGGGTAGTAAAAACATTTAATCCTTGTTTAAGAAATGTTAACCAACAGTTTGGAGTAGGGGAGAGAAGCGAGGCTTTCCTTGAGCTCTGAAATCACTTAATTCGTGCCTGAATTATCCCATCTGAGCTGGAATTCACAGTGAATATTTGGATCAGTGTTTTAAAAGGATAGCTTTAGAGACTTGAATTCCATTTTTTTTCTATACGTATGGTTTGTTTTTTAACTGGGATCATCTTACCTTTATGGTTAACATCCAATGGCCCAACATGGTCCACTGAGAGACATAATAGTGAGGTAGTTTAGTGCACAAATTCTGGAGCCAGGTGACCTCAGCTCAAATCCTGGCTCTCCCATGTATTACCTGCATGTCCTTGGGTGGGCTATTTAAGTGCTCTGTGCCTCAGTTTCCTTATCTATAAAATAGGCTTATTGGGCGGATTAAATAAGTTAATAATAGGTCTAAAACATGTAGAATATGAGAGTTCCCTAGTGGTCCAGGGGTTGGGACTTGACGCTTTCACTGCCCAGGGCCCGGGTCGGGAAACTAAGATCCCGTGGGTGGCGTGGCCAAAAAATAAAAATAAAAAATTACATGTAAAAATTGAAACCATTTAGAAATTTATTTTTAAAAACTAAAAAATCTCACTTAAGTTCCTCCCCTCTCACTTAAACTTCACTCCCCTCTCCACAGGCCATGATTAAAGTTAACTTGTGATGATCCTTCAAGAGTTTTTAACTGATTTTTTAAAAAATCATGGGAATATAATTTACTCGTTATTTGGCAACTGGTTTCTCTCAACAGTGCAGCTAGGAGGTATTTCCAGGTCCCTAGTCTACCTCTTTGTCCCTATGGGCTTCCCAATATGCCCACAGCACAATTCACTTAACCCATGTCTTATTGATGGATATTTGGGCTTTTTCCAATTGTCCACTATTATGTTCCCTTTTCACTCATTCTTTTCTTTTTGTAATTCAAAACCATCAAGCTGAACCTTAGCAGGGCTTCCTCATTTCACAATCATAGCTCATTTCCTATTGAGCAAAGCTTCTTCCTCAGGTCAGCTCTTGCCACACCCCTAAGGGTAGGGGGCTTTTTCCACAGAAAGAAGTGGAATTAGCTATCCTGGGCCTTAGGAGCAAACATGCTCACTCTCTTGACGGTGATGCCCAGGCTGCTTGGCCCACGCAGCACTGCTGACCCTGGGGCTCCTGAACAGCTAATAACCTGAAACAACAAAATCAACGTCACTTTGCCTCCAGTGTGGTTGGTAAGTTTGTAATAGATGTGGAAACAGACAGGATGCCTTCCCATGACATATACCACCTCATGGAAGAGAGGTGTGTTCCAGGGTGAGTCTGTTTCCTCCGTGTCATTCCAATATACGCTCCTGCTTTCAGGGGTCACTGGCGATAGGCTTCCCTGTCATAAATGCTCTTTCCTCTCCCTTTGAGGATGAACTGAAATCTGACCCCTTTTTTTTGAAGCTTTCCCAATTGCTCCGGCCTATAATAGTACTTCCCTTTTCTGAATTTCTTCAGCAAGAATGCTTCTAAGTGCAGAACACCTTGTAAGGGTGAACCCCTGGGCCACAGAACCAGGGATTGTGGGGAGGTTTGAGATAGAAGCCCATCGTATACCTGAATCTCATAGAAATAATGTAGTTATAAGAGGAGAGGCCTATAAGCAGAGAGACACTATGGGATATACTGGAGTTAATATGTACGAAAGGGAAGTGTAGATTAGAAGCATGTATACCCACGACAAGAAAGAAGGAAAGCAAGAGTCTAGTGCAGTATTCCTCAAAATGCAGTCTGGGGAATTTGTTAGAAATGCAAATTCTTAGACCCCTCTGCAGACCTACTAAGTCAGAAACTCTAAGGGTGGGGCCCATCAATCTGTTTTAACAAGCCCTCCAGGTGAGTCTGATTCATTGGGAAGTTTGCGAACCAGTGATAGCAAAGAAGAGACTTTTGCAACTGAAAATCTCGGGAGAAGTAGAGCAGCTAGAGGGACTCCAGGCGCTGCTCATGCTTCACCCATTGTCAGCTGCTGCAATGTGGATCTGGTGGAAGGAAGTGGAGGAACAAATCCAAGTGACACATGGTCCTTCCTTTCAAGATGGGATGCATAAATAAGACAGCAGTCCTACAGAGTGAGATGGACTCTGTGCCAAAGCGATGGTTGAGACCAGTGGTTCCCAACTGATGTGCCTTGGGGAAGCCAGTCTGTTACAAATACAGATTCCTAGATCCCACCCTGAGAGATTCTGATTCGCATCTGAAGAGTGACTGAGTCTATACTTTTAAAAGCTGCTCAAATTTTTATGACAACTGTAAAGAGAAGCCTGGTTTGGGAAGCCTTGTTATAAATAGTGGTAACGAGGAGGTTCTGAGTAGGGAGGGGAGAACTCAAGCCTGGGGTGGGAGGGAAACTCCACCTAGTAGGAAGGGATAAGCTCCCCTCCAAGGGCCTGTGCCCGTCACGTATTTCCTGGAGGGCCTGCAGGGACAGGAGAATTACCGCCGTCTGGGGCTGAAGTTCTGCCTGAAACTTGGCCCCAGGATTTCTCTTCTCCGTGCCAGATGTGGAGACTGATGGAGGAGACACGACAGGAGGAAGGCTTTTGGGAAGAGGGCGTGTGATGAAGGCTTAAAGGTTAATGTTAATTATCCAGCAAATTGTCAGACCTTCTCAAGAGCTACTAACCAAAAGACTGAGACTGCTTTTTTTTTCTTAAGGGAGTGGGGGCGGGAGGGACGATTTAGAAAGCTCCAGAAGTGATTGAGCTCAGGCAAAGCTAGGATTTATCTAGTCCCTGCTCTAGACTGCTCTCTGACAGTCGCAGTCCTAAGAGAGGGGGTGTGGGGTCACCACCCGAGTTGGTGATAAAGCCATCATCTCCAATGGTCTGCAAAAGTTGATTTTATAAGCAGAGCTTTAAGAAATATCTCAGGTGGAACTCTGAAATGGGTTAAACTTAGAAACATAAGGACTGAGCTGCTGTGGTTAAGTTGGGGGTCCAGTTCCCATGTCCTTGGTCTCCTTCCTTCCTATCACTCGGGAACAATTACCATTCCCCACCCCTCCCCTACCCCGGCTCCCTGGGATGACACTCCTTAGAGAGCGGTTTGAAAAAGACTGATCTGGTTGACCTCCCATCCAGAGCCTTGAGAGATTGCTTTCAGGGACAGCCAGATCACTACTGCACAAAGTCATCCTTCCTACTGCTGGAAGCTTTCATCCTCAGAGACTTCTTCCTTTTACTGAGGTAAGAACTGCTCCCTAAACTTCCACCCACTGTGCCTAATTTTCCCCTCCGGAAGTACTGCTACATGCTTCCACATGAAAGGTCTTTAAATAAATGTTCATAAAGACCATCTTCTCTTTTCCAGGCAAAAGCCTCATCACGTCTTCCAATAGATTCTCGTGTGACGTGGTCACTCCCTGCGGAATATACTCCACTTGGTCCATGTCCCCTTTAAGATAAGGCTCCTGAAGGAGAATTTGGCTCCAGACAGGATCTGGCCAGGGCGCTGTGCATCGGGGCCATTCCTCCCCTTGATCTGGACATTAAGCCTCAATTAGTGCATTGTGGGATTACATTAGCTTCCTTGGCAGCCACTCTCCAGTCTGTTCATACTGAATCTGCTGTCTACAAAACCTCCTCTGTTTCACATTAATTGCTTTTAAGTGAATTCTTTCCCATCCTGTGCTCCTGCAGTTGACATTTCTTAATGTAAGAGCTGGACGTTACTTTTAGCTCCATAAAATTTCATCCTGTTGGTTTTAGTCCAGTCATGAAAAATATTTTAAAATCTTGATTCTGTTTTTCAATGGCTATTACTTCCCAGCCTTAGTTGCCTTGAATTTTAGTGTTATTTTCGTACATCTGGAAGACTGCTAACGTATATCTGGAGCTTAGGGGGGAGGTGGAGGCGAGAAACACTTTTTTAAACTTCCACTTATTGAGTACACTCTTATTTAATCTTTCATCTTTACACTGGCCCAGTGAAAACAGATACTAATATGGCTTTTTTTTTTTTTTTTTTTTTTTTGCGGTACGCGGGCCTCTCATTGCTGTGGCCTCTCCCGTTGCGGAGCACAGGCTCCGGACGCACAGGCTCAGCGGCCATGGCTCACGGGCCCAGCCGCTCCGCGGCATGTGGGATCTTCCCGGACTGGGGCACGAACCCGTGTCCCCTGCATCGGCAGGCGGACTCTCAACCACTGCGCCACCAGGGAAGCCCTAATGTTGCATTTTATAAAGGAGGAAACTAAGGGGAAGGGAGGAAGATGAAGATCTTCCTCAGTTACCAGCCTCAGTGACTACTGGGCATGCAGCTGCTTCTACGCATGCACTCACACATGCAAGTTACGTAAGCTCCACCCCGTAGTCTTAAAGGAAGGTTTGGGTTCAGCTGTGACTAACAGGCTTATTTCCAAAGGGTGGAAACAAGAAAAACTAACTCCTGTGTCCTTCTTCTTAGAGTGACATCTCATTAGCCTTTTGAAGAAAATGAAGTCAGGCATAGGAGTGGATGAAAATTGGAAACAGCTAGGAAAAGATGAAGTTGGATTTTAAAAGTAAAGCTTATTGAGCATATAATGCCATAAAATATGACTTGCTCTTACAGGTGTTTTAGTTACATGGTCTTGGAATTTGCATTTGTGGCTTTATCAGGCTGATAGAATTTTTTTCCTTGTCTTTTTAGATGCTGTAGGAGGAAGTGATGATTAAGTGAAGGATTTTCCCCATATGACCCTACTTTAATTTATCTTCACAGCGTTTATGATCACATGATACTTTTCTTATTTACTTATTTCTCCCCACTGAAATGTGAGCTCCGTAAAAGCAGGGTCCTCTCTGCCTTATTCTCCTCTGTATCCCTATTACCTAGAATAGTGCTCGGCACATATTAAGTGTTTAAAATGAATGAATCTAAGTATGACACAGAAAATTTAGCATTTTAAAAAGAGTATTTAAAGACAACATACAAGGCTGAGCAAGACTCACTCCGAACTCACTCTGGATGTAGATGTAAGCACATTGTTTAAATTTTAAGAAAACACTACTAACATCCTTCCAGGGCCAGGTCAAAGCTACTTTTTGATAAATTTTTAAAAATGTACTGCCCTCTGATGGTAGTGGGGGGGTTAATTTTAATTTTAGCATCAGTAGTTGGACATCCCAGTTCCCTAAGGCCAAACCATGGCTTTGGGTAATGGCAGAACCAAGGTGTGGCCTGGGAGGGCCTATAAAATACACAATGTGTTTGCTATGCATATTCAAGACAATTCCCCTAGCTACTGCTCCTACTTACCCCCAAACTTTCCAACCAGGTTGCTGTCTCCAGCCCTCTCATTCTGGGGTCCCAATGGTCAGCTTGGCAGTGCTAGGGTGGGCCTGCTCAGAGGTGGTGTCAGAAAGATGGTGACACCGCTTGCTTGCTTGGGCCTGCGGGGACCCTAAGAGGTGTGAGCCTTCATATGGCAATTGTCCTTTATTTGTCTAACTTCTCAACTTGGCCTCTTTGTCTTTTGCCTCAAGCTTTCAGCTCTTTCCTGCCTCCTGTTCCTAGCTCCTCTCATAGGTGGAAATGTCATATTTGAAAGTTAAAAAAATGTCAGCACATTATATCAAAAGCATGCTTCCAAAGTCTAAAAAGATGTTAATCCTTTTATCATAAGGGCTATCAGGTGTCAAAGCATAATTTTCAAAATTTTAAAAACGTAATTCTCATAACCAATATAAAATGAACACATGCTAAGATTCATTAACTCATTGATGAAGGGGACCAATAAGATGGTAAAGCTGGTTCCAAAAGTATTTTGAAGGACTAAGTGTTTATACGTTTTCACAAAGGAATGTTAGAATAAGACTGCTAGGTTAGATACAAAAGTGGTTAATGTCCTATAGGCAAGTAAACCTATAGGTTATCTCGTTTACTGGACAGAAAATTTCATGTTAACAGTGTCTGGGTTCCAATCAAATAGTAAACCTCAAAGTCAAACACAGATACATTGTCCTAGAAAATTAAGCAATCTTTGGAAAAGCTTCTACACAATGCTATAGTATAATATTGAAAAGACATGTGGCCCTCATGTTTTGCCTTATTTTAAGTTTGGGATAATTTTTCATAACACAAGTTTTTTTCATATATATATTAATATAAAGTTTATATATATTTCTCCTGTTAGTCTTTTCCCTGTTTTGGACCATGTTAGTATTTTTCAAATGTTGAACAGTGGATAATGAGAGAGAAAACATAAATCTCACAAAACTTCTTTTGTTACTAGTTGATAACTCTAATTTCAGGGTGAAAGTGTTTGGCGTAGAGTGGAGGGAAAGAGGGAAAGTGAGAGAAGAGTTTAAAGGTTTTGGCTAAAATGCACTTTGAGGATTAGATTAGGATTTTAATTTATCCATTTTATTATGGTTCATTATCAGACATAATGGGTACCTCTAAGTTTCTTGTTGGTGGAGAATCCATCAGACCCAAAACATGAAAATTATGCAGTACCCAGTATCTAATAACAGGGAAGAGGAACAGTGGAATCAACAAGTATTTAATGATAGTGATGACAGTTGCTTGGCTCTGGTTAAGATTTCCTTTTAAGTGTAGAGGCACATGGTAATTTTGCTGTCCCAACTATGTAATGCTACTATTAACAAGGTCAAGATGGCAACCTTAATGGAATTTGCTAACCTAAGAGTTCTTACCAGAAACTGAAAGTTCCTGGATCCATAATCATGCATTAGGGTGTCCATATCTAGGTTAAGAACAAGGATCATTCATTCAGTTTAAAGAAAATCCTGTCTTGAACAGGTACTGCCAATTTTGTTTGTTTGTTTTTTGCTTCTGGTGGAACACATGTAGGAACTTTTTTCTGACTTAAAAAAAAAAACAACCCTCTAATCTTTTATCATTTTCTCCTCTGTACCTTTTCTCTCCCTCCTCCTAAACATGTAATATTAATGCCATCCTTTTACATTTTCTTCTTCATATTATTGATGCAGTTGCCCAAAACCATAGTAAGCATTTCATACCTACCCAAATGACTTTAGGAACTGGCTGAGTTTCTTCTTCCATTTGCCCTTCATCGATCAGTATTCCCAGGATCTTTCAGCATCTGGGCTACTGCTCCTCCAGACTCCTTAATTTCACAAGGCTCCCTAACTTTTTTGATTTTATGGATTTCCCTCTCTATCAGTCTTGGTCTGTCAAATTCAGATGCTGGATCTCATCACCACTAGGACTTACTAAACTTCTGAGATCTCTTAACTGAGAATATCCATTCTCTATCCCAGTTGCTTTATTGTTTTCTCCCAAGCTCACCTGTCACAACTTGCCAGACCTGCCCTCTGATGCCACCCTTTCTAGTACTTTTCATTGCTCAGCCCCTCCCATTTGACTCAGTTCCTCCTGGCTCCACAGGACTCCACCCAGCCTTAGAGTCCAAGGTCCACGGCTTTGTACTGCCCTTGCCAGTTGCCTAACCTTCCTCACTCTCTTGTGCTTTGCTCTGTCCACTGTATCAATCTCTTCCCAGAGGTCTCTGGGTCTATCCTTAAAACACACATTGTCCATACTGGGTCCAGAAATGAAAGAGGCCAATGGAAGAGGTTTGTTCCTTTGTTAACAGGAGTTTTTTGGATGCAAAAAAGAGAAAAACATCCACTGAAATTGGCTTAAAAATGGGGAAATTTATTTCATGTAACATAATATCCAAAGGTAGGGCAGGCTCCAGGTGCAGTATTCCAGGGCTCTGGCTCCATCTTTCTGTGATTCTCTTTGTTCTGCCCTCATTAATGATCAGCGTCATCCTCAGACTGGCCACAAAATGACTGCAGTATTTCCAGGTGTCACATGTCCAGAGAAATAGAGGAGAAATGTCCAGAGAAATAGAGGAGAAATAGAGGAGACTCCTTTTCTCAAAAAAATAGTGAACAGAGAAATGTCCAGAGAAATAGAGGAGACTCCTTTTCTCCAAAAAATAGTGAACACGTATTTCACAGGTCCTTGTAGATCCCCCTTCACATCTCATTGGCTAGAACTGGGTAACATGCCCATCTCTAAACCAATCACAGACAATGAAATGGAACTACTGGGATTTATTGAGACCAAACGGTCTTTGCCTCTAGATCTGAGACTTATGTGGGAGGGGTTATACCTGAACAAACAGTATTGGGCCGCTGCAGGCAGTGCAGGAAGTGAAAGGATGTTGAGTAGGTAATCTGCTATATAACAGTATCTGCTACAGCGTGAAATGGTGAACCACTGAGAGGATTTTATAGCCATAAAAGCTAAAAATTTTGAGCTTGAAGGTTGATTGTTCATTCAGCCATTAACACTCTTGTAAACTTGGCCAGGGGAAGTTCTTTTGTTAGTTTGTTTCTAGAAGAGAGGAGGTGAGGATAGGGGAGATCCTTTTCAGTTTGTGACCCCTGGGTTGTAGGTTTTCATTTGACTCCCCACAGTCTACTTTCTCCATCTATGTTGAACACATCCAACCTCACCCTTCCATCTGAACAAAGCTCCTCCTTCCTTTCTTTCTTTCTTTCTTTCTTTCTTTCTTTCTCTCTTCCTTCCTTCCTTCCTTCCTTCCTTCCTTTCTTTCTTTCTTTCTTTCTTTCTTTCTTTCTTTCTTTCTTTCTTTCTTTCTTTCTTTCTTTCTATTTTTGGCTGTGTTGGGTCTTAGTTGCGGCATGTGGGATCTTCATTCTGGCAGGCGGGATCTCTCACTGTGGCACTCAGGCTCTTTGTTGTGGTGCACAGACTTCTCTCTAGTTGTGGCCTACAGACTTCTCTCTAGTTGTGGCCTGCAGGCTCCAGAGCACATGGGCTCTGTAGTTTTGTGGCACACAGGCTCCCTAGTTGAGGCACGCAGGCTCACTAGTTGCCATGTGTGGGCTTAGTTCTTCCGTGGCATGTGGGATTTTAGTTCCCCAACCAGGGCTTGAACCCATGTCCCCTGCATTGGAAGGTGGATTCTTTACTGCTGGACTACCAGGGAAGTCCTCTCCTTCTTCTTAATGAAATAAAAAATCACATTTTAAGGCAAGACAAGAAAAACATAAAAATTTTCAGGGACTTCCCTGGTGGTGCAGAGGTTAAGAATCCGCCTGCCAATGCAGGGGACATGGGTTCGAGCCCTGGTCCAGGAAGATCCCACATGCCACGGAGCAACTAAGCCTGTGTATCACAACTACTGAGCCTGTGCTCTAGAACCTGCGAGCCACAACTACGGAGCCTGCATGCCACAACTACTGAAACCTGCGCACCTAGAGCCCATGCTCCACAACAGGAGACGCCACCGCAATGAGAAGCCCGTGCACTACAACAAAGAGTAGCCCTTGCTCACCGCAACTAGAGAAAGCCTGAGAGCGGCAAAAAAGACCCAACGCAGCCAAAAATAAAATTAATTAATTTAAAAAAACATAGTGATTGGTCAGGGACCTATACTCAATATTTTGTAATAACCTATATGTGAAAAGAATCTACAAAAGAGTATATATATGTGTGTGTGTGTGTGTGTGTTTGTAACTGAATCACTTTGCTGTAAACCTGAAATTAACACATTATAAATCAACCATACTTTAATAAATATAAATAAATAAATATTTTTAAAAAAAGACAGTGATTGGTGCATAACAGACTGGTCAGACAACCTGGGGAGATACTGGGCCACACTTCATGGAGGTCCTTAGCTTAAATACTTATGACCTTATTAATGTTACTAGCTGTATTCTTGTATGCTGCCTATTTTACAAGATTATTATTTCTTGCATTACCAAATATGTGACTGAGCCTCAGGCAAAATTAATGATGCCTAAGTGACCTGAAATGATTGACCAAATATATAGTCCTATGAGACCAATGATTGTAATAGTGTAACTCCAGATACGGGAAGAAGCAACAAGAGGGAGCCATTTCCTGGACCATAACAGACTAGTAAGACAGGCAATCCACAGACTTTTGGCTGCTGTTAACAGGGCCTAGTCCAGCAATAGCACTGAGTGGCCCATCAATGAAATCCTTGCTGACCTGGGAATGAGCATTCCTAGTGCTCTGGAACAAATTGGTCACCAAATGCCTCCCAAACCTTGGTCGAAATTAAGACCGAAAGGGAAGGGATCGATAAACAAAGAATGTTGAGACCTCCCTGGTGGTCCACTGGTTAGGACTCCACGCTCCCAATGCAGAGGGTCTGGCTTCGATCCCTGGTCGGGGAAATAAGATCCCACATACTGCAACTAAGCCTTCGCCCTGCAACTACTGAGCCCACTCTCTGCGTGCCGCAACTAGAGAAACTGCATGCTGCCAGGAAGACCCAGTGCAGCCAAAATAAAAAAAGAAAGAAAGAAGGAAGGAAGGAAGGAAGGAAGGAAGGAAGAAAGGAAGGAAGAAAGAAAGAAAGAAAGGAAGGAAGGAAGGAAGGAAGGAAGGAAGGAAGGAAGAAAGAAAGAAAGAAAGAAAGAAAGAAAGAAAGAAAGAAAGAAAGAAAGAAAGAAAGAAAGAAAGAAAACGTTGCCCACCATTGAGTTCAAGAATCAAGTCCTTAACTGCTGCAGTCACTGACCTACAATACACCCTGAAATGAATTCAGGGCGAAAGATCAGGATGAGGCACTCTGTGCTCTAGGAAAACTGACAGAACTGGCCCTCAGATAGATATTTTCAGGAGAAATTTTTTATAAACCCGGATCCTTGCATCTTCCCATACTTAGAAAAGCTGTCTATTCCCCATGGCTAGTAGCAACCTTCTACTGAGATGTGTGCTTGGTTGCACAAAATCGCCTTACCTCTTTCAAACAGTTCTCAGAGCTCTCTGAGAGACTGCCTCCCGGGTTATAATACTCAGTTTCATTCGAACAAAATTTTCCATTTCTTTCTTAGATGGGCTATGGATTAATTTTTTTCATCGACATACTCGCCCTTCATTTTCACCTTAACTACTCACTCTTACCCCGGCTTCTCCTCAGTCTCACTATAATCTGATGGTTCTGCCTGGCTCATTAAGAAGAAGACTGGACTTCCAGTGGCGCAGTGGTTAAGAATCTGCCTACCAATGCAGGGGACATGGGTTCAAGCCCTGGTCCGGGAAGATCCCACATGCCGCAGAACAACTAAGCCCGTGTGCCACAACTACTGAGCCCATGTGCTGCAGCTACTGAAACCTGCGTGCCTAGAGCCCATGTTCCATGACAAGAGAAGCCACTGCAATGAGAAGCCCGCACACCGTAATGAAGAGTAGCCTCCACAGCTCGCCACAACTAGAGAAAGCCCGCATGCAGCAACGAAGACCCAGCAACGAAGACCCAGCAACGAAGACCCAACACAGCCAAAAAATAATTAATTAATTAAAACAAAAAAAAAGAAGACTGAAATCATGAACCTGCCCCTGACATCATAACTGGACTATCATCAGTCTTCTCTCTTACTTCCCTTTCCTTTATTTTTTTATAAAATTTTATTGGATCATAGTTGATTTACAGTTATGTGTTAGTTTTAGGTGTACAGCAAAGTGCATCAGTTATACATATATATATATCCACTGTTTTTTAGATTCTTGTCCCATATAGGTCATTACAGAGTACTGAGTAGAGTTCCCTGTGCTATACAGTAGGTCCTTATTAGTTATCTATTTTATATGTAGTAGTGTGTATATGTCAATCCCAACCTCACAATTTATCCCTCCCCAGCCACCCTGCTTTCCCCCCTGGTAACCATCATAAGCTTGTTTTCTACATCTGTGACTCTATTTCTGTTTTGTAGATAAGTTCATTTGTACCATTTTTTAGGATTCCACATATAAGTGGTATCATACGATGTTTGTCTTTCTCTGTCTGACTTACTTCACTCAGTATGACAATCTCTAGGTCCATCCATGTTGCTGCAAATGGCAATATTTCGTTCTTTTTTATGGTTAATACTCTATGGTATACATGTACCACATCTTCTTTATCCATTCCTCTGTGATGGACATTTAGGTTGCTTCCATGTCCTGTCTATTGTAAATAGTGCTGCAGTGAACATTGGGGTGCATGTGTCTTTTTGAATTATGCTTTTCTCTGGGTATATGCCCAGTAGTGGGATTGCTGGGTCATATGGTAATTCTGTTTTCAGTTTTTTTAAGGAATCGCCATACTGTTCTCCATAGTGGCTGCACCAATTTATATTCCCACCAGCAGTGTAGGTGGGTTCCCTTTGCTCCACACCCTCTCCAGCCTTTATTATTTGTAGACTTTTTTAAAAAATTAATTAATTTATTTAATTTTGGCTGTGTTGGGTCTCCGTTGCTGCGCGCAGGCTTTCTCTAGTTGCGGCGAGCGGGGTCTACTCTTCATTGCGGTGTGGGGGCTTCTCGTTGCAGTGGCTTCTCTTGTTGGGGAGCACGGGCTGTAGGCGCACGGGCTTCAGTAGTTGTGGCGCATGGGCTCAGTAGTTGTGGCTCGCGGGCTCTAGAGCACAGGCTCAGTAGTTGTGGCGTACAGGCTTAGTTGCTCCGCAGTATGTGGGATCTTCCGGACCAGGGCTCGAACCCGTATCCCCTGCATTGGCAGGCGGATTCCTAACCACTGTACCACCAGGGAAGTCCCTATTTGTAGACTTTTTGATGACGGCCATTCTGACTGGTGTGAGGTGATACCTCATTGCAGTGTTTTTTTTGTTTGTTTGTTTTTTGTTTTTGCGGTTCGCGGGCCTCTCACTGCTGTGGCCTCTCCCATTGCGGAGCACAGGCTCCGGACGCACAGGTTCAGCGGCCATGGCTCACGGGCCCAGCCGCTCCGCGGCATGTGGGATCTTCCTGGACCGGAGCACGGACCCGTGTCCCCTGCATCGGCAGGCGGACTCTCAACCACTGCACCACCAGGGAAGCCCAAGAATGACCTCTTTAATGAGGCTTTTAATGGTAAGGAGAGTAGGGATGGACAGGTGGAAAGAATGAGTAACTTTTATAGCTTTATTTAATGGGTATTAATTTCCTTGCAGAAAACAGGATTTCTACCAATTAAATGATATTCTAATATGAAGAAAGATATATCTGTACATATATAACCTTGTTCAACAAAGATCTTCTCTTTGGAGATACAAACTCATGAATAGGCCTAAACTGGCTGTACATATGTTCATTTATTATGGGTAGATTTCCCATTTTACAAACAAACCTCTTATTTATGGGAAGAGGTTCAGGGTTTCAGAATGTCTTTAGTACATATTTCCTGATACTGGGGCAGGGGGATGGGGCAGAATTCCCCTGCTATCCATCAGATTACATCCACTTGAAGCTGCAGGGCATTCTGCAGGGCTACTCTTCTACTCCAGAGTTAAATAGATATAAAAACAATGCATAAAGAATAATCCCCTGGGGCTTCCCTGGTGGCGCAGTGGTTGAGAATCTGCCTGCTAATTCAGGGGACACGGGTTCGAGCCCTGGTCTGGGAAGATCCCACATGCCGCGGAGCAACTAGGCCCGTGAGCCACAACTACTGAGCCTGCGCGTCTGGAGCCTGTGCTCGGCAACAAGAGAGGCCGTGACAGAAGAGGCCTGCGCACCGCGATGAAGAGTGGCCCCCGCTTGCCACAAGTAGAGAAAGCCCTCGCACAGAAACGAAGACCCAACACAGACAAAAATAAATAAATAAATAAAATTAAAAAAAAAAAAAAGAATAATCCCCTGGCAACCACATATACCCTCTGATCTTATCAAACTATAATTTGCTTACTTTTCCTCAAGTAAAACGTTCTAATTCCTCTCTCTTTACCAATCCCCTGCAACATCCCCCTTTTTTTCCTCCCAGTTTAATCTGGAATCCTATATAAGCTTCTATCCAAATACTACCATTTCAAGGGCCAGGCAAAGTACCATCTTGCCACTGATGGACAAAGTCCTCCCTGACTATTCTACCCTACCGTAATCTAGGTTCTGATCCTCTCTAGCCTTTATCAAGCATTTGGATCTAATGCTTCCTAATACCATTAAACTAGTTTTTCATAAGCTTTTGACTTATCTTCCAATTAGACTGTAAGCTCCTTAAAGGCAGATTCCTATATTGTTTTCCCTATATTCCATATGCACCTACATAGTAGATGCTCTACATATCTTGGTTTTGAAAAGTAACATGGTCAATCCAAACATGACCCAATATGCATAGTGTTCTTTACAGATTTTTCTACAACCAATCTATGGTCTTGTATAAACATGGATTTTCTGCTACCCAATACTTTTTTTTTTTAGTTTTTGGTTATCAGGACTCGTCAGCTGACTCTGTGTCCCAGCCACAGGACTGTAGTTGTTCATCCTGTGGGAACTCCACTTCAATGTCATAAACAAAATTTGGATCATCCTTCTTCTTCTGATTTTTCTCAAAAAGTTCATCCATGATGCTCTTCCTTTTGGCAAGTTCCTTGTCATCTAGTTTGTTCAGGTCTTCCTCAGGATCAATGGTTGTTTCCCGCTGAATTTGTTCCATTGTTTCTGCCAAACTCTGCCCCCACAAGTAACCTCGTAAAAAACTGAATAACTTCTCCAGTTGCTTCAGGGATACCTGTTCCAGGTAACCCTTGTGTCGTGGATTATTCTTTAATTGTTCAGCAGCTCTGCTGCAATCTAGGAGGGAGAAACAAAATTATTATACCACACGCAACACCACAGACTATTCAGGTACCACAAGTTACTGAAACCATTACCTGTCATTATAGTCAAGTAGCTAACTGGCTTTTGGGAATGAACTATTTTACAGAACTATTTCTTTATATACAGCTTTGAGTGTGATGGGGGAAGGAGGGATATATTTTTTATTTCTGTAACTTAAAATCACTTTGAGGAGATGTTAAATACTTTCAACTGGAGAAAACATCTGAGAAGAAAAGTAGTTTTACAGCTTTAGATATTAGTACTGGTACCAAGAAAATATCAAGATTACAACTAATAAACACATTTGGAGGGAGAGAAGGGAATTAATATTACTGAATAATGCTATCTCATTTAACCCACACTGCAGATCTCAAAGGGTGGGATTATCAATTTCCTTTTACAGATTAGGAAACTGATGCTCACCAAGATTAAGTAATTTAGCCAAGATTTCATACCTATCCTGACAGTCACGACTTGAACCTTGGTCGGTCTAACTCTGAAGTCCATGTCATTCCATTACATGAGACTCAAATCGTTCTTATAAACTGACTCAGCGAATATTTAAGATAGGAGGCAAGATAAAACATAAGATACCTGAATACTTTGAAAAGTTTCGGACAGGCATGATGCGCTGGCGACTTTTCCCCTTCATTTCATTCTCATAGATTAAGATAACAGCCGGAGGCTGGAACCTAATTCCACATTTCTTGGCAGTGCACATCATTCTCACATACACTTCACGGTAAATCAGAGGAAATCTGATGAAAATGTGTTAGTCGCATAATGACTTCCTGCTAAAGGGGAAAAAAATTAAGTGTTGGATAAATCACACTCTCCTCTACTTTTCCTCCCCAGCAGATCTGAATCTACTCCAGTTCTGGAGATGCATAGTCAGCTCAAGCTCAGTATTTCAAGAGCTACCTGGAAAGTTCAGTTTGGCCCCAGGTTATCTTTAGTCTATAGAGTCCCTGGTTCATTGAGGGGTGTAGATTTGTTCACACATGAACCTAGAAATGCAGTTCAGTTTGGATCTCTTCGTGTACTGTACTCTTAACCAAAGACTGTATATGAACCTCTGAGTCAGCCCAAGAATCAACTTACAGGATCTTTTTTGTTTACCAATTAAACAAGTATGTACAAGCACCCTCTATGTCAAGGTACTAAGAGTTTTTTAATCTTACATATTATGTCCTGAGGGGTTCACTAGACCAGACCTCTCTCCTTTGTACTTCCCCAATCATTCTACTCATTGAGTTTTTTGTAACTACTTACTTTATCACTTTTCTTTTCCTTCTATTCTATATGCTCCATGAGGGCAGGGAACATATCCACTGTTCACCACAATATCCCCAGCACAATATCTGGACTGTAGTAGGTATTCCATTGTTTAATTCAATGTGTTAATAGAAGACACAGCCCCTGTACATCCTCGAAGTGTTCACAGTTTAGAAGTCTGATCAAACAAGGCAATAATCAGCCTCCACATATTTGAGGCAATAAAGCTTACATGGCTTTTATTTCAACTTATTTGTCTCACTACATGATGTTTTTTTCAGTTACAAGAAACATTTTATTTATTTATTATTTTTTAATCTTTATTGGAGTATAATTGTTTCACAATGTATTAGTTTCTGCTGTACCACAAAGTGAATCAGCTATATGTATACATATATCCCCATATCCCCTCCCTCTTGCGTCTCCCTCCCACCCTCCCTATCCCACCCCTCTAGGTCATCAGTGTCAGCTGATCTCCCTGTGCTATGCAGCAGCTTCCCACTAGCCATCCATTTTACATTTGGTAGTGTACATAGGTCAGTGCTACTCTCTCACTTCATCCCAGCTTCCCCTTCCCCTGCTGTGCCCTCAAGTCTGTTCTCTATGTCTGCGTCTTTATTCCTGCCCTGCCACTAGGTTCATCAGTACCATTTATTAAGATTCCATATATGTATGTTAGCATACAGTATTTGAAACAACCATTTTTTTTTTTTTGGTGAAACAACCATTTTAAAGGTTAATACTTTCCATTCCCTCTTCCCTTCCCTGCTCTCAATGCCAAAATATACTTAATTATAGGGACTGCTTTAGATGTGACTATGATATTCTCAGAAAGATTTGCAAATGTCAAAGAACCTGGAGGTAAAGCAGCATAAGGATGATATCTTCATAAATTCAGTTCTGTTAGAGAATCACTAGGAACATGGTTACTTAATACATGTTCATTGTAGAAAACTGGGATGGGAGTGGGGAAGGGGGAGGAAGAGACATACAAAATAATCATCCCTGATTCCTTCCAGTCTTTCTAGGCATAGTTTTTTGTTTGTTTGTGTTTGGTTTCTTTTTTTTTTTTTGGTTTGTTTTTTAGCTATAGTATGTTTTTATATCATACATACTATTTCCTACCTTTTAAATTTTTACAAAATTTTATTTTACGGACATATAGTTGACTTACAATGTTGTGTTAATTTCTGCTACACAGCAAAGTGATTCAGTAATAAATATAAATACATATATTCTTTTTCATATGCTTTTCCATTATGGTTTATCACAGGATACTGAATATAGTTCCCTGTGCTATACAGTAGGACCTTGTTTATCCATTCTATATATGACAGTTTACATCTGCTGATCCCAAACTCCCAATCCATCCCTCTCCTATGCCCCCTCCCCCATGGCAACCACAAGTCCATTCTCTATGTCTGTGAGTCTGTTTCTGTTTTGTAGATAAGTTCATTTGTGTAATATTTTAGATTCCACATATAAGTGATATGATATGGTATTTGTCTTTCTCTTTCTGACTTACTTCACGTAGTATGATACTCTCTAGGTTCATCATGTAGGTGCAAATGGCATTATTTCATTCTTTTTTAAGTCCTGCCTTTTAAATTTAACAACCTATGTAATTTTGCCATTAAATGTCTTTCTAAAATGCAACTTTTTATGACTGCAAATGTTTTGTCCTATGCATATACCATAATCTATATTATTCACCCCTTCCTATTGGATGTGAGAATTTTTACTCTTAGGAAATGGATCATACTGTGTTGGCTAAAAAGTTCATTCGTTCCATAAGCTGGCTCTAGTAGCGCTTAGTTGTCTTTAACTTCATTTGAAACAGTTTTGTTAGACTGTATTGTGACAGCTGTCATATCAGTGTACATTAAAATTGGTGAATTTTTGTGTAGCTGTTTTAATATAGAAAATAGGGGGAAAAAACAACATTTTCGGCATATTACGCTTTATTATTTCAAGAAAGGTAAAAACACAACTGAAACGCAAAAAAAGATTTGTGCATTGTCTGGAGAAGGTGCTATGACTGATTGAACGTGTCAAAAGTGGTTTGCCAAGTTTCGTGCTGGAGATTCCTCGCTGGATGATGCTCCACGGTCGGGTACACAAGTTGAAATTGATAGCCATCAAATCGAGACATTAATTGAGAACAATCAACATTATACCATGTGGGAGATAGCCAACATACTCAAAATATCCAAATCAAGCATTGAAAATCATTTGCACCAGCTTGGTTATGTTCATCGCTTTGATGTTTGGGTTCCACGTAAGTTAAGAGAAAAAAACCTTCTTGGGGGCTTCCCTGGTGGCGCAGTGGTTGGGGGTCTGCCTGCCGATGCGGGGGACACGGGTTCGTGCCCCCGTCTGGGGGGGTCCCGCGTGCCGCGGAGCGGCTGGGCCCGTGGGCCATGGCCGCTGGGCCTGCGCGTCCGGGGCCTGTGCTCCGCAATGGGGGAGGCCACAGCGGTGAGAGGCCCGCGTAACGCAAAAAAAAAAACAAAAAACAAACAAACAAAAAACCTTCTTGACCGTATTTCTGAATGCGATTCTCTACTTAAACGTAATGAAAACGTTCCGTTTTTAAAACAAATTGTGACGGGCGATGAAAAGTGGATACTGTACAATAATGTGGAACAGAAGAGATGGTGGGGCAAGAGAAATGAACCACCACCAACCACACCAAAGGCTGATCTTCATCCAAAGAAGGTGATGTTGTGTATATGGTGGGATTGGAAGGGAATCCTCTATTATGAGCTCCTTCTGCAAAACCAAACGATTAATTCCAACAAGTACTGCTCCCAATTAGACCAACTCAAAGCAGCACTTGACAAAAAGTATCCGGAATTAGTCAACAGAAAATGCATAATCTTCCATCAGGATAACGCAAGACTGCATGTTTCTTTGATGACCAGGCAAAAACTGTTACAGCTTGGCTGGGAAGTTCTGATTCATCCAATATATTCACTAGACATTGCACCTTCGGATTTCCATTTATTTCGGTCTTTACAAAAGTCTCTTAATGGAAAAAATTTCAATTCTCTGGAAGACTGTAAAAGGCACCTAGAACAGTTCTTTGCTCAAAAGGATAAAAGTTTTGGGAAGATGGAATTATTGAGTTGCCTGAAAAATGGCAGAAAGTGGTGGAACAAAATGGTGAATACGTTGTTCAATAAAGTTCTTGGTAGAAATGAAAAATGAAAAATGTGGGATTTCCCTTGTGGTCCAGTGGGTAAGACTCTGCACTCCTGATGCAGGAGGTCTGGGTTTGTTCCCCGGTTGGGGAACTAGATCCTGCATGCATGCTGTAACTAGGAGTCCGCATGCAGCAACTAAGAGCGCCTACGTGCCTCAATGAAGACCTGGTGCAGCCGAAATAAATAAATATTTTTTTGAAAAATGTGTCTTTTATTTTTACTTAGAAACCAAGGGAACTTTTTGGCCAACCCAATATATAAAAAACTGTTATCAAATTACTGTGCTCTGCCTCTGATCTGATGCCATGATCCCACTCCACCTCTTCTTTTTTTTTTTTTTAAACAAATACTACTCCCAGTTCACCTCACTAAAATTTGTTGTTAGTAGACTTTCTAGAAGATCCTACTGAGCACAATACAAATTCCATACACTCAAGCAAATGGCTGTATTAATAAATGATATATGCAAGTGATGCTCAATAATGTAGTTTGACTACACTCTTTTCTTTCTTTTTAAAACTAAACTTTTATTTTTATTAAAGTAATGTTCGTATGCTGTTTAAAATGTAACATAATTCTATGAGGTTTATAACAAAAAACTGTTGTCCTCTCCCCTTCCCCTCTCCATAGGTAACGAGTTTCTTTTAAATGTTTCTTCCAAAATTTATCTTCATATTTCTTAACAGTATGCTTATACTGCTATCTTCAGTTTTAGGTAGTATCTTCTGACATCTTTCCTCTTTAAGACATCCATCCTAGAGCCCTCCGCTCTGTTCCAATCTGCATTGGATACTCTCCAGCTCTGCTTACATATTCAATTCATGAAGACAGACGACACATTTACCCAGCACTTCTTCCTAGACATTAATACTTTTCTCCTCAAGGATCAGTGACCTGCATAATCTTGCCAAGCATCCCCACAGCACCTAAAGTGTACGGATTTTGCCATCAGGTAGACGATCCTCTCCCTATCCACGCCCCCACTAGTGCAAGACTGACTTTCTTACCCATAGAGAAGTACATAAAATGCATCTTCTGCAGGTCAACGTCTAAAATCTCCGTGAGGGGGTGTTTCCACTAACCGTAGGACACCTAGGAGCACTCGACTTTGAGGCCAGGCGCAGCCTGGCGCAGCAGAAAGAGGCGACAGCCACAGCTCCGCACCGTGGGGTGAATACCCCGGCAGGAGGCCCACATCGGCAAATACCTGGAAGTGGAGGTGGACGCCGGGAGCTGGGCTAGGCTATCCCCAGGACACCGCGCGGAGCTCAGAGTCATGCTGGGGTCCCGCGGAGCGGTCCCTAGAGCAACTGCCCTGGCACACGTCACGGCGCTTCCGCCGCTCCTCGCTCCACCCCCGACCGGGAGTGCGAGGGGCGGGGCGACGAGGGGGCGGACCGCGGCCTCCTTGACGCCGGAACTTTCGGGGGCCGGGGATGCGGGGAGCAGGGTAACTGCTGGACCGCTGGCGTGCGCGCATTGAGTCTTCCGTCCCGGTCTCTAACTCCGTGACAGCGCGCTCTAGGAGCGGTGTGAGGCGTGTGCAGGTTCCTCCGACCGCAGTTTGTCCCCGCGCGCTCTTCTGGGGCGCGCGTTCTCCGGCGTCCTGGCTACCCCGGCCGTGGCCGTCCGGGCGGTGGCCTGGCTGCTCCTCTGGGAGGTGGCTGGACTCACCTGCTCGCCAGCCATAGCCTTCAACACCACACCCACCGACGCTGGTAAGGGGAAGGGCGGGGCTTCAGGGGTGAGGGCGGGGTTTAGGGCCGAGAGGGTGGGGAGCACTCCAGGCTCCCCAGTACTCTCCCTTCCGCGCTTAACAAAGGTACTTCTCGCGACCCTAGAGCTGTAGGGTGAGCTGCAGGAGGTTAAAAACAAAGGCCGCAAGCTTCCTGCTACTCCCCCCGCCCCGCCCCCCGTCTTCATTGCTTTGTGGCTGCTCCTGGTTCTCTGGAAAGTCGGACTTTGTTCGTGCCCCGGTCTGGGAGGATCCCACATGCCGCGGAGCGGCTGGGCCCGTGAGCCATGGCCGCTGGGCTTGCGCGTCCGGAGCCTGTGCTCCCCAACGGCAGAAGCCACAACAGCGAGAGGCCCGCAAACCGCAAAAAAAAAAAAAAAAAAAAAAAATGTAAAGTACAGACGTGAAGCGTCTTGGGATGCTCTTGGAATGCGTGAAGCTTCTGACCACTACGGAGCCAGCAAAGTCTAAGCGCCCTATGAGGTGTGCGAACCCCAATCTAGAATACGTAGTGTGTGTTGTCCTCGGGGGACGTGGAAAGGGGAGGAAGACTAGTTTCGTTTTACAAACATTTTTGATAATGGACTAGATTGGGCTAGGGTTTCTTTATGACTCAGGGCTGGGCAAGCGAGTTGATTCACTTCTTTGGGCCCGAGTCCGTGGGCAGAACTGCTGTGCTAGGCGCTGTGGATCCAGCCCTCGTGGAGCTTGCATTGCAGTAGGGGGAGATGTATACAGTGCAGTAGTAATTACAATAAAGTGACAACGTTTGATAGGGAAAGGAAAGTCAGTACAAATCAGGTGAGTTTCTCTGTCTTTAAAACGAGGATATGAGACTAGTATCTCAGTCAGTGCAGTTCTGCTTTTGTGTTTACATATTAAGTTCCCAAATTTATTTGAAGAAAGGATTACTAGGCCAAAAAAAAAAAGAAAAGGATTACTAGGCCAAAAAAAAAAAAAAGGATTACTCCCAAATTTATTTGAAGAAAGGATTACTAGGCCAAAAGGATTACTGGCCATTCTGTTGTTTTTGGTGTCCTGGGATCACCTGAATAAAGTAATATAAATAGCGAACACTTATATAGAGTGCTTGCTATATGGTTGACCCTGTTCTAAGTGCTTCTACATATATTAAATTCTCATGACAACTAGTAGAGAGAGAAACTATATTGCCCAAAGTCACACAGCTGTTAATAGACAGACTGGGGTTTGAAACTAGCCAATCTAACTCCAAAGTCAAGACTTTTAACCCCTATGCTATACTAGAAATAGATTTATATGTAGCTCAAATTGCTTAAGTTTTAAAAGTTTTTGTTTTGTTTTTAGGTTGGTTAGATTTTCCAGGCAATTAAAGCCTATTCAAACTATTATTTTCTGATTATTTAAATATTCTTTCTTTGAGTGCTTATTTTGTTTAAAAAAATCTTTTCATGCTTATAGGCATAAGGGCCACTTGTTCTGAAATTATTTTGAGGCAAGAAGTTTTGAAAGATGGTTTCCACAGGTAAGTTGCCCATTGACTTACACTTACATCAAAATACTGTTTCAATGTAATTTAAAGCAAAAAATCAATAGTTGAAAAATGGATATACTGAAAAAAAATTACTTGCCTTCTTAAAGTTATAAGTGACAGATAATGTGATTCATAGTTTGAAATAATGATTAAAATAACAGTGGAGAAGAGAAGGAGAAAACAAACATTTATTATTTACTACACATATCTATTATATATTTATATAGCCAGACGCTATATATACAGTATTCCGTTTAATCTTCACAGTGGTTGTAAGATAGATGATACCTTTCTTGTATTTCAGATGAGGGACTAGGGCTCAGGGAATTTAAATAATTGTGTAGAGGTTAGGGTGGTAGAGCTCTGATTCAAATTTATAACTATCATACTCCAAGCCACACTCTCAAGTACTAAGATATTATACCACCCAAAATCACTATTTCTAATTTACAAGACTTGGTTCCAAAGACCAAACTATTTCCAAAAAAGAAACTATCCTCAAAAATGAATATTTGCCAGTATTAAAGATATTTAAAAGACTGGTAAAATGTTGTGGAAACTGTTCCATAAGAAATTCCCAAACTTTAAAGCTTCTCAAGGTGGTCACTTTGAAATTATTATCAGATATTTGACTTATAAATTCTGATACATATATTTTTTAAATGCCTTCATTTTATAAGTCACCTTAAACTAAAACAACTCACTCTCCTCACTCTTCAACGTTAGCCTACAAGTGAATGGCTAGAAGGTGTAGTAGAAAGAACTTGTTTTTTCTGTTTGTTTGTTTTTAATTCAGATAAATTTGGGCTCAAAATGTAGCTCTATTATTTAGTATCTGTGTGGCCTTAGTCAAGTTACTTAAGTCACTGCTACCTTACTGATAAAGGTGGACAATGATAGTATTTCCTTACTAGGGTTGTGATGATTAGATCGGAGAATATATGGAAAGCTCCTTAATGTAGTGCTTGTCACATAGCACATACCCAGGAAATGTTAGCTATTATTATTATTATTATTATTTTTTTTTTTTTGCGGTACGCGGGCCTCTCACTGTTGTGGCCTCTCCCGTTGCGGAGCACAGGCTCTGGACGCGCAGGCTCAGAGGCCATGGCTCACGGGCCCAGCCGCTCCGTGGCATGTGGGGTCTTCACGGACCGGGGCATGAACCCGTGTCCCCTACATCGGCAGGCGGACTCTCAACCACTGCGCCACCAGGGAAGCCCAGCTATTATTATTAATAATGAGATAGGTGATCAATCTGGGCAGTACAATTTCAAAGAGGAGGTGTGACTATAAAGTATAAAACTGATTTTGGGAGGGAATTCACTTCTGAAAGGAGTTTTTGACAGAGTTCCAGACACATTTTAAGCAATATCAGGGTAATTATGCCAATTATATATCTTCTCTCTTTAACATAATTGGAACGTATTTCCAAGAGGAATGGGAGATAACTGATTCCAATAAGGAAGAAAGAAGTAACTGAAGAGACTATCGTGACAACAAAAGTAGCTGTCCAACTCTAAGTACTGAGGATAAAAAGCAGGATATAAAACCAACAGTGAAGAGTGACAGAACCCATAAGAATAGCTTCAGAAACTAGAAATCTCAGAGTTATTTGAGACCTTCAGAAAATGCCGACAATCATTTTTTAAAAAGGCTTTTTTAGTTATGTTTAGAGCAGGTATAGTCTTGAGAGGGTAGATGAAGAAATATTAACATATCATAGAAAGTAGAATTTGTTAGCCCCTCTTATTTCTGTCTTCTTGGTCAAGAAGAATTAATCCCACTCTGGAAAGGGCCAAGTGGTTATTGGTGGTAGGAAACTGAAGTGCAGAAAATGTAAGGGAATTAATTACACAAAAGGGCCTTAATGAATATAAATGAGTTTAGAGTCTCCCCTCTCTGATGAATTATATCTCATTGCAGTAGGAGAACTTGCTTAAACCATTGCTGAACTTCTGTTTGTCATCTTTGGATGATCTGGAAGTTAGTTATTGTAGATTCTGGGCAAAATTCTAGGCCAGATTACTAAAACGATGGTTTGTGAACACAGAATAGAAACTGTTGGTTTCTGGGGACTTGCATGAATAAGCTTTATTACAAGCTTATTTCTTTTATAGAGTTACTGGACAGGTGGATCAGAGGAATGCTACAGCTATAGTATATCTGATTTTCTGTAAGTCTTTTGATGAAATTTACATGTTATATTTGAGAACAAGGTGAAGAATGTGAACTGAAAGGTAACACAGGTGAATAACTTCAGAAAGATTAACAAATACATCCGACATGTTTTGGTTAATTGGTTGAATTCATCTTGGAGGGAGGTCCTGAAGAGTCTCTGTCTTCTTAAATATATGTGTTTTTTCTGATGATAAGATATTACATGTTCACAAATACATATATAGTATCCAGAAGAAAAGAGATAATAGATATAGTCTACTTTAGAATATATTTAGAAGAATTAAAGCAATATATATATATAGATAGATAGATAGATAGCTGCTCTTGATATTTTATAGAGGCAGAATGAAATAGTGGCTAACCATTTGGGCTCTAGAGTATAACTATTGGAGTTTGAATCTTAGCTCTTGGCTGAGTTACTTAGTCTCTCTGTGCTTTGCTTTCCTTTCCCTCTTTCTTTTCTTGAAAGAGGGAAAATATTTTTGTTTACTCACATGTATATACACAACTTTTGGATTTAATTGATTTTTATATTCTGTGATTAGCTTTTGCATCACTAGAAATGATATTTTGGGGCAAAAATAGAATATAACAATGCCATAGAAACTATTCAGAATTCTTTCAGTGAATGCAAATTATTAGGAAAATAAACTGCTATATGTAAAATTACCTCAGACTACTTTAAAGAATAAAAGCAAAAAGTATCTATAGAGATAGCTGCTCTTGATATTTAATTCTTGGAATTTCTGCTGTGTTCCTAGAGCAATGAGTTCATATAAATTTATTGATTATCTGAGAACCAGAAACTAATATCATACACAAAGCCTGAAAACGTTTCCCCATACTTTTTAAGTTGGAGATGATAATTTTTCTATGAAGAGAGTAACATGGGTATTTTATCCTAGTGCTTTGTCTTCTTACAGGTAAAATAGGAATTATAATAGTACTATTTCATAGTGTTTTTTTAAAATTAATTAATTTATTTTTGACTGCATTGGGTCTTCGTTGCTGCACGCGGGTTAATTTCTTTAGTTGTGGCGAGCAGGGGCTACTCTTCGTTGGCGGTGTGCCGGCTTCTCATTGCAGTGGCTTCTCTTGTTGCGAAACACAGGCCCCAGGCACGTGGGCTTCAGTAGTTGTGGCACACGGGCTCAGTAGTTGTGGCTCGCGGGCTGTAGAGTGCAGGCTTGGTAGTTGTGGCACACGGGCTTAGTTGCTCCGCGGCATGTGGGATCTTCCCCCACCAGGGATTGAACCCGTGTCCTCTGCATTGGCAGGTGGATTCTTAACCACTGCACCACCAGGAAAGCCCCCATAGTGGTTTTTTTTAATAAACTTCATTGAGTTTGACAACTATATACACCCATGTAACCATGTAACCAGTCAAAATATAGAACATTTTCATCATCTCCAAAAATACTCATGTGCTACTTGCAGTTATTCTCCCTCACCCATACCCACACTCAGACAATCACTGATCTACTTCTGTTACTAGATAGATTTTCTGGAATTTTATATAAATGAAATCATACAGTATGTACTTTTTGATATCTGGCTTCTTTCACTCAGCATTATGTCAATGAGATTTAACGATGTTCTGTATGGTAGTAATTTGTTCTTTTTGTTGCAGAGTACTGAAATTTGTTTATTCATTCACATATCTATGGCATCGGAGTTGTTCCTAGTTTGGGGCTATGGTAAATAAAGCTATAATGAGCAGTTGTGTACAAGTCTTGGTGTGGACATGTTTTCATTAATTTTGGGTAAATATCAATAAACAGAATTGCTGGATATATGATAGATAAATGTTGAACTTTTTAAGAAACTGCCAAACTGTTTTCCAAAGTGGTTATGCTGTTTTACATTCTCATCAGTAACGTATGAGAGTTCTGTTTCATACATTATGAAACAGAACTTGCCAGCCACGTCCTTGCCAGCACTTGATATGGTCAGTCTTTTTAATTTTAGACTTTCTGGTGCATGTGTAGTGGTATCTCATTGTAATTTTAATTTGTATTTCCCTGATGAGTAATGATATTGAGCATCTTTTTGTGTGCTTATTGTCCACTAGTATATCTTCCTTTGTGAAGTGTTTTAGTCTTTTTTTTTTTAATTGAAGTATAGCTGATTTGCAGTGTTGTGTTAATTTCTGCTGTACAGGAAAGTGATTCAGTTATACATACGTATACATTCTTTTTTATGTTCTTTTCCATTATGTTTATCTGAGGATATTGAATATAGTTCCCTGTGCTATACAGTAGGACCTTGTTGTTTATCTATTCTATATGTAGTAGTTTGCATCTGCTAACTCCAAACTCCCAGTCCATGCCTTCCCGTTGGCAACTACAAATCTGTTCTCTATGTCTGTGAGTCTGTTTCTGTTTTGTAGGTAGGTTCATTTATGTCATATTTTAGATTCCACATATAAGTGATATCATATTGTATTTGTCTTTCTCTTTCTGACTTGTGAAGTGTCTTAGTCTTTTGTCCATTTTTAAACTGGGTTGTTTGTTATTTTATTATCAAGTTTTAAGAATTATAATTTTTTTTTTTTTTTTGCGGTACACGGGCCTCTCACTGTTGAGGCCTTTCCCGTTGTGGAGCACAGGCTCCGGACGCACAGGCTCAGCGGCCATGGCTCACGGGCCCAGCCGCTCCGCGGCATATGGGATCTTCCCGGACCAGGGCACGAACCCGTGTCCCCTGCATCGGCAGGCGGACTCTCAACCACTGCGCCACCAGGGAAGCCCCAAGAATTCTAATTTTGATGCAGTATAGTTTATCAAACTTTTTCTTTTGTGGTTCATGGTTTTTGTGTCCTGTGTAAGAAATCCTTGTCTATTCCAGGATCATGGAAATTTTCTTTTAGAAGTGTTATATGGAGTATGATCCATTTTGAATTAATTTTTTTATATACTGTTAGGTAGGGGTTGAGGTTAATTTTCCATATGGATATCCAGTTGATCCAGCATCATTTGGTGAAAGGACTGTTCTTTCCTCATCAAATTACCTTGACACATTTGTTGAAAATTAATTACCTTATATGTGAGGATCTATTTGTGTACTGTATTCAAACTATGGCCCATAGGCCAAATCCTGCTCATTTTGTACACCCTTGAGCTAAAAATGAGCCTGTGCTCCGCAACGGGAGAGGCCACAACAGTGAGAGGCCCGCGTACCGCAAAAAAAAAAAAAAGATAAACTGATAAAAGCTAAATAAATGGAAATACTATATTCATGCATTGGAACATTAATTAATATTAACATATCAGTTCTGTACAAATTGATCTAGAGTTTCAACAGAATCCCAACCAAAATTTTATGAAGCTTTTTTGAAGAAATCTACAAGTTGATTTCAAAAGTTATATGAAAATGCAAAGGGTCTAGAATAACCAAAACAACTTTCAAAAAAAAAGGTGAAGGACTCAGACTTCCTGACTTGAAGATGTAGCATCAAGCTACAACTATTATCAAAATAGTACATTACGGAACATACCGATCAGGGGTTGGCAAACATTTTCTGTAAAGGTCCTAACAGTAAAATTATTTAGGCTTTGTGAGTCATATAAGGCTTCTGTTGAATATTTTTCTTTGCCTTTTTTTAAAACAACCTTTAAAAGTGTAAAAATCATTTTTAGCTCAAGGGTGTACAAAATGAGCAGGATTTGGCCTATGGGCCATAGTTTGAATACAGTACACAAATAGATCCTCATATATAAGGTAATTATTTTCAACAAATGTGTCAAGGTAATTTGATGAGGAAAGAACAGTCCTTTCACCAAATGATGCTGGATCAACTGGATATCCATATGGAAAATTAACCTCAACCCCTACCTAACAGTATATAAAAAAATTAATTCAAAATGGATCATACTCCATATAACACTTCTAAAAGAAAATTTCCATGATCCTGGAATAGACAAGGATTTCTTACACAGGACACAAAAACCATGAACCACAAAAGAAAAAGTTTGATAAACTATACTGCATCAAAATTAGAATTCTTGGGGCTTCCCTGGTGGCGCAGTGGTTGAGAGTCCGCCTGCCGATGCAGGGGACACGGGTTCGTGCCCTGGTCCGGGAAGATCCCACATGCCGCGGAGCGGCTGAGCCCGTGAGCCATGGCCGCTGAGGCTGCGCGTCCAGAGCCTGTGCTCCACAACGGGAGAGGCCACAACAGTGAGAGGTCCGCATACCGCAAAAAAAACAACAAAACAAAACAAAAAACAGCCCAGGTGGTACTCTCTTGAAATTCATGAAAGTGGTCCTTCACAATACGAAGCACCAGGTTTGACATGCCAACAGCAGGCTCTCCCAGAAGTACTAGTTTGTACCAGTGTACTGTATTTTATTTCCAGTGTTTGGCCCGGTGGGTCTTGTTGCTCCTTGATTAGCCATGTTTAAATTTGAAAGAAGTCCCTAATTTCAGTCTCTTAGATCAGTTTCCAGGATGCGAAGTGTCAGTTTTTCTCTTTCTGGAACTAAAGGAACCTGAGACCACACATGCAGGGCTGTGGGGCTGAAGCTACCTGGCAGCAGATCCCAGGCATAGCCCGAAGGACAAGAGAGAAGCTGAAGCTGTGGCTTTGGTGGAGGCGGTGTCTCCTCCTCCTATTGATTTCCAATTTAATTCCATGTGGTTAGAGACCATATTCTGCATGATTTCAGTTCTTTTAAACTTGTAGACTTATTGCCCAGCGTATAGTTTTTCTTATGCACTGAGTGTGATCTGTAAATGTTAATTAGATCAACTAAATTGAAGGTTGTCCATGCCTTCTGTATCCTTACTGATTTTCTCTCTACTTGTTCTATCCATTACGGAGAGAAGGGCGTCAAAATCTTTTTCTCTAATTGTGGATTTGTCTGTTTATCCTTGTAGTTCAACCAGTTTTTGCTAAGAAGTAAAATACATGAATACTTTGAAGCTCTGTTTTTAGGTGCATAAAGTACATTTAGGATTGTCATATTTTCTTGATGATTGACCCTTTTATTTTTGTGTAATGTCCTTCTTTATCCCTGACAATATTCCTTGTCCTGAAGTCCACTTTTTGTGTGTGTGTGTGTGTGTGTGGTACGCGGGCCTCTCACTGCCGCGGCCTCTCCCGCCCAGGAGCACAGGCTCCGGACGCGCAGGCCCAGCGGCCACGGTTCACGGGCCCAGCCGCTCCGTGGCACGCAGGATCCTCCCAGACCGGGGCACGAACCCGCGCCCCCCGCATTGGCAGGCGGACTCTCAATCACTGCGCCACCAGGGAAGCCCCTGAAGTCCACTTTTTTAGTATTAATATAGCCACTCCATATTTATTGTTATTAACATTTACATACATTTTCCCATCCTTCTACTTTTATCTGTGTTTATACTTAACGTTTCTTGTAGACAGCATATAGTTAAATGTTGATATTTTATCCAGTCTGTCAATCTCTACATTCTAATTGGAGTGATTAGACTATTTACTTTTAATGTAAATATAGATTTGATTGGTTTGGTTTAAATCTATCCATCTTGCTACTTTTTTTCTGTGTTTTTTTCTATTTGTCCCATCTAATCTTTTTTTATTTTTTCTGCCTTATTTTGAATAAATGGAATATTTTTTAATCATTCCATTTTATCTCCATTTTTGGCTTATTAACTATACCTCTCTCTTTTTAAAAAATTGTTTGCTTCAGGGTTTACAATTTTAACTTATCATAGTCTACCTTCAAATAATATTATTGTATACCATGAATAATGTATGAATCTTATATCAGAATAGTTCACTTCTTTCTCCTCCCCTTTATGCTATTCTTGCTATACGTTTATTAACTTTACATGTTTTGCTTATGTTATAAACACTACCATATATTATTGTTACTTTTGCTCTGAACAGCCAGTCATATATTTTTTACATTATTATTTATTTTAATTGTGGTAAAATGTCCGTAACATAAAATTTGCCATCTTAACTGTTTTTTTTTTTTAACATCTTTATTGGGGTATAATTGCTTTACAATGGTGTGTTAGTTTCTGCTTTATAACAAAGTGAATCAGTCATACATAAACATATGTTCCCATATGTCTTCCCTGTTGCGTCTCCCTCCCTCCCACCCTCCCCATCCCACCCCTCCAGGCTGTCACAAAGCACCGAGCCAATATCCCTGTGCCATGCGGCTGCTTCCCACTAGCTATCTACCTTACTGCGTTTGTTAGTGTGTATATGCCCATGACTCTCTCTCGCCCTGTCAAAGCTCACCCTTCCCCCTCCCCATAACCTCAAGTCCGTTCTCTAAGAGGTCTGCGTCTTTATTCCTGCTTAACTGTTTTTAATTGTACACTTCAGTGATATTAAGGACATTCACATTGTTGTGTTACCATCACTACTATCCATCCATAAATCTCTTCATGTTGCAAAACTGAAACTCTGTGCCTCTTAACAATAACTCCCCATTCTTCCCTTCCCCCTGCCCCAGGCAACCACCATTCTATTTCTATCTCTGTGGGAATCTCTGCTGAGCCCTTTGGTCTCTACGCTTTGGTTGGTTGGAATGTAGTGTCTCCCCACCCTCTGCGAAATTTCAGAATTTCTCATCTTTCACTTCCCTTGTAATTCTTTGTCTAGTCTTGTGGAGTTACATCTTACTCACGCTTATTTTAGTATTCAACAAAAACTCAAGGGGACTCCATTTCAGACTTCTAGAACTCTTTCTACGAAGTTCCTTCCTTTCTGGAACATAGCACTGTGACTTCTAGCTACTTAAGCCTCCCTTATCTTCTGTCTCTGTTTTCTCACTTAAGCAAAACCACTGTGCTTTGGATCTTCTTCCCTGCACTTGGTCCAGAATGGGCCTCCAGACAGAATGCCAGGACAATTATCCATTTAGGTTTATAATCTATTTCAAATTAATATTTGTAGGATGGTATGAGGTAGAGGTCAAGATTCAGTTTTTTCTATATAAATACACAGTTGTTTCAGTACCATTTGCTGAAAAGACAATATTATCCCCATCAAATTATATTGGCACCTTTATTTTAAAAGGTGTGTGTCTGTTTCTGGACTCCATCCCTTTCCATTGATCTTTGTCTGTTTTCACACTAATACTATATTATGGCTTATGACATGAATTTATGAAAGATCTAATGAGTGGTTCTGATGTGATATAAATATTTCATTTGACTTGATATAACCTTGTTTTGAAAAACTAATTTGAAATATAGTATTTCTACTAACTTGAATATAACGTTATACTAGCTCATTTAAAAAATGAATGAAGATATTTACTTTAAACATACTTGTCTTACAGAGACCTGTTAATAAAAGTGAAATTTGGAGAGAGCATTGAGGACTTACAGACCTGCCGACTCTTAATTAAACAGTACATCCCGACAGGACTTTTTGTGGATCCGTATGAGTTGGCATCATTACGAGAGAGAAACATAACAGAGGTACAAGTGTTAGAGGGATTTTTTTTGAGAGAGAAATTATTGTAGGGATGCTATAATTTGGATTAAGGCAAAATAGGTAAGACAACATTGTAGTACTTTTGTATTGATTTTTTTAAAATGTATAAAGTAACCTTTTAAAGATAGGACGGGAATATTCTTTATAAAGTGAGTGATACCTGTCATACTTGTCAGTAGTAAGCCAACTAAACCGATGTTGTTAAAGCTTCTGTTTGAGAAGATTAATAGTTAATAAATACTGCTTCAACAACAACTTTGTTAAATTGACATATACCCCAACACCTGTATAATTTGGGTATGGGAGGAAACAAAACAAATATTTATTGGATATCTGTATGACAAATATCTTCTTTTTTTTTTTTTAAAGGAAGCAAGGTAAAATTAAGCATTATAAGAAAGACTATGTCCCACACCCTTTACATAGATTAATCTTATAACAACCTTGGAAAGATTGCATTCTATAGTTAAGGAAACAGGCACAGAGAGGCCAAATAACTTATCCAGGATCACATAGGCAAATGGAAAAGCCAAGAAAATGAATCCAGGATTGTCTGATTGCAAAGTTGTCGTTCTTTTGGGAAATAAATCTTACTCCTTAGTTAAGGGTTTCGCTAACTTTGATAAGAATCACCTGTGCAGGTTATTGTCTGCCTGGGAACGTTTAATTCAGCAGTTCATATTGGACCCCAAAATCTGTTAATGACTCAGGTGATTCCTGTTAAGAATTTTTGGGGAACACTGTCTTAATTCATAGGATTATAATCTATATATGAATTTCTAAAAAACAAAATGGATATGCTTAGAGTCATTTATGATGGCGGTTAATTTAATTGTGGTTTAGGCCAATTTCTTCACCTGTTTTATTTACTTAAGTTTGTTTTTGAGTAGGTAATTACATTCTCATGATTCAAAATTCAGGGGGTGTAAAAATGTATACATGATAAGCTTCCACCTATTTTTTAACCCCCAGTCACCATTTCTTCCTGTGCTCTGGAAATACAGTGTTTTTGGAATCGTAAGTTTCACTCAATCAAAATGTGTTAGGGCTTCTGCCTTGGCCAAGTTGGAGAACAGGGACCAGATTTACTTTCCCACTTGAAACAACCAAGGAATAGACAAAATATATGAAATAATGGAAAAAATAATTGAATATCAGGCAGTGATATCTTAGAGATGGGAAATAAATAAGGTTAGCCCTTCAGTTGTCCTAGCTTTTTGCATGAGAGTTTTCAGGCTGTAGTACTGGGAGGGTAAACCCAAGCAGAGCCTGGTGGACTTCTTGAGTTGAGGAGATAAAGGTAAGATTTGGGAAAGACCAAAGTCACTAGAATTCACTAGACAGTGTACCAGAGAGGAGAGAACTGCAAAGAGACAAACTGCAGAGATCCTTAGAGGTTCCCCTCAAGCACATAGTTGAGTATTAATTAGTGCATGCATGTGAGGAAACTGCTTGATGCTGGGAAAAGAACCATATGAAAAAATTAGAGGTAACAGTGTCGCACACTGACTCAGTTGTAGTGCCTGTTCCCACCATCCAGACTAGGAAAATCCTCGTAATTCACTGGGCATTGGATAGATTAAACAGAAGAACTTTTTCTCAGTAGTGGGGAATACTAAGCCCTAGACTGCACATTGCTTCAGTCCTGCTTAACAAATTTCAAAACCAAGACCTTCCAAAAATCAAACTGTTGCAAGTAGATTTACTGCATTCGAAACAAAGCTCAAAAATATTTATAGGAATGCAGGAATATCTAGCACCCAAAAAGATCAAAATGTCTTGACTCTGATAAAAAGTTTGCAAGGATGCAAGGATGTGGGAAAATATGACCTGTAATGAGGAGATCAATGAATCAGTCAAAACTGATGCAGAACCGACCCAGATATTAGAATTAACAGACAGGCCAAGAAAATAGTTATTATAACTGCGTTCCATATGTTCAAAAAGGTAAGTAGAGAAATGGAAGATATATGAAAGGACAGTTGACCTTTTAAAGATTAAGACTACAAAGTGTGAGATGGAAAATATTCTGGATGAAATTAATGGCAGATCAATGCAGAAGAAAAGATTAATGAACTTGAAATCATAGCAATAGAAACTACCAAAAATATAAAAGAGATTAAAAAAAGAAATGTAAAAAGTGAGTAGAGCATTAGTGAGTTGTGGGACAACTTCAAGTGGCCCCCACAGTAAGTGTAACTGGGCTGCTTCCAAGAGATGTCTGCACCCCTGCATTCATTGCAGCACTGTTTACAATAGCCAGGGTATGGAAACAACCTAGGCATCCATCAATGGATAAACAGACAAAGAAGTGTGAGAGAGAGATAGAGATATAAAAATGAGAGCTATATATAAATGTGTATATACATGTGTGTGTATGTGGGTATATATATGTGTATATACACATAAATATGTATACACACACAGACACACAGTGGAATGTTATTCAGCCATAAAAAAGAAAATCCTGCCATTTGCAACAGAACACATGAACTGTGAGGGCATTATGCTAGGTAAAATAAGTCAGAGAAAGACAAATATTGTATGATCTCACTTATATGTGGAATCTAAGAAAAACTGAACTCAGAAACAGAGAGTAGGTTGTTGGTTGCCAGGGGTGAGAATGTGGGGAAAATGGATGAATGTAGTCAAAGAGTACAAACTTCCAGTTATAAGATGAGTAAGTTCTGAAAATCTAATGTACAGCATGGTAACTATAGTTAACGATACTGTATTGTATACTTGAAACTTGCTAAGAGAGTATACTTTAAAAGTACTCACCTCACACACACACACACACACACACACACACATAAAGGTAATTATGTGAGGTGATGGATGTGTTAACTAATCTTATTATGGTAATCATTTTGTAATATATACATATATCAGATCTTCATGTTGTACACCTTAAACCTACACAATGTTGTATGTCAATTATATCTCAGTAAAGCTGGGGGGGAGGTGTAATGGGAGTCCACAAGGAGAGAGGAAAGAGATGGAGATGGAAAAAATATTTGGAGAAATAATGGCTGAGGGACTTCCCTGGTGGCCCAGTGGTTAAGAATCCTCCTTCCAATGCAGAGGATGCGGGTTCAATCCCTGATTCGGGAACTAAGATCCCACATGCCACGGGACAACTAAGCCTGTGCACCATAACTGGTGAGCCCGCATGCCTCAACTAGAGAGCCTATGTGCCACAAACTATAGAGCCCACGCTCTCTAGAGCCTGCGTGCCACAACTAAGGAGCCCATGCACTCTGGAACCCATGTACCGCAACTAGAGAGAAGCCTGCGCGCTGCAATGAAGAGCCTGCGTGCCATAACGAAAGATCCTACATGCCACAGTGAAGATCTGGTGTGTCGCAAGTAAGACCCAACGCAGCCAGAAAGAAAGAAATAATGGCTGAGAAATTTTCAAATTTGATGAAAACTATAAACCCACATATCTACAATGCTCAAGTACAAGAAATATGAAGGAAACTACACCAAGGTACATGATAATCAAATTGTTTAAAACAATGATAATGAGAAAATCTTAAAAGCATCAAGATGAAAAAACCACATGTAAAATACAGAGGACCAAAGATAAGAATAACAGCAGATTTCTTGTCAAAAATAATGCAAACAAGAAAATGGAGTAGCATCATCTTTAAAGTATTGAAAAAAACCTGTGAATTTAGAATTCTGTAGCCAGTGAAAATACCTTTCAAGGTGAAGGTGAAATAAAGACTTTTTCAGACGTACAGGCTGAAAGAATTCATTACCATCAGACCTCCAATACAAGAAATGTTAGAAGAGGTCCTTCAGGCAGAAGGAAAATGATACCAAATGAAATCTATATGTACACCAAGGAAAGACCAGCACTTGAAATATAACTACTGGGTAAATATGACTTTTTTCTCTTATTATTTAAATTTTTCCAAGATAATTGACAAAAAATAATAACAATGTAGTGTAGCCATTCTTAACCATGTCTAAGAATAAAATGTATGATAGCACTATCACAAAAGCTGGGAAGTGAAAAATGAAATACACTTTTGTAAGGTTGTTATACTAAATATAAGGCAGTTTAATATCACTTGAAGGTAGACTCTGCTACATTAAAGATGTTTACTGTAAACCCTAAAGTAACCACAAAAATGACAAAATAGAGTTGTAGTTAATATGCCAGCAAAGCAGATTAAATGGAACTATAAAAAACATTCAGTTACCCAGAAAGAAGGCAGAGAAAGAAGATAAAGGGAACAAAAAATAGGCGTAAGATATAGAGAACAAGATGAATTAAACTTAACCATATCAATAAGCGTATTAAGTGTAAATGTCTAAATATCTCGATTGAAAGTCAGAGATTTTCAGATTGGATAAGAAAGCAAGACCCAACTGTATGTTGCATGCAAGAAATGAACTTTAAATTTTAAAACAAAAGATAGAACATGCTCACACTGATCAAAAGAAAGCTGAAGTGGCTATATTAATATTAGGCAAAGGGATTTCAGAGCCAAGACTATCACCAGTGCTAAGGAGGGTCATTTTGATAAAGGGATCAACTAATCAGAAGGAAATAATAATCCTAAACATTTATGCCACTAATAACAGAGATTCAAAATGCACAAAGAAAAACTGGTAGAACTGTAAGGTGAAATAGATGAATCCACAGTTATAGTTGGAGATTTCGGTACCCTTCTCTCAATAATTGACATAATAAGTAGATAGAAAATTGATAAGGATATGGAAGATTTGAACCAAACTATCAACCAACTTGACCTAATTAGCATTCATGGAACACTCCACCTGAAAACAATAGAATACACATTCTTTTTTTAGGTGTACATGGAATATTTACCAAGATAGATCACTCTAGGCCATAAAACAAGCCTCAATAAATTTAGAAGAATTCAAGATGTGCCAAGAATATTCTCTGACTACAGAGGAATTCAGTTATAAATAAAGACGAGAAAGATCTCTAGAAAACCCTCAAACATTTGGGAACTAATTAGCATACTTCTAAGAAATACATGGTCAAACAAGAAATCAAAAGGGAAATAAAGAATTTTGAGCTGAATGGAAATGAAAATACAAAATATCAGAACTAGTGGGGTACTGCTAAAGCTGTGTTTAGAGGGAAATTTGTAGCACTAAAATGCCTATTTTAGAAAGAAGAGAGGTCTCAGTCAGTGTTTTCAGCTAAGCCTCCTTAATCTATGAAAAGAAGAGCACATGAAACCAAAGTAGAAGAATATAAATAGTGAAGATCATAGCAGAAATTAATGTACTAGAAAACAGAAACACAATAGGGAAAGCCAGTGAAACCAAAAACTTGTTCTTTAAGAGGGATAAAATTGATAGACCCTTAGCCAGTCTGATTATAAAAAAAATAAGTACTGTTAGAATTAACATCCCTGTGTCAGAAAAGTATTGTACATTTCATTTTTTATAAAGTTTTACATTTTTAGATTGTACAAGTTATTCAAAGATACCAATTACTGTGTCTTAATTGGGGAATGTTTGGGGTTGTTTTGAAAGAGCTCTAGCCTGTGAGAGAAAGATCTGTTGAACGTTACAGATATGGTACAAAAGTTTTATAGCTTAATTCATTTAACTTTGCTCTGGTGGTTTATGACATGTGTAGTTGAGTGTTGACATGAAAAAGTATAGGTCCATGTCTGTTAACCAGTGCATGTTGCTCTAGGATTAATTTTTGATACATAATTTCAATTTCTTGATAACATTCTATTGCTGTTGTTTTATCATGGTGAAAGTGGAACAATGAATTCTGACTTTTGTGGATCAGCGTAGAGTCACTGGACTTTTTGGGGTTGCACTGATGGTTTGGCACGTGTTTGGGAGATTTACCAGCATCTAGCTATTGTCTAGATCACTTTTGATTGTCAGGTTATGATTTTCAAAAATATTTCTCTATTATTTTGAATCTAAATTGATACACATACCTGTAACTCTCTTGAGATTTTGATCACCTCTCAATCGGTATACCTATTTGTACATTTCCCCCCTTCCCTATTGTAGCTAGGTGTCAAGAAATTCATAGCCTAAACTCCTGAGTCGGCTCCAGGACCTTAGACTGTTGTTTGTGGACTAGCTTCTGCTGGTTCTTAGTTGATCTTGGTTTAAAATGGATTTGGGTCTCTGTTGAGGTTCATTAAAAAGAAATTATCCCCATTTAAAATTTTGAGACATAATTCACATGACATAAAATTCACCCTTTGGAAATGTGTAATTTAGTAGTTTTTAGTATATTCATAAAGTTGTGCAACCATCACCACTATCTAATTCCAGATATTTTCATTACTTGCAAAAGAAAACCCCTATAAAGCTGATTTTTGAGATTCAGATACCCAGAATAAAATTTTTTGAACCGTCATCAAATAATCCTTTGACCAACAGGGCCCTACCTGTTGTTCTGGCCCTACCAGAATGCCGTGTAGCAATTTGCCTCATTTTCATTATATCCCAGCTTAAATTCATATTAAAAATATTCTCAATTTTTGGCAAGTGACCATATTTTTATTTCTATGGAAAAATAAGCAATAAACAAACAAAAATAAACAAAACAGCTCAATAATTAGAGAAGCTGAAGATCATAGTACCATCATAAATTCTAAATAGCACAATCAGGAATATACTTCATATTAGTTCTACTTATTACACTTAATTTTCACTAGATAAACATGGGCTATTTTATATTATTTAACCTAATTGAATAGGAGAGTCAGTTTGACCTGGCTTTGAATCTTGTCTCCTTTACTTACTAGCTACAGTATATTGTTTATCCACCCCGATACTTTGTTTGCTCATTTATATAATGGGGCTAAGAGTTCCTACCTGATAGTGTTCTTGTGAAAATTAAAGGAGATAACATATATAAACCACTTGGTGAAACACCTAAGTACTCAAAGTTATCTTTATTATCTTGTCATCTGTGTTGACAAGATAGAACATTTGGGCTTATGTGTTATTTTGATTTGTAACTAGTTGTACCCAAAGAGTTTATTAATAAATTTCTAGCAGGAGGTCTCTAGTAAAATTCCTTAGGGGTTTGCTCTTATGATCCTCCTGGTCAACATTTTTATCCTTAGATAAAAATACAAAAGACACAGTTATCAAGTTCATAAATGTTACATTAATGCTGGTTGACAGATTGGGATTTCAATTAAATCTCAATAGCCTAGAAAAAATGGACTGTAGCCAGAAAGATAAATTTAATAGAGAGAGATATAAAGCCCTGCATTTAATTAGTAAAACATCAATTACTCGATAAAATAGGATGGGAGTTATTTAAAGTTTTGTGCAAAAAGTTCAAATGAAAAATATAGGGATGAATAGGCAGAGCACAGGGTCTGTGAAACTATTCTGTATGATACTGTAATGATGAATACGTGTCACTTCACATTTGTGAAAAATCCATAGAATATACAATGTAAAGAGTGAACCCTAACTTAAACTATGGACTTTAGTTAATAATAATGTTCATCAGTTGTAACAAATGTACCAAACTGTTGTTAATAATAGAAAAAGCTCTGAGTGTGTGTGGGAGCTGTGGGGAGTATGTGGGAATGCTGTTATTTTCTGCTCAGTTTTTCTGTAAACCTAAAACTGCTCTAAAAAATGAAATCTATTAATTAAAAAAATAGAGAGAGATAGTATATAGATATGTGTCACACTGAAATGAGGCTGCTAAAAAGCTAATGCAATTTTTACACCTAGAAACTGAAAAAAAAAAGCTAATGCAATTTTTGCTAAAGAAGGTAGTGTTGCTACTATTTCCTCTGAGTATTTTGAAAGGCAACTGATACGATGCATGGTTTAGACACCATGTCATGAGAAACCAAGAAAACTGCATATTTGTTTGGGGAGGAGAAAACTTAGTGGGGGCAGTGTGGTTGCCTTCTGATGTATAAGGGACCCTTAGTAAAACAGAGGACATATTTATTGCAGATATTGTAAGCATCGACAATTGGTGAATTATTATGGGTCAGAGCATCAAGTTTCTACTAATAAAAAAGGAATAATTTTAACAGTACATAAAGTGAGATGACTCAAAGTAATGAACTCCCTTCCAGTCATTGAAAGCATTAAAATAGTGGCTGGATACTTGATAAATACTCTCATTGGAACAGTGGTTTAACTTGATTACCTCCAGGTTCCTTATGGCTCAAGATTATATAATTCCTTGACCTTTACCAATAAGTTCTGTTACTCCTGTGATGAACAGAGAAGAAACAACATGTGAAAATATAGCACTTGGTATCACTGTCAAATAGAAGAATTAGAATGCTCGCTGTGGTGGGTAGAAGTTAATTCTATTTTTTTCTCTTTCCATAAAGAATCTAGAGAAAACTTGCATGTGTGTATGCATACACACACACATGAACACAGATTATGTATATAATGTTGATATACATGTGTATGTGTGTGCATATGTATATATGTGTGGTTTGATACATAAATATGTATGTATGTGTATATGGATACGTTTGTAAGTTAGGGCTAATTTCTGCCACATGTGCAGTTTTACTTTTGGTGTAGAATACTTATTTTAAAATGTTTTTTACCATATTATTTTTTAAAAGAATCATTTACCATTTTTTCCATTAACTTTTTATGCCCAGTATGGAAAGAGTGCTGACCTTTGCTTAGACTTCCTGACCACAGTGCTCTATCTTACTCACTACCATCTTACTTCTGTGAAGAACAGGAAATTAGCAGAATGACACCAGTCATTTTAACCCAATACTGGGTTAACTGTTTTTGTCATAGTTTTCATACTTATTGAATAATGCTATATTTATTCATGAAATTTCTTTTCTTGGTACCTGTGTAGTTACCTAAACAAAGGTTGATAAGGAAATTACATAGAAATTTTTATTATGGGGAAATTTCACACCCCAGAGTATAATTTCCTCAGTTTACTTTTAGTAAATGTTATTAAACACACATCATATCTTGTGTTTTCTACTTAAAATTGGGGATGGAAGGGGAATGGAAATTGTTTATAAGGGGGGTGTTTTGACATTTTTGCTCATCTATATAACAATCTTCTGGTTTTATTTATTTTTTAATCTTCCTCATTCATTTCTTCTGGACTAATATTTGTTTTCTTTTTGACAGGCAGTGATGGTTTCAGAAAATTTTAATATAGAGGCTCCCAACTATTTGTCCAAGGAGTCTGAAGTTCTCGTTTATGCCAGACAGGATTCACAGTGCATCGACTGTTTCCAAGCTTTTTTGCCTGTGCATTATCGCTATCATCGGCCACATAGTAAAGATGGAGAAACCTTTATTGTGCTCAATAACCCAGATTTATTGATGTATTGTGACCAAGGTAAGGATTGCAAGTCTTTTTGGAGAGTTGAAAATAAAATTAAAGGTATAATGGTAAGTCTGAAGTCAAGGACGGTGATAACAAAATCATGTTTCTTTTTTCTTTCTTTTAAACTTTTTGATTGTAAAATAAAGCACAGATATAGAAAAACTTCACAAATATATAGTTTAGTGACTTATTAGAAGGCAGATACCCAGGTAACTACCACCCAGGTCAAGAAACAGAACTTTGCCAGCTGCCCGAGCAGCAGCCCCGGGTGTCCTGTCCCAATCTCCTTTCCTGTAAGAGTAACACACTCTCCTGACTTTTAATCACTTCCTTATGTTTTTTTATACTTTTATCACTCAAGTGGGCGTTCTTAGACACTGTAGCTTAGCCTTGCCATTTTAAAAAAAAATGTTATTTCCATTAAGTCTCTTAATTTACAGATTTCCCCTCTATCTCCTTTAAAAAAAAATTTATCTGTTGAAGAACCGGGGTCATTTGAGACCCTATCACTGTTGGGGTTTGGGTGATTATACTCATTAGTTCATCTGACTTCTTTATTACTTGGAAATTGGCAGCTGGCTCGAGAGGTGTGATGAGATTCAGGTTTGATTCTTTTGGCCAGACTATAGGTGGTGATGTGATCTTTTATGAGTGGGCATATAATGTCTGGTTGTTTCTTTATTCAGCCATTGGTCCTTATTACTCCTTTGCTGCTTTCTATTTCTTCATACTGATACTGCAGGATTTGTAGCTGTTAGTGCTTTGTGTCCACTCACATGTATTTTGGTGTTTAAGGGGGATACTTTATCACCTAGTTTTGTTGTAAAAGTTGTCTATGAGTTATTGGTTTTGTGTGTGATTGTTTTTTCTGTTTTTATGTGTGGATTTTTTTTTTTGGCTGTGTTGGGTCTTTGTTGCTGCATGCGGGCTTTCTCTAGTTGTGGCGAGCAGGGGCTACTCTTCATTGCAGTGCGTGAGCTTCTCATTGCGGTGGCTTCTCTTTGTTGCAGAGCACGGGCTCTAGGCACGAGGGCTTCAGTAGTTGTGGCTCACGGGCTCTAGAGCTCAGGCTCAGTAGTTGTGGTGCGTGGGCTTAGTTGCTCCGCGGCATGTGGGATCTTCCTGGGCCAGGGCTCGAACCCGTGTCCCCTGCTTTGGCAGGTGGATTCTTAACCACTGCACCACCAGGGAAGTCCCTATGTGTGGATTTTAGTAAATTTAAAAACTATGCTCTCATCATTTTCAGTCTTCCTACAATCAAGACTTTAAGAAGCCCCTTTCAGATTTTGGTTCTTCGTGTCTCCAAACAGAAATCAGTAGCACTGTTACTAAAAATTGGCAGATAGAAAGTTTTTAATCATACATTTGCTGTCATCATATATTTCATGATGAGAAAACTTAAAAAGTATTCAACTATGTTAGCTTTGTTTATCCAACCTAGTTTTCTGTTTCTTTTCATGGTACATTTTACCTACCCTAAATAAACTTTGGAAAAGTGCTCCCTCCCAAGAGAGCAGCTGGGGTTCTGGAATTGTTCATTTTTTTGGTCTGAGTGTTCTTTACATGAGTGTGTTTTCTCTACGGAAATTTATCAAGTTGTAGGTTTAGGATCTGTTTATTCTTCTGAGATATGTTATACTTCAAAAAAAGTTTAAGTTAAAAAAAAATGGCCCCTGGTGTAGTGGGATTTGTTAAGAAGTCATGCTCAACTTCTATGCAGTCTTTGTAATTTTATAATTTCCTAGCCATCCACTTAGAACAGGCTATTAAAATAGAAGAGCACATGATAGTTGGGTCCAAATCATGTACATTGTGTATTAAAATATTTGAATACTCATATCCCAACATGAAAGACTGGCCTAGCCTCTAGTCCAGATCAGTTTTCTGATACGGTGTTCTACCACTTTTTCTCAGAGTTTCCAATTTTGAAATGCTGGGCTCAGTCAGAAGTGACAGCTCCTTGTGCTTTGAACAGTAAGGATAACTGCCAATGGAACAATATGAAATATAAATCAGTAAGTTAATATTTTATGTTGTTTTAGGTCATGCGGCCTCATATAAAACTCTTTCTATAATGTTTCTGCCACGTTTAAGGGATTAACATTTTATATTCTATCATAGAAAGCTGTTTTTTGTTTGTTTTTAATGTTGTTTCTTTGTTACTAATAGCAACAGTCATAGAATCATTTAATTTGGGGGATGGGGATTTAGAGTTAGTCCCAATGCCTCATTGATCCAGAGCTTAAGTATAGCTGATGGGCTTTTTAAAAGTGTGGAATGGTAAAGAAAAACAGTGGTGTGTCCATCTGATTTTAATCAATAAAACTTCACTTTATTTAGAACTTTTTATTAATTTTTGAGCAACAAAATGAATTAGTTGACTTTATTATATTACACAGAACAAGTGAAAAAAGGAAAGTAAAACTCTAAAGTTGTATCATTTCAACTGTGGTTAAGTTTCTAGACAGTTATACTGTTATTATAAATCTAAATCTAGGCTGTTTCAGGCCATTTTTGGTGTTTTAGCCTCCCAACTTGTTTTCAGTTATTAAATTAGGTAAGTATTAGTACTTCATTAACACTGGCTTTGTCTAAGGAGTCTGTAGTTTTCTACTTACCCTCTTGAGCTAACATAGTCTACTTTCCTCTCTTCAGAGTGGTAAGTCTTTGTACAACATACCTCTTTTCTTTCCCTCTTTTTTTCTGTTCTTTTGTTACTCTTTTAAGAGCTGCCTTTTAACTGATGCTTGTAGTATCTGAATTTCTCTTTGTTCCTAATTCTCTTTAAGGCCTGTTTTCTTTGGTTGAATGCCACAATCTGTGTCATTATTTTTACAATTTATTTTTACAAAGAGTCAAATGAGTTTGCAACAAAAATAAAAAAAATTTAAAAATTTAAACTAGCAGACAACATAACTGTCAATCAGATAAACATAAAGCAGATTTGTTCATATGTGTGGATATTTGGATTTGAAGTGTTTTCCTTGTAGTTGCTTAGAAGTATGTTTACCAGCTAATTCAGAAAACCACTACTGACAGGGAAGCCCTACTGCAAAGCCTATTATTTTGTATTGGAGAAACTTCTTTGAACAGACAGTTGGAAAGATGTATGATTGTGCTAATATGTTATGCAACATAAATTTGCTTTTGAGATTTCTATTGCCATAGAGTACCTGGATTTTTTTCAAACTCTAAAGTACATCTGGAGAATTACATTTGATTTTCTTATGTGAATGAAGAGTATGATTAGTATTTATACTATTTATGATGTATTGGTTTAAAAAATAGGTGGTGTGCATTGCTACACAATAAAAAATCACTCTATTAAAACATTTTGAATTCAGTTCTCTTTAAGACCATGTAACTTGAAATAGGAGGTCATAATTAAATACTTTGATTTTTTTCTTTGTTACATTTCTTGTTTATATATACCAGAAAAATAGGTGACCATTACTAAGATGGTGAACTGTACTAAGGCTTGTTTGAAAATGCCATTATTTGAAAGATGCTTTTAGATGGCACTTTGCTACAGACTGTGTTGGTAACTTTTTTTTTGCATGTGAAAGTGTAATCCATGCATTTATAAAAAGAAACCAAAAATAAAAGAATTCCCAAGTTACCTAAATTTTAATGTTTTTTAAAACTTTTTTTTTTTTTTTTTTTTTTTTTGCGGTACGCGGGCCTCTCACTGTTGTGGCCTCTCCCATTGCGGAGCAACAGGCTCCGGACGCGCAGGCTCAGCGGCCATGGCTCACGGACCCAGCCGCTCCGCGGCAATGTGGGATCTTCCCGGACCGGGGCACGAACCCACGTCCCCTGCATCGGCAGGCGGACTCTCAACCACTGCGCCAGCAGGGAAGCCCCAAACCTATTTTTAAACCATAAAACTTACCAGAGTTTCTAACTGAACCCCTTTATCTTCAAAACCAAATAGAAAATAGAAACCAAGTTGAACATAGGAGAACTTTTGTATTGCTAGTCAGTATTGCAACTACTTGGATGTTTTAAAAAACAGTAAAGGACACATTCAATTGTGTAATTTGTGAATAACAAACTTAAAAAAATTTTTTTTGGCTGCATTGGGTCTTCGTTGCTGCACGTGGGTTTTCTCTAGTTGCGGCGAGCAGGGACTACTCTTCGTTGCGGTGCACAGGCTTCTCATTGCAGTGTCTTCTTTTGTTGCGGAGCAAGGCTCTAGATGTGCGGGCTTCAGTAGTTGCAGCATGCGGGCTCAGTAGTTGCAGCACATGGGCCCTAGAGCATGTGGACTTAAGTAGTTGCGGTGCATGGGTTCAGTAGTCGTGGTGTGCGGGCTCTAGAGTGCAGGCTCTGTAGTTGTGGCACACGGGCTTAGGTGCTCTGCGACACGTGGGATCTTCCCGCACCAGGGATAGAACCTGTGTCCGCTGCATTGGCAGGTGGAGTCTTAATCACTGAGCCACCAGGGAAGTCCTAACAAACTTTTAAAAGCTGTTTGAGGAGAGAAACAGCAAAACAGGAAAGAATGGATCCTTTAGTTTTATTGTTGTTTTAATGTTTTTCCTTTAGGGCTTTAACTTCTAGATTATTCTGTATTCTAATATGAAACATAGTAAGAGGAAGTAAATGTTTATATTGATTACAGAGGTGACATTAGGATATAGCTAGTATTTTTTAACAATATACTTAACTCTATGTAAAAAGCAGAAAAAGTCAAAGCTAATGAGAATTTAAGAATTATTATGGGAATTGAGTCTGATTCTGTTAAATTAACTGAAATGTTGAATTTAAAAGAATCATTCAAATAATAATGTTATATGTAGCATAGCAATGGCTGAAAGATATTTAAAAGAAAAAAGAAAAAGTTAAAATTAAAAATCAAAGAAGCAGTGGTTTCGCCTTAGGACATTGATCTTAAATGTCTTTAACTTCTCTATCCATCTCTCTCCCTAGGTATATAAGAATGCGAATCTACAGGTTCCAGTGGGACTGACCATACATACCTCTTTAGTATGTTCTGTGACTCTGTTTATTACCATCTTGTGTTCTACTTTAATCCTTGTGGCTGTTTTCAAATATGGCCGTTTTTCCCTATGAGTTTTATGTAGTTAAACGCTTTCCATAAACCTAAATAAGACCTATTCATTTGTGACTAGAAGTGTTCTAGAATTGTCATTACTTTTTTCTTTCATCTTCATTTATGGCTAATATTATGTTTACTAGAGGAAATTCTGGATGATTCTCAGCTAATTTCAAAATTCAGTGCTCTGTTGTGTCGACCTCTCATAATCCTCAAGCATCAAGTGCCAATAGAGGAAACTTAATTCTGTTAAATTAATATTTATCTTGTGAGAAGTGACTTTATCTTCATTTGTGTTATAAATGAGTACTTTATGTATTAGAGACAAATTATCGCTAAAAATTGAGAAAATTGTTATGAATAAAATTAATTTGGATGAATCAGAGTTATTTGAATATTAATTTTATGAGAATATTAATTTATCTAGTGTTTCAAAGAAAATCATTAAACTAGGACAGCTAAGAAATTATTAATATCAAAATTGATTTTTCCTTAAAGCATTTCCATTCTCCTTTTCTATTTTATAATACTGCTTTTGAATATATGAATTGGCAAAGGGCTTGATGAAATTAAGATTAAAGTATATTTTATTAAGTTGTACAGTTACAAAACTTTTTTGAATCTTTGGGTGATTTTTTAAAAAACAAAAGGTCTTGATTTACTGTTTTTCTTTGTAAAAATTAGAAAATAAAGTAAATGCCATAAGCTAATTAAAAAATAGAAGGGCAAGCATGTTCCAAAACAGAAGCCAAAAAACTGGGGTATGTTGGCATTGTTTGTTTTCTGTGGCATAATGGGATATGATGTACCTTATATATGCTATCACTGGTTAATTTCCTAAAACATTCTGGTGTTTTTCTGGAATAAATCTTTTATAATTTGCCACGTATAGCTTGACCTACTAATAACAGTTCTTTTTTAAGATGTGTTTGAGAACTTATGTATTGAGAAAGGCAACCCAATGCCATAAAGGAGAAATATTAGAGATCTTTAAAATGATGAAAATTTCAACCCAGTCTTGCTTCATAGCTGTTTAGTATTTTCTTATAAGACAGAATTCCATGTTTTCCAGGCATTTTTTTTCACAGTGGGATTAATATAGTGGCTTGAAATAGAATTATATGTCAGTAAAAATTCAGTAACATCAACAACATTTTGGAATATGGTTAGTCAGGTGGGGGAACACGGTACTATATTTAACCTAAGTGTGTGTGTGTGTGTGTGTGTGTGTGTGTGTGTGTGTATTTTCTTTTGCACATCGAAGCCAAGTTCCTCAGTATTTAAATGTTTTCAAGTTAATATTTGAGATTGTGGCTTGGAACATGATTCAGCCATTTTTCTCATTTATACAGGTATTCAGAAATGTAATAAAAATGTGAATGTGAGTGAAGATACTTTGATATGACTTTTCTTGCCTGATAAATGCTTGCAGATGACATCACTTTTAACATAACAGAGCATTTCTGGTTTTGAACTCTTTGTATTATCTTCTTTGGATACTTAAGAAATGAATAAGCACTTTATTTTTTAAATCAGTTTTGTAATTCTGTGTATGGTCTTTTTTGTTTATAGCCAAGAAAATGGGTATTGTTCTCCTGGTCATTGTATTCCAGTATTTGTTCCACTTCTATGGTTTATTTTTCTTAAAAGTATCATGTAATGTTCTTTGGATGAAAATAACAGACACTCAACTAAGGGTGGTGGTGGGGTAGAGATTGGTGTGTGTGTGTGTGTGTGTGTGTGTGTGTGTGTGTGTGTGTGTGTGTGTGTGTGTGTGTGTGTGTGTGTGCATCTTAGCCACTCTACTAGGAACTTAGATTATTTAGCTAGATCTCATGGAGATCTAGGTAGTTGAATATAGGGTTTGGTAGGCTGTGAGAGAATGAAATAATATAGAGAATTGTCCTAGTCAGTGATAGGATGGTAGGTTTAACTGCCTATCTGATTTCTTGCACCTCAGACCTTACTTCCGGGATTACCTTCCTCCTGAAGTATATCTTTTTAAGATGTTCCTTTAGTAGGTCTCTGTGGTTGGTAACATCTCTGTTTCTTGCCTGATGATATCTTTATTTCACCCTCACTCTTTTTACTGATAATTTAGCAAGATATATACTTCTAAGTTTAGTTATTTTCTCTTGGTAGTTTGAAAATATTTTTCCATTGTCAGATGGCACACATTGTTGCAGTTGAGAAATCTATGCTAAATTTAATAGTTGTTTCTTTGTAGGGGGTGTCTTTTTTTTCTGGTTTCTTTATCTTTGATATTCTGCAGTTTCACTTTGATGTGTTTGAGAAGATTTCCTTTACTTATCCTGTTTGGGATTCACTTGCTTCCTGAATCTGAAGGTTGTCTTTAATCAATTCTGGAAAATTCTTAGCCATTATCTCATCATATACTGCCTCTTTTGTTTTCTCTTTTTACTCTCCTGAACTTCTTATTAGGCAAATGGTATACCTTCATAATCTATCCCCATGTCTCTCAGTCTTTCTTTCATATTTCCTCTGTCTTTGGGCTGCTGTCAGTAATTTCTTTAGATCTGTCTTCCAGTTTATTAATTTTCTCCTCAACTGTGTGTAATCTATTTAACCCAAACATTGGCTTTGGTTTCAATTACTATATTCTTTATTTCTAGAAGTTCTACTTGGCTCCTTCTCAAAGCTGCTTGGTCATTTTTTAAAAATAGTATCTTGTTTTTTGTTTAAAAATAGTATCCTGTCTTACTCTGCTTAATCATTATAATAAACTTATTTTATATTCTGTAATCAATAATTCCAGTATCTAAGTTCATGGGCTTCATTATTCTGTTTATGGTTTCTGTTGATTCACTCCTGGCTTATTTTCTCAGATGTATTATATTTTGGGTGTTCATGTTTAACTTTTGATAGCCTGTTTTTGGAAATCCTTTCAGTCCTGTGTTGAGAGTGAACCTGTACAGTGAAGATTTGTGTTTGTTTCTTCCAGGCCTCCAAGCATTACCAGCCTGGGACATTTTCTTGACTTCAAGTTTCCTGGGCAGTGTAGATACTATAAATTTGAACTTTCAAACCCATGTGAGGGAAAGTTTGTGGTTACGAATTCTAAAGGGAAAGTTTTTATCCCCTCGATGCCAAAGTCCAGGCTAAAACTTACAAGTATCTGCATATCGCCCTGGGTTGGTCCAGGGGATTTTTTTTTTCCAGTCTATTCTTAGAGGGAATGGCCCTTTGAGTTTTCCAGCCTTGTGCAGGATTATAATCCCAACACCTTCTACAGACCCAAGGCCTTGTCTTTGGTCTCTTGTCTCCTGTGCAGCCAGTAAAACCATAGATTTTTCTGAGATAAGTAGGTTCTTTCAACATAACACAATAGGCTTCACTGACCTGGTTACTACTCTGGTTTCTTGCTCCCCGCTTTGGGTTGAATGTGGAGTTTGGAAGACTATCAGATGTATTCCTCTTTCTTCCTTGAAAGCTTAGTTATGCCTTTGAAAGGATGTTCTATTTTATCCAGCATTTTGTGTGTTTAATAGTGGGACTGTTTTTCAAGTTATCTAATAGTGTGCCATATTGCTCCTTGAATCCCTTCTCTCGTACTCTCCATATCAATTGAGTTTTTTGCTCTACATCTATCAATAAGAACAATCTGGCTACTACCTATCTCCACTTCCACAGCTATTGCTCTAGCATCAGTCATGATTAATGCCTCCCTAGTTCATTCCCTTCTATTCTTGCATCTCAGTACTCCATTCTCCATGTAGCAATCTAGAGATTTTTTTTATTTTTTTAATATATTTATTTATTTATTTTTACCTGTGTTGGGTCTTTGTTGCTGTGCGCGGGCTTTCTCTAGTTGCGGTGAGTGGGGGCTACTCTTCATTGCAGTGCGCGGGCTTTTCATTGTCGTGGCTTCTCTTGTTGCAGAGCACAGGCTCTAGGCTTGCAGGCTTCAGTAGCTGTGGCATGTGGGCGCAGTAGTTGTGGCTTGTGGGCTCTAGACCACAGGCTCAGTAGTTGTGGAGCACGAGCTTAGTTGCTCCACGGCATGTGGGATCTTCCCTGACCAGGGCTCAAACCTGTGTCCCTTGCATTGGCAGGCAGATTCTTAACCACTGTGCCACCAGGGAAGCCCTCTAGTGATCTTAAAGTGTAAACCAGGTAACATCACTTCCTTACTTACAACTCTTTAATAACTTCTTGGAATAAAGTCCAACATCCTTACCTGTCATTTAAGATCCTTCCTGACCTGAATCTTGTTTTCTCCCACTATGCTACTCTTCTTGCACTAAACTGCAGTTACACAGGCCTTCTTAACTGACCTTAGCAAGTTCTTTTCTTCCTCCTTCTGTCTGGCAGCTTCTCATGGCTCTCTCTTTCTGTTCTCAGCTTAAATGTCACCTCATTAAAGATGCCTTCCCTGGCCACCTTATCCAAAGTAATCATCCTAGTTTTTCCCTCATACCAGATATCACTATTTTAATTATTGTGTTTTCATATTTGTAAGTTCCACAAAGACAAAGTGACTTGTATTCACCCTTGTATCCCTGATACCCAGCAGTGTCTGGTACATGTTAGACACTGAAATACTTGTAGAATTAGTGAATACATTAATGAACTCCTCCATGGATAAAACATAGAGGCCTTAATTTGCAAGGAGGTGGGGCTTAATTTAGCACCAAAGTATATTAAGAGCTGTAGGTAAAAAGCAAAATGGATAGAGGATGAATTCCCAGGAACACGTATCCTAGAGCAGGTTCATATAACAGGAATCGTCTTTCAGCATCTTTGGTTGGCCACAGACCTGACTGGAGGCAATGCTGAATTACATGAGGAAGTGGCGGTGTCTCTCAATATGAAGAATACCCAAAAAAGGCGGGGGGGGGTGGGGGGTGGCGGAGATAAGTAGTACACATCTCCAAACTACAACTCCCAGCAGGCCCCGCGTGAACCCGCCCACTGGGAGGCGGTGCCCGTCTCCACCCCGTGGAGCTTCTGGCTTCGGCCCCACCCCTCCCCGCTCCGCGCCGTAGCCCTCCCCCAGGGTTGTGGCCACGCGCAGCGGCGGCGGTTGTTCCGCTTCCCCTCTGGCCTGGGCCGTCGCCATTGCCGAAGGCTCCCTGCACTCCCTTCCCGGTGCCCGCGGGGCTCGGCTGCCGCACGGCCTAGCAACAACAGCAGCTGCGCTCCAGCGCGGTTCCTCTTCCCGCCCCGCTTCCCTTTCCCTCCCCTCCCCGCCCCGTGTCGCGCGCTTGCTCGGGGCGGCTCCTGAGCCCGCCGGGAGCTCGGCCGGAGGCTCCTCGCTGGGGCGGGGATCTTTCCTCGCCTGGGGTAAGTGTGCAGACAGGCCGGGACGCGGGCCGTCGCTCTCCTTCCTTCTTTCTCCGCGGCCTGGCCGGCGCGAGCGGCCCGGGGCAGCTAACCTGCCCCGCGCGGGGCTGGGAAGCCGCCACCTGCGTGCCTGGAGCCGCAACTCTTGGGGCGGTGGCTCATTGTCTGCGCCCTCCGGCTGTTTTCTTCCCCGACTGTAGTCTGAAATGGGAAGCTTGCTGGGTTGGTGAGGTCTAACTCTTCCTGGACCCGGCCCTGCCCTGAACCCTGTCGCGCCACAGTCTGCCCTCTGTTGATCTCCCTTCCATGGCGTTTCCACCCTCCTTTTCTTCATTTACTTTTGTGTTGTACAAAACGTTGCGGGTTTTATTCCTCGATTTTTCGTCTCTTACAGAATCCTAGCCCCTCTTTGCTGTCTCTTTGGTCATCCCAGTTTCTTTGCTTAGGCATACTGTCTAGGGTCCCTTTACTGTTTTCTAAACTACAATCTGTGATCTTTCCATATTCCGCGTTAGTAGAAACGAATAGTTTTCCGAGGGTTTGAGGGCCTCCGCTTAAGAAAAGAACTTTCGGATCTTCTCGTGATTCCTGTTTGATCTTCAGCCAGGAGGTGAATATTTGCTTCTTTAGGTAACTTAGGTGAAGGTTGGCTTTCCCCATGTTTGGCTTTCTTTCAAACAACATACACAATATGTTGCCGAATATTCCTCAGTGGACTCAACCTTTTGACTAATTCTTTAAAGATAGAGTCATCCAAGAACTGAAGAGTAGAAAGTAATTGCCATTGTCGTCAGACGTTGTGGAGTTGTACTGCCAGTCCTTGTATCTTATCTTTAATGGGAATTCTCTGGGCAGTGCGAGCGTGATTTCTTTCTCCTTGATAAATAATGCTAACTCCCATTGGTATAATTATCTCAGTTTTATTTTACAAGTGATCTATAGTGCTTTGTTTTCTTTTTACACCTCTGTAAAAAGACAATCAAAATGGTTAGGCCTAAAATTAGACTACGACGAGCAGTGTTTTGGATCAAGGTTGTGCACGTCACGTTTTTTCCCCTGCTCTGTTTGACTCTTCCGCTCTTGTAAGTAGGCAGGATATTGAAATGTAGAAGAATTTGCTCTGGGGGTTTTGTTTTTGTAGGTTTATTCAAAACAGTAACATTAAATAAAGTTAGATTGGGATGAAGGCAGTGAACGGTAATTTTTAAAGTAGGTTAGAACTTGTCAACTTTGCTAGGAGCTCTGTGGCATTTGTAAAACACACTCATAATCACTTATATATATTTTGTATATATGTATGAAAAAATATATATATATAAATGAAAAGCTTTGTTCATGTTATCCTATTAAGGGTGTTGATTTAAGTTAACTCTTTCATCCTTAGCTTTTAAATCTTTCTAGTAATTAATTAACCAGAAACAGTGATTTACATTATGAAAAATGAACCTTAAAATGTTTCTGACCTGTAATGTATGTAGGTCTTAAACCCACTTTCACGTTTTGGTGAAAGAGGTTGACCTAAATTCAGTGAATTCTGTGTTTTCACTTCAATACTGTCATTTAGGTAGTGTCAGTTGTCCTTAATTCAATGAGAGGTCTTCTTGGCCTAAGGGGTTAAGGTCTAGAAATGTTGGAGTGTGAAACTAGGTCTGTTGATGTCAGCTTCTCTGCCAGTTCTTTCTACAAACAGACAGTTTTACTGAGGAAGAGTTCTGGGTATTCTGCTTCTCTTAGGACCTCGATTCTGGTTTACAGTTATTCAAAGAGAGAGTTATTCTTCTGGACTTTGTGACATTAAATACTAGCCTTGAAAACCCAAATTCATAAAGTAAGTTTCTGGTTGGAGTCTATCTACTAAACAAATGAATAGGGGTTCCTATGATTCTCTGATCTTTATGAAAGGGCGATTTCCAAGTAGACATGGTTAACAGTGGTGTATCTTTTCAATTGTACTTTTTTAAAGAGAAAACTTAGAACTTGTTCAGGTAGCTAAAGATAAACTTTCAGTTTTTCTTTTTAGAAGAGAGAGATCTTGTTCAAATAGCTAGGGATGAAATAAATAGGTAGGTATTGTTAAATTCTTCCTATGTTTAATCTGTCAATATTGATTATTCTAATATTTGAGTATAACATTTGTTTTGGCTTTCTGAATTTTCTACTTATGATTAAAGTGTGAAACTGCACCTTTTTCAAGTCTTTAAGGCTTTGGGGTTCTGATCCATTTGTTTTCAAAAGCCCTTCCAGTTAGTTAGAGGGGTAATTCCAGACTAATCAGAGAGGGTGTTAAGTTACTTGCGAATCTGAGTTGTTCCTGGTATCCTTTTTGTACCTTGGTAGAAGCAGAAAGAGATGGAAAAAAATAGCCCCTGTTGCCTTGAAGAAATACTGATTATTTTCTTCTGTGACCAGAATTGAGTTTCACTACTTCTTCGTTTTAGGATCACTAACCTGAATAAGAGTAGTCAGTCTGAACATTCATGCTGGATTTCAGAGGTCTAGCCTCTTATCTTTGAGGTACAGTAGTACTTGTCATTCCATGTATCACAAGTGGTGAGGAGCTGGAGACCTGGGTTTGAATGCTGGCTCTTCCACTTCACCCTGGGCAAGATACACATTCTTTTCAGACTTGTTTTTTTCATTTGTAAAATGAGGATTAATAATAATATAATACACATTTTATAGGGCTATTTAGAGCAGATGAGATAATGCAGGGAAAAGTACTTAGCAAATGAAGTGTTTAGGTGATTAATAAATGTTATTAATATTAATGCTAATAATATTAATAGTTAATATTCCATTCTGAAATAGGTTTTATATTTAATTGCTTCTACAGCAAATATTATACTTCCAAATGTAGATTTAAGACTGCTTTCTGAAAGTGGTTGGAATCTCAGGGCCAAGTTTCTGAGACCATAACTGTTAAAAATTACTTTTCAGGAAAAAAAATAATTCCATCACTGAAATAAGATACAGGTTTTTTGAATACATGTTTCTCAGATTTTAAAATAGGCATACTTCTCGTAGAAAATTTAGAAAGTGGTGAAAGTTTTAAGAAATGGGACAAAAATTACTATACAAAAATCACTTAGCCCCCAGAGATAACCATCATAACAGATGAGAATAGTGCCTTTTTTCCTTATTTTTAAATTAAATTCCAAAGGTAGTCAGTACATGCTTATTACAGAAGGTTCAAGCAAGTCAATTATTTAGAGTAGAAAGTGAAAATTACTTTCCTTACTTTATAGTCCCATTCCTTACAGGTACCCACTGTAAACAATTTTGTTTTCTTTATGCAATTAGAAATAAGCACAGTGTGTATGTAGTTTTACCTTGATTTTCTTTTTTAATTAAAAGAATCTAATCATTATGAATTCGTTTCCATCTCAGTACTTGTAGTTAAACCTCATGTTTTTTTGTTTTTTTGTTTTTTTGTTTTTTGCGGTACCCGGGCCTCTCTCACTGCCGCGGCCTCTCCCGTTGCGGAGCACAGGCTCCGGACGCGCAGGCTCAGCGGCCACGGCTCACGGGCCCAGCCGCTCCGCGGCATGTGGGATCTTCCCGGACCTGGGCACGAACCCGTGTTCCCTGCATCGGTAGGCGGACCCTCAACCACTGCGCCACCAGGGAAGCCAAACCTCATGTTTTTAATAGTCATGAGATATTCCATTGTATGGTTTTACTTTACTTAATTATTCATGGTTATTTGTTATTTCCACTTTTGGGCAACTAAAACTGGAGCTTTGGGCCTCTGGTTGAGGGTCCGCCTGCCGATGCAGGGAACACGGGTTCGTGCCCCGGTCCGGGAAGATCCCACATGCCGCGGAGCGGCTGGGCCCGTGAGCCGTGGCCGCTGAGCCTGCGCGTCCGGAGCCTGTGCTCCGCAACGGGAGAGGCCGCGGCAGTGAGAGAGGCCCGGGTACCAAAAAAAACCCAAAAAACAAAACTGGAGCTCTAATGAATTTCCTTATACCTTTGTGCACATGCACATGTATACAAGTATCTCCATTAAAAGCATTCTTAAGTGTGCATTTTAAGTTTTGATAGACGGCAAATTGCCTTTCTAAAAGACTATACTAATTGAATTGTAGAAGCTCTACACATAGTAGATGTTAATACTTTGCCTTCTGTTTAAGACGATCTTTTACATTTTATCTTTATCAAAAAACAGTCTTCTATATTTTCTTCTGGTACTTTAATAACTTGTATTTGAATCTTAATACTTCCAGATTTTTTGGGGGGGGGTGCTTGGTGGGATAAGAGTTTGGCTACTGAAATAAAATACAGGTGTAACAATATTTCAGGAGTTTGAGGTTGGTGTAAAATTTAGTCACATTATAGGGATACAGAAAGGAATATTTCAATCATTTTATTGTAAGCATCACATCCAAAAAGGGGGGAAAATGCCCCCTTTGGCCCCTGTTTCTTGTCATCTACCTAATTCATCCTCATCCTTCAAATTTCAGCTTTTGAGTATAGCTTTCTTTGGGACTCTTTCCTGATTTCCAGTATGACTTAGATATTCTTATTGCTTTTATATGTTTTCTTAACATGTCCATAATCTTTATTTGCAGTGTGCTGAGAGAATGAGTTATTCATCTGGAAATGAGAGTTATTTCTCAATTGTTGTCAATTGAAATTAATCAAAAGGGAGGTGCAAAGAACTCAGTAGTGTTGGTTAAAAGTGATGCACATACACATGTATGCATACAGGGCCCTTTTAACCTGCATTACTGAGTTCTTTCTAACATCTTTCTGATCAAGCTATTACCTTGTAGGTAATATTTTTTCATGTAAATGTTTAATAGGTTCTGGAAAAATACAAGGTTTTATTTTAATCTTGCATTTATTTCATAAGAACAAGGTGTATTTATTTCATAAGAACAAGGTGTATTTTAATCTCAGCTTTTTTTTTTTTTAAAGAAGATGTTTGGGGTAGGAGTTTATTAATTTTATTTATTTATTTTTGCTGTGTTGGGTCTTCGTTTCTGTGCGAGGGCTTTCTCTAGTTGTGGCAAGTGGGGGCCACTCTTCATCGCAGTGCACGGGCCTCTCACTATCACGGCCTCTCTTGTTGCGGAGCACAGGCTCCAGACGTGCAGGCTCAGTAGTTGTGGCTCACGGGCCTAGTTGCTCCGCGGTATGTGGGATCCTCCCAGACCAGGACTCGAACCCGTGTCCCCTACATTAGCAGGCAGATTCTCAACCACTGCGCCACCAGGGAAGCCCAATCTCAGCTTTTAAAAAAATAATTCCTATTCCGGGAATTCCCTGGTGGTCCAGTGGTTAGGACTCTGTGCTTCCACTGCAGGAGGCATGGGTTTGATCCCTGGTCGCGGAACTAAGATCCTGGATGCCACGTGGTGCAGCCAGAAAAAAAAAATCCTATTCCTTCTAATTTGAAATTAGTAGTTTATAGGCTTATGAAGCAATAATGTTATATAATAAACACATGAACAACAAAAGTTGGAGTAAAACTTTTTTTTTTTTTTTGTGGTACGTGGGCCTCTCACTGTTGTGGCCTCTCCCGTTGCGGAGCACAGGCTCCGGACGCGCAGGCTCAGCGGCCATGGCTCACGGGCCCAGCTGCTCCGCGGCATGTGGGATCTTCCCGGACCGGGGCATGAACCTGTGTTCCCTGCATCAGCAGGCGGACCCTCAACCACTGTGCCACCAGGGAAGCCCCTGGAGTAAAACTTTTAAACACAATTTCAGGTGCTCTAAAGAACAGATTATTAAAGAATACAAAGTTACATTGGCAGATATAATGGTAAAAATATAACCAGATGTTTGATAAAGAATAAAGTTTAAAAAAAACCCTTAATTCATTACCTGTGGATAACTGCTGTTAATATTTTGATGTTTCTTTATATTTGTTTGTGTACATAGTTTACTCTTCTAAAATTGGAATCATATTCTATATAATTTGCTATCTTGCTTTTTTTTAACTTACCCTCAAATCTTGCAAGTTTCCCTCTTTCTCCTTAAAAATTCTATTTAAAAATGATTTTTTCATGTTTGCCTAACATTCCATTGCACACCTATGCCTTAGTTTCATTATTCTCCTATTGGAGAATGTATAACTTATTTCTAATATTTTATATAAATAATGCTATGATGAATATCTTTTTATTCATCCCTGAGTATTACTTTAGAATATTTTCTTAGAAGTGCAATTACTGAATGAAAGGGTATAAGCATTTACAAGTGTTAAATTACCCTTCAGAAAGGTTTGGTGTATACCATCACTAGCATTGTGAGTCTCATTTTGTTGCTATCCTCATTGAAACAGCCATCATTCTTAATGAAATTGTTAAATTTGCTTATTGCTAGGCAAATAAAAATACAGTTTAATTTGCATTTCCTGTTTAAATTATAATTTTGTTTTTGTGAATTTGATTTAGTTTCGTTATTTCTGATAAGTATACAGAGTATCTAGGTTTTTTTTTAGTAGTAAGTTCACTTGTTTCTTAAAAATTTTTTTTTGTACAGTTTTTAAAGTTACTTTCCATTTACAGTTATAAAGCATTGGCTGTATTTTTCGTGTTGTATAATATATCCTCGAGCCTATCTTACGCCCAATAGTTTGTACCTCTAGAAATAACTAGATTTTTGTGGTCACGGTTATTTTTATTATCTTGCTGGACTTCAGTAAAATTTTATTTACTTTTGTTTTTCAGGTTCATTGTCTTACCTGAAAATAATAGTAACCTTTGCTTCCTTTCCAACAGTTATAAAATTTATTAGTATTTTAGCTCTTTATTACGTTGATCAGAATCTCCAAGACACAGTTATATAAGAGAGGTGATAATTGTCTTGGAATGTCTCTGGTATTTTTACGATTTAAGGATGAATGCTGCTGTTGGTTTTAGAGAGAAATTTTTTATTATTTATTCTGTTCTTGTAAAAAAGAGGAGTGTCTTCCGAATTTTATCAAATGTTTTTGTAACTTATTTAGGTGATGATAAGATTTTTCTTTTAACTACTGATAAAAGTATATAAATAAATTTGCTAATAACATTCCCAAAGGTTATATATCCTAAGGCATATATCACGAGGAATCAAAACCCCACTCTTGTTAGTCAAGTGTACAGAATTTATTGAAAGAATAGGAGAGAGTCTCATAGAACTTTAATAAGAATACACAGTCCATATGGTAACTTCTGTAGTTCCTTCTGTAGTCTGGAGAAATCCTTACTTACTCATGAGTCAGTTTTGAGAAATTTGTATTTCCCCAGATTATATTTTTTAAGATTTTCAAATTTATTATTATATGGGTATATGTAATATTTTTTATAATTAAAATCTGTGGTGTTCATCTCCACCTTTTATTAGTGATTTCATTATTTTTCTTAATTTGATTTGCCAAGTGTTTATCTACTTAGTGGTTTTTAATAAGAAGCTTTGAGATTTATTCTGCTCTCTGATTTTCTAATTTCTACTTTTTATTTTGCTCTGGTTTTTCTGTTTTTTTTTTTTTTTTTGGTTATACAGTAAGTCCCCTACATACAAACGCATTCCATTCCGAGAGCACATTCGTAAATCCAGTTTGTTCCTAAGTCCAACAAAGTTAGCCTAGGTACCCAATTAACACAATCGGCTATATGGTACTGTACTGTAATAGGTTTATAATACTTTTCACACAAATAATACATAAAAAAGAAATGCAAAAAATAAAGAAAATATTTTTAATCTTACAGTACAGTACCTTGAAAAGTATGGTAGTACAGTGCAACGGCTGGCATACCTGGGCTAGCATTGAGTGAACAGGCAAGAAGAGTTACTGACTGAAGGAAGGAGAGGAGGTGGGAGATGGTAGAGCTGAAGGATCGTCAGCAATAGGAGATGGAGGGCAAGCTGCAGTTTCACTCACGCCTGACGTTCACTACCAGCTACATCACTGCTGCTTTTACGCTTGCTTCTACACTTGCTTCTGGACATCCTGGGCTTGAAATAAAGATACTGTGCTACTGTACTCTACAGTACTGTACAGTAAAGTACACAAAAGCACAACCACTTGTAGAGGATGCCTGCATGTGACAGTGTATGCCAGACATGTGAATTAACTTACGTGGTTGGACCTGTGCACACATGTTCACATCTTTGAAAGTTCACAACTTGGAGGTTCATATGTAGGGGACTTACTGTACTTTTTCTAACTTAGTAAATTCTTAGTTCTCTCTTTTTTTTCTTAAATGAAAACATTTTTAATGCTCTTAATTTGCCTCTGAGTACAGCTTTGGCTGCACTCTAAAATGTCTGTGAATGATATTCTTATATTCATTGCTTTCCAAATAGTTGCTAGTTCTAGTTTGATTACCTCTTTGACTCAGGAACTGTTTGGTATAGTTCTATTCACTGTATTTTCTTTCATTGTCAGTGACTGTGTTCTTTTAAAATATCTTTTAAGTTTATTCAGGGTTTTTTTGTGACTTAAAGCATAATCCAATTTGCTAAATGTTCTTTGAAAACTTAAGAACATTTTCTGTTTGCACATACAGTTTTATATACATACATATATCTGTCAGTTAAACTTTATTCAAATTATCTTATTATTCCTTAATAGTTTTTATTAATTATAAGACATCCTTTATTAAGTTTTTAATCTTAATCTGTCAAAGACTAAGAGTTAGCATTGTTTCTGAAAAGCTTGTGCTTACATTGGGGCCTTTACATTTTTGTTCCTTCCCTCGAATACTGTGTTCCTTTCATATGTCACTGTTTTAAAGAGGCCTTACTTGATCAGCTGTCTAAAATAGCCTCCACCTGCTCCTGCTCAGTATCTAACTTCTTTCCCCTCTGTGTTTTTCTTTATAGCACTTCCACCTGAAATTATTATTATTTTATTTATTTATTTTTTTGCGGTATGCGGGCCTCTCACTGTTGTGGCCTCTCCCGTTGCAGAGCACAGGCTCTTTACGCGCAGGCTCAGCGGCCATGGCTCATGGACCTAGCCACTCCGCGGCATGTGGAATCTTCCCGGACCGGGGCATGAACCTGTGTCCCCTGCATTGGCAGGCAGACTCTCAACCACTGCGCCACCAGGGAAGCCCTGAAATTATTTTTTCATTCACTTATCTCTTTGCTATTATTCTGTTCAGAACTTAGAACAAGTATGTATGCAGTATGTGTTTGTTAAGTAAGAGTGTCCTTTTTTATTTCTAATGACTTTTTTTTTTAATTAATAGACTTTATACAATTTTAGGTTCACAGAAAAGTTGAGCCAAAAGTACAGAGAGTTCCCATATACCTTGATCTCCCTCCTTCCTCAGCTTCCCCCATCATCAACATTCTGCAATGTTTGGTATGTTTGTTATGATTGATGAACCAGCGTTGATACATCATTACCCATCAAAGTTCATAGTTTATATTAGGGTTCACTCTTGATGTTACACATTGTATGGGTATGGACGAATGGTGGATAATGACATGTATTCACCATTACAGTATCATACAGAATAGTTTCTTCACTCCCAAAATTCTCTGTGCTCCACTTATTTACCCCTCCCTTCTTGCTAATCCCTGATAACCACTGAAGCTTTAACTGTCTCCATAGTCTCGCCTTCTCCAGAATGTCATATTGTTGGAATTATACAATATGTAACCTTTTCAGCTTCTTTCACTTAGCAGTGTGCATTTGAGTTTCCTTCATATCTTTTCATGGCTTAATAGCTCATTGCTTTTTTATGCTGAATAATACTCCATTGTTGGGATATACCACAGTTTGCTTACCCATTTACCCACTAAAGGACTTCTTGGTTGCTTCCACATTTGGCAGTTATGAATAAAGCTGCTATAAACATCCAAGTTTGGGTTTTTCATGGACATAAGTTTTCAGCTGATATGAGTAAATAGCATGGAATGTGATTGCTGGATTGTATGGTAAGAATATATTTAGTTTTGTTAAAAATCTGCTAAAACTGTCTTTCAAAGTGGCTGAACCATTTTGCTTTCCTACCAACAGTGAATGAGAGTTCCTGTTGCTCAAATCCTCATGAGCATTTGATGTTAGTGCTTTGGATTTTAGCCATTCTAATAGGTGTGTAGTGCTATCTCACTGTTTTAATTTGCAATTCCCTAATGAAGTATGAGACTGAGCATCTTTATATTAGATACTTCTTTTGCAAATATTTTCTTCCACTCTGTGGCTTGTCTTCATGTTCTCTCTATCCTAATGATTTTTATCATGTTTTTGGTGTAATATTATTGATGCATGTTTAAGTTCTATACTGCTAAAGATCTGTATTACACCTAATCAATAAAAATAATTGTCATATTTAATCTTTCTAAGTCTCGTATTTTACTTATCTTAAATTTCCATCTGTCCTGTTATTCTTTGTTCAATAAATTATTATCCAACCTTGTCTTTCCATGCCATTTTTAGTTGTATCTCTTTTAAATTACATATAGTTTATTTTTGTTTTAATCCAAAGTGAATACTTAAAACATTTATGTGTATTGTGATAGTTAATTGTTGGGTGTGTTTCTGTTATTTAATGCTTTCTGGTTTTTAATGATTCATTGCTACTGCTTCTACATTTTTGTAAAATATATATAATGTAAAGTTATCATCTTAACCATTTTAAAGTAAAGTTAACCCTTGAACAACACGAGTTTGAACTGTGCAGGTCCACTTATACGTGGATTTTTTTCAGTAGTAAATACTATAGTACTGCACTATCCAAGGATGGTTGAATCCTAGGATGCAGAACTGCAGATACAGAGGAACTTTGGATTTGGAGGAACCATGTATATGGAGAGCCAGACTATAAGTTATACTCAGATTCTTGACTGTGTGGAGGGTTGCGCCCCAGCCCCCAAGCTGTTCAGGGTCAACTGTATACAGTTCTTTGGCATTAAGTACACTTACATTGTTGTGCAACCATCATCACCATCCATCTCCAGAATTTTTCATCTTCCCTAACAGAATCTACACTCATTAAACACTGACTCCCTGTTCCTCCCTACCCACACCTGGTGACTGTCTCTAATCTACTTTCTCTTATGATTTTGCCATTTCTAGATGATTCATGTAAGTGGAATCATACAATGTTTGTCCTTTTGTGTCTGGCTTATTTCATGTAGCATGTTTTCAAGGTTCATCCATGTTATAGCATTTATGAGTACTTAATTCCTTTTTGAGGCTGAATAATATTCCATAGTGTGTGTGTTTATCCTGTTGTCTGTCAATGTCTTAAAGCCAACTAATCTATACTTGAAGTGAATTCAACTGTAAATCTAAAATTTAAAAAAATAACAATTTCTGATTTGTCAGTCTGAAAAAGAAAATTATACTTTGACTCCCCATAACTGAAGACTGGCTTATTCTCTTAACCAGCCCTCACTTTAATGTTCATTGTCAGTTTCTCAATCTTACATTTAAATTGAGTCATCATGTATGTCAGCTAACATAAATTTTCATTTAATATAGGAGTAACTGGAAGGCACATTTAATAATTATTAGGTCACTAATGTCCACAGAAACTTTCATGCCATGTGGTCTCGCATTAATTTTGTTTCAGAGCTTCCTATATCTGATGGTGCTAGGAATCTTCCTTTTTCTTTTTATTGAGATATTTTGACTGATTGTGTCTTGTACGTGTTTATTAATGTTGCCTGATACATTAACTCCTTACGGTCTTCATACTTTTTTTTCATTTCCAGAAATATTTTTGGTTATTTTTAGTTCTTTTTTCTTCCTTGAAAACACTTATAGTAATTAGGTTGGCTTATCATTTCTGTCTTTGTGTGAGCTTCTCAAATGTTTGTCTTTAGCACTCATTTGATTTTCCTTTATTACCTCCAATGTAGGGTTTATTTCTGCTATGGAAATTTTAGTTTCTTTACATCCTTTAAAAATTTACTCCACTCCATTTTCTTCTTAAATTACTCTCATTTCATCTTGGTCTTTTCTCTTCATATATGCCTGTTTCATGGATTTTACCAAACAGTGTTTGGAACTTAATTCTGTGTCTTGAAGTCATTTTTTAAAAAATTTATTTATTATTTATTTTTGGCTGTGTTGGGTCTTCCTTGCTACATGCAGGCTTTCTCTAGTTGCGGTGAGTGGAGCTACTCTTTGTTGCAGTGCGCGGGCTTCTCATTGTGGTGGTTTCCCTTGTTGTGGAGCATGGGTTCTAGGCAGGCGGGTTTCAGTAGTTGTGGCACAGGGACTCAGTAGTTGTGGCTCGTGGGCTCTAGAGCGCATGCTTAGTGGTTGTGGTGCACGGGCTTAGTTGCTCCACGGCATGTGGGATCTTCCCTGACCAGGGCTCGAACCCGTGTCTCCTGCATTGGCAGGCGGATTCTTAACCACTGAGCCACCAGGGAAGTCCCTGTCCTGAAGTAATTTTAATTCACCTTCTAAGTTAGATTCTGCTTCTGTGAAAGGTAATTTTGTCTCTTTCTTGTGCTGCATTATTTTTTGTTGGGGTCAATGTTGGATTTTTTCCTGCTTATTCATCCTTGAATGGTAACAGTTATCTGTTACCTGGTATGCATTTGTCAGAAACATTTGTGGGATTGATTGTCCTTGCCTCTACAGTTGACTGGGATTCTGGTTGAAACCTCTTCTTAGGTGTATTGCTAAAGGATAAACACACACAGCACCTAGCCTGAGTTCCAGTGATAAATTGGCATTCATCTTATAGGGTAGTTCTGGGCTAGGATGGTGGGATCTTATGGTACTCTGGTTTCTAGCATGTGCTACTATTAGGGCTCTTCCTGATTCTAACCAAGTACCCACAACACAGCACTTTGCTTGTGTGACTACACCTCCCAGGAAGCCATGTACCAATCCAGGTTTTTCTGCCCATTTACAGCTCCACTTGAACCTTACATACACACAGGCACATAGAAAGATACTTGTTTTCTGGAACTTGCATGGCAGTCTCCTAAATGTATGTAGAAAGATCAGAAGAGATGATAAGGAGCTCCAGCTGTCACAGAACCCACTTCTATATAGCAAGAAATGGCTTAGCAAGGATGATTGACTAGCTTGTTTCTTTGAGGCAGACTTCGGGTCTCCAAATAGAAGTATTGCCTTCTTTTAGGCAAATGGTCAAACTTTCTTTTATGAAACAGAGCATAGATGGGTCATGAATCTTTTCTTAGTTGAGATTGTGTGACCTTATAGCTAATGAAAAGCCTTCAAAGATTTTATATAAATTGTCTTCCTGGAAGTGTGGGATAGACTCCATGGTGACTTCTGATACGATACTATTTTTTACTACAATAAACTGGTTTCAGTTTTTGTTTAACTTAGATAACCACCTAAGTAATCAAATAATCAGTCTGCAGTTGACCTTCATTTTTCAGTATAAGGTCTTAGATTGACAAGTTTTCACTTTGATTGTAGAAAAATGGCATCTTGTTACAATTTGCATCTTTTTGATGTCTAGTTGAACACTTTTTATATACATACAGTCCCCCTACTTACTATTTTTTGACTTTACTATGGTGCAGAAGTGGTATGCATTCAGTAGAAACCATACTTTGAATTTTGATCTTTTTCTAGGCCAGCTATACAAGGTTCAGTACTCTGGTGGTGCTGGGCAGAGGCAGCGAGCTGTAGCTCCCAGTCAGCCATGCAATCACAAGGGTATACACTTGTGATACACTTAACAACCGTTCTGTACCCATACTACCATTCTCTCGTTCACTTTAATTTAAGTACAGCATTCAATAAACTACAAGAGATATTCAACTCTTTGTTATAAAATAGGCCTTGTGTTAGATGATTTTGCTCAACTGTCAGCTAATGTGTTTTGAGCATGTTTAAGGTAGGCTGGGCTATGATGTTCCTTGATAGGTTTAGGTGTATTAAATGCATTTTCGACTTAACAGTATTTTCAACATACGTATCGTTATGTAGCCCCATCTTAAGGAAGATCTGTGTTTGTTGCCCCTCTCCTCTTTTTTCATTTTGAATCACCATTTGGGTTTTGCGACCAAACTTGAGGAAAGCTAGACTTCACTGTTGAACACATTTCTTCTTACTTCATTTTTAACTTTTTAATTTGTTGTTCCTTGCTTCACCATTCACTACCTTGTAGGCACTTTTGAAGCATTTTCTGAGTCTCACCCCTTTACTTCTTTCATGGTTAGTCATAGTTTCACTTTTTTAGTGTAGTGATTGGGTGAAGGCCAAGGGGAAGAAGAATAAAAGGAGGATCACATTTCGATTACAAAGTTTCTTTAACACACTGCTTCCTCTGTTTACCGAGACCTTCCTCTCTTTTTGCTTGGCAAGTTCTTTCTCATCCTTCAAAGGCCAGTTCTGATTTCTTTGCCTAATTACTTTAATATGCATAGGAGCTCTGGGTCCTCTTTTCCACTGCATTCCACTCATCCCTGTCAGCTCTTATCTCATTTCGGAGTAGTCATTTGTTACTCTTTTCCCACTGATGGTGAGCTCAAAACTGAGACTACATCTCAGTTATCTTTGATCTCTAACATCTGACACATTGTATTCACAAAATAAATATTTCAGTGACTTAGGAAGGACATACTAAGAATTTTTTCATTCTTCAACCATGTTGTTTTCCTGCTTCTAGTGTGAAATGTAAAAACCAGTTCTTTCTGGAAAGTGTATTATGGATATTCTGTTTTTCTTTAAATTTTATTCTGGTTTGGGTTTCTTTGTAATGACCTTGTACTACTTTTATTATGAGAATAAAAGACACTTAAAACCAAACCTCTCGAACTTCCAGGTGTTCCCCATTGCCCAGCACCTGCAACTTTCTGGTCTCACTTAACAGTCTTATTTCCCCCTACTTGCTCCTATGTGCCCTTTTGTCTTATGAACTAGATCATTCTTATTGTTCCTGTTGCCTAGAATCCCATCTCCTGGGTAGGAGTATGATCTGTTGTAAATGGAGAAATGCTTGTAATAGGGATTGAGTAGTGAGAATTTAGACTAATGTCCTGCTGGTCTTATTTTGAATATACAGTAGTTAAGGTGAGGTGCTTGGATGAGTTTTATCAGTTGTGAGGATCGAGATAAATGGAGCATTTAATTATCTTAGCTTTCTAGAATAGTGATCTTAAAGAAGATAGAATAGTGAAAATATCTTCAAAATTTCCTGGGTCTACCCTAGCCTAAAAAAGGAAACAGGGCTTCCCTGGTGGCGCAGTGGTTGAGAATCTGCCTGCTAATGCAGGGGACACGGGTTCGAGCCCTGGTGTGGGAGGATCCCACATGCCATGGAGCAACTAGGCCCGTGAGCCGCAACTACTGAGTCTGCGCGTCTGGAGCCTGTGCTCCGCAACAAGAGAGGCCACGATAGTGAGAGGCCCGCGCACAGCGATGAAGAGTGGCCCCCGCTTACCACAACTAGAGAAAGCCCTCGCACAGAAATGAAGACCCAACACAGCAAAAATAAATTAATTAATTAATAAACTCCTACCCCCAACATCTAAAAAAAAAAGGAAACAAACTTTACTTGGCTCCGATGCCATCACAGATACACCTTTCATTGATTGATTTATTCATTCAACAATACTCATCTCTGAGACACATGAACTAGACACAGTGTTAGGTATTAATGATGTAATGGTCAACAGAATGCTCCCTGGATCCATGCTTGTGGAGTTTATAACGTAGTTAGGGTAGACAGACTTTTAAAAGCAAATCCAGTGTGATGAATGTTAAGACAATAAAATAATGTGCCTGGGATGGGAGTGAGGAGGTATTAGAGAAGGTTTCCTGAGAAAGTGATCTTTAGGCCAATAATACTTGAAGTAGGTGTTTGACAGGTAGGGGTGGTGAACAGAAAGTAGGGTGACCCATTCAATCCCAGTTTGCCCCGGGCTTTCCTGGGTTTAGCACTGAAAATCTTGTGTCCCAGTATAACTCCCCCAGTTCCAGGGAAACTGGATGATTGGTCACTGAACAGAAAGTTTTCCGGAAAGGTCGTGTGTGAAGGCCTGAGATGGCTATTAGAGAAACTGAAAGAATAGACAAAACTTAAAGCCTGTTGAGGGAAGGTCTACAGAGAGATGAGTCTGGAAAATGAGGGGCCTGATCATGCATGCACTACTGGGCTTCATCTTAAGTATCCTACTTAAAGGCTTTAAGAAGGGGACTGAAATGATAAAGTTTTATGTATTTTAAAGTGGCTCCCTGTGCTGTAAAGAATAGACTGGGAGAGACCGAGAGTGGATTTGGGGACGGTAAATAACAATTATTAGGCTACAGCAACTTAGAAGTTGAGGAAGCTGTCTTGGGAAGCATAGATAGTTTTGAGAATTAGGTTATTTCGATAGTATTGTGAAATCCTGAAGCAAATGATTTTCAAAAATTGTTTTCCTCCAAGAATGCTAATTTCTTAAAAATGGGAAAACAAACCTTTTTACTTCCACATTTTTCCTATCTTCCTCAACAGAGGCAGACCTTCCATCTTTGCCTCTGCCTGTTTCCATCAGTCCCCGTTGCTTTCTCCACTACATCTGCCCCACCGTGGTTTCTTTCTTTTCCCTTAAATTTAAAAACATGAGATATAATTTGTATATGATAAAATCCACCCTTCCAAAGATGTACAATTAAGTGGGTTTTTGTTGTTGTTTCTGTCGTATTCACAAGGTTGTACAACCATCACCACTGTCTAATACCAGAATATTTACATTACTGCAAGGGGAAATCTTACACCCAGTAACAGTCACTCATTTTACCCCGAATTGCACCCCCTTGCCCCAGGCAAGATCTATTTTCACAGATCTATTTTCTGTCTATAAGTTTGTCTATTCTGGACATATAAGCAGATTCATACAATATGTAGTCTTTTATGATTGGTTTCATTTAGCACAAGGTTTTCAAGGTTCATCCATATTGTAGCATGTATGAGTACTTCATTCCTTTATATGGCTGAATAATATTCCATTTCATTTATATACATAGGAGTGGAATTGCTGAGTCATATAGTAACTCCATGTTTAAGCTTTTGAGAAGCTGCCAGACTGTTTTACAGAGCAACTGCATCGTTTTGCAATCCTGCCAGCAGTATATGAGGATTCCAGTTTCTCTACATCCTCACTAATACTTGCTATTTTCTGTCTTTTGATTATAGCCATCCTAATGGGTGTGAGATGGTATCTCATTGTGGTTTTGCTTTGCATTTCTCTGATCACTGATGAAGTTGAGTATCTTTTCACGTGCTTATTGGCCATTTGTTTAACTTCATCTCCTTTGGGAAAGCATTTTATGTTCAGAATTGAGTATTTTAGATGAATGCTTCTTAGAAATTTTCTGTAATGGGCTAATAACTTTTGTACAATACCATAAAATGGAAATGAAAGAAAAATCGGGCAAAAATACAAGCCCCAATCGTTGTTAGAGTCAATGGCAAATCACTCTGTCAAATTGCTCTGAAAGTTTCTAAACACTTATTCTCAATTTTTGTATTTCATTCAGTACGGGTAATAGATAGCCAGTCCACATAACACTCTTCCAGAGGTACTGCTTTAAGTTACTAAAAGGCATTTGAAAAGTAGTTCACCTTTTTCCATGTTTGAACTCAAGGCAGTTGCTTGATTCTTGTATTTTCTCACTTCCAGATATGGCTACCAATTCTAATTTGCTATTGAATTAATCCCACAGAGGGCTGGTTTTGAGGCTTGATGAAAATAAGCACTGCATACAGATTTCATATAAGCTGGTTATATTTTATTGGGATAAGCTAGAGGGTGCATTTTTAGCAAAAGATAACAAGGCAAATTGGCTTTGGGGCCACTGAGGGTAGCCTTCTGTCCTCCCAGTTTTTCTCATAGGACCCTCAGTGTTGATGATATTGTTCTTGTTGAAGGGGTTTCTGCTAGGTGTTCAGAAGCACAGAGTAGAAGCTTACCGTAAAGCCTCTTATACTTCCAACCATGTCACCCTGAAATCCCAATATACTTATTTGTTTGTAAATAAATAGTCACTTGGCTGTTATATCCTTATTCTGAACATAATTTTTTACCTCATTGTTCACATTTATACAAAAATAAGCATTAGTCATGCTCAGCCCCTTTTTGACTCTGTAGCCATGAACAGTCTGTGAGCATGAGCGTTCATTATCTCCTATCTTACAAGGTCTAGAAGGTCTAAGTCCACAGGCTGTTCTGACTTTGAAACCTTATAGTCTAGGAATACTGAGGAATACATTCTTATAGTATTCAAATTACTTATGCTTTTGGTGGTGAAAATTCTGGAAAAAAAAGTGGGTTATTAGAACATGTTTCTAGTGGCCTTAAACTAATGAAGGTGTAATAGACTATTTATGAATCATTTGAAGTGTGATTTTAAACATTTGTTGGTGCTTCTGTGTTAAAGAGCATTATGTTACACAGTGTCAGATTGATACAGAGAAGTATGAAAAGTGTTCCTTGGCAGCCAGGAGTTTATAATCTTGTAGAAAGAAGAAAAGTTAGAAGTTGGTTGACTGAAGTTCAAGGAAGTGTGTAAGTGTCAAATTAATAGATAGGACTGTATCACTCTGGGTCCAATCACGAGAGAGACCACACAATAATTTGAACATGGAAAGAATTATTGACTATAGCAGGAGAATGGAATAGTGAAGGATTAGCTAGTAGTAAAAAGTATATAGAACTCCAAAGAACATAGGAATAACAGAAATAAGGAGCGACTACTACCCCTAGGGCTCATATCTCAGCACCTAGGGAAGAGTCCTTCTTCCCCGAGAAGGGGAAGGTCCAGACCTTGTTGGACAGAGCATGGCTGTGGGTGACTGAATGACAGAGAAGTTGATGTGGTGCTGGACATCTGCTCCCTAGGGTGCTCGTAAAGTTGTTCACAGGGAGGTGTTAACTCCACTACGAAACCTCCCAAGAAGAAAGTGTGAGGAAGCTGCTGGGTATGCTGCTGGCCACCTTGCCCTATAGAAGCCTGGTGCTAGAGGAGCCTGTGAGCAAGGGCTCCAGAACCAGGAAGCAAAACAAAACTTTTCTACTACAATGTCTCTCCTGTGCCCTCTACTGATTAAGTTTAGCATCATGCCAACTGGCCAAAGAAAAATACTTGAAGATCCCAGATCTGTTTTCACAGTAGACAAAAAGGATGAATTTGGAATTGAAAGACACTAAATCAGAAGTCAGCACGGTAATGGTAATAGTGCTGCAGGAGCTCAGAGATCCTATCAGGTTATGACAGTTAAGGAAGAAGTACTATTTGAAAGAGCCCTTGTAACATGAGTAGGGTTTTTTTTTTTTAATTGAAAATGACTTAGGGCTTCCCTGGTGGCACAGTGGTTAAGAACCCACCTGCCAATGCAGGGGACATGGGTTTGAGCCCTGGTCCAGGAAGATCCCATATGCCACGGAGCAACAAGGCCCGAGCGCCACAACCATTGAAGCCCACGCGCTTAGAGCCTGTGCTCTGCAACAAGAGAAGCCACCGCAATGAGAAGCCTGCGCAGTGCAACGAAGAGTTAAGTAGTCCCCGCTTGCTGCAACTAGAGAAAGCCCACGCACAGCAACAAAGACCCAATGCAACCAAAAATAAATAAATAAATTAAAAAAAAGAAAATGACTTACTGTTTTTCCTCATTAGAAAAATAGTACATGTTCATTTTATAAAAATTAGACAAGTATTTTTGTCTATAGTCTCTAGATAAAGAAGGGAAAAGCAGTCAGTTCTATTACCCATGAAGAGCACCATTGTTAATTGTTTGACAGAATCTGGCTAGATAGTGGGTATAGTAGGGAGGAAAAGCTTTTCATGATGGCGCTTGCTGCTGCTTTTGTATCTTCGTTTACAGGAAAAAAAGTTGGCTTTGAAATATAATAATGCTAAATTATATAAACTAGCATTTTGAGGAACTTTCTATCTTTGGCGTTAATGAGATTTATTTATGTAACTTCACGTTTGTGAAAGAGACAAGTTTGTCACATAGATAATTACTAGACATCACTTTCGTGCTCTTTAAGTGACCATTAGGAAGGTATTTTCTGTTGTAATCACACTGATGGAATGTTGTACCGTAGAAGTCCATTGTGCTTGTCTCCTCTTTGCTCAAAGATTTCCATATGAATCCTCCTCTTAGGAATAGGGTTCTAGCAGACTTAATCTGAGAAAACAAATTGAAAACTGAATCTTGCCCTTTTTGAAATATGGGGATTAATTCCCCCAGATAGCAAAGGCTGCAGGATTCTCATGAAAGAGGAAGACTTTATTTTTTTAATTTAATTTCTATTTTATATTGGAGTATAGTTGATTCACAATGTTGTGTTAGTTTTGGGTGTACAGCAAAGTGATTCAGTTATACATAGTATATCCATTCTGAAAGAGAAAGACTTTATAATACCATATCAGTGTTTATTGGCATTTATTTTTTAAAAGTTAGACAGTAATTGTAGAGAATGAAACAAAGTTCTTGTGTATTAACCAATAACTGGCTCATGAATGATTAGGACATATAATGTTAGGCGTGTTTTCAGAGAAATATCCTATACTGCTAAATTCAGACTAGTTCCTGTTGACTTGTTGCCTTTTAACCAAGTTGGTACAAAGGTGAATTGTTTGCATTCCTGGTTTTGATAAAATTAGGAAAACATTAAAACTTTAGTGTAAGTTTAGTTTTTATGCCTTTTAGATACAGTAAGCACTCATCCTCTGACCGTATATGAACAGTTTAGAACTGTCCAATTTGAACTTGTTGCAGTGATGGAAATGTTCTATATCTGTGCTATCCAGTATGGCTAGTGTGACGAAGAAACAATTTTATTTTATTTAAATTCATTTATATTTAAATAGCCATATGTGGCTTAGTATGGCCTACCCGTGTTGGATAGCACAGCTTACAGAATGGTGTGTTCATAAGGAAAAAAGTTTTAAAGATAAATAATTTGAAGATGACTTTAAGAGCAAATTCCCATTCAGGTGAAAGCAAGAAGCAGCAGAACTTAGCAGAGCCTAGCAAGGCATAATTTTAGACAGGATGCTGACCTCAGTCTGAGGATTATCCTTTAATTTGTAGACCAAAGTGTGCAACTTAAAAAAATCCCATAGGAGCCTAGAGGGTAAAATAAACAAACTCTTTTTTCTCTACCTGGCAAATACTTGTTCATCTTTCAAGGAGCTCTCCGAAAAATCTGTTCTCACTTCTGGACCACCCAAGCTACTGCTCCCTGGTTCCCTAGGAAATGGTAACAAAGCTTCCCCGTAATCCCGGCTTCCATTTTGTTTCTCCACAAAACTTCTCATACAGCTAGATTAATGAACTATAACAAGTGTATTAAAGAGTATATCGATGCGAAGAAACAAACATGAGCTCCTAGGTAACCATCAAGATAAGAAAAATGGGTTAATAGAGATGATTTATTTTAAAATAAAATATATAAATTTCATTGAAAAAAATTTCCATTCAGGGTTGGTCTGTCTACATTCTAGCACTTCATTTTCTCAAACTGTCTTAACTTGATACTTTTTGAAGAATTTTTTACATCACTGAATTTTTTACAATCACTGATGTGATTACTAAAATTGGGTCAAGATCCATTTCTTCTTTTAAGGCATTTTTTAAAATGCATATCCCTTGGTGACATCTGTTTCTATAACTTATTCAACTACTCTCAGCTCGTTGTAGTAAGCATTTGTTGAGCACATACTATGTGCCAAGCTCTGTACTATGTGCTGGGAGTATAAAAGCTAATAAGGCATAATTGCTGTCATTAGCAGTTTAGTCAAGTTGGGATTAAGGGAGAGGGAGGTAGGGGTAAAGGGAAACTTTTAAGTGTTCCCTTTTTTTAAAAAAATCTCTGTATGCAGTTTTTGGTTTTGTTTTTGTTTTTTTTTGCGGTACGCGGGCCTCTCATTGTTGTGGTCTCTCCCGTTGCGGAGCACAGGCTCCGGACGCGCAGGCTCAGCGGCCGTGGCTCACGGGCCCAGCTGCTCCGCTGCATATGGGATCTTCCCGGACCGGGACACGAACCCATGTCCCCTGCATCGGCAGGCGGACTCTCAACCACTGTGCCACCAGGGAAGCCCTGTATGCAGTTTGATACTGCTTAAGAATATTCTTTCTTTAAAAACTTGCCTCTCCTTTTAAAAGCCATTTTTTTTTAAATCAAAGAGAGGGGTTTTTGTCTCCCTGTCTTCACTGGATTATTTTATTTCATATCCTCCCATAAGTGGAATGCAGCCTCAGAATTCTTCCTGTCACAGCATACGGATGACATGACAGCCAGCCGCTCTGGGTCATTCAGAGTAGCTCTGTGAGGTAAAGCCTGCTTGCCGTTTGTGACCTATAGATAGTACCTGGAGTATCATTCACCCACTTTTTATGTATGGAAACTATCTGTCCTATGTCATTTATCAAGTCACAGTCACGCTCTTTCACAGATCATTTTGAAATGGTAGAAATAATTTCTTACCCCTCTGTACTCATGCATTTGTTCAACAGGTATTTATCGATTGCATTGCATTGCATGTGCTGGGTTCTGTTGAACCATGAGTGGGGAAGTGAGGCATGTCACTCGTGGACTGAGACAGTTATGAGCCCATATGCACCCTCAGTCTCTCATTTTGGTGGTGGCTTGCTGAGGGAGTGGAACTTTAAGATGGCAGCAACCTAGATCCGTAAATCACCTTAAGAAGAACAAACTTCCTCAAGCTTAGTGTTCATTAGAAATTTTTGTTGTGTTAAACAATTGAGATTTGGGGATATGTTTGTTACCAGTGCATAGCCTAGCCCAGGCTAATACAGGGTTGTTTTTAGTCTTTTGCTGTTATGACAGTGCTATTATGAATATTCTTATAATTTGTACATGTGCAAGAGTTTCTTGGATTTATATCCAGGAGTAAAATTGCTGAGTTGCACAATGTACAGTCAGTCAACTGTATAAGCTAATACCAAGTTGTTTCTGAGGTAGTTTTACTGGTTTATACTCCTGCTAGCAGTGTATGAGAATTGTCTTTGCTCTGCATCCTTGTTTTCAGTCAAGTATCTTAATTTTTGCCAATCTAGGTGTTAGATGGTATCTACAAATGGCCTTAATTTACATTTCCATATGAGACTGGGCTTGTTCTCATGTGTTTATTCACTGTTTGTTGTCTTCTGTGAAATGCCTGTTCTTGTCATTTGCTCATTTTTTTACTGGATTGTTTGCCTTTTGCATATTTCTTTGTAGGAATTCTTTATTTATTGTTGATACAGTTTTTGTCAGTTACTTTTGTTGCAGTTATACCCTGGTTTGTGGCTTGTCTTTTTATTCTGTGGTGTACAATGTAGTCATATTTATCAATCTTTTCCTTTAGAGTCGTGTGTTGTATAAAGATATTCTTCTGTATACAGATATTCTCGTATATAATCTTCTAAAAGTTAGAATTTTGCCTTTCACATTAAATCTTTAATTCATCTAAAATTTTTTTGGTATGATGCAAGGTAGGAATCTTTCTTCACCTGGATTCCCCAGAAAACAGAGCTTGAGGCTGAAGGCTTACATATCTTTACATTATTAGAAAGTATTTCCCCAGTGTAGGAAAAGGGGAGTGAAGTGGTAGCCAGAATGGCAGTGCAACTGATTGCTCAATCCCAGTGTATTGTCCCCCAGGAAGTTACACTATAAAGTCATTCACGGGATCATCCAACAGGATGAGAAAAATGATCTAAGGAGATGGGATCTATCTGTTTCATCACCATTCGTTATAGGTTCACTCCACAGTTAACTCCCCTGCACTACCAGGTTGCATGTGTGTGGGTGCCACACTATCCCATGGCATTGTGCAGCTCAGAATGAAGAGGGGTGTTGTTATGTTGTGCCTGAATGAAAAAGTTGGTCACACCCAGTATAGAACTGGTTGTTGGGATAGTAGCTTGAAAAGACAGGTAAAGCGAAATAAAAAGATTGGAAAAGTTGCATAAGTGGCATGGTATCTGGTATAGGATCCAGTTTTTTTTTAATAAAGACTTTTCATTTCACAGTATTTCTACATTATTCTTCAGGAATATCTTTGCTATGCTCTTGCTCTTCCATATAGATTTTAGAATTAACTGTCCAATTTTTCACAAAACTCTCTTGGATCTTTGATTAGGATTGCTTTGAATCTATAGATTAGTTTGAGGAAATGTGGCATTTGTACATTATTGAGTTTTTAAATTAGTGACCATTAGTATCTCACCGTTTATTTAGGTCTTAATGTCTTTCAGTTCATTTTTCCTCTCTATAAAGATTCTAGGTCCACAGTTCCCAAACTGTGCCATGGTGTCCTGGCGTACCCCCACTGAGCTTAAAGGCACCATGGGGTGTTTATTTATTTATTTATTTTTGAACTTTATTTATTTGGCTGTGTTGGGTCTTCTTGCCATGGCCTTTCTCTAGTTGCAGCAAGTGGGGGCCACTGTTCGTTGCGATGCGCAGTCTTCTCATGGCGGTGGCTTCTCTTGTGGTGCACGGACTCTAGGCATGCAGACTTCACTAGTTGTGGCATGCGGACTCAGTAGTTGTGGCTCATGGGCTCTAGAGTGCAGGCTCAGTAGTTGTGGCGTACGGGCTTAGTTGCTCCGTGGCAAGTGGGATCTTCCTGGACCAGGGATCAAACCTGTGTCCCCTGCACTGGCAGGTAGATTCTTAACCACTGCGCCACCAGGGAATGGATGGATGTCCATTGGACACAATGTGAACTTCTAGCTCTAGGAAGTTCCACGTTTCAACATTAGATTGTGATACATTTGGTAAAGTCTATCTTTGTGAAATGGTTGCTGAGATTAGAAGTATGAAAATCAATGTGGAACAGGAAATGAGGGTGTGTGGGGTCCGAGGTTTCAGAGGTTGTGCATGCTTACCTAATGTACCTGAAAGAGAAAGAAAGAAAAGTGTTTTTTTTTTTAATTCAATTGCTTTTTCCAGTAGTTACTACGTTTTTAGGATGAGTGAATGATAAATACTAATGAAGTTGTTTGGACCTAACTACTAAATACTAAATGAAACTGTTAGGAATGTCTTTTGGCTTAGAGGTGCTATGAAATGATTACTGAGAATAGTATGGGCACCATGAACTAAGCAGGTTTGGAAATTTCTGTCCTAGGAACTTCAGACTTTTTAATGGTATTATAAGTGGTATCTTCCCCCTCCCCCCATTTCATTTTCTGTTTAGTGTGCACAAATGCAGTTGAATTTTGTGTATTCCTCTTTATCCTGCAACTTTGCTAAATTTGTGTTTATCCTAATAATTCATCATAGTTTTGTTTGCATTTTGTAGACAGTCTTATTATTTGCAATTAATGACACTTGTTTCTTCTTGTTTAGCAAAATGCTGCAGGAAAAGGAATAAAGGGTAATAAATTGTTAATTTACAAATGTACAAAACAAGATATGTTCAGTCCCTTCCATTTTATTCTTCCCTCCCCCCAAAGCAACCATAAAAAAAATTATGGTTTATCCTTCCATTAAAAATAGTAATAATAACCGTGTGTGTGTGTGTGTGTGTTTTTGTATTGATACACCTTTTTTTCTCCCCTTAGGTAAGTGGTAGCATACCAGACATACATTTTTCCCTCATCTTGCATTTTCATCAGTAGTATATCCTGAGATTACTCCATGGCAATGTATACAGTGGTTTCCTCCTTCATTTTTACAGCTTCATAATACTTTAGTGTGTGATATACCATAGTTAATTCAAGCAGTCCCCTATTTTTGGCCATTTGAGATGCTTCCTGTCTTTTGCTGTTATAGATAATACAACAATAACAGTCTAGTGTATATGTTTATTTGTATTGTATTTTTGTTGGTGTGTCTTTGGGATAGGTTGCTAGCAATGGGGTGTCTGGGTCTGTACTTTTTTTTTTTTTCCGCTACACAGCTTGCAGGATCTTAGTTCCCCAACCAGGGGGTGAACCCAGGCCACGGCAGTGAAGCCCAGAATCCTAACCACTGGGCCACCAGGGAAACACCCGCCCCCTGCCATGGGTCTGTTCTTTTTAGACACTATGTTTTACTGCTCTCCTATGAAATTAAAAGTCACAGATTATTTACTTTATCCTTTTTTCAGGGAAAAATCAATATAATGCCTTATTCTACTTCCCTAAATCAATTTTGGGAGGAAAATTAATATATAATGGAAAAAATAGAACTAACAGGAAAACTTTAATAAAATAATATTTCCATTTGTAAATACTTGATCACAGCAACTTCAAAAGTATGAAGTGATCATAGGCCTGTATCTAATACTCATAGGTTCAGTCACAGTGCAATCTCATGCAGGTGTACTGCTTTGATGATTCAACAAGCATGAGTGCATTGCTTTCACTGACATGATATTCCAAATGATGAATAAACTTCTTGGTGAAACTGAGCAAAACAAAGTGTAAGCTCTTCTTGATTTCATAGTGGTTACATACCTGGAAAATTCAGTGTGTGTTAAAACTGTGTAAAAAGTATCTTTTATGTATAAAATAGAACTGTGCTCTAGGTTCGGGTAATTTTATATATATATGTCTTTTTAATTATAAATCAGAGCATGGTGGAACGTTCAAGAGTTGTGAAGACTTGTTGGCACATTGCAGAATATTGGTGTTAGTGACCTCTGCTCACTACTGATAGAACCCCTTTTCATTCCTGTTAGTGTTTATTTGTGATTTCTTTGTTCCTTGGTTAATTTTGCCAGAGGTATCATTAGTTTTGTCTAAGACTCAACTTTTTAGCTTTATTGATCTTCTTTATTGTATGATAGCCTTACATTCAGCAGTTTCTGCTTTTATCTTAAATTATTATTTTTCTTCCTACTTTCTTTGGGTTTATTTTTGTTTTTTTTTGTTTTGCTTCTTAGGTTGGATGCTTAAGTCATTAATTTTTGGTTCTTTTTTAAAGTAAAAATTCAGAACTGTAGGTGTCATTAAGTGCTTTAATCACATCTTGCAAGGTTGTTTTGTGTGTGCGGTAAAATATACATAACATAAAATTTACCATTCTTTTAGGTGTGTAGTTCATTGGCATTAAGTACACTCACAGTGTTGAGCAACTCCTACCATTATCCATTTCCAACACTTTTTCATCATCCCGAATACAAACTCTACCAATTAAACAATAACTCCCTATTTCACAAACCCCCCACCCCAGGCCCTGGTGACCTCTATTCTACTTTATGTCTCTGTTGAATTTGACCACTCTGGATACCTCATATACGTGAAATTATACAGTATTTGTCCTTTTGTTTGGCTTATTTTACTTAATGTTTTCATAGTTCATCCTTGTTAGAGCATGTATCAAATTTCATCTCTTTTTAAAGGTAAATAATACTCTGCAGTATATATACACCACATTTTGTTTATCCTAATCCTGCAAGTTTTGATACATAGTTTTTCATTCTCATTCAATTCTAAGTATTTTCTCATTTCCACTATGATATCTTTTTTTTTTAACCATAAGTTTTTAAGAGGTGTTTTATATTTACAAACTCATGGAGTTTTTTCCTAGTTACCTTTTTGTTATTGATTTCCAACTTAATTGATTTTGGTTAAAAGTATATAGTGATTCCAATCTTTTGGAAATTTTCTTTCTCTCAAAATGTATTTATTTTAACCATATTCTTGAAAGATAGTTTTATTAAATCTGCAATTTGTGTTGGCCGCTTTTTCTCTCAATACATTGAGGATATTCCAATGTCTTGCTGCTTTCATTGCCATTATCAAAAAGTAAGCTGACAGTCCAACTGCCACTTCTGTGAGGTTTATCCTTTTTTCTCCTTTGACTGATATTAAGAATTTATCTTAATTTCACTATGTTTTGTCTTCACTTTGATGTGCATAGATTACATTTTATCCTGCTTTTGATTCATTAGGTTTCTTCAGCTTACAGATTTGTGTCCTTCATAGGCCTTAGAAATTTCTCAGCCCGAATTTGTCTGGTGAGTGAGTCCCTCATTCATTCTGTCATCTCCTTCTGGAACTCCAAATAGATGTATCTTAGATCATCTAGCCTACTCATTTTACTTTTCTTTTATATTTTCTATCTCTTTGTCTTTTGTGCTGCATTCTAGGTACTTTCTTTGTATATATCTTCCAGTTCACTAACTCTCTCTTCTACTGAGTCCATGCTGCTCTTTACTTCAAATGTCAATTTTTAATTTTCAGGTATTATGTTTTTTCTTACTGAAAGTTCTGTATGGTTGTTTTTCACATTTGCTTTTTTTCTGCTTTTATATTTGAGCTTCTTGTACATGTTCTGTGTCAGATTATTTCGCATCTGTTTCACCAGTCTGTTTTGGTTAGTTCTCGGTCACAGTGTGTTGTTTGTTTTTTGAATTTTCCCCATGAGCTGCTCCTTTTCGTTAGAATTTGATCTTTGGGTATTTTTTGAGACCTGTGTTGAAGTTGTTTTCTCCCAAGGAGGCTTTATATTTGATTCTGTCATTCACTAGGGAGTGCTACCAACACGGCCACATTCAATTAAACCTGTTTGGGATGTGGGGGGACCTCATGGGTGGCATGAATTCAGACCACAAGCGTGCATTTTGTTGTTAGGATTTCTCAGGGATTCCCCATTGCCTGCACTTCTGTTGTTATTACTGGGCTCAAAATGCTTAAGGTTTTCTCATTCCCTTGTGTGCAAAGGGATTTATTCCTGATTTACTCTTATATAGATTATAGCTAGCCTTCTGTGGGAGGGACTCCAATTTTGGCAGACTCTGGGTTTTATCACCTGTCCCCTGTGGCAGCCATCATAGTAGAACTTTAGTCAGAAGTCCCTTGAGAATACCTGGATTAGTAAATTGCTTACTCTCTTGTTCCTGATTTCACTTTGCTTTGCACCATATGGAAACATCCCTTTCATCTTAACTAGCTTATCCATGCATATTTAAAGATTTGTTACATTATCCAATCCTTTATTTATTTGAGTTTGAAGCAAAGTTTCTTTTTATTTTCCTTTATTCTTTACCAGTGCCCCAGTTGTTTTCTACTTTGCTGTTGATAGACTTTGCTACTGATAGACCTGATGTTACGGCCATTGCCACCAAATCTTACTGATTTGTGAACTTCCCTTTCATAGTGTGTGTTGTCCATCCACTTAGGGTGATTTGGGATATTTTCATTAATGCTTTTGCTCTCAAAGGCATTTGAGGCTTTTTTGGAGAGACTCAGGGTCAGTGATGTTGGGACTCTTAGAGCTTATTGAGAGATTGTTTGATGTCTTATAGTGTTGTATTACTATATTCATAAGGTACTAAAAAATTAAGGTTTGTTTGGTATTTATATAAAATGTAAGGAAAAAATATAAAGCAAAATTGTACTTTTAAAATCATGTTTTTCAGTAGTATGTGGTTTGTACTTGGAGTACCATAGATGATATGAGTGAATTATAATAAATTTAGTAATTTTTCCTAGTTGGACTGACTGGTTCCAGACACCACTCCTTTTTTCATTTCTGTTGTGTATTTAGCTTCCCCTCATCTTCTTCAGTAGACAATTGAGGAATTGTTTGTTTTTGAGTTGTGTCACAATTAAACAATGGTCCTGTTAGAAGAGTACAGTGTGTTTTGGGCATGCTTTTTGTTTCGCCTACTTGTTTTTCACTGAAAAGTAGCAAAAAGTGAAAGGATTTGGAGAGAGGCATTCCTTATCATTTTGCCCTTTTTTATAAAACATTTTCGTGTAATGGTGGAGCAAAACATTGGTAAATCAGTATTTTATAATGAATTGTTTTTATATTCTTTGTTGTTTCTGTTAAAATATAAGATGTAAAGAACCTTATCACATCTTCACTTGGTGCTTCTTAGCCATTTGACACTGTCAGAAGCAATAAAGAAAAAAGTACACTGCCTTATGGAAAAGTTGAAGACTAAGGCTATGAATTGGCTATTAGGGGAAAAGTATAAATCTTTCCAAAGATATTTTTGTTAATATAGGGTAGTTTATTTGTTGTCTAGTGAAATGCTGTTTGATACAAGAAAGTTGAGGAAAAACAGTACAGAGTGTACTACTGTAAGTCAGTACACATTATTGTCTGATACATGGAAGGATTTGTGTTAAAGGAAATAGTAATATGGTATAATAGTAGTAGTAGCAGCAGCAGTAGTAGTATAATCCCTGCTTTTTAAAAAAATTTTTATTTTATATTGGAGTATAGTTGATTTACAGTGTTGTGTTAATTTCAGGTATATAGCAAAGTGATACAGTTATATGTATACATATATCCATTCTTTTTCAGATTCTTTAACCATATGAGTTATTACAGACTATTGAGTAAAGTTCCCTGTGCTATACATTAGATCTTTGTTCATTATCTATTTTTATATAGTGTGTATATGTTAATCCTAAACTCTTAATTTATCCATCTTCCTCACCTTTCCCTATTGGTAACCATAAGTTTGTTTTCTATTTCTGTGAGTCTGTTTCTGTTTTGTAAAAAAGTTCATTTGTATTATTTTTTAGATTCAAATATAAGTGATATCATATGATATTTGTCTTTCTCTGTCTGACTTACTTCACTTAGTAATGATAATCTCCAAGTCCACCCATGTTGCTGCAAATGGCATTATTTCATTCCTTTCAATGGCTGAGTAATATTCCATACATATACCACATACATATACCACATTTTCTTTATTCATCTGTTGATGGACATTTAGGTTGCTTCCCTTTCTTTTTTTTTTGCGGTACGCGGGCCTCTCACTGTTGTGGCCTCTCCAGTTGTGGAGCACAGGCTCTGGACATGTAGGCCCAGCGGCCATGGCTCACGGGCCCAGCCGCTCCGCAGCATGTGGGATCTTCCCGGACTGGGGCACGAACCCATGTCCCCTGCATCAGCAGGCGGACTCTCAACCACTGCGCCACCAGGGAAGCCCGGTTGCTTCCCTTTCTTGGCTACAGTAAGCAGTGCTGCAGTGAACATTGGGGTATATGTATCCTTTTGAACCATGGTTTTCTCCAGATATATGCCCAAGAGTGGGATTGCTGGATCATATGGTAGTTCTATTTTTAGTTGTTTAAGGGACCTCCATACTGTTCTCCATACTGGCTGTACCATTTACATTCCCACTAACAAGAGTATGAGGATTCCCTTTTCTCCACACCGTCTCCAGCACTTATTGCTTGTAGGCTTTTTGATCATGGCCATTCTGACTGGTGTGAGGTGATACTTCATTGTAATTTTGATTTGCATTTTTCTAATAATTAGCCATGTTGAGCATCTTTTTTTCTTTTTTAATATTTATTTATGTATTTGACTGCATTGGGTCTTATTTGAGGCACATGGGATCTTCGTTGCCACTTGGGGGATCTTTAGTTGAGGCATGTGGGATCTAGTTCCCCAAACTGGGATAGAACCCGGGCCCCCTGCATTGGGAGCTTGGAGTCTTAGCCACTGGACCACCAGGGAAGTCCCTTGAGCATCTTTTCATGTGCCTCTTGATCATCTGTACATCTTCTTTGGAGAACTGTCTATTTAGATCTGCCTTTTTTTTTTTTTTCTTTTTCTTTTGGCAGTGCCATGCGGCTTGCAGGATCTTAGTTCCCCAACCAGGGATCAAACCTGTGCCCCCTGCAATGGAAGTGCAGAGTCCTAACCACAGGACTGCCAGGGAATTCGTCTGCCCATTTTTTGATTGGGTTGTTTGTTTTTTTAGATATTGAGCTGCATGGGCTGTTTATACATTTAGGAGATGAAACCCTTGTCAGTTGCGTCATTTGCAAATATTTTCTCCCATCTGTAGGTTGTCTTTGTGTTTTGTTTATGGTTTCCTTTGCTGTGCAAAAGCTTTTAAATTTAATTAGGTCCCATTTGTTTATTTTTGCTTTTATTTTCATTACTCTAGGAGGTGGATCCAAAAGATACTACTGCAATTTATGTGAAAGAGTGTTCTGCCTATGTTTTCCTCTAAGAGTTCTATAGTACCTGGTCTTACATTTAGGTCTTAATCCATTTTGAGTGTATTTTTGTGTATTGTGTTTGAGAATGTTCTAATTTCATTCTTTTACATGTAGCTGTCCAGTTTTCCCAGCACCACTTATTGAAGAGACTGTAATCCTTGCTTTTGAATTGCTTGAAGTCTTGGGCAGGAACACACTTAAAATAATAATTAATGATGCACAGTTGTAATTCATTGCCAAAGAATGGTCTGATATGTTAATATAATTAGAAAAATGTGAGATGAAGGGTTGTTAGTAAACTTGGATTCTGGTCTTAGTTCTGTTAATAATTAGATTTGTGTGACTTCAGGCAAACTGCTTACATTTTGGTGAGTCAGATTCTTCACAAAATAAGGAAGATGGACCAAATGAATTCCATTCCAACTTCAGTACTCTCTGGATTTATATTCCTGTGTAACTTGCATTCAGAGGATGTGAGGGGTCTTTTTGAACAGGGACAGACAGGCATGACCTTACATAGGAAATAATTTTTACTGAGCATTTGGTTGGGTAGAGAAAAGGATAAAGAAAATTTAAGAATGGAGAAATGTATACCCAAAGATGATTTAGGCCAGGAAAGTCTTTGGTATATTGGGGAACATGAAGTATAGTATTTATGTGCACTCATGTGAGATCAGATTGATTTGGTAGTAAATGGCCCTAAATGGCAGTAGCTGCTGAGGAACGTATAGCCAGGAAGAGTGTTATCACGTGTTATTTTTAGTCAACCAATTTTAACTTCTTTCTCTAAACAAAAGCTGAATGTATAGAAACTCTTTGGGAAGCTAGTTAGGGCTTCTTCTAACCTCTTCCTCTGAATAGCAGCTGAAGACAGATTCATTAGAGAAATCATGAGATGAAGGGATCAAGTCCTCAGCTTAGCTAGTGGCAGAGTCATCAGTGTTTTATCAAGGGTCATGCTTTTATTTACTACCATCTAATCACTTATGAGGCATATTACTTAGAATTATTGCAGTCATATTTGTCATTTTGAGTAATTTCATTAGGGACATCTGTGACCTATAAAATTTAGATTTTGTTTAGACATGTGTTGCCTAATAGGGTACGTCGTGTTAATTGGGATTTCCTTGAGACATAGCTGGTTTAACTTTATAATGTAGATAAAGAAGAAAGTTCTGAAACAAATAACGTATTAGCTCCTCTTTAGTTTATTGGACTGCATTTGTGCAGAAAACTTTAAAAATTACTGTACAGTATATTAAAATAAAGCAGTAAAGAAAAGTTTTTGAATAACCAGAGTATAAGGAAAGGCTGTGTTCTGAAAGTTGCCTTGTTAGTGTTGTTTGCTTTAGAATTTGGTGGTGGTATTTTTCATATAAATGACAGTCTCTCTGGCTGACATCTTTCTGGGTTTTGTTACAAAAAACACTGTAGTAATTATTATGACATATGTATAGATTTTGAACCATTTTCAAGATTTGATTAGGTTTTTGTGCCCCAGTTTGGAAATCTAGCTATTGATTACCTTTTACCTTTTCCTATGTCAAAAATGTGTTCTGTAGAGTATAGGAGGAAATAAATATGGGTCTTCTGCTGCCTAGTAGCACATCAGAAAGAATTGGGACTATGAGGGTGAATATGGAGCTGGGGTAAACTCTAAAGCAGCAGTTCTCAAAGAGTGGTCTGTGGTACCCTTGGGGTCTGTGAGTCGAAACCTATTTTTCATAATAATACTAAGGTGTTCTTTGCCTTTCTACACTGTGTTGACATTTGCATTGATGATGCAAAAGCAGTGGTGGGTAAAACTGACTGTACTTTAATACAACTCATTCAAGGCAATAGCTATGTGCTTGTAGTTTTTTTTTTAAAAGCCAGTTTCACTTAAGATGTACTTGAAACAATGAAATTACTAACCTTATTATATCTCTACTTTTGAGTTTACTTTTAAAGTATTTTGTATAGCAAAATGGGAAGTACTCATAAGGTACTTATGAAGTATGAAATGGTTGTCTTACAGAAAACCACTTATATGATTGAGCTTAAAAAGGCCCCATTTCCTGGAACACCATTTTTATTTGAAAGAACGACTGGCCCACTGAACAACTCTGGTTGTTCAGACTTAGGTATTTGGCAGACATTTTCTCGAAAATGAATGAAGTGACAGAATTTGTTGTTAATTGATAAAATTTAAATTTTCAAATGAAAATTAGAGTTTTAGAAAACTTGTATTCACTTTCTTGAGTTTGACAGGTTCCCAATACCTGGACTTTTCTGATGAGATCAGTGGTGATATTAATGAATGTGATTTTATTTTTATTGTATAATGAAGTGTCAACATTGGAATATCTTAATAATTGAGTGAGCCAAAACTTTCCAGATAATCAATTCATGACATTACAAAATTCATTCATGGGTAAAAGATCCATTCAAAGTGCAAGAGAATTCAATGGCTTTAATGTAACAGAGTACAAAAAATTTATTGCTGTGGTTTCAGAGTCCATAGCTAACCTTATGAAGGTTGAGTTTGCTGTAGTATCAAAGAAGAATATCCACAATTATCTGAAAGCTATTAAAATACTCCCTTTTCCAGCTACATATCTGTGTAAGACCAGATTTTCTTCATATACTTCAACCAAAACATAACACAATAAATTGAATGCAGAAGCAGATATGAGAATCCAACTGTCTTCTACTAAGCCAGACATATAAAAGATTTGCAGAAAAGTAAACTAATGCCACTCTTGTCACTATATTCTGTTTTGGAAAATTTTATTTTTCATAAAAATGTTATTTATGAATAACATTGTAATGTAATGGGTTTAATGAAGTAAATACTTTAAGTAGCTCATTTTAATTTCTTACGAATATAGATAGAACACACATAAACAAAAATTGAGATGCTCAGTAATTTTTAAGAGTGTGAAGTGTCTTGAGGCCAAAATGTTTTGAGAACTGCTGCTTTGAAGAAACAAAGTGGCTTTTAATATGCATGTGTTGAGAACAAATGTTGATAAGGGGCATAACCTAACTTAAATATGTATGTGCTGGTCTTTCCCAGTAGATTATGAACTCTTGGAGAAGAATTAAGTCTTCTTTTCTTTCTCCAACTTCTAGCATAGAATCTTATAAATAATAATATCATGATAGTAACAGTAGCAGCCTTCAGTTATTAACTCATTTAATCTTTATGAGGTAAATATTATTAATTCCTATTTTAAATTGAGATGTAATTCACATAGCTGAAATTTACCATTTTAAAGTGTACAGTTCAGTGGTTTTAATATATTCACAAGGTTGTGCAACTGTTACCAATGTCTAATACCAGAATATTTTCATTCCCCCAAAGTCACGTCCCATTCCCCTCACTGTCTAGCAACCACTCATCTACTCTCTGTCTCTGTGGATTTGCCTGTTCTAGACATTTCATGTAAATGGAATCTTATAATTTGTGGTCTTTTTGTGTCAGGCTTTTTTCACTTATGTTTTCAAGGTTTATTTCATGTTGTAGCATGTATCCATACTTGACTCCTTTTTGTGGCCAAACAGTATTCCATTGTATAGATATGACACATTTTGTCCATCCGTTGATATTTTGGTTGTTTTCCTCTTTCGGCTATCACGAATAATGCTGCTGTGAACATTCATATGCAAGTTTTTGTGCGGACATGTGTTTTCAACTGTCTTAGGCATATACTGGAAATGAAGTTGCTAGGTCATATGGTAGGTTACTCTATATTTAACTTTTTGAGGAATTTATTCCTTTTTTAATAGAGTTCTTTTTTTTTTTTTGCGGTACGCGGGCCTCTCACTGTTGTGGCCTCTCCCATTGCGGAGCACAGGCTCCGGACTCACAGGCTCAGCGGCTATGGCTCACGGGCCCAGCCGCTCCACGGCATGTGGGATCTTCCTGGACCGGGGCACGAACCTGTGTCCCCTGCATCGGCAGGCGGACTCTCAACCACTGCGCCACCAGGGAAGCCCCTAGAGTTCTTATTTTTGAATAATTTTAGACTTACAGAGAAGTTACAAAGATAGTAGATTTCCTGTATAACTATCACCCATCTTCCCCTAATATTAACATTACATAAACCATAAAATGTATCTCAAAGCAAAGACGCCAACACTAGTACATTATTATTAACTAAATTCTAGATTTTATTTGGATTTCACCTGTTTTTCCACTAATGTCTTTTTTTCAATTCCAGGATACCACATTGTCATGTCTCCTTAGCCTCCTCTGTTCTATAATTATTTCTCAGTCTGTCTTTGTTTTTCATGTCCTTGACGGTTTTGAGAAGTTTTGGCCAGGAATTTTGTAGGATGTCCCTCAGTTTGGGTTTATCTGATTTTTCCCCCCATGACTAGATATGGGTTTGGGGAAGAATACCACAGAGGTGGACTGTGCTCCTCAACACATTACGTCAGGAGATTAATGATGTCATTGTGACTTATCACTAGTGATGTTAACCTTGATCACTTGGTTAATGCCAGATTTTTCCATTGTGGTGTTATTTTCCCCTTTCCATACTCTTTTCTTTGGAAATGAGTCACGAAGTCTAGCCTACAATCAAATGGGGAGGGAAGTTAAGTTCCAACTCCTAGAAGGGAATGTATCTACATATATATTATTTGGAATTCTTTTGTAAGGAAGATTTGTCCCCCTGCCCCATTTTATTTATTCAATTTTTTTGTATCGATATGAATTATGTATATTTATTTTATACTTTGGATTATATACTACTTTATTAATTTTATTGCTCAAATCATTCCAGTATTGGCTTTTGGGAACTCTTTCCTGTGTCCTTTTGACATGCTCTCATCCTTTATAAGTACTTCCTTATCTTCTGACACTATAAGACACTATAGACCATCTTGTATTTTCCCTGTCCAGGCCTAGAACCAGCCATTTCTCTAAGAAACTCTGAGGCACAGTTTAGTCCTGAGGTCACACACTTAAGTAAATGATGGAACTAGGATTCCAGCCAAAGCAATCTGATTCCACAACCCAGTACTGGACAACATGCAGCTGAAGGTGCATTGCCAATTTCTAGTTATGTTCCATTTATGAGCCAGCCTTAAGGATAGAATTTATAGTCAGTTTACACTAAATAATTATTGTGCCCTGTTTTATATTGATCTTTTTTTAACTACAGCTATGCTGATTATAATCAAGTTTAAAAATTACTTATTAATCACAGATAACCACTGTTAATGTTTTGGTGCATTTCCTTCTATAAATGCATGCAAATGTATTTTGGAATTTTGTTACCCTGATTTTTAAATAGGAGCAATTCACAGTGTAATCAGAATCTAAACGTGTAGTTTCTATATTGTAACTGGTGATTAAGATAAAAGTGAGCAAAAAAAAAAATAAAAAAATTTAAAAAAAAGATAAAAGCTACTCTAGGGTTAATCTGTTTCGCCTTAATGTTTGGTCACATAAAAGCTAAATATCTGTCTTGATTTTATCAATTCATCAGGTAATCCACATGATGTGACCAGCTGGTTTGGAAGAATCATCTGACTGTTTGTTGTTCACACCACCTTCTTAGATCCCACCCCCATTTCTTCCTTTGAGCACCAGTAGTTTAATTTCACTTCAGGCAGTCTTTCTCATACACAGTTATAGATCTTTTCTTTCTCTCTTCTCCAGCTCGTTACCTCCAGAAATGTTTATTTTTCCCTTTACCTTCTTTCATTCTTCCTCCTGTAGGCTGAAAAATAACTGTCATATGACATATAAATTATACAGTAGTGCTTTGACATACCTCTATCAAGGGAAACAAAAGCTGTAAGATTTGGCGTGGAATTAGGTATAATTCTTCATCCCTCAGTTTTTTTCAAATTATACCTACTGTTCTTCAGGTACTAGCATTCAGACTAAATAAAAATCTTTTAAATTATTATTAATTTTATCTAAAAACAGTTGCATTCTTTTCATTGTACATATACAAAATTTTGTTCACTTACATGTATTAAATAATGTTAAAATCAAATCAGGATCTAATTATCAATCAAAATCTTGTTTAGTGAGGTATTATTTCCTAACATATATACTTTTGTATCAGAGCTAATCTATAAGTTAGGCATCCCCTCTCCTTCACTGCTGATTTTAAATGTGTGTAATCTACTTTGTTTTAAAGACATAAAATAGATGTGTATACATATATGTAAACAAGATTGACATTTCTGCTGAATTAGCCATGTGGATAAGGAGGGTAACTTGATGGCCTGGACAGGGCATCACAGGATGACAGAACCTTGGGATTCGGCCAAACTCTGGATTTACTTTTGTCAGTGTTCCCAGACTTGAAGGGACTAACATATGTAGTTAGATGGTCAGATTTTCAGAGAAACCAAATATTGTATCAGTGGCACGTTCCTATCCTTTACGAAAGTTTATATTGAGGTTAAGTTGTAATGACAAAGCTAGCAAGCATGGAATCAGTTTGGAGGCTATTGGTTGATATTTTTAGTAGCAAGCATCCTATCTCTGCTGTAGAAGTAGACCTATCAGAGACATATATCCTATTATTGGCTGGTCAGGACATAGTCTTCCTCTTCAAATTATTATTTTTTTAAGACTCTATGTTGTCTGTTCATTGGAACATTTACTCTTAGAACCAGTTGAATAGGTGATATACTCTGATATGTTAGTGTCATCTTGCTTCCCTCAAATTGTCATAGTCCTCTTAATGGGATATGACTTTTCAAAGGTTCCCTCAGCTAGCCATTTACCAACTGTGTTAGGGGAGATTGCCTATATTGCAACTAATTTCATCTCTTAAGTTTTACAGCTTTAAATGGGTAACATTTTCTAATTTGAAGTTGGGGAGGTAATTAATACTGTTTTGTGCCTGTCCATACTATTTTTTACCTTGTTGTTAACTGTATGTTTTTGCCTTTCTGTTTCAGGCCATATCATAATTCTGAATCATGTCTGATAACGGAGAACTGGAAGACAAGCCTCCAGCACCCCCTGTGCGAATGAGCAGTACCATTTTTAGCACTGGAGGCAAAGACCCTTTGTCAGCCAATCACAGTTTAAAACCTTTGCCCTCTGTTCCAGAGGAAAAAAAGCCCAGGAATAAAATCATCTCTATATTCTCAAGCACAGAGAAAGGTAAATAGCTACTGTGATTTCAAGAGTCACAGTTATTATTTTATGTTACTGGTTTTGATATCTTTTTAATTAAAGTATAATAAGCTGATATCTTTTATGGTGAGAACAGTAAACATACAATTGATGGTGGTATATAGGCACTATTAGAAAGGCTAGTTTGGAAATTCCCTGTGGTCCAGTGGTTAGGACTCTGCTTTCACTGCTGAGGGTGCGGATTCAATCCCTGGCGGGATCTAAGATCCCGCAAGCCGCGCGGTGCAGCCAAAAAAAGAAAAAAATAGGAAGGCTAGTTTATTTTAAACTGTAATGGAAAAGAATAAAACAAAAGCTGTTGCTCATTCTATTTGTTACGTCCAGTGAATTTCTGTACTCCCCTCCTTCATTTTCTAAGGCTTGGGCCACAGTTCATGGCTTCCTAACATTAATGAGATTTGTGATATTTGAGAAAGACTTGCCATTAGAAGAATGGAAATATAAAGTCTACAATCTCCTGTCTGAAATCTCAGGAGCCAACTGTGGCTTGGAATTAAGAGTTTTTCTGACTTTTGAGTAGTAGTAATGCTGTCTTTTTGTCATGTATTCTGTAATACCCTCAGATTCATCTGAGGCAACACTCAGTAGTCAACACATAAATGGATCTTCCATAAACAAGAGTCTAGTCCAGTGTTTCTCATCCTCAGTAAGATAGACGTTTGGGGGCCAAATAATGCCTTGTTGCAGGGATCTGTCTTGTGCACTGTAGGATGTTAAGCATCATTTCTAGCTTTTACCTGCTAGATGTTAGTAAGTAGCACCTCCTACCCAGTTGTGACAACTGAAAATGTCTCCAGACATTGCCAGATTCCCCTGTGGGGCAAAATTGCCTCCAGTTAAGAACCACTGGTCTAGTCACACAAAGTAGAATAAAGACTATAAATAGTCTCACGTAAGTTGAATTCACTAAATTTGTTTTGGTGCCAAACCTAAAGAAAGAACTTTTGGTTTTCAGAGCTTTATGGATTTTAGAATTGGATAAGGGATTATGGACTGTAATGGATTTTAGAATAAAAGTTAGGGATTAGTTTGTTTTATTATATTAAACATGACAGTATGGCTCTGACAGCTAGTAATAGATATAAGTAGAGGTAAAGATATTTTTCCACTTATATATGTCTAAGTTTACATGGAGAGGTAAACCCTAGTGGAAGAAAACAGTGCTTTGTATATAATAATAAATACACATTTAATTTGAGAGTTGAAAATACATAATCAATGAAAATTTGAATGAGGTAATATAGTTAATATTAATAGAAAATCAAGTCTTAGAGAATTTAGATATGCCAGCAGGATATAATCATTGAGCAGTTGAAAAACTGTTCATTTTAGTGTATATCTCTTATTTCTAATTTTCCTCTTATTTTTAAGATTTCATATGAGGTTGTAACTGAAAAGCCTCATGAAAATATATTTTTTAAGTTTATTTAACAGAAGTGGTAGCATGTGTATCTGACATGTTTGAGAATGAAAAGTGTATCTACTTAGACTGGATTAAATAAAAGATAAAGGGGGAAATTAGGAAGTGAACCAAAAAGTATGCGTGGGAAGAAGGCAGAAAAAGTGGATGTGTTGGAGAGCACTAAATTGTAATCTTCCGTAGTTGTAAATCAGTGTATTTAAAGTAAGAAAACCTAAAAATGGCAGTGTAAACACAGTATTTATAATTGCGGAGGTTAGAAAAAAATTTATGGTGGTTAGTACCAGAAGAAGTTGATGAAAGGGTTGATACTACTTGCCTATTGGAGAGCAGAATGCAAAACTGGGGTAGGAGAATGCTCAAGATAGGATAAGAGCATATACTTGGGGACAGCCTTGGAAAGGGGAAGAGAAGAGCACTAACTGAAGGAGAAGTGTGGACAGTCCCGCACTTTGGGTAAATGGTAGGGTGGTGGGGTTTGTGAGCAAATTGAACACGCATTTACATAAATGTAGCAGAGCATGCCTGTCTCTCTGATCATACTGAGAATCTTCCAGTTTTACCCTCCTTCATTAACTCCCCTTTCTTTTCTTTTCTCCTAGAAATATTAATACTTACCAGTGGTAACTAATTCAAGGTCCCCCGCTAACAAAGGGAGGGTGAGGGTACCTGGGGGTCCTAGGGAAGGCTCTGATTGCCTTCAGGTTTATCAGCTTTTGAGGTCTGTAATTAACATCCATTAAATTTTTTTGGTGATTTCTGAAGTCTTTTGTTTTCTTGTGCTTATTATATTCAAGATTTAATAACTTTTTAGTGCTAATCTTAAAACTTTACAAGCTCTTTAAAAAAAAAAGCTTTGCCTTTCTTATCCAATTCCTTTTTTTCTTTCTCTAAAAAATAGAAAATGTCAAACTATACAAAGTGTAATAGTCTAATGAACCTTGTAATCCAGCTTCAACAATTATCATTCTTTCTCCACTTACTTTTTTGGTTAAAATTACATATATTGAAATGCATGAAAATTAACTACGGTTTTGACAAATGGACAGACCTGTGTAAGCCATAATCATTATCCCCCTATCACATATGCACCACATCCATCTCCCTGGAAGACTCTTTCACATTGTGTCCCAAACAGTCTACTCCTTCCCCACCTTTGGGAAACTTCTGTCTGATTTTTCACCTTTGATCAGTTCAGCCTGTTTTAGAACTTTACATAAATAGAATTTTGCTTTAAGTTTTTAATTTTGTGGTGACATCATCCACAAAAGAGTATAATATACGTAATGTATATATTTTAATCAACACCCTTGTACCCACCACCCAACATAGAATTTTACCAGTATGGCCTGAAGTCCCCATCGGCCACACCCCATCCTACCCCTCCTCTTCCTCCTTCTCCTCCCCCAACAATTTTTTATTTCTTGCTTTTTATTATAATCTTATGACATAATATCCCCAAATAATATATGGTTTGGGTTTGCCTATTTGGGAACATTTTATAAATGGAATCATACTACAGTATATGCATATTTTCAGGATGTATATTTTCACTCAACCTCATGTTTTTGAGATTTATGTTGATATATATAGCTGTAGTTCTTTTTTACTGCTAATGTTGATATATGAAGCTGTAGTACATTTTCATTGCTGTACACTGTATAAATAGATGGCAGTTTATTTACCTGGTCTCCTATCTATAGACCTTTGGATTATTTTCATGAACAACGCTGCTATGGGTAATTTTGAACATATCTCTCGGTGGACATGTGGAAATATTTTTCTAGGGCAGTGCTTTTCAGACATCAGGTCGTTTTGATTCTAACTGCTTATTAGAATCTCTTGGGAAGCTTAATTAAATAAATCTGTGTCCAAGCTCCATCGCAGGCCAATTGAATCAGTCTTCAGGAGCTTACCTGGGCATCAGTTTTGGTTTTGCTTTTAATTTTTTTAATACCTCAGGGGATTCTAATGTGCATCTAATATTAAGAACTACTGCAATAGTGAGTTATGAAATCTATATAGTGGATGACACTAAATGAAATGGAGTATAGAGTTATTGCACACAGTATAAATAGAGTTATTGCAAAAGTTTCATGAAACTTTTGTTTCAGTTGTGTGTGTGTCAGGATGTAAAATGTATTGATGTGGGTCCTGGCCAAAGATTAAAAGGTTGCTCTCAGGTATATACTTAGTCGTAAAATTGCTGGAGTTACAAGGTATTCCCATGTTTGACTTGACTAGGTTTATCAAATTACTTTCTAAAGTTCTTTTTTTTTTAATGTCCATTCTCACCCACAGAACACAAATGTTCTATTGCTGAACATCCTTGCCAATTCTTGTATTATGGGATTTTAATTTTTGCCAGTTTGGGAGGTGTGAAATGGTATCTCATTGTGGTTTTAATTTGGATTTCCCTGATGACTTGGGAAATTGAGTGTCTTTCCATATATTAATTTACTATTCATTTGTGTTTTCTGTGACATACCTGTTTTTTAGTCCAGTTTTCTGTTGAGTTCTTTTTCCTTAAACATTCCTTATAGTCTATATACTAATCCTTTGTCAGCTGTGTGTTATTAAATATAGATTTCCAGGTTGCAGTATGCCTTTTCACCCTTTCAGTGGTATCTTTTGATGAATAGAAGTTATTAATTTTGGTGTAGTTGAATTGATCAGTTCCTTTCCTTTATGTAAAGTTTGAGCTTTTTGTGTTTTAAGAAATTTTTGCCAAACTAGAGGTGATATTTTCTTAGGTTTTTCTAAAAGTTTTATAATTTGGCTTTTACAATTTAAACCTTTGAACTATCTGGATTTGGTTTTTGTGTATTTGTAAAGAGAAATTCATTTTCACTTTTTTTTTTTAAGCCAGTGTCCCAGACCATTTATTGAAACTTTTATCATTTCTCCACTAACCTACAGTATTAGCCATTATCTGTCAGGTTTCCATGTATGCCAGAATCTGTTTCTGTGTTTTCTGTTTTATTGCATTGGCTCATTTCTCTGTACCCACACTAATACCAGACTGCCTTAATTGTTATAGCTTATAATTCTTAATACTGATAGAGCAAATCTGGTACCATGTGGTTCTTCAGGATCTTTTGACCCTTTGCTCTTTTGTATAAATTTTGGACTTTGCTTATCATGTACTTTTTTTAAAAACCTGTTGAAGCTTTGATTAGAATTGCCTTGAATTTGTAGGGCAAGTTGGGGAGAATTGCATTCAGCTTTGTAGTTGAGAGCAGAACATCTGCAGAGTCTCTGTGTCGTCTACTTGGAGGGAGATATTTAGGAGTGCATAATTTTCACTTAGACTGAGAGAGAAAAAGATGTTTGGAGGGTGGGGTGCTCTTTGATTCCTCCTATTCCTGGGGCTCTTCTCCCTTTCCAACCCAACCTCCCACACTTACAGTTCCTTTCTGGGAGCTAACACCTCTGACAGGGCCTGAACCTTGAGGGTTAGGAATCAGGGTTAGGAATGTGAATGTGTATGCACGTTCATGCTTGTATGAATACAGAAATCCATCTGCAATTTCTTTCTCCTTTCTACATCCTGAGCTGCTGTTTCTCTCTCTAGTTTTATCCTAATTGCTTTTCATCTTTGGGCATTCCTCACAGATTTTGTTCCACGGTGAATAAAGAGGTTTGGTGTAGAAGGGGAGAGCCACAATATGTGCTTGGTCTATCACCTTAAACAGAAGGATAAAAGGGGAAAAATTGTATTTTTATTTTAAAAAATTACAGTGACCCTAAGATCTTTGCCAACTCTAATGTAAAGCCTCATCTAGAGATATTAATTTTGTTCTCAAATTTACATCCCTTATTGCTGTCCTTATTACTAAACAGACAGCTAATATTTTCATTTAAAAAAAAGACTCTAGAGTTATCTTCAGTTATTCATTATTGGTTTTCATGTCACTGTAAAAATTAAGAAAATTAGAAAGAAATTGTACCTTTTATAACAGCTTGCCTGAATAAATCTTTTTAATATCCTTGCTAATTATGTATCTTTTGCACTCTGAGTCATCAGAGATTCCATGATCAGCAAGGCAGATGATATCCCTGCCCTCATGCACTAGTAAAAGACTGCAACATATAATTACAAACTGTGAAAAGTGATAACAGGGATAGAGTAAGATGTCCTTAATATCTGGGAAGGCTTCCTAAAGAAGGGATATTAGAGCTGAAGACTGAAGGATGAGTAAGTGAAAATAGGAGGATTTTGACAGTTAAAAACTATGTTCTGTGCCTAGAAAAGAGTTTCAGTGGCCCAGGTACAGGGGGCGGATCATAGCACATTCGTGGAGCTGAGTATGGTCAAGTGTGGTGTGAAAGCGGAGAAGAGGAGAGAATAATAGCATGATGTATGTAGGAAACTACAGGTAGCAGAAGAGGCTAAAGAGGTAGGCAGGGAGTAGTTCACAAAGGGCCCTTGTATTCCATGCTACAGAACTCAGATTTTATCCTGTTTCCTGGGGAACCATTACAGGATTTTAAACAGTGGGAAGACCACTTTAAACAGTGGGAAGACATTTCTGTCTTAAAGAGGCGAGACTAGTAGCTGTCTAGAAAATAGGTTTTGTTGGAGATTTAAGACTGAAGTCGGAAACTAGTTAGGAGGATTTTGCAGTAGTCCAGGTGAGAAATGGGCTTAACAAGTATAGTAGTTTTGATAACGAAAATGTCCGTGAGCCATTGTCTTGGCTTATTTTTAAAAGCTCTATTCAGTTAGCTAGTGTTGAATGGTGTGTATTTATAAACTAAAGCAATTTTTGTATCTAATTATTCAACCTATATGTACCTTCACCTCTAATTGGTTATGAAGATGACTTAGAACTGTAAATATTCTTTCTGGTCTAAAAATCTAGTTCTAAGATTAATAATAGTAGTCCATACTCCACTGTTTCCTAGAGAATACCCTTCTGTGTGATGCAACAAGTTTAGGTCACCAGTTTGAAGCTGTTTTGGGTCAAAAGAATAAAGTAATCGGTAATCACTGATTCTGTTGAACAGAAAAGTCTTCCTTTTAAAGAAATGGGGGCTTTTTTAGCCTTAGACTCTAGCTCAAATGTAGCCTAAGTAGTGGTGGCTTTTAAGGATATGGTAGTGGCATATTTAGGATTCTTTCAAGTACCTTTTGTGCAGCACATCACTCAGGGTACCCACCTCTTAGCTGAAGGTTGCTGCCTGACTGCTTGTTTTGTTGTCTCATGAAGTTGAAAAATGATGCTAAGAATCCTTTTTTCCCCCAGCCCACTAAAAAATTGTGCATTTTTATTAAAAGAAGTTTCTTTCCCTGTTCCATTACTTCCCATCAGGTGATCCAGTTGCTGGGTGGACATCCTGTAGGTAGATGATTGTGGGGTTTTTTTGTTGTTGTTTGTCCATATAGCTCTTGGATTCCAGAGATACAAAGCAGTGATTCTGTTTACATAGCAATATCCTTCCAGCACATTGTTTGATTTGAGACATGTCTCAGTATGTTTTTGTTTTAGATACTGTTTTTAATATCCCTTTCCCCTCCTACTAGGACTACTAAAATGCAAGGAGTATTTGTGTGTATGTGTGTTATATAAAAACAAGTGAAATTAAACAGATTTTTAGGGTATTGTGCTTCAAGTTCTGCTTAATCATTTTCACTTCTTTTCTTTAACTCTTTATTCTATACTCCTAACATATATGAAACTTTCTATTAAATATCTGTAAATTTTTCAAAATTCCCAAGTTGAAAAATATGGCTGGGCCTTAGATACAACAGGAACCGGGAATTCTCCTGCTATATGTCTAGTTTTTCTGCTTTCTGTGTATCTGGTCATATTTCTTTCCTATATCAGACTGATTTTTTTTCTCTGTGTGTTGGGAAATACAGCCCTCAACAGTTCCTGGGCTTTATTTCTTACATTCACTGGTGAGAGACTGATTCTAAGGGTCCTAAGTCTGGCTTAGTTTATGTATTCACCCCTGAACCAATCAAACTGTCTGGGAGTGTGTGGGCAACTGTGGCTGACATGGCTTGAATTAGATGCCTACCTTGGACCAGTCATCTGTAATCAGGGTCATATAAGAAAATGGCGGGCTTCCCTGGTGGCGCAGTGGTTGAGAGTCCGCCTGCCGATGCAGGGGACATGGGTTCGTGCCCCGGTCTGGGAAGATCCCACATGCTGCGGAGCGGCTGGGCCCGTGAGCCATGGCTGCTGAGCCTGCGCGTCCGGAGCCTGTGCTCCACAACGGGAGAGGCCACAACAGTGAGAGGCCTGCGTACCGCAAAAAAAAAAAAAAAAAAAAAAAAAGAAAGAAAGAAAATGGCATCTTTCCCAACTATGTACATATCAGAAGTGGATACTGAGCAGATTTTATAAAAAGAAGAAACAAATACTTTTATATAGTGCATGAAATTGTATGTTTTTCTGTCAGCAGTTCAGAGCCGTATAAAGAGTCGTCAACTATTAGTTTATAGTTGGTTAATAAATATTTCCTCCTATATGCAGGATACCAAGTTAGAAGTCAAGGGACATAATAGAGAAAGTAGAACGCGTGACTTCAGGTTATTCACGGTCTAATGGAATATGAAAGATTGTTTATGAGAGATGTAAATGTGCATTTCAGTAAAGGTAGCAAAGTTTATATTAGGCTTAACAGTTGCTCCTTTCCACGACCAATGTGTGCTGCCCTCCTACCATAGCCTATTAGGAGAATCTAATGGTTAAACATGCCTCTATTTACTCTCCTTCCCCAGACACAACTAAAATAACAGTAAAAAAAGAATTATTTTTTCTATCACAAGGACAAAGAGAATGGGAGAGGAGACAGTAGTATACAAGAGATTTCAATACATATTTGGAAGAGTGAAGTGGTGGAGAATGGTAACTGACTAAGCAGAACAGAGGAAAACATATCCTAAGTGTTTGCAGAGGGGAATGTTTATGAGAAGTGACCAGTTTCCCTTGTAAAAACCTCAGAGGCTCAGGATTTAGAGGTACACAATTTTGTGTGTGTGTGTGTGTGTGTGTGTGTGTGTGGTTGTGTGTAATACATAGGCTGAAAAGGGGGAATTAGTTGAATATCTATATAGGATGTGTTGAAGGCCCTCAGGGCCCCTCCTTTATCCCGTAGGCATGCAAATATAACTCCATCCTCTGGGAGAACAAAAGAACAAAAAGATATTTATATTTATTTGAGGAGAATTAAGTCTGAGAGTCTCCTTATTCTTGTAGAGGAGTCAGAAAAAGGTATAGAACCAAAATGAAAAAGGCAGATTCAGGAAAGTTAACATACTGAACTTCTTTCTTCTGCCCTGCCTTTTTTTTTTTTTTTGTGGTACGCGGGCCTCTCACTGTTGTGGCCTCTCCCGTTACGGAGCACAGGCTCCGGACGCGCAGGCTCAGCAGCCATGGCTCACGGGCCCAGCTGCTCCTCCGCGGCATGTGGGATCTTCCCGGACCGGGGCACGAACCCGTGTCCCCTGCATCGGCAGGCAGACTCTCAACCACTGCGCCACCAGGGAAGCCCTGCCCTGCTTTTAGAGCACTTGTACCTTGAGTCAAAGCCCTCAGACAAGAGAATGAACGATTTTTTTCTGGATAAACAGAATGTCCTGGGGAGAAATATTTCAGATACTCCATACCATCCTTACCTTTAATGAAAAGCCTGACTTATCTCCCAGTTAACTTTTTAATACTTTTCTGTACGAGTAGACGGCAAAGCATCACCAGACATTTGAGTAAAACCCTTAACATAAGAGAGTCCAAAACAACAGGGGGCAAAATGTGAATGTAGAAGAAACAGGGAGGGAAAAAACCCCAGCATATACACACACATAAACTATATAATCTTCAAAGAGAGAAGATAAAGTGCATCCATGAAACAGGAAAAGTATTCTCAGAGAAAAAATGATCAGAGAACAATGAGAAATAATTATTGGAATATCAACAGTTAAGATTATCAACACAAACAAAAGATATCAATAGGCAAAGCATTGGAAGATAGTCAAGAAAATTTTCCCAGATTGTTGAAAGTACAAAGATGGAAAATATGAGAGAAAAGGTAACAGTTATAAGATCAGACCAGGATGGACTTATCTAACTAATAATGACAAAGAAAATAGAAGAAAATAATTAAATAATAGAAAAAAATTTCCAGGTCTGAAGAATATGATTTCTAGGTGGAGGCAGCTCACTGAGTGCTCAACACAGTGAAAGAATGAAGACCATATCAAATCACATCATCCTGAAGTTTCATTATACCACAGATAAGATGGCAAAACCTGTTATACTTCCACTCAAGATGGAGTAACAGGGACCAGATTTATCTCCCCATCTAAAAAAACTAAAACACTGAGAAAAAATGTACAAAACAACAGTTTTCAAGACATTGGACATCAAATAGTAAAGGAAAATGATCCCAAAGAGATGGGAAACAAATGAGTTGAGTCCTATAATTGATGCAGCTTATTGCCTGAAGAGTTTACAGCAATAGGGAGGGACAATTAAGTGGTCTCAAAAAGTTGAAAAACAGAACTGGGAATTTGGGGGTGCCAAGGCTGCTAGTTTGTAGTCAGAGTATCAGAGAGTAAACAGCTGAACAGAGAGAGAGAAAAAGAGATCTGCAGAGGGTTCCCTTAGAGTCTTCAGTAGCACATGCATGTGAGGAAACTACCCAAAACTGGAGGGAAAAAACCACTAGAAATTATAAAAGGGAACAGCCTTTAAAGCTCACACAGGGCCCAGAATATTTCCTGTTCCCGCTATTCAGAGTACAAAATATTGGATAGAGGTCTTGCCTCAGTAGCAGGACAGAATTAGCCCTAGATAAAATGCTGCTCTAGCCCTGCCTTTTATTTATTTATTTATTATTATTTAAAAATAATACCTAAAAGGATCAACTGTTTCTAAATTTGTTTCTCTCCTATATGAGTAGACAGCTAAGAATCACCTATCTATGTCCCAGAACAAAGTTCACAAATATTTATAGGAATGCAAAAATATCTGCACCTAACAAGAAAAAAATGTCAGCTTGGTATCCAATCAATATTTGTAAATAAATGAGTAAAATCCAGTCAATATTTGTAAATAAATATGAGTAAATAAGTAAAATCCATCAATTGGAATCAATACCAGAATAACACAGGTGATAGAATTAGTAGGCATGTACATTAAAATATTTAAATAACTGTATCCTATATGTTGAAGAACCCAAAGGAAGGATTCAGCATATTAAGGGAAAGCAAAGGAAGAGAGAAAAAAGAACAAATCAAAATTCTAGAGTTGGAAAATACACTGGACAAAACAAACAGTAGACTAGACATTGCAGATTTAAAAGATTAGTGAATTTGAAGACCATGGCAATAGAAACCATCAAAATAAAACTTGGAGAAAAAAGACTGAAAAAGTGAACAACCATGGGACAACTTCATGCAGACTAATGTAAGTATAACTGAAGTCTCTAAAGGAGGGAAGGAGAGACATTTAGAAAACAATACTTACAATAAGGACCTACTGTATAGCACAGGGAACTCTACTCAGTACTCTGTAATGACCTATATGGGAAAAGAATCTAAAAAAGAGTGGATACATGTATATGTATAACTGATTCACTTTGCTGTACACCTGAAACTAACATAACATTGTAAATCAGCTATACTCCAATAAAAATTATTTTTAAAAAAACTTAAAAAGAAAACTTTAAACAATGGCTGATTTTTTCCCCCAAAATTTAATGGACACTATAAACCCACAGATTCAAGAAGTTCAGTAGATTCTGAGCACAGGAAACATGATGAAAACTGCACAAAAGCACATAATCATTGTTTAAAACCAGTGATAGAAAAATCTTAAAAGCATCCAGACCTTAGGCTCAATTTTCTTTTTTTTTTAATAATTTTATTTTTATTTTATTTTATTTATTTATTTTTGTCTGTGTTGGGTCTTTGCTGCTGTGCACGGGCTTTCTATAGTTGTGGTGAGCAAGAGCTACTCGTTGTGGTGTGCGGGCTTCTCATTGCGGTGGCTTCTCTTGTGGAGCATGGGCTCTAGGCCCACGAGCTTCAGTATTCAGTAGTTGCAGCATGCAGGCTCAGTAGTTGTGGCTTGTGGGCTCTAGAGCCCAGGCAGTAGTTGTGGTGCACAGGTTTAGTTGCTCTGCAGCATGTGGGATCTTCCCGTACCAGGGATCGAACCCATGTCCCCTACATTGGCAGGTGGATTCTTAACCATTGCGCCCTCAGGGAAGTCCATAGGCTCAATTTTCTGTGAACCTAAAACTGCTCTAAAAAAGTCTGTTTAAAAAACAACGCTGTCAGAAAGAAAAGACACATATAGAAGGGGGAAAAAGGTAATTATAAAAAAAAATACGTAGTTAATCCAAAAGAAGAAAAAAAGGAAGTGGGAACAAAGGATAGATAGAGATGATTATAAAACAAATGAAAGAATGGTGGGTTTAAACCTAACTATAGCAATCCCATTAAATGTTACTGATCTAGACACCCTGTTTAAAAGACAGAGATTAACAGATTGCTAAAGCAGACCTAAATTTATATGCAACCTATAAGAAACCCACTTTAAAAATATAAAGCCACAAAATAGGTTAAAATAAAATAATTTTTTTAGGGCTTCCCTGGTGGCACAGTGGTTGAGAGTCCACCTGCCAATGCAGGGGACACGGGATCGTGCCCCCATCCGGGAGGATCCCACATGCTGCGGAGCGGCTGGGCCCGTGAGCCATGGCCGCTGAGCCTGCACGTCCAGGGCCTGTGCCCCGCAACGGGAGAGGCCACAGCAGTGAGAGGCCTGCGTACCGTAAAAAAAAAAAAAAAAAAAAAAAAAATTTTTTTAAAGTATGCTAACAATGGGACTTCCCTGGTGGCGCAGTGGATAAGACTCCACACTCGCAATGCAGGGGGCCAGGGTTTGATCCCTGGTCAGGGAACTAGATCCCACATGCATGCTGCAACTAAGAGTTCACATGCCACACTAAGGAGGCCACATGCCGCATCTAAGGAGCCGGCAAGCCGCAACTAAGACCCGGTGCAACCAAATAAATAAATAATTTTTTTAAAGACTGAACAGCTTCAAAAAAAAAAAAAAAAGAGAGCACTGGTGCTTTTTAAAAAAAAATAAAGTATGCTAACAATGAAAAAAAGCTGGATGGGCTTTGTTAGTATCAGACAAAGTAGATTTTAGAGCAAGAAATAGTCCTCTAGTTAAGGGATAAGGAATAATTCATTTTATAATGATAATAGGGTCTATTCATCAATATGGTGTAATAGAGCTAAACATTTATGCACTTAATAGCAGAGCTTCAAAATACATGAAACAAAAAACAGATTTCAAGAAGAAATAGACAAGTACAGTTATAGTTGGAAGTTCCAGTACACTTTCACAATAATTGGTAGAACAAGTAGACAGAAAATTGCTAAAACTATCAGCCAACTTGACCAATTGACCTTTATAGAATATTCCATTCTTTTTAAGTGAACGTGGAACATTTACAAAGATGTATTCTGTGGCCATTTTTTAAAGTCTTTATAAATTTAGGAAGATTCAGATCACAAAGTATATTCTGTGACCACAGTGTAATTAAGTTAGAAATCAGTAGCAGAAAGATCCCTGGAAATATTTGGAAAGTAAATAAAAGCACTTCCAAATAAATGAAGAAATTAAAAGAATATTTAGGAAATACATTAAACTGAATGAAAATGAAAATTCAAGACATCTGTATCTGCATGATGCTGCTAAAGCAGTACTTAGAGGACATTTATAGTATTTAAAACATCCATATTAGAAAAGAAAAGAAAGATTTCAAATCAGTGATTTCAGCTAAGCCATTTTAATAAACTAGAAGGGAAGAACAGGTGAGATCCAGAGTAAGTAGATGAAAAGAAATAATAAAAGTCAAAGCAGAAATCAGTGAAATAAAAAAAAATACAGAAAAATCAATGAAATAAAAAGTTAATTCGTTGAAAATACCAATAAAATAGGTGAGCCTTTAGCAAGGCTGGCAGGGTAGTTGGGAGGCAGAAAAGACACAAATGGTATAGAGATGGTATCTCTATATATTTTACAGATATTAAAAAGAAGGTAGTATTATGAACAAATATACAGATAAATTCAACACATTAAAGTGAAAAAATTTCTTGAAAGACACAAGTTTTTCAAAGCTCACTCAAAAAAAAAAAAAAAAACGTAACCTGCAAACCCTATATTTCTTAGGAAAATTTAGTTTATAGTTACTAGCCTTCCCACAAAGACTCAGATGGCTCCATTGGTGAATTTTACCAAGCATTTGAGGTAGAAACATTACCAATTCTACACAAACTTTAGAAAATTGAATAGGAAGGAATACTTCCCAAATCATTTTATGAGACCAGCATTACTCATACCCCAACCAAAGACATTACAAGAGAAGAAAGCTACACACCAATATCCTTCATTAACATAGATGCAAAATCTTAGCAAGATTTTAGTAATTACAACCCAACAGTATACAAAAAGAGTAATACATCATGACCAAGTGGATTTCATTTCAGTAATGCAGGGTTGGTGTAACATTAGGAAATCAATCAGTGTAATTTACTATATTAACAAAATTTAAAAGGTGAACCACACATTCATCTCAATAGATGTAGAAAACGCATTTGACGAAATCCAATATTCATTTCTGATCAAAGCATTCAGCAAATTTGAAATAGAAGGAAATACCTTTAACTTCTTCGAAAAACTTACCTCTGGTATCAAACTTGGTGGAGAAAAAATGGCTTTTGCTACTTAGATTAGGAAAAGTACAAACATTTCCCTTTCACCACTTTTATTCAACAGTGTGCTAGAGGTTCTAGCCAGTGCAACAAGGCAAGAAAAATAAATGAAAGGAATCCAGAGCGGGAAGGAAGAAGTAAAGCTGTCTTTATTCACCAGGAACATAATTGAAATATTTATTTTTTTTTTTTTTTGTGGTACGCGGGCCTCTCACTGTTGTGGCCTCTACCGTTGAGGAGCACAGGCTCCGGATACGCAGGCTCAGCGGCCATGGCTCACGGGCCCAGCTGCTCCACGGCATGTGGGATCTTCCTGGACTGGGACATGAACTGTGTCCCCTGCATCGGCAGGTGGACTCTCAACCACTGCGCCACCAGGGAAGCCCGAAATTTTATAGGAAATTCTGTGATAGCTACAAAATGCTACTGGAAGAAAAAGTAAGGCTTAATATTAATAGTAAGGTTTCAGGATATAAGATCAGTATTTAAGAATCAATTGTGTTTCTCTTTGTCATCAATGAACAATTGAAATTTAAAAAGCTATATGTACCATTTGCAGTAGCATCAGACCTTTTGAAATACTGTGGCAGAAATCAGACAAAAGCAGTAACAGATCTGTACAATGATAACTTATAAAACATTGCTGAGAGAAATGAAAGAAGACCTAAATAAGTGGAGAGAGTCACTATTTTCATGGATTAGAAGGCACAATATTGTTAACAAATCAGTTCTCCCTAAAATGATCTATCGATTCAGTGCAGTCTAAATCAAAACCCCAGCAGGATTTTTTTTGAAAATTATCAAGATTATTCTAAAATTCACATGGAAATGCAAAAGACCTAGAATACAGCCAAACAATTTTTTAAAAAAGAAAAGGTCGGGGACTTCCCTGGTGGTCCAGTGGTAAAGAATCTGCCTTCCGATGCAGGGACGTGGGTTTGATCCCTGGTTGGGGAACTAAGATCCCACATGCCACAGGGCAACTAAGCCTGTGCACCACAACTACTGAGCTCGTGCACCTCAACCAGAGAGCCCACGTGCTGCAAACTACAGAGCCCACGCACTCTGGAGCCTGCATGCCCTGGAGCCTGCACGCCATAACTAGAGAGAAAAAACCCGCACACCACAACTAGAGAGAAGCCCGAGTGCCACAGCTGGGGAGAAGCCCGCACACCACATCGAAAGATCCCGCATGCTGCAACTAAGACCCGATGCAGCTGAAAAAAATAAAGAAAATAAATTTTAAAAAATAAATAAAAAATATATGTATAAAACAAGAAAAACTTGTGAATTCCTTTTAAAAAATTAAAAAAAAGAAAGAAAAGGTCACAAGGCTTATACTGTGTAGTTTCAATGCTTATTATAAAACTACAGTAATCCAGGCAGTCTTATACTATTGGCATAAGATAAAGAGATTATTGCGAGAGTTGAACATCCAGAAATAGACCTGTGCATATATATATGGTCAGCTGATTTTCAACAGTGGTTCAGAATGAGAAAATGGCTTTGGCCTTCTAAATAGCAACACTGGAAATTAGAAGAAATTCAAAGGGGGATGGTATTTTCAACCTAAATACATATATAGTTAGTCAAGAACTATCATATATAGTTAGTCAAGAACTATAAATTAAAACAAAGGTGTGTACCAGAAGAGGAGAACACAGGATACAGAAAATAGATTCTAGCACAGCATAGAAGTGAAGGAATGACCTAGGACCAATAGCTGTGCCAGAAGCCTCCGCATGATAAACTACTGCAGATTAGAGCAAGAGGATCTGAGAGCAAGGTGTCTAGGTGGGGAAAAAAAGGAACTGATGTGTTTGAATTTACAGAGAATATTATTGATAGGTGTGTGGCAGCAATGTTGTAAAAATAATTGGCAGAAGAACTGGGAAATCTTAAAATGTAACAGTTATTAATGTCAATAAAAAGGAAGAGTTAAGAGTTGCTGCACAAGAAAGGTGATGTGGTCCTTGTAAACTGTTTATATGGTGTATATTATCCATAGTCATAGTAATGTAAATTGCTCTTTCTAGATGAGTATAGCTCACTGGAAATAAGACTTGATAGACTTTGTTTTCCAGATTGTTCGGCATCTGAGGTATAGTTCTTTATTTATGAGAGAACTGATAATCTAAGGGGCTCTCTCTTCTGCCCTGAGGGCTTTTATTCAGGCCTGGTGCTGGGTCAGTCTGTGCGCCTCTTTAAGCAGAACACAGGTTGACACCCTCCCCCTCCTCCCCCCTCCCCCAACCCTGGCCCTTGATGACAGAATAGGTTTTTGTACTTGATTTATCAATTTCCTATCAGCCAATGTTTTTAGGGAAAATTTCTTTTTTAGAATAATTTTATTCCTAGTCTGTTTTGGGAAAACTATAAACATGATTATAAGTACACTTATTAATCTTGTTTAAAGAGGCTCTTTATAAGTACATTTATTAATCTTGTTTAAAAGATTAATTAATCTTTTGTTTAAAAGATTAATTAATTAAAAGAGGCTCTTTTTTTAATGCCCTCTAGGAAGTAAGAAGAAAGAGAAGGAAAGGCCAGAAATTTCTCCTCCATCGGATTTTGAGCACACCATCCACGTTGGCTTTGATGCTGTTACTGGAGAATTCACTGTAAGTTTACCAAGTTGAGACTCATTTATAAAGCAGTACTCAAACCTTTCCTTTCAGTATTAAATTTGAAATTAACTTTTCCATCCACACATTAACTGTGAATTCTTAGTGCTTTTCTCTTCTTACAAAAGTGTTTGTGTTTAGATGTGTTCTTTTCCTAGGGAGTTGAGCCTATTGATTATAATTTGCAAAATAGATTTAGAAAACCAGACATTTTTTAGAATTTAGTCATACCTACAATTATGTAGATTGATTTGTTTTATATATTTTCTAACTTTCCTCTGGAAATTGATCTAATTAGAGCAATTCAAAACAACTAATTTCTGAATATCTTTTTGTTAGGGCATGCCAGAACAGTGGGCTCGATTATTACAGACCTCCAATATCACCAAACTAGAGCAAAAGAAGAATCCTCAGGCTGTGCTGGATGTCTTAAAGTTCTATGACTCCAACACAGTGAAGCAGAAATATCTGAGCTTTACTCCTCCTGGTAAGACATCAGACCATGGTAAAAGGCTGACTTAAATGGGATTGTAGAGTTGTGGAGCACTTCTGGATAAAAAGATGGCTTCTGGAAAAATTAAAAAGCTAAGCTACTTTTTTCCCTGCATACATCCTGCCTTTTGTAAACTCATTGTGGCAGTTCTTATGTATAATTTGGAGTCTGGGGATTATATTAATCTCTTAGTTTTGCCAAAAGTGGGTGTTTGGACCTTTTGTTTGTTTTTTTCTCTTTACTGTTTTTGAGTGAGTTCAGCAATAGAAGGGAAAGAGGCTGAGTTATAGGCATGTTTGTACTAGAAATATATTTATTGTCAGTGGGACAGGTTATTTTACTATATATAAACGCACAGACTTTGAAGTAAAAAATGGTTGCGCAAAAATTGAAACTCATCACATATATAAACATAAAATGAGCGTTAGAACTAAAAGTATTTTTTCTCAGAATTGGAATATCATCAGGTAAGAATTGGAGAATAGTGGGGTTTTTTTAAGTTTATTTGTTCATATAAGGATTAGAATAAAACCCATACATTACAGTTGATTGTGGTATCTCTTGCATCTCTTATTATTTAGGCTTCCCCTCCCTCACGTTGGTTGCTCTCGTGCTCTCCTTTTCTTGCAGTTTATTTGTTAAAGAAACAGAATCATTTGTCCTGTTTACCTCAGTGTAGATTTTGCTAATTACATCACAGGTTATTATTTAATATGTTTCTCTGTCCTCTCAAGTCATACATGTAGTTGTAAAAAACAATATGATTGAGCTAAAAATCATACATTTAGTTTTAATTAATTGCACTTATTTGATTGCATTCTCGTAGAAATAAGGGCTGTGTTGAAGGAAGAAATAGAGCCCACTTGGTAAATCTTGACCTTTTTTACATAGTCTAGTACAACGTTAGCAAAAGGTCAGATTTGTCCCCAACTTTCTTGTCAACTTCTAAGTCTGTGCAAATGAATAATCTTTTTTTTAATCAGTGTTTGAACAGAGATGGTATATTCATGTGTGTGTGTGTCTGGTCATTTTAAAAGGTAAAACAAAACTTGCTCTTCTAAACTCCAGAATGAATATTGTGGTATTTAGTCTTCATGAACTGTGTTTTGTCTTCAGGGATTTGCTTTCATAGTGATCAAAATTTATGTCAGTAATTTTCCTTTGCAGAGTTACTGTTGGTTTCTTTAAGTTCCTTGATAGGCAGTTTGCTGGAGAAAAATATCATTTTGAATAGACTTCTGTCTTATTTTAAGAAATGCAGGTATAGTTTCAAATAAAATTTTTTTATTAAGGTATAATTTCATGCTGCAAAAATCACCCACTTGAAGTATACAATTCAATGATTTTTAGCAAATTTACAGAGTTCCATTAAACTTGAGGTTTATAATGTGTAAATTCTTGTTTGAATACTGATATTGTTTTTCTCAAGACTTAATTCAACTTAAAATGAAATCAGTCTGAGAACTTTTTACTTGCTCTGCTTTATCTTTTTTTCCTTTTATTGTATAAAATTGTTTTATTTTTTGAATTGTTAACTTAGCATTATTTTCTGTTTTGTATTCAGAGAAAGATGGCTTCCCGTCTGGAACGCCAGCAGTAAGTTAATATGTTATTTCTTATAGCTCTTGTTCTAACTTAAGTTACCCCAAACAAGTCTCAGTTTTTATTTTACTTTCTGAAATAAATTACAGCCTCCAGAAATAGCTACTTAATATTGACATATGTTTTTAGCTAGCCACTTGATTATTTGAGGAAGCCATATTAAGCAAATAGAATTTCCTCAGGTGATGCTTAAAGTAACTAAAGCTTATGATCTTTAGAGCAGTTTAGCTACTTTTGATAATGTTTCCATATATAAACATGAACACAAAGAACTTGCCAGCATTTTCCTCTGGCATCATCCTACTGAATATAGGCTATGGAAATATACTGAACAATAGAAGCCTGTCAGAATCTTCAGAGTTGTCTGAAACTTTATCTAAGTTATCATGTAAGCACAAATACCTCTTGCAAACAGTAGCTATTTTATTTTCAATTCCTCAATTAGGAGGACACAGTCTCCTGGAGTTATTTGAAGACTATATGTAATAACATGTAAAGTACCTACTTAGCATACACCTAGCATATAATAAGCTCTGTATAAAGGATAATGCCTTCCTCTTTTGCTTTGTTAGTCACAACTTCTGGTGAATCTAGCTGTTTTAAATAGCCAGAAATCTCTGACTTATACAAAGTCCAAAGGATTTTTGTTTTTGGTCTTAACAAATTGTTTACTTTTTGGGCTTGTTAAAACGGTATAAAATTCTCTATAAAAGGTATGAATTCCCTCTTAAGAATACTTGGTATTTACTGTATACATTTGTTTCATAAACTTTTCTGTAACATATAGAATTACCTTTACTTTTTTTTTTTTTTTTTTTGTGGTATGTGGGCCTCTCACTGTTGTGGCCTCTCCCATTGCGGAGCACAGGCTCCAGACGTGCAGGCTCAGCGGCCATGGCTCACGGTCCTAGCCGCTCTGCGGCATGTGGGATCTTCCCGGACCGGGGCACGAACCCGTGTCCCCTGCATTGGCAGGTGGACTCTAAACCACTGCGCTACCAGGGAAGCCCCTACCTTTACTTTTTAAATGATTAGATTAGAACCAGTGAGGTTTTATTGCTTTGAAATGAGCTATTAAATATTTTTTCAAGTATGATGAAAAAGAGAGATAGTCATATTTGACTTGTCTTCCTCACTTTGCTCCTGTGATAAATGCAGCTGAATACCAAGGGTTCGGAAACAGCAGTAGTAACAGAAGAAGACGATGATGATGAAGAGACTCCTCCTCCTGTTATTGCCCCACGACCAGATCATACAAAATCAGTGAGTTTCTGATTAGTGAATTGGGTTGTGTGTGTCTGTGCATGTGTGTTTTAAAAAGCAGTCTGTATTTAACTTCCAGTGATTAATTTTTTAAAAGTCCTCAGGCTTAAAATGTTTTAATATCGGATATTTGACTAGGAGATCTTTACCTAAACACCACTCATCAAAAAACTAGTTTTTTGAAAATTAAAACCGAATGGATTCTTTAAAAGTTAAAATACTTTTCTCATTTTGTTTTCTTTCTGTATTACACCATCCGTTCCAGAGAACTCATCTGTTTCTTTGCCTCTTTCTGTTTATCTCAGTGCAGAAAAGTACTGTAACTAAAACTTGGATCTTACCTTTTATCCAAAGTACGTATTTAACTCCCATTTAACATTTCTCTTAAAGCCTTGGTATCATTCAAGAGGCTGCTGAGAGTGAAGTTTCTAACAGATATGGGAGAATTTTAATAATAAAAACCTTAGATAGAGACAGAAAGAGTCCTGTCCCTCTCCCTGTACTAATACAAATAAAGTCCAGGGAGCATGATGAAGTGTTGGCACAATAGGCAGGTAAGGCTCCAAGGACTGCCAATGGATCCTCATCTAATGGTAGAGAGCTCTATTTTCTTTACCACTTAGAACTGGCTGTTTGAAATGAAATGGTAGATATTATATTTGTATAAAAAAATTTTGTGGAAATTAATAATAGTTATTTCAACATCAGGGTTTCTTTGCTCCTTATTTCTCTCTTGTAGAAAAAATATGACTTTTAACTTGTACTTCTTTTTGCTTCATTTCTGGCATATTATTTTCAATCTGATTACACTTAAATTTCATTCACAGATCTGCTGTTTTGCTACACAGACTTTTAAAATATATACATGATGTGCCAAAGAAAAATGTTTCACATTGCATCTTAGTTACCAGTCTTTCATAAGACAAGTCTGAAAATACTATTCTCATTCTTTAGAACACTGAGGACAACTTAGTTTTTGTCAAAAAATCAAAGAACTGAACAGTGTGCCAGTAAGAATACCTAAAAATATTTTTCCTCAAGTCTCGGTAATTAACTGTTTCTCTGCAGATTTATACACGGTCTGTAATTGATCCTATTCCTGCACCAGTTGGTGATTCTAATGTTGATAGTGGTGCCAAGACTTCAGACAAACAGAAAAAGAAGGCCAAAATGACAGATGAAGAGATTATGGAGAAATTAAGTATGTTAACTACATTTTACATTATTCTTAAATTGTTAACAGCCCCTGAAACATTTGGCCCAGGTGGATCTTGATTTATGTCTTATATGTTGGCTTAAGACATAAAAAATAAATTGTTTTCTTCTAGGAACAACAGCTTCAATTAATGTAGTAAAGCCAAAATAATACTGTTCTTTGCTTTCTTATTATTATGTGCTGGCCGGTGAGCAGCATCTTTGCAAAATAGTCAGTACCTTGGGGAGCAATACTTCTTCTCAAAGGGCCAAATCTATGGGTCCTAGTTGGAAACTTTATCAAAGGAAGTTTGTATATATTTATGTACACCTGTAGAATAAAATATGCCCCTAAATAACTAAACAAAATGGCCTATATAGATAATATGTGTAAGCATAAAATATATTTTTTTCTCTTCTCCTTTTTCATCCATCAGCTATCATTGGCCTGGATCAAGCACTGGAAATAATACACACAGTGCCAGAGAGGGTAGCAATAACATCTCACTACAAGTCTATAGCAACTTTAGTTATAAAGGATACTGACCTAGAGGGATCAAGGAAAAATATTATATATTGGCAGTAGGCTTGAGGTTGGGTACCTATGTAAAACTGGATTATATCTGTGAATTTCTTTGATATGCCCCTCTCTCTTTTTACCTAGTGAAAGTTTAAGTGAAAATTTAGTGTGGTTTTCTCATGTTTTGACTTACTGTTAATATGAATATAAGTTAGAGTTTTATGTACGATATCCTAATTTTAAAATCTGTTTCTCAAGAAAAATCTGAAACAAACAACCTAACCTTACACCTAAAGCAACTAGAGAAAGAAGAACAAACAAAACCTAAAGTTAGTAGAAGGAAAGAAATCATAAAGATCAGAGCAGAAATAAATGAAATAGAGACAAAGAAGACAGTAGCAAAGATCAATAAAACTAAAAGCTGGTTCTTTGAAAAGATAAACAAAATTGATAAACTTCAGCCAGACTCATCAAGAAAAAAAGGGACTGGACTCAAATCAATAAAATTAGAAAAGAAAAAGGGGAAGTTACAACGGACACCACAGAAATACAAAGGATCATAAGAGACTACTACAAGCAACTGTATGCCAATAAAATGGACAACCTGGAAGAAATGGACAAATTCTTAGAAAAATACAACCTTCCAAGACTAAACCAGGAAGAAATAGAAAATATGAACAGACCAATCACAAGCACTGAAATTGAAACTGTGATTTAAAAACTCCCAACAAACAAAAGTCCAAGACCTGATGGCTTCACAGGCGAATTCCATCAGACATTTACAGAAGAGCTAACTCCTGTCCTTCTGAAACTGTTCCAAAAAATTGCAGAGGAAGGAAAACTCTTAAACTCATTCTGTGAGGCCACCATCACCCTGACACCAAAACCAGAGAAAGATACCACAAAAGAAGAAAATTACAGCCAGTATCACTGATGAACATATCACTGATGCAAAAATAATCAACAAAATACTAGCAGTCCAGATCCAATAATACTGTAAAAGTATCATTCACCATGATCAATTGGTATTTATCCCAGGGATGCAAGGATTTTTCAGTATCCACAAATCAAGCAGTGTGATACACCACACCCACAAATTGAAGAATAAAAACCATATGATCATCTCAACAGATGCAGAAAAAGCTTTTGAAAAAATTCGTCACACATATGATAAAAAACTCTCCAGAAAGTGGGCATAGAGGGAACATAGCTCAACATAATAAAGGGCATATACTACAAACCTAGAGCTAATATCACACTCAATGGTGAAAAGCTGAAAGCATTTCCTCTAAGATCAGGAACAAGACAAGGATGTCCACTCTCACCACTATTATTCAGCATAGTTTTGGAAGTCCTAGCTACAGCAGTCAGAGAAGAAAAAGAAATAAAAGGTATCCAGACTGGAAAACAAGAAGGTAAACTGTCACTGTTTGCAGATGACATGATAGTATGCATAGTAGATCCTAAAGATGCTACCAGAAAACTACTAGAGCTAATCAATGAATTTGGTAAAGTTGCAGGTTACAAAATTAATACACAGAAATCTGTTGCATTTCTATACACTGACAACGAAAGATCAGAAAGAGAAGTTCAAGAAACAATCCCATTTACCATTGCATCAAAAGAATAAAATACGTAGGAGTAAACCTACCTAAGGAGACAAAAGACCTGTACTCCGAAAACTATACAACGCTGACGAAAGAAATCAAAGAAGACAAACAGATGGAAAGATACACCATATTCGTGGATTGGAAGAATCAATATCGTCAAAATGACTGTACTACCCAAGGCAATCTACAGATTCACTGCAATCCCTATCAAATTACCAATGGCATTTTTCACAGAACTAGAACAAGAAAATCATAAAATTTATATGGAGACACAAAAGACCCCAAATAGCCAAGGCAATCTGGAGAAGGAAAAATGGAACTGGAGGAATCAGGCTCCCTGACTTCAGACTATACTACAAAGCTACAGTCATCAAAACAGTATGGTACTGGCACACAAATAGAAATATAGATCAGTGGAACAGGATAGAAAGCCCAGAAATAAACCCATGCACCTGTGATCAATTAATCTACAACAAAGGAGGCAAGACTACACAATGGTGGAAAGACAGTCTCTTAAATGGTTGCAGGAAAACTGGACAGCTACATGTAAAAAAATGAAATTAGATCATTCTTTAGCACCATATACAAAAATAAGCTCAAAAATGGATTAAAGACCTAAATGTGAGACTGGACACTCTAAAATTCCTAGAGGAAAACATAAGCAGAACACTCTCTGACATAAATTGCAACAATATCTTTTTCGATCTGTCTCCCAGAATAATGGAAATAAAAACAAAAATAAACAAACGCGACCTAATTAAACTCAAAAGCTTTTGCCCAGCAAAGGAAACCATAAACAAAACGAAAAGACAACCCACAGATTGGGAGAAAATATTTGCAAATGATGTGACTAACAAGGGATTAGTCTCCAAAATTTACAAACAGTTCATGAGGCTTAATATCAGAACAAACAACCCAATCAAAAAATGGGCAGAAGACCTAAATAGGTATTTCTCCAAGAAGACACAGGTGGCCGAGAGACACATGAAAAGATGTTCAACATCACTAATTATTAGAGAAATGCAAGTCAAAACTACAATGAGATATCACCTCACACCAGTCAAAAATGGCTTTCATCAAAAAATCCACAAACAATAAATGCTGGAGAGGGTGCGGAGAGATGGGAACCCTCCTACACTGTTGGTGGGAATGTGAATTGGAACAACACTATGGAGAACAGTATGGAAGTTCCTTAAAAACCTGGAAGTAGAGCTACCACATGACACTACAGTCCCACTCCTGGGCATATACCTGGAGAAAAACATGGTCCGAAAGGGTGCATTCACCCCAGTGTTCATTGGAACACTGTTTATGATAGCCAAGACATGGAAGCAACCTAAATGTCCATCGACAGAGGAATGGATAAAGAAGATGTGGTACGTACATACAATGGAATATTACTCAGCCATTAAAAAGAATGAAATAATGCCATTTGCAGCACCACGGATGGACCTAGAGATTGTTATATTGAGTGAAGTAAGTCAGAGAAAGAGAAATATCGTATGATATCCCTTATATGGGCAATCTAAAAAGAAATGATACAAATGAACTTATTTACAAAACAGAAACAGACTCACAGACTTAGAGAATGAACTTACGGTTACCAGGGGGGAAGAATGGGGGAAGGGATAGTTAGGGAGTTTGGAATTGTCATGTAGACACTGCTATATTTAAAATGGATAACCAGGGACTTCCCTGGTAGTACAGTGGTTTCGAATCCACCTGCCAATTCAGGGGACATGGATTCGATCACTTGTCCGGGAAGATCCCACATGCCACGGAGCAACTAAGCCCATGTGCCACAACTACTGAGCCTGCGTGCCACAACTACTGAAGCCTGCACTCCTAGAGCCCGTGCTTCACAACAAGAGAAGGCACAGCAATGAGAAGTCTGTGCACCGCAACAAAGAGTAGCCCCCGCTCACCGCAACTAGAGAAAGCCCTCGCGTAGCAACGAAGACCCAACACAACCAAAAATTAAAAAAAATTTTTTTAATTAAAAAAAAAAAGTATAACCAACAAAGACCTACTGTATAGCACAGGGAACTCTGCCCAATGTTACGTGGCAGCCTGGATGGAAGGGGAGTTTGGGGGAGAGTGGATACATGTATATGTATGGCTGAGTCCCTTTGCTGTGCACCTGAAACTATCACAAAATTGTTAATCAGCTATACTCCAATGTAAAATTAAAAGTTAAATAAAGTAAAATAAAACCTGTTTCTTAGTTGTGACATAGTGAACTTTCCTAAAACACATGTATGATTAGTTCACATTAGAGTAATGTTTATAGTAATAAGTGATTTCCTAAATATATTGAAAGATATAAGATATATGAGAAGAGTCAGAAAAGCCATTTAGGGTTTTTCATTTGGGTATTTTATATATATATAAATATTTATATTTTTTCTCATAGTAAGTAGTTTTATAACTTATCATTAGTTTAGTACATTTCAGTGGAGTATGATAAGTAGGATGACCAACTTTTCCTTTCCCCGGGAATTTACCAGTTTTAAGACTGAACATGCCACATCCTAAAACCCCCTTAGTCTCAAGAAAACTAGTACTGTTGGTCATTCTAAAACGTGGTCATTTTGAGGAGGTGGGATAATCAAGACATTAGTTAGGAGGTCTAACCTAGTGGAAATAATGTGTCTTCTTGCTTCTGATACTTTTTTATTTTTGTTAATTGTTTCTTTAGTGTTTGAAACATACATTATTTTTGAAACTTAGTGTTATGTTTGAAAACTTCTAAAATCAGTGGAGGTTATTAAAAGAAATAATGTTATCAGAATTAGTTTACAATTTTTAAATGCTTGACTGAGTTTCCAACTTTTTGTTGTTTTTGTTTAAAATAGGAACTATTGTAAGCATAGGTGACCCTAAGAAAAAATACACAAGATATGAAAAAATTGGGCAAGGGTAAGTATTTGTGACTGTATTACCAGAATATTCATTATTTCCTGGGTGCCCAGCATGATATCTCTTTTGCCTGCTGACATTGAGCACTTCTGGTATTCTATGAGTAGTATCCTTGGATTTGTGTAAATAAGTAATGCGTTTATTTCTAGATGCTATTAAAATACTGTACTACTTAGCAGTGATTGTGCATTGTTTCTTCTTAAGTGTTATTTTGCGTTGGTGATAAGAAATTAGATGGGTGGGAAAATTGCCTGGCAAATATTTAAAAGACAGTAAGAAAATTTACTACAGGATTATAGTTTTAAAAACCTGCATTTTAATCACATCATTAAGTATGGATATTTAATTCTACTGATCTTCTGATTGTGTTCAATCATTTGTATTTTTAAAATTTATTTATTTATTTTGGCTGTGTTAGGTCTAAGTTTCTGTGTGTGGGCTTTCTCTAGTTGCGGTGAGCGGGGGCCACTCTTCATTGCGGTGTGCGGGCCTCTCACTGTCGCAGCCTCTCTTGTTGTGGAGCACAAGCTCCAGACACGCAGGCTCAGTAGTTGTGGCGCACGAGCTTAGTTGCTCCGCGGCATGTGGGATCTTCCCAGACCAGGGCTCGAACCCGTGTCCCCTGCATTGGCAGGCAGATTCTCAACCACTGCGCCACCAGGGAAGCCCCATTTGTATTTTTTAAAAAATTTTTATCATTATTTTTTGGCTGTGCCACATGGCTCATGGGATCTTAGTTCCCTGAGCAGAGACTGAACCCAGGCCTCCTGCAGTGGAAACGTGGAGTCCTAACCACTGCACCTCCAGGGAATTCCCAATAATTTGTATTTTTAAACTATGATAACTGAAATCTTTTTTTCTGTTGCTTGGGAGCAAATGAACATCTTGAATTTTTAATGTTATTAATCTCTGGAAAGTGTTCTGTCAGTTTAGAAAGTGAGCTTGAGTCTTTTTGAAAACTTCCTTATGAATTTCTTTTTAAAAACCAAATTCACTTGCGGCACTGGTTTTAATAACAAGAAATTGAAAATCATGTTAATATTCTTCTGCCTGAGAATGGATAAATTGTAAATAGTATACTGGATAATATATGTAATAATTACAAGTGAACAAGGATAACACCTATCCATATGGATGACCATCCCCAATCCAGTGTTGAATTAAAAAAGCAAATTATAGGAAAATACATAAAATGAAATCATTTATATGAAGTTAAAAAATTGGGGCTTCCCTGGTGGCGCAGTGGTTGAGAGTCCACTTGCCGATGCAGGGGACACGGGTTCGTGCCCTGGTCTGGGAACATCCCACATGCTGCGGAGTGGCTGAGCCTGCGCGTCCAGAGCCTGTGCTCCGCAACGGGAGAGGCCACAACAGTGAGAGGCCCGCGTGCCACCAAAAAAAAAAAAAAAAAAATTATGTGAAACATTTTCTATAGCGGTACACACCGTTATAGAAAGTATAGAGTATAAAGTATAGAGAAATACATGTAAATGATGCACATCAAATACAGAATAAACACCCAATATAGATTACTTTAGGGAGGAGGTAGGATGCCTTTGGAAAGGGCACATAAGAACCTTCAAATTTATTTGTAGTTCTTTGTTTCTTAAACAGGGCAGTGGATCCATGAGTATATGTGACTTTTTTCTTTCTTTTCTTTATCTTTTTTCTGTATTTTTGTAGATCTGAAATTTATGACAAATTTCTAACATAAGTTTTGGCCACAAGAATTGCCTCTTTTTCTTATTTTTTCCCCCTTTGTTTTTGCTTTTACTTCTTTTAAAGATGTTTAGTCTTAAACGTTCTTTAACCTCTTCTTAGTTGTTCTGAGTATAAAGTCTTTGGATGTTATAAATGAGAATGATTTTGAAACCTTAAATCTGGTTATGTCTTCTTTTCCCTAGGGCTTCTGGCACAGTTTTCACTGCTACTGATGTGGCATTGGGACAAGAGGTAGCTACTTTTTCATACTTCTGGGTGTTACCATTAGCTTTTAATATGGGAAGAAACTAGATCTGCCTGTGAATAATCAGTAAGGAATTTCTTGCAGTTGAATATGTTGAAAGAATTACTCTAGGTAATTTTATAGCACTTTCCTTATTGAGGGGAAAAAAGAAGTAATTATGTGTTTGGTTTCATAAATAAATATTTTAAAAATTATTTTCCCAGCTTGGGATGAAAAGAGGATTAATTCCTGGCACTGGGCTGACCTTGCATTTAGATTTCAAGAGAAATCTAAAAATATTTAAGCTCTGTGTATTACAAAGAATTGTGCATAGGCAGTGTGGAAGTTAAAGTACTGCCTATGAGTAAATTATAATCTCATCGTATAGTATGTATGTAGTAAATTAGATTATTAACTGATCTGTGTTTGTAATTTTCTAAGAGTATTAGGAAACTTGTTCTGACTTTTTTTTTTCCTGTTTCCATCATAGGTTGCTATTAAGCAGATTAATTTACAGAAACAGCCAAAGAAGGAATTGATCATTAATGAGATTCTGGTGATGAAAGAATTAAAGAATCCCAACATAGTTAACTTCTTAGACAGGTAAATATAAATATTTCTTAAACATTGGGAGAAAAATGTTGAAATTTTAAGTCTCATGGTTTTGGGGGCTAGCCAGTTTAGTTAGACTAAGGTTGAGTGTCAACACTGAAAAATAAACTTGAAGGAGGAGGAGAGGTAAAAATAGCATATTACAGTTTAGAAGGTCCTTTTTCTACATAGCTGTCACTTGGCAAGTGAGAGAAGGCAGTTAAATGAAGGACATTGCTGCTGGTGCTCATATGAATTACAAATGATCAGAAGCAGAAACATTAAGGAAACGTTGGCTGTGATTCATGTCTTGACTGACAGAGGTGACCAGCCACACAGTTTTTAAACTTTCAAGTCAATTTTGATTTCAAATTTTGTCTTTCATGGGCAAATAGCATGTTTATCAAAACCTCACTTAATTTAGGAATTGATGTTAAATAGGAGAACAAAAAGTAGAAGAGAAAATTATGTATCTTACATTTTTTATTTTTTAAATTTTTAAATTTTTTTTATTTTTGGCCGCACCATGTGGCATATGGGATTTTAGTTCCCCAACCAGGGCTTGAACCCGAGCCCTAGGCAGTGAGAGCTCAGAGTCCTAACCAGTGGACCGCCAGGGAATTACCTTACATCTGTTTTTTTTTTAAAGCAGTTACATATATGTGAATGAAAGAAGAATTGTAGAAAAATAAATGAAAATTATAGTAGTGATTATATTGGAGATAGGGAATCATAGGTGATTTTTTTTAAATTTCCATATTTAAATTTGTTTTGAATGGGTTAAAAGAAAACACATTTTTAGACTTTAGGGCTAGCTCTGGGGCCATGTTCATAGAAAGAAACTTTCCAGGTACATTTCTCTGCTTTTTAAAATAGTATTTCAAGTCAGTAAAGCATGGTGGTTAAAATAAGTCATAAGCTTTGGAATCAGTTGTGCTTGGCTTCAGGTTTTGTTCTGGCACTTACTGGCTGTGTGACCTTGGATGAGTTACTTAGCCTTTCCAAGCCTCCATCTCTTCATCTGTAAAAAAGGACAAATCATTCCTGCCATACAAGGTTATTTGAATTGGAATAATCTGTGTACACACTCAAATTAGAATTGCAGGCAAAATTTTAAAGTGATTTGGGAAAATCATAATGACCCTCGGGTATTTTTTTTTTGTGCTGTTCCATAGCAACTTTTCAGTTTTCTTCCCAGCTATCAAAGCTACCAGCTTTCTAGTTTTTTAAATTAGGATTCCTAACATTTGAATTCTTCAATATAGAGTGCCACGTGTTTAGAAAAAGTGAAAGTGTGAATGTATTTTGTATGTTCTTTTTTTTAGTTACCTGGTGGGAGACGAATTGTTTGTGGTAATGGAGTACCTCGCTGGGGGATCACTTACTGATGTTGTAACAGAGACCTGCATGGATGAAGCACAGATTGCTGCTGTATGCAGAGAGGTGAGTTTGCTCCCTTTTTGAAAAGTTACAGTAACAATGTGGTTAACAGGATGTGAAAAGAAGCAAATTTTTAGTTATTATCCAAGCAGGATACTTTTAAGGGTGAGAGGGAGTGCCATTAAAAATACACTGCTCAACAGTGGAAACAAGGACAAAGTGGTACACATCTTCACCCTAAGTATTAATTAATAAGTTTACTTGTGGCCTTATCGATCTCTTTAAAGGTGACCAATGAGATGATATTCATTAATGAATTTGAGACATACTGTTTGCTTAGGCTAGTAGAATTCTGCCACATTGCCTAGATCTAAGCCAAAAATGAGCCTTTCTTTCTTCCATGTAATCTTTTCCTACAGATGAGACTTAGGTTAATGATTTGCTTATTGTCATTAAAATTGCAACAGTACTTTCTTCGAGTACCCTAGGAATCATTGTCACAAAGGACAAAATTGTAAAAGTTCTTACGACTATTATGTTTCCTGTGATATGGCTTTCAGCATTTTTACAGTGAATTATAAGTAAATTATAAACTTTGTTCATGTAAGAACAGTATATGTGATGTTTTTCCTTTTTCAGCTTTTATTAGGTGTTTTTTAAAAACTATTCTTTGAAACTTTTAATTCTAATGTAATTATGCTTCACCTAAGGGGAGCCCTCTTGACTCTTTCAGGAGGGAAACAATAATATATCCCTTAACAAAGAATGTTTGATCACTTAAAAGCTGATAAAAACTTAAGGATTTATCTATTTATACTTAACTTGTTTTTCTAATAATTTTTTTCATAATCAATATAAAATTATTTTAGTAGTTCCTCTAATTGTGATAACGTTTGTTTCTATTTGTTTACACAAGTATTTTTCTGGGGATTTGTTCTTTCCAGGAATCTGCTTAAATGCTTGGTAAATGTATTGCAGTAATACACAGTTAATCTGGTTTTTTTCTTTGAATAGTAGATTATTTTGAGTGAGATTTTTGTTATTAATGATGTACAGACTTTATTTGTTGTTCTACTTTAGTGGGGGTAAGAAATAAAAACAACTTTTTCCAAGTTACAATTTATACTCAGTTTACATTAAAAAAACATAGCAAGCAGATTTTTTAAATTGAATTTCATTCTTGTTTTTAAGGAAGTAAGAGTAGTTCTTCTGCTCTTTTGACTCAGTGCTTTCTGAAATATGGCATAAGACGGAAGTGGTGTCCAGGATCATCACTGGTGTCTAGGGTGTGGGTATAGCTTTATGTAAAACCTACCATAGAAGAAATGAAGAAAACATTTTACATAGCATCGAACAGCTGGAGAGAACCAGACCCGCAGTGGCTTACATTGATTAGACTTTGGCATATTTCAGATTCAAATGGAAATGATAAGTTTATCCTTTACTGTTGAAATGATTTCTAAAAAGCCTTGTGCATATTTACCAAGTGCTGCATACCTTTAGGCATTTAAACCTGAGCAGGCCTAGAAATCATGTAGACCCACCCACCATTTCATAAATGAGAACATTGAAGACTAAGTGATATTCTATGGTATTAAATAATCTGTGGCAGAAATAGGCCTAGATAAGACATTATATAATAATTGTCTCTGGATAAGAGCAGAGAGTGGGAAGAGGGGGATCTAATTATTTTAGGTGTCTTATTTTCACAACTGCATGTGACAGGATTTTTTTCTTCATAATATTATTAGAGTATCTTCTGCTGGTTACTAGAGGTGGTGCTCAGGTCATAAATGGTGTATGTGAACTTTCCTTAGACTTTTCAGGGACTGTTTCATTGATAGGTGTTTTTCTCCTGTTCAGTGTTTACAGGCATTGGAGTTTTTACATGCTAATCAAGTGATCCACAGAGACATCAAAAGTGACAATGTGCTTTTGGGCATGGAAGGATCTGTTAAACTTAGTGAGTAACAAGTGAATAAATAACATTTATATGTTACTTATAATTTTCTGCCTTTTGTTTAAGTAAAAACCCTCTTCTGCTATTAACATTTTTATGACAATACATGCAGTGGGGGAGAATAGTAGTAAAAAGATATGGACTGTCAGCTGGACAGCTTGAGTTTAAATAGCGGATCTGCTACTACTTGCTGAATAATTTTGGGTGAGTTACGTAATCTCTTTTTGTGTCCATTTTCTCATTTGTATGATAAGGAAAATAACAGTACCTATCTCAGAGAATTCTTCTGAGTAGTAAAAATGTAAAGCATTGAGGAACAGTGTCTGGGACTATTATAATGTTGGTGCTGTCTTCCAAACATAAACTTGGATTTATCTCTGCTACCTGTTGGGGTAGGTTTTTGTCATTATGCTGTTCATCTTTCTCTGGATTTGGTAGATGGTGGCCTAATTGGGGGAGGACTGTATGACCGTTATGTCAGAGATGACAAGGTCTGAAAAAAACCATGTGTAAACCTCTTTCCCTAATTAACTTCTGTATCAGACATGGTAGAGTCATGGAAAAAAAACCCAAAAACTCCTTTCCTCTGCTGGCTATAATCTCAGTTCCAACCATGTCCTCTGGAGGATTCAAGAAGACCTTCTACTGAGGTTTCTCCAACTATGCAAAATTCAAGGCATTTCTTAGATCAGGAGACCAAAAACTTTTTCTTCTGTTTGCCTAGAGAGTTTGGCTCCTTTTTCAACATCTCTTTTTTTAAGATAGATACTCCAAAGGTTATTCAACCACAAGAAAAGGGGACCCAGGTTCTGTCAGATAGTCAGAATATATAGTTAATAATTGTAATTTTAGTGGGAAAACTAGAAATTGACATTCTCATACACTTTTGGTGGATACACAGGTAACTAAATTTGACTTTTTTGGTTAATATGTTACCATGGCTCTACCACTTACTAGATGAATGATCTTGGATAAGTTATCTAAAAATATGTATGCCTCAGTTTCTCCATTTGTAAAATGGAAATCATAACAGTAGTAAATATGCCTGTCTCATAAAATTATCATGAGGTATGTTAATTCTTATGAGGTATTATACTTGGAACAGTTATAAGCACTCATTTTAGCTGTAAATGTTATGATTTGACCTAACAATTGCTCTTTTAGGATTCTCTCCTATAGAATTACTGAACATACGCACAGCAATAAGTACAAAAATGTTCTCTGCAACCTTGTAAAGAAAGTCCAACAATATCTTAAATGTCTCGTAGTACAGAAATGGTTAAATACATTATGGTATTTTTATGTTCCGTGAAGTTGTGTAGTTATAATAGTGAGGTGGGTTAATGTACTAATATGGAAAGATATCTAAAAAATTAGGTTTTAAAAAGCAGTTTACAAAATATCCTAACTAGGTAAAATAAATCAGTCAGTTCACGGGTATTATTTGTACATTTGGAAATGCATAACGAAGAGTCTAAAGCTTACAAACCTAAATGTTAACAGTGTTTACATATGGAGTAGAATGGGTTTAACAGTAGAAGGAAGGAAAAAATTCTGGATTCTCATCTTGACTTTTCCACTAAATTAATACTGGGTACTAAATTAGGCATTCTGCTCTTCAGTTATAAAATGAGGTGCTTGGAATAGAGTAATGCTGGTGAAGACCTTGTAGGTACAGTTGCAGTTAAACATGTTCTTTTCCTAGGCTCTCTGCTGAGTCGGATGCTTATTATTATTAATTCTAGCTTCTGTTTATTTTCTTCAAAAGTAATTTCCACTTCCTGACCTTTGCCTGATTCACAGTGGACATAGTTTTGGTGTCCAGCTTTGGTGACTTTTTCTTTTAGACCTTTTTCAGCTTTATTAAAATTTTTAGGATAGAATTATTTAGAATAAAAGGCTTCCTGATAGGGCTTCCCTGGTGGCGCAGTGGTTGAGAGTCCGCCCGCCGATGCAGGGGACACGGGTTCGTGCCCCGGTCCGGGAGGATCCCACATGCCGCGGAGCGGCTAGGCCCGTGAGCCATGGCGGCTGAGCCTGCACGTCCGGAGCCTGTGCTCCGCAACGGGAGAGGCCACAACAGTGAGAGGCCCACGTACCGCCAAAAAAAAAAAAGGCTTCCTGATAATTTACCCTCTACTTGTGGGAAGTAAAAGTTAAAAAGTGAGAGTATATAACATCATCAAAATATTTGTAAGCCCATTCTGGTTTTCTTTATTAATACTTTCTTAAAAATTAAGAGGCTGAATACTCAAATGTAGTTAGTTAAATCATATTAAGTAAACTCTTAAACAACCCACGGACACCATTAACTCAAGGTGTTTTGTTTTGTTTTATAGCTGACTTTGGTTTCTGTGCCCAGATCACCCCTGAGCAGAGCAAGCGAAGTACTATGGTTGGAACGCCATACTGGATGGCACCAGAGGTGGTTACACGGAAAGCTTATGGCCCTAAGGTTGACATCTGGTCTCTGGGTATTATGGCTATTGAGATGGTAGAAGGAGAGCCTCCATATCTCAATGAAAATCCTTTGAGGGTAAGACCAATTAAGCATCAGCCTTATTTTAAGAAAAATAATTTTCTTTAAATCATTTATTTAGACCTTGCTTTTGCCAGGCACTGGCCAAGAATTTAGGATACGAAGTTGATAAAACCTAGTCTCTGCCCTCACTCTACGTCTAAAAATGATTTGCTTCTGGCTTATTGAGTTGAATGTGTTAGGTAAAGAGTTTGTAAATTTTTGGTAAGCTGTGTGGTTTCTAAATTTGCACATAAGTAAGAATTTGGTCACTTTTCTGCAGAATTAAGGGGCTCTAGATATATCCTTCAGGTTGTTGACTTTGAACCTTGGCCTCTGTACCCCCAGGTACAAAGAGGAAAGCAGGATCACATCTATGAGAAGCCTGTGTAGATGGCAATGTTAAAGCCCATATTCAAACAAAAGAGTGAGGGTTCTGAGAAACAGATGAAGTCAGTAGATTTTAAACAGTTATGTACATATTCCAGCAGCTGAGGTGGAGAGTTCCATCTTTCTTTTTCTTTCTCTTTTATCTTTTACTTCTTTTAAATTATCATGTATGACTCAATATCAGTAGTTAATAAGGAAATGCAAATCAAAGCCTCAACAAGATCACTTCACCCTTACTAGAATGACTGTAATCAAAAAGGCAGACAATGATAAGTGTTGGTGAGAATGTAAAGAAATTGGAACCCTCATACACTGCTAGTGGAAATGTAAAATGGTACAGCACTTTGGAAAACAGTTTGACAGTTCCTGTAAAAATTAACTTTGAGTTACCATGTGACTTGGCAGTTCCACTGCTAGGTAAATAACAAAGAGAATTAAAAGCATTCATCCACCCAAGAACTTGTACACAAATGTTCATGGCAGCATTATTCATAATAACCAATAGGTGGAACACAGGGAATTTTTAGGGCAGTGAAAGTATTCTGTGTGATACTATAATGGTAGTTGCATGACAATGTACGTGTGTCAAAACCCATAGAACTGTGCAATACAAAGAGTGAACCCCAGTGTAAACTACAGACTTCTGTTTAGTGAAAGTGTGTCAGTATTGGTTCATCACTTGTAACAAAGTGTACCGTACTAATGTACGATTTTAATGGGGAATTCTGTGTGTGTGTGTGTGTGTGTGTGTGTGTATGTGTGTAGGGGTGGTATATGGGAGCTGTGTACTATCTGCTCAATTTTCTGTACATCTAAAACTTCTTTTAAAAAGTCTATTGAGCGTTTTTTTTTTTAATTCCATTTCTAGGAATTCAAAGAAAATAGTCAGAGAATTACATAAAGAATACAAGGATTTTCCAAAGGGGATTGACTAAATTATGAAGCACCCATATAATAAGACACTATTCAATTCAGCCATTAAAATAATTTTGTAGATCTAATCTGTTATTGATAGTGATGATGAGGGTGGGATATAGCTAGTTTTGTTTCTTTTTTTTTTTTAAGACTTTGTTTTTTTAGAGCAGTTTCATGTTCACAGCAATATTGAGAGAAAAGTACAGAGATTTCCCATATGCCCTCTCCCCCTACACATGCATAACCTCCCCCATTATCACCATCCCTCACAGAGGGTACATTTCTTACCATCATTGAACCTACACTGACACATCAGTATCACCAGAGTCTATAGTTTACGTTAGGGTTCACTCTTGATGTCATATGTCGTGGGTTTGGACAAATGTATACTGAATAACATGTCCATTATAAAAGTATCTTAAAGAGTATCTTCATTGCCTTAAAAATCCTATGTGTTCCACCTGTTCATCTATAGCTATATAGATATAGCTAATTTAAAATTTCTTAAAGCAGTTTCAACAAATCCCATTGTTTTGAAATGTGGTATGACTTGGAAAAAAAATCTTAAGAAAGATAAATGGGATACTATATGTGGATGGTGGGATTGTGGTCATTTTTCTTTATACCATTTTATTATAGTGGTAGTTTTATTTATCAGTATGTATTTATAATCCAAAAAAAGAAAAAGGTGAAGATAATTTTGAAAAAAGTCAGGGAAATGTAACATCTAAAAATAAAGTGAAAAATATCTAATCGAAATGGGTAGAAATAATAACCACACTTTAGTGTGTATGACAATTGTCTTTAAATACGTAAGAGATCCATAAAGTTTAAAGTACTCTCTAACTTTGTTGAGCTATCTTAAGTATGTCAGAGTTGTTCTTCTATTCTTAGGCCTTGTACCTGATAGCGACTAATGGAACTCCAGAACTTCAAAACCCAGAGAAACTTTCCCCCATATTTCGGGATTTCTTAAATCGATGTTTGGAGATGGATGTGGAGAAAAGGGGTTCAGCCAGAGAACTGTTACAGGTGAATTTGGAAATAATTCTATTTTGGGAAAAAGTTGACTTTTTTGAGTAACCGGCAGAAAGTTTACATAGAGTTCATAATTACATTTCACTATTCATTCATTACCAGCAGCATGGCAGCTGCTGCAGTTCAGGATTTTATCTGCTGAGAATAAAATACCCATAATACTGGGATAAATGTATAAGTTTTTCATATTACCAGTTCTCACACCAGTTCATTGCAGGCATGGGTATCTGGGTCATTTAACTGAGATTTTATAATATGAGAAAAACTAAAAAGACTACACTTTCAACCATAAAAGTGATGTAGTGATTATGTTGATTTTATAGAAGTACTGAAATATGTGTTTGTTAAATAAATTATGATCCATAAAGTAGTCTTAGGGGCTTAATTGAAATATTTGGCTTCTAAACTGGTGACATTTACATTTATTTTCCCCCACTCTTTCTGACAGCATCCCTTCCTGAAACTGGCCAAACCATTATCCAGCTTGACACCACTGATCATGGCAGCTAAAGAAGCAATGAAGAGTAACCGTTAACATCATTGCCGTGGCCTCATATTCTTTTCTCCATTTTCTAAAAGAAGTCTTTTAATATATGAAAATTATTATTCTTTTGGGGTTTAAAGAAATGGTCTACATAACAAGGAGGAAAAAAACAAGCTACTATTTCCTGAAGACAACCAAGAAAAAATTGCAGAACTGAATGACAACTTTCTTATTGAATCCCTTCTTTAGGGTCCAAAAGGAATTGTGGACTGAATCACTAGCCTTACATCTTTCAGCAGAAAGCCCATCAGGGCCATTTATCATGCTTGAGATTTGCATTTTATTTTGCTGACTTCATTATAATAGATCCCATTCATTGTCCCTTTTGAGGTATTTTCAGTACTTGAATGGCAGATTTGGGTTTTTCAGAGTATGTGTTTTATCTGCTAGTCTTCTTTTCTCTCCATAACTTTCTTTTCCTTGACTTGCTCCTTTTGAGTTGCTTTGAGAAATGTTTCTTATGCCTAAATTGGAGACAAGTGTGATAGAAATTATGTAGCTCCTTATATTGGCAAAGGAGTTCAATATCGTTTAACTTTGTATAGAAGTTAGAACCAGCTATTGTTACATGTAATATTTCAGTTCAGAGTTTGAACTGAAGGAAGGGAAGAAAAGAATGTGATTTTTACCTTTTTAAACAAATGTGAAAGAATCAGTTTTAAAAGTTTCATAATAGTGAGTTGTTTGGCATTTGTTAACATGTATAGAGAGAAGACTAATAATCTATATTTATAACTAAATCATTGAAACAGAAAAAGAATCCCATTGACTCTACTTTCTTACACTTTGTTTTTCTTTCTATGTCCTCTTCAGATTTGGCTTCAGGACTTTGGTTTGTGCCGCTAGTTTCCCCTTCCCTCTTTTTTTCCCTTCATTTTGGAAATAAGTTTCTGTATATGTTGTAATTTTAGCTAGTTCGTTTTTTAATTAACCCTTTCTCACCCTACTCCTCCCCCCCTTCCCATGGTAAATAATATTATAACCATTGAATTTTCAGAATTTAAAAGTTAACCTTTTTGTTTCCATTTAAAGGTAAAAAATATTTGGAGCTAGCAGAGACAAAGTGAGAGGCTTGAACCTTGGTGAGCTCTAAAATAGATAAGATTATATTCATGAAAGAGAAATGTCAGTTACTTAGAGGTGCAGCTTCTGACTAGTAAACTGTAGAGATTTGTTATAAACGTTGTTCCCAGCCCATTACCAACATTTTTACTGTCTGTGAGAACTTAAGTGACAAAGTACTTCTTGGTAAATTCATGGGTCATTTGAGATGTTGAGTTACTTTAGATTTTTTTCAAATAAGTAAATAATATTCATGTAAAAAACTGGAGAAAGAAGGAGTAATGAAATGTGCTTGTTGATAGCAATACATTTTTTATTTTAAAGATTTTAAAAAGGTCTGTGACCTGTAACATTAATTATTAGAGTGCCCTCTCTTCTCCCTTCCCCTCCTCCCTTCTTCTTCTCTCATCATTTTAATTGTTTGGCTTTTGGAGGCAGTATTGTCCCTTCTGACATGCCAAGAGCCACATGAAAGAGAAAAATACGTGCTTTGGTTCTGGCTTTTTGTTCCCACCATTCGCTCCTCATTGACTTCACACCTACTTGCCATCCTGCAATAGTACAAATCATGAATAAAAATAATTTTGATGTTTTGGAGTACATTAGGAGAACTTAATATGAGTTTTATTTCCTATCATTCCCATCATATCTCTGTTAAGATACAGGTATAAGGATAGAAATGGCTGGTGGGGTTTTTTTTTTTTTAATTGGTAATACAGGAAGGTTTTCACAAAAATAAGTAAGATAATTAGTGAAACTTGTATCTAGAGCACTTAATAGTCTCTGTTTTCAATTTGATTCTTGATTTCCTTTTTCTCTGGATTATATTGGCCTTCTACAACTATTACTAAATTACTTTACAGAAATAAGCTGGTTTATTTCTGGTGGAAAGCTACAGCGTCTGTTGAGTTCCAGATTTGAACATTCTTTGTAAATAGTTGTCTGGATGGATTATGATAAAGAAGATGCTACCAATGAAATAGAAAACCAACTAGATGGTATAAGACTGTGATCCTCATGACCACTCTAGAAGGCACTTCCATGCGTAAGTCATAAAGGCCATATTCACTGAATGCAGTGCCAATGCCCCATTTTTATGCCTGTGACTCAACAAAGGTCTTTTCAGTTTATAGAAGCAGTTTGGGGTTTGTATTTACAACTTCCTTGATGGTTACCTGCATGTCCATTGCTGGCAACGGACTTTGTCATTAAAACCTGACTCCTAGGTTACGGGAGCTACGCTGTGGTTTATTCTTTACTTACTTGGATAAACTAACTTGTAATAGAAATGTACTTTGGTTAATTCTGAAATGTGTCAATTTTTGAATAATCTTAATCTTAAAAGCAATACAGAATTGTGATTTATTAATTTTAAATTAAAATGTTCACATGTTGTTGCAAGAAAAATTATATCTGAATCAAGATTCATGGTTTTTTTTTAATAACTGCCTTTTGTATTTACCTTTTTGTCATTACTTTAGAATGAAAATTCCCATTTAAATCTAAAAATTACCTTAGTCCTCTTTTGTTATTAAGACAATATTACTATAGTATTTATTATATTTCAGACTCTCTGGCAGTCTAAAAGTTTCCTTCTCCTCTTGTTCCTTTTGCTGCTTTGAAAGGGACAGTTAAAACTGAGAAACCATGAAAATATTGAATATTTCATCCTACATAGAATAGTAAACAAGTAGAGTGATTGTGCTAGCATAAGAAACTAAGGCTAACACAACTCTGTTTTCGTGTTGAGTGCCTGGCACACAGTACAAATTCTCTTCTCCTCAACATATAAATATTAAGCTGCTTAAAATGTATCTAGTTACCACCAGTCCTAAATGACCTGTGCCTTTAATAAGCAATTTAAAACTACCTATGAGGATTTCTTTGTAGGGCTCACATAAATACATGTTTGTTTATATATACTGTATTCTAGCCAGAATAATTTTAGATCTGATCAGGCAGTAGCTATAGTTAGAAAAAAAAAAATGGGTGCTTAAATTTGCATCAGTTTTTTAATCTAAAAGTTTTAAAATATACTGAGATCCATATCCAGTGAAATGTCAAAAAATCATTATGGAATATAGCTAAAATCCAGATTAAGATTCTTTTGGGGTTTTTTTTAGTGAAATTATAGTAATATAAAAAGCAGATTGTCTTCCTTGTCTCAACTGCTCCCACAATAAACAACTAAAATCAGTTTTTCCACAGTGTGTGTATATGAGTATGTGTAAGAAGGGGAAAAAATACACACACACACACACACACACACACACACACACACACACAGATTTTATTTCTCACTAACACATTTATTGACCACTTTGACAAAGACACTGTGGTAGGTATTGTGGGAATTACAAAGGAGAACCAAGCACTGGCCTGGCCTTGAGAGAACTGAAGTCTTTCTCATTCACCATTCTAGAATGTTGCCAAATGAGAGAGAAAGAAATGTATGATAATTCTGTCAAACATCTTTGGTAGGAATGTCTTGTGTGTTTTTTGTTTGTTTGTTTTGGGTTTTTTTGTTAGATAGAAATGGAACTAAGTGAAAGTAACTTGTCTTTTCTGTTTTGTCTTCAAATTTTATATTGACTTTTATTTTTAATTTAATCCCATTCAATTATTTAATTGTTACATTGACATTAACTGCTGTATTTGATGACCTTGTTCAATAATTTTGTTCTTTCAGGGCTAGAAATAAACTTTTTTAAATGTTCATTTTCCCTTTTCCTAAACTTTAATTCTTTCTTTAGATCAGAATAGCTTAAAAGAATAAGTGTAATAGGTTTTCAAAGAATGTTCTAGTATTTTTAAGGATGAATATTTTTTAAACATGTCATGGCACCATGAATGTATTACAGAGCTCCAAATTAGAAAGGTTTTCAAAAATTAATGAGTAATAAGCGTGAGCCTTCGCTCTTTCTAAATCAGTTTCAGAATAAATTTGTTCAAAATGTTCTGGCTATCAGACCCAGGGAAGCACTTCTGATCTGTTGAAATACCTTCAATAATTTGGCCTGAAATTCTAATGCTTACCTAGGTAAAGTAATAAGAATCTTACTAGAATTTTTGTGTTAAATGCACCAAGAAATCTTTAAAAGTGCCATACATAAAGGCATTACTTCATTATACGCATTTAATTTGAATGTTGGATATGCTGACATGGAGAACGGGTGCATTATAGAGAGTTCACTATGAAAAAACAGAATTATACATTTTTTAGCCTGGACTGGGGAGTGCAGGCAATGACTGCATAAAATATATTTGTTATACTATAAAACTGCTTTTTGCTATTCTGACATTTGTATTTCTTAAACTATAGCAAATGCCCAAAACATTTGCCTAAGAAAAGTTCAAAAATGCCTAGATGATTGATTTTATTGAAAAGCACTATTTGTAGGAGCTTAACACATGCTTTACTACTACTTTGACATTTGTGACTTTTTTTAAATTAGGGAATTATTTTTTATTCAAATCATTTAACAAGTTTTTATCTTTTGAAGAGGAGGAAGAGTAGAACAATGAAGGGAAAGGTCTTTTTTGACCTTTATTTTAGGTTTTTAATAAAATAATATGCACAGATTAAAAAGTCAGATAATCTTAAAGGAGTCATTATAAATAGTGCCAGTCCCCAGCTGCAGACTTTCTCACTGCAGAGTCCTCCACAGAGGCATCTGCTTTTAACTTTGAGCTGGTTTTAGCATGCATTAGTTTTCAGATTTCTATATTATATACTTATACAGGTATTTCTTTTTTTTTTTTACTTTTTTTATTTTTAATTAATTTTATTTATTTTGGCTGTGTTTGGTCTTAGTTGTTGCAACACGGGCTTTCTCTAGTTGCGGCGAGCGGGGGCTACTCTTTGTTGCAGTACGTGGGCTTCTCATTGCGGTGGCTTCTCTTGTTGCGGAGCACGGGCTCTAGGCGTGCAGGCTTCAGTAGTTGCAGCACACAGGCTCAGTAGTTGTGGCACACACAGCATGTGGGATCTTCCCGGACCGGGGCTCAAACCTGTGTCCCCTGCATTGGCAGGCGGATTCTTAACCACTGTGCCACCAGCGAAGTCCTACAGGTATTTCTTGACATTTTTGTATTTTTCTTTTTCTGGAAACTTACTGTTATGACAGTTGAGAATTTAGTTACTATTATACCATCCCATTTTCCCATTTCTACTCCCTCTAGTCTCCCAATTAAGAAAGGTGGCAAAGTTTTATTTGATTAGCAGTCAGTTTTTACCTTATGACTATGTAGGACTGTTGTTCACTTGAGTTGAGTAATTTATTATCACATGTCATTTCTTGTGCAACTCTTTGCTTTTCTTATTGTTAATTTTGTCTTTTTGTTTCCTTTGAAAGTTTCTATGTTCCTATCGCTAAGTTTTTCCAAACTCACTGCAAAAGCCCTCTGAAGACAATTTTCTGTAGAATTAAATGTCTTGGATAAGGACAGTTCCTTTTTCTTTCCGGGAACTTTATTAGGGCTCCAGTTTGGGCTCTTTCTCTACAGGCCTTCTGCCCTCGGGCATCTGAAACTCAGTTTCACTTTTCTCCTGACTTTAGATCCTTTGTTTCCTTTTGCTTGGTTTATTCCTCATTTTGGAGAAGTACATCTTTCATTAGTGTCCTGGAGAAGTACATCTTTCATTAGTGTCCTGAGGAAGGGTGCATATAGGTTAAGATTTTTAAGAGCTTGCATGTCTGAAAATGTCTCACATTTAATTGATAGTACAGGATTTTAGACTTGAAATAATCTTCCTTGAGAATTTTGAAGTCCCTGCTTCATTATCTTAAAAACCTGCCATTTCTGATAACATCTTTATATGTAACCCATTTTTCTGCCTCTCTGGAGCTTCTGTTCTGAAAATTTACCATGAAATGCCTTGGAGAGGGTCTATATGTTTAGCTTTCGGCAGGCCTTCATGATAACAGACTAATTTCCTTCAGTTCTGGTAAATTCTTGTATTATTTCTTTAATAATTGCCACTTTTTTTCCCTGTCATTTCTTTCTGGAATTCCAGCATTAATCTCCTGTTTTTCTTATCTTCCCTGCTTTCCATCTCTTTGCCTTTTGTTTTTAACTTTCTGGGAGAATTTCCTTGATTTTTATCTCTGACCCTTTTTTGAACATATATCAACTATCACTTTTTTTGTTGTTTTACTTATTTACTTATTTATTTATTTATTTTTGGCCTCGCCGTGCAGCTTGTGGGATCTTAGTTACCCAACCAGGGATTGAACCCGGGGCCACGGCAGTGAAAGTGCCAAGTCCTAACCACTGGACCACCAGGGAACTCCCTCACGTTTTTAAGATCATTCTCGTTTTCTGATCTTTTTACAGCCTTCTGTTCTTATTTCATAAATTCAATATCTTCCCTGGTGTATTAAAGAGTTTTTCCTTAGCTCAAGTTGCCATAACAAAATACCATACACTGAGTGGTTTCAACAACAGAAATTTATTTCTCACAGCTGCAGAGTCTTAAAAGTCCAAGATCAAGATGCCGGCAAAGTAGGTTTCATTCTGAGGCCTTTTGGCTTGTGGGTGGTCACCATCTAGCTGTGTGCTCACTGGACCCTCTTCTGTATATGTACACTTGGAAAGAGCAATCTCTCTGGAGTCTCTTCTTACAAGGACACTAATCCCATCAAAAGATCCCACCCTCATGACCTCATCTAACTTTAGTTACCTCCCAAAGACCCCATCTCCAGATTCTAATACAGTGAGAGGTAGGGCTTCGATATATGAATCGGGGGCAGACACAGACATTCAAGCCATAATAGGTCATTTTTTTAAAAGAGTTTTTTAGTTATCTCCAGGTTTGTTTATTTTTTCTGGGTTCTTTTTTAAAGTATAACACTGTCTGCAACTGCACTAAACATTTCACATTGGTTTTTCTCAGTTCTCAGCGGGGCCCACTGCTCATTCATTTCGCTCCTAGGTCTTTTTCTTCCTTTCTCATTTTTTCCAAACTATCTCATGACTTCCAACCCCTTTATCCCACCATCTCAACACTTTCTTCTCCCCTACTGCCAGAATTCTCTGGGTTTTTGACTTTGCCTTCTTCCTTTTGGTCTCAGTGAAAGATGTTCTTCCTCTCAGTGGCCAGACTCAGCGGGGACCCGTTCTCAGTATTCCACCACCTCCCAGGTCTCCAGGCCACTTTGACTGATCCTAACTCTCCTATACCTTTTACCTATGCCTCTGTTCTTTCCAACCCTCAGCAAAACAAGCATGCTCACCTATCTTCCTTTTAAAACAGTTTCCTTTGACTTTTCCTCAGGTAAACTTGTGGAAAGAGGAGACCATACTTGCTGTTTTTCTCATTATCATATTGCATCTACTGTCAACATGTCTTTGAAACTATCCCTACAAACATCTCCAAATCACTGAATTTCCAAAAGATTCTCAAAACATCAAAAAGATGACTTCCCTAGGGACTTCCCTGGTTCTCCAGTGGTTAACACTGTGCTCCCAATGTAGGGGGCCTGGGTTCGATCCCTGCTCAGGAAACTAGATACCACAAGCATGCTGCAACTAAGATTCCGCATGCCCGCAACTAAGACCCAGTGCATCCAAATAAATAAATAAATAAAGCAAAAAAACAAAAAAGTGACTTCCCTTGACTGTTAACTAGCGTGCTCACTGGTGTATTTGAGAATTTCTAAGATTCTACTCGTTATCAGTCTTCCTTTATGCAAAATAGAGGACTTTTATTCCTAGCTTTTTAAAAGTGCTGTGACCAGATATTTATTTGGGGCTAAGGTCCAGAATGTGATGCAGGTATGGATTTGGTAAGCTTTTAATCAGTAGGGTTCTGTTTTCACCACTGAATATAAAATATACAAGTAGCTCTTGGTAAACTTAGCAATCGGGAAGGAAGAGTGGTAAGGATAAAAAAAGAGCAAATTCTTAAAAATCTCTTCAGAACGTAATTTGTACTGTACATTATTTGAGTAGTCTTAAAACGTGTGTTCTTTGAGCATATTAATGTGGGCACCCAAAGGAGAAAGGCTTACCTAAGAATGTGCAGAGTGATGGAGGAAAGCCAGCCCAGCCTTAAAAACCAGTCATAGATTCTTGGTCAGAAATTAAGAGCTGATGAGTATAAAGAGATTTTTACAGCCTGTGTAGTCCTGATTATAACTTTTTAACCTAGGCATCTTAGTTTTTGTTTAGGGGAAAAGACTAAAAATATTGCCTTTCTAGAAAACAAAATATGTTCAGTATATAATGACAGCCTTTGTATAAATTTGTAACACATAAGGTTGATTATTTTGAAATGAACAACACTCATGTGTATATATAACTTCTGGTATACTCATTACTTTTTATCCACAGATCCCAGTTTGTGTTCTGTAGCAGATGAAAACATTCATCCTAGTTGTGCTGCCCTTTTTCTTTTTAAGCAATCAAAATGGAGTAACAGTGCCACATACATTCTTGTCTTTCATTTTTAGATCTGTAGGTATATACAGTATTGCCATGAATGCACTGCCAAAAAATGTTTTTCTCTATTTCTTAATGAATTACTTTACCTTGACTTCTCCTATATTTAAAAACAGAAATGCACCATTTTCAAAAACTATTTGATCTGGGCCATAAGATTAAGGAATGTCTAACAGTACAATCTGATTCTGATTACTTTAATATATTGTCTTTAAAATATTTAAAGAGTTTTGTGGTTGAAGCTAGGAGACCTCTTAATCACATTCAGTATTCCTTACACTTCAGGATACTATAAGTTTTGCTTCTAGTAACTTTGTTGAAGAGCTTTGTTTTTCAATAAACTAAAAAAAAAACTTGAACCATTTGACGTTTTACTACAGACATTGCCACTATTTTGATCACACTCTTCTTGGTGATACAAGAAGTATTTAAATGTTTTGCCTTTTCTTTTGTTCATCTGTAGATCTTTTGGAGTATGTTCTAAGATCAAGGATTCACTGAAAAATAAGTTTAGGCCATAGGCTGTTCAATACATGGATCAGCCACTTTCATATAACTTGTATTGTCAGCCAAGCAAATACTTTTCCACTTCCTTTCATCTATGCATGTTTTACTGCTGATACTCTCCACTGTGTGCCACTGTGTGTCCTGTTTCAGTATTTATTTTAATGACTGTGCACAGGTGACCATGGTCTTGACACAAGAAGTCTAAGTACTTGAGTATTTCTCGCTGCACATTTCTTCATCACTAAGCATTGTAAAGCAGAGCTTTATTAAAGCTTTTTTTTTTGTAACTTGGTTTCATCATATAGTTATTTGTGCTTAGGAGTTTCTTCTAAATAGAAATAAAATTGGAGTGTATAATTTTAAATTTTGCTGCCAATGGGAGAACCAGTTATGCTTTTAGTTAGTAACAGTATTACTCTAGTACACTGTGCACTGAAAATTGTTGCTGTGAATTGGTGGTTTTCTGTTTGTTTTGGGTGATAATAAAAGTGCCTACATTATAGGGATTTTTTTTTAGGGTCAGATGAGTTAATTTCACATAAAATGCTTGGAATGTGCCTAACACATACTTAGCACTCGATGAGTGTGATCTATCACTTTTTTTTTTTTTTTTTTTTGGCCACGCCGTGTGGCATGCAGAATCTTAGTTCCCTGAGCAGGGATTGAACCTGAGCCCCCCTGCATTGGAAGTGTGGAGCCTTAACCACTGAACTGCCAGGAAAGTCCCCACCTATCACTTTTTTTAACCATATTCATTGGACAGCCTTTTATGACAGTGCAGTAGCAGATAGGGGGGCTAATGAACTGAGAATGCTGCACAGAGCTATTTGCCCTTTCCCCCACCTCATCTTTCAAAAAATGTATGCATAATATATCTTAAGGAAATTATATTGCAAATATATGAAGACAGCCCCAATACATCATTGTTTGGTAACATACTATGAAATTACATATTTCATTTTACAATATTGCATAACTTGCAATATGAGACACTCTGTATTATAGTTTGGATAATCATTTTCCTGAAAGAGATTAAAAAATAAAAAGAAAAATATACTTTGGAATTGGTTTATATATCTATTATTAATAAGTTTGACTGTAAGTAACAGGTACCCAAGAGTGACTGAACAAGCAGGAATTTAAGTCACACCAAAAAAGTCCACTGGTAGTTTGGGTTGTCATAGAGTCCAGCGATGCCACCAAGAACTTGGGCTTTGTTCGTATTTTCACTCCACCATTCTTCACACGTAGGCCTATATCCTTATGCCTGTTGCCACACAGATGCACAATGGCTGCTCCACCTCCAGTCTCACGTCAGGCAAGAAGAAGAAAGGTGGGCAAAAGACAACGAGGAGGGGCTTCCCTGGTGGCGCAGCGGTTGAGAGTCCACCTGCCGATGCAGGGGACGCAGGTTCGTGCCCCGGTCTGGGAAGATCCCACATGCCACGGAGCAGCTGGGCCCGTGAACCATGGCCGCTGAGCCTGCACGTCCGGAGCCTGTGCTCCGCACGGGAGAGGCCACAGCAGTGAGAGGCCCGCGTATCGCAAAAAAAAAAAAAAAAAAAAAGATGAGGAAAGCAGGAAGGAGCAGTGCATGTATCCAGTAAAGAACATGTTCCCAGAAACCCTTAGTTTCTGTCTCATTGACCATAACTCTCATTTGGCTTCTCCTAGCTGCAAGAGATCTGGGGAAGAGTGTTTTTAAAAGCTGGGCACATTGCCTCCCCAGACAAAATCAGACTTGTTAGTAGAGAAGGGGGAATGGATGTGGTATACAGCAGTGGCCACCATAGCTTGCATGTGAAAACTGCACAGTTTCAATTTTTTATAGCTCTTCCCCTTAGTCTGTTCATGCTGCTGTAGCAGAATATCATACACTGAGTGGCTTATAAACAACAGAAACATTTCTCACAGTTCTGGAAACATTTCTCAGTCTGAGATCAAGGTGCCAGCAGATCTGGTATCTGGTGAGGTCCCTCTTCCTAGTTCATAGCTTTGCTTCTCACTGTGTCCTTATATGGTGGAAGAGGCAAAGGAACTCCTTGGGGGTCTCTTATAAGGGCACCCTCATGACCTAATCATCTCCCAAAGGCCCCACCTCTTCATACCATCACATTGAGGGTTAAGTCTCAACCTATGAATTTTGGGGGAGACAAACATTCAGTCTCTGGCATCCCCTTTCACATCTGTTGTCTCCTTTGATACTACATAGCTCATTTTTACATAGAAGAAAAAGGGTCAGAGAGGCTGAATAATTTACTCAGTAATGACCCAGCTAGAATTTCAGCCTTTCCATTACCCATCAACTCCTCAAGAGTTAACTGGAAACAACTCAGCTCCATAGGCTTCACCTCAGCTGTATAGATAGCTGATTTTGAAGGAATGTAATTGTTTACATAGCTTATGAAAACATAAATGCAATTTCAATATTGTTGCAGTGTTACACATTTAGTAATCCATCAGTGGGAAGAGACTACAAGTAGCTGCTATGAATTCTTGATGGAGTGATTGATTTAGCTTAGCTGAGGTAAGGCAGCTACCCAGGGCAGGAGCAGAGATGACCCACTTGCCCAGTGCAAATGGTCTTTCATGGCTTTGCCTTGCCTCTAGAGGGCGTTGCTGCCACTGACAGTCTGAAAGATCGATCCTGCGGAACACGAAAAAAACATGATTCTTGCCACTGCGGTGTGATACTCAGGTTTACAACACTACTCTGGAAGAATTTAGATGTAACAATCTGACTGTTTAGAAGCACGGACTCTCTTGGTTCTTTAGTCAAACTCAGTATCAGCAAAGCCACGTTCTTGTGGGGAGAAAACTAGGCGAGGCATCTCCCCCAACTTTCCGGTGCTCCAGAAAGCCCAACTCCTGTAATCATTTTTATTCTTTAAAAAATGTTTAACTACATAAGTAAAACAGGAATACATTCTCATTTCGTAACTAACAGCAATTCAGGTTTACTCAACTCCACTCCAAGTCCCTTTCCTGAAGGAAATCTTACCCATTTCTGTCTTTTCAGACTTTTCTCTATGTATTACATCTAGACAGTGACAGTAATGTAGACCAGGCAGTTCCTGAAGTGTGCAAAGAACATGTATTTTTTTTTTTTTTTTTTTTTTTTTGCGGTACGCGGGCCTCTCACTGCTGTGGCCTCTCCCGTTGCGGAGCACAGGCTCCGGACGTGCGGGCTCAGCGGCCGTGGCTCACGGGCCCAGCCGCTCCGCGGCATGTGGGATCTTCCCGGACCGGGGCACGAACCCGTGTCCCCTGCATTGGCAAGCGGACTCTCAACCACTGCGCCACCAGGGAAGCCCCAGAACATGTATTTTTGTTTCCCTCTCTTCTAATCCATTTTATGAGGCTAGTTATTACCTGTTCCCTGGATGAAATTTAGAGCAAAGACTCAGGCAGTTTTACCAGCAAGTTCTATAAATATTCAAGGAAAAATAATTCCAATCCTGCACAAACTATTCCAGGATGTAGAAAACACTCCCCAAATCCTGTTATGAGGATAGCATAAAGTGTGATACCAAAACAACATGTGAAAGGAAAAATTACAGGGCAGGCTTATTAATGAAAAACCAAATATGGCAATGTATAAAAAAGGTAGTACATCGTAGAGTTATGCACAGTTAGTAGAATTTTAAATCAATTTAATTTACCATATTAGTATATTAAATGAGCATCTCAAAAGGTGAAAAAGAATTTAGTAAAATTCAATATCAACTCAATTTTTAAAACAATATATTTTAGCAAAGTAGGACTGTACTTCTTTAAGCTGATGAAGTGTATGTACAAAAAACCTGCAGCAAGAAATCATAGGGACTTCCCTGGTGGTCCAGTGATAAAGACCCCACACTTCAACATTCAAAGAAAGATACACAAGATGAAAAGGCAGAGGGCTATGAACCAGATGAAGGAACAAGATAAAATCCCAGAAAACAACTAAATGAAGTGGACATAGGCAGCCTTCCAGAAAAAGAATTCAGAATAATGATAGTGAAGATGGTCCAGAACCTAAGAAAAAGAATGGAGGCAAAGATCGAGAAGATGCAAGAAACGTTTAACAAAGATCTAGAAGAATTAAAGAACAAACAGAGATGAACAATACAATAAGTGAAATGAAAAATACACTAGAAGGAATCAATAGCAGAATAACTGAGGCAGAAAAATGGATAAGTGACCTGGAAGACAGAATAGTGGCATTCACTGTTGTGGAACAGAATAAAGAACAAAGAATGAAAAGAAATGAAGACAGCCTAAGAGACCTCTGGGACAACATTAAATGCAACAACATTCGCATTATATAGGGGTCCAGAAGGAGAAGAGAGAGAGAGGATCAGAGAAAATATTTGAAGAGATTATAGTTGAAAACTTCCCTAACATGGGAAAGGAAATAGCCACCCAAGTCCAGGAGGCACAGAGAGTCCCATACAGGATAAACCCAAGGAGAAACACGACGAGACACATAGTAATCAAATTGGCAAAAATTAAAGACAAAAATTATTGAAAGCAGCAAGGGAAAAACGACAAATAACATACAAGGGAACTCCCATAATGTTAACAGCTGATTTCTCAGCAGAAACTCTACAAGCCAGAAGGGAGTGGCATGATAAAGTGATGAAAGGGAAGAACCTACAACCAAGATTACTCTACCTGGAAAGGATCTCATTCAGATTTGAAGAAGAAATCAAAAGCTCTACAGACAAGCAAAAGCTAAGAGAATTCAGCACCACCAAACCACCTCTACAACAAATGCTAAAGGAACTTCTCTAAGTGGGAAACACAAGAGAAGAAAAGGACCTACAAAAACAAACCCAAAACAATTAAGAAAATGGTCATAGGAACATACATATCGATAATTACCTTAAATGTGAATGGATTAAATGCTCCAACCAAAAGACACAGGCTTGCTGAATGGATACAAAAACAAGACCCATATATATGCTGTGTACAAGAGACCCACTTCAGACCTAGGAACATATACAGACTGAAAGTGACGGCATGGAAAAAGATATTCCATGCAAATGGAAATCAAAAGAAAGCTGGAGTAGCAATACTCATATCAGATAAAATAGACTTTAAAATAAAGAATGTTACAAGAGACAAGGAAGGACAGTACATAATGATCAAGGGATCAATCCAAGAAGAAGATATAACAATTATATATGCACCCAACATAGGAGCACCTCAATATATAAGGCAACTGCTAACAGCTATAAAAGAGGAAACTGACAGTGACACAATCATAGTGGGGGACTTTTAACACCTCACACCAATGGACACATCATCCAGACAGAAAATTAATAAGGAAACACAAGCTTTAAATGATACAGTAGACCAGATAGATTTAATTGATATTTATAGGACATTCCAACCAAAAACAGCAGATTACACTTTCTTCTCAAGTGCACATGGAACATTCTCCAGGATAGATCACATCGTGGGTCACATATCAAGCTCAGTAAATTTAAGAAAATTGAAATCATATCAAGCATCTTTTCTGACATGCTGTGAGATTAGAAATCAATTACAGGGAAAAAAAACATGAAAACACCAACACATGGAGGCTAAACAATACGTTACTAAATAACCAAGAGGTCACTGAAGAAATCAAAGAGGAAATCAGAAAATACCTAGAGACAAATGACAATGAAAACACGATGATCCAAAACCTATGGGATGCAGCAAAAGCAGTTCTAAGAGGGAAGTTTATAGCAATACAGTCCTACCTTAGGAAACAACAAACATCCCAAGTAAACAATCTAATCTAACCTTACACCTAAAGGAACTAGATAAAGAAGAACAAACAAAACCCAAATTTAGCAGAAGGAAAGAAATCATAAAGTCCAGAGCAGAAATAAATGAAATAGAAACAAAGAAAACAATAGCATAGATCAATGAAACTAAAAGCTGGTTCTTTGAGAAGATAAACAAAATTGATAAGCCATTAGCCAGACTCATCAAGAAAAAGAGGGAGAGGGGCTTCCCTGGTGGCGCTGTGGTTGAGAGTCCACCTGCCAATGCAGGGGACACGGGTTCGAGCCCTGGTCTGGGAAGATCCCGCATGCCGCGGAACGACTAAGCCCGTGAGCCACAACTACTGAGCCTGCGCGTCTGGAGCCTGTGCTCCGCAACAAGAGAGGCCACAATACTGAGAGACCCGCGCACTGCGATGAAGAGTGGTCCCCGCTTGCCACAAATAGAGAAAGCCCTCGCACAGAAACGAAGACCCAACATAGCTAAAAATAAATTAATTAATTAATAAACTTGTTGCAATCATTTACTTCAAAAAAAAAAAGAAAAAGAGGGAGAGGACTCAATAAAATTAGAAATGAAAAAGGAGACTTACAACAGACACTGCAGAAATACAAAGCATCCTAAGAGACTACTACAAGCAATCCTATGCCAATAAAGTGGACAACCTGGAAGAAATGGACAAATTCTTAGAAAGGTGTAACCTTCCAAGACTCAACCAGGAAGAAATAGAAAATATGAACAGACCAATCACAAGTAATGAAATTGAAACTGTGACTAAAAATCTTACCAACAAACAAAAGTCCAGGACCAGATGGCTTCACAGGTGAATTCTGCCAAACATTTAGAGAAGAGGTAACACCCATCCTTCTCAAACTCTTCCAAAAAATTGCAGAGGAAGGAACACTTCCAAACTCATTCTATGAGGCCACCATCACCCTGATACCAAAACCAGACAAAGATACTACAAAAAAAGAAATTTACAGACCAATATCACTGATGAATATCGGTGCAAAAATTCTCAACAAAATACTAGCAAACAGAATCCAACAGCACATTAAAAGGATCACACACCATGATCAAGTGGGATTTATCCCAGGGATGCAAGGATTCTTCAGTATATGCAAATCAATCCATGTGATACACCATATTAACAAATTGAAGAATAAAAATTATATGATCATCTCAATAGATGCAGAAAAAGCTTTTCACAAAATTCAACACCCATTTATGATAAAACTCTCCAGAAATTGGGCTTAGAGGGAACTACTTCAACATAATAAAGGCCATATACGACAAACCCACAGCAAACATCATTCTCGGTGAAAAACTGAAAGCATTTCCTCTAAGATAAGGAACAAGACAAGGATGTCCACTCTCACCACTATTATTCAGCATAGTTTTGGAAGTCCTAGCTACAGCAGTCAGAGAAGAAAAAGAAATAAAAGGTATCCAGACTGGAAAACAAGAAGTTAAACTGTCACTGTTTGCAGATGACATGATAGTATGCGTAGTAGATCCTAAAGATGCTACCAGAAAACTACTAGAGCTAATCAATGAATGTGGTAAAGTTGCAGGATACAAAATTAATGCACAGAAATCTCTTGCATTCCTATACACTAATGATGAAAAATCTGAAAGGGAAATTAAGGAAACACTGCCATTTACCACTGCAACAAAAAGAATAAAATACCTAGGAATAAACCTACCTAGGGAGACAAAAGATCTGTATGCAGAAAACTATAAGACACTGATGAAAGAAATTAAAGATGATAGCAACAGATGGAGAGATATACCATGTTCTTGGATTGGAAGAATCAATATTGTGAAAATGACTATACTACCCAAAGCAATCTACAGATTCAATGCAATCCCTATCAAATTACCAATGGCATTTTTTACGGAACTAGTACAAAATATTTTTTAATTTGTATGGAGACACAAAAGACCCTGAATAGCCAAAGCAGTCTTGAGGGAAAAAAACAGAGCTGGAGGAATCAGACTCCCTGACTTCAGACTATACTACAAAGCTACAGTAATCAAGACAATATGGCACTGGCACAAAAACAGAAATATAGATCAATGGAACAAGATAGAAAGCCCAGAGATAAACCCACGCACCTATAGTCAACTAATCTATGACAAAGGAGGCAAGGATATAAATGGAGAAAAGACAGTCTCTTCAATAAGTGGTGCTGGGAGAACTGGACAGCTGTATGTAAAAGAATGAAATTAGAACACTCCCTAACCCCATACTCAAAAATAAACTCAAAATGGACTAGAGACCTAAATGTAAGACTGGACACTATAAAACTCTGAGAGGAAAACATAGGAAGAACACTCTTTGATATAAATCACAGCAAGATCTTTTTTGATCCACCTCCTAGAGTAATGGAAATAAAAATAAACAAATGAGACCTAATGAAACTTAAAATCTTTTGCACAGTAAAGGAAACCACAAACAAGACGAAAAGACAACCCTCAGAATGGGAGAAAATATTTGCAAACGAATCAACGGACAAAGGATCAATCTCCAAAATATATAAACAGCTCGTGCATCTCAATATTAAAAAAACAACGCAGTCCAAAAATGGGCAGAAGACCTAAATAGACCTTTCTCCAAAGAAGACATACAGATGGCCAAGAAGCACATGAAAAGATGCTCAACGTCACTAATTATTAGAGGAATGCAAATCAAAACTACAATGAGGTATCACCTCACACCACTTAGAATGGGCATCATCAGAAAATCTACAGACAACAAATGCTGGAGAGGGTGTGGAGAAAAGGGAACCCTCTTGCACTGTTGGTGGGAATGTAAACTGATACAGCCACTATGGAGAACAGTATGGAGGTTCCTTAAAAAACTAAAAATAGAATTACCATATGACCCAGCAATCCCACTATTGGGCATATACCCAGAGAAAACCGTAAGTCAAAAAGACACATGCACCCCAATGTTCATTGCAGCAGTATTCACAATAGCCAGGTTGGAAGCAACCTAAATGCCCATTCACAGATGAATGGATAAAGAAGATGTGGTACATATATACAATGGAATATTACTCAGCCATAAAAAGGAATGAAATTGGGTCATTTGTTGAGACGTGGATGGATCTAGAGACTGTCATACAGAGTGAAGTAAGTCAGAAAGAGAAAAACAAATATCGTATACTAACGCATATATGTGGAACCTAGAAAAATGGTACAGATGAACCGGTTTTCAGGGCAGTATTTGAGACACAGATGTAGAGAACAAATGTATGGACACCAAGGGGGGAAAGCTCGGGGGTGTGGGGTGGGGGGGTGAATTGGGAGATTGGGATTGACATGTATACACTGATGTGTATAAAATGGATGACTAATAAGAACCTGCTGTATAAAAATTTTTTTAAATTAAGAAAAAGAAAAAAAAGACCCCACACTTCCACTGAAGGGGGGCCAGGTTCGATCCCTGGTCAGGGAATTAAGATCCCACATGCTGTGTGACGTGGCCAAAAAAAAAAAAAAAAAAGATATCAACTCAGTGGTGAAGCACTGAAAGCATTCTTTTGAGAATCAGAATAAGGGAAGGATACCCATATTCACCACTTCGATTTAAATTTGAAGTTGAAGACCCTAGTTAGTGTACTAAGATAAAGAAAAGATGTAAGAACTGGAAAGTAAGATTAAAAACAACCCTGTCATTGGCAGATAAGGTTGAGAATGGTGGGAACCCAAAAGAATACATGATGAATTATTAGAATTAATAAGAAATTTAGCAAGTTTGCTGGATACAAAACCAATGTGCAGAAGTCAATTCTATTGCTAAACACTAGCAACAACTAGAAAATATAATCTTAAAAGTCTACCATTTATAAGAGATAAAAAATATAGAGTACCTAGTACTAATACCAAAAAAGCATATGAAGTTTATAAAGAAAATGTGAAGATTTTTTAAAATTTTATTGAAGTAAAGTGGATTTACAATGTGTTAATTTCTGCTGTACAGCAAAGCGATTCAGTTATACATATATACTTTTTCATATTCTTTTCCGTTATGGTTTATCACAGGATATTGAATATAGTTCCCTGTTTTATACAATAGGACCTTGTTGTTTATCCATCCTATATAGTAGTTTGCATTTGCTAATACCAAGTTCCAAATCCTTTACTCCCCCACCCACCCCCTTGGCAACCATAAGTCTGTTCTCTGTGAGTCTGTTTCTGTTTTGTAGATATGTTCATTTCTATTTTAGATTCCACACATAAGTAATATCATATGATATTTGTCTTTCTCTTTCTGACTTACTTCACTTAGTATGATAATCTCTAGGTCCATCCATGTTGCTACAAATAGCATTATTTCATTCTTATTTATGGCTGAGTAGTGTTCCATTGTATATATATATCACATCTTCTTTATCCATTCATCTGTTGATGGACATTTAGTTTGTTTCCATGTCTTGGCTATTGTGAATAGTGCTGCTATGAACATTGGGGTGCATGTATCTTTTCGAATTATAGTTTTGTCTGGATATATGCCCAGGAGTGGGATTGCTGGATCATATGGTAACTCTGTTTTTAGCTTTTTGAGGGACCTCCATACTGTTCTCCACAGTGGCTGCACCAACTTATATTTCCATCAACAGCATAGAAGTGTTCTCTTTTCTCCACAGCTTCTCCAACATTTATTATTTGTAGACTTTTTAATGATGGCCATTCTGCCTGATGTGAGGTGATACCTCATTGTTTTGATTTGCATTTCCCTAATAATTAGCGATGATGACCATCTTTTCATGTGCCTGTTGGCCATCTGTATGTCTTCTTTGGAGAAATGTCTAGAAAATGTAAAGATTTTATTGAAAGATTTAAATTTTTGGATTGGAAATTTCTTTATGGATAGTTTCAATTGTGCATGTTTAAAGAAAATTAAAATTATGAAACAATTCCATTTAACCCAGAGAAACATTGGTTCAAAATCTGAAATATATAGTCCCCTGAATTTTGGTATAACGAGGCACTTCCTAGGAGCCATGAAGTGGCTTGTGTACTAATCTAGCACCTTTGGATAGTTTTTGTTTGTATGAGCCATGCAGCCAATACCCATCCATTTGCTATTCCCAGTTCTTTGGGGGAACTGGTCCCTAGAGAGCCACATCTCCTTATTGGCTGCTAACCATTCTGCCAGTCAAGAAACTTCATCAAATTCTAGAAGCCTCTTCTCACTTGGAGTTTTGTTGTGAAAGTTAAATTTTGTGATGCCCATAAAATGTTTAGTGCATGGTAAGAGCTCAATTAATAGCTATTTACGTCTTTAAAAATATTCTAGAGGAACTTCCCTGGTGGTCCAGTGGGTAAGACTCCATGCTCCCAATGCAGGGGGTCTGGGGTTGAATCCTGGTCAGGGAACTAGATCCCACATGCATGCCACAACTAAGAGTATGCATGCTGCAATGAAGATCCCACGTGCTGCAACGAAGATCCCACATGCTGCAACAAAGACCCGGTGCAGCCAAAATAAATAAATTTTAAAAAAATACCTTCTAGGGACTTCCCTGGTGGTCCAGTGGTAAAGAATCCACCTTCCAATGCAGGGGACGCGGATTAAATCCCTGGTCAGGGAACTAAGATCCCACATGCCACGGTGCAACTAAGCCTGTGTGCCACAACTACTGAGCTCATGTGCCTCAACTAGAGCCCGCTTGCCACAAACTACATAGCCCATGCTCTCTGGAGCCTGTGCACCACAACTAGAGAAGAGAAAACCCGCAGGCCACAACTAGAAAGAAGCCCACACACTACAACGGAGAGCCTGCGCGCTGCAACGAAAGATCCCACATGCCTCAGTGAAGATCCTGTGTGCCACAACGAAGACACAACACAGCCAAAAATAAATAATAAATAAATCTTAAAAAAAATCTTCTAGAGGACAAACTTAGGGCAACCAAATGATAACCAAATAAAGTATGGAAAAAAGGTTCTTCACTGAGCAATGGATCTATATAAATATCTAAGTCTAAAGAAATGTCAGAATTATAGTTATAAACAGGAGGTATCATTTATACAGCTGGGCATTGTGGACATGATAGAACTGAGTTTTACAAGTCACTTTTGCTTCCAAATAGGATGTAGTAGGTTGCAGCAGGACAATGTGCCTGCTACAACAACCTTAAAAAATGCAGAATAAGTTAAAAACATCATATTTTAAAATATATTAGAGGACTGTGAAATGACTAAGACTTTTTACCTTATTTTACGTAAACTAAAATTCCAGAGAGGGGAGGGCCCTTCTGAGGTGAATTGATAATCAGTGGCTGTTTTCTTTTGTGGAAACATTTGCTGGTTCTAGTTACAGGCTGAGGATCAGTCTTAACCTAGGCAGAGGTTGTCTAGTGGGGCAAAGAAAACCCAGAGGAACTTTTGGTGGTCATGTGGGACTATTGGGGAAGTTTGAAAACCGGAAGAGCCTCAGTGCATGGCTGATTTTCTGCGTGGGGCATTTGCTGTGTTCGAGACCTCCTTGGGAGGCTGCGGACCTGGGCCAAAACTTTTTAAAAGTCATGGTGTTTAGGAAACCATGCCCCATTAGAGGGACATGGCCTCCTCAAACACATGGCTACTCTCTCCCTCGAAACATTTCTCATATTTTGAAGCTGAATAGCTGGAGGTGAAAAAGCTAAGCTCAATGTCTCTAAAGAACTGAACTGAATAGTACTGTAGTATTTCAGGTCTGAGGAGATATACCCCGGAGGAACATGGATGAACCAGAAGTGGAATGAGTCTAAGTAAGAAGGAAACCTTGCCAAGACCCAGCTCGATCCCTAATTAGATTGTGATTATCAGACCCTCACTCTATCAACCTAATGGAGGGAAGGGGGAACTCTCACTGGGAGATGATATCATGTGGTAGCTCACTCTACAGTTCTTTTATACACACTGTCTGGCACAGAAGAAAACATTACCAAGTCTGTGAAGAGGCAGGAAAACATAATAATCACAAGAGAAAAATGAACCATTGAACTGGACCAACAGATGATTAAAATGTTGAAGTTAGCAGACAAAGAATGAAAAACAAAAACAAAAAACTGATGAATAAGATAAAACAGAGGAAAAGATGAACAAAATGGATGAAAAGATGGAGACTTTCAATGGATAACGAATCTATTTTAAAAATTATAAAAACAAATCAAATTCTAAAATTGAAAATACAATATTAAAAATTAAGAACAGGGCTTCCCTGGTGGCGCAGTGGTTGAGAGTCCGCCTGCCGATGCAGGGGACGCCGGTTCGTGCCCTGGTCTGGGAAGATCCCACATGCCGCGGAGCGGCTGGGTCCGTGAGCCATGGCTGCTGAGCCTGTGTGTCCGGAGCCTGTGCTCCGCAACGGGAGAGGCCACAACAGTGAGAGGCCCGCGTACCACAAAAAAAAAAAAAAAAAAAATTAAGAACACTGTGCAGATTTGATAACAGACTGGAGATTATAGAAGAGAGAATTAGTAAACTCAAAAACAGGTCCATAGAAAACATTCAAACTGAAATGTCAAGAGACAAAAAAAAGATGATACAAAGTATGAAACATATGGTGAACAAGGTCAAATAATCTTACATATGTAATTGGACTCCCAGAGGAACAGAGATAAGAGAATGGAGCAAAAACAATAGTCGAAGAGACAATGGCTGAGAATTTCCCCAAACTGATGAAAGATGTCAACCCACAAATTAGAGAAGCTCAGGGAAACCCAGGCCAGATAAATAAAAGGAAAACCACAGTAGGGAACAAAATAGTCAAATGGCTGAAAATCAACAACAAAGAGAAAATATTAAAAAGCAGCTAGAACTTTCTCTTTGTGCAGCTGTCTCTACACTGGGGACTCTTTCCTCTGAACTCTAGCTGCTTTGGCGTCTTCCCCTCAACACAAGGAGACCACCAGGCTCCTCTTGGTTTCCCCTACCTGTGACTGTCCTGGAGACTCTTGCCAGGCAGTAAACTGGTGCATTTGGGGGGGGCTCACCCCATTTATTGTCCATCTCTCAGGGATCACCATTCTTTTTTGCCTTATGTCAAATGTTTTTTAAATGTTGTTTCAGGGACTTCCCTAGTGGTCCAGTGGCTAAGACTCCGCGCTCCCAATACAGGGGGCCCGGGTTCGATCTCTGGTCAGGGAACTAGATCCCACATGCCACAACTAAGAGTTCACATGCCGCAACTAAAGATCCCGCATACTACAACTAAGATTCTGCATGCTCCAACTAAAAGATCCTACATGCTGCCAATGAAGATCTTGCGTGCCGCAACTAAGACCCAGTGCATCCAAATAAATAAATAAACAGCTATTAAAAAATAAATAAATGTTGCATATTTCTTGTCTGGTTTTTTAGTTGTTACAGTTGGAAGGGTAAAATCTGATTTCTTATTCCATCTTGGCTGGAAGTGGAAATCTCAAAAAGATTTACTTTTAAACTGAGGAAATGTGCCAAGCTGAGCTTACATATATACTATTAAAACTCAATAACTACAGAAATTGTTTATAAGGAAGACCAAGAAAAGCTTTTGTTTGTAAAGGACTACTTTATCACTGGCATTGGTTAGAATTTGCTGACACGTGTGATGATTAAAAGCAAACCACACTGTAGTCGCTTTTATTATTTTTTTAACCTTCTTTACAGTCAATGCACACCCTTATTGCTTGTGCCTGGGGCACAAGGCTCCCGGCACCCCACCCTTGGTATTCCATAGTATACATCTCCACTCTATTCCAAAAATCGAATATGGCCAAAATTGAATTCATCTTCCACAATAAATCTAGTATTATTATATTTTCCACCTATCAGGATATCGTATTAAAATTATGTATGTCTCCCCACAATTAGACTGAGGGCTTGCAAGAGAAATATTACTTCATGTTCACATTAAAAAAAAAATGCTTGTTGAAAGAATCGTGCTTTAATATAACAGACTGAAGTCACTTTCCTCTTTGTTCAGAAAAAGAATAATAGATTTATTGCACAGACTTACTAAGCACTTGTAGTCCAGTCACTATTTGGTGCTGGCTGGGGCTACAATGGTGAATAAGACCAGGTTCTTGCCCTCCTGGGGAAGTGTTCTCAGTTGAGGAGAGGCGGGTCAGAGATATAGAGGCACATCGCAATGCCAAGGGGAAAGATCACCATGGAAAAACCAGAGAAGAAAAGCTTGGGCCAGGCCTCAAAGTGCAGCCAGAGCAGGAATGTGGTCCTTCGCTTTTGACCAAAGGGAAAAAGGATTAGTGGAGGGAGACGCCGTATAGTAGCTACGGTTTGCCTTAGCCCTATGGGGGTTAAAAACTTGAGAGCAGGCTGTAAAGAAGTCTCAAACCCGTTCTGCAATGTTCAGATCGCAGTTTCTACAATCCTCACGCGCCACGAGGAAAGAGCCGAGTCCGCGACCAAAAGCGGAGTCCTGACGCCAGGGGCGCGGATCGTCAGAAAGACGTCCCGGGCGGGCGGGGGAGCGTTCGCCGCCGGAAGTGGAGGGAAGGCGGGGCCACGCCCCCAGCGCCGAGCCCTTGCTTCCCTCCCCCGTCCCCTGCACGCGGCGCGGGCGGGGCTGAGGCGGAAGGGCACCGAAGAAGGTGACGTTGTAAGTGAGCGCCGGCTTCTCGGCAGTGGCTCCAGAGGAAGCTCGGCGGCTGTGGCCGTTGTAAGCAGGCCGGACGTCTGCTGGCTGACGGGCTTCCCCCTAAAGCTGGCGAAGGCGGGGCCGCAGTCCGAACTGCCGCAGTATCTGGACCCACGGCGGGGCAGGTGCCGGCAGCGAGGGACGTAGGTAAGCGGGAGCCCGGGTGTCAAATACGGCGAATGACTGACGGACCAGGCTGGCTGGCCATTCTCGCGCCAGTGCGCGCCAGCTCAGCACCCTGGCCTGGAGGCCTCGAGCGCTGCTCTTCCCCCACCGCCGAACCAGAGGCAGCGGATTTCTCCCCGGGCGCTGTTGTGCCTTTCTGGGGGCGGGGAAGGAGCTCGTCCCGAGGGACCAGTGTCCCCTTTTTCTCGCCAGTCCGAGCTGTACGACGCAGAAGCGGAGAGGGCTAGCGCCCCCGGCCGCTCTTCCTGAAGCCGGGGGAATCTTTGAGCGGAAGAGCTGCTGGTAGAGGTCCTCCAGCTCCTGCCGTCTTGGGTTTTATTTGTTCGGACAATTCTGCTTCCTTCCTGCCTTTGGTTCCATCCTCACACTCCTGGGACCCTGTTCTAGTGAACGGGTATGGCACAATTGAACATTTGGGCGGTGGGAAGCCTGTTTTTCCCTTCTGTTTATGCTAGGCAGTATCAACCCCCGTTACAGTGTATGACCACTCTTTTGGGGGAGGAGGGGTGCGGAGAGGATGTCGGAGATAAGGGTTTTGGACTTGGAGTTCGAAAAGCTGGAGTTCGAAAAGCAGAATTGAAATCCTGGCCTGCCACTTGCTGGTGGCTTTAATCTTGTGTAGACATTTTTAACCCATATAAAGTGGAACTTTCTTATACCTATATAAATTAGTTGGGAGAATTAAATGAAATGAAGAAAGCAGAACGTTAATCATGAAATATTTTGGGAATCAGGTTAAAGTCGGTTTAAGAATACCCAGGACGCTTAATGGTAGGTTCTTAATTATGTCTTTTACCCAGAATAACTACGCTTGGTATGGAGAAGGGTGCCAGAAGAGATACTAGGATCTTGTGGTTAAAAGCTAACTGCAGTCTCTGCTTTGGGTCGGGCAGCATTAGAAAGAAAAGAGTTGCTCCTAGTCACCCAGAGGTCTCATGCTTATTGATTACACATTATTAGTGTATGAGGGATGACCTAAATCAGTTTTGCTTCTTGCTCAGTATGTCTAGTGGGCCCTTTCTAGGAGAAAAGCTGGGAGGGGCTTCATTCACACCTTGGCCCTCTTTAGAAGGAATTCTTTGCACGTTTCTGAGGACTCCTCCCTCTGCTTCTAAAGCATTTCATGTTAATTGAAAATGTTCAGAGAATAAATATAAGGACTTGAATCCTTTGAGTGGCTGAACATTACAGTTCTAAGTTAATATGAGGAGATACCTTTCTCTGTATTGGTGAGAGAAGACCATTCCCTGCTCTGAAGTTTAAGTAGACCCTAAGAGAAGTGTTTGGGGAGGGGAGAAGGGAGATGCAATCAGTGACTTGAGTGAGTAGCACCTGTTCTTACAGTTGCTTGGTCAGACAAATTAAGGATACTTGCCTTCCCTCATTGGAGTGTGATGATGCTCAGTGAAGCATGATGAAGTGCAATCTTCAGTTCCTTTGACACAGCATTGTCAATTTGGAATTTTAAGTCATGGATACGGAAGGGACCTTGAGGGTCATCTAATCCAGTGGTTCCAAAACCTGCAGGGACATCAGAATCAGTTGGGGAATTAAAACAAAACCCCAGATGCCCAGACACCACCTTAATAGATCTGAAATGGGACCTGGGTATTTGCGATTTTTAAAAAGCTTTTCAGGTGATATTCACCATTTGAAAACGCAGATTTTAGTTTATAAACAGGCTCAGAGAGGTGAAGTGTCAATTAGTTTGTTGCCTATGCTTTTTTTTTTTTAATTTATTTATTGTATTTATTTTTTTGACCGCGTTGCATCTTCGTTGCTGTGCGCGGGCTTTAGTTGCAGCGAGTGGGTCTTCGTTGCGGTGCGTGGGCTTCTTATTGTGGTGGCTTCTCTTGTTGCGGAGCATGGGCTCTAGGCACGTGGGCTTCAGTAGTTGTGGTGCCTGGGCTCAGTAGTTGTGGCTCGCGGGCTCTAGAGCACAGGCTCAGTAGTTGTGGCACATGGGCTTAGTTGCTCCATGGCATGTGGGATCTTCCCGGACCAGGGCTTGAACCCATGTTCTCTGCATTGGCAGGCGGATTCTTAACCACTGAGCCACCAGGGAAACCCTGTTGCCTATGCTTTTTAAATTTCTTTCTCTTTTTCTTCCTTTCCTTAACAAATAACCTTACTTGAATCAATAGTACTATTTCAGGTTTTGTATCTCTGAGAGCACAGAAGGGGAAAAAAGTCATTTGTCAGTAGCTCTATGTAATTCTGTTTTCATAGTTCCCTATGCAATTAGACTCCTTAATACTCTTTAATGAAAGTATTAGATTTTACAGTAAAATTTTTTACTAAATGTTGCTCAGGTTTTTTTGTTGTTGGCAGAATTATATAAAGACCATATCATTTTATAAATCAGTTTCTTAGTAGACTTTTATGCCAAGCCTTCATAAACCATGGAAGAATTCCAGTTAAAGAATATTTTCACTTTTGTTCTGGCTTGTCATAAACTCACTGTACTGTCCACAGGTTTCTCTCCACCACCATCCCCCACAATGCTGGTATGCATGACCTCTTATTTTGTGTCACTAGCCAGCTTCCTATGGAACTCAATTTGAGAACTGTTAGAGAAGCCCTATAACTTCTCTAATTGCCTTATAAACACCTGATTTAACCAGAGGCTCTTGGTATTGCCTTAAGCTTGTCCTTGAATTTTTAGTCCCTTTTTCTTTTTTGGTTAATTGTACCGTGCCACTGATTTAAAGAATTTGATAGATATCTAGAAAGGATGAACTGATAAGGAAGTAACAGTGCCTCATATGTATTTTTCTTGCCCATTACAGTGAAAATGTCGTGATTTTTTTAGGGGGGTGGTTAATATTTTCAGCATTCTTAAGGTAATAGATCAGGCAGAGTTGAACATTCTCTTTTGGGGAGATACATTCATTAGCAAATTATTCTTTGAATAAGAATCACTGAAACGATGAAAAGGCTGTGTTAGTAGAGCCAGAAATGGACCGTACATCACAAATCCTCTAAAGGAAGATGCTGAATTATTTTCTTTTTAAAAATGACCCTGTTTATAGCATGTTAACTTCCTACAACCAGATGACACAAGGGCATTCTGAATTCACTGATTAACAAAGCCATGTTAACAGAGAGGTAATCTATAAATTCAGCATCTAGAGAGACATATGGTATGTGTTTAAGATGAAAAACCAAGTCACTGAGTCTCTAATTTTTTTTTTTTTTTTTTTTTTTTTGGCCAAGCCGTGTGGCATGTGGGATCATAGTTCCCTGACCAGGGATTGAACCTGAGCCCCCTGCATTGGAAGCGTGGAGTCTTAACCACTGGACCACCAGAGAAGTCCCTCTAAATTTTTTAATTTTGTGTCTGAAATACCTTAATTCTGAAGCCTAAAAATTGGTGAATTTCAGATTCTGACAGAATACACTTTTCAAGTAGAGGTATTGAGAAAGGATAAATGGGAACCCAGGGTTCACAATTTTAATGTAAACTGATATTATGGATTTAACAGAAATAAAGGCAGGGGGAGGGTAGTGACAACTTGAAGACCCCATGAGAAGTGGAGTTTAGAAGTCACTTGCTGGTCCTTGAGGCAGTCTTCTCTGTCTGTAAGGACTTGAGACCAAAATTGGATATTTAACTTAATCTGCTTTATGTGTGTTAGCTGAATGTACCTATCACCAGTAGGTACCATAAATGTACAAGTCTCCAGTTCTCAATCTGGACCTTTTTATGGTTCATTCATGTCCTCTGATGCCAATGGGCAATACATTTTATTTTTGTTTTGTTTTGTTTTGTTTTGCGGTACGCGGGCCTCTCACTGTTGTGGCCTCTCCCGTTGTGGAGCACAGGCTTCGGACGCGCAGGCTCAGTGGCCACGGCTCACGGGCCCAGCCGCTCCACGGCATGTGGGATCCTCCCGGACCAGGGCACGAACCCGTGTCCCCTGCATCGCAGGCGGACTCTCAACCACTGCACCACCAGGGAAGCCCTTTGTTTTGTTTTTAATCTTGTTTCCTACTACAAACCATTCATTCTGTCTCATTTTTTGGGGGGGGGCGGATAACCTCTCCCCTGTTTATTCACTACACAGCAGCTATTCTCATTACTTCTTATTACCTACAGGAGAAAGAACTTTTTCATAGTGATGCTTCAGTTAATCTGTACAGTGGTTGCACTGCAAAATTTTACTCAAATAAATATTGAACCCCTCAAGGATTGTTCAGACTTCAGGCTGTCCTAGGGTCAGTGAGTATCTAATAAGAGTTGAAAGCTCACTTCTGTTTCCCTTGTGTGTGTGTTTTATCTTTTTTCTTAAAAACCATATTTGCTTTGCTCTTTATTTTATTATTATTATGACTTGACCACACCCCATGGCTTATGGGATCTTAGTTCCCCGACCAGGGATTGAACCTTGGTCCTCAGCAGTGAAAGCGTGGAGTCCCAACCACTGGACCACCAAGGAATTCCCTATTTTATCTTTGAAGGAATGTTGGTATTTGGTGAACACATAACAGTATGGCCGAGAATACAGGAGCAGAAATGTTAAGGGACCCCATGTGGAGGTTGCTTTTAATTTTAATTACATGTACTCTGAGTTCATGCTTGGGATATGTTGATTTTAGGGTACTCTGGCTGGACTCTTATTGGAGAACCTTCAACAGTATTATCTTTGTCTTTTTTCTTTGGCTAGGTAGATTTCCCAAAGAAGAATCTTCAGATCTCCTGCTTGGAGCTTATAAGCTGGGTTGTCAACAGTCTTGTAGCTAAACTGGGGGAAATGGTAGAGGTCTTAGCATTCAGTATGTAAACACTCATGTTCATTTAACTCAACTATTTTCAGTATGGTACCCTCATTCTCAACTGGACCAGATGTTTTCCAGTCCAGGAATCCTTTGTTTTTCCTTTAGAGCTGCGTTATCCAATGTGGTAGCCACTAGCCAAATGTAGCAACTTAAATTTAAATGAGTAAAATTAAATATTTCGTTCCTCAGTTGCACTACACACATTTCAAGTGGTCAGTAACCACATGTTTCCAGAGACTATCATATGGGGCAGGGCAGATACAGAATATTTCTATCATTGCAGAACTCCTGTTGGCCAGTGCTGTTTTAGTCTAGAAAGTAACACTCCAGGCTTCTGCAAGGATCAGGGAGGGGCAGTTGGCTGGTTTTTGTGGCGAGTAGAAGGGTATCTAAATGATTTGATTTATCCTCTTGTTTTTAGCACCATGTTCACACCCCACTTACAGAACTTCCTGCTGCCAATTCCTGACCTGTTTTGAGGCACTGTTGTATAAATTGGATTGCTTTCCTTCTTGCAAGCTTGACATTTAACTTTCTTTTTTTTTAAATTAATTAATTTATTTTTGGCTGCATTGGGTCTTTGTTGCTGCATGCGGGCTTTTTCTAGTTGCAGCGAGCAGGGGCTACTCTTTGTTGCGGTGCGCAGGCTTCTTATTGCAGTGGCTTCTCTTGTTGCAGAGCCCGGGCTCTAGGCGTGTGGGCTTCAGTAGTTGTGGCACGTGGGCTCAGTAGTTGTGGCTCGCGGGCTTAGTTGCTCCGCGGCATGTGGGATCTTCCCAGACCAGGGCTTGAACCCGTGTCCCCTGCGTTGGCAGGTGGATTCTTAACCACTGCGCCACCAGGGAAGCCCTGATTTTTATATTATTAATTAATTTATTTGGGAGGCACAAAAGGGCAGATACATGTATATTTTCTTATTTTTTCTTTTATGAAAGGTGGCTATATATAATATAGAAAAGAATTAACCTTGCACAAAAAGAAAGCCTTTATCCTTGGCTTTAAGGAGGTAATCTCTAAACCCTTGGAATGTTATGTCTGATTGGAGTGTCTTTATTTGCCTGTGGGCCTTGGGTCACTGATAATCTAACAATATGATATAGGATGGGGATTGGCCATGCCAGAAAAACCAACAGTGTGATTTAGGGTAATGACTTTGATATCAGTCGATCTCCAGAGGGGTTGAAGACTGAGCTCAGTCGTGTGGGCAATCAGTTATGCCTATGAACCCCCATAAAAACTCTGGACATCAAGGCTTAGGTGAGCTTCACTGGCTGGCAGTTCTTGTCACACTTTGTCACACATTGGTGCTGGGAAAGTAATGCTGTCTCTACTCCATGGGGAGAGGACAAATGGAAGCGCCTCATTTGTTACTTCCCCTAGACTCTGCACTATATAGTTCTTCACTTGGATGATTTTAATCCACAGTCTTCAGCTGTAATAAGCCATAACTATTAACAGTTTTTAGTGAGTTCTGTGCGTCCTTCTGACAAAGTATCAGACCTGAGGGTGGTTTTGGAAACTCCCTGAACTTTCAGTTGTTGTCAGAAGTGAGGGTGATCTTGTGTGGACTGTTCTCCCTAACTGTACATTGGCTAAACTATTGCAGTGGTTTACCATTGATACTCATTTGAACTCTGCTTTTTTCATTTAAACCGGAAATTACTCCATGTTAGTTCATAGACCTTATCCTTATTCTGTTACAGCTTCATTCATTGTACAGATGAACCATAGTTTATGCAACCACTGCCCTATGTATGGGCATTTAGGTTGTTTCCAGTATTTTGCAATTACAGACAGTGTTGCAGTGAATAACCATGTACTATGTATTTTCATTATTATTGGAGATGTATCTTCAGGGTAAATTCCTAAAAGTGGAGTTGTTGGATTAAAAGGTGAATACTTGTATGGTTTTGTTAGATATTACCAAATTCCCCTCCAAAATGATTTTATCAGTTTGTATTCCCAACCAGCACAGTATGAAAGTCTTTTTTCTCCCACCAACAAAACATGTTGCTATAACTTTTGCCAAATTTTTTTGAGGTATAATTGACATATATTAGTTTCAGGTGTACAACATAATGGTTTAACATTTGTATACATTGCAAAATAATTACAATAAGTCTAGTTAAATCCATCACCATACTTAGCTCCCCACCCCCCAAATTTTTTTTCTTGCGATGAGGGCTTTACTTTTAGCGGCTTTCAAATATGCAATACAGTATTATTAACTATAGTCACCATGCTGTACAGTACATCGTCATGAATGACTTGTTTATATGTTTATTTATGGAGGTTTGTACCTTTGACTCCTTTCACCCATTTTGCCTATCTCCCAAACCCCCTTGACAATTTTTTAATGCATGAAGTTGAACATCTTTACTTATGTTTAAGGGCCATTTAAAAAGATTTATTTGTGAATTGTTTCATTATGTCTTTTTCCCATTTTTCCATCAGCCTTTTCCTTTATCCCTCAATTTAAGATATTAAATATTAGTAATATTAGCCCTTTACTTTCTATTGAGTTTTTCATTTTTGCTATTTTAAGTGTCCTAAGCTCCTTTATTTTTTTAACTGTTCCTTTAAAAAAAAAATCCCATTCTTTTTTTCCCCAGTGGATGTAATGTTTTCTTCTTTGAGGATAGCATTGGGGTTTTTTTTCTTCTCTCTTTTTAAAAAAAAATTGTAAAATATACATAACATAAAATTTACCATTTAAATCATTTTTAGGTATACAGTTCAGTGGCATTAAATACATTCTTATTGCTGTGCAACCATCACCACCATCCATCCTGAGACCTATTTTAATTTTCCTAAACTGAAGCTCTTCACATTAAACAATAACTTCCCTTCTCTCCCCTTCTCAGGTTTTTTAAGTTGACTTCTCTAAATATGCTTTTGCTTTTTATCTGTTTGTTTTTGTCTACTTTTTATCCCTGGAAGTGTGGTGATTCTTAGTTATGCTGTCTTTTGACCACTAAGAAGTTGGTTGGAGGTTCTGAGCTTGTGGTGGGACTTGTCACTTGTGGGGTGCACTGTGGGCCATGCTGGGCCATTCTGTGGGGGCATACCTGTACTTATATATTTTCTTGTGGAATAATCAGTTTCTCTGAAGAAGAATCTTCCAATCTCCTGCTTGGACGGGAAAGACAGACTGCCAGCGTTTTGGGAGATGAGTGGGAAAGTGTTGTGGGGTCTTATATTCAATATATAATTCCATCTTCAAACTGTTCCTGGGATCCCCTTGTCTGCAGAACTTCCTTTCTGAAGGAGAAACTTCTAATCTTGGGTTGGGGAGGGACAGTTACCTGCTATGCGGAGTTGGGGAGGGATTTGGGGGTTTCATTGCTTCTTAAACTTTGGGGTAATTGTTTGGGCCTGTGTAGTTGTGTCATCCCCAAATATCAGTATCTGTTGGTCTTTTTGAATGATCTATCCCTACCCAACCCCCTGCCCACCCCCAGAACTGATCTCCTCCTTTGGGGTATAAACTTTTCTGGGAGCTGAGTGAGGAAAGAGGTTGGGGAGAAATTCCCTATGTAAACTGATTTATCCTCCTGTTTGTACCCCTGCCCTCAGTTGTACATGATGTGCCTGACTGTTCTAGTTCATTCCCTTGAGTAAGTGAAACTTTGATCATCTGCCATGGTAGGAGAAGGGATCTTAGAGTCTAATTGCTTCTTATTCAGACTTTCAACCAGTCCTTCCTTTTTCAGCTGTCCTCCATTCCCTGACCTTCATAGGTATTGTTGCTCTTGGTTCCTGAGCCTTTCTGAGGTCCTGTAACTTGCTGCTTGGCTTCCCCTACTGCTGGCTTAGATTTCAGCTCTTTTGGCTGGCTAAGTCTGTTATCACTCATTCATCTGCTTTCTTCTTTCAGCAGTTTTATTGCTCGTCTCCTTTTTTGTTGTCATTGTCCCTGAGAGGTTTTGCCTTTTTAAAAACTGCATTTCTGTCATCTTAATGGGATTTGGAAAGGAAGCAGAAGTAAACATGTGTTCAGTCCTCTTCTCCCCTCTGCCCCGCCCCCAGAGAAAACTGATGCACAGAAAGGTAATACAGCTTTTCCTAGTAAGTTATTAGTAGGCTGAAATTAGGATATTGGTTTTTGATTCTTCTCTTCCACCTGCAGTGGCTGGTGCCTTTCTTTCTAGGCTAAAGAGCCTTCAGTAATGTTAGATCTTATTAAGTCTGAGGGGAAATCATGTTTGTTTGTTTTTAATATTTATTTATTTGGATGTGCTGGGTCTTAGTTGCAGCACGCAGGATCTTCGTTGCGGCATGCGGGATCTCCAGTTGCGGCATGCGGGCTCTTAGTTGCAGCATGTGGGATCTAGTTCCCTTACCAGGGAACGAACCCGGTCCCACTGCATTGGGAGTGCAGTCTTAACCACTGGACAACCAGGGAAGTCCCAAACCATGTTTGGTTTTGACTATCATTTTCATCTACCCTTTCCTGTAAGTGTGTTCCTAAAGTTCACACACACACACACACACACACACACACACACACACACTTGTATTGGTTCTTTTTTCTTATACTTACTTGAGAGCCAGAACCATAACTGGTTGAGAGCACCTGATAGAGTCCTGTCTCCTCATAGTCACTCAGAAAGTCTTTGACTGACTGACAAAGAGGAGGCTGGTCGGTCTTCCTCTTGAAGTACTGATATTGCGTGCATATATTGACTGTCCGCCTGTGGATGACTGTACAGAATAAAAGTCCCTGCCTTTCCTTTCTGAAATTTGTTGTATGGGACTTCCCTGGCAGTCCAGTGGTTAAGACTTCACCTTCCAATGCAGGGGGTGTGGGTTCTATCCCTGGTCAGGAAGCTGAGATCCCACATGCCTTGTGGCCAAAAAACCAAAACATGAAACAGAAGCAATATTGTAACAAATTCAATAAAGACTTTAAATATGGTCTACATCAAAAAAAATCTTTAAAAGAAAATTCGTTGTATGGAACAAATTGTTTTGATGTGAACTCAGTCTTAAATGGTGTCTGGTCCCCTCTCCCTTCTCTATCCTTCATTTTACAAATGAGAACACAGAATTTGGGTGACTTGCTTAAAGTCACTTAGCTAATGAGAAACAAGGTCAACACTTAGAAATTCTCTCCTGACTCCCTGCCCTTTCTGCTTCATCAGAAACTGGCTGCATATTGGGAAATGATTCTTGAAACTTGTTTCTATCAGAGGCAGGTACAGCAAAATGGGGTCATGTTGGAGCACTCATGTCTTCCCTTATCCCTCATTTTCATTGTGGGGAAAACCTTGATCAGGTAGGATTTCATTATGTCTGATAGTATAAATTGAACTTCATATGCTTTTTTCAATTTTCTAATGTATATTGCTGTGAATATATCTTTTTTTTTTTTTTTTTTTTTTTTTTTGCGGTACATGGGCCTCTCACTGTTGTGGCCTCTCCCGTTACAGAGCACAGGCTCCGAACGCGCAGGCTCAGCGGCCATGGCTCACGGGCCCAGCCACTCCGTGGCATGTGGGATCCTCCCGGACCGGGGCACGAACCCGTGTCCCCTGCATTGGCAGGCGGACTCTCAACCACTGCGCCACCAGGGAAGCCAGTGAATGTATCTTTATGACCTTATTTTTAGGGTAGAAATGTAAATTTTCTTTCTCTTCTTTACAGCTGCATTCAGATCTCATTATGCATCAGAAAAATGAAAAAACAGAGGAAAATTCTGTGGAGGAAAGGAATCCACTTAGCTTTTTCTGAGAAATGGAATACTGGGTTTGGAGGCTTTAAGAAGTTCTACTTTCACCAACAGTTGTGCATTCTGAAAGCCAAGTTGGGAAGGCCAGTTACTTGGAGCAGGCATTTAAGGCATTTCCAGTGCAGAAAGAAGGCCCTTCAATTCCAGAAAACGTGGATCCAGGATGAACCCCTTTTTGCTAAGGCAAAGTCCAATGTGGCTGTTCAGAATCTTAGTACTTTGTCCTCTAAAGTGAAAGGAAAGGACACTAAACACTTCATTTCCTCCTCAAGGACCTTCCTGAAACTCCAAGCAGAGAAGTTGCTATCATCAGCAAAGAACTCTGATCATGAATACTCTGGAGAGAAAAGTCTCTTGAAGGCAGCCACTGACATACCAGCAAATAGTGTTTTAAGTCAGGCCAGTGGTCACAGACCTAGGACGGAGCCACAAGCTTCTGATCCTCCTATGAAGTTCAATGGGGAGAGCCAGAGTCCAGGTGAGAGTGGCACAATTGTGGTCACCTTGAGCAACCATAAGAGAAAGCGCTTTTGTTATGGCTGCTGCCGAGGGCTGGAGCACCACAGGAATTGGGGACCCCTGATTCCAAGAAAGTTCCAACTTAATCAACATAGAAGAATAAAAGTATCTCCTCATATGATGTATGAGAAATTATCCATGATTAGATTTCGGTACAGGATTCTCAGATCCCAGCACTTCAGAACAAAAAGCAAAGTTTGCAAGCTAAAAAAAGCCCAGCGAAGCTGGGTGCAGGTCACTGGGGACCATCAAGAGACCCTTAGGGAGAACAGTGAGGGTGGCAGTTGCAGCTTATTCCCTTCCCCAGAACCTAAAGACCCTTCTTGTCGGCATCAACCATACCTTCCAGATATGGACAGCAATGCTGTGGTGAAGGGAAAGAACTCTCATGTGCCTGATGGCCACACTAAAGGAAGCCCTCTCTTGGGCAAGGAACTTAGTTTAGATGAAGCATTCCCTGACCAACAGAATGGCAGTGCCACATACATCTGGGACCAGTCACCCTGTTCCTCTCCTAAGTGGGAGTGTACAGAGCTGATTCATGACATCCCCTTACCAGAACATCATTCTAATAACATGTTTATCTCGGAAACCGAGGGAGAAGTTATGGCTCTGGGTCAGGAAAATCGGACAAGTACTGTCAATGATGACAGAGTAAAACTGTCAGTGTCTGGGGCAGATCAATCTGTGAGTAGTGTAGATGGGCCTGTGTCCGAAGAGACTGTTCAGGATGAGAGTTCATGCCAGATGGATGAGGATGGATCTTTCAAGCAGAACATTCTTAGTTCTAAGTTGCTGGACCACCCTTACTGTAAAAGTCCACTGGAGGCTCCTCTGACGTGCAGTGGACTCAAACTAGAAAATCAAGTGGGAGGTGGGAAGAACAGTCAAAAAGCCTCTCCAGTGGATGATGAACAGCTGTCAATCTGCCTTTCTGGTATGCACTCTTCCTTTATTCTCCCTCAATCTCTGGCCCACACCTGCTGTCCATTATCCTTTCTAGGAGAGTCCTATTTGGTCCTTCCCCACATGGATTTCCCTTTAAGCATTTAGACATTCTTTTATATTGCTGTATTATATAGATGTTCCATAGTTTAGTAAGTTTTTGATTGACGGACACTTGTGTTGCTTTTAGTTGTTTCCCTCTATAAACAATGGTGCAGTGGAATTACTTCTTTATACTTCTATGGTTGTTTTTGTAAGTTAAATTCCTAGTAGTAGAAATGATGGTGGAAGGATAATCACACTTAAAATTTTAAGAGAATTGTTAAATTGCCCTCTAAAAAGTTGAACCCGTTTGCATTTGCTAAAGTTCGCTAGTCTCATAGATCACAAGAGAGTTCTTTGTTTTAATTTGCCTTTTTAAATTTAAAGTTTGAACATCTTTTTCTGTCTTTGCCATTTTTTGTTTGTATATAATTTTACTTTGCCTTTTTCTCTATTGGATTGTTTATATTTTATTTAATATATGAGAAGCTCCTATGTACCATTGTTGGCTCTAAGAATGTGGCAACAAACAGGATACACTGATTCCTACCCTCAAGGTCCTTAGCATCATTATAGTTTTTTTTTTAATGAGAACCACTATAAAGTTATAATGTAAATACATTTTTTTAAATGTAAAAAGGTATAAAATTTCCTTTATAGACAGCTTCTCATTTATCTGCCATGTAATGTAAAATGTGCCTATAATAAAATAAGTATGATTCTTATGAGAGAATAGAGCGAGATCAAATGCACCATTAAGAAAAACATGCATACGAGACTATGAATTCTACTGAGGACAAAGGCCATTACTTTAAATACTTTTAAATTCCCGAGTTCCTGATAGAGTTCTCAGAACAGAGTTTCTTGGTTAATGAATAGCAAATTGATTTATTGGTTAAATTAGCAACTGTGGAGCTTCCTGACAACAATATAAAATTAGTGGATAATTCACCAGAAACTGGCTTCTAGATTTTCATTTTAGTTACTATTTTGAAACAACATAATTTAGTACCAAAGGTTTAAACACCCAGTATAATTGCTAGACTGTGAAATCAGCATTATTTATATCTCATCAGCTATACAAAACTCATCATTTTTTCTTTCGGAAAAAAAACGGTAGTAGAAATCCCAAAGAATAAGGGAGAAACTACTAGTTAAAGGTCATGTTTACTAATCTAGCACCATAATTCCATTCTCAGGACCTCCCAAGTGGCTGGAAGGAGGAAGGGAAGAAGTGAGGATGTTGGAAAAGTAAGGGTTGTTCTTAACTTGTGGCCCCATTTGTGGTGTAAGGCAATGCAGGGTCTAGCAAAGAAGAAAATTGCTGAGGCTGGAGATAAAAACAAAAGCTTTTGGTTCAGATGGTAAAGGAGGCCCTCAAGAACAGTAGAATCAGTTTATCCAGGAGGCAGTGCTAGAGTCGGCCTCATGAACTAGGGGGTTTCTTCTTGGCGTCCACGTCCTTTTTAATTTCTTCAAGTATGTCGTAGTTCTGAGCCAGATACATTCCCACCACATTGCCAAGAGTAAATCCAAGCAGGAACTGGAGCATAGTGTCGGCAAGGAGGGCTCGAAGGGCGGCTGCAGCTCCTTGGGCCGTCCGAGCCTGCCTCCCCTGGCCTAGTTTTAAAGATGTTAAATTAAATTTTGGTAAAAGCCCTCAGTACCCTGACTGTGTGTATGACATTTTTGCTTAACAGAGAATTTCAGTTCTTATATAGTAAAATTTATTTGTCTTTACATTATGGCTTCAAGTTTTTACATAGTGCTTTAAAGTCATCTTGTCAAAATCTACCCCATGAAGTCATTTGGTATAAACACTTCTGGAAGATAATATGGCAGTATCAGTCTTTGACCCATTCCCCTTCTTGCAATTTAGCCAAGATATAAAAGAGTACAAATATATTTGTACAGGGACATTACTTATAGTATTGTCTTGGTAGTAAAACACTGAGGACAACCAAAGCAAGTGTTTTTATGGACCTATAAATTACAGCATATCCAGGCAGTATACTATGAAGCTATTAAAGAATAAATTCGAAAAGTGAAAAAAGCAAGTTGCAAAACAGAAGGAGGCCATTTTGTTAAAAGATACATGTGCACATAACGAGTACATGTATATATGTGTACACATGCATTTGTATAGGATATATCTGGACAGATATATCAAATTGTTATAAATGGCTTTTTCTGGGGAGTTAGGAGAGTTACTTCTTGGTGGTTTAAACAATTCTGAACACTTTGCTTTTTCAACCATTAAGTATGTATGAAAAACTTTTCCTCACAAAATGACAAAGTACAGAGTCCTAGAAAATCTTTCAAAAAAAATTCTGTTGTTTATGCTGTCCTAGAATGAAGACAAATTTCCCTACTAGGAGGTTAGCAGAACCATGATTCATAAATCTGAAAAAGTTAGCATTTACCCACAAATACCAATTAACTTACAAATATATATGTAGCACTTCCAAAAAAGTTGATAAATTGACTGTGTCCTATAGTAAAACTGTAGCATAACGTGAAGACAAGAATTTTTTACAGAATTCACATTTAGTGATCTGTAATGTAGTTATTTTAATAGGCTAAAAGAGAAAAGTCATGGTATCTCACCAAGTACTGAAAGCCTGATAATAAAGCTTAGCTTCCTTTGTGTTTAAATCTCTTTGAAAACTAGGAATAAAGAAAACTTCCTTCACTTAGTAAAGAATATCTGTCAGAAACCAATAGTAGATTTACGAGGATGAAGTAAGCCCATGGAATCTCTTCTTCCTCCTACCAAACCCATAGAAATTATGAAAAATATATTTAAAACATATGTATCTGTATACTCAAAAACAAAGAGAGTTTTGGTAGATCAAAAACTGAGAAACTAACAAGGCATAAAGTAGAGGGGAGATCCAGAGGGGAGCCCCAGTGACAGAAGGAAGATTAGTGCAGGAAAATGGTGCAACACTGAGGGTGTACCATTTCTGGAGATGGTGGAGGTGGAGAGGAAAGGGGAGACCCATGGTAAAAGACCGAGTAGTTGGAAAATCTCCACAAAAGCATCTCTCCCTGCCTGTGCCATATATCAGCAAGGAGGATATCTGCTATCAAGCTGAAATTTCTCCCCCCACCCCAATTTTATTGAGATATAATTGACATATAGCACTGAAATTCTAAGAATAGGAGATTGGTGTGGAGAGGCAGGACATTCCCCTCTGCTCCTGTCCCATTACTTATAATGCCTGGCAAGAATGAAGAACAACCCTTTCCAGAAGAACTGTTTTGGGGGTTCTTAGCATCCCCACATTGAAAATAGTTCAAGGCAGAGCAAAAGCTACTGCCCATCACAGCCTTCCCTCCACCCGCAAGTTATTCGAGTAGAGATGAGCCTGTAATCTATCACCAAACATCTGGAGAAAGCCAACACGATGGAAGAGACAAATTGAACTAAACTCGAGTAATCAGGATTAATAGAGCAATCAGAATAGGAATCAGTATAGGACAATCAGCATGGTATATGCTCCCTTAATTGACTTTGTAGTGTTAGCCAATATTCTGTGGTGTCCTGAATGCTGGCTCTTCTCTAATATAACTGCACATTATGCTCATTTTGTATTTATATATTTAATAAGAGCCCATTGTACTTATCAAAATTTACTTTTGTGTTTCATATTTTTATCAAATATTGCATAAACTGATGCAGTATTTGTTCAGAAAGTTACTCTCTTCAAAACCAAATTGAATACTTTGCAACAACAGTAGTGTTATGTTTGTACAAGACAACTTTAAAAAATTTCAGGGAGGGTAGGAAAGTCTAGGATTCTGTACTCAGATTAGCTGTTTTGGAAGGAAAAGAAATAGATTCCTGTATCACAATATGTTCCAGGTGGATTGAAAAGTTAACTAATTAGAAACAAATACAGATAAACAAAAACTTGTACACAAATATTCATAGCATCATTATTCATAGTAGCCAAAAAGTGGAAAAAACTTAAATATCCATCAACTGATGAATAGATGAATAAAATTTTGGTATATCTATACAATGGAATATTATTCTGCCATAAAAAGGAATGATATATTTCAGTTTGGGTGAACCTTGAAAACATGCTAAGTGAAAGAAGTCAGACACAAAAGGCTACATACCATATGATTCTGTCGTTTTGAAATGTTCAGAGTAGGCAAATACATAGAGATAAAAAGTAGATTAATGGTTGCCAGGGGGTGGGGAGGGGGGGAATAAGGAGTAATTGCTGATACATACAAAGTTTTTTTGTGGAGTGATGCAGATGTTCTGGAATTATGTAATGGTAATGGTTGTACAACTCTGAATTTAGGAGGATGAATTATGGTATGTGAATCATAGCTTAAGCTGTTAAAAAAAAACAAGACCATTTTTATAATCTCATATTGATAAGACATTTTAAAGCATGATAGGAAACTCAGAAGCAATAAAAGTATACCAATTTGACTCCATAAGCATTAAAATCTCGTAAATATAGATAACCAAATTCATAAGTGAAAATCTGCAAGTTTTAATGTCCTTTGACCCAGAAATTTGAAAATGTTTTTAGTTTTTAATTTTTGGCTTGCAGGGTCATAGTTCCCTGACTAGGGATCGAACTCTTGCCCTTGGCAGTGAAAGCATGGAATCCTAACCACTGGACCGCCAGGGAGTTCCCTCAGAAATTTGAATTTTAGCAAGTGTGTTCTAAGGAAACACTAGAACAAGGATATATTGAGGGTTTTAATTGTAACATTATTTAGAGAGCTAAAAATTAACAAATGGCCATCAGCACGGAATTGGTTAAAATATGCCAGATCAATTTAATGGACCACTAGATTGTTTTGAATTGACTTAGGGGAAAAAAATCCATGTATTGAATATAAAAAAGCAGCTTCCAGAAGAGTGAGTATAGTTTGCTACTTACATGTTTAAGACATACATGTTCATTAGGGCATAAAAGTTCTAAAGGAATTATGGGGTGGCTGCCACTTTATTTTAAAATGTTTATGGTCATGTATTGATACTAGCATAAATACTTAAAGCTTGTTCCCATTTCAAGTTTGTAAAAATATTCAGCCCTATTTTCTAGACTATTAATGTGTTATTTTTACATGTAGGTGTTTGGAAAAAACTAAAGATGGCTTCCTACTTTTTTTTTTTTTTTTTTTTTGCGGTACGCGGGCCTCTCACTGTTGTGGCCTCCCCGTTGCAGAGCACAGGCTCCGGACGCGCAGGCTCAGTGGCCATGGCTCATGGGCCCAGGCGCTCTGTGGCATATGGGATCTTCCTGGACCAGGGCACGAACCTGTGTCCCTTGCGTCGGCAGGCGGATTCTCAACCACTGCGCCACCAGGGAAGCCCGGATTCCTACATTCTTTACACCAAAATGAATTTCAACTGTGAACAAAAGATTTACTTGGTAGTTCTAATACTATTTATTGATTAATTCATCTTTTCCCCATGATTATGAGATGCTGCCTGCCATTCTGATTCCTATCTGGTTGGTTTCTCTGTTTCTGTGATAGCACTATTCTGCTTCAATCACTGTTATTTGGTTTTATAATTTGATGGGATTAGGCCCTCCTCCTCTTCTCTTTTGCCCCTATTCACCTCTCCTCCTTAATCTTTTTCAAAAATTTCTAAGAATTTCTCACATTTTTGTCCCAAGATGAATTTGGATTTGGTTTTTCAATTAAACCAATGAACAAACAGTGGCTTTTGATTGGTATTGCATTACATTAATAGACTAATTTAGGGGAAATTGCATTCATTTTAATATGGAGTTTTCCTGTCTAAAAACCAAAGAATTACTCCATTTATTGATCTGTGTCCCTTACTAGAATTTGGTAGTGCTTTTCACTTGTTTAATAAGTTTAATAAACTTAAGCACATTCCTTAAGTTTATTCTTAGATATTTTGTGCCTTTCTTATTTTTGATGGGACCTTTCTGACATGTGTATTGTATCTTGTTGGAGAACCAAGTGGTTGCATTTCATATGTGCACAACACAATGAACCCCTTCCACTTTCAGGGTGGGATGTGATCCAAGTGACCCATATCAGTTGTTGCAAGAAAAAGCTGTCTAACACAGTTGGTTTAACATGATGAGTAATTTAACTTCTAAAAAACACCTCAGCTTTTGTTTTTCACATTATTACCTTTTGTACTTACAAGATGGAATATAATTTGAACTCCAATTTTTCATAGTTTTGTTTTTTCCTAATATTTTATCCTTTGCTTCTAGGTCATACTAAAATTTTAGTACTTCTGGAATAAAAGAAATTGTATATTCCAAATGCATTTTCCTTGTTGGTTCATTGGTTTGGTGAAAACAAGTGGATAAATAGTGAATTTAACTCTCATTTTATTTTAATTTTTTGGCTGAGCCCTGCAGCAAGTGGGATCTAGTTCCCCAACCAGGGATAGAACCACTGCCCCCTGCAGTGGAAGCGTGGAATCCTAACTATTGGACCTCCAGGGAATTCTATAACTCTCATTTTAAGAAGTCTGTTTTTTGGGTTACTCTTGGCCCATGGGTATTAGAAGGGAAAGGTAAAATGAAGAACTAAGTTGTTTTGTAGAGAAGAGATAATAGATATTTCCTGCATTGGAGGTGGCACAGCATAGACGTTAACGGCTCAGTTTCTGTTGTCACATAACCTACAGTCAGAACCTGATTTCTGCCATATGCTAGTTAAGGGTCCTTGGGGAAGTTATTTAACCTCCTTAAGCCGCCTGTCTCCATTTTTAAAGTAGGGATACTGTCTAACACATAGGATAGTTATAAGGATGAAACGAGGTATGCTAGTGCTTGGCTTATGAGTGCTTTTTTTTTTTTTAAATTATGTATTTATTTTTGGCTGCATTGGGTCTTCGTTGATGTGCACGGGTTTTCTCTAGTTGAGGAGAGCAGGGGCTACTCTGTTGCAGTGCGCAGTCTTCTCAAGAGAAGCAGTGGCTTCTCTTGTTGTGGAGCACAGGCTCTAGGCACGCCGGCTTCAGTATGAGCGCGTTTTAACTGTTGTTTACTTCTGGTCCTAGTGAGATAATGGTGTGTGCATCAGTGAGACATTGTCATTAGGGTTGTCCTTGAAGATCCAGGTAGGGCTTTTCTACTGCATTACCAATCCATGTTTATCATCTGAAAGTGAAAACAAAAATACGGATAAGAGGAAAAAAACATAACAACTTAAACATAATAACTTAAAATCCCCCAAACACTGCCGTTCAGAAATAACATTGTTAACATAACAAGGACACCTCTTGTTACAAATTTGGAATTGGGTCCATATTCGATTGGTAGAAGAGATTGCTTTCTTATTTGAAGAGTCTCAATTAAGGTTGCTGGGCCTAAAGTTTAATTTTTTGTTATTAGGGGCAATATTTTTGTATAAAATTTGTTCCTTAAATTCAGTTTCTCAAATGTTGGGAATCCTTATCTTCTGTTTGGGTCCATTCTCCCATGTAGACACAAGACTATGCTTAGACAACTGTAAGATATGATATAGTAAACGCTATCGGCAAACATAGGCCGAATGGATTCCTAGTGTAGAAGCCCCAAGTCATCATCTCCTACTCTGACTAAACTGGAACATGAGACTCCCTTTGTCTTCTGTATGCCTAAAGCCTAGACCAGGAGCAGACATAAGCAAGCAACTCTTTCCTGCTTACTGTACTCTTAAGCCTTTCAAGTTGGGAGCTACTCTGGTGGGAGACTAACAGGAGGAAAATAGGTTTTTCACACATTTGTCTGCTCCTCCCCCATACAAAACACTCCATTTCCAGGACAGTTACTGTGTTGTGATCATTTCTGTCCATTTTATATAGATACTTAGCAGAGGCCATTCTTGAAGTTAGAAAGGGGGCTGGGTAAAATAAGTGGCTAACAGTCCTCATTTTTTCCATCTTAACTCGGTGGACTTAACTGTCAGACTGATGGTTAGCCAGACTGTTGTTCTCCCCACTCCCCACTCAGTGGATAGCCTAAGTCATATCTCCACTTCTGTGAGCCTCTAAGCCTTCCCTCAGCTTCTTTGTAGTTACTTAGAAATAATGGCCTGGTTTTATTTCCTAGCGTATTTTTAGGTATATTTCTTCATTGGATCCTCTTGGAAACCATTAAAATGCATATACCTATTACTTAAGTTGACGTAAAGACTAGCCTGTATCCTGGTCAAGAAGTCATTCTTTAATTCTGTTTCCTCTTTTAAAACATGCCTCACCAGCTGTTACCCAGTTAAGCTCACTTCAAAAGGTTTAGCTCACCTCATAGGGTTATGCAGTATCATGAGTATTAAAATAACTATCAAATTGTATATTAAAAATGCCTTAGTATATGTCCCTTGTTATGAGATGTGAAATTTCACACCTTTATCAAATAATAAATACAATGACAGTGATCTCAACAATTCTAATTGTGGTTTTAAAAAAGATAATTTCTTCAGTTACTAAATGTGATAGACACATTTAACTAGGTGATTAAACCCTTTAGGTTTTACCTTTGGGAGATAGGATTCTTCTCCAAGGTTAAGATACTGAAAAATGTCAGTCTTTAGTTTCAGTAGCTTAAAAATCCAATGTGAAATGATGCCTTAGAGCATTTCTCTCTAGATTGGAATGGTGAGGGCCTGATCCATTTAATTTTTTTTTAACAAAGTATAACTTTTAAAAGATTTCTTTTTATAGTGCATTTAGTAATGTAGGTTAAATGTATGTTAAGTGTTGTGTGTAAGTTAAGTAATGGGATGGTGACTTTGCTGAAAATGCCTTTTCCATCTTAAATTTTCTTTCTTCCTTTATTTAAGGATTCCTAGATGAGGTTATGAAGAAGTATGGCAGTTTGGTCCCACTCAGTGAAAAAGATGTCCTTGGAAGATTAAAAGATGTCTTTAATGAAGACTTTTCTAATAGGTTTGTCAATGATGCTTAAGTTAAGCCATTGAAAAGAAAATTATTGGCTTATATGACTTTTCTCTTGATTTAAAAAAAAAGGATACTTAGCAATAAACTGAGTTGAACTTTTGTTTCGTGTTTTTTTTTTTTTTTTTACTTTTTCTTTCAAAATATTTCTGTTTCAGAAAACCTTTTATCAATAGGGAGATAACAAACTATCGGGCCAGACATCAAAAATGCAACTTCCGCATCTTCTACAATAAGCACATGCTGGATATGGATGATCTGGCAACCCTGGATGGTCAGAATTGGCTGAATGACCAGGTTAGTGTATTGTATATTCTCAGCATGGAAGTTGCAGAGGATGTTGGACAATAAAATGTAATTAATAACCTCTAGGTTGGCCTCACAATTATCTTTTGGAATCAAGGATTCTTTATTCCTTACTGAAGTGACTCATTCACTAACGCAGTACAGTATTGGAAAGGTTTGATTACTTTTAGCAGTAGCAATATGTTATTCATTCTGAGTGGATGTTCTGAATTGCATAGGGTTATTAGTAAGCTGGTTTTATGTTGACTTTTTATAGGTCATTAATATGTACGGTGAGCTGATAATGGATGCAGTCCCAGACAAAGTAAGTGAAAACTTTCTCTTTAGGAGAAAGAATCCTTGTGTATTAAAGGAAGAAGCTTTTTTTTTTAACTTTATGTAATTATTGGATATTTCTTAGATTTTTAAAAGGAGATTTTTGTCTTGATATGTGCTAGGATTGCGCATAAGGTCTATAAAATCATTTCAGCATAAGAAAGTCATGATGCCAGTATTTTCCTGCTTATTTATTTCAGAATGGGTGTGTTTTTTGATATCTTGAAGAGGCTTTTTTTTTTCTTTAGTGGGTATATGCACAAGAAGGACTATTTGCTTTGAATTTTTAAATTTAACTTTAAAAAACTTTAACTTAATGTATTACTCCCTTTAAAAATGTAGTAAAGTAGTATTCATTTTCACTTTTTCTTGGATTAATCTTTGATACTCAGTTTAAATACAAACTAACCCCCCTTAAACTCTAAAATTCCCTCAAGAGCTTAGTTACTATTTTTTAAAATTTAATATATTAAATTTTCTTTCTGAGTACTCACATTGCCTGATGGGGAGGCTTTAATTTCAAGCAAAACCTTTCCAAGTACTTTATAAACTTTTATAAATCTAATAATTTAAACAGGTAAATATAATGAATCTCAGATTCCAACACTTTATTAATAAAGACAAAATGTCATAACTTTCCACTTAAAATCAAAAATCTGTTATACATTTTAAATTGGTATCATGAAGCTAATCTGTCAGATTCTCTATTTTGTCAAATTCTCTTAATCATCAGAAATCTAAACATACACCTGTATGTTTAGATTTAAACACCAGATGATTTTTAACATAAAAGTATTAATTTCAAGAGTATAATTTCCCTTCATTACCACTACATTTAATTCTAAACCTTCATTGGATGAAAAGGACACTTAACCAAGGCCGTGGTTCTCAAAGTATAGTCCCCAAACCAGCAGCATCAGCATCACCTGGGAATTTACTAGGAATGCAGAGTTTTGGATCTAACCGACACCTACTAAATCAGAAACTGGAGGTGGAGCTCAGCAGTCTGTGTTTTAACAAGCCCTGCAGATTCTGAAGGACTCAAAGTTTGAGGATTACTGTCTAGAGATAGCTACTACAAGCCTTTTTTATTAATATCTTAAACTGTGTGATTCTCAAAACAAATGTGCATCAGAATCCTCAGAAACCAGATTGCTGAGCCCTGCCCTCATAGTTTCTGTTTTAGTAGGACTGGAGTGGGGCCTGAGAATTTCCCTTTTAACAAGTTCCCAGGTGATGCTGATACTGCTGGTCTGAAGACCACACCCTGAGAACCTCAGCACTAAGGGAACAGTTTTATCATCTCAAGTGAGTCAAAGTTAGAGTGAACACTTTAAGACTGTAGTATGTTTACCGTCTCAGGTGAGCTCATACTCGTTTATAAGCCAGAATTTTGAAAAAGCCAAGGATGCAGGACATGATACTACATACGACTAGGGTAATTTTTTCAGTGCTAGAAATGATCATGCTAAAGCCTTTTTATAGTTGTTATGACTATAGGAGTCTCCAAATCCACATCCTTCAGATGGGGTTAGTTTTGTACTCCACATCCCTTGAGTTCAAAGTAATTGTTACCTGATTCTTTCATAGCCTGTTTCAACTTTATCACCTGATTTGACGAGATTTATCAGGTTGCTTCTTTACTTGATTGGATTCAGGTAATTTATTTACTGCCCCATTCCAGTTCTGACTATAGACCAACCACATCTGTGAGGTCATCCTAATGAAAATTTGAAACAGTCTTCTTTGAACTGGTTAATGTATGTTTTGGTCATTATTTTTAAGAAGAAACTTTTCCTCATTTTTTGGTCCATCTTACATTCAGGGATTTTAAAATTTCCATTTTCTTGTGAAGTTAAGTCTTGGCACAGCTTAATATAACCTGAGTGCTTGTATTTGATGTCTTTCTAGGTTCACTTCTTCAACAGCTTTTTTCATAGACAGCTGGTAACCAAAGGATATAATGGAGTAAAAAGATGGACTAAAAAGGTATTCTCTTTATTTCTTTTTTTTAATTTCTTTTTTATTCTAAATTTGAAATGCAGGTGATAAGCCACTTTGAGTGGAAGGATAACTTTATTGCCAATTATGATGTTAATTAGAAACAGGCTTTTCAGTGTAAGTTTTTTATTGTTTCTTTTGAATGCTTTTTATTTTTTTATCATCATCATTTGATTATGTTTAGTTTTTAATTTTATTTATTTTTATAGATCTTTATTGGAATATAATTGCTTCACAATACTGTGTTAGTTTCTGTTGTACAACAAAGTGAATCAGCCATATGCATACATATATCCCCATATCCCCTCCCTCTTGAGCCTCCCTCCTACCCTCCGTATCCCACCCCCTAGGTCATCGCAAAGGAATCTTTTTGCTTGAAAGACAAGACACTAGTAAAATTCTTGAGTCTATCCAGTTCATTGGAATCTGCTATAACAGAAAGCACTGGATTGGAAGTTCATGGTTCTGACATTGCTATTAGCTTGCTGTACAACTTAGATAAGACACTTAATTTGGGCTTCAGATTGCTTATTTATAAAACAAAATGATAAATTAGAGCAATCCCTAAGGTACTTTCCAACCTTAATTTCTCTCAGTATTCATTGACTGTCAGAAACATTATTTTAAAAGCCTATTTATATACTATTTTTGATATTTTGAAATTACCAACAAGTTCAAAATTCACAGTCATAGGTCTAGAGATACTGCAACTTTTCACTTTTTATACTGGATGGGCTAGAGAAGTTAGGAGTAAGTCTTGTCTTACGTAGTTGTGGGTGGAAATAATTTTTTGCAAAGTACAAACACCTGATTGAACATTGCTATATAGGTAATATGTTCAAGGCATCATCAGTAGTGGCAAGATAAACTATATGTGGTTGAAGTGTGCACATCTGGGGAAATAGATATAATGAACTCAGGATTCAGACCTGGGTTCAGATCCTTTTTTTTTTTTTTTTCACACACACACACACACACACACACACACACACACACACACTGTATTTTATTTTTACAAGAGATAGACAGACACCAAGCATTGTAAATGGATGACCACAACAAAAGCAACAATGATTGCAATTACCAAACATGAAACACACTCATACTATGTCATAATATTGACATTCAGTCCAGTAATCCTCCACTGTAACAGCTCCTTTACTTTGCAATGAAAATTGATTTGTATATTTTTTGCCCCTGAGTCCTTTGGGACTTTTTTTTTTTTTTTTTTTTTTTGCGGTACGCGGGCCTCTCACTGCTGTGGCCTCTCCCGTTGCGGAGCACAGGCTCCGGACACGCAGGCTCAGCGGCCATGGCTCATGGGCCCAGCCGCTCCGCGGCATGTGGGATCTTCCCAAACCGGGGCACGAACCCATGTCTCCTGCATCGGCAGGTGGACTCTCAACCACTGCGCCACCAGGGAAGCCCGGGACTTTTTTTTTTTATTCAAACAAAGTCACAAAAATTATAATCATCCTCATCAGTTCACTCAGTCCCATGTAATTAATTTTTTTTTATCTTGATCTTTTGTTAGCAGTTTTATGAGTTCATCAGTTTTCCATTAGAGTTCTGAAAATGCTATTCATTCAGTTCAGCAGTATAGTCAGTGACCAGAAACCTGTACTTGTCAGAGTCTTTTCCATGAATTCCTTGAAGATGAAAGAAACCCTTTTATAGGAGCATATTTGCAAAAGCATCAGAGTACACCCAGAACTGTCTGTAAATGACAGAAGAGTTAAAAATGACCATGGTTAAAGATTTGATGAAAGTTCATAATAATGCAATTGACAAGGAAATTTAGTTATTTCTGAGATATACATTTTAAAGTAATAACTAGAATTATGACTTACAACATTATACTGGAACATATAAGATTTTTGGGGTTCAGATCCTGGTTCAGCCACTTAACTGGTTGTAAGACCTTGGGTGAATTACTTAATTCCTTTAATCTTTAGTTTCATCATCTATAAAATAGGAGTATCAGTTTTATTTATCTTGTGAGGATTAAATGAGATAATGCATGTAAACCACTAAGCACATGATAAACACACATTAAGTGGTCATCATTTTTATATTGTGATGGTAGAAGCATGGGAGAAGACTAGTGTAGCTGGAATGCAGAGCAAAGAAGAGAGTGACATAAAGTGGATCTGATGCAGAGATCAGGGTCTTGAGGTCTGTGTTTTGAATTTTATCCTAAATGCGTAAGAATCTGTTGAAGGGTTGTAGGTGACGACATCCAATTTGTAGTCTACTCTAGTGGCACTGAAGAAGATGGACAAGTGTGGGAGCAAAGTTGATGTGGGTAGAACAGGAGGCCACTGCAGATTGATGATACTTTAAATTAGAATGGTATAGATGGAAGATGTACACAAATATGAGTGTGACCTAGGGAGTAAAATAACAGAACTTGGTGATGAGTAGGTTATGGGAATGAAGGAGAAGGAAGCGTGAAAGATGACTTCTGAGTATGTGGCTTGTGCCACTGGATGGGCTGTGGTGGTGTTTATATTAGAAAAATTGAGGACAACTAATTAGTAGGGGATTGGTCAAATTAAAACTGTACATACATATAATAGGATGCCACTTAACCAGGAAAAGTTACATAGCTGAGGAAAGATGATCATATGTAGTATGGATTAGAGAAAGGTTAGACAGGTATACCTTGGAGATATTGTAGGTTTGGTTCCAGACCACCACAATAAAGTGAGTATTGCAATAAAGTGAGTCACTGGATTTTTTGGTTTCCCAGTGCGTATAAAAGTTATGTTTACACTATATTGTAGTCCCTTATGTTTGCAATAGCATTATGTCTAAAAAAATAATGTGCATACCTTAATTAAAAATACTTTTTTGCTAAAAAAATGCTAACCATCCCCTTAGCCTTCAGTGAGTTGTAGCAGTAATATCAAAGATCATTGATCACAGATAACCATAACAAATAAAATAATAATAAAACAATTTGAAATATTGCAAGAATTACCAAAATGTGACACAGAGACATGAAGTAAACAAATGTTGTTGGAAAAGTGGTGCCAATAGACTATCTATGCAGGGTTGCCATAAACCTTTAATTTATAAAAAATGTAATATCTGCAAAGTACAGTAAAACAAGGTATGCCTTGTAAATAGCATGGAAAAATATATACTCATGGAAGAATTCCTGAATAATAAACAACATGAGAATGAAGGAATAAAGTAAAGTATAAATATGTGAGTCATTTCATTAAATAGAATAAATTAAATTGTTCCATCATCTGGACCCTCTCAGATTGGGTTAAATCAGAAAATCCAGCTATATGCTGTGTATAAGGAGTAAACATAAAATAATATGAAAAAGAAAGCTTGGAAGTAAAGTGACAGGTAAAGAGGTACTAGGCAAATGCAAACCAAAAGAAAGGAGTGGCAAGCAAAAAGGAGGAATAGCAGTATTAACAGCAGATGAGGTAGAATTTAAGGTGAAAAGTACACTGTATGATAAAACTTCAATACATAGGAGATATAACAATGATTACAAAAGCTAGGAGACCTTGGTAAATAGTGATAATGGGAGACCTCTTTCATAGTTGGACAAATCTAGTAGATAAAAAATAAGATCATAAATAAAAAATAATACAACCAGTGCTTTTGGTTTAATAGATATATACTAGATCTTTATACCCCTCAAAAAGAGAATATACATTTATTCCTATATCTAAGGAACATTTGTAAAAAATTGACCATGTACTTGGCCACAAAGAAAATTATTACACTATTCCTTAATCACAGTTCAGTTAAATTAAAAATAAATATTAAAAGATGACTAAAAACGTAATTAAAAAATTGCACTAGATATAAACCCTTGATATGACCCCTGGGTCTAAAAGAAAATAAAAAATGAAATTATATACAAACTGTCTAGAAAAGGATAGAAAGGGGAACACATCTTACCAACCACTATGGAACATAATGAAAGCTGTTTTGAGGAAAAAATAATGGCCATCAATGCATTATTATTAAAGAAAAAATGAAAGAAGAATTAAGTACTCACTAAATTAGACTACATTAAGATAAATTACAGAACGACCAAGGATTTGAATGCAACAAGACAGTGAAACAGTGGAAGTACAAAGGAAATCCATAGCAGAACTTTAAAAAAATAATCTCAGAGTAGCAAAGTCCATTCTGTGTACAACTTAAAGCTCAGATGACATTAAAAAAAAAAAAAAAGAATTAATTACCTAAAAGGACAAACAGTAAACTGGGAAAAAATATTTGCAATTCAAATCACAGAACTAATTTTTTAAATATATAAAGTGCTTCTACATATCAATAAGAAAAAGACCTCACCAACTCAATAGAAAAATGGGTGAATGATAAGAATGAAAAGTTTTGGGACTTCCCTGGTGGCGCAGTGATTAAGAATCCACCTGCCAATGCAGGGGACACAGGTTCGATCCCTGGTCCAGGAAGATCCCACATGCTGCGGGGCAGCTATGCCCATGTGCCACAACTACGGAGCTTGCGCTCTAGAGCCCGCAAGCCACAACTACTGAGCCCACATGCTGCAGTTACTGAAGCCTGCGTGCCTAGAACCCGTGCTACTCAACAAGAGAAGCCACTGCAGTGAGAAGCCCGCACACTGCAATGAAGAGTAGCCCCTGCTCGCCGCAACTAGAGAAAGCCCGCGTGCAGCAATGAAGACCCAACACAGCCAAAAATAGATAAATTAATTTTTTTAAAAAATGAAAAGTTTTTTAGTAAAGAAGTGCTTATTATTGAGTTCTGGTTGTAAGTCCTTTGTCAGATCTATACTTTTTTACTGCTTTCTCTCAGTCTGTGGCTTTTATACTTATTTCTTAAACAAGTGTTTTGTTTTTTTTTTTTTGGCCACACCGTGAGGCATTTGGGATCTTAGTTCCCTGACCAGGGATTGAACCAGTGCCCCTTGCATTGGGAGTGTGGAGTCTTAACCACTGGACCGCCAGGGAAGTCCCTAAACATGTGTTTTGATGAATGGAGGTTTTTATTTTGATGCAATCTAATTTACCATACTTTTTTCTTTTATAGTTCTGCTTTCTGTATCCAGTCTAAAAAATACTTGCCTCATATGTTTTCTTCTAACAGCTTTATAGTTTTAGGTTTTACATTTACATCTCTGGTACATCTCAGTTTTTGTGTAAGATACAAAGTAGGGGTCAAGTTCCTTTTTTTTTTTTCCCCCTCCATTGGCATTTCCTGAAAAGGCTTCTCTTTCCCACTTTAATTGCTTTGGCATCTTTGTAGAAAGTCAGTGGACAACATATGTATGGGTCTGTTTCTGGACTTTATGTTTTCTTGCATCGATCTCTTTGTTTTTATGCTAATACCACACTGTCTTGATCACTTTATCTTCACAATTTGTCTTAAAATCAGTGTAAGTGTCCAGCTTTAGCCTTCTTTTTCCAGATTGCTTTGGCAATTCTAGGTCCTTTTGCATTTTCATATAAATTTTAGAATCATTTTGTCAATCTCTACTTTTAAAAAACTTGCTGGATTATGATTGGGATTGTGTTTAATCTGTATGTTCATTTGGGTAGAATGGACATCTTAACAGTATTAAGTCTTCTAGCCCATGACATGGTATATTTTCCATTTATTTGAGTCTTTAATTTTTCTCAGCAGTATTTTATAAATCTTAGTGTACAGTCTTGCATGTATTTATTTATTTATTTACGTGGTTGTGCTGGGTCTTAGTTGCAGCAGGCGGGATCCTTAGTTGTGGCTCACCAGCTCCTTTAGTTGCAGCACATGTGCTCCTTAGTTGCAACTTGCAGGCTCCTTAGTTGCAGCCGCTGGGCTCCTTAATTGTGGCATGTGAGCTCTTATTTTTTTTAATGTATCCCTAAGTGTTTCATATTGATGAAACTGCTAAAAACAGAATTTTTAAAACGTTATCTTCCAATTGTTTGCAGTTAGTATATAGAAATACAATTGATTTCTATAAATTGACCTTGTATCCTGTGACTTGTCAGACTCACTGGTTTTAGGAGCTTTTTTGTAGATTCTGTGAGAATTTCATAGAAAGTCATGTCTGTAAGTAATGACTGTTTTATTTTTTCCTTTCCAAATCGTATGCCATCTTTTTCTTGCTTTATTGCACTGGCTAGGACTTCTAGTATGTTGTTGAATAAAAGTAATGAGAGAGGACACCTTTGCCTTGTTCCTAATCTTAGGAGGAAAGCATTCAGTTTTTCACTACTGTTTATGATGTCAGTTGTAGGTTTTTTGTAGATGCTCTTTACCAGGTTAAGGAAATTCCCTCCTATTCTTAGTTTGCTGAGAGCTTTTAATCATAGATGGATGTTGAGTTTTATCAGATGCTTTTCCCTATATCTAAGGAGATGATCCTGTCTTTTCTCATCTTTATTCCTTTAATGGGACCCAAACTGAAGGAGCAGCACCTAATCTTCAGACATGTCAGTCTCAGGGCCACATGATGGCTCTTGAAGTTTCAGCTTGGTCATGAGATAAATTCATTTCTCTTTACAGTGAATCATATGACTACATTTTTCCCGCTGGAAGGGGCAGTGAAGCCACATGGTAATAGGTAGTTCTGTATAATCCTTACAGGGAGGACACCAAGTAATTGAGATCAGTAATACAATTGACCACACACATCATTCTTTTTTTTTTTTTTTTGTCCCTCCTGCTGTAGCATATTCTTATTTTAGCATTTATTTCATCATTTTGAACTATATTTTCTACAATTTTAAAGTACTTTATATATTTGAAGCTCTTTTCATCTCCAAATCAAGGCATTATATTTCATTTTTTCCTGTAGTTTTTGGCAATATACAACTTGTTACTGTTTCAGATATTTTTTTCTTATAAATTTAAGTACTAACTTTGAATTAGATAAGTTCCCACTACTAGCTCTCCACTTTATTATGCAAATGAGAAACCAACTTTTTTAATACCTACAGAGAGGGCATAGTTCAGTGAGAAAGATTTTTGTAAACAATGCATTTTGAAAGTTCATCTTCTAATTCTACCTTATTAGCATGCCAAGCCCATGAGCCTCTCCCAGCTCTTTGCCATCTAGAGTAGATAACCCCCCATTTCTCCTGAAGCTAAATCCTCTGATAACTAGAGGGCTTTGTGCCTACCTTCTTGTTCATACACAAGTCTCAATACATAGTCTCAATACACACTCCACCTGACAAGTGAAATCTTTAACCTACACATGTTGAAGAAATGTGCTCCAAACTCAGTCTTGTTTAGACATTATCTCTCAATCCAAGAAAGCCTGTTAACAACCAGACTCTTCATCATCACATCCTCTATTTTTCTATCTTAGTCACTCCACACACATCATTCTTAATTACATATATGTAATAAGGTTGTGTGTGCGCGTGTGTGAACATTAATATATTAAAAAGAAGAAAAAGATCTGGAAAGACAAACTGAAATATATCTTTTATCTGTATTTCGCAATTTTTATTTTAAAATTGATTTATAATTAAGAAAAAAGTTTCTTTTTGAGAAAAATGTAAATTTGGTCTCATTTAATGCTGTATTTTAAATACGATTTCTTGTTTTAGATACTCAGAATTTTTGAGCTGGAAAGGACTAATTGTATGTCCTATTTAGTATTTCCTGTCCACCTCACCTCTCAGGTTTATGGATACAGAAACTGAAAAGCAGAAGTGGTTTGTTACAAGGTCATGTAGACTGGTAGAAGATTCTTCTAGAACAGGACATTATCTGAATATCAGAAAGCAAAGAACGCTTGAGAAATAGTTTCTAAGAATCTAGTTTAAAGTAGCCCTATAGGGACTTCCCTGGTGGCGCAGTGGTTGAGAACCCACCTGCCAGTGCAGGGGACACGGGTTCGATCCATGATCCAGGAAGGTCTCACATGCCGCAGAGCAACTAAGCCCATGCGCCACAACTACTGAGCCTGTGCTCTAGAGCCTGTGAGCCACAACTACTGAGCCCTCATGCTACAACTACTGAAGCCCTTGTGCCTAGAGCCTGTGCTCCGCAACAAGAAAAGCCATGGCAATGAGAAGCATGTGCACCGCAACGAAGACCCAACGCAGCCAAAAATAAAATAAAATAAGTAATTAAAGAAGAAAATAGCCCTGTAATTGTTTTAACCCAGGGAATCACTAAAATACAAAAAATGCCTGAGAAAAATCCATTCACTCTTTTACAAATGTTTATTGAGTACCTACTACTTTATCATCCAGTCCACAACTGGGATTTTGAGTGGTACAGTGAATGTTTCTAGATTTTTAAGTGATATGTATTACGATATGAAGGGTGAGTGAGGATGTAAAGGACATGAAGAATTATCAAGGCTCTTTTTCTCAATTTCGACATCTGAGAGATTTGAGGTAGTGATAACAACAGCTAAGATTTATTGGCTACATATAATTTGCTAAGCACACTTTTGTGCATTTTACATTTATTGTCACTCTCAACAACTTCATAAGGTGGGTACTATTGTTATCTGTATTTTATAATTGAGGAAATCAAGGCACAGAGAAGCTATGAAAATTGCCAAAGTCATCTGGCCAATAAGTGGCAGAGCTACAATTTGAACTTGACCAGACTTAACTTCAGAGCCTGTGATCATATTGCAAGGCTATGTTGTTTTCTAATACCACAATTCCTTCCTAAATAAGAATTGATTCTAGGTCAAATATGTATATAAGAAAATAAGTTAGGCTTAAAGATAAGGGGCTAAGTCATTTTAGGTAGTTAATAAACACAGGTTTAGCAGGTTAAATGGAAAACAGTGCTTTCTGTTATCTTCAATTTTCTTGTGTGTTTTAGCTTACTAGTTACAAACATGGGCTTTAGACTAAGATCTGGGTTCAGATTCTGGCTTCACCACTTCCTAGTTTTATGACCTTGGACAGGTCAAAGGTCAGTAAATGGAAGCTGCTGTTTGTTGTTGGTTTGGAAAGCCTGTGGTGATGGCTACATTTCTTTTTCTTTTCTTGATCAGGTGGATTTGTTTAAAAAGAGTCTTCTGTTGATTCCTATTCACCTGGAAGTCCACTGGTCTCTCATTACTGTGACACTCTCTAATCGAATTATTTCATTTTATGATTCCCAAGGCATTCATTTTAAGTTTTGTGTAGAGGTAAGTTAATATACTGCCCCCTGCTTTTTTTCCCCATTTATTTTGTGATTGACCAGATGGTATCTCAGCTTTAGGATAGAACAACAGAAGTCAGTACCACAGATGATCATTTTCTGTCATGTCATGTCAAAAATGTTGGCAGAGAAAAGGACAAGAGGAATCTCCAGGTGGGAAGAGGTAGCTGTCCACGATCTGGATCCCTCTCTGAGATACATGACCTGTTTTGGATTTCATCAGATTTTTTTCTGTCTTTCCCTTAAAACTACATTTTGAATGTGGATAGAAATCATTTTCCTTGGTTTCTCTTAGAGCTAAAATTGGCTTGTATCTTCAAAATAACTTCTGTAGAGTGTATTATAGCCAAGAGAATCAGCTGGCAAAATATTAGAGTTCAGTTAATAAGAGTTCAATAAGATGGTGGGATACAAAGCAAGAAAAATCAGTTTGTTTCCTGATTATCCCGCACAGTTAGAAAATGTAAATGAAAACAGGAAGATTCCATTTTCAAAAGTAGCAAAGACATGAATTACCCAGGAATATATCCTAACAAAAAATGGGGACATTCTTTGAGATGAAGACTCTAAAGTATTTAAAGGAAATCTGAATAGATGGGAAGACAGGCACACTCAGTATCGGAAGGAGATTAATTCTCCCTAAACTAATATAAACTAATTTCTGTCCTAATCAGTTTCCCAGGAGGATTTTGAATGAAACCTGATAAGCTCATCCTAGAATTCATATTGCAAAATTCATGTGCATGAACAGCTAAAATAGTTTTGAAGTAGATCAAAACTGAACAAAGGAATATTTGGTCTACTAGATGTCAAACCATATCACAAAGTTTTGAAAATTAAAGCTATTTTAATTATATTGGTTTAGGAATAGACAAGTGGATTGGTGGAACAGCATAGAGAATCTAGAAGTAGCTCATGTATATGTGGGAACTTAGTATATAATAAAGTTGGGGACGGACAGGCTATTCGATATATGCCATTGGGAAAATTAGCTCTCTATTTGGAAAAGTAAAATACAGGTTCTGTTTCATACTATTTATAAGAACAAATTCCAGATGGAATAATGACCTAAATATAAAACACAAAGAGTGTAGAAGGTCTTATACAGAACAAAAAAAAGCAAAAGACCTAAAGGAACAGATTGATAAATTTGACCATGTCATCATTTAAAACTTCTGTCTGTCATAAAGTTAAAAGGGATAGATTTGGAGAAAATGTTTGTGACATAGATAATAGTCACTATCCAGAATATAAAAAGAACTACAAATGAATAAGAAAAAGAAGGATCTAATGGAAAGGGACAAAGGATAAAATAAGTGATTTTTAGGAAAAATGCAAATAGCCATTAAACACATGGAGAGATGCTCAGCCTCACCAGAAATATGGGAAATGCAAATTAAAACTACCTCAGGGTTCCATTTTTTGCCTATTATGTTAGGAAAAGTTTGATGTTACTAAAGTGGGTGTAAGAAACAGGCACTCTCAATTTCTGGTGGAGTGTATAAATTGATACAGCCCCTTGGGGAACAATTGCAATTCTAAGTGCCTTATAAATTAAAAAGACACATATCATATTACATACCAGTTCTGTTTCTTGGTATATACTACATAAAAATACTTGCATATGCACACAAGAATGGGGCATACACCAGGATGTTCATTGCAGCATTACTGATAATAGTGAAAAGTCAAAACCTAAATTTAGCTCTACTAACAGAATAGCTAAATACATACATACACTGTAGTATATTCACAACATTAAACTGACCATAGCAGTTAAAAAGAATATAGTAGATCTTTGTGTCCTAACGTGGAAAGATCTCCAAGACATACTGAGTTTGGAAAAGCAAGTTGCAGAATGATACTATATATGGAAAGAAAATACGAATATGCAGATACGTGTATGTGTGTATGTATGTATATACAGACACATATTTGTATTTCTACATGTACATACATACTTCTGCTCCACCTTCAGGGGGTTAATTTAATTCATGTAACCTCTGACTTCACCCTTAGAAAAGATAGGCAGAGAAAGATACACAAAGAGGTGGAGGGCATAAGGGAAAATTAGGAACTTCAGTAGGCTTCATCTTGGTAGAGAATTCAGCAGTGGACTTGACTGTATTTAGTATCCAGGATGGGTTTTAAGTATCACTTTCTAGAAGCTGAATGATACTTTTACCTGCAGCCCTCAAAAACATGGAGTATATCTAAGGCTAGAATGTTTAAATTTCATTTATTAATGATTTCTGCCATGGGTTCCTTCCCTTTGTTGGGCATTGGCAGTAATTAAGGCTTTCTTTTTGTTTTGCCAGTATTTATTTAAGTTTCAAATTCAGCAAGTTGACTTACTCCTGGAAAAGGCTGACCATCTCATAAAAAGATCTAATTAAAGCATATACCAGTGTCCACAGTCTAAGTGCATACAGTACAGAAGGTCTGAGTCCTTCACTCTATAAATTGAAAAAGGTCTGAAATCAAGTTCCAGCTTTAAACTCTTTAATGCATACTCTGCCCAGTGGTGGGGCCACAGCCTCCTCCTTTGCTTCTGTCTGCTGCGGGCAGGTTCCATTTTTCACCAACTGATGGAACACAGCATCTGTGTTGTGGTTTCTTTTTAACCAGAATATAAGAAAGTATTTGCTGACTGAAGCCAGAGAAAAAAATAGACCTGAATTTCTTCAGGGTTGGCAGACTGCTGTTACCAAGGTAAGTAAGTGATAAAAATGAAAACCCAGGCATGTCAAGGGGCTGGAATTGTCTAAGGGGTGGGTGTCTTTAAAAGCACATGAAGACTGATCATGAAGATACCAATAGAGAGCCTAGAGGCTGCAGGGAGGCAGCTCAGAGTAAACCTCAGTTCAGTATTCATCACCTGGCTGCCCAATTTCCCACTGCCTGCTGGGGCAAATAAATTCAGTCATTTCATCCTGGGGGCAGCTGCTGCTGATATAGTTGCTCTGTTGAAAAAAAGGAAAAAAAAAATTTTTTGGTGGCACCTGCCTCTTGCCTCATGGCTCTTATTTCCAGATGACTCATGTAGACCCAGAGAAATACTGACATGACTATTTGCATTCACTAAGGGAGCAAGTGTACTGGGCTGCTTTCCAGGCATTTGGGGAAGACAAGTGGCCTGAGTGCTTCAGTCTGAACAGTCTAGAAGCAGCACTGTGTTTGGCCATAGACATAAAAGCTGTATGCGGGGCAGAGTGAGCAGGCCTAGCCTTTTAACCCTGTCACAAATATCAGTGTCTTCTGTTTTATGGGCACTGCTTTGTTTTCATAGTGTTTTTCTATGTATGATCTCATTTGATCCTTACAGTCTGTGAGGTAGGCAGGTCATTTAGGGATAAGAAGCTCTTTATTGTAGATGAGAAAGCTGAATCCTAGGTGTGAGCTTCCCCAAAGGCCATCAAAACTATTGACAGAGTGAAGTCTTTGAACTCAGGTCTATCCGGATCAAAGACACTGTTAAAAAGGCAGGGTCTTGAAATAAACCTTTAACCCAAACCCAAAGGGATAAGGCTTATTTGTTTATCCTTGAACTGTACTATATGCTAACTTGTAAACTTATGTTTTGTATTTTAAATAACCTAGTATATTAGTTCAAACCAGAACTGAACTTGTGAATATTCTGAATTTACCCAGTAGTATATGCAGGTATTCTAAATTTAATCAGGATCTTTCATATTCCAACACTTTAGGCAGAGTACAGTAACCAGTTCTTTGGAAAACATACTGCTTACCTTTACCATGTCTTTAAAAGAATAGGACAGAGTTGTGAAATATGAGATGAAAAGGGAAGACTACCAAGCAGCATTGTTACTATGTATTCAGAGTCCAGGCCATGCACTGCGTTCTCTGATCCACAATTCCATTTTGATTCCATTGTCAGTGAATTGATAGCAAAACTAATTATCCAAATGGAAGTTTTAAAATAGGATTTTATTTGATTTCCCACTTCTCATATTTAGGCAAAATGTTCTAAGTTGTGGTTGATTGATAGCTCTTTTCATGGCCAGATGCCTCCATAAACTCAAACACTTTGAATACCAGAGGTACACACCAGCTGTCTTGGATACAGACAAGTTTCCTGTCTCGCTCATTTTTCCATAAAAACAGCTTTTCTTATCTGAAGAGGAATACTTGGTTTTAATGATCGTTTTGTTTTTCCCCGTAGTGTATTCCACAACAGAAAAATGACAGTGACTGTGGAGTATTTGTGCTCCAGGTAAAGAAATAGTTTTTTCAGTATTTACAATTTATAAATTAAATTTATTGGGTTTAGGGAGAAGTGGGATCCCTCTGATGTATACAGGTACTAGGTACAGGTAACAGAACACTTTTCCTCCCAACCCTCCTTTGTTGTTGGGAAGCAGTAGTTCTGCATTTTCATATATTATCATTAGGAAGAATCACCTTCTAAGGCTGAAGATGAATAATTGGTATCATCCATGTCTTATCAGAGGCTATTGGTAAGCCACATTGGAGACTGATGTGAATTTGTCTGTTTCATAGACCCTTGGCATTGGTAGTATTAACTATATTTTTCTAACCATTGGTAGGTGGTCTTTAACCACAGAGTAAAACCTAATTAGATTTTAAATAAGGGCCACATTTAAACACTGTGCTTTCTCATGCTGTAGATCTTAGGTCTCAAAGGGCTATTGAAAAAGTTGTTATACATTTATGAAGGAAATTATAGTACATAATCCATGAATTTAGAGATATCCGAAGATCTTGGAAGATGGGCTCACTCATGAGACTCACGTTTGTAAACAAATTCAAGTTCTCACTTAAAGGCCATGTTAGGTCTGGCTGCATTCTCAGCAGATTTCACCTTTAGAAGAACTGGAGCCCCTTCATCGGTATGGCTTTTCACAGTATTGAGTGGGGAGGGAGGGAGAATCCCAAGACATATACTTGCCTGGAAAATTGACTATAATTTGGAGGTAAACGTTTTAAAACATTTTTACGAGTTTAAACAAACTTTAACATTTGCCTTAGACCCTATTCTATTAGGTCTGCATCTAGTAAAATACATTAGGCCGGTACATAACTCCACGTGCCACTTAAGTGTTTCTGGGACCTTTGCAGTACTGCAAGTGCCTCGCCTTAGAGCAGCCTTTCCAGTTTTCCCAAGAAGACATGCCCCGAGTGCGGAAGAGGATTTACAAGGAGCTGTGTGAGTGCCGGCTCATGGACTGAAACTCAGCAGGGACTCTGGGAAGTCTGACCAAGTTGGAGCAGATGGTTTGTTACTTGAATCTCCAAACACTTATTTGAATTTTTACAGATATTTCAGATCAGTGGTGTTGGGCCACTGTTGTTACCTCAAATTTATTTTCTGCCCTTACTCATTTCCCTAGTTACTATGTACTATTTTTTAATGTTCAGTTTGGTTTCATTTTTAATTTTATGGATTCTGTGTGTGTGTCCCCCCATATTTAATATTTATTATCCAAACGCATGCATATAGACAGAGCATGCAGTGCAGAGTATTAAAAAAAAAAAAAAAAGCCTAGTAGATTTGGTGCAGCTTTTGAAACTTAGTTAGATGTGAACTGAATACAGGTTTAAATTTTAATTCCAGAACCTATAAAAATGCAGGATGTTTTTGATACAGCGTAACTCTGAGAATAGTAGATGTTCCCTGGGGCATAAAGGGTAGCTAGAAGGGGTTTCAGACAAAGCCAGTCCTGTTTTATTTTTACCAGCAGCACCTTACACTGACTTCCCTCTCCAAGTGAGTCACATTCCTTTTGAAGGGTGAAAAGGAAGTGGCCATAAACTGACTGGTATGTTCTATTTATGGAGGCACACTTGTAAGCACAGTGCCTGCTTTGGGAAGAGTTGATTAAGGTATGAGAAAAAGACAGCGACCTTGAGGGTCCATTTATCTTCACACATGAGAGATTTCAATCTTGGTTTTAAGAAGCATTTATAATAAATGCTTTAATCTTACAAAGGCTTTTGCTGGAACACTGATTCCCTGGATTTTTCTGGTTTTGACCCATTAAAAAATTAGTATCTGTCAAAACTAGTGGTCAAACAAATGAGAATTCAGCCTTTCTACAGCAATTGTTTCCCATATGGAGGAAATTCAGATTTGCCAAATACCTTTCTATTTCAAGGGTATTTAAAATATAAACATTCAAAACCGAAGACTGACTTCAGGTATTTTGCACGTGGGTGGAGAGGAGAGAACAGGAAAGGTATTAAGGGAGACATGAAACTGTGGGAGTACAGCAAATGTTAGGAGTTTTTTCCCTCTTATTTCTCTAGTGATCTCAACAGCATGCAGGGCTCATCTGCCTCTGCTTGACCAACCCTGAGACTCTAGCACAGGAGTCCTTTTTTTTGCTTCCATGAACCTCATCTTCTGGGGGAAGGCAGAAGTGGCCCTGTCCTGATTTATTACCCTTGGCTGCATTAGGATTAAAGTAATGGATCTTGCATCTTTAATCTAACAAAGTTTTGTGATATTGGAAAGGAAAGGAAATAGGGAAAGATGCATGTTAAACTACATCTTTTCTGAACTGGGGGAGGAAAAACAACAAACGTGTATACAAGAAATTCAGAAGCTTGTACAGAAAAATACCAAGTAAATGGCAGAAGATGCTTTGGTTTATGCCTCGTTAGGTGTGAGGTGTTGAAAATAAAAAGCTAAAATGTGCAGTTTAACTTGGCCATAAGGTAGGGCTGACTGCCAGCAGTTGAGGGTGGAGTCAGAACATGTTTACATGCAGGGTTCCCATCCCCAGACATTCCAAGCACCAACACCAATGTTTACATTGCAAACAGCCCCAGCACTTTCCTAGTCACTCAAACTCCTTAGTATAATATAAAACCAGGTCAGTATTTCTTATTGTGCTTCAAGTCATTAAAAAGACTGCTATTAGAGGCACTTTGTGCTGCTACAGGTAGGGTTGTATCAGCATTAGGAAAGGTGACAAAATGGGTTGGGTGTCTTCTTGAGGTTTTCAGGCATAATTACACAAACATGAGATTTTTCAAACCTGTATGTGAGACATTTGCCTTTTTTTTTTTTTTGTAATGGGTAACTAGACTATTGATTTAAAATGTCTTATACTTTAGAGCTCCGTATCTCGTATCTCACTCTCTGACAGAACGAGGCATACAGAAGAGACAGAATTGTGTTCTGGCCAAAATCTTAATGCCCAAAGTTTCAGTTGCCATTTCCTCCACTCTGAGAAATGGTCATGCTCTTAACAGGGAGGCAGAGAGAATCTAAGGTGAGCTGTCCCAAGTCCAGGGTGCCTTTCACGTCCAGTTTAGTAGGGCACCTTGAGGTACATCGTCCAGCATGCTTTAGCTTAAATGTCAAATATTTTAAGTCTGGTTAAAATGTTTCTCTGTTGTTCACGAAACTTGCTTCAGCACACATAGTTGCTTCCCCCCATCTTGAGATTAGGTGCAAACCTCTATTTAGCCCAAGCCCTAAGTTTAGAATGGCCTTTATCCTGATGTTTGCAATAATGGCTTCCTTGCAACAGAAATTTTGGAAATACAGTCTGGGCTGTTGGTAGAAGAGACAGGCATTGTTTTACTGTCACTAGCTTGGCACTGAGTTGTTTGGGTGCCCTCAAGGTGGGCAGACCTTATGCTTTTGGGGTTGAGGGCAGGCCTTATCAAACTAAAAGCTGCTTATGATGTGCCTTCAACAAGCTGCTCAGTCCTCTCCATCAGCAAATTTACCAGTCTGTAGTTGCTTTTATCCTTTTGTTAAATCTATAGCAATGAATGTAGATTTAGTTCAACTTTTAGTTAAGTTCTACTCAAGAATCATACAGAACCAACCTTCTCTTAAGGAAGGGATGCACTTAAGGAAGGGAGAAGCAGCAGTTGCTGCCAGTAATCCCCAAATCATTTGTTTTGGCTTTGCAGTTTGTTTTCTACTTATCATTGAATATGATTAACATTGGTCACCTTGAATTCATAGTTGGAACAAAATAACAGACCTAACTGGGACACAGCCAGCACTAGCCTAAGTTGAGCTGCCCCTTTTCTTTGCAGTTGTGGTATACTACTTCCCTGGGTTAGAAGGAATAATTGGGAGCTCTGGGTGAATCAGACTCTTCAGGCGAGAACCAGTGTGTTAATAGTGTGAATTAGATATCCTGATTACCTGCTCTGCTTAATTGTTATGCAACTGAACTAATCAGCAGGTGTAAAGCACATACTTTGTTTTGTGCTAGGCTCTGCCTCCTGGCCTGTAGATAATTAAGAAGACCTAGGGAATGCCATCAGAAGTGCTAATTAATTGTATTTGGGTGTTAACAAAAGCAAATCTAGACAAGCTGTCCACTTAAATGGTACCTTTTGGTTAGAAAAAAATTATTTAAAGATTGTGATCATGTAAAAATCACTCAAACCTTCTAGCAAAAATATTTTTTTGAAAAATAAACTAAATGCCTTTATAAATGTGTGTTCTCTTGTGTTGGATAAAATGTACTGTTGTTTGGTAATTTTTCCCAGTGACATACCAGTCACGACAAGGCTCATCTATTAACAGTGACCAGTGTGGGCTCTAAGCAGCCCACACTGTCCATTAGTAGCATTTTTTGCAATGATGGAAATGTTCTGTATTGGCATCCTACAAATTCCATTATCTACAACAGCCATTAACCACGGGTGGCTATTGAGCATCTGAAATGTAGCTAATGTGACTGACTGAGGAACTGTTTTAATTTAGTTAATTAGCTACATGTGGCTAGTGACCAGCAATATTAGTAACTGTCAAATTAAAATGGACATGCAAATTCTGCATACTATTCATAGATTTCCCCCCAAAAATGTATTCCAGAGTAAAGACCGCTTCAATGTCATTATCGGTGAGGAAACACAGACAATAAGTTGGTCCAATTTTATTGAAATCTGTTACAGAAGACAATTCAAATAGGAACCACTGTGGTTTTAATGCCTATAGAAATCTGAGTTACGTTTTACTGCAAAATATAAAATACATTAATTCAAACTACAGTGTAAAAAAGATTTTAATTAATAATGAATTGTTTGTCCTCATTAAATTAGATACTTGCAAATGTTTTCCTAAATACAACTAATTTAGAGATATATTTCTTTTAAAGTTCAAATAGCCAGTTTAAATTTGAGAAAACATACACTTACTGTAACATGAAAGATGTTCAACTGAGATACTTCAGCCCCAACTTCACAAACTACTGGAAATTAGGAGATACTTTGTTGCTAGATGAAAAAATATCACTTACATCAGGGAAAATACTAGACTACCAGTTTAAAATGAGCAATAGTTCACATAATATTAGAGAAATTCTCTCTTGCCTTACAAATGCAAAATAAATCCTCCAGACTGCCTTCTCTGTAGAGACCACCAGCTCACTACCCAGGCTCTGAAACTCAGCACAGTTAGCTAGGGAACAAACAAGACAGACTTCAGTATGAGAATGAGCCAAAACATTTCCCGAGGGAAGCATTTCTGATTTTGTTAAGTATTCTCTTGATCTTTAAGCTCTTTTTTTAAAAAAACAAAACAAACAACCCCACTCAATTCCCAAGATCAGTTTGAAAATGAAAAATATAGATCTGCTGGCTCTAACAACCTTCATCATGTCAAGGCACTGGTTTAACTCACATCTCCTGATATTTCCTCCCCATTTCCTACTGACAGCGTCCCCCCCTTGCCCTTAGAGTAGTTGAGGTTCCCTCTAATACAGACCCTTGGTTTTTTTAGCGTTAGCGAAAACATATTTTGAAAAATGTGTTTAGTAAATACCCTTCAAGTCCTGACCTAATTTCCTGATATAAAAAGCACATAAGAAGTGGTGTCCCCTGCGACTGTCTAAGGCTTACCCAACTATTTAGGAAGTTCCCTTGACTCTAAGTTTGCCTTTAGAGGTTAAAATTCAACATAGAAAAAAATTCAGTTATCAAAATCTATTCCTAATTTAGAGTAAAGCTACATTACACAGCAAAACTCCACTTATTAAACTTTATCTCATGCAAACTTAAAATTATAAAAATAGTAATTCCAGGCCCCACGGTAGACCATAAACCTACTTAGATGCAAACATGGTAAACACTTAAAAATTTTTTTTTCCATTCTTCCTAAAAGAAGTGTGTTTTGGCTGATAGAGCAACATAACACATGAAGTCTGTTGCTAAGGAACACAATTTTTGACCTGGTAACAGAAATCATTCTGGTAATCTGACACACAACCAAGATGTTAAGACTATAGAATTAAAGGCATTCTTTTGGATTCTGTCCTTTAATAAGTTTTTAAGTGGAAAACCATGAAGAGCCTTCCAGCTCAGTAGAGACATATTAAATAAAGCTTGGTAAAAATAGGCAGGTTCGCAGACCTTGGGAATGCACATCAAATTCAACAGGCCAAAGGAGTGAGTTTTTCATGACGGGGCTCTCACCACTCACTGGTTTTGGGCCAGTTTTCCATAACCTCCTCTCCCAGCATCGTAGTCCTGACGATACTCATCTCGCACCTTAATTGAAAAGAACATGTTACAGTATAGAGAAGATGAGTGTAACAAACATGCTTCCTAAAATGTGTCAAATAACTACGCCTTTTCAGGTGTCATGATGTGAACATTTCAAGCAGAACAGAACATAATTTTAAGCAACTGATAATATAGCTCAACTGCCCTGCAAAATTATTTAAGACTACCTAATGGTGTTTTACCAAACACCAGGTTCATACTCAGCATTCAAAGATAGCACGTTGCAAAGAATAAACTATTTTAAAATAACAATGTAAAAGTCATTTTACTGCATTTTGTTTTTGTTCAACACTCTTGGCAGGTGGAGAACATTTAGCCCCTAGCAGAAGTCCAATTAATGGTTGCTTGTGATGTAGATAATATACTACTTAATGGTTTTTAAAAATAATTTATCATCACTTCTCAGCCTTTTGGCTAAGATCAAGTATAAAAATAATTTACCAACCCCAATGGGTGGTTTTCAGATTCACTTCAAGCCAAGGTTATAAGCACAAAGTTATTTTCAAAAGAGCAAATACAAATTGACAAAACACTTGTCATTTAGGACTGGAATCCCAGGCAAAGGCTGAACCCAGAGAACCTTTCTGCATACCTGGCCCCCAGAACGCCCACGGCCATACTGCCTGCCCTCCTTAAAGCCTGCGTCCCAGTCTGTGCGAATGATCCGGTCATCCAGACGAGTTCCATTTATGTACCGCATGGCATTTTCTGCATCTGCTCTTAAATAGTATCTTAATTATAATTATTAAGGAATTAGCATTTCTCCAGATATTTTTGTAAACAGAGGAAGCAACATCTAAATGAAGCTGAGTTAAGAAAAAGTACAAAAACTAATCCAACCAGATGGAGTTCAAAGACAATAATTTGTCTTGCACAGGCCTGTTTGAGATTGGTCCAGAAGCAGTCAAAAATGACACTTATCCGTGGCTACACTGATGATTTTTTTGATAATCCTGTTAAGTATCTGGTTCCACTGTCTCCATATTTTGGTTTGCAAAATATAAAATATGTTCAGTGCAGGTTTTAACCATGAACTGTTATCCAAGAAAACAGCATCTTTGGGTTCCCTGAATATGAAGCTGTATATTCAAGAACCTTACAAAGAGGTCACGGTACATATGAATTGCCATTGCATTTCATTAGAAGGAAACACTCAAAATATCACTCACATTAGTAGTTCCAAATCAGATCTACTAAATCTGTCTTTGGGGTGCTATTAAAAAAAAAAATCTCTGTAAGTAATACTTATGATCATTAGCTGGGTTTAGGAAATACTGATCTGGACTTTTTCCCCTTGTCTTTAATTACACAGGTAGGGAAACACTGAAATTCCAGTGTCAGCATCTACACAATGCCTAGCACACAGTGGGCATTCAATAATTTTTTGTTGAATGAAATGAATGCTAAAGGGCAAACTGAGGAAAAAAACACTAACAATGAACGGTAGCCTTTCAGGTATTTGCCATCATGATTGTTGATCTCTGACCTTCAAGGCAGATGCAAAAACACTCCAGTTCTTAGAGACTGGTTATTATCTAGTATTTTCTTTGCCTTTTCTGTCCCCCGTGAACTATTTTACAGTATTGCCACCAGAGGCAAAAGTAAAACCTAGGCACTCGTCCCTCGTATCTGAAGGAAGAGTGGGAAAAGCTTGCAGAATCCAGAAATCAGATACCGAAATCAAAAGTGGGGCTTCTGGGACTTCCCTGGTGGCGCAGTGGTTAAGAATCCGCCTGCCAATGCAGGGGACACGGGTTCAATCCCTGGTCCAAGAAGATCCCACATGCTGCAGAGTAACTAAGCCCATGCGCCACAACTACTGAGCCTGCACCCTAGAGCCCACGAGCCACAACTACTGAATCCCATGCGCCGAGAGCCCGTGCTCCGCAACGGGAGAAGCCACCGCAATGAGAAGCCCGCGCACCGCAACGAAGAGTAGCCCCTGCTTGCTGCAACTAGAGAAAGCCCGGGCACAGCAATGAAGACCCAACGCAGCCAATAAATAAATAAATAAATAAATATACATATTTTTTAAAAAGTGGGGCTTCTGGTTCAAGCTGATAGAGCACGTTTTCTCTTCTTTACTTCTCAAGGCCCCCATTAAAACAGAAAAGAAACACGTAGACAAAGAGGAGAAGAGACCATAAGCAGACTAGAGAGTCAACAGAAGGTGAAGAGTACTAGTGGATGAAACAAAGTCACAGTGCGAAATACCCTTGAAAGGGCTTAAAGGAGACAGCAAGCCCAGGAGGCTTTTTTTTTTTTTGGTACGCGGGCCTCTCACTGTTGTGGCCTCTCCCGTTGCGGAGCACAGGCTCCGGACGAGCAGGCTCAGCGGCCATGGCTCACGGGCCTAGCCACTCCGCGGCATGTGGCATCCTCCCGGACCAGGGCACGAACCCCTGCATTGGCAGGCGGACTCTCAACCACTGCGCCACCAGGAAAGCCCCCAGGAGGCTCTTTAATTCCAAGTTGAATAACAAGTGAGGCTGCATATAGGGTTTAATTAAAGGTGTCTATGTGGGGAAAAGACCTGTTAACAGAAAGGCATTTAATCCCAGGCAAATAAAAGTAAAATGATAGGGATCTGAACTGTCTGGAGGAACTAGGGCATTGTCTTTAACATTAGCAAGCCAAATAAAATCCCTTTTCATTCTAGCATTTGAGAAACCCACATGTCCCAAAGGCAAGGCAGCAACTTAAGAAGTTCTGCCTGGGGACTTCCCTAATGGTATAGTGGTTAAGACTCTGCGCTCCGAGCGCAAGGGGCCTGGGTTTGATCCCTGGTCAGGGAACTAGAGCAGCAACGAATCGTGTGCTGCAACTAAGACCCGGCGCAGCCAAATTAATTAATTAATTAATTATTTTAAAAAGTAGTTCCGCCTAGATCCACATAGTCTTTTTTCCCCTAATTATGATCAGAAATCCAGGGATCACCAGAAACTGAAGGAAATTTTACGGCATAAATACAACCAAAAGAAACAATTCAGGGCACAGAAAAGAAAATTCAAGACACGGTAGATCAGGTCTGGAAAATTTCTCAAACAAAATGACCGAAAAATATTAGTTAAAAAACAAAACATCAAAGGATAAATCCAGAAGGTCCAATATTTGGAGTTTCCAGGGAGAGAATACATGGTCACAAGTAAATACAGCTTTGGTTTTGACCTATAAAATCAAGCTATATACATCTACATAATGAAATACTATACAGTTGTTTTAAAAAGAAGTAGATCTACATATGCTAACATGAAGCAATTTCTAAGATAGGTGAAAAAAAAATGAGTGCATGCAGTACGCTACCACACATCCATAGGATTACTTCTGGAAAGACCCACGAGACTCGTAACTGATTGTCTCTGGACTTAGAATGGTATAGGGCTTTCATTTTCACTATGCTCTGGACATTTTGAAACACCATAAGCATATACATTTTCAAAGATTATTTTTCTTAATCAACTATGAAAAAATGGATTTCAGAAAGAATGTTAATGTTAATAGCTTTCCCAGTGTAAGAGTATAGGCACACTGGACAGAAGGAAGGAGAGGCAGAGATAAGTGTAGGGATGCTAATCAACGAATATCCTCACTCATCTTGTAAAATAGGGTACCAGTCACTCTGGGCCCCACCTCTGGCCAACAGCTACATCAAACATACAGGAAGGATACTCCACAAAGCAGAACCCACATGCTGTTTTCTTCATTTTATCCAGGCCCATGATGATTTTCTTTATGTCACCACTTTTGCTGAAGAGTTCATAGATTTGTTCTTCAGTTGTATAAAAGGAAAGATTTCCAACATACAATGTACAGCTTTTCTTCAGCAATTTTTCCTGTTCTTCATTGTCACCCTAGTATTTCCAAGAGCAAAGTGAAAAAAGAAAGGCACAAAACAATGTGAAGCGTATGCTCCAAGTTATATTTTTTAAAAGCATGAATATACATGGATACCACACACAAGAAACAGGTAATATGTCTGCCTCTAGGGAGAATCAAGGGACTGCAAGTCAGATCTCCATGTATGGAAGTCTCATTTAATTCTCAGAGTTGAATGAAGTAGGTCCTAATTTATTATCCTCATTCTACCTGAGGGAAGACAGTTAAGTAGCTTGTCCAGGGTCACACATATAATCAGTAGTTGTAGCTGGAATCCAAACCCAGTCTTATCCCCAATCCCATACTTCCTTAAAAGTTCACAGGACAAGAGTCATTTTAACGATACATTAAAAATAGGTTTTCCAGGACTCTGGAATGAGACATTAAATAAAGTAGATTCACTTTATCACTGCTGTTACTGATTTGTTAAAATTATGGTCAAGAAGCATTTTCCTTTTTCCTTCTTTTCTCACACATACAAGTCATGTCCCACCAAACAGCCTACAGTTTAGGACAACTGGTATAAGTACTTATTTAAGGTACGATAATAATGTGGATCCCATTCAGGAAACACTGTAGAAATTCTACAAGACAGTATCTTACTACTATCTAAATGAAGCTATAGGCTTTAGACTGCAGAGATAAACAACAGCAAAAGTTGAATCCTTTCACTGTTTTAATCTTGCAGGATGCTTGAAATTCAGGATGGTTATGATGTGGAACTTTCTAAAGTAATGAGACCTGTAAAAGTGATAGAATGAAAAATCATGCCTGGCATACAGTAAGCATTTAAAAACAGTTGACTGCGTGAAAATCTAAGATCCTTCTCAATTTGACCTCAAATTTCCATTTCCCTACCCTACTAATGCATTTTAAACATTCTCCACACCTACCTTCTTCTGTATGTGACCCCTCCTTTCCCCGTCACAGGGAATTTTCTGAATCCTCACAGCCCCTCCCTTTCCACTCATCATTTCTGCCTAGATTATGATCACTTACCTCCATTGTAAATCTGTACATTTACAGTCCTTCCATTTACAATCCCATAATCCCTAGAGGATTATGAAGTCTTAGGGTGTGGAAACTGTCTTCCCTCTCTAAGGTTTAGCAGAAGGCTTCAGCAACAGCACTCAATACAAATTTACTAAACAACCACTAGTTAATGAGTGTCAGTCACCTCCACCCCATCCCCGCCTTTGCTGATACTGAAGAACCCACCTTTAATAGCTGTAGCCTCCCCCTTTTCCACAGAATCTGCTGTGACGTGGGCCAAACGAAAATTTCCCTCTTCTGAAACCCAGCAGTTCTCCGATCTTGACATCCAGACACTTAACATGCTGGTCCCCCCTCTACACTCCAAGGGCTCCCTAAAAGTGGAGGCAGGGCTCAACTGTGTCTGCCGCTCACCACGTACAACTTGTGGAGGGCCGTTTAACTAGCCCAAGGAGAGGACGCGAAACGCCAAAGCGCAGTTTGGCTGATGTAACTGAAAATTTAAAAATAATTAAAAGCCCCGGTATCTGGGTCAGGATGGCGCCTCCACATGCTCCACGTGTCAAAAAGACACCGCTTTCCCTCATCATAAAGTCACCTTCCCGCCGCACCGTTCGGGAAAACCTGAGACGCCAGTACTACTGCCGCCCGTCTGCACTGCCCCGGGGATCAGGCAGCGGCTGCTAGGGAATGTGAGAGCGAGCCTCAAATTCCCTGCCTACGAGAGAAGAGGATTCAGTGATATCCAAACGCCCTTTCAGAATCCATTCCACAGCAGGCACCGAGGCTTCCCTTCGCGTTTCGGGATACCAGGGAATGGGAGACGACACAATGAGACAAGAGCAAACCAATTCTCAGCCTTCTGGCCCGGGGCCTCCCCTTCTCGCTGCCCCGCTTGCCTCACCCGGAAGTGCTGGTCCCGGTACTGGCTCAGCTCGACGTAGGAGTCGCTGCGCAGCGCCTTCAGGAGGCCACCCGACATAACGCACAGATTTCGGTCGAGGACGCCGCCACTGCGAGAAAAACGAAGCCGCCCCGGCGGTAGCGGAACCGGAAACGCTCGGAGGCCGCTGTGAAAAGTCTTAATCCCGTGCTCCAATCCCAGCGCGGCAGTGTCGTCATCCGGCGGCGCCGGCGCAGACGTGGTCCGTAGTCAGGCGTCGCCGATCAGAAGTGAGAGCGGCGTGCTCTGGATTCCGGGACGCTCCGAGGATGATTCTACGGCGGCTGCTGGCCGCCCTGTTGCACAGCCCGCAGCTGGTGGAGCGTCTCTCTGAGTCGCGGCCCATCCGGCGTGCGGCGCAGCTCACCGCCTTCGTACTGCTGCAGGCCCAGGTACACGGACAGGACGCGGCCCGGCGCCTGCGAGCCCTCGCGGCAGGGACCGCGGGCTCCCTGGGCTGCCGCGCTGCCCGCTTCAGAGACACCTTCATTCAGGAGCTACGCCGCAGCCTCCGGGAACGCCCGCGGCCACCACCAGGTAGCCAGAAGGGCCCGGGAGCAAACCCCTAAACCCAGGCCGGGCCGAGTCGAGGTCGCCTGCTTTCCCTTCCGGGCTCGACACCGGCCTCGGCGCTATGAAGTCATCCCGGACACTACGCATGGCTTGGAATCCGGACTCAGATGGTCCGCCTACAGAGGTCCCGCTCATCAGAGAGCCCAGGCCATACCGACACCCCTGGTGAAGGGAGCCCTGTGATCGGTCGGGACACAGCGTATGAGGAAAGCCCCCGAAGCCTGACAGAAGTAAAGACTGGTACCTGATACACCGCGCGGGCAGAGCGCCATGGACCAAAGTACAACCGGAAAGAGGGTCTGCCCTCTGAAATGGGACTAAAACTAGTGATGGATGCTGCTGCCTGTGCACTGATATAGCAGGACACTACTTCCAGGGGAGATCCTGGATGAAAAGACAATCCTGCAGTTGCCAAAATCCTCTGATTAAATGTGTGAGCTGAGAAATGGGTATTGTTACTGGACAAGGTTCTTTTGCCCCATGCGTAGAAAGCCAAACGCTGAGATGCAGAGGTTTGCAGCAAAGAGAGGGTTAACGCTCAAGGCAGCTAAAGGAGGAGGAGAACTAGTCTCAGATCCGTCTTCCCCAAGGCAAGGGGCTTCGGGTATTTTGGGGATAAAGAATAAAGAAGCAGGGCGGCCTGAGACGTGGGGAGCGTGGGGGAAAGGTGATTGGAGAAAGGTGTGATAATTGTAGTTCTGCACAGGTGTAACTAAGCCACATGCATCTGCAGCTTGAAAAATGGAGGCTTTAGCACCACCTGCCTCTGCCGGTGGAGTTTTCGGCCCTCTGATGTCAAAAGGTCAGGAGCATGCCCAGAGCTTGAACTAGACACAGCCAACTGCAAATTCCTGGAAAACAACTCCATCAAACATCTTATTGTTTAGGCTTTGTGCTGCTTGGAGGCCTTGTGAGTCTTAAAATGACCTTGATTAGTGAAGGCAGGTGAAATGGATTGACTCATTACCCATGGTTTCAGTGTGAGCTCCCTACTTCTCTGGCAAGGTGGATTTAGGATTCCTGGGGACTTGTAGGCCTATGGTAATAGTAGTTAGCACATATTGAGTACTTACTCTGTACTGGGCACTTGCTAACTGCACTCTGTGTGGGTTATCTCACTCCTTAAGACAACTTTCATATGAGGAAGTATAAGGCTACTTAAGTTGCCCAAGGCCTTACAGAGTGGAATGTGAATACAGGTGTTTGACTCCAGGGCCCACATCCCTAATCACATTTACCCTGACCTTCAAAGCCTCCCTTCCCTGCCACCAACCACTATCATCACTGGGTGTTAGGACAACTGCCTACCATGGAACAAGCTACCTGGATTCCTTGTCCCTATTTTAGAGGGTCTGGGATGCACTCTAAAGGCTATGCTCCAGCTAACAAACCCACGATTAGGAAATCCATTGTATGCATTGATTGTCTCTAATCAGGCTACACAGTTCATCTTGCAATCTAGAAAGCTCGAAGCCCAAGAAGCTTTTAGGCTGGTGATCAGTTTGTACTCTGGCATTCTGATAGTCACTGGATAGGGTGGAGAAGCAAAAGCAGCCTGTCCTCCACTTTCCTAATGGTCAAAGTTCTGATTTGACATTCCATCCTCCAGTCTTCCCATCAGAGGGGCTTCTATTTAATCCTCTCTGAGGCCAGTGTCCCACTCTCCTAATGACAGAGTTCTAATTTGGCATCCTACCCTCCTGTCCTCCCTCTCCCAGACCAGAGGCAACTCACTGGACTCTCCTTTGACCTTGGCAGTGAGGAGCCAGAGGAGCTTGTTCATTCTACTGCCTTGTTTGCCTCATTGGTTTCAATCCCACTCCTTGGTCTCTGGATCTGAATATCAGAGGAGCAGAATGTTAGCCGTCCCCAGCCCAATCCCTTACCCTCCACATAAACAAGCACACTCACAGTTGGGTCTTTTTCTAGACTAGCAGAGACAAAAAGGAAGTGCAGGAAGCAATGAAGCTTCTGGACAAGCTGGCCACTTGGTAAGAAAGGAAGGAAAGCAAGAAATGAAGGCAGTTTATTTTTTGCGGAAGAAGTGTGAAAACTAATTTCCCTCCGTTTTTGTAAAAGGAGCCTGAGAGCAGAGAGAGAGAACTGGGTCCTTTCTGCTCCAGCTAGAGGAGATTTGGATGCCTTCCCGCTTTGTTGGAGAAGCCTCCAGTGTTCGTAGTCAGTGGCTTGTCATCCCACCAGGTACCCTATTACTAAAGAAGCAGACCAAATTCTTCCCACCATCCCCAGTGACAACAATCTCCCAACATACCTTTCAGGCTCTTCTGAGCTTTGTCAGAAAGTGAAGCAGGGAAGTAACTGACTCCACTATCCTGCAGGACAATTCCAAATCACCCCTTGGTGCCACACAAATCTAGATACCAACACTTTACAGACAAATTTGTTACAGGTCATATCACTACAGTCTACACGGACTGCTACACCAACAGCTCCTCCAGGGAATTCTGAGGTTGTGAACCCAACTGGGGAAGAGAAGTCCCGAGAAGCCCAGAGGAATTTGGGACCTTTGAATCTGGGGTGTCTCAAGGTGGCATTTGGTTTTATCTGTTGGGCAGAAAAGCCATCTTTGGCTGCAAAGTAAATAAGTGCTGTCGGGTGCCAGAGATGATGCTAAGCAGTACAGGTAGGAAGATCAATCTGAAGTTCGTAACAAACCAACCAAAACAACAGTGAACTGTCATGAACAGGTACTGTAGAGTTTTAAAGAGGGAAATATCCGAACAGCCAGCTCAGGAGAGAGATCCTTGGCATCTCCTCCCAAGTTGAGTAACATCATTTTAGTAGTTTGAAATCAGCCACGGTAAGAGTATTTACACCACACAAGTCAGAAAACACTACAAATGGGGGCTAGTTTGCCCTTAGAGAACGGGTTGCTAAACATTTACTAGCATGGCGCTGACTTTTCTCTCCCTTGGGGTTGGAGTCCTGAGCAAAGTGTGGCACTAGGACCCAGCAGCAGCCACAGAGCAGCTTGCCTGCGGTGGGTGGAGCTTTAAGATGACCCGAGGCTTTAGCCAGCAGAAGGCGGGACTAGAAAAGCGCTCAGGTTTGGTCGGTTGTATAGGTTTGGCCGCCTGCTCTGTGCTCCTCCAGCATACAGCTCTCAGTGGCCTGGGTGCTTCTTGTTCTCACGAGATGGCAAGGGCGTGAGGAGGGAGAACGAGGACAAGCTTAGTGCCACAGCCCCTCATATTCCCAGCGGACCGGGCGGGGGCGCCCTGTGTTGTGAGGAGCAACACGCCCCGGTCTGATGGCTTCCACCAGGGCGGCAGGTGTGGGTTTGGCCCGGCGTCTGCTCTCCGTCCTGTGAAGGGGATCCAGACAGAAGCTTTGAGCTTGGAGAGTGACCAGACCACATTTAAGGTTTTGTGCTCAAGTGCCACCAGATACTGACTGAGCCTTCTATCTCCATTCCCACTGGGGCCAACTGAGAAGGGAGAACATCTGGGCTTGATCCCTCAAGGGTGAGATGCAGAAACGTTCCATCACCTCTCTCAGGGACAGGAGTAAGAGAGTGGGTGGGCAGAAAAGTTCCAGAACTACTTTTTTTGGTAATAACCAAGCACTGAGACGGTAGGTAGGCCCTGAAGTGCCATTAAATATGCCACACCCACTTCTATGCTTACAGAGCTTTGGGAGAGACATGCCTGTCTGGCCAGGGAACATGTGCTGCAGACCCAGGAATGACACAGTGTTAGCTGGCAGACACCTCAGAGACCTTCTGATCCATTGTACAGACTGGAAAACTGAGGCTGGGTGAGGGGAAGGGGCTCTCTTAAGATTACATAGCCAGTGTGTAGCAGACCAGGGACGAGAACTAACTCCTCTGAATATGAGCTACCTGCTCTTTCTACATCACTACACTGCCTCCTTCCAGGTATCTAGGAAGCCAAAGGGTTGTCATGACAGCAAGAGGTAAGGCATCCTGGAAGGTTTGGGGCGAGTCATTCAGGAAAGTCATTAGGAGATTGTTGTCTCCTTTCACAATCAGGTGCTATTTATATGTTTAAAACATCACAGTGGCTGGAAGGAATAGGGCAGGAACAGGCAGTTTGCGTCATTGATTTCACCAGGTTCTTTGGGGACCTTGGCATCAGGACTGTGACTGGTCAGATCTTTGGTTTTTGAGGGAAGATGGGTGTCAGTTTACCCAGAAGGTGGAGCAGTCAAAAGCTGTGCACAGGAGAGGTGGGGATTCTGGAAGGGAAAGGGAAGGAAGAGAGTCAGGGCTCTGTCCCAGCCCAGCTCTCTACCTAGAAGGTGGAGCAGCACCTTCACCTATGGCTGAGTCTTGGGCAGGGGCTTTTCTGTCATATTGTCAGGCTTCTCCCCCAGCTCCAGGATGTGAAGGCTGAGATGGTACCTCCAAGCCCCACTCAGCAGGGAGGACAGGGCCGGTGGGTCCTCCAGAGTCAAGTGGGGAAAGATGAGTGTCTCACTCTTGAGGGGGAAGCTGCACTTCTTCATGGCAGACCTGGTGGTGCCAGGGGTCACCACAAAAAGGCGGCAGAGCCACGGCCCACCAGCCACGTGGCAGGCTGGTCGTCTGGTGAGGTTGCTGAGGGCTTGGCACAGGAGCTGGTCCTCAGCCCCGCCCATGTCCACCACCTCCACAGGCGAGCCGAGGCCCGGGAGGTGCAGGAGGTGCCGGGGGGGCATGTAGGTGTGGGTGAATAGGAGTGTGTAGTGGGTGGGTACCTGTGGGAGCGCAGGAGCGCGAACCACCTGCTCCAGGTGCCCCAGGCCAGGCACTAGGCCCCCCTGGTGCAGGCAGCCGAAGAAGAGGGCACCCAGGGCATTGAAGAGGACCAGGGTGCCCTTGCAGGGTGCCAGTTGGGTCTGTAGACTACAAAGCAGGACGAGGGGGACCAGGAGGGGGATTAGGAACCGAGCCTCCTGGTGGCTAAAGACAGACAGCAGGGCCAGGGGCATGAAGTAGAGGAGCAGGAGGTGAGACCTGGGGCTGGACTGCAGGCTTCGGGCAGCCAGTGCCCTTGGGAAGCCCATCTGTGTGAAGGCCTGGAGGCAGGCTCGCAGCTGTTGCCACGCGGCCTGCAGGGCGTGGGCATGCAGCACCCCAAAGAGCAGGAAGCCATTGACTGCCAGGTGAGTGAGCCGCATGTGTGTGCCATGCCTCGCCAGGTTTACGGGATCCAGGTTGTAGTACAAGAAGTTGGCAGGTGTAAGGACAAGGGTACTGGGTCTAGATGGACTGGAGAAATAGCAGCTGTCCACAGCCACAAACCCCACTGCTGTGAGGGTCGCCCCTGGGAGCAGCACCAGGGCTTCCTTGGTCAGCGACTTGAAGCTGGGGTTTGTGGCTCCATAAGTACCCCAGAGGAAGAGGGGGACCAGAGCAAAGGCCAGAAAGGTGGGCCGGTTGAAGAAGCCAGCAGCCATGACACCCCCAAGAAGCCAACTGTGCCACGGCGGGCCTGGAGCAGGCTTCTTGGGAGTGCAGCTCCCAGCTACACGGGGGGATACCAGTACCAGCAGCCACGCAAAGAGCAGCCCCTCAATGGCATTGGAGAAGGTCCTTGTGTAGAAGACCAAGGTGACGTAGGAACCAGACAGCAGGACCAGGGCGTTCCAGCGCTCCGCCCCCCAGCGTGGGGCTAGGTGGTACACGGCCAAGTCCAGGGCAAAGGAGAGGGAAGCGAGGAGGAGGCGGGGCCCGACAAGCAGCGCATAGCCGCTCACCGGGCCAGGCCACGGCCCCCACTCTTCCCAGAGCCTGAGCAGCCAGAAGGCGGAGCCAGAGGTCAGCAGTGGGAAGACCACTGTACGGCAGGGGCTGCTGGGGTGAAACTCCCAGGGCCGCGCGGCCTTTATGCCCAGGACGTCCTCTGCAGAGAGAGAAGGAGAGGTGAGCCAGGTCCCAGCGCAGAGGATATTACGGACAAAATCCTAGGATGGCCCCCAAGATTTTCCAGCCCCCTGGTGTACATGCCGGACATAATCCCTGGGACTGGGAAGATGACAGAGTTCACTCCTGTGATTAGGTTACGTCACAGGGGTCAGCTGACCCTAAGATACAGAGATCACCCAGATGTGTGTGACAAAAATCACATGAGCCGTATAAATCAGAGACTTCTCTCCAGCTGGTGGCAGAAGAGGACATCAGAGGTGAGAAGGATTTGCTGGTTGAAAGGTGGAAGGGGCAGTTGGCAAGGCATGTGGGTGGCCTCTGGGAGCTGAGAGCAGCCCGTGGCTTACAGCGAGCAAGGAAATGGGGCTTTAGTTCCATAGCCTCAATGAACTAAATGTGTTCAACAGCAAGAATCGTCTTGGAAGCAGATTTTCTCCCAGAGCTTCCAGACAAGAACTCAGCCCAGCCCATACTATGATACCCTGACCAGAGAGCCCAGGCTGCACTTCTTCTCATTTACAGAACTGTGAGCTGCTGGTTTTAAGCTGCTAGGTCTGTGATGGTTCGTTACACAGCTCACACCTGGGAAGTGAGGTAACAGTGTGTCCTGGACAGGATGTATGAGGAGGAGCAGGGGGAGGCCCCATTCCTCTCCTTGAGTTCTAAAGTCTCCAAAGTCAGAGTCAAAAACGCATCTCCGTGATTATGACTGTTAGCCAGGACAGCCAGTGTGAGAATGGGGGAAGGGAATAAGCAACTGTGGTTATGGTCAAAAGCGACTGGTTTTGTCTATGATTCTTAATGTTTAAAATTAAGAATATACTCATGTAATTAAAATTACTTGCTGCCTGGGGCTAGTCTGTGACTCTGTGCCCCACTGTCCCAGAGCTCTAAGGGGTGGGGGTGAGGAAAATGAACTCTTAATTTTTGCATCTTAGCTCCAAGCTCTACAACATCTCACATTTATTTGATAACACTGCTGGTTGTCTAAGGCTCTTTGCTTCTCCTTATTCTTCTGGCCTTTTGGCAGTTTTTTCCTCTCTGTCAGAAGGTGAAAGGGAAACAGAAAACCTCGGATCAGATCAATCTGGCTGCTTTTTACTGGCTCAGGTTATAAAAAAACGGGGGGGGGGGATTGTGGAAAAATAAACTGGACCTTTCAACTTTAAAAACAAATCCACCTGTTGAGCCCTGTGGCAGAGATAGCTGATATCTCCCCAATCAATATCCATTCCTTCCTTCATCCTTAGTCTCTTTAGCTGGGCATTTGGTCAGATATAAACACTATATTTTTTAGCTTCCATTTGCAGGTACGTGTGGTCACATGATACATTCTGACCAATGGGATGGAATGGGCAAAAAGTATGTGACTTTCAAAATATGCCCTTAGGGCTTCCCTGGTGGCGCAGTGGTTGAGAGTCCGCCTGCCGATGCAGGGGACGCGGGTTCGTGCCCCGGTCCGGGAAGATCCCACATGCCGCGGAGCGGCTGGGCCCGTGAGCCATGGCCACTGAGCCTGCGCGTCCGGAGCCTGGGCTCCACAACGGGAGAGGCCACAACAGTGAGAGGCCCGCGTACTGCAAAAAAAAAAAAAAAATATATATATATATATATATATATATATATATATATGCCCTTAAAGAAAGTAGGCATGCCTAGCTCTCCTCTGGTGGCGGGAAAGACTTGGTGTCAGACCTGATGCCTGGAGCACAAGCAGCCATCTTGAACCATGAGGAGGAAGCCTTGTGACCACAGCATCTGAAAGGCCTCAAGGTTTCCAGCAACCATCTTCATGATGTGTCCTATACCACCTAGAAGTTAAGTTCTAAAAAGTGAGCATTCTAGGTCTGGGTTCCCTCAGCCATCACATGAACCTACAGAAGAAAAGTTTCGTTATTATTTTATGTTACAGCCCTGTGTAAGTTTCCCCAATCACTGGGGAAGCCCAACTCTAAAATCCTTCCACTGAGAAGCCCAAAATAGCTTTTGTTCTGAATGACCCGTACTGTTGTTATAAGCAGGAAGATGTCAAAGAGGCTGGCATTTCATCGGTATCATTTAGAAGGTCAATGTCACCACTCAGGAAGGAGATGCGAAGTCCCCACTCCCAAATTATTATGCCAAAGAGGCTTGTGGATTTACTGCTCATCTGCACAGACATTTTTCTCCCTCCGCACTAAATAGCCAATCAGCTCCTTGACCAGACTTTGCTGCAGCTTATTGTAACCACACATGGGGAGCTTTACCTGCCATGACCTCAGGAGACTGGAAGAACTCATCTGGGTGCACGTAGCCTGTCTGCGGAAGGAGACACCACACCAGGCGGAGCAGGCTGAGGCTGCCCCACAGCACCCTGGCTGCCATCTTCATATCAAATTGCTGCCAGGACACAGGGCCAAGAGCCTAGGATGACTTCAGCTGCTACAGATGCTATTCTGGTTCCACAGACCTGCATCTGAGGAGCATAGCATTTGTTGGTTATTATAAATTATATGTTCAGTTGCCTGAACAAACTCAATATGGGTCTACACACAATAAAAATGTTAGTAATAATAGCTGCTATTTACTAAGTACCTGCTAAATGCCAGGAACTTTACATCCATATCTCAATTAATCCTTTCCACAGTCTGGGGCAGTGGGTCGTATTATCTCCATTTTACAGATGGGGAAACTGAGGCCTCTGTTGAGTAACCTGGTTACTTGCTAACCATATTTGCTAAGTGTCTATATATGGCATTTGCTAAATATTTTTCCTAATATGACATTTTGCTAAGTGTCTAAATATGACATTTGCAGGTAGGAGTAGGGTACCTTCCAAATCTGGGTCTCACAGCCCCATCCTATTCACCAGCTCCTATTCACAAGCAAGCATGGCAGCCTGGCTCTTACACTTCTGAAAACTTAGGAACCTCAATGGATTCCATCCATTTCTTTGCAAAAACGAACTACATTCGACCCCATGGTCTTCAGTCACTCCCTCCAACTTTCACACATCCTGGATCCGACCTTTTGGAAGGTGATGGAAACACTGCTGGGGTTTGAATGTTTGTGCCCACCCCCTCCCCAAATTTATATGTTGAAATTCTAATTCTGAAATTCTAATGGTATCAGGAGGTGGGGCCTTTGGGAGCTGCTTAGGTCATGAGGGTGGAGCCCTCGTGAATGGGATTAGTGTCCTTATAAAAGAGACACAACCCGTTTATAAAAGAGCTCCCTCACCTCTTCCACCATGTGAGGACACAGCAAGAAGTTGCTGGCTATGAACCAGGAAGAAGGCCTTCATTATGCTGGCACCCTGATCTCAGACTTCCGGCCTCCAGAACTGTAAGAAATAAAGTTATGTTGTTTAAAAGCCACCCAGTCTGTGGTATCTTGTTAAAGCAGCCCAAACAGACTCCTCTTGGTGGAGGTTCTCACTCCCTTGACTCAAAGATCAGTGGGAATCTGAGTCCACAGCATGATGGACCTTTTTATCAACACCAGTAAATTATCACGGGTGCATAGAAAAACAAGTCTGACAACGTGTTTGTTACTCCTCCAGAAATACATATGGTCCCCTGACTTCCTGACTTTGATATTTTAAAGCTTGACCATAAACAGCTATTGTTCTCAGGTATGACATCAAGTCGTAACAGAGGAGACAAGACAAAGTGAAGCAACAGAACAGGGATCTGGCAGATGATGACAAGGAGCTTCCTGATACTAAAACCTCCTAGAGCTTAAAAGATACGTTTTGCAGCCTCTGCTCAAACTTTGCAACTGAATTGTGCAGACTATTTTTCCAGAGCCAGTGAATATCCTGACTTTTAGAGTTTTCAGATAGAAGATGAGGCCAAACTTAGCACTGGGAAGCAAAGGTTGAATCTGAATTTTTTTCATTAATAGCCAATTTGATACAGCAGGACAGGACAGGGGTGTGGGGTGGAGATAGGGGTAGGGGCAAAGCACGATACCCATCATACAGGACAAACTTTGCGGTCCTGTAGGCCTGGTTCAGATTCCAACTCTGCCATTAGGAGCTGTGTTACCTTGGACAAGCTGCCTATATCCCTAAACCTCAGATTCCTTATCAGGAAAGTCAGATAATAATATCAAGCTCACAGGGTTGAGGGAGATTTAAGAGCTGATGCGTGGAGGGCACTTAGTATACAGAGTTTGCACGTATAAGTGACCAAAGCTAAAAGCTATTACTACTTTTAGTTGAGGCACAAATAATGATCCATGCTGCTCCAGACACCTAGGTGTTAGTTTGCAACCTTCTTGGGAGCTTCTGAAACTGGCCCCATAGGTGAAGGGCAGGGAGAGACTGAAGAAAGAGGCAAACCACTGCAGATTGGTAGGTGGCAGGTTTAAGAAGCAAGAGAACCTACTTACCAAGCTTGTCTTGGGTGGCTGCAAGATGAACAGATCTCCACACCCGCCTGCCAGAATCCTGAAGTTTATACAGAGGACTGAACTGGGCTCCATCACGTACAACGTCCAGATGGTCTCAGCACCACATGACTATCTCAAAGCTGTGTCCTTGGGCAGCTTCTAGCGTGAGGAAGACAAGCAGAGCACACATTCCAAGGATGGGGAGGTGGTGAGGGGCCTCCAGTTGCCAGGGTCCAGCTCGTGGGTCACATGCTCTCTATGACCTCCTCCAACACTAGGAGATCCTCAAAACCAGCACTTCTACTGACTACGATAATAAACAGGATTTGGTATAGTCCAATTGTCAAGATACATTTATGCATGTGTTTGAAGCTTTTCTCAAGTATAGAACTTTTTTTTCAAGTATGGAACTTTCACTACATGATTAGATTAAAACACCAAATCCATTACACTGATAGGGAACACAGAAACCCAGCCTGCCCCGCCCTGGTGTGAGTCGGTACATAGCAAGCCTGGGTCCTAGTCTGTACTATTTTCCTTCTGCAGCAACAGAGGAGATTCATCCTGTTTAGTGCCCACCATCTATTCCCCCTTTCCAGTTAACAGTAGTCAGAATTCCCACTCAGAACTGTACTCTTCACCCCCATCACCTATTTTCAGCTATGTGGCTTGGGATTTGATCCCATCCCCAACCCAGGTATAGACCCTGAATTGTTTAAGCCAAATAACATTTCCCATCCCACTGGCCACACTAATTGGTTCAGGGTTGGGTGCATGACACGCTGGTCTGATCAGAGGAACTAAGAAAAGTACCGATAAAGGTGCGTCTTGGCCCTTCTCTTCTCTGCCAGGCTTGGTGGGATGAGGCTGCAGGGGTGAGAGGGACATCACTCCTTTGCTGGTATTAATAGTCTCTCCCACCTTTGTAAGTATTCCTCTGTGTTGTGGTGAAAAATGTGTCCTCTGCACCTTCCTGGGGCTGACGAGCAGGTCTTACAGAAGTACTCCACTCTAACATTCCAATCTCATATTCCCTGACTTTGTCTGTATAAATTGGGGAAATCATGCAGTGTTTTTGGTGAATAGCACACCTCTTCCTGCTTTACACTTCACCTTTAGGGACATGCTGGGACTTGAGACTAATTGTAGGTCTAGAAGCAAAGGGAGGGGTGGGAGTGGGTCCTGAGGAGAAACAGCACTGTCTTGCAAAGCAGCTGCTTTGGGGAGGCCATTACAGTTTCCAATGCAGGGTTAATCCCCTCAGATGCCAGTGGAAAGTCTGCTTCTACTGCTCGAAAGGTCTCACCAGAATTGAGGGACTCAACATCCCCATCTCTCTCAGGGTCTTCCCACTTGTCCTCATTCCAACTTTCAGTATCCCATCTCTTCGCAATCAGTGCCCTCACTTTAACAGTAGATACCATTGAGACTGGGAATTCAATTTGCATTATAATTCAGCCACTCACAGAGTGAGATATGGGGTTTGTTTTTCGGCCAGCTTTTGGGTCATTTTATGAGGATTTTGAGCTGGGAATTTAAAGCCTTGAGCTTATCCTTCTCTTTTCCCAATTTGTCCAGCACAGTTAGGAACTACCAGCCAATCTCATTATACTATTTAGTTTGACTAAAATGTTCGAAGGTCACCCAGGAAATTTCCCTGGTGGTCCAGTGGTTAGGACTCAGCGCATTCACTGCTGAGGGCCTAGGTTCAATCCCTAGTCGGGGAACTAAGATCCCACAAATCTCGTGGCATTGCCAAAAAAAAAAAAAGTTCAAAGGTCATCCAAACCCTTGCCTGGAGTATCCAATGGCAATATTTTTCATATCTCTAATATCATCACTCCATGGACTACCAGTACCCTCTTTACCACTTGAAATAGAGTCATTTGTGCCTTTAAATCTAATCAGACTACAGAAACAGTTCCAGCAAATCCAGGACCTATTCAGGAAACTTATCCTTAAGATTCTCTTCCTCTAGAACCACCTCCAGGACCAAAATCTGTCAGTCAGAGAAAGAGAATCAGTAGGAGACCTATATTAAGAAGATTTATTGCAAGGAATTGGCTTATGCATTTGTGGGGCTGGCTAGGTAAGTCCGAAATCTGCAGGGTAGGTCACTGGGAAGGGCAGGCAGCAACTTTTGGGCAGGAGCTGAAGCTGCAGTCCACAGTGGGAGTTTCTTCTTATTCAGGAAAGCCTTAGCTCTGCTCTGAAGGCCTTTCAACTGATTACAACAGGTCCATACAGATTATTATTAGAATAATCCCCCTTACCTAAAATCAAGTGATTATGGACTTTCATGCATCTATAAAATACCTTCACAGCAACACTTAGTGTTTGACTGAATAACTGGGAACTCTAGCCTACACAAACTGACACAAAAAACTGACCATCACACCCTAAATAATTCAGTGTTTGTAACTGTTTGAATTTTAGATCAATGGGATAATTCTTTATGTAACTCACTGATGATTTGCTTTTTTCCCCCAATGTTCTGATAATGGTATTCACCATATTGTTCTCTGTAGCTGCAGTTCCTTTCATTGCTATACGGGCTATACGGTATTCCCCTGGGTGAATATACTGAAGCTTATTTACTTACCCTTCTACTGTTGTTTATCAGCTAGGTTACCTCCAGGGGGTTACAAGATTTTTCTTTTTTATTCATAACAAAGAAAAATAAACTGCTATAGGAATAAAGACGCAGACCTCCTAGAGAACGGACTTGAGGTTATGGGGAGGGGGAAGGGTGAGCTGTGACAGGGCGAGAGAGAGTCATGGACATATACACACTAACAAACGTAGTAAGGTAGATAGCTAGTGGGAAGCAGCCGCATGGCACAGGGATATTGGCTTGGTGCTTTGTGACAGCCTGGAGGGGTGGGATAGGGAGGGTGGGAGGGAGGGAGACGCAAGAGGGAAGAGATATGGGAACATATGTTTATGTATGACTGATTCACTTTGTTATAAAGCAGAAACTAACACACCATTGTAAAGCAATTATACCCCAATAAAGATGTTAAAAAAATAAAATAAAATAAACTGCTATAAACATTAGTATTCAAGAGTTCTCTGAAGTACATACCTAGAAATGGAATTCCTGAGTCATAGGGTATGCATAGTTTTTTATTTTATTTTTTAAAAAATTTCTCAGTTTTTAATTTCTAATATGGTAAATAGCTACAGCTCACATAAACAAAAGCTCTTTGGGGTCCTCAATAAATTTTTAATGGGATCTTGATACTAAAATGTTTAATATAAGCTGGGTGAGGGAATAAATGCCCATTCAAAAAGAGAAAGTCAAATCCCATTATCAAGAGAATAAGAAGGATGTATTTAAAATTCAAATGAAGAAATCAATGCTGTAGTTAAAGGAAGAAAGAATTCAGAAATAAACAAAGATATTTTCAGTAAGATTAAGAAAAAAGGTGTTTTAGGCAAAAGATCCATATGGGTATGCCACTTTTAACTTCAGATAAGGCCAACTGTTTTCCAAAGGTTGCTACCAGCTAGCAGATAGTGTAGTGCCCCTGTTTCATATGCTCACTTATACTTGGTATTGTCTGACGTTTTGATTTTGTGACTCTCATAGGTATTAACATGCATTTCCTTGATTACTAATATGGTTAAACACCTTTCCTTTTCCTTTTTTGGCTGCGCCTCGAGGCATGCGGGATCTTAGTTCCCCGACCAGGGATCGAACCTGTGTCCCCTGCAGTGGAAGCACAGAGTCCTAACCACTGGACTGCCTGGGAACTCCCGAACACCTTTTCAAAAATTTGTGAAATGTTTCTTCTGTGGAATTCCTTTTGAAACACTGGCTGTCTATCTTTTTCTTACTCCGTATAGGAATTCTTTATATAGTCTTTATATTTATTGCATGACAAATATCCTTTTCTAGTTTGTGGCTTGTATCCTTAACTCATTTCTATTCCTAATATTGGTTACTTGTGCCTTCTTTTTGTTTCTTGATCATTGTCACCAGAATTTTGTCAATTTTATGAATATTTAAAAAAAATCAACTTCTGGCTTTGTTCATCTTCTTTTAAAACCTTTTTCTTATCTATAGTTTTTTTTCTTCCTTTTACTTTTTGGGGTGTTATTTTGATTGGACACTTAGCTCATTAATTTTGAGACTTTAACTTTTGAGCTTATTAATTTTTGAGCTTTTCTATGAGAAATATTTAAGGTTATATATTTCTCTAAATACTATATTAACTGCATCCCACAGGTTTTGTTATGTAATATTTTCATCAGCTCTTGTTTCTAAATATTTTCTAATTCCATTGTAATTTCTTCCTTGACTAATGCTTCATGGCTGAAGCAGTTGATTTTTTGATTAAGACTTTATTTTTTGGACTTCCCTGGTGGTGCAGTGGTTAAGAATCCACCTGCCAATGCAGGGGATATGGGTTCGATCCTTGGTCCGGGAAGATCCCACATGCCACGGAGCAACTAAGTCTGTGTTCCACAACTACTGAGCCCACGTGCTGCAACTACCAGAGCCCGTGCTCCGCAACAAGAGAAGCCACTGCAATGAGAAGTCCGTGCACCGCGATGAAGAGTAGCCCCGGCTCAACTAGAGAAAGCCTGCGCACAGCAACGAAGACTCTACACAGCCATAAATTAAAAAAAAAAAAATTAATTAAAAAGAAAGACTTTATTTTTTTTATAGCAGTTTTAGGTTCACTGCAAAATTGAGAAGAAGATATAGAAGTTTCCCACATATACTCAACCCCTACACATGCATAGCCTCTCCCATTATCAATATCCCCTGCCAGAGTGGTACAGTTGTTACAACTGATGAACCTACATCTACACATCATTGTCACCCAAAGTCTACCGTTTCCATTACTGTTTACTCTTGGTGTTGTACATTATACGGGTTTGGACAAATGTTTAATGACATGTATCCACCATTATAGTATTATACAGAGTATTTTCACTGCCTTAAAAAACTTCTGTGCTCTGCCTATTCATGCCCTCACCCCCAGCATTTAATTTTTAATGGTCCAGTTTTGTAGATATTCCACGGATGCTTGAAAATACCATATATTGGATAGTTATTGGATATGGAGTTCTATAGATGCTCATTAGATCATGCTTGTTAATTGTGTTCCTCAAATCTTTTATGTCCTTTATGATTATCTACTGCTTATTCACAGAAAATCACAGAAATGTGTGTTGAAATAGCTCATGAGATAGTGGTCTTGACTAATTTTCCATGTAATTTTGTCATTTCAGCTCATTTTTGAAGCTATATCATTATTTTTTTTTAATTGTTATACCGTATTAGAAAATTGAATATTTTATCATTATACAGTTATCTTTTTATCTCTAATAAGTTTTTTCCCTTAAAGTATTTTGTCTCCTATAGCTATATGACCTTTCTTTTATTTAGTATTTACCTAGTACATCATTTTCCACCCTTTTACTTTCAAACTTTCTGTACACTTATACTTTCATATGTCTCTTGTAAAGAACAAGTAGCTGGATTTTGTTTACCCGGTCTGACAATGTTTGTCTTTAAAATGCAGCTTTATTTCAAAATATTTAAATTTAGTGCAATTATTGATATATTTATTTCTTCCATCTTATACTGTGTTTTCTTTTTTCATGCCTTTCTATCTTTTGTTTCTCTCTCCTTTCTTGCCTTCTTTTGGATTGGTTTTTATTTTCTTCATTCCTTTTTCTCTAACACTTTGGAAGTTATACTCGATTTCTATTATGTTATAAAATGCAGTACATTATTTAATGTTTTAATATTTAGTATAGTATGTGCTATGGTTTTACTATGATGATTCTGAGTGTGATTTTTCTTTAATCATAGTCGGAATTTCTTTGTCTCCTTGACTCTGTGGATTAGGGTCCTTTGTCATCTATAGAAAGCAAAATCCTCCATTATATTTTCAAATATTGCCTCTTCCCTCATCTTTACTCTCTCTCTAGAATTATGACTGAATGTATGATACATCTTCTTGGTCTATCTTCCATGTCTTTTAAACTTCTATTTTATATTTTCCATCTCTCTGCCTCTCCTCTGTTCTATCTTCCATGTCCCTAATCATCCTTTCAGCTGTATCTAATCAGCTGTTAAACTTATCTATTGAATTTTAAATTTCGATTTGTCATTTCTAGGAGTTGTTTGATTTTTTTCTACATCTGCTTCCTCTTTTGTCATATTTTCAAGGCTCTCTCTTTTTTTTTTTTTTTTTTGCGGTACACAGGCCTCTCACTGTTGTGGCCTCTCCCGTTGCGGAGCACAGGCTCCGGATGCGCAGGCTCAGCAGCCATGGCTCACGGGCCCAGCCGCTCCGCGGCACGTGGGATCTTCCCAGACCGGGGCACGAACCTGTGTCCCCTGCATCGGCAGGCGGACTCTCAACCACTGTGTCACCAGCGAAGCCCGAGGCTCTCTTTTATTTACTATATTATATTAAGGGTACTTATTTGATATGCTAGATCTGATAATTCCAACATCTAAAGTTTTTCTGGGGTCCAAATTCTCAGGGAAACTGCCTTTCTTGGATTCTGATGCTAATTGAATTGGGGTAGGGCAATCTCCCCTGAGAGTCTGTATCCATGAGCTTACCCTCATATAGGTTTTCAGCATGAATTCACATGATTAGGCACTACCTCCCCCAAAAGAAAAAAATCCCTGGAGCCAATAATGCGATTAAAAATGATCCCACACTTAACAATGCACATACAGTTATATATATATATTAGGTTGGCACAAGAAATAGCCATGTTCTATACTACCCAAAGCAATCCACAGATTTAATGTGATCCCTAACAAAATACCCATGACATTTTTCACAGAACCAGAACAAATAATCCTAAAATTTATATGGAAGCACAAAAGACCCAGAATTGCCACAGCAATCCTGAGGAGAAAGAACAAAACTGGAGGCATAACCCTCCAAGACTTCAGAGAATACTACAAAGCTGCAATAGTGAACACAGCATGGTATCGGCACAAAAACAGACATATAGATCAATGGAACAGAATAGAGCCCAGAAGTAAACCCAACACCTGTGGTTAATTAACCATCAAAAAAGGAGGCAAGAATATACAATGGAGAAAAGACAGTCTCTTCAGCAAGTGGTGTTGGGAAAGTTGGGACAGCCTCATGTAAGTCAATGAAGTTAGAACAAACCCTCACACCATACACAAAAATAAACTCAAACTGGCTTAAAGACTTGGGACTTCCCTGGTGGTCCAGTGGTAAAGAATCCGCCTTCCAGTGCAGGGGAGCTGGGGCTATGGGCTGCCTCCTTTGAGGCACACAGACATCCAGAGGAGAGGGCTTACCCTAACAACATCAGGTTCTGTTAACAAGGAGGAAGTGAGACAGAGCATCAGCTGTGTAGCTGCGTCATGTGTGTGGCTGCCATGATGCCAGGCTCTGATTGATGGCTTTCCTCCTTCTTCTCTGACCATTTCTTCTTAGGCGCCTCTTCCTCTGTCCACTCCTGAAATGTCAGTGCTCCCTTCTCATCAACCACACTCTTTGGGTCATCTTATTTATTCTCATGGTTTCAATTTCCTTTTGACAACATCATAAATTGTTTCTTTTCTGAGCTTCAGATTTACTGATAATAATAATGAATATAAACAATAATAGAATTGCCATTTTTAGATACCTATTGCGTCCCAGGCACAGTACATTATCTCATTTTACTCTCATCGCAACCCTATAATTCTATTCTTATCCCTATCCTATAGATGAAAGAATAGGTTTAGAGAGATCAAGTTTTTTGCTCAAGGTAACTGAATGAGTAGGCTAATGAACGTAGGAGTTGGACCCCGTCTGTTTGACTCCAGAACCCTGATCTACTTCCTGTTGGGCTTCTGCGCCTCCCTCTAACACGGGGCAGCCGAAAAGAACGCATCATTTCCCCATGACCCAGCCTTACCCCCATGTTCTCTGCAGCAGTGAGGGAACTAGTTTATCCAGTTATTCAGTTCAGAGACCCAGGGGTCATCTGCCATCTTCACGCCTTTTTAAAAATTTTTTAAATTTATTTAATTAATTAATTTATTTTGCCTTCATTGGGTCTTTGTTGCTGCACGCAGGCTTTCTCTAGTTGCAGCGAGCGGGGGCTACTCTTCATTGCGGTGTGCAGCCTTCTCATTACAGTGGCTTCTCTTGTTGCGGAGCACAGGCTCTAGGCGTGCGGGCTTCAGTAGTTGTGGCGCACAGGCTTAGTTGCTCCGCAGCATGTGGGATCTTCCCGGACCAGGGCTCCAACCCGTGTCCCCTGTATTGGCAGGTGGATTCTTAACCACTGCGCCACCAGGGAAGCCCCATCTTCACACCTTTTATGTGACACTAACTTTGCTTCCTAATCATCCTTTGAGTCCAGCACTTGTTCTTCATCCTTCACTGTCACTACCTAAGTCCAGGTCCACTGTGACCGGGGTACATGTTGCCTGAGATTCCTCAGCCATAGGAGTGGCTGTGCAGGGATTTTAGATGGCTGGAGCCCCTGGGTTGGTTGCTCCTAGCTGCAAGCAGCCCTCTCCTTTATTACCCCAGTGTGTCATACAAAAGGAATCATTTTCTGTGTGTGCATAATGAGAAAAACATCCAGAAGCAAGATCTAGAGTACATGGCAGTCACCTCTCTGCTTTCCCTCCCCCCGACCTGCACCCACCCTCCTAACCGCTGCCAGAGAGAGAGTGCATTTCTTTCCTGTATAAAACCTCGGGGTGGGGGGTCAGCCACTCACCACCCTCAGGCCCAAGTCCACATTCCTGACTGTGACTTCCATGGCTCTCTCCAAGGCCCCCAGCATCCTCTCCAGCCTCCACTCTCACCCCTTTGTGTACAGAGCCTGGTGCTCCAGAAACAGTACGTTTTCCTGTAGTCTCCTCCTCTATTCTTTGCTCACATTGCTTCCTTTGTGGGATATGCTTATAATGTGGAGGTTAAGACAAGCTTTGGCATCGAGTAGACCCGGTTTCAAATCCTTGCTCTGTCAAGGTGAAAGAGCACTTAATCTCTCAACTCCAATGTATAATTTCTCTGTAAAATGAGTATAACCTACTTCAGGGCTGTTGTGAAGATGGATTAAACAAACTGCCTGGACCCCCAAGAAGCTCTCCCTGACCCCATTTTGGCAGCACCCTGTGCCAGGACTTGCACTGGGCTGTGCACCAACCACGGGTACCGTCTGATTGCTTCTCTGTGCTGTCTGAGGACTCCCAGTTCTGGGAGCCATTCGTATCCATCTCAGCGCCTTGAGCCCACCTGCATGGGACCACTGCGGGGCTAGGGTCAAGGATAGAGTCGGGGATCCCTGGAGGAGGTGGCAACGTAGCGGGGCATTGAGCTTAACAAATGTGGGAGCTCTTCAGAAGGAGACCCCCGCTGCTCAACCAGCGTCTGGCTCCCCAGGCTAAGGCCACGCTGGAGGAGTGGTCCCGCTGGGTGTTCTAGGGGGGTGGAGCCAACAGCATGGGGCAGGGCAACTACTCACCTAAACCCAATCAGTATGCAAGCCTGCTCATTTATGCCTATAAGCTCACTGAGCTGCCCAGCGGGGATCCAAATCCTGCAGATCCCACATCCTCCGGTGTCTGCAAGGACGAGGGAACGAGAGGCTTTGGCGTAAAGGGATAGCGCCCAGGGCTGTGGAGATTCGACTGTGGAGCAGGGGAGGGGTTGACGATAACCACAGACAGGGGCATCCAGCGCGCGCGCGCACGCGCGCTCGAGTGCGGGAGATGTCAGAGCTCAGGCAGCAGGGAGAGACCATCTCAGTGGCAGGGGTAGAGAGAAGCAGAAACCACTACGCCGGGCGCGGCTTGGGATGGGTGGGAAGGAAGGTGGGGAAGAGATCACTGTCAGTGGAGCGAGAGGACGGGAAGGTTGGGCAGAGACACTTGTCTTTCTCGCTGAGTCAGAGGGCCAGGGCTGGCTCTTGGTGCCCACATTTCTCTGCCGCCCACTGTGTGCGTAGCATCGTGTCCTGGAGACACAACTGTGAATGAGCATGGTCCAAGGAACGTCTTTACCTTCAAACTTAAACTTCTTCCTGACAAAACTGCAGGGTCGTTGCTTTATGGGAAAGGGCGGCGGGCCCAAGGTTCAGTCCCTTTTCTGGATCTAGTCAGTATTCGGTGCAGGTTTTAAAGACTGCATGGGAGGAAGTGCTGGAGAAGGGGGCCCCTGCGCAGCAGCCAAAGGCGTCTTCTCTGGCTCAAAACGCGCCAGGACCATGTCCCTCAAGGGCAAGGTCTTGTTCCAAACTCCGGGGTCCATCCCAGGGGCAGAGAGTGAGAGTGGCTTCCCTGAGTCCATTTTCCTGTTTGGTGTTGCATTTCATCCTCACCTCGACCCAGAGCGCGGCAGTAAACCCTGCAGGGCGCCCCATCGTGGAAGCATTGCTATGTGTGTCCCTGGTGCCTCCTTCTCTGGCTACCCAAACGGGCCCATGTTTATCCTTTGATTAACAGAGAATGCAACACACGGCATTAAACATACATAAGGGAGAGTGGAAGAGAGTAAGGTATTTCCACTAACTAGCATACATCATTTAACCATCTGTGACCTCGAGGTTCCCACCTGGAAAATGGGAACTCGGCTCTGTAGCAGGGAGTTTCCAGGTGTTAATGATTTCGACAGTGGTTCCCAGTTTCCCGAGGTGAAGGCGTCGGGGGAGAAGGTACGGTGGGGTATGTCCTCCTTAAGGAAAACTGTCCTCGTCATATCGTGCATCCCACGCAAAGGCTGGGACAGCCACCAACCAGAGCGCCACAGGGTCGCCTGGAGCAGCCTTGGTGACAGGGCTTTGGCTCTTGTCTGTGCCCCCATGTGACTCCTGGTCAGGGAGGCCATCCTCTCACCTTTCGAGAGGACAGGCCTGGCCCAAAGGGCACCCCATGAGACCGGAAGTGGCGATTCTTCTCCGGTACATGCGGACCTGTGCTCACAGGTTTCGGGCTCAGCACTTTGCAGCGTCTTTTGGCTTCATCTTCACAGGGACCCTGGGAGGTAGCATTATATTCCCATTTTATAGACGGGGAAAGTGAGGCTCAGTAAAGTTACGGAACCACCCAACAACACGGTAGTAGGAGAGGATTCAAGTCTAGGTCTCTGTCTGGGTCCAAAGCTAGCGCTCGAAAGTGGAGGATACCCACAGCCTCCCTTCCCCTTCCCAAGAAAACTGCGAGCTTCCTGTCTCCCCTAGATTGGGGCCGGTCAGTGCTCAGAGCCGGCGGATCCCGGTTTGAGGAAAGTTGCCCCCGAAAATGTGGAGGCCAAAGGTCCCTTGCTTGCCTCCTGAGTCTAGCTTCTGCTGGTCTCTGGGCAGCTAGCAAAGGTAAGAATGGAAACAATCGCCTTCCTCCCTGACCTTCCCTCCTTCCCCCTTGACCCCCATCAACTCTTCCCGAGCTGCTTGGGCGACTCACCGAGCGCTGCTCCGAGCTGCACCTGACCCGCTGGCGGCTTCCGGCCCCGCTAGAGCGCGCACAGGGGGTAGGTCCAGAGCCGCCCGAACAAGGGGCTGGAGCCGGGTGGCTTGTCCTCAGCGCGGCCGCCTCTGTCCGGTCTAGGGAATTAGGCAAGCCACGCAGTGCGCCAGGAGGGGCGGAGGTGTGGAGGAGAGGGCTGGAGACCAGCGCACCGGCGGGCGGGGCCGCCCAAGGCGTCCCTCGCGGTTCCAGCGAGGTGGGGGGAAGATGGAGGGTCCCCGGTGGCCCTTGGGCCGTGGCACGCCGGGCAGCGGCTGGTCTCTCCCCTCCCCCACTTCCAGCCCTTCCCCTTAGCAGCCCCCTCCTTGGCGAGCCACGCCTGGTGAGCCGACTTTTTAGCACGCGGGGCAATTAAGCAGAACATTTCTAGGCCATACTTCTTTGTCATTCAAAAGAAAAATTTCTGAGTTCTCTGTGGGTGGGGCTTGCTACGGCTTAGATGACCTGCTCTGTTGGTGGAGCAGGTCAGGGAGGACAGGCTCTGCGGGCCTGGTTTGGCAAGCCGCGCCGAAGACACAGGGTCGGTTTCACCCGGACGCAGCTCCTTCTCTGCAGCCGCCGCCGCCGCCGCAGCGCACTGCACCCTGGAAAGAGTGCAGCGGCGGGCGCCGCTTCCCCCCTCTGCATTCCACAAGTGGGGGACAGGTCACTAGCCCAGGGTTGCCCGACAGCCGGGACCGGAGGAGGTCACTGTGTGCCCGGGAGCCCAGGCTCCCTTCCCCGACGCGAGGCCCGCCGAGCCCGCCGCTCCTGGTCCCTCCGTGGGGTGACCGACCCCCCACTCGCGGGCTCCATGACGGAGCTCGGTGCGCCACTGGGGGGCTCGTAGCCTCCCGGGTCCCTCTGGGGTCCCTCTGGCTCCCCGGGGCTGTCGACGGATTGTGGTGGCCAGCGACTACTGCCCCCTAGCGCCGGAGTGTTTCACTAAGCCTGCCGGGGGAGGCTGACTTGGCCTAGAGGAGAGACTCCTGCCCTCTGTGCCCAAAAGTTTTTTGGAAGGTCTTAAGCAGAGTCCCTTCACCTGTATTCCCTTTCATGCTGCACAGCAGCCCTCACATTAAAAAACAACAAAACAGCCCCTACCTACTTTACTGAGATATTATGTACATACAGTAAATACCAGATGTTTGAAGTACTGAATAAAGTATAGACAAGGGCTCATTTCCCCCACTCTGGCCCAGCTGGAAGGTGCTGTCTGCCCCTCCCTTGGGTCCCCTGCCCCCTGGGGATCTTCATCTCTCTACTTGCCAGGGCCGGGCTTTGTCACCCTTCAGTTTCCTTGTATCTAACTGAAGTCTTTCCTGCTTGAGCCTACGTTTTTAATCAAAGGGATACATGGGCGCAGCTAAAAGAGTTCAGACGGATATACAAAGCTTACATGAGAAGCAGCAGCCTGGTATGAGAGCCCTTCCTAAGCCTGAAGGTGTAACCACGTAACCCCGAGGCCTTCTCTTCTCTGGTCAGGGTCCCCTTCTTCCAGTCCTCCAGTCCCCCCTGCTCTTCCTTTGTCCCCCCTCCTCGTTCATCTTCCTCCTCCTTGTCAACATCTGAAATCAGGACTAGACTCTAGGTAACTGAAAGACGGCTGCAGAGCCTGTGCTGGAACTGTCTTCAGTTCCTCCTCTCTCTGCCCTGGGCCCACATGGAGCGGGACAAAATTCTCAGATGGTGCAGGCTCCAGAACAGCTGAGGTCCTGGCTCAGGTCCTCCTGTGGTTTTTCTAGCTCACAAGTCATAGGTCAGTTGTAGCAACACTGTTTCCCGTCTCATCCGGGGTCTAGAAGCAGCTGGGATGGGGAGTCAGCACCTGGGTAATGACCTGGCTCTGCCACAAACTAGACAGATGTGTGACCCTGGGCAGGCTGATTCCTTTGTCTGTGCTCCAGCTTCTCCATCTGTAAAATGACACTGTCGTCTCTAGAAAACCGCAAAGCTCTTGGAGGTAAGTCACTTGAAATAGTCCTGGCCCTCTGCGGCCAGGATGGCTCTGACCAGTATCCCATGGCTTGGCCATTGTGATGCCCTCCCGATTCGCTGTGCCCAACCAGCTCAGGAGCCTTGGTGGTGGGGGGGCACCCTGCCTGCTTTACCGTTTCCTCAGCCTGCCTAACAAAGCAGCTTCTTCTCTTGGCCCCCAGGCAAAGGATGGGAGGAAGCAGCCATGGTATCATGGGAGGGAGTATTTGGCCATTTGATTTAAAGGACACTTTTTACCCCAAAGGAAGATTTGAATTAAAACACTTAATCCAAGTTACACAAATCCTGATTAATTTTTGGACAGAATTTTCCAGAGTGAACTTCACTAAGCTGACAATTACTTCATCAATTTTTTTTTTTAGTGGTGATTTTTCTTTCTTCTTTTAAAAATTAATTTTATTGATTTATTTATTATTTTTGGCTGCATTGGGTCTTCGTTGCTGTGCGCAGGCTTTCTCTAGTTGCAGTAAGCGGGGGTTACTCTTCATTGCGTGCACGGGCTTCTCATTGCGGTAGCTTCCCTTGTTGTGGAGCACAGGCTCTAGGTGCGTGGGCTTCAGTAGTTGTGGCATGCAGGCTCAGTAGCTGTGGCTCGCAAGCTTAGTAGTTGTGGCTTGCGGGCTCTAGAACACAGGCTCAGTAGTTGTGGCTTACGGGCTTAGTTGCTCCGTGGCATGTGGGATCTTCCCAGAGCAGGGCTCGAACCCATGTCCCCTGCATTGGCAGGTGGATTCTTAACCACTGCACCACCAGGGAAGTCCCAATTTTAAAAAAATTATACAGTTTCTAAAATTTTAATAAACTTTTAAATATCATTTTTAAAAACTATTGATTTAATGGCCTACCTTAATGGTTCTACTAACATCTTCTGCTCCTGTATGACACGAAGTGCTCAGACATCAGGTGTGTGCACCGGGATCAGCTTGGCCTGGGACCTCTGCGAGTTTCAATTTCCAGCGTGGAAGCCTCATCTTCTCCCTAAAACGGGAAGGGAAACCAGAGAATGTGAAGAGTGTGACCTAGGTCTGCCTCCCTCAGCTGTGTGATCCTGCATCACTTGCTTAAATCCCCTGAGCCTCATTTTTCTCACCTATAAAACGGGGATAGTAATATCTACTGCCTACCTCAGAAGAGCTGTTTGTAGTATATAAAAATAAGTAATTATTACCCTAAACCACAATAGCATTAAATAATCACTTGCGTAAAGCTCTAACCCCCAGCACGTAGTGGGAACTCCTACCTGTTATTTCAGATAACAGAAATGTTATTCTGTTATCATCACCATCATGATTAATGAAACAAGCGCCATTTGCTTGCTCTGACCACTGGGTGGCACCACAGATTTGGTTCTGTGACTATTTTGGTCTCAAAGGCAGCATTTGTGTTTGAACAATGTAACAGAGCTGTTTTTTGAAGGTCAAAACTAGCTGATTGTTGACAGTTTCATATGGTTCCGCCTATGCTGCCTGACTTGGGCTGTTTCCTTTTGGCTCTGTCTCAGCAAAGCAGGAACTCGCCAGTTGAAGCCTTTAGGAAGCCTGGGCTGTATCTATGACGTGGACGGTCTAGGCTGCTTGACTCGCCGCCAGAGACTCAGGGACAAGGGCCCATCCAAGCTGGGAAGAGAGAGCTAGAAGGACAGCATCAGAGTTAAGGACAGAGCCAGAGATACAGAGAAGCAGTAGGCTGGTGATCACAGGGATTTGTTCTGTAGAAGTGAAGGCCTCTCATTTTCCATGAGTTCAAATTTCCTTGCTGAGCCCAGAAAGCCATTTCCTGAGAAACTCAAAGGACATACCATGCCCAGATGACGCTGACCTTTGTTCCTTGCTTCCCGTTCCCTCACTCCCTCATGAGGAGTGCTGGCCTTCGGCCCCCAGCATAGTGAAAGAAGTTGAGAAACAGATCTCAAATCATTAACAGAATTGACTGGTGACCCTAAGAGGTGGGAGTGACTCACCTGAAGGCTAGATGGGGCTCCGGGCCTCAGAGCTCCCTGGGCCCAGGGATGGTCCTCAGGCAAAGAGCCCCCCTTGTCTGACCTAAAGCTAAGCAAAGCTTCATATTTGTATTGGCGGGGAGGGTTTTACTTTGGGCCATTTTCTGTGCCTCTCTAGCCATAGGGAACCTGGTTTTTCATATATAAATCAACTTGGATCTCTTAAAGGAACAAGAGCACTTGATGAGTAGCTTCTTTGTATTTTGCACATTTAATTTTTTTTCAGAGACAAGGGTTCAAATAAGAAAGTTTCTTTGTGTGTGAAGAATTCAAGTAATTAAAAAAATAGCTATCTTCCAGAAATATGAGAATCATTTAATATTAGGAAATCCATCAATATAATTTACCATATTAATAGATCAAAGGAGAATCATATGATTACCTCTATAAAGGCTGAAAAATTCAACAACTGAATCTTGGTAAACACTCTTAATAAAATAGGAGTAGGTGTATACTTCCTTAACATGATAAAATATATTTATCTCAATATTAAAGGCAGCACTGTGCTTAGTAGAGAGAAGCTCTCCCAACTCAAAGTCAGGAACGAGAGAGATTTGTCCACTTTTACAGCTGTCATTTTACAGCTACATCCATTGTTCTGTATGTAGTAGCCAATGTGATTTGACAAGAGTAGAACATAGAAGTATAGAACTCAGAAAGGAAGAGGAAAAATTACTATTTCCAGATAGCATAATTTTATACCTGGAAAACCCAAAGGATTTGACTCAAAATGTATTAAACACCAAATGCTGGTGAGGATGTGGCACAACAGGAACTCTCATTCGTTGCTCATGGGAATGCAAAAGGGTACAGCTACTCTGGAAGACAGTTTGGTGGTTCCTTACAAAACTAAACATATTATTATCATACAATCCAGCATTGTGCTCCTTGGTATTTACATAAATGAGTTGAAAACCTATGTCCACGTGAAAAACTGCACACATATGTTTATAGCAGCTTGATTCGTGATTGCCAAAACTCTGTAGCAACCAAGATGTCCTTCAGTAGATGAATGGATAAATAAACTGTGGTAGAGGCAGGCAATGGAATATTATTCAGTGCTAAAAAGAAGTGAGCCATCAAACCATGAAAAGACATGGAGGAAGTTTAAGTGCAAACTGCTAAGTGAAAGAAGCCAATCTAAACAGGCTACATACTGTAGCCAACTGTATACTGATCTCAACTGCATAATATTCTGGAAAAGGCAAAACTATAAAAGTAGTATAAACATCAGTGGTTACCAGAGGTTCACGACAGGGGAATGAATAGATGGAGTACAGAATTTTTAGGCCAGAGCAACTATTCTGTATGATACTATAATGATAGATACATGTCATTATGCACTTGTTAAAACCCATAGAATGTGCAACACAGAGAGTGAACTCTAATGTAAACTATGGATTTTGGTTGGTAATATGTCAATGTTGGTTCATCATTTGTAATAAATGTACCACTCTGATGTAGGATATTGATGGTGAGGGAGCTTGTGTATGTGGCAGGGGAAGGGCAGGGGCAGGGGGTATATGGGGACTCTTTATATTTTCCATTCAATTTTGCTGTGAACTTAAAACTGCTTTTTTTTAAAAAAAAATTTATTAAAAAGAAAATATTACAAATAGCAAAATAATGCAGTAAGATGTCTGGTTTAAAATGAATATTCAGAAACTATAGATTTCACATTTACAAACAACAGCTAGTTAGAAAAACTAATGGAAGAAAATAATCTATTTAAGAATCTGTAATAAAAAAAACTCCCTACAAACAAAAGTCCAGGACCAGATGGCTTCACAGGCGAATTCTACGAAACATAAGAAGAAGAACTTAAACTGATCCTTCTCAAACTCTTCCAAAAGATTGAAGAGGAGGGAACACTCCCAAAGACATTCTATGAAGCCACCATCACCCTGATACCAAAACCAGACAAAGACACGGCAAAAAAGAAAATTACAAGTCAATATCTTTGATGAATATAAATGCAAAAATTCTCAACAAAACATTAGCAAACCATAAACCAACACTTAAAAAGATCATACACCACAACCAACTTGGATCCAGCCCAGGGTTGCAAGGATGGTTCAACATAGGCAAATCAATCAATGCGATACACCACATCAACAAAAGACAAGACAAAAATCAAATGATCATCTCAATAGATGTAGAAAAAGCATTTGATAAAATTCAACATCCATTTATGATAAAAACTATTACCAAAGTGGGCATAGAAGGAACATATTTCAACATAATAAAAGCTATCTATGACAAACCCACAGCCAATATAATGCTCAATGGTGAAAAGTTGAAAGCCTTCCTACTAAAATCTGGAACAAGACAAGGATGACCATTCTCACCACTTCTATTCAACATAGTATTGGAAGTCCTAGCCACAGCAATTAGACATGAAAAAGAGATAAAATGTATCCAAATTGGAAGGGAAGAGTTAAAATTGTCATTATATGCAGATGACATGATACTATATATAGAAAACCATAAACACTCCACACAAAAACTACTAGAACTGATAAACAAATTCAGCAAAGTAGCAGGATACAAGATTAACATACAGAAGTTGGTTGCATTTCTTTACACTAACAATGAAATATCAGAAAAGAACTGAAAACAAACAATCCCTTTTAAAATTGCAGCAAACAAATAAAATACTTAGGAATAAATCTCACCAAGGATGAGAAGACTTATATACTGAGAACTATAAAACATTAATAAAGGAAAGTGAAGGTGATTCAAAGAAATAGAAAGATAACCCATACTCTTGGATTGGAGGAATCAATATTGTCAAAATGGCCATACTACACAAAGCAATCTACAGATTTAATGTGATCCCTATCAGATTACTCATGGCATTTTTCATAGAACTAAAACAAATACTCCTAAAATTTACATGGAACCAAAAAAGACCCAGAATTGCCAAAGCAATCCTAAGAAAAAAGAACAAAGCAGGAGGCATAACCCTCCCAGACTTCAGACAATACTACAAACCTACAGTAATCAAAACAGCATGGTATTGGCACAAAACCAGAAATATGGATCAATGGAACAGAATAGAGAGCCCAGAAATAAACCCACACAGCTATGAATAATTACTCTTCAACGAAGGAGACAAGAACATACACTGGGGAAAAGACAGTCTCTTCAGTGAGCGGTGTTGGCAAAGTTGGACAGCCACATGTAAATCAATGAAGTTAGAACACCAGACACAAAAATAAACTCAAAATGGCTTAAAGACTTAAATATAAGACCTGACGCCATAAAACTCCTAGAAGGGAATATAGGTGAAACATTCTCTGCATAAATCATACCAATGTTTTCTTAGGTCAGTCTCCCAAGGCAATAGAAATAAAACAAAGATAAACAAATGGGACCTAATCAAACCTACAAGCTTCTGTACAGCAAAGGAAACCATAAACAAAATGAAAAGACAACCCTCAGAATGGGAGAAAATGTTTGCAAATGATGTGACTGACAAGGGCTTAATTTCCAAAATATACAAACAGCTCATACAACTCAACAACAACAACAACAAAACTCAATCGAAAAATGGGCAGAAGACCTAAATAGACATTTCTCCAAAGAAGACATACGGATGGTCAACAGGTACGTGAAAAGGTGTTCAACATTGCTAATTATTAGGGAAATGCGAATCAAAACTACAATGAGGTACCACCTCACACCGATCAGAATGGCCATCATTAAAAGGTCTACAAATAATAAATGCTGGAGAGGTTGTGGAGAAAAGGGAACCCTCCTACACTGTTGGTGGGAATGTAAATTGGTACAGCCACTATGGAGAACAGTAAGGAGGTTCCTCAAAACACTAAAAATAGAGTTGCCATATGATCAAGCAATCCCACTCCTGGAAAAATATTTGAACAAGTCTATAATTTGAAAAGACACATGCACCCCTGTGTTCACAGCAGCACTATTCACAATAGCCAGGACATGGAGGCAACCTGAATGTCCATCGACAGAAGAATGGATAAAGAAGACGTAGTACATATATACAATGGAATAATACTCAGCCATAAAAAGAATGAAGTAATGCCATTTGCAGCAACATGGATGAACCTAGAAATTATACTAAGTGAAGTAAGTCAGAAAGAGAAAAACAAATACAATGTGCTATTACTTATATGTAGAATCTAAAACATGACACAAATGAACATATCTAGACTTACAGACATAAAGAAGAGACTTGTGGGGCTTCCTCGTGGCACAGTGGTTAAGAATCTGCCTGCCAATGCAGGGGACATGGGTTCGATCCCTGGTCCGGGAAGATCCCACATGCCACAGAGCAACTAAGCCCATGCACCACAGCTACTGAGCCTGTGCTCTAGAGCCCGTGAGCCACAACTACTAAAGCCTGCGCACCTAGAACCCATGCTCTGCAACAAAAGAAGCCACTGCAATGAGAGGCCTGCACACTGCAACGAAGAGTAGCCCCACTTGCTGCAACTAGAGAAAGCCTGCATGCAGCAACGAGGACCCAGTGCAGCCAAAAATAAATAAAATAAATACATTAAAAAAAAAAAAAACAGACTTGTGGTTGCCAAGGGTGAGGGGTTGGGGGGGAATGGGTTGGGAGTTTGGGGTTAGCAAATGCAAACTATTGTATATAGAATGGATAAACAGCAAGGTCCTACTGTATAGCACAGGGAACTATATTCAATATCCTGTGATAAACCATAATGGAAAAGAATATAAAAAAGAATATATATATGTGTGTGTATGTATGTATAACTGAATCACTTTGCTGTACAGCAGAAATTAACACATTGTAAATCAACTATACTTCAATAAAAAAATTTAATAAAAGGAAATCTATTTACAATTACAAAACAACACAAAATGAAAAAATTAGGAATAAACTTAATGAGATTTATGGAATATATTTATTAATAAAACTTTAAAATTCTACTAAGGGATACTAAAAATGATTTGAACAAACAGAAAAAAATTCCACATTTTTAGAAAGTCCATTACTCTAGGTTGTATAAATTTAACAAGAGTCCAGTAAAAATACCAACAGGTTAAATATTATAAATCAATGTTACCTCAATTAAAAAAAATACCAGCAGGATATATTTTTTTAAGGAAACAAGTAGAAATATCCAGGACAAATGAGAGGGAACCAGACTTATCAGCAATTAAAATGTCTTATCTTATCATGCCTATTATAATTAAACTAGTGTAGTACAGGCACAGGGCGAGACAGATCAATGGAACAGAATAGAAAGTACAGGAAAAGACTGAAATACAAGGGAATTTAGGGTATGATAAAGTCACAATTCCAAATCAGCAGAGGAAAACTATTCAATATAAAACTGCTAGGCAAACAGGGTAGTCATCTGAAAAAAAATAAGTGTTTTATCAATACCATATACTTCACAGCAAGATAATTCTGAGATGGACCAAATATGTAAACGTTAAAAAACTGAAACCACAAAATGAAGAAGCAATGGAAGAGTTAAAAAATAATTTTGCAGATGAGAAAGCACTTCGAAGTATGGCACAATACCCAGGAGACTTAAAAGAAAAGGAGAGGGCTTCTCTGGTGGTACAGTGGATAAGAATCCACCTGCCAATGCAGGGGACACGGGTTTGAGCCCTGGTCCGGGAAGATCCCACATGCTGCGGAGCAACTAAGCCCGTGTGCCACAACTACTGAGATCACGTGCCAAACTACTGAAGCCCACACGCCTAGAGCCCGTGCTTCGCAACAAGAGAAGCCACCGCAATGAGAAGCCTGTGCACCGCGATGAACTGTAGCCCCCGCTCACCGCAATTAGAGAAAGCCTGCACACAGTGACGAAGACCCAATGCAGCCCAAAACCCCCCCCCCAAAACAGTAATTCTTTAAAAAAAAAAAAGAGAGAAAATGGTACTACATAAATTAAACAAATTCTCTGTGGCAAAAGACACTATAATCACAGGCAAAGGCAAAAAATTAGGAAAGAATAACTATACCATGTCAACAGATTCATGGTAAAAGAAATGTAAATTAAAACTCACTGAGATAACATTTTTACCTATTTGTTTAGTAAAAATCATAAAGTCTGGTAATAGGTTATCAGAGAGTTGGAGAAATGGGTATTTTCTTGTGTTGCTGGTGGCTATGTAAACTGGCACAACCTCTGAGGTTGATAAAATCTATAAAAATTACCATTATTATTTTTAAAGACAATGGTTGTTTGGTTTATATAATATTATTTCCATTTACTTACTCAGCACACCCTCTTTCATCTTAAAGCTTAGACTGCTCTTGTGAAGTCATTTTTTCCCCTATAGTGCAGGTTTCTTGATGGTAAACTCTCAATTTTTATCACCCTCAATCTTGGAAGATAGTTTTATGGGTTCATAACTCTAGGTTGACAGTTATTTTCTATCAACATTTGCAAGATTATATTCACTATCTTCTGACTTCTGTGTTGCTGCTGAGGAGTCCACTGTCTTTCTAATTGTGGGTTCTTCGTGGGCCACCTCTCCTTTCTCTCTAGCTGTCTTTAAGATCTTACCTTTGTCTTTTGTGTCTTCAGTTTTACTGAGCTGTGTCTAGGTATGGATTTATTTTTATTTATCCTGCTAAGTATGCATTTTTGTTCCTAAACCTCTAATATGGTTTTCACTAGTTCTAAAAATTTCACAGCCATTATCCCTTTAAATATTTTCTTTCCTTCATTCTCTCTATTCTCCATTTTTGAGGATCTGATTATATACATTTGCTTATAATAGAGCTTTTTAGTCTAACCTTCCTATCTCTTAATTAGTGCTTCCTTTATGTTTTCTCTCTACTTATCTCTCAGTGTTGCACCTTTGGAGTTTATTAACTCCCACTTCTCTTTATCTGTGCCTAACATATTTTAAGAATTGTATTTTTCATTTCAAAAATATTAATCTGTTCATTCCTGGTATTCTCTTGTTGCTTTATTATTTCTCATCTCTGTGATTGCTTTATTACTTCTTTAAGCTTTTCATATATAGCTGTATTTTTTAAACTTTTATTTAAGAATAATTTTAGATTGCAGAATTGTAAAGATAGTTCATGTAGCATGGCTTCCCTTCATGTTAACATTTTATATAACCATGGCATATCACCAAAACTAAGAAATTAACATTCCACTAATGCCTTTTCTGTTCCAGGATCCCATTAGGATACTGTGATGCACTTCCGTCATCATTACTCCCTAGATAAGGGATAAGCTACAATTGTAGCTAGATAAGCTACAATTGTATCTGTCTTTCCTTGTTTTTCATGACCTTAACTTTTGAAGAATGCTGGTCAGTAATTTCATAGAATATCTCTCAATTTGGGTTTGTCTGATATCGTCTCATGATTAGTCTGGGGTTATGGATCTTAGGGGGAGAATCCCAGAGAGATGAAGTGCTCTCCTCATCAAATCATACAGGATTGATAACGTGATTTATTACTGGTAACATTAGTCTTGTTCATGTGGTCAAGGTGGTGTCTGTCAGACTTCTCCACTGTAAAGTTACTATTTTTCCCTTTCCAGATTCTATTCATGAGAAGCCAGTCACTAAGTCCAGCCCATCTCAAGGGGAGAGGAGTTAAACTCCTTTTCCCTGAGGGAAGAGTATCAAAGAAAACTGTTAAAACTAGTGTAGCAATTAACAATATTTTGGAGGAAATACTTTGAGTCTATGCAAATATCCTGCTTCCTCTGAGGGTTTTGCTCCCTGATTTTTGCATTTACTTGCGGGTCTTACCTGCAGGAATCACTGTGCAGTATTCTAATGTTGATTTTCTATTTCACTCATTCCTTCTCCATTTATCATTTGAAATTCTTCTGTAAGGGAGATTTGTCCCTCTCCTCCAATTTATTTATTCAATCATTCACAGGTGTATATTTTACATGGTTATAAAAAAAACACTTTCAAGCCAGAAGAAAATTGGACTATTTAATTGAAGGCAGGAAAGTAAAAAGCAACAATAAGATGTATAGTAAATAGAATATATAAAATAAGGTAGAAATAAGTCCTAATATAATAGTATTAATAATAATTATAAAGTATCACTAATTATAATTATATAAAGGCTGTATATATCTAGACAGAAGCTCTTAGTGTTGATACCTTGACTGTAAGGAATACACTTAAAACAAAATGATAGAGAAAGATTGAAAAGAAACAGAGAAAAAGGTGTATCAGGTGAATATGAACCAAAGAATGCCAGAGGAGCAACATTAATAACTAACAAAATATAATTCAAGACTAAAAAGCATCATATCGTCAAAGAGTGATATAACATATGGTAAAGTGGCCACAAACATGTGCATCAAACAATAGTCTTAAAATATATAAAGCAGCCACTGACAGAACTGCAGGAAAAAACAGCTCACCAATTGTGGTTGAAGATTTTAATGAAGCCATTTCCTCAGGAAGAGATAGTTTAGGGAAAAAAACAAACAAAAAAAAACCAAAAAAAGCAAAGATACAGATGATTTGTTTGACTCAGTTAAAAATCTTAAGAGTGAAGGTGTATCAGGAGATGGCGGCACCTGGTTGACCATCCCCCAAAGGTGACAGCCAGGATGAAATCCTCTGTGAATTAGAAATACATCATGGGATCTGGACTGGTTTGTAAAACATCACATTAAGTGAAAGATAAAGTGAGAAGGAGAATGAGATTTATTAGCACAGGATCACGTATATTAGTTCAAGACACATACCCATGAAAACACACGTGCTTTACACAAATGCAAGGAAGCACATCAAACACAGTGGAATGGATGCCCCTGGTAGCGTCAAGGAGGAATGGGGGCAAGAACTGGGCCCAGGGATAAAAGGGGATAATAAATAAATAAAACAGGAGATGGGCCTTGTGGGTTGGTAATAATGATAAACTCTGAACTGAGGTAGATGATAAACTCACCACCTTCTGGATACAAACCTGATTGTAATCTTTCCTATCAGCAGAAAGGTCTCAGCATGTGCTAAGTGACCCTAGTGGTCATGGGGCCTGTGGATAGCAAATTCTCCCCAGAAAATCTCAAGTGACTGGGAGCCCAAAGGCAGCTTTGGAGGTGGGCACTGCCCATTCCCAGCACCAGGCACTGGGTCAGCTGCCCTCCCAGCCCAGGTAAAACCCCCTCAAAACTGGCATCTCTTGGGGGAGGCATGCATTCTGAGCTGAGCCATCCAGAAACTGACTCCAGCTCAACTCAAGCTTCTGGATTTCTCAAGGTCTGAACTCCTGAGAGCAAAGTCCTCCAGGCCAGGTTCCAAGCTGACTGAGACTTCTCTTCATGGCTCCCTCACCTCCTGTTCCCACAGGAATGTCTGGGTGGCAGCAGATCTAGCCCCAGAATGGGCTGCAAGAAATCTCAGATAGAAATGGTCCCAATAACAACCTTCAGAGCATTAAGAATAGGAGTTTTAAAAAAATCTTACATTGTCTAAGGACTTGAATAGACATTTCTCCAAAGAAGATATACTAATGGCCAATAAGCACAGAAAAGATGCTCGACATCACTAATCATTAGGGAAATGCAAACCAAAACCACAATGGGAAACCTCTGCACACCCAGTTAGGATGGATAGTACAAAAAAGAAAAATAAAATAACAAGTGCTGAAGAGGATATGGAGAAATTGGAACCTTTGTTCATTGTTGGTGGGAATGTAAAATGGTGCAGCCTCTGTGGAAAACAGCATGGCAGTTCCTTAAAAAATTAAAGACCAAGTTACCATATGATCCAGCAATTCCATTTCTGGGTATATACACAAAACAGTCGAAAGCAGGAACTTGAAAAGTTACTTGTACACTCATGTACATAGCAACATTAAAAAGGAGGAAGCAACAGTGTCCATCGACAGATGAATATATAAACAAAATGTGATAGAGACATACAATGGAATATTATTTAGCCTTAAGAAGGAATGAAATTCTGACACACATGACATGGATGAACCTTGAAGATATCATGCTATGGGAAATATGAAATAAGCCAGGCACAAAAGGATAAATGATTCCTCTTGTATGAGGTCCCTAGAGTAGTCAAACTCATAGGTACAGAAAGTAGGATGGCTGTTGCCAGGGGCTGGGGAGGAATGGGAGGTTAGTATTTAATGTATACAGAGTTTCAGCTGGGGAAGAGGAAAAAGTTCTGGAGATGCATGGTGGTGATGGTTACAGAGCAGTGTACATGTACTTATTGCCACAGAACTATACACTTAAAAATTATTAAGGGGCTTCCCTGGTGGCGCAGTGGTTGAGAGTCCGCCTGCCGATGCAGGGGACATGGGTTCGTGCCCCGGTCCGGGAAGATCCCACATGCCGCAGAGCGGCTGGGCCCGTGAGCCATGGCCGCTGAGCCTGCGTGTCCGGAGCCTGTGCTCCGCAATGGGAGAGGCCACAACAGTGAGAGGCCTCCGTACCGCGCAAAAAAAAAAAAAAAAAAATATATATATATATATATATATATATATATATATATAAATGCTAAGTTTTTATGTCACGTATATTTTACCACAATAAAAAAAATATAAAGCTGCCTAAGATGAGATTCTGCAAAGCAGATGCATTTCTATTAAAGCAACCTCCACCTCACCACTTGTAGGTCTCAGAGGAAACCTAAGGTTGGGAGAGGAAGGAAGCCTGACTTTTAAAAAGTTCTTTAGCCTCTGATGGAAATGGAAATGGGAAGAAGAGTAAGGGCTTTAAAAACTTGGAGTCCTAAGACACCTCTGGGGGAGGGCATTTCCTGTCATCCTCTCTTGAGCAGGAGCCAGCAACCCTGTCCTTTTGCAGGAGGAAAGGTCTAGAAATGGGTGTACATGCTTACGCGTGTGTACACACATCCATCATGTACATGTGGGTACATGCACATACACTGACGCAGGCTGGTGTCTCTTACTGAAAGAAATAAGTTAATCAAACCACCCTCGAGCTTAGTAGCTGGGGCAGGTGGCCCTTGTCAGCCTGCATGTCCCTCCTCCCTAGTCATACCCATTCTTTGCTGTAGGTCTCTGGTCCAGGAGGGCTGATGGCACAGACCTGCAGGCAGAAACTGCTCTCAGCTCTTGGTAGCCCCTCAAAAGGAGGGACTTTATGCCCTGACGGCTAACAAACTTTGATGCAAAATTCTGTCCTTTCAGAGATAAGCTCAGTCCCCAACCCATCTCTAACCTGGGCGGGGCCTGCACTTCTGTTGTCAGTGAGGAGCCCACACTCCCACAAATGCTTGCCCAGGCTTCCTGGCTTGGGTCAGGGGCCCCCCTGACCAGGGCCCTGAGATGATCGGGTGGATCTGAGCACAGGAGATAAGGGCAATTGCACCTGGACTTTGGCTGGGGTGTCCTGGAGGCTGCAGGCAGGCAGTCCTGCCCTTGCTGTGGCAGGTGTGCCGACGCTGACTTGCCAGCACTGTGCTCTGCTGGCTGTGCCTGGGTTCAAATCCCAGGAAGTCCCGTGATTCTCATAGCCTCACTTTCCTGTCCTGTAGAATGGCAGGGGCAGGAGGGAGAGATGAGGTAACGATGAACGTTGGTAATTGATGGTACAAAATGCAACATCCTTGGAAAATGCCACACTGCCCATTTGCTTCCTTTCCAGCCCACGATGGGTGAAGCCAGTTTTGATACCCTAGGGCAGCTGGAGCTGAGACGGAAAAAAGAAAGTGGAGGAGAGAAAGGAAGGAGGGTGGGGGAACTGGGGCTGGGGCATGAGCACACTCCAGAGCAACTGGCACTGGGAGAGCCAGCTGCTTCTCTCTCCCAGATGTGTCAAAGCTGTGGAGAGAACTCTGAGCCAGGCTCTATCTGCAGGTCAGACCTGTCTGAACCTGCTCCTTTGCCTCTTTGCTGAGGGAAGGTAAGTGGAGGGTCAGAGCACATCTTGGGGCTGGGGGATCCCACCCAGACATCATTCATCTCGATAGCTCAGCATTGGTAGGCGTAGGACAGAGACACTGTGAGGCATTCTCTGCCCGACCCTGACCAACAGAATATGAGCAAACTGTCATGGGTTGAACGGTGTCCTCCCAAATTCCCATGTTGAAGTCCTAACCCCCAGTACCTCAGAATGTGACCTTATTTGAACATAGGGTTGCTGTAGATGGAATTGGTTAAGATGAGGTCATTAAGATGGGCCTGAATCCATTATGACTGATATCCTTATGAAAAGGGGAGATTTTGATATAGAGACACAGGCACACAGGGAGAATGGCATGTGAAGATACAGGCAGAGATTGGGGTGATCTACAAGCCAAGGAACCAACCTACTGACATCTTGATCTTGGACTTCTAGCCTCCAAAACTGAGACAATACATTTCTGTTGTTTAAGCCACCCAGCAAACTATATACACATCCTGGGAAAGGGGTCAGCCTCAGGACCAGGAAGAAACACTGGCCAGCCCTGATGTAAACAGCAACCCTTTCTTTAGCAGCTCCATAGTCCGGGAGTTGCCGGGGAGAACGAGGCTGCTCAGCGCTCTGGGAACTCCCACTGGAGCAGTCCACTTCCAGAATGCAAAACTACCATCTTCTCTCTCTCTCCCATTCTTTCTTTCTCTCTCCCATTCTCTCTCTTCCTTCCTTTCTTTCTTTCTCTCTCCCTTTCTTTCTCCCTTTCTCTCTCTCTCTCCCTTTCATTCCTTCCCCTCTTCCTTCTTTCTTTCCTTCCCCTCTTCCTTCTTTCCTTCCTTCCTCTTCCTTCCTTTCTTTCCTTCCTTCTCTCTTTCTCTCTCCCTTTCTCTCTTCCTTTTTCTCTCTTTCTCTCTCTCCCTTTTGCTTCCTTCCTCCCTCCTTTCTTTCTCTTTCTCTCTTTCTTTCTTTCTCTTTCCTTCCTTCCTTCCTTCTTTCCTTCCTTTCCTTCCTTCCTTCCTTCTTTCCTTTAATCTCTCTCTCTCTCTTTCAGCAAACACCTTATTAGGTCCTAGCTATGTTCCATATGGAGCTTGGCCCTGGGAATGCAGTGGACAGAGGGCGGGATCAGTCTCTGCCCTTGAAGAACTGGGGTGGGGGGAGGAGGACCTTTCCCAAACACAAATTGTTAATTGAGGAGGGGAGAGAAGAGCCTGGGGAGAGCATGGCAAGAGGACCTCTGGTCTGTTCCTCCCTGTCAGCCTTCCCTGTATAGCTGCCAGGCTTCGGGGCACATGGATCTGGGTTCCCAGGACAGCCCGTCAGCTCCACCCCACCCCCAAGGAGGCTCCACCCCACCCCCAAGGAGGAAACACACTATTTCCAAGGAATGTGGGGTTGCTGGCTGTCAAAGATCAACTTCTATTGGGGCTGATGATGCTGCAGAACACAACTAGCACTCGTGGTTTGCAACGTGGTTTGTATTATAATTGTTTCTCGCCAGCAGCCCTCTCAAAGGGACCTCTGGAGCAAGGCAAGGATGATAATGGGGATGACCCCCATTTACAGCTCTGTAAATTGAGCTTCCTGGAGTCCGAGGACCAGGGCTCTGCAGCAATTGTGGGGCCAAACCTTGCATCACCTGGTTGGCACCGGTACCAGTGGCCCTGCACAGACTTGAGCTGTGAGCAGGAGGGAGGTGTGGACTCCTCCGGCCAGACTTAGAGCAGGGAGCCTGCAGGTCAGCGCAGACCCTGGGTGGGCTCAGTCTCCTCAGCCAGCTGTCAGTCTGCAGACCAGTGGGCAACTCACAGAGGTCAAGTTCACCATGCTCTCCTCTTACTCCAAAAAACATTCAAAAAATGCACGTAATCCACAAGCTACTGAACAAGGGTCCAATTTGTCAGTAAAGTATGGCCTTATTATGTAGTGGCTCTGGGCTCATATCCTAGCTAATAATTGAGTGACCTTGGGGAAGTTACTTATTATCACCAAGCCTCAGGCTCTTCAACTGTAAAATGTGGCTGTAATACTATATACCTGCTTTTGAGGGTTGCTTTGAGAGGTAAGCCATATAATTTACAGATAGTGTCTGGTACAATGCCCAGCACAGTAAGCACACCCTTTAAGGATTAGACATTCATGTGAGTATTGAGATTAAGATGTGGGCTTTGCGTGCTCTTGGGTTGGAAGAATTAATATTGTAAAAATGGCCATACTACCCAAAGCAATCTACAGATTTAATGTGATCCCTATCAAATTACACATGACAATTTTCACAGAACTAGAACAAATAATCCTAAAATTTATAAGGAATCATAAAAGACCCAGAACTGCCAAAGCAACCCTGAGGAAAAAGAACAAAGCGGGAGGCACAACCCTCCCAGACTTCAGATTATACTAAAAAGCTACACTAATCAAAACAGCTTGGTACTGGCACAAAAGCAGACATATGGATCAATGGAACACAATAGAGAGCCCAGAAATAAACCCACACACCTATGGATAATTACTCTTCAACAAAGGAGGCAAGAATATACAATGGGGAAAAGACAGTCTCTTCAGCAAGTAGTGTTGGGAAAGTTGAACAGCCACATGTAAATCAGTGAAGTTAGAACACACCCTCATGTCAGACACAAAAATAAGCTCAAAGTGGTTTAAAGACTTAAATATAAGACACGACACCATAAAACTTTTAGAAGAGAACGTAGGCAAAACATTCTCTGACATAAGTCATACCAATGTTTTCTTAGGTCAGTCTTCCAAGGCAATAGAAATAAAAGCAAAAATAAACAAATGGGACCTAATCAAACTCATAAGCTTCTGTACAGCAAAGGAAACCATAAACTAAATGAAAAGAGAACCTATGGACTGGGAGAAAATATTTGCAAATGATGCAGCCAACAAGGATTAATCTCCAAAATATACAAACAGCTCATACAACTCAGCAAGAAAAAAACAAACAACCCAATAGAAAAATGGGCAGGCATTTCTCCAAAGACGACATACAGATGGTCAATAGGCACATGAAAAGATGCTCATAATCACTGATTATCAGAGAAATGCAAATCAAGACTACAGTGTGGTACCACCTCACACCAATCAGAATGGCCATCATTAAAAAGTCTACAAACAATAAATGCTGGAGAGAATGTGGAGAAAAGGGAACACTCCTACACTGTTGGTGGGAATGTAAATTGGTGCAGCCATTATGGAGAACAGTATGGAGGATATTTAAAAAACTAAAAGTAGAGTTTCCATATGATCCAGCAATCCTACTCCTGGGCATATACCCAGACAAAACTATAATTTGAAAAGATACATGCAGCCCTATGTTCATAGCAGCACTATTCACAATAGCCAAGACATGGAAACAACCTAAATATCCACCAACAGGTGAATGGATAAAGAAGATGTGGTATATAAATACAATGGAATATTACTCAGCCATCAAAAAGACTGAAATAATGCCATTTGCAGCAACATGGTTGGACCTAGAGATTATCATACTAAGTGAAGTAAGTCAGAAAGAGAAAGACAAATACCATATGCTATCACTTATATGTGGAATCTAAAATACAACACAAATCAGCATATCTACAAAACAGAAACAGACTCACAGACATAGAGAACAGACTTGTGGTTGCCAAGGGGGAGAGGAGGATTGGGAGCTTCGGATTAGCAGATACAAACTAGTATGTATAGGATGGATAAACAACAAGGTCCTACTGTATAGCACAGGGAACTATATCCAATATCCTGTGATAAACCATAATGGAAAAGAATATATATATATATATATATATAAAACTAAGTCACTTTGCTGTACAGCAGAAATTAATGCAACATTGTAAATCAACTACACTTCAATAAAATAAAATAAAAAAGATGTGGCTTTCGCCATCTGGATTTGAATTCAACTGCATCATTTACTGGCTGTGTGATCTCAGGCAAGTTTCTTCCCCCCTGCTGTAGTGGAGGCTGTGGTCTGCTGCCCAGAGCCCCTTCAGGACTGAGGCTCTCATTCCCCTGCTGCTGGGTTTCCCTCTGGGACTTGCCCTCAGCTGAAGAGAGCCACCCTGCTTAAGGTCATGTGTACCTTCCCGCTCAAACCTGCATCGCTGGAGGGTTGAGTGAGGAGTATGAAGGCCAGACCCTCCTGCTGTAAGGCAGGATAACCTGAAGGACATCAGAGCTCCTTGTAGGATCAACCAGGTTCTGCCTTACTACAGCATTGAATTTCAACTCCTCTCTGCCCATTCCATGAATCCTTACTCCCTCGTAGGTATTGTTCCTGAATGCTCTCCTCAGTAAACCTGCACACATCTGTCTCAGAGCACGTTTTCTGGGGAACCAACCTACGACAGTGAATAGTGGTGCCAGGAGCGCTGCTAGGAATAGACATCAAAATGGGATTTTGTTGCTGGATCACCTATGGTCCACTGGCCAATGAGGACCTTCGGAACATAGTTGTGGCATGATTGTTAAAGCTTTCCCAGGTGGTGAACTGGGTTGGGGTACTAGTGGAAGGGAATGCACTGGTGTGTGCTGGTCACTGTGCATTGTGTTCTGTTACCCAGACCTGGGGACTAGACTCTGAGTTTCAACCAGGAGCTATGTTCCCATCAGTAGAAAGTCCTGCCCTTGTTTTCCTGAAAGATGAGGGCTTGGGTCGCACTGATTGGACAAGCTGATTTACTGAGGGCCCTTCCAGCTCTAGCATCCTCCATAAGCTGTGAACTAGTAAAGGAAGCGGGTAGGGGGCTGGGGGCTGGGATGGGAGTGCCCTGGAGCCAAGAGTGTGAATGAGCGAGGGGGTGGAGGGGACTGGAGGTGATTTTCTGTCCCCACCTTGCCTGAAGCAGCCTGTCTGATCCTGGGCTCAGGACCCCAGACCTCCCCAAGGCTGGTGGGTTCTAATTCTGAGGCACTTGTAGCTGACCCCACTGAGCTTGGATTTTTGTCGGCTTCCCTCAGGATGATCCTGGCCTCATAGATTTCTCTTTCTTCCTCCCATGTCTGCCCACAATCTGGCAGGATGGTGTGGGCTCAGGATCACACAGTTGCAGAAGCGGGAGAGGTCAGACTTGCAGGCATGGGTGTCCGGTCCATGGGGCCTTGAGTTTGAGCTCCTGGACTGGCCTGGGCAGGCAGGACCTCACTCCATCCCCTCCAGAAGACCACATGGGCACTTGACCCACTCTTATCGCCTCCCACCATCCCATAAGGCAGACACTCAGGGAAGAAATGGAGGCTCTGAAGGGTTCACTGGCTTCTTGAAGGTCCCACAGCTCGTGGTAGAGCCACATCCACATCTAGCATGGAGTAGCTCCAAGCCTGGTCCTCCAGCAGCTCTGCTCCTCGTTGGGGCCGATTCAGAAGTGCTTGGCAAGAGATGAGAGGACGTGAGACATCAGGACTGTCATTGGGACAGCGGAAGGTTTTATTTTTTGTTTGCTTGTTTATTTATTCATTCCCAAGTGAAAATGATCAGTTATTTAGAATGCTTTAAAATTCAAAATCTAGAATTTAAAGAACAAAGTAAAAATTGCCCTTAAATTCCACCAACTGGAGATACTTACTGTTAACAGTTTGGTGAACAGATTTCCAGACAGCTCCGTGTGTGTGTGCGTGTGTGTGTGATATTTTATGATAATGGGATCATATACGGTTTCATAACCGACTCTTTTTACTCAACAATATGTCATGGAAATCTTTCCACAGGGGTAAATATAGCTCTGTCCTTCATTTGTTGGCTGCAGACCATCCATTGTATTCCACTGCAAGTGAAAATATGCAGCATCTTTCATTTATCCAACTTAAAATGCTGGGCATTTAGGTAGTTTCCAGGATTTTGCTGTCACAGAGACTCTTGGATGAACATTATCACACCTCTACCTTGGCCATTTGTCCATCTGCTGTGTCCAGGCACATTCTGATCTTAGAGAAAAATTCCCACAGCAACGGCGGTTACTCGGCTGCCTCATTCCAGTCACAGATTCTTGTTTTCCAGGGGCTCCTCCCTGAGGGGAGAGTGGCCTCCATTCCAGGTTCTCTCCCAGCAGCTCAGCAGAGGCACAGTTAGGAATATAGCTTTTTCCTTGGGCAGCTGTGAGTGAAGGGCAGGGATGAGCCCTTGCCCCCGACCTGTGAAATTTCCAAGTCCAAATCCAAAGACACAACCAGTCCACATGAATCAGTCCTGTCGAGTTTGCTGGGACTTGAGGGTGGCCTGCAACTCAGCAAGGTGCTTGGCTTTGCCCTCTAAGAGGCCAATGGGCCATGTGGGACCTAAAGAAACTTGGGCCAAAGGCTGCCAGTGGGCCAAGATGGGAGCCTGGGCTTGGTGACCCACTGATTCATTTATCGATCTGTGCTTTTATCCAGCAGGGCAGGTCTGTGGTAGGGCTGGTCACACAGAACTGAGGAAAGGAAGGCTCACAGTTGGTAGGGGAGAGCCCACAGACAGGTAGGGTGACTGACAATCCTCATGCATTTGAGGGGAGAAAGGTGGGGGATTGGAGGGTTTTGGGGGTGGTCACTTCATTACCAGCCTGTAGGCTATACCTCAGCCAGGCAAGGCCTATTTTAAAAAGAAACAAAGTGAGAGTAACTTTGATCATTATGATTTCACTCCCCCAACACTCACACATCGCTTTTTGCCCAGGGGGTGAACCTCTTTTACCATTTTCAAAGGCAAGGTTTCCTCTGCAGCCCTGCAGTGTGTCCCAAAGTCACAGGTTGGTTTGCTGGGGTACAATGATTCCATCAAGGGCTAGGCTTGGGGTCTGGAGGGGGCCTTCTAAAGGGGGTGAGAAGGGAGTGGGGGAGAGGACAGGAGAGTCCCAGAGTCTTGGCGTTGGGATCCTATTTATGAGGCCCTCAGGTTGTTGCCATGGAGGTGAGCATACGTGAGCTGACTCCCACTAGCCTGATCATGAACTTGGCTGTCATGGTTGCCAGTTAGTGCCTCCACCCAGGAGACGGCCTTTAAAAGTGCTTTTGGGAAAAATCTTACAACCAAGAATACTCTACCCAGCAAGGCTCTTGTTCAGATTCAATGGGGAAATCAAAAGCTTTACAGGCAAGCAAAAGCTAAGAGAATTCAGCACCACTAAACCAGCTTTACAACAAATGGTAAAGGAATTTCCCTAGATGGAAAAGCCCACAACTAGAAACAAGAAAATTACAAATGGGAAAGCTCACTGGTAAAGGCAAAATACAGGAAAGATAGGAAATCATCCACAGAAAATTATGACATCAAAACCAGCAATTGTGAGGAGAGTACAAATGCAGGATATTGGAAATGCATTTGAAATTTAGAGACCAGCAACTTAAAACAACCTTGTACATATATAGACTGCTATATCAAAACCTCATGGTAACCGCAAACCAAAAATCTACAATACACAGACAAAAGAGAAAAAGTAATCCAAACACAACCCCAAAGACAGTCATCAAATTGGGACTTCCCTGGTGGTCCAGTGGCTAAGACTCCATGCTCCTAATGCAGGGGGGCCAGGTTTGATCCCAGGTCAGGGAACTAGATCCCACACGCAACTAAGAGTTTGCATGCCGCAACTAAAAGATCCCAAGTGGGGCAACTAAAGATCCTGCATGCCACAACGAAGATCCCGTGTGCTGCAACAAAGACTCGATGTGGCCAAATAAATAAATAAATATTAAAAAAAATGTTTAAAACAAAAGGATAATCATCAAATCACAAGAGAGGAGACCAAAAGAAGAAGGGAAGAAAAAAGACCTACAAAAACAAATACAAGACAATTAACAAAATGGCAATAAGTACATACTTATAATTACCTTAAATGTAAATGAATTAAATGCTCTAACTGAAAGACATAGACTGGCTAAATGGATACAAAAACAAGACCCATAGATATGCTGACACACTTAAGATCTAGGGACACATACAGACTGAGAGTGAGGGGGCAGAAAAAGTTATTCCATGCAAATGGAAATCAAAAGAAAGCTGGAGTAGCAATACTCATATTAGACAAAATAGACTTTAAAATAAAGACTGTTACAAGAGACAAAGAAGGACGCTACCTAATGATCAAGGGATTAATCCAAGAAGAAGATATAACAATTGTAAATATATATGCACCCAACATAGGAGCACCTCAATATATAAGGCAAATAAGGCTAACAGTCATAAAAGGAGAAATCGACAGTAACACAATAATAATGGGGGACTTTAACACCCCACTTACTTCAATGGACAGATTCCAGACAGAAAATCAATAAGTAAATACAGGACTTAAATAACATCTTAGACATGATGGACTTAATTGATATTTATAGAACATTTCATCCAAAAGCAGCATAATACACATTCTTCTCAAGTGCACAAGGAACATTCTCCAGGATAGATCACATGCTGGGCCACAAAGCAAGCCTCGGTAAATTTAAGAAAACTGAAATCGTATCAAGCATCTTCTCCTACCACTAACGTTATGAGATTAGAAACCAACTACAAGAAAAAAACTGTAAAAAACACAAATACCTGGAGGCTAAACAACATGTTACTGGGACTTCCCTGGTGGTTCAGTGGTTAAGACTCCATACTTCCACTGCAGGGGGTACAGGTTCAATCCCTGGTTGGGGAATTAAGATCCTGCATGCCGCACACTGTGGCCAAAACAAAACAAAGCTACCAATATGTTATTAAACAATCAATGCATCACTGAAGAAATCAAACAGGAAATAAAAAATACCTAGAGACAAATGAAAACAAAAACATGACCATCCAAAATCTATGGGATGTTGCAAAAGCAGTTCTAAGAGGGATGTTGCAAAAGCAGTTCTAAGAGGGAAGTCCACAGCAATACAATCTAACCTCAGGAAACAAGAAAAATCTCCAACAACTTAACCTTACACCTAAAGCAACTAGACAAAGAAGAACAAAGCCCAAATTTAGTAGAAGGAAAGAAATCATAAAGATCAGAGCAGAAATAAATGAAATAGAGATGAAGAAAACAATAGAAAAGATCAATAAAACTAAACTCTGGTTCTTTGAGAAGATAAACAAAATTGATAAACCTTTAGCCAGACTCATCAAGAAAAGGGAGAGGGCTCAAATCAATGAAATTAGAAATAAAAAAGAGAAGTCACAACACCACAGAAATATAAAGGATCATAAATGACTACTACAAGCAGCTCTAAGCCAATAAAACGGACAACCTAGAAGAAAGGGACAAATTCTCAGAAAGGTACAATTTTCCAAGACTGAAACAGGAAGAAATAGAAAATATAAACAGACCAATCACAAGTACTGAAATTGAAACTGTGATTTAAAAATTCCAACAAACAAAAGTCCAGGACCAGATGGCTTCACAGGTGAATTCTGTCAAACCTTTAGAGAAGAGCTAACATCTATCCTTCTCAAACTCTTCCAAAAACTGCAGAGGGAGGACCACTCCCAAACTCATTGCATGAGGGCACCATCACCTTGATACCAAAACCAGACAAAGATACCACAAAAAAGAAAATTACAGGACAATATCACTGATAAATATAGACGCAAAAATCCTCAACAAAATACTAGCAAACCAAATCCAACAGCACATTAAAAGGATCATACACCATGATCAAGTGGGATTTATCCCAGGGATGCAAGGATTTTTCAATAACTGCAAATCAATCAGTGTGATACACATTAACAATTTGAAGAATATTAACAAATTGAAGAATAAAAAGAATAAAAAAATAAGAAAGAATAAATAAAAAATAAATAAAAAATAAAGAAAGAATAAAAGAATAAATAAAAAATATATTTATCCCAGGGATGCAAGGATTTTTCAATATCTGCAAATCAATCAGTGTGATACACATTAACAATTTGAAGAATATTAACAAATTGCAGAATAAAAAGAATAAAAAAATAAGAAAGAATAAAAGAAATAAATAAAAAATAAATAAAGAATAAAAGAATAAATAAAAACCATATGATCATCTCAATAGATGCAGAAAAAGCTTTTGACAAAATTCAACACCAATTTATGATAAAAACTCCCCAGAAAGTAGGCCTAGGGGAACCTAACCGCAACATAATAAAGGCCATATATGACAAACCCACAACTAACATCAAACTCAACAGTGAAACGTTGAAACCATTTCCTCTAAGATCAGGAACAAGACAAGGCTGTCCACTCTTGCCACTTTTTTTTTTTTTTTTTTTTTTTTTTTGCGGTATGCGGGCCTCTCACTGTTGTGACCTCTCCTGTTGTGGAGCACAGGCTCCGGACGTGCAGGCTCAGCGGCCATGGCTCACGGGCCCAGCTGCTCCGCGGCATGTGGGATCTTCCCAGACCGGGGCATGAACCTGTGTCCCCTGCATCGGCAGGCAGACTCTCAACCACTGTGCCACCAGGGAAGCCCACTCTTGCCACTTTTATTCAACATAGTCTTGGAAGTCCTAGCTATGGCAATCAGAGACGAAAAAGAAATAAAAGGAATCCAAATTGGAAAAGAAGAAGTAAAACGGTCACTCTTTGCAGATGACATGACACTATACATAGAAAATCCTAATGATGCTGCCAGAAAACTACTAGAGCTCATCAATGAATTCAGTAAAGTTGCAGGATACAAAATTAATACACAGAAATATGTTGCATTTCTATACCCTAACAACAAAAGATCAGAAAGAGAAATTAAGGAAATAATCCCATTGCATCAAAAAGAATAAAACACCTAGGAATAAACCTACCTAAGGAGGCAAAAGACTTGTACTCTGAAAACTATAAGATGCTGATGAAAGAAACTGAAGATGACAGAAACAGATGGAAGATATACCATGTTATTGGATTGGAAGAATCAATATTGTCAAAATGACTTGGACTAATGACCAAGGCAACCTACAGATTCAATGCAATCCCTATTAAATTACCAGTGGCAATTTCCACAGAACTAGAACAAAAAATGTTTAAATTTATATGGAAACACAAAAGACCATGAATAGTCTAAGTAATTATGAGAAAGAAAAATGGAGGTTGAGGAATCAGGCTCCCCAACTTCAAACTATACTACAAGGTACAGCAATCAAAACAGTATGGTACTGGCACAAAAACAGAAATATAGATCAATAGAACAGGATAGAAAGTCCAGAAATAAACCCACACACCTATGGTCAATTAATTTACGACAAAGGAGGCAAGAATATACAGTGGAGAAAAGACAGTCTCTTCAATAAGTGATGCTGGGAAAACTGAATAGCTACATGTAAAAGAATGAAACTAGAACATTCTCTAACACCATATACAAAAATAAACTCAAAATGGATTAAAGACCTAAGTGTAAGACCGGATATGCTAAAACTCTTAGAGAAAAACACAGGCAGAACACTCTCTGACATAAATTGCAGTAATATCTTTTTCGAGCCACCTCCTAGAGTAACGAAAATAAAAACAAAAAAAAACAAATGGTACCTAATTAAACTTAAAAGCTTTTGCATAGCAAAGGAAACCATAAACAAAATGAAAAGACTACTCACAGCATGGGAGAAAATATTTGCAAATGATGCAACCAACAAGGGATTAATTTCCAAAAAAAATATACAAACAGCTCATGTAGCTCAATAGCAAAAAAAAAAAAAAAAGCACATGAAAAGATGCTCAACATAGCTAATTATTAGAGAATTGCAAATCAAAACTACAATGAGGTATCACACTGGTCAGATGGCCATCATTAAAAAGTCTACAAACAATAAATATTGGAGGGACTTCCATAGTGGCACAGTGGTTAAGACTCTGCTCCCAATGCAAGGGGTCTGGGTTCAATCCCTGGTCAGGGAACTAAATCTCACATGCATGCTGCAACTCAGAGTCCACATGCTTCAACGAAGATCCTGCAATCGGCAACGAAGGTCACACATGCCGCAACTAAAACCGGGCACAGCCAAATAAATAAATTAATTAAAAAAACCCAAAACCAATAAATGCTGGAGAGGATGTGGAGAAAAGGGAACACTCCTACGCTGTTGGTGGGAATGTAAATTGGTACAGCTATTATTGAGAACGGTATAGAGGTTCCTTAAAAATCTAAAAATAGAACTACCATACGATCCAGCAATCCTACTACTGGGCATATATCTGGAGAAAACCATAATTTGAAAAGATACATGCACCCCAGTGTTCATTGCAGCACTATTTACAGTAGCCAAGACATGGAAGCAACCTAAATGTCCATCGACAGACGAATGGATAAAGAAGATATGGTGCATATATACAATGGAATTTTACTCAGCCATAGAAAAGAATGAAATAATGTCATTTGCAGCAACATGGAGGGACCTAGAGATTATCATACTAAGTGAAGTAAGTCAGACAAAGATCATAGGATATTACTTATATGTGGAATCTAAAAAAATAATACATGTGAACTTATTTACAAAACAGAATCAGACTTCGAAAACAAACTTATGGTTAAGAAGGGGAAACGTGGAGGGAGGGATAAATCAGGAGTTTGGGATTAGATATACACATGACTATATATAAAATAATCAACAAGGACCTACTGTACAGCACAGGGAACACTACTCAGTAGTCTGTAATAACCTATATGGGAAAAGAATCTGAAAGAGTGGACATATGTATATGCATATCTGAATCACTTTGCTGTACACCTAAAACTAACACCACATTGTAAATCAACTCTAATAAAAATTAAATTAAAATCTTTTAAAAGTGCTTCTGATGTATTCTTGCTCTTGCTGAGACAGCAGGGCCCCACCCTCACGTACTCAGGGAGCTCTCAGAATTGGCCGGTGCTGATAGGAATCCGTTTCAGGACAGGGCCGTGGCTGAGCCAGGGTGGAAGATGATACGGCTCCTCGCAGCCTCTGTCCATTTCTCAGGCTTTAATCACAGTACTCTGATTTCCTCCTTCCTTCCCTAATCTTAGGCCTTGTACTTTTAGGGGGATGGCTCTGCACCCCCAGAACTGGGGCTCTAACATATGACGCAGGCCTAAGCCAATCCATACATCACAGAGGACAACTCGTGACCTGGCTAACACCAATCAGAATTGTCTCAGGCTTCTCTCCTGCCTTGGCACCAGGCTCTGTCCTTCCCAGGAGCAGCTAGAGCTCCAGCTGGCCATCCACCTGACTACACGGACTGTGGGGCAGGGCACAGGTCTGCACAGCTACCCCGGGGCTCGTTTCAGGGACAAATGTGAACCACTCTGGGGACTCAGAGACTTACGACAACGGACTGAATTACTGCTGACACCTCTAATTCTGTGCTTCAGCTGAGCACTGATGAGACACAATCCTCACTGTGTCACCTATTCATAAGGTCACCTCCTGCCTTATCACTGAAATCCCCCCTTAAGCCCAGCCCTGGAACTCTCAGGTGGGACCAACTCTGGTTCTTGATTTTGAGCCACGAAAGTGCACAGAGCTACCCTGGAGAACAATTCATCCCCACAGATGAAGAAACAAGGGCCCAGAGAGGGGCCATGACTTTCCCTGAGACACACAGCCTTTTACAAAGCCAGGACAGGTCCCCAAAACCCATCTCGTGCCCTTCCCACTGTTAGTGCTATATCCCTTACCCATACATTCAGCTGAAACAACGGATTGGAAAATCAAATTAGAACAGTCCTGGCCTGGGTGCTGTTCCTCGCTCGACCCCAGCGTTTCCCTCTCTTTGCTTTGCTCTCCTCTGCTCGCCGTGTCCTCTTCCGAGTGCCTGTTGCCTCGCACAGCAAGACAGCTGCTCCATTTTCCAGCTCTCATGTCTGCTTTCTGGGTATGAGAAGAGAGAGCGCGCAGGGGCGCGGGGCTACGCTAGCCCAGGTGGTTCCTGTTAAACTCCTTCCTGAAATCCATACCCTGTAACTTCCACGTATCTCAGCAGCCAGGACTGGTTGCCCGGCCATACAGAGTGAATATTTTTAGCTGAGCACGTTGCCATTCTGAAGCAAATTGAGGTGTGCTAGGAAGGAAGAAGGGGAAGGGGGTATTGGATGCCACAGGCTGAGTCTGCCGGGAATCTGCCCGGATGGGGATTTTGGCTAAGAATGCCCTGCCCAGCATGTCGCCAGGCCCTTCTGTTCATCCCCCAATGTCCCAAAGGCTGGCCACAGTAGAGAATATGACGTGGAGCTGGAGGTTTCTGGGGATGTCAGAAGCTAGGAAGGTGGAAGGGGGTTACTCTGACTACACGTCCTTCTCGTGCTAGTCTTCGAGGGCTTTCCCCTTCCTGAAAGCCGCACTCAGAAATGCGCGGTGGGGAGCACGGGGGCATAGGACCAGGGGAGCCGAGAGCCACGTGCTGGGCAGGAAACTGAAGTCAGGACGCTGCTCCCACCCTCCCTTGCTGGGACCCCTGGGCTCCCTGCTTCGGCATCATCCTGCACCTTCCACCCCTCCCCCATGGAGGGCACGGAGCGTGGTCACCGGCCCAGCTCTCCTTCCAGGCTGGGCCCAGCTCCAAAAGGGCCTCCTAACCACTTGCCCTTCCCACCGGGCCTCCCGACCCGCCCCGCCGGGGTAGCACCTGTCACACTCTCGGGACGGGACGTGTGTGCTCACCTTCTTTAACAGTGAGACGGCCTGAGAGCAGCATCAGAAACGCAAATTCTTGGGCTCCACCGCGGCCCCGTGGAATCAGACTCTGGGGGTGGAGCCAGCACTGCTTTTACAAGCCCTCCAGGTGGTTCTGATACACGGTCCAGTTTGAGAATCACTAACATGTAATTACTTGCAGGCTGTGAAACAGCTTCTGGGCTGTTAGTGCCCACCCAAAGGCAGCTGGGAAAGGCAAAAATAAAAAGAGCTCACCTGGCGCCTCTGCACTTCGGCACCCACCAAGGCAATAATCCTGGGAAGACTGAGATTTTTGAGTCTGAGAATAATTGTTAGAGCCAGGAACTACAGAGGCACCATCCAAATCTCCATTTTATAGACTTGGGAACTGAGATTGGGACGGGGAAAGCATTTGTCTGAGGTGAACACCAAAAGTGGAACTAGAATTCAAATTTCTTGAATCCTACGTTGTTTTCCCCAAATTGAAATATCTTTTGAAAAACTGTAGCATGTATACCTATTGAGTGAATCTTTTACAGGTATGTGGTCCTAAGGAATCCATCCTCAATGCAAACGTGTAAAGAAAGCCCTGGGGAGGAGTCTGAAGGTGGGGTGATGCCTCATCCTCAATGTGCTGTGGAGCCAGGAGTCCCTGCCCCTCTTGTTGGGGGTCACGCATCTTCTCACTGTCCCTTCTTCCAAATATTAGCCCAGTGGCCCCACCAAATGAGCCCAAGGGCAGGGCCAGGAAGCTTTAACCGAACGTGTGTCTTCCAGATCCCTGACAAGAGGGTTGTCAGAGCTGGACAGCTGTGCACACAGCAGGCTGGTACAACGCTACCATCTGCGGGGCCCATGACAAGGGCACCAGTGGAGGCCCATCTACCACGTGGCTACAAATTTAAAACTTACAAATCAAGCTAACAAACTTAAATGTGTCCCGTCCCCCTACTTTGACAAATAAACCTTTATATAGACTCAGTCGAATGGAATATAAGGTTCAGAAGGAACAGGCTCCATCCCATAGCTCTTCTTACCCAGGCTCCATCCTGTACAAGAGGACACTGTGGCCTGTTCATCAAGCTCCAGCTACACCTCCCTGCAAAGGGCCACCTTTTGACCACCCTTTGGAGGCAGGATCTGGAGAAGAGGCCTGTCCAGACCCTGGAAGCTGGCTCAGGACTGCTTGGGATAAGAATTCCAGGAGCATGGCTAAAAGATGAGGTCTGGGTTTTGGGTGAATACCTCCCATTTCCCCATGACTCCAGCTGTGGGGGAGGGATATGGTCAGAGGAGGGCTCCAGGAGAGACCTCTGAGGGCTCGCCTCTCAAAATGTGGTCCCTGGACTGGCAGCATGGGCACCACCTGGGCGCTGGTTAGAGCTGCAGCCTCGCTCCAGACCTACTGAATCAGAACTGGCATTCTAACAAGGTCCCCAGGGGATTCATGTGCACATTGAGGTTTGAAAAGCACTGTTCTGAACCACAAAACCCAGGCCCAGGATCCCTCTTGTCCAGGTCTACGGGTACTAACAGTGGGTATTAATAAACATTTGCTCAGCGAATGCCAAACGTCCCCTAAAGCAGCTGGGGTGACTGGCTGCTGGCTCACAGTGCTTTAATCTCCTCTTTCTCTAGGGCCTCAGTGGCCAAGTTTCAGCTCTAGGCCCTGCTGTCGGCCTGAGCTGATTGGTCCAGCAGGAGTCACCTGACCCACATTGGGTCCATCAGATGATCTGTCCCAGGAATCCGCAACTTAAGCCCCCAAATCAAGCTCCCAGAGCAGCAGCAATGGTAATAGCCAACGTCTTTCCTGCATCGGTTATGTGCCAAGCACAGCACTGAGTGTTTTACATATAGTATAAATATCCCATCTTCACAACCACTTCACCAGGTAGGTATTATTATTCTGCTGTTGTTTAGATGGGGAGCTGTGGCTCAGATGTTAAGTAACTCTCCCAAAGGTTTAAGGGGGCAGGGACAGCACCAGGAGAGCTGAGCGACTGGCCAAACCCAAGCCATGTGGTGCACAACGTCATCAACATCATTCACATATTTTTTTTATGTGAATATGTTTTTAGTTTATTTAAATGGATTTATTTATTTTTGTATGTTAAGTATGATCTTATTTATAAAAAGAGTGTGTATACAAACATGTAAGTACAAATACATAAAGTACTGGAAGGTTTTGGATCCAAGTGCCTGCTGCTGTTTCATGTGATTGGTGGAAATAGGGGCAGGACAGGAATAAAGACGCAGACGTACAGAACGGACTTGAGGACACGGGGAGGGGGAAGGGGAAGCTGGGACGAAGTGAGAGAGCGGCACTGACATATATACACTCCCAAATGTAAAACAGATAGCTAGTGGGAAGCAGCCGCATAGCACAGGGAGATCAGCTCGGTGCCTTGTGACCACCTAGAGGGGTGGGGTAGGGAGGGTGGGAGGGAGGCTCAAGAGGGAGGGACATGAGGATATATATATGCATATGCCTGATTCACTTTGTTATACAGCAGAAACGAACACACCATTGTAAAGCAATTACACTCCAATAAAGATGTTAAAAAAAAATTCGTCATCAACTTCTGCTGCCAGGGCCCGGCTTCCGGGCTTCATGGTGATTGGGCAAGCAGGAGGCCCAGCTCTGTGAAGCGGCTGCAGGGAGGGAGGGAGGACTTCGGGCAGAATGAAGGGCAGGAGCTGTGGGAGACGGGAGCCCAGAGAACCTCCACTCTCCAAGCGAGCACAGGGCACCGGCCAAGAGCAGCCCACTCACCACACTTCAGTACAGGCCAGAGAGCCTGACCCCTCCTTTCCTCCAGTGAGCTAGCAGCCAGAGGAAAGGTGTGGGTGATTTATTTTGGAGACATAGGGCAGGGGCGGTGGAGAAGTCTGCATCCTGCTCTGTACCTGGTCCTCAGAGGAACGGACACCTAAGAGGCCGAGAGGGTGGAGGCAGCCGGGATGTGCTGGGACGACTAAGGCCAGAGAACCAGTCCATACTGGAGAAGGGAGTTGGAGGCCTCCCTGGCTGGAGGCCCTGGCTGGTTCCTGACGCTGGCTCTGAGTGGAATCTGCCATTCAGGGTGGCAGGGGGATGGCCTGGGGCACGTAGGCCTCTGACCACCTAAGAGGAAAAAACTAATCGTCAGCAGCAGGTTTCTATCAGAATCCAAGCCTCAGCAGGTGCAGGGCTGTTTGGCTTTATTTAAAAAACAAACCAACATCTTTCATTAGCATTAACCCAGCGGTGGCCCCCTGCCGTCACCTGAAAATCAGACGCCCACAGGTCACACCCTCGGCAGGCTCACAGTACAGGGTTACACCCTGGGCACCACCCCGGCCCAGGGCGGCCACACAGAAATACACTTCTCACTGCACAGATCCCCCTTTAAAAAAAAAAAGAAAAATCAAACAATCAGGTCAGAGAAGAATCACTTGCTCCTCCAGTGAAGAGGGTACACACTGGGTAGCCGAAGCCGGGTCCTCCTGGCTTCTCACAGTGGGGCGGGGGCCAGGACTCCTCAGGACCGTATGACTACGGCCGGGACACTGCCGGTGGCCTCGCTCCCTGCTGAGGGCGGAAGGGATCCATCCCAGCGCCCACGAGTGGCGGCGAAGTGCTGGGAGCCCAACCTGTCATCAGCATCCCCAGAGCCCCCGCAGACTGAGATGCAAATAGCTCCAGGCCCACGCAGCTCCCCGTCTGCTGACGAGGGTGGCTCACTCCTGTTTCTTCTCTTCTTACTTTTTTCAGGGAGCAGAGTTCAGAGTAAGAGCTGGCAGTTCTGGAAACTTTTCTTGCTCTTCAGACAACTGTGACAATCATGGAGACCCGCTCCAGACACTTTCCACTGACTCGAAGGGGATGGGAAGGAGGGACCCTTCCTCTGGAGTGAGTGGCCCTCGGGCCCAGTCTGTGCACGGCTGGGCGAGGAGACCCTGGGCTCACAGCTGAGGAGACGGAGCTCCTCTCAGCACCTCACCTGGCCTGTAGCTCCTCTGACAAAGAGAATGGCATCTTCCCCTTCCCGGCCCTTCAGAGGGCCTCCTGCTGCCTTAGCGACCTGGGCCGCCTGCTGCTCCAGGGCCTGGAGATTACTGGGCCACCCTAGAGGCTGAACCCTTCAGTCTGGAGGAAACTACCGCTGCTAGAGATACAGGAGTAGCTCCAGAGCAGTGGACATCACGCTGGGGTAGGAGGGGATAATCTGAAATGCCGCCTAAGGGGAGCAAACACAGGAGAGGGGATTCCTGCTGACTGGGCTTAGCCCCAGGACAGAGCCAGGTGCAGCTGAATCACCAAAGGACAGGGCACACAGAGCACGTCCGGTTCTGAGGCCTGCTGTCCTTACCACAGACAGGTATTTAGGCGAGATTTTAGACCCCCAACCCTGCATCAAGCCCCCACCTAGTAAAAGTTCTGAGAAGCACTTCGTCCTAGGACCCCTTGAGGATTTCACCCCTAGGGCCCAGCCCTGGCCTCCCTGCCCTCCCCAGCCCAGCACAGTCACGGGTCTGGTGGTCTGGGCCACGGCCGCCGAGCCGCAGAAGACAAGGACAAAGGGCTGCGTGTGCGCAGCAGCTCCGCCTCCTCGGGGGGTCTGGCTCCAGCCTCATCTGGTGATGCCTTGGTGAACAGACACAGCATCCTTGGGGGCGGGGTGGGGGGGAGGCTGGCATGGGGAGTCCAGAGGACAGACGGAGTGGGGGCTGATGGGAGGTGCTGGCTGTGGTGTCCCTTCTCCAGAGGGGGAGGTGGGAACTGTCAGGGAGGGGCCGGCCTGTCATCTCAGCAGGCCCCCTGGGCGGCTCAGCAGGGCAAGCTCCAGAAGAGAGGGCCGTGTGGGAAGCTCGGGTTCAGCCTGTTTCCCTGGCAACCGGTCTCTTCCAAAGTCAAGGCTGGCGAGGATCCGTGTGGTGGGAGCCTGCAGATCTGCAGGGCAGCGGCTGTACCAGCCTGTGGGTGGGACGTGACTGGGAGGCAGGCCAGCGCACCGCCTCAGGTAGCGGAGGGACAGGCGGCGCCGGGGAGGCAGCGGCTGGGTTCCAGCAGGAGGGGGAGACCTGTTCAGTCCAGCTGGGGGACTTTGCTGTAACGCCCCTCTTTATCCCACTCTGGAGCGATCACAGAAGCTTCAGTGTTGGAATCGCAGCCCTGGGGAGCTCTGTGGTTTCTCACTCTTCCTCTCCCTGCACACGTTTCCCCCTGAGCTGTGTTAACTGGATTTACTGAGGAGAACAGCCTTACTTAGGGAGATTTCTGAATAGGCTTCCATTCCAAGGGAGGGCGAGGCTTGCCCAGAGCGGCTTCAGAGGCAGGGCTGGAGGAGGCTGGCCGTGAGGGCCGGTGGGAGCAGCAGCAGGAGTGGGGAGACCCTGGAGGCCACGAGCGCTGAGGGATTAAACACAGGCGGTTAAGGCCTCCGAGTGCCGAGAGCCCTGTTTGTGGCCCGCGGGCACTCACGTGCAGGACTAGATGCAGAATACTTTCAGCACTACACTCACCTCGGGCTCCCTCTGGCTACCCTGTTACAATTTTTCTTTCCCCTGGTTTCTTTACATATTCATCTCTTTCACAATTATACTACATGTATATTTATGCAGTTGCCTGAATCCTGTCTGGGTGACTATTTTTAGCATTTATAATCATTATCCAGGTCTGTCTGGGTTCCACAGCCAGTGTTTCAGACCCTCCCAGGACACTTCACCTTGATCGTCTGCAAAGACCCAGAGGGCCCTTCAGTTCACTCAAGGTTTTGGGTGAAAGGCTTAGAAAGCTGCCCGGGGAGTATGCCCACTCTTCCTCTGTGGGGTGCGAACCCGCCTGTCCCGCCCTACCTGTGTCTGAGCACTGCTGAGACAGCATCCCTTCCAGAGCTGCCACGTAGTCGGGGCCTAGCCAGTCATGGTAAGTAGTTTTCTCTCCTACAGGTACTGCCCGGAGGGTGGCATCCTTGAAAAGCAGGTCTTGGCCATGATAGTTGGAGGAGTCGAACATTTTGAACCCATTCTTATTGTGGTCATCTCCAAACAGGTCCTGGAAGCACACAGCAGACCTGCTTTGCATCTGGGCTCACGAAGGGTCACCCGGGTATCACTTGCCACTAACTGCTTTATCCACCAAGCAGCAGGAAAAGTCAGATGCCAAGACTCTGCTTTGAAATCATAAGCTTGACAACTCATTGACCTCTGTTACCAAAGCAGATTTGGAGGAAGAGATGACCACAGCCACCACAGTAAGACAGCCATTCAGAAACATCACACCAAACCAGCTCTTGGATACAGAACTGAAGCCTGAGCCTCACAGGCAGAAGGACCCAGAAATGAGAGATGATGTAGTTGAGATTACTGAGGGGGTTGCTAAACCTGCTCAGCACTCCTCAACCTCTTCTACCAGGCTTCCTCACTCTTATCTTATCTTTTCCCCAAACCCAAATGATTTCATAAGAGAGCCTTTTGCTCTGTCACTAGCTCTAAGAAGGTACTAGGTGAGTTGAATACCCTTTACTAACCCACCCTCCTAGCACCCAAGAGATTCTTGCAGCAGCTGTTGTCTTCCCTTGCTGAGCGTCCTCGGGGTGAATGTGCTATGGCTCCCGCCCTGAGAGGGTCACTAAAGAGGCCAGAAGGGATGTGAGACATTATGAATCCATGCAGGACATCAGGAGAACATGGACGAATGCTTATGTCAGCTTTTAAATACCAATCAAGGGGGAAAGAAAGAGTAAGGCGGTTATTGATCTTTCTGGGGGGACTCGAGGATCCTCTTGAGGATCTGATGAAAGTTCTCAGCCTTCTCCCCAGAAAAGGGCACATCTACACAGGGCTCTTCCACATCACTTCAGAGGGTTTGGGGACCCGTGGGGAAGCCCAGGGACCCAGAGACAAGAACTCCTGGGACAGAGGGACTCTGTGGGGAAGATGAGAGCAAACATCATCTCAAAGGTTACGAACTGGCCTGGAGAGCCAGCTGGCTCTGCGAGTCTGTGGCGCTTATGGGGGGAGGGAAAGGAGGTCAGTTTCAGTCTATGTCAGGTCGGGGGTGCGTAGAGGGGGAGGTTGGGAACCAGGGGCCCTGCTGTCAGACAGCCTGGGTTCAAATTTTAGGTGTGTTTTAGGTGTTTGTTTTTAGGCCAGTAGGATTTGCTGATGCACGGGAAGTAGAGTGTGAGAGGAAGACAGGAGTCTGAGCTGACCCCTGAGGAGATGGAAAGGCTGAAGTTGCTCTTCACTGAAGTGGGGAAGATGGAGGGAAAAAGGGGAGTCCAACTTTGATTTGTTCAGCTCAAGATGCCTGTTAGAAATTGAAATGTCAAGTAGGTAGTTGTTAAAGATGCAAGTTTGAGATTAAAGGGTGGGACTGAAGCAGGGCTGAGGATGTACACTTAGGAGTCATCAGTATATAGACTGTAGTTAATGACCTGTGGCTGGACGAGATCAATATGGGTGCAGGTGCCGACTGAGAAGAGGGCTTAGGATTGAACCCTGGGGCACTCCGGTGGTCACCAGCCAGGGAAACGAGGAAGAACCAGCAAAGGAGACGGGAAGGAGAGGCCAGGGAGGTAGGAGGAGAGCCAGGCAAGCGTGGGGCCCTGGGAACCAAGTGGGGGAACTGCGTCCAGGAAGGAGGTGAACTTCAGGAAGAGGGAGCTGCAGCCAATGCTGCTGAGAGGTCAGGGAGAGGCAGACTGAGAAACGGCCGCTCTATTCAGCAACATGGGTCACTGCGACCTTGACCAAGGCAGTTTCAGGGCCCTGGTGGGGCCTCTCCAGAGTAGTCTCTATCCTTAAGAGAGACCAGGAGAGGATGACTGATGACTCCAGAGTAGAGATGGCTCTTTGAAGGAGTTTTGCTGTAGAAGGGAGTGGGATTACGGCTACAAGGGGATGTGAGGCCCAAAGAGGGTTCATTTGTTTTTACGAGATGGTAGAAATAACAGCAGGTTTGTATGTTGGCGAGAATGGTCCAGTGAGAAGGGAAAATTAATGATGTAGGTGACAGAGGGCACAGTGGTTGGAGGGAGGGCTTCGGCTAAGTGAAAATCACAGAATTCCCCTCAGGATTCCTCAGTTTCTCCTGAAGTCTGCTCCAGGTAGACTGAGGCGACCCGGGGTCTTGGCTCCCCTCTGTCACCCTCCTCCCAGTGAGGCAGCCCCTGCCCTGGCTCACCTGGGCCTTGTCCAGCAGTCCATACACAGTGAAGATGTTGGTGTCCGGCCGGACCATGACGGCATGGGACGGTATCTGTGCCAGGTTGCAGGCTGCGAACTGGGTCACCTCGGCCCGGGCGCCATTGGGACACAGCAGCTCGTAGTCCTCCGACATGAGCTCAGCAGCCCAGGGCTCAGAATTGTGGCCTGAGGGGATGGAGCAGAGGCAGGGAGAGGAATAGAGAGAGGCTGCTCTCCTCGGGGATCCCCAAATCCTTGGCTGGGGCGGGGCGGTGATACCTGGCCAGCTCCCCAGCCCTCTCCATTCTTCAGTTGCTATGCTCTATTACCAGGGTGAGAGAACCCAGCTGGGCTAATAAGGTTATTCGTAGGGCATAGGAAGTATGCACTGTGTAACTCTGCACTGTATGATCACTCCCATTTTACAGGTGGAGAAACTGAGGCTCTTAATCCCTCCCCGGCAAAGAACTCCATCTCTGTGTTACAGGTCTCAGGGCGGGATGGGCTCCTCCCCTAAGAGCTGAAGTTCTCAAGCCAGAAGAGGTATAACATCAAGTATGGATCTGTAAGATGCAGTTTCAAAGGCCCCTCCTTGCAAAGAATCTCATCAGGTAGGTCTAGAATGGGTACCAGGAATCTGCATTTTAAACTAGCAACCCAGTAATTCTGATGCAGGTGGTTGGTCCGAAGGCTTCCTGACAAACACTACTCTTAGGAATCACATTATTTTTATGTCTTCCTGTATTTCCAGGAGGAACTCCAGGTGGGCTCACAAGCAGAGATAAAAGAATTTGAGTGGCCCTGGGAGGCGGTCACCTCACTGCAGATGAACCTCGCAAGGGCCCCGCCTCCTCCCCGGCCCTCAGCCCAGGACCACAGAGGGCACAGGCTGGGACCAGGCAGCGCTCACAGCTCCTACAGGAGCACGCAGTTCCCTCCTCCTCGGGGATGATGCCCAGTGTTCTTGGTGGGAGGTTGGCAGGGGAGGGAGGGTATGGCAACAGGGCCTGGAACGCTTCCAGCTCTGTTGGGGCAACTGGTCTACAGCTTAGTGACTTTCATAGGCAGGGTGGGATCTGAGTTTTGAAATACTGACTGATGTCTTTTCCCTGCGTGTCTTGCTTTCCCTTCGCCAATGTCCTCCTCCCCTTCGGGCCTTCTGCCTTTCTGCCCTGAGTTCCCGGGAAGAGATGTGTTAGGACAGAGTGGAGAAGACTTAACCTCCAGTGTTTGGGGTTTCAAAGCCTGGGGTGTAGGCAGGGTATATAGAAAATGCAAACAATAAAGTGTTGAAGGGAAACAGCTTTCAGTCTTCAAAATGGATAGATTCCCTGAGGAGGGAGAACAGGATGGGGCAGGGGGGGTGATGCACGGTCAAGGGCCTGCACCCTGATAGGACCTCAGGTGGGGGCTTAGGGGTCCTGGAGGAGTTCCTGAGCTCTTCTTCCCGGGTGGAGCCCAGGAAGGTGACTCCAGAGAAAAAAACCACCTGTATGATGTGAACGGGGGTGTGCCCTGCCTCACACGGCTTGGGGGCTGCAGAGTGATTTCCCTGCGCGTGGCATTGACCTGCTTAGGACCAAACACCAGATGCTGATGTGAACTGATAACCCTGGGGAGAGAGGCCCCTGCCACCTCTACCCACACACCTGGGTGCCACATAGACACCCAAGAATGGGTTCTCTCCAAATTGATTGAGTTTCTACCGTTTCAGTGGAATGGGGATTTAGATGCCAGACAAATAAAGACTGTCATGTGATCTGTGCATCTGGATACGTGGCCTGAGGTCTGTTCTTACCACTCGGCCTTTGGGGCTCCTGGGATCCCCAAGGGGCAGAGCCTTCTAGACTCAGTCTTTCCTGGCTGCCACTTGGCCCCCAGTCCCAGCACCATCTAGTGTCTGGATTCTGCTGGAGATGGGGAACAGCCCCGCCAGAACCTGGCCCTGCCGTGTCCCAGCACCATCACATACCATTCGTGTTGTCGAAGACAGTCGTGTGCTTAACGAAGGCAACGTCCCCTGCATTCTCAACCAGGCATCTGCCACGCAAGAAGCCAAGACAGGTGTCGGCAGAAGGTCCCACCCCTGTGCCCGGCCCCAGGACCACCTCCCCACACCCCTCCCGGCCCGCCAGGTACCTGAAGGCGCCACTGTAGCCGTAGTACCTCTCCTGGCTGTTTCCCACACACTTGTTGTGGCCTTGCTCGTCTCCCACGCAGAGTGCGCACAGCGAGGACGGGTAGTTCTTGGGGTTGTTCACGGGCACACAGCTGGCACTGAAGAACTCACTCACCGCTGGGGCAGAGGGGGGGCTGTGCTGAGGGGCCAGCAGCAGAAAGGGCGGCCAGCGGGGAGATGCGTGGGCTGCTCCCCGCACAGATCTGCCCGCCCCATGGCTCAAGGCCACCCGTCCGCTCCAGTGCCCACCCAGCTCAGAGTGGCGTGTCTCCTCCTGTGAGGATCACGGGGACAGGGGCATTGCAGAGGTTGTCTAGATACAGGCACCCCCAGTGACAACCCCTGGTAAGTGGCCGCACAGCCTTCCCTTGAACTCCCTCAGGGACGGGGAACTCGCTACCTCATAAACTCTTCTGTTCCAGTCAGAGCAACCGCCCAGCTGTCTAGGAGTGGGAACAGCCAGTTCTAACACCTTACATGTGCTTGTGTGGGTGGTTAGAAAAAAAATGTGTTTTTTTCCCCTGAGGTGCCAGCCAGGACAGAGGTGTGTGTGCAGCCAGCTTCCTCCTGCCTTTCCCTCTCCAGGAATGTGCATGATTTAACACCCAGGGAGGGCCCTGCGTATGGCATATGGTGGGTGCCTGGTGAACGTGTCTTCTTCAGCACTTATACAGATGGCTGGCCACTTTCCAACAAGGTCCCCCAGATGCCCAGGGGGACAGCCCATGACTGGACGGTGGTACAGCCAGGCCCAGGCCAATGCACTCACCCTGCTCCCCATGCCCATTGGAACTATTCCACTCTTGAGTGAGTAAGTGGGTAGGGGCACTGGCACCTTCAACAGAACCAGACACCACTGACTGTCTCAAGTGTAGCCAAGAATATTCCCCAACCTTCCCAAGAGCAAGGGGCATGTCAAGGAGGAAGAGGACATCTCTCTGGGGCTGCCTTCTGTGGGGTCCTGCTGGGAGAGGACCCCAGCCCTCAGAGCTGGCCCTGACGCCAGCCAACCCCAAAGAAGAGCTTGCACACCTGTGTGTCTCTAGAGGATGGTACCTGTGAGGACGTCGCAGTCCCTGGGCCGGATGAAGCCCCTCTGCACAAGGGCGCCCACGGGGATGTCCCAGCCTGCAGGGCTGCCGAAGCCTGGGTGGCAGGAGCGCTTGCCCCGCAGCTCGTCCAGGGTGAAGGCATTGGAGCTGTTCCGCTTCACCACGGCCACCACGAAGTACGAGTTGCTCCTGTCCTCCGCTGGGGGAGGGGACACCAGTAAGGGCCCCTCATCTAATGCTTAGTGGCCTCAGCTGAGCAAGAGTCAGGGCCGGATCCTGACGGGGCGCTTCTTCCCTCAAACCCGTTCCCTCTTGCTGCTGCTGACCTCAGAGCAGTGGTCCTGGCCCCATACGCCTCTACCCGCTGGTACTAGGCCCTGCTGCCTGGGCTCAGGAGTGCCCAGGCCAAGGGCCGGGTGGGTGTTCAGGGAGCACATCCAGCAGCGGGACCCCTGCGTGTCCCCTCACTGCTGAGAAGCAGCCCGTGGGGCTCCACTTTTCAGCATTCTGTGCACCCTCCAACAGTCCTCACCCAGAGGAATTTGTTTCTTTCCTTACACTCAGGTGGTATTTTCTCACCTCCTGGGAGAAAGGTGGGGGCATAGCTGAGGCTGCAGAAGCGCTTTCGCTAAGATGAGAGAGTTTTCATGTCCAAGTGGAGGACACCTGAGGTCACCAGACCTCAGCACAGAGCACCTGGGCCCTGGCCCAGGCCACTGAGAAGGTGTTCATAAGCCGACAGGAAGGAGGGTCCCAGGGACACCTTCCGTGAGCCACGCGGTCTGGATGGAAGAGGCCAAGGAGGCTTTCTAGTTCAGGGCTTGGCAAATCACTCAGCCTGTTTTTGTACAGCCTGAGTTGCAAGTTAAAAATAATTTTTATATTTTTAAAGGGTTGTTAAAGAGAAAAAAGAAGGAGACGAGGAACATGCAGCAGAGTCTGTATGGGGCCTGCAGAGCCTGAAGTGTTTACTCTCTGACCCTTTACAGAAAGTTCTCCAAAGCCTGCCAGACTTCCAAACTTCCCATGCCCGGGGCCAGAGTGGCTTGCCTGTGATAGACAGCAACTGGCCTGGGGAGAAAGGCTCTGATGAGTCGTTTTTATAAATATAAAAATATCCACCAGCTCCCAGCCGAGGCCAGGTGGCCGGCACCTGCACTCACGGGCATAGTGCTCCCCAGCTGCTGGAACCAGGCCATATATCTTCCCCGCTGTGTAAATGTCCTGGCCCTTCAGGGTCACAGCGTCGATTTGCCCAGCCTGCAGGGGGGACAGAAAGAGTGGCCAGGCTAGAGTGGGCCCCAGGACAGCTCTGGGTGTCGGGATCTGACAGAGGTGCCAAGGCTGGGTCTCTCGGGGACTTTGGCCCCAGGCTCCCTTCCCCTGGGAATCCCATCTTGCCCTATCTGCCCCTTCCTCTCCTTGTGAAGATGGGCAGGCAAGAGAGGTGCTTGGAGGACCAGGGGCCTGAAACAAACCACCACCGGCATTCCCATTCATGGGTGTCTTTCAGTCTTTCAGCAAGTGTTTTCTGAGGGTCTCCCGTTGCCAGGCCCTGTTCTGAGCAGAACCTAGCACAGTGCCTGCTCTCACGCTCGGTGCGGGTCTCCCCACGGCTTGCCAGCCTCAGACACCTGCGGCACTGTGCCAAGGGCTGGCCCACAGCACGAATGCGATACGTATTTCTCAAATGCGTATGTGAACGGATGAATGAGCCAGGTCTGAAAAGACGGAGTCTCAGGGTCTGTGGGAGGAGGCTCCAGGGTTGAGGGATCCAGCCCTGCCTCAGAAGCCAGCAGGAGGGGCCCAGGACCCTCCTCCCTCGGAAACCTTCAGAGCCCTCCAGGTCATCTGCACCCCACCCCGCCTGTCCGTTCTGAAGTCTCCGGACAGGCGGCTCCTCAGACCCTGCCAAGAGGTTCACTGATAACCAAGCCACACCCCCAGGGACGAAGCTGGGGCCCGGGGACAGAGGGGACACCTGCACCCCGGGAAGGTGCCCGACGCTGTGCAGGGCCGGAGGCATGAGGTTACGACGATGGAATAACGGGCAGTGGCACTGACGTTTTGAGCCTGGAGGGTGCCTCTCTGGGGAACCCCTTTTGCTCCCACCCAGACCTTCTCCACAGTGGTGTGGTGCCGGGGAGGAATCCAGACCTTAACCCACAGCCCAGGGGCTGGGCCAGCTGACCCTTCCTTGCCGGCATCACTGCGGTCAGGCAGGAAATGGGTGTTAGGGCTACACTGGACATCACCTCTGAGAACCTTAGAAGTTAGAACTGAGGATCTCTGAGCCTTTGGCTGGGGTTCTCAGGGACTCTCCAGATCTACTCCTCTCTCCACAGGCCCCTGCGCAGCCCCTAGGCCCTCTGTGAGCTCAGGTGGAGAGAAGGATTGTGCCTGGAGACAGTTGCATCTCCCTGCATCTCTCCCTGCTCTGGTGCCCCTGGAACAGCCGCTCCTCTACAGGACAGCCTGCCCGGGATTAGAAAAAGAGTCCCCACCGCTAAGTCCCCCTTTCTTGATTCCCGCTGGGCTCCCCTCCCTCAGTGCCACATCCAGCTCTCATCAACCCCTGGGGATAGGGGCTCCCCCGCCCTTCAGCTGGGTGACCTGAGGCAAGTTACTTCCTCAGCCTCTCCCAGCCCCAGTCTCCACGTACGATAGTAATCGTATCCACCCCACAGTGTCGTCGTGAGGATTAATTGAAGAAACCCGCATGAAGGCTTAGCACAGTGCGAGGTACATAGGAAGTGCGTGCTCATGAGACTGTTAGTGTCACGATCCCGGGCCCCTGTGCTTCCTGCCCACTCGCCTCTTCTCAAGCCATGTGCTGCCTGGCTGGGGCAGGGTGGACGCACCTGAGGGGCTGTGACTTGACCTACACTCAGGGACCACCTTGAAAAGGGCTCCTCACCGTCAGGCCCCACCTAGTAGCTCTTGAAAAGCAGGAGAAAGTGAGTCCAGGAACCCGGGGTGGAGGAGAACCCTGTAGGACTTCATCCCTGACTGCAGGGCCTCGGGCGCGTCTCCCACTCCTGGTCTCAGTCTCCAGTCAGAGAAGCGAAGCAGGACAGAGCTGAATGGGCTTTCAGAGACAGGCCTGTGCTTCTAACTACAGGCGGCAGGCACGTTAACGAAGGCTTAGTCAGTTTAATGGGGACTAGGATAGACTAGCCCAGAGACTACCAGTGCACATTGTACTTAGTAAAGGTAAGTACTGTTTGGCTTCATATCTCTCTATAGGGGATACATAGTTTTACATGTTTATATCTGAAAGAACAGTTTTTGTGTACTAGACTGTGATTGATGGAAAATGTATCTCTGGGCTGCAGTTTAATAAACGAAGAGCCAAGGCCACCCCGTATTGTGCACAAGGGGAAACTGAGACTCAGAGAGGGGAAGGGGCTTGCCCAAGGCCACAAGGTCATGACTGCCAAGCTGAGCCGGTCTCACGGTCCTTCTGCCCCTGCCCACTTGCTCACTGGGGGGAAGCCCCCCTCTGCCCCACCCCCCAGGTGGGGTGGCTGTTTCCTGTGGCCACCTCCTCTTCCCCCTTCTCTGTGGCGTTGTCACAGGAGACTTTCTTCTCCCCAGGCTGCCCTGTGTCCTCCAGACCAGGTGGGACAGAGGGAGGGCCGGGAAGGACCGACTGTCCCACCCTCCCCGAGTGTTACAGCCCCCCCGCAGCAGGGCTCGCCGAATCCCGGGGCCAAGGGAGCAAGACCCGTGGCCGGGCTCTCCCCCCTCCCTGCGCCCACCCCCGCGGGGGGCTCTCCCGCGAGGGGGCGTTCCCCGCGGGGGCGCACTGGTGTCCGCCAGGGGGGCCGGGCCGCCCCTCCCACGGCGCGACCGCTCTCCACCGCCCACCCACCTGGCCCGCTCTGCCCCTCTCGACACGGCTCCCACCTGGATCCGTTCCATGCAGTGCTGGGGGGACTCGGCGGACACACACTGGATCTCCGGCTTGAGCCTCTGCCGGCTGAAGGCCACAGCCATGTCTCCACACTTCTGGATCTCGGGCGTGGACAGCACACACCAGCGCAGGTAGTGGGGCAGCCCTGTGTGGGTGTGGGCGTGTGGTCACGCTGGCCTGCCTCGGGGCTGGCCCCCAGCAGGAGGAGCCTAGAGTCAGACCCAAGGGAAATTCTGGCTCTTCCCCTGGTTAGCTACAAGGGGTAAGTTATTTCCCCATCTAATCCTGTTTCCTTACCCAGAAAGGGGACCACCGAACCTCTTTCAAGGGGCTGTGAGGATGCTTGAGGCAGATCATGGCTGTCGTGTATACAGCTCAGGCCTGGCATACCATCTCCCTGGCTGTAGGTGGTGGATACGCGGGGGCGGGGGATAGATGCAAAAGCCATTTGTAGACTACTTTAAGGGTCTAGGAGAGAGACAGTGCCAGAGCCAGGGCCGTGGCCACGTGGTGAGGGGGAGTGAGGCACGGTGGAGGGAGAATGACAGGACTTGACACATTCTGTATGGAGGGGCAAGGAGACCCTTCGGGTCTGCACCCCACCCCCTGGAGCAGGTGGGGTTTCCAGGGTACAGCAGGCCATGCGACTCCAGAGTCTTCTTCCCCTACCCCCAGAGGCAGGAAGGTGGAAGCAACAGGTTCCCATCGAGGCCAAGAGACACACACACCTTCTGGGGTGAGTGTCCTCCTTTGGCCACCTCTCCAGAAGGCCTGGCCACGCCTGCGGTCAGGCGAGGGCCGGCGGGAGAAGAGACAGCTGGACTTACGGTTGGGGTCACAGATGAGACCCTTCATGGCATGCAGGTACTCGCGGCCCAGCCACGCCTCATAGGTCTGCGTGGCGATGGGCACCAGCTCGGAGGTAGAGTCTTTGAACAGCAGGTTCTTCTGGCCGTAGGCCTCAGAGCTGAACATCTGGAAGCTGCTGCCCTCGTGGCTGAACAGGCGCTGTGTGTCAAGGGGTCGGGGTGTGGGCTGGTGAGCAGCTGCAGGGGCGAACCCTTTCCTCCCAGTTCAGCCACCACTTCCTTCTTCCTGGGCTCTCAGGCCAGGCGCCCACTCTGAGGACCAGGGGGGGCACCACCTCCCTCCTTGCCCTGTGCTCCCCCGGTGCATTCTGCCTCTCCTACTCAGCCGGTTGAACGCGTGGCTCGTGGCCCAGGTGTGCGACGATACTCGGCACAAGCAGTGGGGCTGAGCATCGGCGATATGGAGGAACAAGACTAACTAAAGCTGGTGTGGCCCACCGGCAGAAACTTGCTGCTCCTGTAAGCAGCGGTTTCAGCAAAACATTATTCACTTAATGAATGGTATACTTTGACATTTATTGGTTTTGTCATTTGGTTTATTTGCTCACATGTTCTGATTTTGGTTTTAAGAGCCACAAATACCAGGAGCTTTCTCTGAGGGGTGCCTGAGCCCCCTGGTCTCCCCACTCTGGCCAGCCCTCCTCGCTGCCAGCTGGCCCAGTTGGTCCCTTCTTCACTCTGAGCTGGCCTGAGGTCGAACGCCCCAGAGGTCTGGCTCCCCAGCTGGGGTCCGTCCCAGGGCAGGGCCTCGGGGTCCTGGCCCTCTGAGTCTGGCTGGCCCAGCCCCAGGATGGCTCTGAGCTCCAACCCCGGTGAGAGACGAGAAGGTCCGGCATCGCCCTAAGAAACTGTGTGGGGTGCCCTGAACTCACCTGGCCTTCGTTGAGCAGCCGGAAGATGAGACCCCCATCTGTGTCGGCCCGGACCACCACGGCATGAGCAGGCACCCGAGCCAGGTGGCATCGCCTCCATTCAGTGACATCAGCCCGGCTGCCATCCCGGCACAGCAGCTCGAAGTTCTGTGACAGCAGCGGCTGGCCCCAGGAGGGCAGGGTTTTCCCTGGGAAGATGGGAATCCCGTGGTGAGCCAACTCCTGTCCTGGGTGGGGCTTGGTGGGGACATCAGGGAGGACCCTTGAGAGGGAGTCTGGGGAGAGCCTAAGGGTTTCATGGCCACAGACCCACAGTGAAAAGAAACCCTTACGGGAGGTGAGAACCAGAGCCACACCAAGAAGTGAGAACCCAGAACCACACCAGGAGGTGAGACCAGAACTCAGAATGAAGAGGAGCTTGGTGGCTGCACCGCACAAAACCAGGTGTCTCTGTGGACTGTGTCTATTCACTTACCTTTTTTATTTGTCACCAATTTCTAGTAATAAAATGGATTTGAGATCTCTGACAAGAACACAATATATATAAACAGAACTGCTCATTAAAGGTAAAAAGAGTAAGAAAGTAAGAGAAGCTTAGGATGAGAGAGAGAAATGTGTCAGGAGTTCACCACTGCCGTCTGGCACTAAACTTAGCCCTGAGCAGAGGGCAGGGGACGGGGGCGCCATGGTGGAAACAAACCCCGACAGAATTCACCAGAACCGTGGCCCAGACAGAAGAGGGTAAATTCCCAAAGCTTCAGCCACAACTCCAGCTATTAATACTTTGGTATTTTTCCTCCATGTCCTTTTTTCTATTCTATTTTCTAACTATTTTAAATATGGTTAAGGACATACATGATAGGCAGTTTTGCATCCGACTTATTTAAAAATATTTTTCCACATTACTGGAAGCTTTCCATAAAACTCATTTATAAGAGTGACTATCAACACCAAATAGGAATATTAAGAAGACGAATTTCAAGGATTGTAAGTCATGCAATAACACATACCACAGATGGCCCTACACAACAATATTTTAATGACTTTTAAATTTTAAAATGAGTAGGAAAAACCTCTGCTAGAAAATAGGAGGGAAAAAGATAAATTTGTGGGGTCATGAACACTCTATTCACTATTTAAAAATAAACCAGAAAACCAAGAAAGTAATAGTTTGGAAAAGTCCATAAAGGTCATTTTTAATGACTGCATGGTAATTTATAGCACTCTCAACAATTACTCAGTGTCATTCTCTCCCCACTCCCCAACTTTCCTCTATTTATAAACTGCTACAAAACCTTTGCAATAGAGCTCCAAGGGATCATTTGGCCTTCCCTCCAGACAAATGCATCATTTAGGTATTTTGATCTGCCACTCCTGTTTTTCTTCACTAGGGACAATTAAAACCATATTACTTCACTACTTTGAACATTTATGTCAATTCCAGTCTTTTCCTCTTACCAACCTTTTTGCCTGAAGACAACTCTTTAAAAAATTACTTCCTTAGGTTTCCTTAGACTATCCTCAACATTTTAAAAGAGATGGGTTTAACCCAATACACCCCTAATTCTTTCTCCATCTTCCAAATTCTCGTTTGCTTGACTCATCATAGGATCGTCCTGCTCTGAAGACAATCCGGTCTCCTTTTTCAGATCAGTTTTTTCTCAAATCTGGTTCATGTTGTTTGCCTTCATGAATGTCAGACTACATGATGGACCTTCTGATTTAAAAGGAAAGATTAACAAAAAAAAAAGAGATAATGATTCTTTAAAAAAGACAATGATCAGAGCTTCCCTGGTGGCGCAGTGGTTGAGAGTCCGCCTGCCGATACAGGGGACACGGGTTCGTGCCCAGTCCGGGAGGATCCCACATGCCGCGGAGCGGCTGGGCCCGTGAGCCATGGCCGCTGGGCCTGCGCGTCCGGAGCCTGTGCTCCGCAACGGGAGAGGCCGCAGCAGTGAGAGGCCCGCGTACCGCAAAAGGAAAAAAAAGGCAATGATCAGACATTATGGAACAGGCAAAACTGTAGAGACAAAAGTCTGACTGGGGGGCATCAGGGAGGAGGTTGGAAGGGATTGACCAGAAAGGGGTATGAAGGAACTTTTGGGGTGAAAGGTCTGCCACAGTCACTATCTTGATTGTGGTGGTGGTTATACAACAGTATGTTTTTGGCAAAACTCATAGAACAGTACTTCAAAAAGGGTGCATTTTGCTTATGTAAATTATACCTCAATTAAAAAAAAAACTAGAAGATTCTTAGGCAAATCCAAATTAGGCTACATTCTATGAAATAACCGGCCTGACTCTTCAAAAATGTCCATGTCACTAAAAACAAAGATTGAGAAACTCTTCGAAGTTAAAGGAAACTAAAGCAACTTAAAAGCTAAATACCATGTGTGATCAAAGATCAGGCCCTGGCCTGAAAAAATTGCTACGAAGGACAGAATTGGGACAGTTAGTGAATCTGGAACATGGACTGTAGCTTAAATATTGTGTCTGTGTTACATTTCCTGAATTTGGTAACCGCACTGTGGTGAGGTCCACATCACCTTGCTCTTAGGAGACGTACTAAAGTATTAAAGGGTGTGATGTGGGCAAACATATTCTCAGGTGGTTCGGAAAGACACACACGTACAGAAAGAATGATCAGTTCCACGTGGCAAATGCTCAAAGCTGGAATCTGGATAAAGAATAAATGCGGGTTCTTTGAATTATTCTTGCAACTTTTCTAAAGCTCAATTATTTCAAAATCTAAAAATTTTAAAATGACAATGGTATAATGGATCGACACCTAACACCAACCCATCTTTTAACAAGTCCTCGTCCAGGGATAAGGGATGGCTTCTTCAGGAAAAGGAACAAAGGCTGGAAGGGACAGTAGATGACAGCTAGTGCAGAGGTTTGCAAACTTTTTTTCTTCAAAAGCAGAATCTTCACACGGAAACGGAACCCAAGGCCAGAAACGTATCAGAGCGGGGCAGAGCAGCTCAGCCGGTTCCCTTGCCCGCAGAGCAGCTGAGTTCCATCGGTGAGCCCCACCTCTTTCTTTCTGTCAGGGAGGGTTATGGGCCCTGAGATCCGCGGCTGGGGGCAGCCTCTCCACTCACCGTCTGTGTTCTCCAGCACCGTGCTGTGCTTCACAAAGGCCACATCCCCGGCCCCTTCTGCCAGGCACCTGCGCAGGTGGAACCAATGAGCTGCCATCCTCCACCTCGGGAGGTCTGGCCTGGGCGTGGGGTTGGGGTCATGGCGGGCACGGGTTTCACAGTCATGCTGTCCTGGGTCCCAGTTCCCCAGTTTGTTGGCTGTGTGGTTCTGGCAAGTTGTGGAGCCCTCCTAGCCTCTATCGCCTGTAAAGTGGGGATGAGAAAGTGGCTCCCGTAGGGAGAGACCCTTTAGAATCCGTATAGATCCTGTACAGCTGAGCTTGGGGCCCGAAAGGAGCAGGTGATCATAAGGCAGCTGCTTGGTCAGCAGCCTGAACACTCAGGATGTGTTGAAGATGACTCCCGAGGTCATACCAAAAACCCTGAGTGGAAGGGACAAGGATTTTGTGGATCCCCTATCTGTCACTGCCCAGGGACGGAGGCAGGTCAGGGCCTACTAGGCAAAGGGGCTGCCTGGGTCCCTACAGCCAGCAAACAAGCAGGGACTGGACTGGGGGGATGACACCAGGAGAGATGGGGTGGTGAGAGTTCTCTGGCTTGGAGGACCAAGAACTGTTTTTCTCTCTGTGCCCCAAACTGCATTTCCCTTATTGCACCCTGGGGCATGGGGCCCCAGCAGGCTCTCGGGTTCCAGGTGGAAACACTATGGCCAGGGCCATCAGAGGGACCTGGGAGACTCCCATGCCAGCCCCCATCGAGTGTTTCCTCCTTTGTGGACAGATGGAAGTGCACCACAAGCAGTTAGAGACTCTCTTGTCTCCATGGAGGGCTGCTCTAAAGTGCCAACCTGAACAGGGGCAGAGAGAGGCCAGCCCTGAGCAGCAAGCCTCGCGGGTCCCCCCCATGCTCCCCCACTCCAGCATCCTCCCTCCAGGTCTCAGACACCAGAACGGGGACCTGGGAGCAGCCAAAGGCTGTTTGGGCCATTTTCTTCTCTCTGAGCCCTTACTTCTCTAAATATACCAAACATGTTGATTTTATGAGCAAATCCCACCTGGCATATACCAGTTTGAGGTTTTTAAACTAACCAGGCACATGGACTATATAAAGGGTGCTTTGATGAGAGGCAGCTGACATCGCCACTCCCCCAGGGGCCCTCCCTGGGCCGAGGTGTTTTTCCCCTGCGCTTGTGGCCCCGTCCCAGCCCCTCTTACCGGAAGGCCCCGCTGTAGTCGTAGTATCTCTCCAGGGGGCTCTTGTCACACACCCCTTCCCCAGCGGTGTTGCCCCGGCAGAGTCGACAGAGGGACTCTGAGTAACTGGTCTCTCCTGCCCCGGGGACGCAGCTGCCCCCAAAGTAGTCGCTGACAGCTGTGGGAAAGAGACAGAAGGGGTCAGTCACACAGCATCAGACCCTGCCCCACCCTCCAGGGAGTGCTCAGGCCACTCGGGTTGGAGTCAGGAGGGCTGGGCTCCCCAACTCCCCAGGCTTCAGTCTGAGCAAAACCGCAGCGCTGGATCTGCTCAGTGGTTCCCAGACGGGGGCCACAAAAGTGTGGGCGTCGGAGAGTGACTACTGCTATTTAAAAATGGCTCAGGGGATCAAACGTTTACCCCCAAATGGCCACACAGGACAACTATCAACCAGATAGTGTTCTCATCGAGGGTTTCATTTCACAAGGAGTTATGTGTAATCAGTGAAAGTAGGGAAATAAATGATTACTTAAAGAGTATAATTAATTTTATAGAATACACTTCTCAAAACACAGGGAGGGGAGGGAAACAGCAGAGAAGGAGGCCTGGCTGGGGACAAATTCAGGATCTGCAGGATTCTGGGGCCCTTGCCAGCACCCAGGCCCCGAGTCCACCCTCCTGGCAAATATTTATCCTGTGCCCAAGGACCCCCTAGTGCCACGTAGGGTGAGCCAGTTGCATTGTGCTCGGCTAAACCAAGCTCTTCCGGGGCAGGTTCCTTCCTTGGTCTTTCTGCATCCTCGCAGGGGAGTGGACATTTAATAAATGTGCCAAATGACTGGTAAACCTCCCACAGCTGGGCGCCGTCTGAGAGGACACGGCTTCCAGGCCCTTGTGCGCGGTGCTGTACGGGGGGAGAGCATCCACGTGTATGTGTGTGTGCAGGTGGGGGCAGCATGCATGTGTGTAGCGTGTGGGTCTGTGCCTGCACGGATGGGTGTGCCCACGTACGCGTGCACGTATGCACACGTGTATGTGCGTGTGTGGGTTTGTGTGTGTGTGTATGCATCACGTGAGTGTGCACCACAGTGACCGGGAGGGAGGGAAGCTGAGCTCATGATAACAGCAGGTCCCTGCAGTGAGCACAGCCCCTGTGCCGTGCATTCTGCAAAGATGTTGTGGAGATTACCCCAGTCCTCCCAACGCCACAGCATTGGAGTAAGTGTTAATTTCCCCATTTTACAGGTGAGGACACTGAAGTTCAGTGTGTAGAGTAATCTTTCTGAGGGCAGGTCATGCTGAGCCAGGGTGTCAACTCACATGTACCCACAGCAAAGTCTGGGCTCTGAAAGACCGGGTGCTTGCCTATGTGCGGAGCAAACCAGGAAGCAGCACACTCAGGAACGAGGGGTTTGGGGACGCCTGAAACTCTCCTCAAGGGGTGGTGTGGTCCCAAGAGGGCAGTTTGAGAAGGTGGTCATGTGTCAGGGGCCACCTCAGACTGACACAGCTGGGTGGCCAGCGGGTGGCCAGGAAAAGAGGCCCAAAGCATGGGCCTCTGTCCAGGTCACCAGAACCAGGGCCCTGGGCTCCCAGCCAGGTCCCCTCAGCACCTCCTGCCCTCACTCAACTTTCATGGGGCACATGCTGTTCGCAGGACGGCCCTCTTCTCACCACCTGCGAGTCAATGGTGGGTCTCTGATTAGCCACTTGTGAGTTTCTGGGCGCAGGTCCGCAGCTTGCTTGGGTCCTGAAAAAATACGGCTTCTGACCCTGTAAAGCTAAGGACACATTCGTGGCCATGGCAACCATGTCTACACCAGGTGAGAGGTGCTCCTGGGCGATTCGCCGCCTCCCGTGGGGTGGGCCTGCAGGGCCTGTGCTTGGCTGTGCTGGGGGCCCCGGGAGGAGTGAGCGAGTGTTGAGTGCCTGGAGGAGCCAGCCAGGCAGAAATGTAAGTGGGGGCAGCAGCAGGCCGGCCAGCGGACAGGAGGGAGTGATGCCGTCGACGAGGGGTCCGGGGAGGCCCAGGGGAGGTGGCTGTGCTGCCCCTTAAAGGAGGCGCAGTGAAGTTGAGCCCGGAGGGAGGCTGTCCCACGAGGGGAAATGAAGAGCCCCTGTGGGAGAAGCCGCTGGCGGTCAAGCCCTCACCTTTGAGCACGTCGCAGCCCATCACCGAGAGGCGGCCACTCTCCACCAGGTAGCCCACGGGCACGTTCCAGCCCACCGTCCGGTTGATGCCCGTGTGGCAGGACGTCACGCCTTTCAGGGTGTTGATGGTCACGGAGGAGCCTCTCTTCACCACAGCCACGGCATAATAGGAGGTACCGACCTCTAGGAGGAGGGGAGAGGAGAGGAGTGAGGGTGGGAAGGAGGCTGGGACCCTGCCCGGGAAGGCTGTGGGAGAAGGGTGCGAGGGTGTGCACGGATGCATGTGTGCATGCATGCACATATGTGGATGTGCACGTGCGTGTGTGCATGGCATTCCAGTACCAAGAGAGCAAGTGGGTGCAATCCACGTGTTGTATCACAAGACCCCGCCCCCTCCAGCCTCTGCGTTAGCTGTTATCTTGAGATGTTAATTCATTCATTCATTTCCCCCTTGTCCTTCCCGAGCCAGCTGGCACTCAGCTGGGTCTACGTTTGCACACATCAAGGGAGCTCTGTAGCCAGACCAAAAGCAGAAGTAGCCTGCAAGTCTTTCGTCTTCCAGAAGTCTAGCCCCTTAGGAGAACTTAGAGGATGTGAGGGGATGGTATCACATTATGGGAAGAAGAGTGGTTGGGAGCAGGGCAGGGACTTCCCTCAGATTAGAAAAAGTGATTTCTCAGCGCTGGGCCAGGGACGCAGGGGTAGAGACAGAGAGAGACAGACACTCAGACGCTCACACACACACAGAGACACACAGACACACAGACACTCACACACACACAGAGAAGGAGAGAGACATGAACGATTTGGTCCCAAATCACTCAAGACCCGAATGGGGTGCATGTCGGTGGGCCAGGGTCTACAGCCTTGCAAAAGATTCCCCTGGGCCAGAGGTTGCCTGGAAGAGGCCATTCAGACAAGACAGGGATGACTCCGCTATGGGACTGATGACCAGAGGGCATCCATCACACACAGGCATGTACACGACTGCCTGGGGGTGGTCCGATGCCCATGATCATAACGAAGCTGAGTTCTAGAAAACCAAGCCAGTGTTATTTCTTGCACCCCTGAGCCTGGCCCCTGTCAACCTAAGCAGCCTGTCTGGTCCCACCCTCTGACTCCCCACTCTCTTTCTAGTTTCTTGAACTCACCAAGCTCTTTTCTACTTGGGACACTTTTCAGGGTGCAACTTTTTTTTTTTTTTTTTTTTTTTTTTGCAGTATGCGGGCCTCTCACTGTTGTGGCCTCTCCCCTTGCGGAGCACAGGCTCCGGACGTGCAGGCTCAGCGGCCATGGCTCACGGGCCCAGCCACTCCACGGCATGGGGGATCTTCCCGGACTGGGGCACGAACCCGTGTCCCCTGCAACGGCAGGCGGACTCTCAACCACTGCGCCACCAGGGAAGCCCCAGAGTGCGACTTTAATGTCACCTCTCCAGACAAGCCCTCCTGTCTGCTCTGTCTTAGCCGGTCTTCCACGGCCCTTATCTTCTCCCTCACGGCCCTTCCTTCCTTCACAGCACCCAGCACATTTGTAACTACAGTTTTTGGTGCTTATTTACTATGTGACTCTTGCTCTTGGAGGGCAGGAATGGGTTCTCTTGCTAACTGCTCTGTGCTCATGCCTGGCATGTAGTAGCTGCTCAATGAATGTGCTGAATTAATTAAAAAGGAAGAGCTATGTTTGGGGCCCACGAGGCAGGGCTGTTTCTGGTCATTGAGTGGAAAGCCTGGCTGGTTTGCAGGGTTGGACTGTGTCCTGTGTCATCTGACAGTCATCAATTCAACAGGTGACCAAGTGAGGCCCTGTGCTGGGTACCAGGCACCAGGGGTATACAAGGACGAAGACCAGGCTTGCCTCAGGGGACTCGCTGTGGTGAGGACAAAAAAAAACAGACAGAGGGGAAAGGACCTTGTGGAGTGAGTCAGTGCTCTGGAAAGCAGGAAAGAGAGGCCCTCTGCAGGGGTGGGAGGGCTCAGGGGAGCTCTTTGGAGGTGACAGCTGAGCTGGGCTGTGGCAGACGCTATGCACTGGGCAGGTAGAGGCGAGGGGTGGGTCTCCAGAGGGCAGGCTGTGCTAGAGGCATGTCTGGCGTGAGTGCAGGGCTGGGGCAAAGAAATGCATATTTCTGAGCACACACCATGTGTCAGGTACACACAGACTGGCTCATTTAATCCATGTGACACAGCAGGGACCACTATCCTGATTTTATGGTCAAGGAAGTGGAAGTTGTTCAAGGTCACACAAAATGACAGGAAGGGGCAGAACTGGGATTCCTTCTTGGTCTATGGGGCTCTGCAGCTCCTAGTCACCACTTCCTGTCTGGCCCCATCCCCACTCCACGCTGCATCTGACAGAGGGTACTGGAGAGTGCGGGGAGCTGGGCATCACTGATGCCTCGTTCACCTGGCAATCATGCCCCGCACTACTCCAGGCGTGGGGTAGCCCCTCAGTAAGAGCTTGTGGGTGACGGTTAGGGGGCTGCTGGGCTCCCCACGAGGAAGAACAAACTCAGGTCAGCCCTTCGTGTCTCTGGCACCCCCGGCTCTGGGGACAGGACTACTGACCAGCTAGGGGGCTGCAGGGTCGGGCCGGGCCCAGCAAGGACATACTGCTGAGTGAGCTCCTCTCTCCTTCCAGCCCCCTCCCACCTGGCCCTCTGACCTTGATCATACACCTCGCCCACCACGGGCTTCAGGCCGTGCTCCTTCCCCGCCTCGTAAATGGCTCCTCCGTCCAGAGTGATGGCGTCAGCTTCCCGGGCCTGCTGGGAACAGGTGGGTCAGTGCAGCCTGGCCCCAGGGGCACTCAGCCAGGAGGTCAGGGACACCTGCTCAGGGCCCTTGAAAAGCCCTGGAGGTCCACGTGGTCCTCCTCATCTGGCCTGGGAGCACTGTCTCGACTCAGCCTCTCAGGCCCCTCCCTGCCAGGGCCTAGGTGTCTCCGCCGACCAGGACCAAGGGCTCACCTTGTTTTTATAATTACGTTATTTAAAAAATATTAACGCTATAGGACTACGCATAGTTAAAAATCAGATAGCACAAAATGAAAAGTAGTGAAAAGTGAGCCTCCCTCACTTTCTTGTTTCTCAACCCCCTGCCTCTGCTACTCTCCTGTTTCTCGGGTTTTCTCTCTAAGATGCAGATCGAATCCTACACATATCCTCTTCAATGGTTTCCTTTTTGTTTTAAAACACAAATGGGGTCCACGGGTAAAATGATACTTCAACATAATTGGTTTCCACCCTCACGGTGGAGCCTGGCCCAAGCCCTTGGCCACATGGACTGTGACTGGATTAGCTCTGGGGGCGCACCAGGGGCTAAACTGGAATGAAAACCCAGGTCCCCTTGTGTTTGCCCCTGATGCTTCTCTCCACACTTTGTCCTGTACTGAAGTCCTGCCTCTTGAGTCCGTGCCAGTCAGCAGATCTCCTGCCCCTCAGAACAGCTCTCCCACCCACCATGCACCCACCCAGGACTGCTGGCCCTGTCCCTCCTGCCCCAGAAAACACACAAGCCCAGTTCTGGAAAACTCCAAGGAGGAGTGAGTAACTGCCATGGGCCACGGAGGGGTCTGCTGTCTGGGCTCCCCTGGGTGGGGCGGGTCATGTCCCCCATGTAGAGGGGCTCTGTGCAGGGAAACTCTGCCTCTCAGACAACTTTCACCACCGGTGCCCTGAGCAGGGCCCTCCCTGGGCCTCCCAGAGCCTGGGCAGGAAACAAGCTGGCCCTTGTTGCGGGGGAAACTCAGGAGATCCTATCGACCGGGCCCTGGCGGTGGGGAGGACTCCGGAGCCTTTCCCGGTGAATGAGGCTATTGTGCGCTCCCTCCTGAGTCAGAGCCCTCTCGTCTGTGCAGAGCGGAAGGGAGAGGACTCACCGTGATGAGCTGGATGCAGTGGTCAGCCGAGGTGCCCTGGACACACAGGAGGGAGGGCTGGATGCTGGCTTGCTGGAAGGCCTTGCTCATGTCACTGCACTTCTGCTGCTCCGGGTCTGAGATGGTGCACCATCGCACCTCCATCCCTCCGAGTGCTGGGGACGGCGTGGGGGGGATGGGGGCAAGAACAGTGAGGCCCGGCTCCTGCAGCCCCAGCCCATGTGTCCCATCAGCATGTATAGCCAGTCCTGTGCCTCAACCCTGCCCTCTCACTGTGGGGTACTGGGGCACAAAGAGGCGTCACAGGCTGGGAGGGGGCCGGGCTCACTGGCGAAGCTGTGCGTGGGCCATGCACTCCCTGCACTTGCCCAGCGCGGCTCAGAGCCGGGCCCTTTGCATAGGCCAGGGAGGGTTTCCCTAGGTAGCAGCTGGGCTTCCCCCACCCGCCCCTCCCTGGCCTGGAGCACAGCCTGGTGGGTGGAAGGAGCACTGGCTGTTTCCTGCCCCTCTTGGGTCTGTGTGTCTCCAGCAAGAGGGTGCTGGACTGGGTTTTCTCACTCAGTGGTGTCCCTGGGCCCTCATGAACTGGGACTTGAGACTGGGAAGTGGTTGTGGCTGCCCTTGAGGAGCCTTGCACCCTTTGGAGCATCTGTGATTATGCCCCCTGCAGACCTACCCTCTGTGGGCACAGTGCCAGGCCCCTGACAAGGGGAGGGTGAGGAGTCAGCAGGCTGGGTTCAAGTTCCTGCTCCTCCAGCTGGTGACTTCAGTAACCTATTTGACCTCTCTGAGCCTGTTTTGTCATCTGAGAAAGCAGATGAGGAAACCACCTTCTGCGTTGTAAGTAAACCTCTGTAGAGCCAGGACACAAGGTCCTCAGTGGACTGCCTCTTAGGCCCCTCCTCCTGATGGGGACCCTCTTGGGTCCGGTGATCTGGGGATCCTGGGGGCCCAGCAGACGTGGTGCCCAGCTCCCTGAGGTTGCTGCCTTTGCAGACCCGAGCTCCTCCACCACTCACCCTCCCAGCCAGCCCTGCCAGGGATGCCTGTGCTCCTGGGAAGCCTGAGGCTTTGGGTCCATTTCCACCCTCCAGGGACCCTCTCAAGGCAGACTGTGCTTTCCATCCCCACCCCAAGGGTCAAGACTGCCGGTTCTTCCACAGCCTCCCCTTGGCCCCCTCCGCCTCCCCTGGCTCCGGGTGGCCCCCTGGAATGTGGGGGTGCCCTCGCCCTCTCCAGTGCTCCAAGGCTGCACCCTGGTAGGCCTAGCAACTGCCGGGCCCGGACCGGGGTGGCAGGTCCATTTTTTGTACTGGCGAGGTCAGAGCGGTGGCTTGAAGCCATCCTTTCAGCAGCCTCCTCCCGCGATCCCCGCGGGCCTCTCCCGGAGGTCCGGCTTCACGTCTCAGCGTCCGGGACCGTGACTGCCTTGGGAGCGGCCCGTGCTGACGCGAGGAGTCCCGGTCTGCGCCTCCCACCCCCCACCCATGCAGGGCGCCCTGGAGCCCTCTCCTGGGCAGTATCTCTCTCCTCTTCCCCTCCGAATATTCTCCCGCCTCCCTCCTCACGGGGCTCAGGAGAAGTAGAGCCGTTCTGGCTCCCAAACCCTCCTTGGGCTTCCTCGCCCATCAAGAGCATTCACCCTCCGTGCCTCCCCCCCAACCCGACACTCCAGGCCTCTCCCCTCCACGCCTCTGCCCGCGCCTCTCCTTCCTCCAAGAAGCCCTCCAGACATCCTGGTCTGCCCGGGTCAGTGCTCGTTCCCTCCCCCGTCCTTCTTCGCGCCTCGCGCCTTTCTAGCCTTCCCCCTTTCCTGGGAGACAAAGGTTCAGGACACTTTTTCCAGCCCGCGGGACCCTCCTGGGTGGGTGGGTGGGTGGGTGTGTGTGTGTCTGGAGAACTCCAGGACCCCCGGCCCAGCTCCTACTCCCAGGGCCGGGCGGCGGGGTCTCACCAGTGCGCAGAGCCAGGATGAGCCACAGAGCCACGCTGGGGCCCCGCATGGCGCAGTCTAGAGCTAGCTGGGGCTGGGTTTGGCGCGGGTTTTGTCTAGGTGTCGGTCCAAGTGGGTCAACAGCAGCCGGAGCTTTCTTCCTCCTTCTTCCCTGGCACGGGCCTTCAGCTCCTTAAGTGCGGCCGGGGTGTGCCTTGGCGGTGTCCACGCCCCTAACGTGCACCCGCCCACCCCCGACTGGACACCTGGGCGCTGACCGGACTGGCCTTACGTTTCTCTTTGGCGCCCCCTGCTGGAGTCTGTGCCGGTGCGGGGGCTGAGTCTAACCGCAGGCCTCTCTTGATCCCCATGCTCCTAGGCCTGGACACACACGCTCAGCTGTTTCTGAGAGTAAGGTATCTGCTGTCTGGGGCCTGATTCCCCCAGCTCACGGGTGTTCCAGGGCTCTCTCACCTCAACAATCTGCCCTGAATTCCAGAACATCCTCCCCTCCTCTTGTCCTAGAAAGATCCCAAATATCTGGTCCAACTGGAGAGGGAAAAGTTCAGATTTGGAAAGAAGAGGTCAGAATCCTAGGGCCTGAGCTGGAAGGAAGCTCGAAGGCAATCAAATCCATTCACCAGCATCTCTTCAAGCACAGATTGTACAAAGGATCTGGGGCTACAGAGGTGAACCCAGGTTGATGTGGTTCTGACTGGGGAGGAGCTGCCAGTGGGGGTAACTCACTGCCTCTCTTTGGGCTTAGAGACAGGAAATGACTTGCCCTGGGTCACATATTTAGTCAGTGACAGTGCTGGAACTGGAACCCAGGTCTCCCGCAGAGCCTCGCTCATTCCATCATGCTTTGGAGGATGGGAAGAAGACCAAAGATGGACTAGGCTGGTGGTTCTCAAAGTGTGGTCCCCAAACCAGCAGCATCAGCATCACCTGGGAACTTGTTAGATATGCAGCTTCTTAGGCCCACATGTGACCCACTGAATCAAAAAATTTAGGGGAAGACAATCAACAATCTATGTTTTAGATTCTGATGCACAGCAGGGTTTAAGAAGCACTGTTCTATGTAGACCAGAAGTGCAGTTCTCCATGTGTACTGGGGACGAGGGGACTGGACTGCGGAAACGGTTACTCAGTGATCCATTTATGTCCTCATCTTTTGTCATCGCCACCCCTCCCCCACCCCCATGAGTACCCAGGAATGAGCTCCTCCCTGTCTTGGGTAGAGGACATGTGTAAAAAGAACACTGAGTGAGAGCGAAGGGAACTTGGGTCTGGGTTTGTCAGTCCTTGAGCCTGCTCTGCTCTCTGGGGAAGGGAGCCCTGGGTCCTCCGACTGGGCCATGAAACTGTTGCTTATCACACCCTGAGATGATCTGTGGACATTACATGGGCTGGGCTTTAGGAGACCTGAGCTGTACTCTTGTTATTACTGACTGACTGTGTGACCTTGGGCAAGTTCGTTCTCCTCTCTGGGCTTGTTTCCCCTGTAAAAGGCAGGTCATGATGGCTCTGATGTGCCATTCTTCTTCCCCCAATAGCTGTCTGCTCTGGAGAATCTGAGGGGGCATGTTTGGTGGAAGCTGTGTTTCCATCCCCAGCTGGATCCATCCGAAGGAGGGGCACCTCTTTCTAATTTGCATGAATAGATAGTAGGTGGCCCTGGCAGAAGGGCTATGGCTTGTCCTAAGGGGATGGAATAAATAGGTGTCCTTAGCAAGCCTCACCCCATGAGGATGAAGAGGCTCACTTTGTCACACTCAGGAACAACCAGAAGTTACTGGCAGGATTTGTGTTCATTAAGTCGTTCCTTCAGTAAAACTCCTGGTGACATCGATAAGGAGTCAAACAGCTACAAGCTAAGAGCTTGGGTGAGCTCTTTCACAACGGGTCCTTTCCCTATCTCTCAGGAGTCATTCCTCAACTGTGGCTCATCAGGGAACTTGCTGCTGCTGGGCTCCAGGGGCTTCTACATCAGGCCCATTTGCCTGGCCTTAGCATGGACATAGCTTTGTATTGATACCTGTGTGTAATGGGGAACTCTGCCTCAGCTTGAGCCTGGATCCTATTTCTGGGGTGCAGACATACCTGGGTGAATCAGAGGAGTGGGTGGGATGCAGCGAGAGTAGTTTAACCCAGGAATAGCCTTATAGAGGGCAGAAGCACTGAGGATAGTTTGGTCCCCATTCTGGACTCATACTGAGGTTAGAGGGAGAGTATAAAAAATATAAGAACTGGTTTCACTAACACTTCCGTAAGATGTTGGGGCCTAAGCAACAATGCTTTGGGACCTCCTGACCCTATTCCATAATACGAAATACAGAGAGCTCTTCTCTACCAAAGACACAGCTCTGGTTCTCCAAGGATTTGGGAGCTTGCTTGTCATGGAACTCAGGAACAGTAGCAGATGCTATTGGGTGGAACACCCTAAAGATAGCCTCTGGGGACTCAGAAAGAAGAGGGGGCCTTTGACAGGGAGCAGAGAACCTGTATTGGCAGATATAGGGGCTAACGAGACAGCAAAATGCGAACAATTCTTTTACCCAGAATCTTAGGAAAATTCATATTTTTTCATTTCAACAAACCATAATTTGTATTTTTCTATTTCTATGGGTTTTCAGGCCTATGACTAAGAAAAAGTCCAGACAATTTTTATTCTGGGGGACACTTGGAAGGGCTGGTATGCACAGAGAAATCAGGAATGGTGAACATTTGCAGCAGTAAATGTGTTATAAAAGGATATTACTGATGTCACTCCCCAAGTATTTGCTGTTTAACACATCTGAATTTGTATATTGAGATCAATGGTGGGCATATTAAGCAAGTTTTGTGAATAAAAGCTTTTGCCTCTCTAAAAGTATTTTCCTTATGAAACTGGACTTAGGGGAAGCCCTGTGTATTTGGGCTACATGATATTCTATGTGTAAGCTTTTCAAAGGCAGATTCTCTGTACTCATCACAGGGCCTTGAACAGGGAGGATGATTTCTAAGTGTGAGCTATTAGGTTTGAGGACGTTACTACTCATTGTTAAGGTGTCTCGTACTGCTGGAGGGGGATGCTGAGAAGAGCCACAGAATTTGGGGACTAGGTCCCCAGAAGCTTTGTCTGAGCTGTTTCAGTGGCATGGCAAGGGCTGAGCCTTGGACAGGAGGCTGAACTCCACAAGAGCCTGGGTGGTGTCTTGTCTGCCATCATTCCCAATGTCTAGCATCATGTCTGGGATAAGTAGACACTCAATAAATATTACTTAAGTGAAAAGTGGACAGTGTGTCTCTTTCAAGATATTTGGCTAGGAAAGGAAGAGAAGAGGGGTTGTTTTCAGGAGATTTGGGGTCAAGGGAAAGTTTTTATAGTATAGGAGAAATTTGATCATATAGTCAGAGCACAAGTAGCCCATGGAGGAAGGAGAATAACAGCACAGGAAAAGAGGGTAACGGAAGAAGATATGAGGAATAAGACCAGGAGGACAAGCATAGGGTGATCTTCAAAGGAAAAGAGAAAATGCTTCTTCCTCAGAGATGGGTAAAATGAAGGGTGGAAAACGCTCCACCAGGTGTCAGACCTGCATTCAAGGGTAGGTCTCTCATCCTGGAGCTCAGTTTATTATTTTAATTATCAAACCACAGAAGTTTTTTTTTTTCCCCCTGAAAATTCTCCTTGCAGTCCAGACTTTAAAATTCAGAAGAAGATTAGAAGGCTCCAAGATTAACTCTGGAGATACAGGTTTAAAGCCATTAAGAAATCTCCATCTATTTAGTTGAATATAAGATTTAATCTGAGTGGAAACCAGTATAAAGGGAGGCTAAAGAATAAAATCAAGAAGACTATATTTGGCTCCAATAAGACTTTCAGAGAAATTATTCATACCCAGCTACTTCCGAGGAGGTTTCAGATGACTTATAATGAAAACATATGCACAAGAAAGATAAAATTTATACAAAAAATGTCACAAAGCATGTTCAGGGAGAGAGATGGTTATTCCAGGAACCAGAAAGGAAAGGACTATAATTAAACAAAAACTTTTAGCTAATTTAGAGATTTATAGTCAGACCTTTTTATCCATTCTCATCCCCTACTCCATGCCCCCAACTCTACCAATTTGCAAATGAAGTCATTGCCAACACTTATACAAGTCTGTTTTCAGCCCATTAAAAACCACAGCAGTGAAGATGACCATGCTGTACAGAGGCTGGCAGGCTCTGGACAAGTAGAGGAGCTGTGTGCCCTGATCACCTGTCCCGGGCACTTCACTGGGGCAGAGGAATACAAGGTGAAGGCCACCTAATCTGTAAAGGCAGCACAAAGAGTGCACGCTCAGTATTAAGTGGACACCCAATAAGTACTGCAGGAATTCAGGCATCAAGGGCTATAACTGGGAAGGCTTCTGTAGGAGGGATTTAGGGTGGGTCTTGAAGAGAGGTAGAGTCTTGATGAGGGGACTTGGGTGGGGAGGACACAACAATCAGCACAGTAAGAATCTGCATGACCACCAGCCACAAGACAAGCACTGTAGGGGGTGTGTGACTAAAGATGACTGGGGAGGTAGGTGATTTATTGACCACATATTACGTTCCAGGAACTATATATGCAGGTCAATTGATTCGTTTGGATTTAGTACCCATGAAGGTCATGCAGGAGAGGAGATGCACAATGCAAGCTGCATCTTAGGAAAAGTCATCTGGTGGCTGACAGACTGGATTAGCAAGGAAGCAATTAGAGGTTGGGAGATGATTTAAGAGGCCACTGCAATAATTCAGGCCTGGGGGTGAGGGTGGGTTAAGGACCTGGATTACAGTGATGACAATGGAAATGACAGCAAGAAAAAATATGATGTTAAGGAAGAATCAGTAGTATCTAGTGACTGGATATTTGAGGAAGAGAATGTCAAGCAGCACTAAAATTAAAAACCTGGGTGATGGAAAGACTATTCTATTAAATACAACTATTATTAGCCACAGGTAGAAAAATAGTTAAAAGGTTAGTAAAGCTTTTTCCTAGTAAGGAAGTAGTGAGGAATGTCAGATAAACTAGATCTGAACCAAGTACTGAACTTTCAGAGAAAGAAATGGACCTATCATCAAGAGATATCCTTTCTAGTCTTAAATACCACTAGGGAAGTAGATATTTTTGTTCAAATGCCTCTCACAAGACTTAGAAAACCTTTCTGTAGAGATTTATAGTGTGGAACATATGGGACCTTTCTCTTGTTTTTAGCCCTCCCATCTGTGAGGTAAATGAACCTAATTTTATACATCCTAAAGAAAGATTACATCACTTGTTCTAATCTTTCCTTCCACCAGCAAATTCACTATATCTTGTTTCACATGCTAATTGCTTTGCACACTGACTTCTGTATAGTTTAAAAAAAAAATCATTCTACTGTGGTTAAAAACTGTCCAAATGAAATTTGTCATTAACAGCTAAATAGCAGAAGTAGGGATGATTATATGCTCGAGTACTTTATTCCTACTTTGGGTAAACACCAAGTAGTTCCTAAGGTTTAGTCTAGAACCGGTTTAAAGGCATGACCTAATTTTGTTTTGAAAACACACACGAGAAATAAGTCATATTACAATAAGAATGGAAAAGACCAACAAGGCTGAGTGTGCCATCCACATGCAAAAATGTTGAGGGTCAAACCAATCAGTCGGGGCCCAGCTCTGGTTCAGATTCTTTGAGTACACTGCACTAGAATTAGATTTCTGTTAATCACATATTAGTAATAATTAAGATGCAGAGAGAAACTCACAGCCAACATCATCCTCAATGGTGAAAAACTGAAAGCATTTCCTCTAAGATCAGGAACAAGACAAGGATGTCCACTCTCACCATTATTATTCAACATAATTTTGGAAGTTTTAGCCATGGCAATCAGAGAAGAAAAAGAAATAAAAGGAATCCAAATTGGAAAAGAAGTAGTAAAATGGTCACTGTTTGCGGATGACATGATACTATACATAGAGAATCCTAAAGATGCCACCAGAAAACTACTAGAGCTAATCAGTGAATTTGGTAAAGTAGCAGGATACAAAATTAATGCACAGAAATCTCTTGCATTCCTATACACTAACAACAAAAAATCAGAAAGGGAAATTAAGGAAACACTCTCATTTACCACTGCAACAGAAAGAATAAAATACCTAGGAATAGACCTACTTAAGAGGGCAAAAGACCTGTATGCAGAAAACTATAAGACACTGATGAAAGAAATCAAAGACAATACAAACAGATGGGGAGATATACCACGTTCTTGGATTGGAAGAATTAACATTATGAAAATGACTATACTGCCCAAAGCAATCTACAAATTCAATGCAATCACTATCAAATTACCAGTGGCATTTTTTCACAGAACTAGAACAAAAAATTTTACAATTTTGTATGGAAACACAAAAGACCCCGAACAGTGAAAGCAATCTTGAGAAAGAAAAATGGAGCTGGACGAATCAGGCTCCCTGACTCCAAACTATACTACAAATCTACAGTAATCAAGACAATGTGGTACTGGCATAAAAACAGGAACATAGGTCAATGGAACAGGATAGAAAGCCCAGAAATAAACCCACACACAAATGGTCACCTTATTTTTGACAAAGGAGGCAAGAATATACAATGGAGAAAAGACAGCCTCTTTCCCAGTGCTGGGAAAACTGGACAGCTACATGTAAAAGAATGAAATTAGAACACACCCTAACACCATACACAAAAATAAACTCAAAGTGGATTAAAGACCTAAATCTAAGGCCAGACACTATCAAACTCTTAGAGGAAAATATAGGCAGAACACTCTATGACATAAATCACAGCAAGATCCTTTTTGACCCACCTCCTAGAGTAATGGAAATAAAAACAAAAATAAACAAATGGGACCTAATGAAACAAAAGCTTTTGCACAGCAAAGGAAACCATAAACAAGATGAAAAGACAACCCTCAGAATGGGAGAAAATATTTGCAAACAAAGCAACTGACAAAGGACTCATCTCCAAAATATACAAGCAGCTCATGCAGGTCAATATCGAAAAAACAAAGAACCCAATCCAAAAATGGGCAAAAGACCTAAACAGACAGTTCTCCAAAGTAGACATACAGATTGCCAATAAACACATGAAAAGACGCTCAAAATCACTAATCATTAGAGAAATGCAAATCAAAACCACAATGAGGTATCACCTCACAGTGGTCAGAATGGCTATCATCAAAAAAATCTAGAAACATAAATGCTGGAGAGGGTGTGGAGAGAAAAAGGAACCCTCCTGCACTGTTGGTGGGAATGTAAATTGATACAGCCACTATGGAGAACAGTATGGAGGGTCCTTAAAAAACTAAAAATAGAACCACCATATGACACAGCAATCCCACTACTGGGCATATACCCTGAGAAAACCATAATTCAAAAAGAGACATATACCACAGTGTTCATTGCAGCACTCTTTACAATAGCCAGGACATGGAAGCAACCTAAATGTCCATAGACAGATGAATGGATAAAGAAGATGTGGCAGATATATACAATGGAATATTACTCAGCCATAAAAAGGAACGAAATTGAGTTATTTGTAATGAGGTGGTTGGACCTAGAGTCTGTCATACAGAGTGAAGTAAGTCATTAAGAGAAAAACAAATAGTGTATGCTAACACACATATATGGAATCTAAAAAAACGGTACCGATGAACCTAGTGGCAGGGCGGGAATAAAGACGCAGACGTAGAGAATGGACTTGAGGACACGGGGTGGGGGAGGGGAAGCTGGGATGAAGTGAGAGAGTAGCATTGACATATATACACTACCAAATGTAAAATGGATGGCTAGTGGGAAGCTGCTGCATAGCACATGGAGATCAGCTTCATGCTTTGTGACTACCTAGAGGGGTGGGATAGGGAGGGTGGGAGGGAGGCTCCAGAGGGAGGAGATATGGGGATATATGTATACATATAGCTGATTCACTTTGTTGTACAGCAGAAACACAACATTGTAAAGCAATTATACTCCAATAAAGTTATTTAAAAAGAAAAAAGATGCAGAGAGGTTACCACCTAAAGAAAATTGGTATTTTATTTTATTTTATTTTTTGCGGTACCCAGGCCTCTCACTGTTGTGGCCTCTTCCGTTGCAGAGCAACACGCTCCGCACGTGCAGGCTCAGCGGCTATGGCTCACGGGCGCAGCCGCTCCGCGGCATGTGGGATCTTCCCGGACCAGGGCACGAACCCGTGTCCCCTGCATCGGCAGGCGGACTCTCAACCACTGCGCCACCAGGGAAGCCCGAAAATTGGTAGTTTAATAATTTAAAAAACTACAGTCCTTAGGGTGTTCAACAAACTAGATTTTCTTAAGAGATTAGGGCTGTCTCCACGGACTGTTTTCTGAATTATAAGTCTATTAGACAATTTCATGTTTGACAAATAGCTCTTCTCATTTGTTGCTCAGACTACCTTCTTCTCGCTACCGTCCTAAACAAACTACATTTCCCTTAGGACACTGAGAACCTGGCACCAGTAGCTGGCACATCCAGCTACTGAATCATCTGTTATTCCCGGGAATTTGAAATTCTACAAATCCTGAATTGCTTATTCTAGCAGTCGCCTACTTTAGGCACAAGTTTGTTCTGTAAACAGGCTCTTGGGATCTATTATTCTGCATTTAAAGTTTGTTTTAGGACGATAGGCTCCTGTGCAACTGCCAAAATGCATGGCTGCTCACGGCAGATAAAGGTGTGCGTGGGGAGGGCCTGCTGTGGCTGTCAGATTCAAGGCCCATTTCTGGCTTTGCTCCTTGTTCCTGCAGGCCTATGGTTGTAACGAAGTACAAAAGCATAGTGGGGAAAACTGGAGACAATCCCAAAGTCCTTCAGTCAGGGAATGGATAAATGAATTGCAGCACATTCACAAACGGACTACTACTCAGAAGTGAAAATTAACCAACTATTGCAGCAAAAGGGATGAATCTCGGATGCATTTTGCTTAAGTGAACGAAGCCACACTCCACATGCTACATACGATACAATTCCATTTATATGACATTCTGGGAAAGGCAAAACTAGTAGAGGCACTAAGGAAAGATCAGTGCTTGCCAGAAGCTGGGGTTTGGAGGGGGTATTGGCTACACAGAGGCAAGAATAAGAGAAATTTTGGGGATAATGGAACTCTTGTATTCTTGACTGTGGGGGTGGTTACAGAACTCCATGCATGTCTCAAAACCCATAGAATTGTACACCATTTTACTGTACATAACCAAGAAGTATATACAGTAAGAAAATGAGGATAGTGGTCTCCCTTGCAGCAGGAAGTAGTGACCGGGAGTGAGCTGAGGGGTAGGGGTGCCTGCGGTGCTGGTCCCATTCTGTTTTTTGAGCTTCACGCTGGTTATTACACACACGACATTGGTTTGTAAAAACTCACTGAGGTATATGTACACTTATAATAATGCATTTTATATATGTATGTTATACTTCAAGAAAAAGTAAACAAGAGAGAGGGTGAGAGAGAATTCCAGCCTTCACTGTCCTTTGGTCTCATCCCCCTAATTCTTCACATATCTGTTTACTACTACTATAGGTGACAGAAACAGCTAGAAAAATCCTAGCGTGAAACTCTCCCTGGTAAGGTTTCGTACCTGTTCCTAAATGTCTCAAACAATAATACCAGGTTACCTGACCACCAATTCTGTTCACAATGCTGTTTAGCGGACCAGGATTTGTTTTGCCAGTTCTCAGGTAACCATATTTGGGGGTGGAATGGAGAAGTAGGAAACGAATGAGAAACCAGTCAGTGAGTAAGTAGTGACTATTTTATTCTTAAATTGGAAGACAATGTATTTTATCTGGGCAATTTAAGTAATTTTTTCCAGACCTGTTTCTAGACTCTCAATAATTAATGTTCTGGAGAATCGCTAGGGACAGTAGGGTCTAACACTGTACAGAGATGTGAGAATGGCTTATGAAATCTTGATGTCTTCCAGTTCCATGTTTAAGGCTGAGTTACGGTAGGTCACAATCACAGCATCTTTGACAAAGAGTAGGAATCCTTAGAAGAAGAGATGCGTTAACAAGATTATGGAGACTGAAATGTAAATAATTTCTTAACTAAAAGTCTGTCAAAATTTCTCTATAGGGATAAAGAATGGTGCACCATATTCTTCTTTCTCACTCTTCTGCAACCATAAACACACTCCAGAGCAAGAGGAAGAACAGATGTTGAGAGTCAAGTATCAGATGCTGTGATTGGTGTTTTGTACACACTGCTCTATTTAATCCTTATTAATAGTCCTGCAAGGTAGTCAATCAAATCTCATTTAAAATATGGCAAGGGACTTCCCTGGTGGTGCAGTGGTTAAGAATCCTCCTGCCAATGCAGGGGACACAGGTTCAAGCCCTGGTCCGGGAAGATCCCACATGCTGTGGAGCAACTAAGGCCGTGTGCCACAACTACTGAGCCTTCGCTCTAGAGCCCGCAAGCCACAACTTCTGAGCCTGCATGCCACAACTACTGAAGCCTGCGCACCGCAACGAAGAGTAGCCCCCGCTTGCTGCAACTAGAGAAAGCCCGCGCAGAGCAACGAAGACCCAACGCAGCCAAAAATAAATAAATAATATAATAAAATACGGCAAAATGAAGTCTCAAGTTAATCTATACAAGGGAAGTTGGAACAATTCCAGGCTTCTGATTCCAAGGAAAAGGGAATTAACTTTTAGGGTGCCCCCTTTATTTGTAATCTTACTGATTCTCAAAATATCTCCGTTTTACAGAGAAACCGAAAAAGGGATGACATGACTTGCCCAACTAACGTTACATAACCAGTAAGTGGTAAAGCTGGCATTCAAATCAAGTCATTCCATAGCCCACATTCTTCACATTATAGTACTCTGCTGCCAAAACCAACGAGAGCTATGTTGTGCAATTCTGGAGGGAGATCAATGGAATCTTCAACATTGGACTGAACCAGATAATCTAAATTTGGGTCAGAAAAGTGACATTTGTGTTTTTCCCTGATATCTTTCAAATCTGACCACCTCAATAAAATCTCTTAATTTCACTAATATTTACTTTCTTTCAGTCAATAATTCACATCCCAAGGGACTCAAGAGCCCACTAAATTCAGCTCACAGCAAGGGAGGAAAAGTAACTGGAATGGTAGAAAAACTACTGTTCCAGGAGCCAGGAGTTAAAGGCTCTAATCCTGGCTCTGTTCCTGGTTGCAGTGCAACTTTGATTAGGACACAGGGATCTCTGGGCTTCTGTTTCACCACCTGTAAATTAAGAGTATTCAAGGCAGAATCTTAGAAGGTAGCTGTTTAGTACTTTAGAAAACAAATTTTCCTCATTAGTAAAGTCCCCAAATTGCCAAGTTTGGAGTTTAAATACTGTGTGGTGGTTCAGCAGGTATTTGCTGACCAGAGTGTATTCTGCTAGAATGAGCCCCCCTTCAAGCTCGCTCCCATCATTTTTTGAAGAGCCCTGAGCAGATATGGAATAGGAAAGCAACCAAAGACGTGTAGTCACATTTAAGAGGCATTTTTATTTTTGCCGAATTAAGGGTATTAAGAAGCATATTAAAAATATGGAATATTTCATAAAACATTCAAAATAGTATTATTCCCTGTGTATTAGAACAGTGGACTTTTCCCCCTAATGAATAGTGTTCCATTTTTGGTTCTAAAGAGTTTCTTTCCTTGTATGTCACTATGACAGTGCTGGGCTGACTTGTTTCCCGAAACAGTCCTTCCAGCTGCGATGGGAATGACTTGTTCTGTGGGTCTGTCCTTACTTACTATGAGACTCTGGGTAAGGACCTTCATCTAAGTCTATCTTTATCTGTAAAGGGGCGGTAACATAACATAATTTAAGTCATAGTGCCTTCCACAGTAGGAGCTGAAAAATGAGGCAGCATAGTATATTAGAAAGAACTTGGGACAGAGAAACTTCGATACCAATACCCAGCACTGTCATTTACTAGCTAAGTAATCTTGGCCAAGAGATTCTGCTTAAGCCTTATAGTGCGGCCAGTAATTCTTATCTTCTTTTGAAAAATTAAATGATACTAAAGTGTCTGTTGCATAGTAGTACTAAACAATTAGTACTTTTATTAATAATTCTATACAATCTAGAAAGGTGCACAAAAGTGTCTTCTTACAAAAAATCACTTAACAAGGACATTCAGAAAGCAATGTAATATACATTTTAACACATAAATGGTGTCATTTTATAACCTCTTGATATTTTACAACATTCGACCAGTAAATACTTCAAAATGGTTTATGCTGGGGTCCTGCTATAAGATGATTTCTGAGGCTCTTGAGATCATTTTACAATAGTTTTCTCCTAATCTATTTATGCTTGGAAACAACTTATTATATTAGCATGTAACAGCTGTGGTATATATTTCAATGTGTTAACATATTCAATTCCAAAACCTACAGAAGAAATATGATTAGGTTGCCTAATGATTCTTGAATTCAGTTTACAAATCATGTGATGCCCCAACCTGTTCCAAGAAAATGCTAGCTTGTAAAATAATTTTTTCTTTCAGAATACAAGACACATTTAACATACAGATTTTACAATAAAGTTTATTAGCTGTTCTCCTCTTTCTCATAAATGGAATGGATAATGTTGATAATTCTTTACAAACCAGTACTCATTTGTTTAAGAAACTGTAATGAGGAGGTTGTCAAAAACACATATTTAATAAACTCCAAAAAAGCAATGGGAAGCCAAACAGTATTATTAATATAAAAGACCAGAGAAATTGATTTCTGAAATTGTTATCTACTTTTCACTAAAATTTCTTAATTGCTCACCATGAAGATCTGTGCAACTCTACTGCAGAGCAGCTACAAGAGATGAAAGGTGTACAGTCTGAGGGGAAAACACTCATACACATGAGGTTTTTGCCTGTTTGCCTATTAATGAAAGGAGAACTGGAAAGAGGTGGAGACCAAATCCAAACCCAATGACAAGAACAACGGGAACAACACCCAACACCCCCCGAAAAAAAAAAAAACCCACAAAAAAACCAACCAGGAACCATTTGAAAACTTTTATAGAAAAGAGGAGAACATGCCCATGTTTTTATGTATAACCTAATTTCCCTAAGGGCTTCTTTCCACAACCACCATCCTCCTGTTTTCACTTCACACGATTAAGGAAGATAAAGTCCAATCAATTAATATTTAACTTAAAACCAAACCAAGAGAGTAGGTGGCAAAAGAAAAAAAATATATTTTAAATATACATATATATGTTTGTGTGTGTGCAACTATGTAAAGAAAATAATTCCCATAGTTACAGAGTTTAAAGAAAGTTATATATATATTTATATATATATATTTTATTATAACAAAATAGTTATTGTGGGTAAAATATTCATTAAAATCTGACCCCTAAGAATGCATTTAAAATTTTAGACTATGAATTGGACTCCTTTCCCACTGCCATAATGATTACATCATCACTGTAACGTCTGTTTTGTATTTATCTCTATGAAATTTTCTCAACCTTATGTGTAAAAGGTAAACTCCCCTAGCACCTAAACATGGCCTCAATTCAGAAAATGTGATGATCATTATGTATGAACTTTTGTAAGACACTATAAATAGTGTTGCACAAGTAGATTAAAAACATTTAGACATTGTTATTCCTAGCAAATCTACTGGGAGGAAAAAAAAAACTTCAAACAATAAAAGACTTTAAGAAGATATGAATATCCCTTGTGAAATTATTAAAGTTAACTCAGATATTAATTTTGAAATTAAAAAACATATTTTCCTTATTTGTCTGTAATGAAATATTTGCTTTGATAACAGAAGTCAATTGAGAAAAGGACTTGAGAGCTAATATGTTGGCCAAACCATGCTATTAAAGTTAAGCGTGCATTGTTGCTCAAAGTTTACTAAATCATTGATTAAAACCACTTTTCTTTCATTTATATTGAAATTTGGAAAGAATGTATATAAAGCTTCTCTGAAAATCTCTTAAAGTTACTTTCCCTTAAACATTAAGGAATTTTACCACAATTTCCCCGTCTCCCCAAATCCTATTAATAGCTGGTCAGGCCATTCCATCTTCATTTGTGAAAAATGGCCACAAACCAATAGTGAGATAAAATAATACAGATGTTACAACTTGAAGGAGACACTAAGATGTCAAAAATAAGTGCAACTGCAGACCATGATGAGTGGGATATGATTCAACATGGAAGAAGTATTGAAGACAGACTCCAGAAGGAAAGGGCAAAGAAGTGTCAGAGAAAATGAGACTGGAAAAGAGAAACAGAGAAAACATCAGTCCTCATAACTTTTCTTTTGCTGGAACCCAGATGTAAGGACCAGACTGTTCTTCTATGATCTGCTTCACTTGGTTGTAAATGTCTTCCAGTGTATCTCCCTGTATAATAGCTGTAATGATAGAAACAAAATCAGAAACCTCCATTAAAATTGTCTATCTTCACCATTACAATTGTTGGTAAGACAGCAGAAGCTATATCTTAGAAATACTCATTCAGGAAGAGATACCATCTATGTATTGTTTGCTTAGACAGGGCTCATTTCATGAATTTTCTTATTTTTAAAATAGAAAAAAATTTATTTTAAAAATTTATCAGAAAGCAAGATTTGGTGATTTTTTACTTTGTTTTGTGTATTTGGGAAATAGACACTGAAGTAATTAGAGGCAAAAGAGCATTTGTCTGCAACTTACTCTTAAATGTTTCAGCAAAATTATAAATGTGGTAAAATGTTAACATTTGTGGAATACAGGTATATGAGAATTGCTGGTACTATTCTTGTGATTTTTCTGTAAGTCTGAAATTATTAAAAATCCTTAAAAACACACACACACACACACACACACACGGGTTACAACACCATGACACTTAATGGTACTTAATATGAACACCAAATATAAGCTAATCATTATTTCAAACAAACAATAAACAACAACAAAAACCTATCCAAAGATACCTAAGGAATAATTTAAAGAATAAAATGAATTTGGGAATTGCTACCTATTCTTCTCTTTTTAAACAAATAGTATCTTAAAATAGATCAAAATTTATAAAGAATAAGAGAAAAGTCAGTTTCACTGAAGAAGTCAAGTCTGAATGTTTTCCTCTGTACACGCTATCCTCATCGACAACCTAAGAAACACTAAATTTCAAGATTCCTCATCACTGCAACCTAGATTAGATGAATTATTCTGGAACTTAAGCACTTATTATTACTACTGGTAAATGTGGGCATAGTTCAAAATCCATTTCAATGGGCGAGTTCATATGGCTCCAAAGCAAAATTCTACCATAAAGGGCACTGCTACACATCATGCCAACCTGTGAAATGTTCAGTAAATTCTTGTTCCAGTTTCATGGCTCTCTCAAACGTCTTTCTGGCTTGTTCTTCCGTCAGACGCTTATTCATTTCCCTATACAAATAAATTTAGAAATTAGTAATTACTACATTATAATACTTTTGAAAAAGGATGACAAAGGAGAGAAGATATATAAAATCATGAAAAGTTGAGCTCTGTTGAGAATCTTAATGTCATTAAAAACTACATCCAGTCACTGACTATGTAGCTTTTTACTTGGAATGACAGAAGGGTTTCAACACATTTTTGCATTAGTTCAAGACAGCCAAAAAAACTAAGCATTAATTTGACAGTTTTGACTTCGATGAAAATTTCATATTAAAATATGACTTACAGATCTACTTACCAATTTATAGATAGTAAAGGGGATACATGAACACATTAAATAATACCATGAGAAGGCAATCAGCAAAATATAGTCTGGGGAAAATTGCAGAATAAATGAGTTGGTTTCTTCAACAAATAAACAGAAAAAAGAGAAAGATATGAAGGGAGAATCTGTAGATCAAAAGACTTAACAACCAACTGTCACAAACAGACCTTGTTTGGAACTTGATTCAAACAAATTGAAAAAATTAAACAAAACTTATGAATCAAGAAAACATGAACTGATGATATCAAGGAATTACTGTTTTAGTGTGACATAGTGATTTTTTTTCTTCTTTATGCTTGTTCATATTGCTTGGACCTTCTACAATGTGTACGTATTTTTTTTATACAGCAGGTTCTTATTAGTTATCCATTTTATACATATCAATGTATATATGTTTTAGTGTGACATCACAGTGATGTTTTTTAATAAAGAATTTTATCTTTCAAATATATACAAAGATGTACAGATGAGATCATATAATGTCTGCGGTTTGTTTCAAAATAATCTGGAGTGGAGAGGTAAGGAGGTGGGGGGATAGATGAAACGAGATTGGTCACAGTTGATAATTAATGTTACAGCTGGATGATGGATAAATGGAAGTTTGCTCCCAACTTAAGAGGGAAAGCTTTCAATGTTTCATCATCAAATATGATGTTTGCTTTGGTATTTTGTAGACGACCTTCATCAGATTAAGGAAATTCCCTTCTATTCATAGTTTACAAGATATTTTTGTCATGAATAGATGTTAATTTTATCAAATGCTTTTTCTGCATTTATTAAAATGATCATTTTTTTTAATACTAAAGCTGGTTTTTTTTTTTGGCTGTGCCGTGCGGCTTGCGGAATCTTAGCTCCTCAACCAGGGATTGAACTTGGGCCATCACAGTGAAAGTCCCGAGTCCTAACCACTGGACTGCCAGGGAATTCCCCGTAAAATCTGTTAATGCGGTACACTACACTGATTTTTTAAAAAATTGAAGTATAGTTGATTTACCATGTTGTTAGTTTCAGGTGTACAGCAAAGTGTTTCTGTTATATACATATCTATTCTTTTCATATATATATATTCTTTTTCAGATTCTCTTCCATTATAAGTTATACAAGATACTGAATATAGTTCCCTGTGCTATACAGTAGGTCCTTGGTGTTTATCCATTTTATGTATAGTAGTGTATATCTGTTAATCCCAAACTCCTACTTCATCCCTCCCCGTCCCCTTTGGTAATCACGTTTGTTTTCTATGTCTGCGAGTCTTACACTACACTGATCTTTAAAAATTACTTTAAAAATTGTGGTAAAATATACACAATATAAAAGTTACCATTTTAGCCATTTTAAAGTATACACTTCAGTGGCATTAGTACCTATGCAAGCATCACCACCATCCATCCCTATAATTCATTTCATCTGGTAAAACCAAAACTCTATACCTATTAAAAATAACTCTGCACTCTTGCTTCCCCCTGGCCCCTGGCAACCATCATTCTTTCTGTCTCTATAATTCTGACTACTCTAGGTGCCTCATATAAGTGGAATCATACAGTATTTGTCTTTTTGTGACTGGCTTACTTCACTTAGCATAATGTCTGCAAGGTTCATCCATGTTGTAACACATTGCAGAATTTCCTTCCTTTGTGTGCATATACTATATTTTGCTTAACCATTCATCTGTCCATGGACATTGAGTTTCTTCCATGTTTCAGCTATTGTGAGTAATGATAACATGAACATGGGTGTACAAATATCTCTTTAAGACCTTGTTTTCAATACTTTTGGGGATATACTCAGAGGTAGAATTGCAGGATCATATAGTAATTATGATTTTTAGTATTTTGAGGAAGTGCCATAACTATTTTCCACAGCCACTGTACCATTTTATATTCCCACCAACAGTGCACAAGAATTCCAGTTTTTCCACATCCTTGGCAGCAATTATTTTCTGTTTTTTTGACAGTAGCCATCCTAATGGGTGTGAGGTGGTATGTCATTGTAGTTTTGATTTGCATTTCCCTAGCGATTCGTGATGATAGGTATCTATTCACGTGCTTATTGGCCATTTGTTTATCTTTTTTGGAGAAATGTCTGTTCAAGTCTTGTGTCCATTTTTGAATCAAGTTTTTTGTTGTTGTTGAGTTTTAGTTTTCTATATATTCTGGATATTAATCTGTTATCAGACATATGACTTACAGATACTTTCTCCCATTCTGTGGGTTGCCTTTTTATTCTGTGGATAGTGTCGTTTGATATAAAAAGTTTTAAAATATTCACAAAGTCTAACCTTCCTTTTTTTCTTTTGTTACCTGTGTCTTTGGTGCCATATCTATGAAATCATTGCCAAATCCAGTGTTACGAAGCTTTCGTCCTGTTTCCTTCTAAGAGTTTTATTTTCTTACATTTAGGTCCTTGATCCATTTTTAGTTGACTTTTGTATGTGGTGTTAGGTAAGGATCCAACTTCATTCTTCTGTATGTGGACATGCAGTTTTCCTAGCACCATTTGTTGAACAGACTGTCCTTTCCTCATTGAATGGTCTTGCATCCTTGTCAAAAATCAACTGACCATTTCTTCCCCCTGGTCTTTTATCTCTGTTTTTATGCCAGTACCACAGCATTTTGATTTCTGTAGTTTGCAATAAAATTTGAAATCAGGAAGTATAAGTCTTCCATTTTTTTGTTCGTTTTTAAAGATTGTTTTCGCTATTTGGGGGTTCCTCAAGATCCTATATGAATTTTAGTATGGATTTTTCTATTTTTGCAAAAATGTCACTGGGATTTTGATAGGCATTGCATTGAATGTGTAGGTCACTTTGGGTGGTACTGACATTTTAACAATATTAAGTGTTCCAATCCATGAACATGGAATGTGTTTCTACTTATTTATATCTTAATTTCTTTCAGCAATGTTCTATAGTTTTTTTTTTTTTTTTTTTTTTTTGTGGTACGTGGGCCTCTCACTGTTGTGGCCTCTCCCGTTGCGGAGCACAGGCTCCGGACGCGTAGGCTCAGTGGCCATGGCTCACGGGCCCAGCTGCTCCGCGTCATGTGGGATACTCCCAGACCGAACCCGTGTCCCCTGCATCGGCAGGCGGACACTCAACCACTGCGCCACCAGGGAAGCCCTGTTCTACAGTTTTCATTGTACAAGTCTTTCACCTACTTGGTTAATTCCTAAGTATTTTATTCTTTTTGATGCTATTGTAAATAAAATTGTTTTTGTAACTTCCTTTTGAGACTGTTCATCGTTTATGTATGGAAATGTAACTGATTTTTGTATGTTGACTTTGCATACTTCTACTTTGCTGTATTTATTAGTTCTAATGGCTTTTGTGTGGAGTCTTTATGGTTTTCTACAGATAAGATCATATCATCTGCAAACAGAGATAATTTTGCTTCTTCCTTACCAATTTGGATGGCTTTTATTTTCTTGCTTAATTCCTCTGGATACAACTTCTAGTTCTACATTAAATAGAAGTGGTGAAAGCAGGCATCCTTGCCTTATTCCTGATCTTAGAAGAAAAGCCTTCAGTCTTTCACCATTGAGAATGATGTTTGCTGTCAGTTTTTCATAAATGGCTTTTATTATGTTGAGATAGTTTCCTTCTATTCTTATTTTGTTGAATGTTTTTATCATGAAAGGGTGCTGAATACTGTCAAATGCTTTTTCTACATCAGTTGATGATCATGTGATTTCCCCCTTCATTTTGTGGATGTGGTTTATTACAATGATCCATTTTCACATGTTGAAACATCCTTGCATTCCAGGAATAAATCCCACTTGCTCATGGTGTATAATTCTCTTAATATGTTGGTGAATTGTTTGCTAATATTTTGTTGAGGATTTTTACATCAATGTTAATAAGGGATATTGGTCTACAGTTTTCTTGTGGTTTTTTTTTTTTTTTAAAGAAGATGTTGGGGGTAGGAGTTTATTAATTAATTAATTTATTTTTGCTGTGTTGGGTCTTTGTTTCTGTGCCAGGGTTTTCTCCAGTTGTGGCAAGCGGGGCCACTCTTCATCACAGTGCGCGGGCCTCTCACTATCGCAGCCTCTCTTGTTGCGGAGCACAGGCTCCAGACGCGCAGGCTCAGTAGTTGTGGCTCATGGGCCTAGTTGCTCTGCGGCATGTGGGATCCTCCCAGACCAGGGCTCAAACCTGTGTCCCCTGCATTAGCAGGCAGATCCTCAACCACTGTGCCACCAGGGAAGCCCTTCTTGTAGTTTCTTTGTATGGCTTTTGTATCAGGGTAATGCTGGTCACACAGAATGAGTTAGGAGGGATTGGTGTTAGTTCTTCTTTTAAATGTTTGTTATAATGCACCAGGGAAGCCATCAGATCCAGAGTATTTCTTTGTTGGGAGTTTCTGACTACTGATTCAATTTTCTTAATATAGGGTGTATAAGTTATATGTATACAAAACTTACTATAGTTACAGGTATATTCAGATTTTCTATTTCTTTGTGATTTAGTCTTGGTAGGTTTTATGTTTCTAGCAATTTGTCCACCTAGGTTACCCATATTTTTGGTGCCCAATTGTTCATAATACTCTCAGAATCCTTTTTATTTCTGTATAATCAGTAGTAATGTCCCTACGTTCATTTCAGAGTTTAGTTTCAGTCTTATTTTGCCTTTGTCTGTCTGCCTAAAGGTTTGTCATTTTTCTTGATCTCTTTGAAGAATCAACTTTTGTGGCCTAACATATGGTCTTCCCGGGCAAATGTCCCATGTGCACTTAAGAACGTGTATTCTGTTATTACTGGCTGGAGTGTTCTGCATGTTTGTTACGTCTATCTGGTTTATTGTGTTGTTTAAGCCCTCTATTTCCTTATGTATCTTCTGTCTGGTTGTTCTATCCATTATTTTGAGTGGTGTACTGAAGTCTCCAACTATTATTGTAGAGCTGTTTCTCCCTTCAATTGTGTCAGTTTTTCCTTCATATATTTTGATGATCTGTTATTAGGTACATAACTGTTTATGATTGTTATATCTTCTTGCCATACTGAAACTTTAATTAATATACAATGTCCTTCTTGTCATATATAACCTTTTTCAATTTAAAGTCTACTTTGTCTGATATTGGTATAGCTACTCCTGATCTCTTTTGGTTACTATTTGAATAGAATATCTCTTTTACTTTCTCAACTTGTTTGTGTCTTTGGATTGCATGTGTTTTATCCAGTTTGCCCATCTTTGTCTTTTGATTGGACAGTTTAGTCCACTTACATAAATTATTGGAAATAAGGACTTCCGTATGTGGTAATTCACTTCTCTCTTGCTGCTTTCAAAATTCTGTCTCTGTCTCTTGATAGTTTGATTAAAATGTGTTTCAATGTGGGTCTCTTTGACTTCATTTTATTTAAAGATTGTTGAGCTTTTTGGATGTTTATATTCATGTCTCTCATCAAGTTTGGGACGATTTCAGCCATTATTTTTTCAAATATTCTCTCTGCCTTTTCTCTCTTTCTTCTAATACTGGGACTCCCAGATGCATATGTTCTTCCGATTGATGGTATCTCACAGGTTCCTTAGGATCTGTTCACTTTTCTTCAGTCTTTTCTCTTTCTGTTCATAGCCTTGATAATTTCCATTCTTCAAGTTTGACGAATCTTTGTTCCTGCCTGCTCAAATCTGTGTTTGAATCCCTGTTTGAATGAAATTTTCATTCAAAAATTTGAATGAAAATTTTCATTTCAGTTTTTGTACTTTTCAGCTCCAGAATTTCCTTTTGGTTTCTTACCTCTTTATTGATGTTTCCATTTGGTTCACACATTGTTTCCTTGACTTTTTCCCACATCTTCTTTGAGTTTGCTGAGAAACTTTAAGACAGCTGTCTTAAAGTCTTTGTCTAGTATATCTGCCATTAGGTCTTTTTCAGGGACAGTTTCTATTGATTTATTTTTTTCCCTTTGAATAGGTCATACTTTCTTCTTTCTTTGTATGCCTTATAAATTTCTGTTGAATACTGGACATTGGAATCTTATAATGTGATAATGCTAGAGGTAAAATTCTCTTTCCTTTAGGGTTTTTTGTTTGTTTTAAATTGTTATAGGATGTCTCCATGCCAGGGATTAGCCTGAGGTATACACGTAAGGTCTTCTCAGATCTTTTCTGAGCCTGTGCCTTTCCCTGGGCATGTGTGTTGACTTTCTGAATACTCCTGTATATGTGAACATCCTAGTCTGACTCCCAAATGGGAAAAAGAAAACGTGAAAGAGGGGAAAAAAAGGCACCAGCCCCTTAACTCTCTAGAAGTCACTTCAGCCTGAGAGGTGGGGCCCTGCAACAGTGGCAGTGGGGTTTGCAACAATGGCTTCCTGCTTCTGTGTCTGCACCTCCACAATTAGAAGCAGGAATCAGCTATCTGAGCACAGATTCCCCAGTGTTTGGAGGACAAGGTCCTTATTCCCCACCTTGGCTCCACAAACTTTATGTAAGCTGCTCAAGGAATGAGTGCATGGCTACCTGCTAGGGGGCTGAAGGTGGGGAAATGGGTAGTTGCTACCATGGTAAGAGGTGAAATAAATCAAATTTGACAGTTCAAACCATCCCCTAGAAGCTGCAAGCCTTCAATGAATTCCTGAGTTCCAAAATACAGTTGACCCTTGAACAATGTCAGGGTTAGGGGTGCCAACCAACCCTCCATGCAGTTGAAAATCCATGTATAACTCAACAGTTGGCCCTCCATATGCTTGGTTCCTCTGTATCCATGGTTCCGCATCCACAATCAACCGCAGATTGAGTAGTACTGAAATATTTACTACTGAAAAAAATCCATGTTTAAGTAGACCCATGCAGTTCAAAACTGTGATGTTCAAGGGTCAACATCAGACAGATTCTGCAAGTCCAACTGTTGTCTAGGTGGGGAGATAGATTCCTGGTGCTTCCTATTCCATCTTCTCTCTAGCTCTATCACTGATTAATCTTAAATGTTAACCTAGCCTTGCATTCCTTAAATAAACCCAACTTGGCTGTTGTATTTTATCTTATTAAAAAAATTGTTGGATTCAAATTGCTCATATTTTGGTAAGGATTTCTGTATCTATATTCATGGTAAGACTGGTTTGTCACTTTCATTTCCTGTGAAATCGTTCACAGGTTTTGGTATTAAATTAATGCCCATAAAATTAGTTGAAGAATCTTTATAAGACTGGTATTATTTCTTAGCTTTTGATAGAATTCAGTAAGTCCTTTTGGCTCTTTTATTTGTGGGAAGGCTTTTCATAACAAAGTCAAGTTCTTTAGGAGTACAGGTCTAGATTTTCTATTTCTTTTTTTCCTTTTCTATTTCTTCAGATTTTTTTAAAGCATAACTTTCAAACATAGAACAGAAATATCATAAATATATATCTTGATGAGTTTGCAGCAACTTACGCTTACCTGTATATCTGGTACCTAGACTGAGATAGAGAACATTACATCAGCACCTAAGTATCTGAGTGTCTTCACTCCAGTCACCAACCTACTCTCAAAGAGTAACCTCTATTTGATTTCTATAAGCAATGATTAAATTTGGGATCATGGAGTATATATACTTTTAGGTCTGAATTTTTTTTTACTCAAATTATGTTTGTGAGATTCTTCTATCTATACTTTTGCGTGTAGTTGGAGATTGCTCATTTTCATTACTGTAGAATATTTCATTTTGTGTGAATATGTCATATTTATGTAGGCTTTGATGGGTATTTGGATAGTTTCAAGTTCTTAGTTATTTAGTATAGTATTTCCAACTAATCTAGTACATTTCTTTGGTAAACATACGTAAAATTTCTGTTGAGAATATATCTAGGAATGAGACTTTTGGGTCCTAAGTTATGTGTATGTTCAGCTTTAGGAGATACTGTAAACAAGTTTACCAATGTGGATGTACCAATTTACACTCCTATCAGTGTTATGAGCTTCAGTTTTTCCACATCCTTGCCAACATTTGGTATTTTTTCATTTTAGCTATTTTAGTATAACATATGACCTTGTGGTTTTAACTTGCATTTCCATGATTAAGCATTATCTAAAATGTTTATTAACTATTTGGATCCTCTTGTGAAGTGCCTAAGTCCTTTGCTCATTTTTCTACTGGGTTGCCTGTGTTAACATTTTTAATGTCCACTGGATGTTTAGTGATATTCCCATTTTCATTCTTGATGTTATTTATGCCTTTAAAATTTTCTTTCCTTGATATTTCTTATTAATAGTTTTTTCAAAGAAAACATTTTTGATTTGTTAATCCTCTCTACCATATGTTTGTTTTCTAGGCTACTACATCCTCCAAATTTATTTACTTGACAATTTTGTTACCATTGAGTTCAAAACATTTATTAACTTATGGAGTGACTTATTCTTTGATCCACAGAATTTCCAAATATTTGGGGATTTTCCAGTGATCTTTTAATTATTCATTTCTACTCTAATTTCATCATGCTCAGAGATATTTGTTTTTAATCATTTGAAATCTGTGGCTTAGCATATAATTAGTTTTGGTAATTATTTTAAGTGCACTTGAAATCAAGCTGTAACTTTTGCAGATGTTGAGTGCAGTGGTCTATGTATGTCAGTTAGGTAAAGTTTCTAATTTGTGTTGTTGTATATCCTTATTTATTTTTTTATTTGTCTGTTTTCTTATTCTATTACTTTGTGATTCTTTTGTTACGTTCGCCCACTATGACTGTAGAATTATTATTTTTCCTATATAGCTGTTAATTTGTGCTTTAGATATTTTGAGACTGTGCTACTAAAAGTGCAAAACAAATGTATAAATATATCTTCGTAATGGAGTGAACCTTTAACTTCTATGAATGTTCCTCTTTATCTCTAGTAATACTTCTTACCTTAGAGTATACTTTGAAAGTAGTATAAACCAGCTGAATTTATTTACTGTTTGTATGGTATATCCCTTTTTTCTATTCTCTTTCAGCCCTTCCATAGACTAATAATTAAGGTATGTCTTATGAAAGCAACATATAATTGATGGGTTTTATAGCACACTATCCCAAAATATGGTACCTTGGCTTGAAGGAATTTGAAAAATGACAGGTACAGGAAGGACTCTCTGACCTTCCCCTGAAGCAGGTCAGTAAGACCCTCCTGTGAGAGGTGACCTCCCTATACCTGAAGAAAAGGACCATCCTTATCTCTGATGATGGAGGGAAGCTGAGAAGAATTTGAATGAACAAGCCTTACTAAGTTTCCATTAGTTTACTACCCTTAAGTCATATCGTCTGGTCCTATCACATTTTCCCATCACTCTCCCCTCATCTAACCTAGTATAAAAATGTTCAGGTTTAACCATTTCTTTGGGTTTTCATTTTCTTATGAAGGGTCCTATGTCATGTAAAACTTAAATAAATTTGCATGCTTTTCTCTTGTTCATCTGTCTTTTGTTACAGAGGCCCAGCTGAGAACCTGGAGGAATAGAAGGTAAAGATTCTTTTCCTTTTCTACAAAAGCAACATATAGTTATTTATTTCTCATTCCTCTATTCTGCCAATTTTTGTATTTTAATTGGACCATTTAGTCTAGAATTTAATTAATGAAACATTTGGGTTAATTTATACTATCTTACTATCTGTATCCTTTTGCCTCACCTATACTATGTTTCTATTTGCTCATTCCTCTCTTCTTTTAATATTTATTTAAATTCTATTTTTTGTCCTCTATTAGGTAAATATTTATGCATTATTTTATTCTCTTAATGGTTACCCAGAGCTGCACTGCCCAATTAAGTAGGTACTGGACACATGTGACTATTTAAACTTAAAAATTCTAACATATGTTACTTTATACTTTAGTATATTAACGTTGATGATTATGATAGTTAATATCGAGTGCTTATTTAATCCTCACAACAACCCTCTGAGTGGATATACTATTATTACCTGCATTTTACAGATAAAGGAATTGAGATGCAAGAAGGGTAAGTAAATTACCCAATCTAATAAGTAACAGAGACTAGATTTGTACTTAGAGGCTGTGCCTTAGGCATTTACACTTACATGATATTTTCCATGGATTTGGGTTTAATAAAAATGGAGATTGGGTAAAGTTGTGCAATCTGTAATCTCTTTATGGCATTTCCAGACACATCGAGGATACAGTGTTTGCCCTAAAACAGAGGGAATAGGGAAGAAAAACAAGTGAACCAAGTATTTTCAACTATATCAAAGGTACATTTCCTACAAGTACAAAATTGAATTATGATGTTTGGATCCTGTTCACTTTAAGCAAACTTGTCATTTCTGTTATGAAGACAATGAATAATGACTATGGATAACTGGTTTTCCATTCTCAAATATTACATTTAAAAAGGAATGAAAATACAGTTCCCTTACTCCTAGCTTTCACAGATCAGTAATCTCTCAAAACGGCAACCAATATGGGGTTCCTATCTTTTACTTCGCTGAGAAAGGGCACTAAAAAATACCCTAAGCTACCATCTTACCACAACCATCATTTCATAAAAGAATATATCATCAGGGCTTCCCTGGTGGCGCAGTGGTTGAGAGTCCGCCTGCCGATGCAGGGGACAAGGGTTCGTGCCCCGGTCTGGGAAGATCCCACATGCCGCGGAGTGGCTGGGCCTGTGAGCCATGGCCGCTGAGCCTGCGCGTCCGGAGCCTGTGCTCCGCAACAGGAGAGGCCACAACAGTGAGAGGCCCGTGTACCGCAAAAACAGACAAAAAAAACAAACAAAAAAACAAACAAAAAAAGAATATATGATCAAACAAGAATGTAAAAGTGTAGGATAAAGGCGAATCTTTAAAACTGAATAAATTTAAATTTATAAAACCTCACTACCACTCTCTGTTCTATTTTTCATCTTACTGGTGACCAGTAAAAACTTTATCACAAACTGAAGCATTTGGAAACCCCAATTCTGAATCTAAGACGCTTTCCTGACATGCTTAAATTCACTGCCAAAGGCCATTAAGATTTTTAGTAAAGATGAGCATTTCCATGTTAAATAGGGTAGTACTTCTAATTTATCAAACAGATTTTATTATAACTTTTAAAGTCAGGTCTACCCCATAATGCGTCTTGTAATCTAAGGGCTTGAATCCACCCGAATGAATGATAATTTCAACTCAGTAGGACTATTTAAAATAAAAAAATTAATATTTTATGAATATTTCAAACATATAGAAGGTAAATAACATATATACATGTACCCACCACCTCCTTTTAGTAGATATTACTATTTTACCTGATTGCTTAGAAATTTTAAAAAACTTTACATTGAAACATTAACATTCTATCTTGTTTGCTTTACCTCCCTGTATATATATGTACACAATAGTTTAACAGTAAATTGCAAACATAAAACTTCGTTACCCCTTATTTCCTAAACACAATGACATCTCTTAAATAACCACAGTATAATTTCAGTTGGTCATCTAGTATCCTTTACTGCAAAAGGAAAAAAAGTATTCTTGCTCTAGGGTCCAATCCAGGACCACACATTGCATTTAGTTGTATTGTCTCTTTAGCCTCTGTCAATCTGGCACAGTTCTTTAGTCTTTGTCTTTCATGATCTTGATATTTTTCAAGAGTACAGAACATTTTTTTTCATAGAATATGCCTCAACCTGGGTTTGCCTGAAGTTTCCCATCAGATGGCAGGATACACATTTTTGGTAGGAATACCACAGAAGTGATGTTGCATCCTTCTCAGTCCATCATATCAGGAAGCATAAGATGTCTACTAGTGATGTTAATTTTGATCACTTTTTAAAGGTTTTTGTCTGCCAGGTTTAGATTACTATTTTCCTTTTGTAGCTGATAAGTATTTGGGGCAAAGATATGTTGAAACTATGTAAATATCCTGTTTCTCATCAGGTATTGATTCACTCATTAATTTTAGCATACACTGATGATTCTTGCCTGAAACAATTATTATCATGGTGGTTGTCAAGAGAGCTCTCCTAATTCCATCATTCCTTCTAACCTTATTAGTAGACATTCTAATAATGTAAGGTAAATCTTTCCCTTCTATCTACTTATTTATTCATTCATATATTTATTTATACCATTATACCATTATGGACTCTTGGATTCTTGTTCTCTGTTATAATCAGTTATTATCATTTATTTTAATATTCCAATTATGCCAGACTTGGCCACTGTGGGGCCTTACAGGTTGGTTTCAGTGTCTTTTTGACATATTTGTATCATTCTTTAAGCACTTCCTTAGTTTTCTGACAGAGCAAAATGTTCTAGGCTCATCTTGTACTTTCCCAGTGGAATCAGCCGTTATTCTAATGAGTTCTGGACCTTTTTAATGGAGAATAGTATTTAGAAGCCAAGATCTAGACACTAGATATTCTCATTGTTTATTGACGAGTCATCATTTTTAGGCCTCCTTTGTGGACAGAGCAAGAAAACATATATACACATTTATATTTCTATATCTGTATTAAGATGCATGGGTTTATATTCATATCTCTAATTCCAATCCAATTACCACAGAGTTTATTCTACCCTCTCCCCTTTCCATATTTCTAAAATCCCTTCTTTGACAGTGAGAAATCTAGCTCCCATCAATTGTCAATATATTAATTTATTTGCTCAACTCTAAAATATACCTTAAAGTAGTTTCAGATCTATTAACCCATACCACTCTAATCAGAGTTCAATATTTGTTCATAGGCTTTCTGTCTTTAGCCTGTCTTCAAGGATTATTGGGATTAAGACTTCTCCCCTCCCTTCCTCTCTTCAATGAAGTTATTTGAAAATTAATTTAAAAATAACTATTTGAAACAGTTAGACTAGGTTTAGTCTGCTTATATATCATTCTGCTTTCCCCTCATCTTCTCTTTTTTTAATATACAAAATGCTAACACAGTTCTAAAGTCAAAATTATACAAAAAGGTATACTTGGAGAAATGCTGCACCTCCATCCCTTCTACCTCAATCCCAATCTCCCATCCTTTCCACTCCTCCCTCATAGGTAACTGATCTCAGGTTTGATTTATCATTTTTATATCTTATTTTTGTGTGAATTGTGTATTTATTTCTTTTGTCCATTTTCTAATAGATTCTGGTCTCTATTCGCTCAATTTTTAAGAGTTTTTAATATTCGGGAATATCAGCCCTTTTCTCGAAGATTTTTTGTCAGTTGTTTTTTGACATTGGTAATGGTGTTTTCTCTTAGTTTTAGGAAAAGTTTTTTTGTCAAGCAAAAGTCTTTTTGTTTTCATGTGTTCAGAAGTTGTCAGTCTTTTACTGCATCTGAATTTTGATTCATGGTTAAAAAAACTTCCCTATGCCCAGGTTATATTTTCTTCTGTCAATTGTTTATGGTGTGAATTTTTGTGTATGGTGTGAAGTATGGTTCTTTTATTTATTTATTTGGTTGCACTGGGTCTTAGTTGCAGCACCTGGGCTCCTTAGTTGTGGCATGCGAACTCTTAGTTGCGGCATGCATGTGGGATCTAGTTCCCTGACCAGGGATTGAACCCAGATCTCCTGCATTGGGAGCATGGAGTCTTACCCACTGTGCCATCAGGGAAGTCCCCCAGAAGTATGGTTCTAATTTACCTTTTCTCCAGTTGTTCCAGCACTATTTACTTAAAAGCCCATTATTAAAAGCCCCTGTGATATGAGATTGCACCTTTGTCATATACTATATTTTCATATGAATTTGGGTCTTCCTGGATTCTCTTTTCTATTCTACTCGTCTTTTTGTCCTATTCATGGGTCATTAACACACTGTTTTAATTAAGAAGTCTTAATAGTATTCTTTAATATCTGGTAGGGCTGGAATCTCTTGCAGCTTTTCTTTTTGTGTGGTCCTGGCTTCTCTTACGAACTTCAATTCGTCTAACCCCATAAAAAAGCTGGTAGTTATTTTTACCGGGATTGTGCTCATATATAAATCAGCTTAGACAGAACTGGCAGCTTTACAATGTTGAATAGTCATAGCTAAGAACAAGGGATGTCTTTACATTTGATTAAGTCTAATATTCTGTCTTTCAGGAGTGTTTTACAGATTTCTTCATGTAAGTCTGCATATTTCTCATTAAGTCTACTAAGTATTTTACATGCTATTTCTTACATTATAAATGGGGTTTTCTCTATAATAATCTTCTGATTACTGTTCATGTAAAAGAAAGCTATTAATTTCTGCATATTAATTTTATATGCTACCTTACTCTAGCTTTTTGTCTTTGATTTTATAAGTCTTTAATTTTATAATAAATTTATATTTTACAAAATAAATTTTATAATAAATTTTGTACGGTTTCTAGGTTACTATATTATCTGAAAACAGAGATAGTTTTATTTCTTTTCCAATTCTTATGCCTCTGATTGATTTGTATTGTATAATAGCATTGACTAGTACCTTGAGTAGTAGTAGAGATAATGGACATCCTTGCCTTGCTCCTATCATAATGGCACTGCCTCAATGTTTCTCCCATTAAGGATTTCGATCTGTCCCTCTCAATCTTTTTCTTTTTTCTCTTTAAAAAAATAACAACAATCTCTGTATTTTTGAGATTTCCCCCTCCCAGTAGAGGTACTGGATTTTACCAAATGCTTTTCAGGCATCTGTGAATATATGATTTTTCTCTTTAGATCTGTTAACGTGGTAGATTACATTAATGGATTTCCTAATATTGAGCTGACTTTAAATACCTTTAATCCCATTTGGTCATGGTATATCATTTTTGCAATGTGGTACTGGATTCTGTTTATTAAAATATTTAACACTTTTGTATTAATATTTATCAGTGATACTGATCTATAATTTTCACTGTCTTCATCAGGTTTAGATATCAATATTAGACTTGCTTCATAACAAGAATGCTCTTGAACAGTACTTATGGAGCTTTAGGATGATCTAACCTTTCAAGATTTATTAGAATTCCCCCATGAAGTCATCTGGGCCTGATGATTTTTGTGGCGTAGTTTCTTGATAACTTGCTCTATTTCTTCTAAAGATTTCTTCTTCTATAGAAATCTTTCCATCTCTAATAGGTCAATTTTGGTAAACTGTATTTTTCTAGGAAATTATCCATCTCAACCAAGTTTAAAATTTTATTTATATAAAGATATGCAATACAGTCTTTTATGATTTCATAATATTTCAATGGTTATGCCCTCTTGTCATTTCCTGTGTCTAGTGTTTGTGATTTTCCCCTTAAAAAAAATCAGGTTAGCTAGTAGTTTGTCTATTGTGTTATTTCTTTCTAGATCTTCTGCTTTTCTATTCTCCACCTTAATTTCTTACAAAAATCCATTTTATTATTTTTATTATAAAGAATATGTATGCAAGTGACAAAAATCTTAAGTAGTTCAGAAAGCATATAATGTTAAAGATACAAGTTCTGTTTTCCCCCAAAGCACTAGGAGGAATGTCAGTTAAAAGAAAAAAAGGCTTAGTTAAGGCATAACTGATACACAATAAACTGCAGATATTGAAAGTATACAATTTGGTTAAGTTTTGACAATGTGTATATACCTTGAAATCATCACCATAATCAAAATAATAAATGTATCAGTCACTCCCCAGTTTCATGCCTCTTTGTAACCTCTCCTTCCTGTCCTTCTCCAAGCAACCACTAGTCTGCTTTTTGTTACTATAGATTTGTATGAAATTTCTAAAACTTTATATAAGTACAGTTATTCAGTATGCAGTTTACTGTCTGGCTCCTTTCACTTAGCATAACTACTTTGGGATTCATCCATGTTGTTGTGTAACATCAACAATTTATTACTTTTTATTGCTGAGTAGTAGTCCATTACATGAATATACCACACTTTGTTTATCCATTCACCAGATGAGGGGCATCTGGGTTATTTCCAGTTTTTGCCCATTATAAATAAAGCTGTTACAAATATTCATGTTAAGTCTCTGTATGGACATATGATTTCTTTCCTCCTATCTCTGTCAAAACTTGGTAATGGTCAGTTTAAAAAAACTTAGCCATTCCAATGGGTATGTAGTGGCTCTTCATTAAGGTTTCAATCTGCATTTACCTAATGAATGACTGTGTTGAGTATCTTTTCACGTGTTTATTGGCCATTTTTATATCTTCCTTCGAGAAATGTCTTTTCAAATCCTTTGTTCATTTAAAAATAGGGTTGTCTTTATTATTGTGATGAAAGAGTTCTCTACATATTCTAGATACAAATCTTTTATGAAATATATGATGTGAAAATATTTTCTCCTAGTATATGGCTTGTCTTTTTATTCACCTAACAGTGCTTTTTTCTTTTTCCCCCAAGAGCAGAAGTTTTAATTTGATGAAGTCCAATTTATCATTTTTTTTCTTTTATAGATCGTGCTTTTGGTATATTATCTTAGGAATCACTGCCAAACCCAAAGTCATGAAGATTTTTCCTATGTTTATAGTTTTAGGATTCAGATTTAGGATCTATTTTGAGTTAATTTCTGTGTATGGTATGAGGCGTGGCTAGTCAACGTGGCTTGTTCCATCACCATTTGTTGAAAGAATATCCCTTTCTCCACTGAATTGCCTTTGCACCTTTGACCACAGCTGTCCATATATATGTGGGTCCATTTAAGGATTCTCTAGTATGTTACACTGATCTACCTTTTTTTTTTTTTTTTTTTTTTTGCGGTACGTGGGCCTCACCATTGTGGCCTCTCCCGCTGCGGAGCAGAGGCTCCGGACGCGCAGGCTCAGCGGCCATGGCTCATGAGCCCAGCCACTCCGCGGCATGTGGGATCCTCCCGGACGAGGGCACGAACCCTGTGAACCGCAACGAAGTAGTAGTGTCCCCTGCATCGGCAGGCAGACTCTCAACCACTGTGCCACCAGGGAAGCCCTGATCTACCTATCTTCATGCCAATATCTTTATGCATACCATCTTGATTAACTGTATTTTTATAAATTTCAAAATGAAGTAGTGTGAGTCCTTCAGCTTCGTTCTTTTTCAAAGTTGTTTTGGCTATTTTAGATCTTTTGCATTTCCATATGAACTTTAGTATTATTATCATGTCAATTTCCACAAAAAGAGCTCCTGGGATTTTTGATTGGGGTTGTACTGAGCCTAAAGTGCAAGTGAACAAAACTGATATCTAAACAACACTGAGCCTTTCAATCCATGAGCGTCGTGCATCTCTCCATTTATTTAGGTCTTCTTTAATTCTCTCAGCAATGCTTTGTAGTTTTTAGTGTACTGATCTGCAAATTTTTTTGGTCAGATTTATCTCTAAGTATTTAATATTTTTTTAATGCTACTACAAATAATGTTTTTTAAAATTTCAATTTGGTCTAGTATATAGAAATACAATTGATTTTTGTATATTGATCAATACTGTATCCTTTGATCTTGCTAAACTTATTTACTAGTTCTAGTAGCATTTTTTTTTCTTTTTGTAGATTCTATCAGATTTTTTACATAGACAATCATGTTGTCTGCAAATAAGGACAATTCTACTTCTTCCTTTCCAATCTGGATGACTTTGATTTCTCTCTCTTGTCTTACTGCACTGGCTAGGACCTCTAGTACAATGCTGAAAACAAGTGGTGAGAGTGGGTATCCTTGACATGTTTCTGATTTTAGGGGGAAAACACTGAGCTTCTTTTATCATTAAGTATGATGATAGGTGTAGGATTTTTAGAATATTATTTATCAGTTTGAGAAAGTTCTTTTCTATTCCCAGTTTGCGGAGAGTTTAATCAAGAATGGATGTTGGGGGACTTCTCTGGTGGTGCAGTGGTTAAGAATCTGCCTGCCAATGCAGGGGACACAGGTTTGATCCATGGTCCAGAAGATCCCATATGCTGTGAAGCAACTAAGCCTGTGCATCACAACTACTCAGCCTGTGCTCTAGAGCCCGTGAGCCACAACTACTGAAGCCCGTGTGCCAGAACTACTGAAGCCTGCGTGCTCCAGGGCCCATGTCCTGCAACTACTGAGCCTGCGTGCTGAAACTACTGAAGCCTGCGCGCCTAGAGCCCGCTCTCCGCAACAAGAAAAGCCACCGCAGTGAGAAGCCTGTGCACTGGAACGAAGAGTAGCTCCCACTTGCCGCAACTAGAGAAAGCCCGCGCACAGCAACGAACACTAATGCAGCCAAAAAAAAAAAAAAAAGGATGTTGGATTCTGTCAAAGCTTCTCCTAAACTATGGATATAATCATATGGTTTTCCTTTTTTAGTTTAATATGGTGAGGTAAACTGACTGCTTTCTCATGTTAAAATTTACCTGGAATTCACTGGATAAACCCTAACTTGGTGGTTATATTATCTCTTTTATATTGTTAGATCAAATTTGTAAAAATTTTGTTTAGAAATTCTGCATCTATGTTCACAGAAATTGGTCTGTAGTTTTTTTGGTAATGTGTAGTCAGGTTTTGAAATCTAGGTAATGCTGGACTCAGAATAAATTGGGAAGCACTCCCTCTTTTTAGATTTTATGGTAGAAAATGGGTATTATTTCTTCCTTAAGTGTTTGGTAAAATTTATTAGTGAAGCCATCTGGGCCTGGAGTTTTCTTTGTGGAAAGAAAGTTTTCTTTGTGGAAATTTTTAAATACAAATCAATTTCTTTAACAGATGTAGGGCTATTCAAATTATCTATTTCTTCTTGAGCTTAAGTAGTTTATTCCTTTCAAGGAATTTATCCTTTTCATCTAAATTGTTGAACTCAGTGGTATAAAGTTGTTACTAATTTCTGACTTTTCTTTAAATATTTGTAGATTTTGTTATTTCTCTCATTCCTGATTTTGGTAATTTGTGTCTTCTCTCCTTTTTTCTGACCAGTCTGGTTAAAGGTTTATCAATAACTTTGATCTTCTCAAAGGGCAAGTTTTGGTTTCATCGATTTTATCTATTGCTTTTGTTTTCTTATTAGTTTCCTCTCTGATCTTCATTTTCTTCCTTCTGCTTACCACATAATTTCTGCTTTTATTTATATCATGTTCTTCCTTTATCTTTTTCTAGTACTTTACACTAGGGATTTGGTTTATTTATTCTCATTCATAAAAGAAAATTATTTATTTAATTTTATTTTTTGGCTGCGTTGGGTCTTCGTTGTTGCATGTGGGCTTTCTCTAGTTGTGGTGAGTGGGGGCTACTCTTCGTTGCGGCACGCGGGCTTCTCATTGTGGTGGCTTCTCTTGTTGCAGAGCACGGGCTCTAGGCACGTGGGCTTCAGTGGTTGCAGTGCGCAGGCTCGGCAGTTGTGGTGCATGGGCTTGGTTGTTCTGCAGCATGTGGGATCTTCCCCAACCAGAGCTCAAACCTGTATCTTCTGCATTGGCAGGCAGATTCTTAACACTGTGCCACCAGGGAAATCCCTATTCGCATTCATTTTTCTTTGGAAAAGTTCTTAAGGCTATGAATTTTCCTTTGATCAGTGTTTTAAATGTATCCCATGGATTCTGATATGTACTACTTTCATTTTTAAGAAATTCTGTAATTTCATTTTGTATTTTCTCCTTCACTTAAGAGTTAAGAGGTGGCTTTAAATTTTCTAACTGGGATAGAGACTGGCCAAGATGGCAGAGTAGAAAGACCCTGAGCTCACCTCCTCTCATGAGCACACCAAAATCACAACTACGTGCAGAACGACCATGTATGAAAAAGATCAGAACTTACCAGCAAAGATCTACAACTAAACACATAGAGAAGGAATGACAACAATACAGGTAGGAGGGGTGTACTTGTGATATAATCAAGTTGCATACCCCTGGATGGGTGACCCATTAACTGGAGAATAATTATATTACAGAGGTTCTTCCACAGGAATGAGAGTTCTGAGCCCCTGGGGACCCTGCACCAGGAAGACAAGTCTCCACAGCATTTGGTTCTGAAGGCCAGTGGAGATCAATTTTGTGAGTCCCAAAGGACTGGGGGAAATAGAGACTTCACTATTAAAGGGTGCACACAGAATCTCACATGCACCAGCACCCAGGGCAAAAGCAGTAATCTGATGGGAGCGTGGGCTGACCTACCTGCTGGTCTTGGAGAATCTCCTGGAGAGGTGGGGTGGCTGCCACTCACCCTGGGGACACAGACACTGGTGGCAGCCACACGTGGGAGTTTTCTACCACGTGGACACTGGTGTGGGTGGTCGTCATAGTGGGATCCTCCTTATGGCTCATTAGTGCCAAGAACTGGCCCCACCTAACAGCCTGTAGGTGCCAGTGCTGTGATGCCTCAGGCCAAACAACTAACTGGGTGGGAATACATCTCCACCTATCAGCAGACAGGTTGCCTAAAGACTTCCTGAACCCACAGTCACCTCTAGACATGCCCCTGCCCAAGAGAGGGCCATGACCCAGCTACATCTACCAGTGGAAAGGCACCAGCTCTGCCTTCCAGGAAGCCTGAACTAGCCTCTAGACCAGCTTCACCCACCAGGAGGCAGACACCAGGTGTAAGAAAACCATAATCCTGCAGCCTGCGGACCCAGCCTGCCCACAGAAGGCCAACAGAAGCTTTGGGACTCCCCGGACACTGTGACCAACTGTATGAGGAACCGCTCTGCCACCAGTGATCTGACACCAGCTCTGGGATCCCATGGCCCTGCAGCCAGACTCCAGGACCTGGCTTTGCCTGCTAGTAGTCTGGCACTAACTCCACAGGACCTGGCTTCACCCAACAGTGGGTGGACAACAACCCCACAGTCTTTTGGGCCTTAACTCTGCCCATCAGTGAGCTCGCATAAGCCCTGAGGCATCCTGGGGTTCTGCAGTCACCCACTGTGTGACCAGGCCATGCTAACCAACAGCCAGCGGCCAGCAGTACAAGGCAGGGCCTGGCAACTAACTGGGCTAGGGGCCAACCAAGCCTACCACACTGCCCACATAGTCAGCCTCTCACAACAGAATGACCCCCCTTCATAGGGGGATCACCTGAAACATGTATCTTGGGTGACGAGATGTGAGTGTGCTGCTGGGACACATAGGGCATCTCTTACAGAAGGCCACTTGTCCAAGGCTGGGAAATGTAACCAACCTACCAGACACATAAAAATACAAATAGCAACTTAGATAAAATGAGGTGGCAGAGAAACATGTTCCAGACAAAGGAACAAGATAAAACCCCAGAAGAAGAACTAAGTGAAGTGGAGATAGGCAATCAACCCAAGAAAGAATTCAAGGTAATGATTGTAAAGATGATTAAAGAACTTGGGAGAAGAATGGATGCACAGAGTGAGCAGGTAGAAGTGTTTTTTTTTTTTTTTTTTTTTTTTTTTGGCTGCTCTGTGCAGCTTGTGGGATCTTAGTTCCCCAAGCAGGGATTGAACCTGTGCCCTCTGCAGTGGTGTGGAGTGCTAACTGCTGGACCATCTGGGAATTTCCAAATTAGAAGTTTTAAACAAAGAGTTAGAAAATATAAAGAACAACCAAACAGAGATGAAGAATACAATAACTAAAATGAAAAGTACACTAGAAGGAATCAATAATAAATTAAGTGATACAGAAGAATGGATTAGTGAGCTGGAAGACAGAGTAGTGGAAATTATTGCCACTGAAGAGAAAAAAGAAAAAAGAATGAAAACCAATGAGGACAGTTAAACAGACCTCTGGGACAACATCAAGCACATCAATATTTGCATTACATGGGTCCCAGAAGAAGAGAGAGAGAAAGGGGCTGAGAACATAAATGAAGACACAACAGCTGAAAACTTCCCTAACCTGGGAAAGGGAACAGTCACCCAAGTCCAGGTAGTGCAGAGTCCCAAACAGAATTAATCCAAAGAGGAACATACCAAGACACATTGTAATTAAAATGACAAAAATTAAAGATAAATGGAAAATGTTAAAAGCAGCAAGGGAAAAGCAACAAATAACATGCAAGGGAACACCCGTAAATTTTTGATTTTTCATCAGAAATTCTGCAGCCCAGAACGAAGTGGCATGATATATTTAAAGTGATGAAAGGGAAAAACCTACAACCAAGAATACTCTACCCAGTAAGGCTCTAATTTAGATTTGATGGAGATCAAAAGCTTTACAGACAAGCAAAAGCTAAGAGTTCAGCACCACCAAATCAGTTCTACAGCTAATGTTAAAGGAACTTCTCTAGGTGGAAAAGAAAAGGCCACAACAAGAAACAAGAACATTACAAAATGAAAATACTCAATGGTAAAGGCAAATATACAGTAAAGGCAGTAGGAAGGTTAAAAGAGAAAAGTAGTAAAATCATCTACATCCACAATAAGCAGTTAAGGGTTATATAAAACAATCAGATAAACAGTAATCGTGAAGGGAAGAGAGTACAAATGGCAGGTCTTTAAAATGCATCTGAAATGAAGAGATCAGCAACTTAAAACAATCACGTATACATACAGACTGCTATATAAAAGCCTCATGGTAATCACAAACCAAAAATCTGTAATAGATATACACACAAAAAAGAAAAAAGAATCCAAACATAACACTAAAGGCAGTCATTAAATCACAAGAGAACAAAAGAAGGGAAAAAAAGACATGCAAAAACAACTGCAAAGCAATTAACAAAATGGCAGGAAGAACATACATACTGATAATTATCTTAAATGTAAATGGACTAAACGCTGGAATCAAGGATACAAAAATAAGACTGGTGTATATGCTGCTTACAAGAGACTCACTTCAGATCTAAAGACACACACAGACTGAAAGTGAGGGGATGGAAAAAGGTATTCCATGCAAATGGAAATAAAAAAAAGCCAGAGTAGCAATACTTATATCAGATAAAATAGACTTTAAAATAAAGACTGTGACAAGAGACAAAAAAGGACACTACATAATGATCAAGGGATAAATCCAAGAAGACGTAACAAATGTAAATATATATGCACCCAACATAGGAACACTTAAATATATAAGGCAAAATTTAAAAACATAAAAGGAGGAATTGACAGAACACAGTTGTAGTAGGGGAGTTTAACATCCCACTTACACCAATGCGCAGATTGTCCAGATGGAAAATCAATAAGGAAATACTAGCCTTAAATGACACAATAGACCAGATGGACTTAATTGATAAAGAGCATTACATCTGAAAGCAGAATACATATTCTTTTCAAGTGCACATGGAACATTCTCCAGGACAGATCACATGCTAGGCCACAAAACAAGCCTTGGTAAATTTATGAAAACTGAAATCATATTAAGCATCTTTTCTGACCACAATGCTATGAGACTAGAAATCAACTACAGGAAAAAAAACTGCAAAAAACACAAATATGTGAAGGCTAAATAATAAGCTACTAAACCACCAATGGATCACTGAAGCAATCAACAAGCAAATAAAAAATACCTAGAGACAAATGAAAACAAAAACATGATGATCTAATAACTATGGAACACAGCAAAAAGCAGTTCTAAGAGGGAAGTTTATAGAGATACAGCTTACCTCAGGAAAAAAGAAAAATCTCAAATAAACAACCTAACCTTACATCTGAAAGAACTAGAAAAAGAAAAAAACCCCTCCAAGTTAGTAGAAGGAAAGAAATCATAAAGATCAGAGCAGAAATAAATGAAATAGAGATGAAGAAAACAATAGAAAAGATCAATGAAACTAAAAGCTGGTTCTTTGAAAAGATAAATAAAATTGATAAACCTATAGCCAGACTCATCAAAAAAAAAAGAGAGGGGGTCCAAATCAATAAAATCAGAAATGAAAAAGAAGTTACAACTGACACCACAGAAATACAAAGGATCATGAGTGACTACTAGAAACAACTATATGCCAATAAAATGGACAACCTAGAAGAAATAAACAGATTCTTAGAAAGGTACACTCTCCCAAGAGTGAAACAGCAAGAAATTGAAAATATGAGTAGACCCATTACCAGTAATGAAAACTGTATCAGTAATTAAAAACCGCCCAACAAACAAAAGCCCAGGACCACATGGTTTCACAAGTGAATTCTATCAAACATTTAGAGAAGAGTTAACACCTACCCTTCTCAAACTATTCCAAAAGACTGCAGAGGAAGGAATGCTTCTGAACTCATTCTATGAGGCTGGCATTACCCTGATACCAAAACCAGACAAAGATATCACAAGAAAAGAAAAAACTAGAGGCGAATTATCAATGATGAACATACATGCAAAAATCCTAAACAGAAATTTAGCAAACCATATCCAACAGTACATTAAAAGGATCATACACCACGATCAAGTGGGATTTATCCCAGATGCAAGGATTTTTCAGTATACACAAATCACTCAATATGATACACCACATTAACAAAATGAAGAATAAAAACCATACTATCATCTCAATAGATGCAGAAACAGCTTTTGACAAAATTCAGCACCCATTATGATAAAGCTCTCCAGAAATTGGGCACAGAAGGAACATACCTCAAGATAATAAAGTCCATTTACAACAAACCAACAGCTAACATGATACTCAAAGGTGAAAAGCTGAAGCATTTCCTCTAAGATCAGGAACAAGACAAGGATATCCACTCTTGCCACTTTTATTTAGTAGTAGAAGTCCTAGCTACAGCAACCAGACAAGAAAAAGAAATAAAATGAATCCAAATTGGAACTGAAGAAGTAAAACTGTCAGTGTCTGCAGATGACATGATACTGTATACACAGACTCCTAAACACATCACCAGAAAACTACTAGGGCTCATCAATAAATTTGGTATGAAGTTGCAGGATACAAAATTAACATACGGAAGTGTGTTGCATTTCTATACACTAACAACAAACTATTAGAAAGAGAAATTAATGAAACAATCCCATTTACCACTGCATCAAAAAGAATAAAATATGTAGGAATAAACCTACCTGAGGAGGTAGAAGACCTGTACTCAGAAAACTATAAGACACTGATGAAAGAAATTGAAGATGACGCAAATACATGGAAAGATATATCATGTTCTTGGATTGGAAGAATTCATATTGCTAAAATGAGCATACTACCCAAGGTAATCTACAGATTCAATGCAATCCCTATCAAAATACCAATGGCATTTTTCACAGAATGAGAACAAATAAATTTAAAATTTTTATGGAAACACGAAAGACCCCAAATAGCCACAACAATCTTGAAAAAGAAGGATGTAAGTGTAGGAATCATGCTCCCTGACTTCAGACTATACTACAAAGGTATAGTAATCAAAACAGTATGGTACTGGCACAAAAACTGACATCACTGGAACAGGATAGAAAGCCCAGAAATAAACCCATGCACTAATGGTCAACTAATCTATGACAAGGAGGCAAGAATAAACAATGGAGAAAAGACTTCACTCTTCAGTAAGTGCTGCTGGGAACACTGGACAGCTACATGTAAAACAATTAAATTAGAACATTCTCTAACACTACATACAAAAGTAAACTCAAAATGGATTAAAGACCCAAATGTAAGACCAGATAGTATAAAACTCCTAGAGTAAAACATAGGCAGAACACTTTTTGAAATAAATCACGGCAATATTTTTTTGGCTCTGTCTCCTAACACAAATGAAATAAAAGCAAAAATAAACAAACAGGACCTAATTAAACATAAAAGCTTTTGCACAGCAAAGGAAATCATTGACAAAATGAAAAGAAAACCTACTGAATGAGAGCAGATATTTGCAAATAGTAGAATTGATAAGGGATTAATATACAACATATATACAGCTCATACAACTCAGCATCAAATAAACAACCTGTTTAAAAAGTGGGCAGAAGTGAATAGACATTTTTCCAAACAGGCGATGCAGATGGCCAGCAGGCACATGAAAAGGTGCTCAACATCATTAATCATCAGGGAAATGAAAATCAAACCACAGTGAGATACCACCTCACATCTGTCAGAATAGCTATCATCAAACAGAGCACAAATAACAAATGTTGGCAAGGATGTGGAGAAAAAGGAACCCTTGTACACTGCTGGTGGGAATGTAAATTGGTGCAGTCACTGTGGAAAACAGTATGGAGGTTTATTAAAAAACTAAAAATAGAACTACCATATGACCCAACAATTTCACTCCTGGGATATACCTGAAAAAACAAAAACACTAATTCAAAAAGATACACGCACCCCAATGTTCACACCAGCATCATTTACAATTGCCAAGATATGGAAGCAACCTAAGTGTCCATCAACAGATGAATGGATAAAGAAGATGTGGTACATATACATAATGGACTACTACTCAGACATAAGAAGAATGAAATTTTGCCATGTGCAGCAACATGGACGGATTTGGAGGGTATTATGCTAAGTGAAATAAGTCAGACAGAGAAAGACAAATACTGTATGACATCACTTATATGTGGAATCTAAAAACACAACGAACTAGTGAATATAAGAAAAAAGAAGCAGACTCACAAATACAGAGAACAAACTAGTGGTTACCAGTGGGGAGAGGAAAGGGGGAGTGGCAATATAGGGGTAGGGGACTTAGAGTACAAACTATTATGTATAAAATAAGCTATAAGGATATTCTGTACAAAATGGGGAATATAGCCAACGTTTTATAATAACTATAAATAGAGTACAACCTTTAAAAACTGTGAATCACTATATTGGACACCTCTAACATATATAATATTGTACATCAACTATACTTTAATATGAATAAATAATAAAAATTTTCCAGTTGGCCTGGCTTTCAGTTTTTGATTTTCTAATAATTTATAGCTTTACTGCATTGTGATCACAGTGTTATTTGTAATATTTCTACTTTGTGGGACCTCCTGATATTTTCTTCTCCACAAGGTTTGCAGAAGAAATAGTTTGCTATGATATGGTGTTACTTTTCTATTTATCAATAATCTAAAGTTTGGATATTATTTGGCAGGCTGAGGTGTGTTTTTTAAATTTTTAAAAAATTTAAAAGAAATACAATATTACAAGTAAAGCTAAAGCTACAGTTTCCTTCCTTTTCTCTCAAAGGAAAACCACCGAATAGCAGCTACATATACACCTGAAGTAGATGTGTATCATTCCCATGCATTTTTTTTCCCAGTAAATATTTTTTTTTAAATTGAGGTACAGTTGATGTACAATATTATATAAGTTTCTGGTATACAACACAGTGATCACACTTTTTAAAGGTTATATTCTATTTATAATTATTCCCTGGGCTGTACTATATATCCTCATAGCTTATTTGATACCCATGCATGTTTTTATGTTTATGAAAACACGAAATATGTATTAATGAACTACCTTATGTTAATTAAAGTTTATATGAATAGTGTCATCCTGTATATATCCTTTGCAACTTCATTCATTCACCATATAATTTTGAGATTTATTAATGTGGATACACCTAATTAGTGGATATTTTAGTTTATTCACTCTAGCTTCTGTATCCTACTGCATGAATAAATAACAGTTAATTATCCATTCCCCTTTCCTGAGTCCAATTCTTCACTACTATAAAGTGCTACTATGCACATCATTATACATAATCCTTATGTGTGAATCTCTACTTAGATACCAAGAAATAGAATTTCTGAGTCACAGGTTATGTACATTTATTTGGTATTGCCAAATCGTTCTCAAATAAAGTGCTATTAATTTTACCCCCATTAGCAACATCTAATAAGATTTTCTATTTTCCCAAATTCTTGCCATCACTGAACATGTCCATTTTTTCGATTTTTAAAACTAATCACAATTAACCAAACCTCTTATTAAAGAAAGGAGCACTTACAGATGGAAAACTGAGATGTTGAATTACTGCTTTATATTTTGTAGGTATTTCATGACTAAGTCTTAAACTACTATAGTTTTGAAAGTATAAAATAATTTGTTGATGTTTATTTTCTAGGCCCAAAGATTGATTTAAGTATAGCAGCACATCTGGAGTACACTGTTTTGGCTTTACCATAAAACTGCCTTAACCCAATGTCAATATATCATCAGACTGCTTTCAAAAAATCTGTTGCTGTTACAATGTTACTGAGTATTTTTCCACACTGTCTTTTATTAAACGACCATTCAGGAGAAATTTTTGCCTAGTCTCAGTACCAGGAGCCACTTACACTTATCTTGAACATCTGGTTCATTTTTATTGATGATCTTAGCTTCTTAATTATGGTACTTGTTGGAAAGCTAGGGCTAAACACAAGGTCTATCTCTAGCAAATGTACAGGACCCCAAAATAATAACCTCCCCTCCTGCAGAGATTCATGTCATCATTTCTATTCTTATTTTCTTTGTTGCTCTTCTTTTTTTTTTTTTCAGTACGCGTGCCTCTCACCGCTGCGGCCTCTCCCGTTGCGGAGCACAGGCTCCAGACGCGCAGGCTCAGCGGTCATGGCTCACGGGCCCAGCCGCTCCGCGGCATGTGGGATCCTCCCGGACCGGGGCACAAACCCGCGTCCCCTGCATCGGCAGGCGGACTCCCAACCACTGTGCCACCAGGGAAGCCCGTTGCTCTTCTTATTCTACTTTATCTTATATATATTTTTCTAAGTCACCTAAAAGTAAATATTTAGTTGAATAAATTCATAACATTGCTTAGATTAATCAATGCTGCAACATGTATCTATATTTTTTCAAAAACATGAATTAAAAGTTTCTATCCATCATTCTTTCATACTGTCAAAGTATGAAAAAAAAAAAAGCGTATCTGATTAGAAACTTTATTCTGGGATCACTCTGATGCTTACCTTTTCTGCTACTTCTCGCACAGACTGAACACTTGTTCCATACAGATGGTTGTTATACTGCCCAGCTTCAATGAATTTATGTTCCTGGATATCTTTTTCCATTTGCTCTCTTGAAGTCACAAAATGATAATCTCTTCCATCTACCTCATAATCTCGTTTTGGTCTAGTTGTATCTTTAATAGAAAAGAACTTGAGGAAGTGTTTAATATTAAAAGGCACAACAAAGCCATTTTCTACTTAAAGAATCGTTTTGTAAAGTTCACTACAACAGAGATTGATTTAAATTTGAAAAGTGACAATAATATGGAGGATGAATAACTGATAAAATAAGTATAAACCATTAAAAAATGGTACTGTTTACTTTGACCACACACAGTGACAAAATGTTAAGAACAAAAATTAAGAATTTTTATGTGGGTTACTCACGAGGAACACATGATCCAAATTTGTCAGGAAATTCTGAGATCAAGTCATCATTTATCCTGTCTTTCATAGGTCCCAATATGATCACTGGTCGAGTATAATTAACTATAAAAATATACTGCATGTTAAAAGAAATAAACACTTAACAAACATCTGTGTATTTTACTTCACTAGAAAACAAAAGTATCCTTAACTGTTATGAAGAATTTATTTTTTATTCTTTCTCCACCAATGATGCCTAACTTGATAGTTTACAAACCTTTATTAAAATCTTACACTTCAGTCAATCTCCTGTTGGAAGTCATACACTTAGATAATTCAACCAAGTTATATTCAGCATTTTAGTAGATAATGTTTCTATACATTGCTAACATCATCTCATTACAAATGAGAAAACACAGTACAGTGTTTTACTGATCCCTTTTCAAGTAGAAACTGTAGGGAAGCAGATCAAAGAAGGGCAAAAAAGAAACTGGGTATAATCAGAGTAGTCATCGAGAAAGATGATCTAATAAAAGTGTATATGCTGGACTGTAAGGGACCATGTTGGAAGCAGGGAGATTGGTAGTGAAAATGAGACTTAACATTGTGGTAGGAGGGATGAAAGGAGGTTATAAATAAGAAAGGTATGATAAGAATAAATAGGGCCTAGAAACTGACTAGACAAGGGAGATGAAGAATAGAAAGATCAAAGATGATTCCAAGATTTTGAACAAGGATAGTGATACTATTATGAACACTGGAAAGAAGTTGCTTAGGAAATAAAACACCAATATAAAATGATAAGATTTTAATAATCTATGGGCTAAACCATGTTTCATAAAATACATATAGTAAATTTATATATATATATGTATAGTAAGAAAAAAGGCTAAAATTCTAATGAAACTTTTTTTAAGGTATGAGTTAGATCTATTTTCCAAATTACGTTTTTCCATAAGATTGTAAAACATCAACAGGCTTCACAAACCTTCTTGTTGATTCACTGGCTCATAAGATAAGACATATTCTTCTTGACCACCTATTAGAAAGTTAAAATACAGATGAGAAAATCTATAAAGAAAGCTATACTAATTTAATTCTTTAATATAACATATAAATTACTAGAATTTTCCCAAGAAAAGTAGCAAAGATGTAAAAAAAAGGGTACTTTACAAATTAATTATGGCAAGATTTAGGAAAAAAGTGATAAATTATCAAGTTTGGTATATGTAAAAACAAAATATAAATGTGCTAGTTAATAACTACCTTTCTGTTATTCTGGGTTTTACAGGTTATCAATAGACCAAATTAAAATCTTCACTTGGGATGTCAAGTATAAGCTATTAATTTTTTATTTAGAATCTAAGAGCTATTAAACAGTTCTTTAAAAATTAATACTTTAATGAGCAGTTCTACATATATGCATATTAGGTAATTTTCTGTTATTAATATGCTGCTTTTTTTGGTCCTACCAGGTATAACATTTAACATAGCACGAACATTTTTATAATTACAACTATTTTCTAACCAAAAGAATTTAATGCAAAGGTAAAACTAGTGTCACTATTTCACTGATGAAAAAAATTCATTATTATAATAATTGATTTATTCAATTTTAAAAAAATAACATTTTGAGTTAAAAAAATTTTAGATAAAATTAAATCCTTCCTTTTCAACAAAATGAATCACATAGATAGTAAAGGAGAAAAAATATATTTTGCTTTGATCTTAAAAGCACTTCAGAAGTTAAATTCTCTAGGATTAAATTAAAAGATTAGAGCTTATGAATATCCTAAATAGAAAAGTCTACGAATTATATCTCGACTCAATGAAAATAACTAAAAGTTAAAAATTTCAGGAGTTCTTAGCACACACATACACACACACACACATGTAGAAAACAAACAAGGAAGAGCTGTTAAATTCAAGTGGTTCAATGAAATCAATATTGCAGAATGTATTTGAAGATTTTCTTCTTGATTATTATGATTCTATAACAATCTTTTCACTAAATTTGTCATTGGTTTATATTACATGTATGCAGCTGTAAATCTTTTCAATTCATATACTGACATAAATATTCTTTCCAGCTTTAAAGTGTATTTTGTTGTTTTAAAATTTATAATACATAAAAAATGTATATTTACAAGCTGCTTTTTAAAGTACTGTATGTAAAACATGTTTTACATGTTATCAGAAACATGCAATTTGAATATTCCACACCTAATAATTCATGCAAATGGTGAGACAGACAGTATATACTTTCATTACCTCTTTTTAGTCTAGAAAGCTACTCAGCTACTCTCTGGTGAGTTCTAACTGTAAGTTAATAAAATGCTAAAATACGAGAAATCACATTCCCAAATCACATTCCCATTCCCATACCAAAAAAGAAAATCGTTAAATAACTATTATGCAGCAAAAATAACAACCAATCAAATGAATGAGGGTTAAAAGTATATACTGTCAATATGAAAAATATTAGAGACTGATATTAACAGGATGGACCTTTTGAGCAGCCATACTCATCTGTAATCAAGATTACTTTCATATTAGACAGCAGTAAAAAAAAAAAAGTTAGAAAAGCAATTTTAATTTTTAAAGTGCTACAACTGATAATATTCATGTACTCTCCCCTCCTCCCATGCCCAAATATGTTTAAAAAGTTCACACGCTTATATAGGTCCCTTAATAATATAATACCAAGACAGTACCATAAGAACCAAAAAAGAGATCAGTATTACTGTTTAAGCAACTGTTGAAAATTTTCCCTTCGCCATTTCTTATGTTCACCAAAAGCTGGCGATAAATAGTATCTTGACCCACACCAGTATTGGTGACACAGAATAAAAAAGGAAATAAAGCTAATTATAATTTAGCATTACTGAAAAATATTTTTATGATTAGTTAGAAACAGAATTACTAAATAAAATGGCAAAATACAAGTTTACTACTCATTTAACTAGGTATTTACTTCTTATAAGATACAAACACACATACACATACTGTGTACACGAATAGCACTTTTGTAAAATGAACTTTTGTATTTTATGAAAACCTTGGAAATTAACTTCTGTACATAGAGTGTGATTTTATTTATCAAGTAAAGAATTTTACTTGGCTCTACCTGATTTTAAAATATTAAGCACCTAATTTTTAGTTTTCAGAATACATCACTAAGGGAAAAAAACCCCAAAGGATATATTACTTGAGATAACAAAAGAACAAACAACTTAAAACACTTACGGTAACTACTTTCGCTATCACTGGCATTAGAAGTTACATGTTCTGAAATTGCAGGACAATGGAAAAAATAAAGAAAACACAGTGTCATGAGTTTAAAAAAAGCAAATTATCAAAATAAACACAAGGTGACTTAACAAAATGTCGAGATATAAACCACAGATACCCAAAGAGTTTTTAAAAACATTTCTGATTTTCTTTGAAAAGTTTAGTTATTTCAAGTAAATGAATATGAATTAGCAAGGAAAAAAAATCTGCAATCAAGGAAAATGTCTCATTTTCTGTTCAACAGTTTATGAACAAAATCTTATTATGAATAGATTATAATAGAATATAACAAAGTAGAATATAACAAAGTGATCCTAAATCAGTCCAACTGTCGTCATCAAAACCCCAAAGAGAAAATGTCATTGACACCATTTAATTTAGGTTATGATACAGTAATGACTAATAAAGGAAACAAGTTATATCTGAGCAAACAGATGCCCATTTCAATGAAGTGATATCTTAAAAAATAAATAATCTTGCTTTAGTTCAGCTTCTTTCTTGTTCCTGAAGAGAAATGAAAATGCATGTCTGAGATCATACAGATAAAGCATTTTGGATATCACAGATTCAGATGCCTCAAAAAAAAGTCAAATGGAACGGAATTCTAGAAGGTGGGATTGTATTTTAAAGTAGACTAATATTTCTGAGAAATTCTGCTTTGATAAAACTGACAATGGTTACTTTGCAAAATAAAAAAGATAAAGTAAACACACTCATCTGCTGCCTGGCCCCTCCTTCAAAGTGACCCCCATTTCATAACTTGACTGTTCAGTAAACAACCAGCACTCTTCTCATGTAAATATAATCTCTTGCACTCTCTCAATACGTGTCTCCTTTGAATTAAAAAAGGTAATTTTATCTATGAAAACTGAAAAACAAAATTTTCCATGGGAGAGAGGTAAATCTAAATTTCTTATGTCAGGCAAAGGAAAAAAAAAATTAACGGATGAGGAAAAAGCTTGAGGAGAGATATCTGCTGTACCATATCACCCACAGTCTCCTAAAATCAAGTAGCACTACTGAAAAGTTTAGGGAATGGTAGACAGTTCTTGAAATGGTAGTACAGTTTTTGAAAAACTGTCATAGTGAAAAATAAGTCTGTTATTCTAACCTACAAAGACAAGATACAACTTTCTTAATCATTATTATGTATACAGGAAGAACATTAAAAATTATAAGACTGAATAATGTATGATAGCACATATAAAATGGTGGTTTTCTAAAGTTTATATTTAAAAATTTCTTCTCATGTTACCACACAGATGTCAAAACAATCATTTTAAATTGCGGTATAATATTCTATTGGACTGTTACATCATGATTTACCTTACTACTTATTTAGATATTTTAGTTTGCTTTAAATTGTTTTCCACAAACATCAACAAATTATTAATGAACGTGTTCATTTACATGGCTTTCACCTTTTGTCCTATTTCCTTAAAATTCATTCCCAGAAGTAGGAATGCCACATAGAAAAAAAAAATTCTTAAATTTATACTAGGATTTGTATTACACTCTGCAATCTCTAATATACAAAAGAAAGAAATGTTATTGCACTCGAGTGAGTGGAAAGTGGGAGTATAGAAGAAACAAAATTAACCATGATTTGACAATTAGAGAAGTTGGATAAATGCATACTTGTGGGGTTTATTTTATTATTCCTCTACTATTGAATATGTCTGACATGTTATACATGTACAAAAAATTGAAGTTACTACAATCTCTTTTCTGGGAATTTCCCCTACTCATCTTGAGTTCTCTAAGATTACCAAGAGCTACGAAGCAGTCAAATTCTTCAAGTTCTTTCAAGTATCCTTTAAGTAACTCCTCTACAATAAACTCTTGCTACTTAAAGTACTGTCCTTGGAATGGCATCATTACCATTGTTTGGGAGCTTGTTCGAAAGTTAAAATGCTTTTTCCCTGAAAATTAAAAATAATCTTTTTCAAGGCATGTCATCAAAGAAGATGTTCAAATATCCAACAAGTATAAAAAAGTGTTCAAGCTTATTATCGGGGAAACGCAAATTAAAACCACAACAGATATCTCTATCATCCACCAGAATGACCAAAACGAAAAAACAAAAACAAAACAGGTATGTCAAGCGAAGAGAGAGATATGTAGCAACTGGAACTCACATACTACTTGGGGGTGGGGGTGGGGTAAACTGGTATAACCACTTTGGAAAACTACTTGGCACTATCTACTAATACCTAACATATTATATATCTGTGACCCAGCAATTCATTTCCTAGGTATTTTCCCAACATAAAAGGCATATATGCATACCAAAAGATGTATAAAAATGTTCAAAGCAACACTATTCAAAAATAGCCCTAAATATATGCGTTTACTTACAAATCTGAGATATATGTACAGTTTCATAGTTTACTTTTTTCATTTATATTGTGAGCATTTTCCAGGCCATTATGTTTTAATATGATTTTCAATGGCTATAAAATATTATACTATATAGTAAGTCATACTTCATTAACCACTTCCCAACTATAAGGCATTTTAGGATTATTTGAATTTTGGGGTGCTCTACTTTCTAAATAATATTAAACAAAACATCCTGATGTATAAACCTTTGTTTCCACCTCTGATTACATCCTATGGACAAATTCCTTGAAAAAGAATTAGTAGATCAAAAGATATGCTTTTCCAAAAAGGCTGTACCAATTTACACTCCCAGTAGTAATATGTTAAAAGTAGTCATTCCAAAGAACCATCTCCATCACTGGATTCGCCTTTAAAAGCAAAGTCTGCTAAGGTGATGGGTAAAACATGTCATTTTGTTTATTGATTATTAGGGCTGTTAAACATTTCTTATATGCTTATTTCATTTGCTTATCTTTTGAGCATTCTTCTTATATCTTTGTCCAGTTTTCTAATGGGGAGTGTTTGTTTCTTATTGGTCTGTTAGAAATTTATGTGCAAGAATATTACCCTTTTGACATAGTATAATCAGATTCTTAAAATTTTAATTTTTGTTTATATGTTTGATGATCACAACCATTTCAATTCTCTCTGACCAAGTCTCACCTTTCTAGTCAAACATTTCTTCCTGAGACTATATCATGTGTTTTCTCTTTGCTCTCCCTAAATACGACATATCCTCAGTCTTAAACAATTCTTGGCATCTTAAGAGCTCTGTACCACTCTACTCAAGTAAGTCTTTAAAATAGAAAAAGAAGAGATGTAATAGGAAATCTATATGCCTAACTGTAGAAGTTTCTGAGGTGTTCTACAAAGTGGAAAGCTATAAAAATAAACTGCATACAAAAGGTACAAACCTTGTCTGAAACTGTATAATTTCATTTCTGAGCACCTTATATAACTGCTCCTGAACTACACTTACTTTTAGTCTCTTTTAAAGGAATCTTACCCACTTTTTTCCTCTTGAATTTTTTCAAAATTGCCTTCTAAAAGCATAAAAGCTACACAGATTTCTATTTCTAGCTTTTTACAAGTATGATAATTTAGTTGTATCCTCCCAGATTTCTACCATACTTTAATTAGTTCTGTTAGTCAAAATTAGTTTTGGAAAGGCAATTTCTATTATTGTTTCATCTACTGTCAACAGGATACATCAATAATTTATTTGATCCTCTTCTTTGTAGAATCATTGAATTCTTGTCTACGAAAAGTATTCTAGGGTGTCACTTTTGTTTCCCTCTCTGCTCTTTAATTAAATACCCTACTTTTTCATAGCTTGTGTGAAATTACACGCAGGTATACATCTTTCTTGTTATTCAGTGTTATTCCACATCTCTTTAACAGGTTTATCTGGAATAATTTGTCCTTCTGTTTTCAGTCCCTTCATGAGTCCTGTTCCAGCAAGGTTTAATGAATATGAGGTCACATTTATCTTCTTACATTAAAATCGCACAGGATTTTGCTTAGTTTTTTCCCTGTATCCTGAACTTTAGAATATAGATAACTGAGATCTTAAATAATGCCCTTAACCCACCCTTCTTCCCAGTATTTTCTACTGTATAATAATGAGCATCTTGTTAGCTGCTAGTAATGTTTTATGTGATAACCTCCATCATATCCAGTTTAGAATTTTACTGATATTTTTCTGTCTCCGTCAACCTTTTCTAAATAAAATCTTTTTGATCTGATCAAGTTACCACGTGAATAAATTCTTTCAGTTCTTGTGATATGAAGCACAGAAACCTACCATTCAAGGGATCTTAAGTCACTGACCAGAAAATTAAATCAACGACATTGGTAATCAGTTATCATTTTTCATTTGTGTCTCTTCCCAAGTCTCAAACCTCAATTAAAATGAGAGATGAAAATACGATGTGGTCAAGGTGTAGTTATCTACTATAAAAATATCAACGTGGGAACCAAATTCTTCATTTAGTTCCTTTTTCCACGAGCTTTCCATAGTTCTCTGATGACTCAACAGGTAACAAAAATATGTGGGTTCATTTGATGATCCACACCACCTTATGATAATTCTCAAAATAAATTATATAGCATTAAGAATCTGTGGAAATATTTTCCAGTTTCTGAAGATTTCACTGATAATTTTTCCCAAAGGTAAGAGATTAAAAAAGGGTGCCACTAGTGATAGTAAATTTGTGGCTCTTGCCAGATCCTAAAATGGCAAATGCATAAATAATAAAGTGTGTGTAATAGAAATAATTACATATAAAGCATACTGCTTTCAATCTAATATAAACTTTTAATTGTTAAAGTTGAAATAAAAGTCAAGTACCTACAGTTAAGGTTAAAAGTCAAGTTAGCATTAATCAGGAAAAAAAATCTGTGAAATTTAATGTTTATTAAGGTAAACTTAGAAAGTTAAAAGATATTGGCTATATCCTTAATGATCAATGAATTATGAAGAAACAAGTTTTCAAGATGCTTAATAATGCAAACGGAAACAACTACTTAGAAAAAAACTTTAGCCTAAAAGATTACCTCTATGAGTCACCATCACCTAAAAGAACTTAGTAATATTTGGTAAAATTTCACATTTAATCAATCTGTAAACATTCACATTTAAAATTTTGTTTGCTAAAATGACTTCTTGTTTCATTCACTAATTCCAACATTTATTAAATGACTCCTACATTATCAGACTCTGTACCAAGCTTTATATGAAGATTAAGTACTAGCTAGAAAATTAAACAGGAACAACACACACAAAAGAACTCCCCCCAAACAGAGACAACACCTTGGTTAAAGAAAAAACAAAGGATAATATTTCTTATAATTCTTTTCATAACTTACAACTTCCTTAAAAAAATATACAATTTACCTACTACATAGACTGCTACTTGAACTTGAGTTCTACAATTCTTCTTTAATATTTAAGACCTATTGTGTTTTATAGTTTCACATTATAGCAATGCTTTTCTAACACAGGCTCAAAGCAATTTTAACTTGTTTTAACAAAAAAAAAGGGGGGGGACATAAAACTGTAAGGAAGATTATATTCTACCTTCTAATAATGAGGGCAGATAGCAGTATTTTAAAAAACATTAAAAGTCTTTCTTCATATTTAAAAAATTCCTAGAGAAAGTAATTGCCATAAAAATTACAACAAGGAAAATATAATTATGAGCAGAGAATTTTTCAAATGACATGTGAAAAATGGAGAAAAATAAAAGGTGTGTATTACAGAAATAAAAATCCCAAGCATATTATTAACATGAAGAATCTAAAAGCAATCTAAATCATACACCTCCTCATGCCAGCAGGGCACTACCATGAATCTCAAAATGTATCTGAAAAAGGTAGGTCTGTAGATGGAGGTTAAAAAATAACTTGGGAGTATTTTAATCACTTACTCAGGCCTTTTGATCCCATGTCGTCAGGGATCTCCTGTAGAGAGTAGTTCCCAGAGAGCAAGCAATAAAAAGATAATCAAAGAAAATAGTTGTCAGTAATGCATAAAATTGGTGCTACAATAAGAGACAGTTCCAAGACCATTACAGGTGCACGTATCTTACAGAGCATTTTTGTATATTTCTGAAAGTTTTAAATAAGCTAGCAGCTAGATATAATCTAATAAAAGAACGGAAGTTTTATATAAGAAGCTGATTAGGGTAGAGAAGCAAAAATTTTGACTATTTCTTGCTATTTTAAAAGTAAAATTCAGATTGTCTACATATAATGAAGAAATGGGATAAAACGTAATGATTTGAGGTAATCCATTATCAAAGATTGGCAATGCTATACCTAGAAATCAATAAGTAGCTTCTCAGGTACCCATGTTTTTCCTCTAAAATATTCTTCTGAGAGTGTAAATGTTTCTTATAAGAACCTTTACATAAAAAAATTCTATTTTAAACATAGCTAAAAATACCATTTACTTTAAATTAAGAATTCCTAAGGTGTTAGAAAAAGTTAAGATTGGTACGCAAATTAATTTATGCCTGTTAAATTGCCCCTAGTTAAGACAAGTAGTAACCTGTTGCAGCTCTTGAAACTGTCTCCATGGTAACAACCAACTGCAGGGCAGTAGGTCCCTCTACATTTATCTTCAGTTGACCACTGGATCCACATACTTACGGTCAGCATCACTTGTTTCCTGCTCACTCTGGTCCTTGTTCTTGTAGAAGGGGAATTTTCGGGAAAAGAGGTTCTTTTTACGCTTGTCATTGAATGACTGCTGAAGAAGAGAAGGAGGGGCAAAACAAAGGGATGTCTACTGTCTGTGTGTACAAAGGCCCAGCCTAATAGCTCTGTGAAAGCTGACTCTTGTGACCACAGTGTGCAGTTTGTATATGAATTTTGCGTTAATCACATATACAGTGAATTTTTAATTTAGTATTAACTTCTCTAATTCTAACATTTTATAACTGAAAACAGAAAAATTTCAAGAGTGTAATTCAATGATACGTAAAAATAAGGAGGAAGTGCTATTTGATAAAAAAGGGAAGAGTAAATCAGATTAGCTACTACTATAGTCCAAATCAAGCTTGCATCTGTTCATATCCATCCATATTTTTCTAGATTTCCAAGTATTAGGTGCTCTACAGCAAAAGTTATTACTTTAGCTGTTCAGATATTTAAAATTTTCCTTTCCTTCATTTTCCTTTGGCTTTAGCACATTTTTTCCCTTTCTCTCTCTCTTTTTTTGTGGCTCCAACAAACTAACAAAAAGCCACTACTAAAAAAGAGAACCAAAACAACTGAGCAAGTTGCTAAATATTTAAAAACCATCTTTTTTTTTTTTTTAAAGAAGAGAATTAGGATAACTAAATGCTTATCAGAAAATGGGAAGAAAACTAAGACGTGTCCATCAAGCACAGAGTCCAGCAAAAGAATTATCAATGCTATCTAACCAAGGAAGAAGAGTCAACTCTCCTGGCCAATTTAAATGTCATCATAACTGATTTATTAGCCTTTAAGCTCTACCATATTATCTATTTTTAAAGTATATATAAATAAAATAGAACCAAATTCAATTCATTAGCACCATGTCCTGAATAGGGAATAAAATGTTTGGTGCGGGCTTCCCTCGTGGCGCAGTGGTTGAGAGTCTGCCTGCTGATGCAGGGGACACGGGTTCGTGCCCAGATCTGGGAAGATCCCACATGCCGTGAAGCGGCTAGGCCTGTGAGCCATGGCTGCTGAGCCTGCGTGTCCGGAGCCTGTGCTCCGCAACGGGAGAGGCCACAACAGCGAGAGGCCCGCGTACCGCAAAAAAAAAAAAAAGTTTGGTGCTCATAATGTCAAAGAGGCAATTAAAAATCTAGTAGTTTATACATAATTGCTATGACAGCTGATTTGACGTCCCTTGTTGCACAGATGTCTGAGACAAGTTTTTTCTCTTCCTGAATGTCCCATTTGTGCATTCACACTTTTAAAAGCAGGTAGCACACAGAAAGATGATGCTAAAGAAGAGCAGCTTCTTCTGTAATTTGTCACAGGCACCCATGTCTTGAAGGAAATGGCCTTGCCTACCAGTGACAATAGGAATTATAATTTTTATCATTTTTTGAAGTGGGAACAATATAAAGGATAGAAATTCTGTTTTAATTTTTCTTGCGTTTATCCATGTCATAAGATGCTATCAATGTTGTGAAGTATATCAACACCAGGCAGTACTTTTTTCTGGCGTGCCGGTACTTTTAGTCATGTGATGCCAGGTGATTAAGGTGATGAAATGGATTAAAGTGACTTTTAGCTCAAGTTCTATTACTTGAAAAGATTTATTTTGGTAAGACTCTTTACAAAAACTTTCATTTTTATCTTTTTCAGATCAATAATTCAAAATTAATAAGTTCATAGTCATTAGACAAGCTGACTGTCTTGATATCAATCTTAAAATCTGAAGGCTCAGATAACCCTAAGCAGAAGTTAAAAATTAAGTTGAGAAAAAAAATACTGTGGAGAAATCTAAGCTTATAATTGTTTTATAAACTGTCAAGTAGCATTACTTGAATAAAAGTCTTTGCCTGAATCCAAATTTTAGAAAAGAGAAAGAGAAGAAAACATGTTTCAACAGAGAAAAATTTATGGTAATCTAATTTATGGAAGGACTAAGTCTTTTTGTTCATGACAATCACTGATTTTGAATTTAGTAATAATTTTTATGCTAACTGATAAAACTGATACATTTTTAATAAAAGGTTATTTACCTCTGCTACTGCATATATAGTGGTCAGAGTCAGTTTCACAGCAAACAACCAAAAGAAACATGAAGTTTAAAATGTTTTGATTTTTGATATCTTTTGCAGTTAGCCAAAATGAGATATCGTAAAGATATCATAATATAGGACAGAAAGAAATGCTTGTTAGTTAAGAAATGTATTAACTGTATTACATCTAACATCCTGCAGGTGAAGAATTTATTAAAAGTGAAAAATAGCACAAGCAAACAGGACAAAAATGTGTAGGGAAAACACAAAACTGAAAAAACATACTAACTTTAGTTTCTTTATATTTTCAATACAAAACAATCTGTTTAATTACTTATTGTTATTAATGCTATATTGCAAGAGAAAGTGTAATAAATATGAGGACTGATAAAATATTACAAATTCATGAAACATATCAAATATCTAATTTCCATATGTAGTATTTCAAAATAGCTAAATGAATGTTAAAAATGTTAATGAGAAACTGAAATGTTTTTAAAAAGTCTGTATTGGAAACAAAGTCCATAACCCACCATATAAGGAAAGGAAAAGAAGAGCTTAGAACGGGAAATGGTATTACAGAGAGAAATGCAGTTCTGTATCAATGGCAAGCGTATTTTTACCCCACTCAGTATCATGCATACTTTTGGTGCTGTGTTAGAACACAGTGACTGTGTATAAAGTTGGTTATAGTCAACAAACAAGACTAAGATTTAAAAATGTCGTTAATTCAGTTAACTTCTTACAGTTTGAAAGAAAAGTTACAACATGCAACCTCTTTTACAATACACTGACAGTGTATTTTACTAAAATACTTTAAAAGACATATATAAAACAAGCACAAAAACCATTGTATATATTTCAAATACTGAGCATTTACTTGGGATTTTTTCCTCCAAAGATTTTCTATTTTAAATATTGCTTCAGATTATACTATATAATTTTGTATTTTCTGAAAGGTACAAGTAAATTTTAAAAGAATTTATCATTTGTAAAATAACTGAATGCATTATATATAATTTACTCAGATTTAATTTCTTTGATCAAGGATCATATTCCTTTAAAATTTTAAAACTTTTAAGTCTGAGTGCTTAGTGATATCAAACATGTACAAAGAGTAGGGTTAATTTTTTTGCTGAGTTAACTTTCCATATTCATTTGAAATTTGATCAAAAGATGTTGCTTTAGATAAAAAATTTTTATCTATTTATTTTTTAGATAAAAAATCCCCAAAACACAAAACATTGCTATAAATAGTATTTCAACACAACATGTGTTTCAGCATTTTCTTCAGGCCTATTGCTAGAATATTCCATTGCACTAATTACACACATACTATAGGGTGAAGCCTGTGATATCATCCATTGACATCCACTAGATTCAAGAAGGACAAAGTAAATGAAAACAAAAATACGTCTAAAATATATATAAAAGAATTTTGATATATTTCTTGCCCACCTACAAAGTCCTCCTCTTGACTGTCCCTTTATTCCCTTAAGATAAAAATTCATACTGATTTAAACATTTAAAAGATGGATTTTATTAATGAGTAATATTAGCAATAAACAGGGAAAAAATAAGAAAATTTCCATAAATTCACTTGCAAAAACCCGTAAACTTACATTATGAACTAATTAATAGTTTTGGGAAGGCCTATTTTCTCAGATGTATTATTTATTAGCTTCATGACTAATACTGGTGACACAAGTTTATAGTTAATTGTTCATCTGAGTGAAGGCTGAAATCATTTCATTTATAAAAATAACGACCAAAAGTATGTTGTTAAGAATATATCAAACGACAGTTTTGATAATTTGGAAAAGTCTGTGAAATGGATGCTTTAATTTAATAAATTGTTTACTTTAGCATATCTACTATTGTAGGCCGCCACGGCAAGAGCAGTTGATAGTTAATTCTTATGGCAAAATCCTTCTCATTTTAATCATGTGCCTCAAACAAGAATTATGAAAAGGCCTATTACCTTCAATTATTAATTTCTAGAAATAATAGATTTCACATACTCACCCCTTTATCTCCTCTTGCTTTAGAATTGAATTTCACTGTTTTTAATCTGGCTCGTTCTTTCTTCTCAACCCTGGCGGAGCACAGATTATTTTTTAGTTATAATAAACATATCTAAAGTTCTAATTAGGAATCATCAGAACTGAGACTTTAATATGGAGCATTTTTATATTCTAAAGCCTTCAGAAGTCATTTGAATCCCATAATTTATAAGAATTTCTGAGAAATGAAATACAGGGCTCATTTTATTATGAAACAAAACCACTTGTGAAATATCAAAATACAGTACAAGTATGTGTACTTATATATGCACTCTATTCCATAATTACAATGAAATTATGAAGCACCACTTCTGAGTTTAGCAATTTTCCAGGTTTCCATTTGTTTTGTTGTTTAAATGTTATCTTAGCATGGAACACATATGCTAAAAACTCAGTGTTAGAAAGCAGATGGGGTAAAATATTAACTGATGAAAGTAGGTGAAGGATGATATGTGGGTGTTCTAAGTACTATTCTTGCATTTCTCTTATTTTTCTATAGCTCTGAAATTTTTGAAAATAAAAAGGAGGGAAATAAAAAAATTAAGCTTAATTCCAATGATATATTTGTGTAAATACATAAAGTAACCAATTATAGTGTACGAAATAGAGGGTTTTTTAAGAAAATATTTATTTGGCTGTGCTGGGTCTTAGTTGCGGCACGCGGGATCTTTGTTGCGACATCTTTTAGTTGCAGCACGTGGGATCTTTAGTTGTTGCAAGCAGAATCTTTTAGTTGCGGCATGAAGAATCTTCAGTTGCGGCATGTGGGATTTTTAGTTGTAGCATGCAGGATCTTTAGTTGCGGCATGCAAACTCTTAGTTGAGGCACGTGGGATCTAGTTCCCTGACCAGGGATCGAACCCAGGCCCCGTATTTTGGGAGTGCAGAGTCTTAGCCACTGGACCACCAGGGAAGTCCCCAAAATAGAGTTTTAAAGTATCTTTGGGAGGATATAGAAGAACTGGTAACCTTAGTTATCCCTAAGAAGGTGAAATGGGTGCTTGGGGAACAGGGTTAAGAGACAGCCTGTATAGCTTTTAAATCTTTTGAATTTTAAACCTTGTTAAAGATGTTACCTTTGAAATAAGCAAGCAAACAAAACTACAACAAATGTACAATCTGCAATCATGTAGATTGTTACAATATGAATCGTGCAAAATTTCATATAAATTAAGCTTTACAAACCCTTGATTTCAACATAGCAATTACATTAGTATATAGCAGAAAAATGTACCAAAACAGCCTATGAATAAATGCATATCTTCATTTTTTATTATCTAGCTATACAGTTTTACCATGGGTACAGAAGAACCCTAGCAGTCATGGATTTAAAACTTGCTTTTTCTAATTCCAGAGCAATCCTGAGGGTCCATGATATGAATAATTAATTTATAATTCTGCCTAGGCACTTACTGAGGGCACTGAAAAACTAACATTTAGTGAGTAAACATTTACAACTCAAAATGGTTTTGTTTTCTAATCATTATCTAGCTGAGTGACTTCAATTGTGTTTATTTGTCAACACGGTTCCCAAAAGAAAGCTAAGGATTGTAGGAACTACAATTCCTTGCGCTATTATTAGACATAAAGAGGTCTAAGAAAGATATCATTCTATTTAATGAAAGATATCATTCTATTTAAGAAAATACAAGTTTAGAATACACTGAAGAATGAAATGGCATAATTGGTTGTGATTTCATACTGCATTTTATGGAAGGAAAATTATATTCTATAATATTAGTCATGAATTTGGGGATCTGTAGAGGTCTCAAGGTATATCTCATCTCTTTTATCACTTCTGGCTTCAAAATCCAACCTTATAGAATTTTTATACACAAAATGAAAAATATCTCTTTCTACCAAAGTCAGCTGTATTTCTCATTTGTTGCAAGCACATGTAAAACCTTTGCAAGATATAAGACTCCAAGGGATAAAGACAATTTTTAGGAACTCTGACCTTGATATTTAAGATGTGAGGTTTCTATTGACTCAACAAGGCACAGTGGAAGCATTTCTGGATTTAAAGTGTACTACATTCTATTCCAGGAAAAAAGTTATGCAGCTGAGGGCTGCATTGCTAAAAGAGGAGTTGCCACCAAGTGTAAGATCCAGCCAAATAGTTGGATCTTGCTAAAAATATGGATCTAGCCAACAACAGTCATAAATTCCAAAACCACAATTACAAACCTTGGCAATATTTTAACATTTCTACTCTTCAACGTCTAAAAACAGGTGTACAAATATATATAAGGTAGAGAGGTTTATAAACAGGCATATGATTTGGCAAAAGTATCAATTTTAGAGACTTTTAACAAAATAAGTCCAACTTATTAATATGAAAAGAACAAGTTTATTACGTCATAAGCTTGACTTGAAGTGAATTAACTGGCTATAATAAACATTAATGTTTCACTGACAATTTTTACTGGCTATCTTAAAACTTTTAAGTTTTAGGCAATGATTTGGATGAATCAGATCTTATAAATAAGTTCTTTTGAGGAAATTATGAACTGATGTTTTAATACCTTTCCCATAGAAGTAGACATTGAATAGCATTTCATTGACCTTAGAGGGGGTTCTAAGTTGGGATCACCCTTTTCAAAGACAATCTGCACTTAACCACTTTTGCCACTAGATGGTTAAGTATGTACCAGTGAGTGAATCACTACAATAAATAGTTAAAAGCAAAGAGGAAAGAGCAGTGAATGCATGAATACTTTTAAATTAAACAAGAAAACAGAGATGTGAAACACATTCTTACATATTTCTAAAAATTTTGCATTTACTTAAAATGCTTTCATTTTTTAAGTCTAGAGGAGGAGGCAATTCACACAATCAAAACTCCTGAAAATTTAGGTTTTAACACCATCTACATGGGAAAACTACAGAGGCTTTTAATTCTCTCTCCCTCCACTGGTATAGATATATGGCACAGTGACTTAAAATATACTCATTTTGTTTTTAGCAACTAGTAGGAGTTTTAGAGAAATTTCTATTTGGGGGCATCATATTCTCTTACTATGTCATTGGTTACAACATAAGGTGAATAAAATTAAATGGTTGTGAAACACAATATATAAAACTGAGCATAAAATCACCACTTCAGTAAAAGAAATTTAAAGAAACAGCAATTATTTATGTTGTCCAATTTTCAAGTGGTAAAACTGTAACAGACTTATATTTACCTGCGTTTACTGGGAATCACCCCAACTTCATCACTTTCACCATCTGGTGTAACCTGCCTGGCCTGCCACCATTCGTCATCAGAAGCATTAATAACATGGAGGATATCTCCAAATTTGAAGTTCAATCCCTGACTAGGAAGGCCACTGTCTTTAGTCTTGTCATAATCAAAAAGGGCCCTAGATTAAGAAGAAAAAAGTCCATAATTATTTCTTATAATGATATTATGAATATTAAATAAACAGGATCCTAAAAATATATATATAATCTGGGTAGATAATTAAACAATGTACCATGGTAGGCAGAATAATGCCAAGCTCAATTTTGTACTATATTATTGGGTCGACCAAAAAGTTTGCTCGGGCTTTTCCGTGAGATGTTACAGAAAAGCCCGAAAGAACTTTTCGGCCAACCCAATACAAGAAGACAATGAGACTAAAAAAGAAATAGCAAAATTAACTTGTTATGTTAATAGATATACTACCTTATTTCTCTCAATGCTGTATGAGAAATAAAAAAATATACTTTTAGTACAATCCAATGGCAACCTGTATTGAATTCTAAAATGAAGACAAATCTGGTCAGTTGTTCTAAATTAATAAAGTAAATATTAAAAGAGACACTTCTCTTTATTTTGACTAGACACACTTGGGTAAACAAATTCCCTGACTGATCTGATTCATCATTTGTGGACTTTAATACTAGATCAACAGAGTGATTATTTTCCCAGTTAACTATTCCTTTCATTTATTCATAAAACTATAATTAATAGGGTTTTCAGAGTCAATAACAATGATGAAAACTAACTACAGATGACGATATGATGACTTTAACAGCTGCCAACCATTTTGGAAAAAATACTGTATTAATTTAATATAGTAATTGCAAAATGTTAGGAATATTGTAAAATTTGATAACAAGAAAATAGTGTACTGATACTTAATTAGTGTACAATATTTAAGCAAATTAAATTCTTTTTCTTTAACATCTTTATTGGAGTATAATTGCTTTAGAATGGTGACAAATTAAATTCTTATATTCAAAAAACCTCTAACAAGAGTACAGGAAGGATCCCAGGAATTACATTTATAATACAATTTATTCATTCTTTTGTTCTAATTTGGCAATGGGAAATTAGGATACAAATCATATTCCTTTTTATGCTACCCAACTCTTAAGACTATCTCTTGAAGTAAAACTGAAGAGGGTGAAATTATTTGATGGCTAAATGAATGAACTAGTTAATGGTTTTCAAATGTGTTCTTTCAAAGTCTTTTCAGTGGCTAACAGTGTGAAGGAAGTAGGTGAGAATCAAAAGTGGGAAGGCTTACTTAAACATATATTAAAACATATCCAATACATTGGATTTTATTTGAAGAAAGAATTCTACAACTGTAAGATAAACATTATAAATGATATAAATGTGAAGTCATTACTTCAGTAAATTCTGAATACTAAGGAAACGTCTTTCTACTGGAAAAGTATAGTTAACTTCAAATAATACAAAGGTTTGATATAGTTAGTAATTTACTAAATATTTATTTAAAAAGGTAATTAAGTAGATATGACAAAGATAAAGATGACAAAGATGATGAAGATACAAATAAACAGAATATAAAATAGCAAATAAAGTACCTTAAGAGGTAGAACAAATGCCACAGGATATTCAGAAAAGGGAAAATACTACATCTCAACGTTTTTATTATCATAAATTAATCTTTTGAATTACAAAATCAACACAACTATATTACCGATGAGCAACGAAGAAATCACTCACAATCTCTACTCCCTATGTTAGCATTTAAACTTTGTCTTTTAGTACTCGGATTAATAAAAAAAAGGAACTCATGGAATACTTACTTGAGCTATTAATCATAAGAATATAATGAACACCTGTTAATCTACTCTCCAACCTAAGACTATACACAAACTTTTATCAGTAACTTACATTCACCTATGTATTTTTCCCCTTGATCCTGTTTCCCTCAGATTAAGAGTTAAGCACTGTTAGAAGGTAACCACCATTCTGAATAGTGTTTATTATTTCCTTGCTCCTTACCCTTTTTTGTTGGTTTGGTTTTATCACACACATATGGATGACTAAGTAATTATGTATGATTTTACCTATTTCAGAGCTTTATAAAAAAGGTATCATACTGTATGTAGTCTTTTGTAGCCTTAACTTTATTTTTACTTTTGAAATTAAAAATACATTTACTAAAAAGAACCATAAGACTTCTGGTTAACTATGGCAGATTGGCTACATGTATCTACAGGCATACCTCATTTTATTGTGCTTTACCTTATTGCACTTGCCAGATATTGTGTTTTTTTTTTTTTACAAGATGAAGGTTTTGTGGCAACCCTGTGTTGGGTTGGCATAACCCTGTGGTAATCCCAAGTCTATTGGTGTCATTTTCCCGACATTTGCTCTCTGCATGTCTCTATGTCACATTTTGGTAATTCTCCCAATATTTCAAACTTTTTCATTATTATTATATTTATTATGGTGATCTTTAATGTTACTATTGTAATCATTTTGGTGCATCACGAACCATGCTCTTATACGATGGTAACTTAATTGATAAATGTGTGTGTTCTGACTGCTCTACCAACTGACCCTTCCCCATCTCCCTCCCATCTCCTTGGGACTCCCTATTCCCTGAGACACAATAATATTGAAATTAGGCCAATTAATAGACCTACAATGGCCTCTAAATGTTCACATGAAAGGAAGAGTCACAGGTCTCTCACTTTAAATTAGCTAGAAATTGTTAAGCTTAGTGAGGAAGGCATGTTGAAAGCCAAGACAGGCCAAAAACTAGGCTTCTTGCCATCAAACGGTTAGCTAAGTAGAAAAAAAATGAAAGTGCTACTTGAGTAAACACAGGAATAATAAAGTGAAACAGCCTTACTGCTGACACTAATAAAGTTTTAGTGGTCTGGATAGAAGATCAAACCAGCCACAACATTCCTTTAAGCCAAAGTGTAATCCAGAGGAAGGCCCAAACTCTCTTCAATTCCATGAAGGCTGAGAGAGGTGAGGAAGCTGCAGAAAAGTTCAAAGCTAGCAGAGGTTGGTTCATAAGGTTTCAGGAAAGAAGCCATCTCCGTAACATAGAAGTGCAAGGTAAAGCAGCAAGCGCTGATGTAGAAGCTGCAACAAGTTATCCAGAAGATCTAAGTAAGTAATGAAGGTGGTTACACTAAAGAACAGATTTTTGATGTGGACAAAACAGCCTTATATTGGAAGAAGATGCCATCTAGAACTTTCATAGCTAGAGAGAAGTCAATGCCGGGCTTCCAAGCTTCAAAGGGCAGGCTGACTCTCTTGTTAGGGGCTAATGCAGCTGGTGAGTTTAAGTTAAGCCAATGCTCATTTACCATTCTGAAAATCCTATGGTTCTTAAGAATTATGCTAAATCTACTCTGCCTGTGCTATAGAAATGAAACAACAAAGCCTGGATGACAGCACATTTGTTTACAACATGGTTTACTGAATATTTTAAGCACACTGTTGAGACCTACTGCTCAAAAAAAATTTTTTTTCTTTCAAAATATTACTGCTCATTGACAATGTACCTGGTCACCCAAGAGCTTTGATGGAAGTGTAAAATTAGATTAATGCTGTTTTCATGCCTGCTAAGACAACTTCCATTCTGTAGCCCATGGATCAAGGAGTAATTCTGACTTTCAAGACTTACTAGTTATGATAGTGATTCCTCTGATGGATCTGGACAAAGTAAATTGAAAACCTCCCATAAAGGATTCACCATTCTAGATGCCATTAAGAGCATTGGTGATTCACGGAAGAGGTCAAAATATCAATATTAACAGGAGTTTGCAAGAAGTTGATTCCAAACCTAACTGATGACTTTGAGGGGTTTGAGACCTCAGCGGAGGAAGTAACTACAGATGTGAACCCACTCTTGGTGAAGATGCTGTGAAGATTACTGAAATGTCAACAAGGGATGGAAATATTACATCAACTTAGTTGATAAAGCAGCGGCAGGATCTGAGAGAACTGAGTGCAATTTTGAAAGAAGTTGACTGTGGGTAAAATGCTGTCAAATAGCATTGCATGCTCCAGAGAAACTGTTCACGAACGGGAGAGTCAGTCAGTTTGCAAACTTCACTGGTGTCTTATTTTTAGGAAACTGCCACAGCCACCCCAACCTCCAGCAACACCACCTTGATCAGTCAGCAGTCATCAATATGGAGGCAGGACCATCCACCAGCAAAAAAAAACTATGACTTGTGTAAGGCTCATTGATGGTTAGCATTTTTAGCAATAAAATATTTTTAAATTGAGGTATGTATTGTTTTTAAAGACATAATTCTATTGCACATTTAACTGACTACAATATAGTGTAAACATAACTTTTATATACACTGGGAAACCAAAAAATTCGTGACTCGCTTTATTGTGATATTCACTGTATTGCAGTGGTCTGGAACTAAACCTGCAAAATCTCTGAGGTAATGCTTGTATTTCCTTTCCATCCTGAAACTCACTAAAATGATGACAACATCACCACCACCACCAAAAACAAACACAAGAGAGAGACGACAACAAGGAGAAAAGAGAGTTTAACATGGTTTTGGATGATGGTAAATTTAGCAGAGTAGAGGAAGCTCTAAATAGGGTGCCTGAAGAGAAGGATATTGAAACAAGATTTACTCCACGAGACCCCAGAAATGCTCACAAGTTAGAGGTGTACACTATCCAGGTAGGCAGAGATAAATTACTGCCATGAAAACAGAAGAACTGGTGGAACTTACTATAGAAATTAAATGTTACTCAAATGAAGAATATTTTATTATAAAAAGATACAGGTAAACAGAAGTGTTGGATGATATGACATATCAAGCTACACTAGTCACCCAGTAAAATATCAACTTAAAAAATTTTCTGGTTTGTATTTATTTTGTATTTCTTTATCATACTATTATTATTCAAGAGGTTATATAACTTTCATTAATAAAATTATAATAATACTCCAACTCCTGAAAGACACACTATCAGGAAATCAATCATAAAAAAACATTTCCTTGGTTTGCAATACACTTTTCTACAGTAAAACTAAGTCATGGTGAAAAACCTGAAAGAATCTGCATGCATGCATAAAGACTGCAATAATCAGAAATTTAAAAAATTTACCTGACATAGAGGGATCGCTTCTGGCTAGTTCGAAGAGAACCTGAACCTGAACTAATGCTACTATTCATCATCTGCTCCCGTAAGTCATGTATTTTGGCTTCAAAACGACTGTATTCTGATGGAAGAAAAAAGAGAAATAAATTCATATTTTATATTCTAGAAAAATAAGTTACTTGAAGATAAAGTATTAAATATGTAAGCTGTCTTATAATTGATTAAATGTGGTCAGAACCTTAAAAGAGTAATCTATACAAGATTTTGCCCAAGATGCAAATTTTAAAACTTAACAATCTCTAAGTGTACCAGGAATTAGAACTGGTTGAAAACGGTATTTTCAGTATGCTATTTTAAAGTTCGTATCACATTTAATAAAGGACAATTTCCATGTATCAAATAGCAGTATCAATTTTACTGTCGAATTTAACTGTAAATTTTAAAAAGTAGGATTTATTCTAATTTTTATACTTAAAAAAGCCTAAAATAATTTATACTAGATGCTTTGTTTACTGACTTTTTCTGTGAAGAAATCAGCTAATCCTATATTTTCAAATTATAGAACTTGTGCAGGGTCAATAATATGTGAAAAATATGCCTTAATAAGTTAATAAATGAAATTAAATTTACTTCAATTCATTATATAATTTATAAATTTTCAAAATGTTAAAATAAGATGCACAAAAGCAATCTGAAGAAATAAACATTTTATTTAAGATACTTTTTATACAAAAACAAATATGATTTTGAAGATGGACTATTTTAAACTATATCATACATTAAAAGCTACCAAACCTATTAATAACAAAAAGTTTAAGCACTTTTTCAAAAACACTGCAATTACACGGTTATACACACTTATACCTTTTTCTCTATTTACAACAAACAACTAACAGACAAGTCAGATTCCATTAGATTTTTTTTATAAAACCAGTCTTATAGCAAGAGCAAGTAACTTGTCTGGAGCGTGTGTAGTTTTAAGAAGACAGAGTAAGAGTAAGCATGATTATTGCTGAGTTACTCTTCCTTTCACCACAGTCATCAAGCTTGTTTTCTGGATACCAAGATTAAGGAATTGAAGCAACAATTCATCAAAAAACTCAGAAATATTTAAATGCTCACAATAATATGTAATAAAATATTCTTTTATTGCCCTTTAAAAATATAATAGAAAATTTAAAGTATAAACATTAGTAGACTGATTAGTAAAAATGAATCCCTGACAATTCAACAATTATCAACTCATGGCAAATCTTTAGTCTATGTAGACACAGCTAAGATACAGACAGATCGATGGATGAAGATAGAGATTAAAAATATGAAGTGAATCCTGAGTTTATACTGGTTCTTCTAATTAAAAATTAGGGCCATTAGGTTTTTACTTAATCTCTTCTTACTTTATATGCTTCCTTGCAATATGAAGAATCCTGGTTCTCAAGACACTGGGGGTAACAGAATTAGATGACCCATCACGACTTACTTGTTTTAACCCATATTATATTCACAACAGTCTTAAAATAACACCAAAACTAAAACCATGACATGATTACTAAAAACAGTTAATTACCTTTCCTAGTTCTTTTTATCTTTGGAGTATGGCTTATTAGGAATATACAGTTGAATACTGTTTTAAAGTCACTGGGAATAGTTCCTTCCTAGGTGTTAAGGCTGCCAGCTGGATATACATCCAGGTTCATTTGTTCATTTTAATTTTCAACTTCAATTTTTAGGGGTTGCTTTTTACATTTTTCATTGTTTTTATAGGTAGGTAAAACAGTTCCAAAGTCAAATCTATAAAACAAGGATATCAAACAAGAATATCCCTCTCTCCCTAACCTACTCTGTCCTGGTCATTATAAACATTTAAAGAAATGTTTATACTTCCACTTTTAATAATATAAGTAAACATATATGTAACATACAAATATGTTTATACTTATTCTATATTATTTTAATATATGTATATTTAAACTATATATATATTTTATAATTAATATGTATATGTACATACACATATATGTATTGTTCCTCCTTGTTTAATAAACAGTAACATACACATTTCTCCACATTGCTTAATTTTTTAAAAATTAATTAATTTTTTTGGCTGTGTTGGGTCTTTGTTTCTGTGTGAGGGCTATCTCTAGTTGTGGCAAGCGGGGGCCACTCTTCATTGCGGTGCGCGGGCCTCTCACTACTGCGGCCTCTCTTGTTGCGGAGCACAGGCTCCAGACGGGCCTAGCTGCTCCACGGCATGTGGGATCCTCCCAGACCAGGGCTTGAACCCGTGTCCCCTGCATTAGCAGGCAGATTCTCAACCACTGCGCCACCAGGGAAGCCCTGCTTATTTTATTTAATAATAAGTAGTCTTATTGCAGTAATAGTAAGAATGCTCCACAGCAGTATATACAGACGTCCCTCATTCTTTTTTTATAGCTATATTGTTGTTTTATTTCTAAACTCTAACTCTTTGTTACAACAAGATACTATATAGGGTTAGAGTTTGCTTTACTAGCAAATCTGAAAATTGTTTTCTTGTAACAATTAAGCTGAATTAACTTTTGATATAATTGAAGTTGTGTGATCTCCAGTTCTATTCATTCTGTTTTATATTTTATGTTCATATGCTGAATATATATATATACATGACTTTTATACACATAGCTTGTAGCAGATTATATATTCCAAAGATGCCTGGCATCCCACATGTTTTTGTACTATGTGACCTTGCCATTCCCTGAACAAGAGGTGGAGTCTAATCCCCTTCTTGAATTTGGGCTGGTCTTATGACTCAATTGTAAGCAAGTGAATGTGGTAGAAACGATCATATGTGACTTTCTAGGTTACATCAGAAGAGTCCATGGAACATTTGCCTGGTTCTTATGGGCTGCTTGATCTGGAGGAAGCCAGACACCATGTAAGAAGTCCAACTACTCTCAAAGCACCACTCTTCAGAGGTCATGTGATAGTTCTCTGAGCCCAAACTTCTAGCTGATGCCAACAAAGTCCCAAGACAAGGGGAGTGAAGCCATTTTGGACCTTCCAAAGCAGCTCATCCATCAGCTGAATCTCATTAAGTGACCTCGGTCTATGCCACAAGAGCCATACAAGCCAAAATTCCGGCGGAATTCCTAACATAGTGAATCCATAAAATGATGTTTTAATCCACTGAGCTTTAGGGGTGGTTATGAAGTAATAGTAACTGGAACACAGTTTCACTGTGCAGTCTATTTGTTCATATATATATACACATATATACATACACACACACACACACACACACAAGGACAAGCCTTCCTAAGTTTATATATATATATATATATATATATATATATATATACACGCACACATGCACATGCACACTAGATTCCTAAACAAGGGATCATATTATATGAATATATAAAATATTTATATAAAATTTGTATTTTAATAAATGTTTATAAAACACTTATAAACATTTATATATACTTAATAAAATATATTTAAATAAAATTTAAATATTTATAAAAGTAAATATATAAATATAAAATTAGGAAGCTTTATTCTGTTGTTCTAATGATAACTCTTGGTTTGGCTTTTGGCCCCCTACTATGAGCAATCTCCCCAGATCTAATTTGAAATATTATCCTTTTATATTAATAACTTCAAAGCAATCAGAAAGTTTATTCTAATTTTTTTTATCCTGTTGCGTTGGGTCTTCGTTGCTGCCTGCGGACTTTCTCTAGTTGCGGCGAGGGGGGGCTGCTCTTTGTTGCAGTGCGCGGGTTTCTCATTGCAGTGGCTTCTCTTGTTGCAGAGCATGGGCTCTAGGTGCACGGGCTTCAGTAGTTGCAGCACATGGGCTCAGCAGTTGCGGCATGCAGGCCCTAGAGCACACGGGCTCCAGCAGATGCGGAGCATGGGCTCAGTAGTTGTGGCCTGCAGGCTCTAGAGTGCAGGCTCAGTAGTTGTGGCGCATGGGCTTAGTTGCTCTGCGGTATGTGGGATCCTCCCAGACCAGGGCTTGAACCCATGTCCCCTGCATTGGCAGCTGGATTCTTAACTACTGAACCACCAGGCAAGTCCTTCTATTTTCACATTATCTACAATTCTACCCCCATTTTCTGATAACTGCATTTTTTCCAAACTGTCATAGCATACAGTGTTTTCATATTATACATTCTTTTCCTTATAACTATCTTAATTACTAACACCAGTCTTTATGTCAGCATCTCTTCCATTTTTGATGTCTGAAGTTTGTTCTTTCTCCTCAGGAAGGGTTTATGTGAACAATATCATCCTAATTCTCTGTTGATACATTTGATTGCAGTCTTTATATTTCAAGTCTGTTTGATTCACAGTTTCTTTCTTTGATTCTTAAATATGTTGACTCCATTGTCTCTTATAAATGATGGAGGATGAAGTTCTGATGACAACCTCATTTTCTTTTCTTTAAAAAAACATTTTTTGGGGGCCTGGAATTTCACCAAATTTTTTCTCTTAATTCCAATAATTTTATTAGAATGTTTCTCAGTGATGGTTATTACCTTAGGTACCTGGATTGTCCTTTCGATATGTAGCTTAAATTATTATTTTTAATTTCAGAAAAGTTTTCTTGTTTATATATTTTTATTATTTGTTTTGTTGTACTGTTTTGGTTTTTTCCTATGACACTATTATATGCATGTTGAATATTCTCTGCCTACTTTCTACATCTGTCACTCTCAAACCCTTTCTTATTCTTTTTTAAAAATTAATATATTTTTAAAGATTGAAGCAATCACAAACTTTTTCCTGAACCATTTGAGAGTAACATGCTACTCTGACGTCACTCTTGAATTCTCAGTGTGTAATGCCTACAAATAAAGATACTTTCTTATACAATCACAAGACCATCAAAATCAAGAAAGCAATGTTAATACATTACTACATCTAATGCTCACATCCCACTGAAGTTTCCCCAATAATGTCCTTAATAGCAAAAGGATCCATTTTGAAATCATGAGTTATATCAGAGCATATAGGCATTAAAATTGTCATATTTTTAAAGTCTCCTCCAGTCAGAGCAGTTTCTCAGTCTCTCCTTGACTTTGTAATCTTGCTACCGTTGAAAATTAGAGGACAATTATTTTGTAGAATGTCTTCTTTAGATTTCTCTGATGTTCCCACATTTAGTCCTGCAACTTTGGCAGGAATGTCACAGAAGAGATGTATGTTCTTTTCAATGTACCCTACCAGGTGGTATACATTTCTGATTTGTCCCATTACTGATGCTATAAACTTTCAGCACTTGATGAAGGTTGTGTCTGCCAGGTTTCTCTATTGCAAAATTACTCTTTTTCCATTTGCAAATAGCAAGTTAGTGAAACCATGTACACATCTCCATTCTCATCAAACTTTCAATTAATTCACTTATTTATATTAGTAAAGACCCATGATTCCTTAGTTTATTCAGTGGATTACTATCAGGTATTATTATCATCAATCTGATGTTCAAATTGTTCCCAATTTGGCCAGTGGGAACCCTTCCAAATTGGATTATGTGCCCTTTGACATGCCTCCATCATTCCTTGAGCACTTCCTTGCTTTCTGGCATAAAATATTACAGAGTAATCTGTAATATTTCCTTGCCCCACTCCTAGAACAGGCCATTTATCCAAACAGCCTTGGTAATTTAGATGGGGAATAGTATTTAGAAGCTAAGATCTGAGGCTTAGGTGTGCTCATTGCTACTGGGGTGGCATTGAGCCCAGGCCTTCTCAGTGGATAGAGCCAGGGAATTCCATATATATATGTAAAATAGATACACATTTATAACTATATGTTTATATTATGTAAACTGAAAATATGTTCATAAAAATTTCTCCAATTCTAATCTAATAATATATGGTCTATATTTAGTTTTCTCCCTTTCAATATTTATAACTCTCTTCTCCAACACTGAAAATCACAGACAACATTACCCTTAAAATATATATTCCTTTGATCAATCTCTCTGTATGTAACTAGCCTTCTGCTTCTAGTACCATCTACTTTCCAGACTGGGCTCTGACCAGTTCCATGTGTAACCATCTCACTCTGCTCAGGCTCCAACTCCTCACACCAGGACAGCTGCTTGTGTGGAAGCCCTCATCATGGTTAAGTCCTAACGGTTTACCATAGATGTCCCCCACCTTCCCAGCCCTGCAATGCACATAATTACCTTGCTATGCTTCACCTAATGGCTTTAATACAAAATTGATCAGGATGCGGAAGGGAAAGAACTCTTTATTTTTGATTTTTAAAAATTCCTCTTTTTTACCTACTTGCTTTAAATAACTATTGTGTGCTCCTTCTAGTTAAACTTAATTTTTAAAATAAAAGTTTTATCTCTAATAATTTCCTGAGTTCTATTAACTCATTTATGTTGTTCTTCCATATATTCATTTTCCTTTAACTTGTTTTGCAATATTAGGTTATACTTTTCATTTGTTTTGTGGGCATGTCTTTCTGGCATACTTTCATTGTAGAGACATTATTCTGATTCTTATTTTCATTTTTCAAATAGGTTTCCATTGGATTCAATCTTGATCCTTTTCTGTTGTTCATTTTTATGAGAAATTAGTTTTCCTAAACTTTTTAAGGTAAGAGTATTGCATCAGGATGGCTTTTCTATCTTCACAGCTCTAAAACTCCCTTTTGCTGTTTCTGTCAAGTGTTCAAAGATATATCTCATATACTGTGAGATCTCCTGGGCTTTCTCTCCCCCCACTCATCTGGACCTTCTATATCCTTTGGCTCTATTATCCCTATCCTGCTCAGTTTGGATTTTATTCCTAGTAATTGTTCCTTGGTGTGGGCCTTTGAACTAAAAGGGAGCTGTAGCTGGTTAATTGGGTCATGGGGCTCAGACTGCTCCAGCTTCTTCACACCTTATTGCAGATCCCTTGCACTCACATGTAGATTGTGCAAAAACCCTTATAGTTTCAGAGGCAGTTCTCAATAGATCCACCTCGTTTTTTAAATGAGTACAGATTGGCTTTTGGGCTTCTTCTACTGATTCTCCGGGTACAGATGCTGATATCATGGGGTCTTACAGCTGTTGACAGCTTGTTTATACCTGCTTTTATATTGAGGTTCATGGGGATACCTTTTCATCTGGTTTTGCTATCTTAATTTTTTTCTGGGGGTGAGGAGTGGGGAGTTCTGGGCAATTCAGTTTTTTTTTTTTTTTTTTTTGCAATTCAGTTTTAAATTTAACTTTTTTTTTTTAGATTTGAATTTTTATTTATTTTTAAAACACCTTTATTGGAGTATAATTGCTTTACAGTGGTGTGTTAGTTTCTGCTGTATAACAAACTGAATCAGCTATATATATACATACGTCCCCATAACTCCTCCCTCTGCGTCTCCCTCCCACCCTCCCTATCCCACCCATCTAGGTGGATACAAAGCACCAAGCTGATCTGCCCGTGCTATGCAGGTGCTTCCCACCAGTGATCTATTTTACATTTGGTAGTGTATATATGTCCACACCACTCTTTCACTTCATCCCAGCTTACCCTTCCCTCTTCCCATGTCCTCAAATCCATTCTCTATGTCTGCGTCTTTATTCCTGTCCTGCCCCTAGGTTCTTTAGAACCTTTTTTTTTTGATTCCATATATATGTGTTAGCATATGGTATTTTTCTCTTTCTGACTTACTTCACTCTGTATGACAGTCTCTAGGTCCATCCACCTCACTACAAATAACTCAATTTCATTCCTTTTATGGCTGAGTAATATTCCATTGTATATATGTGCCACATCTTTTTTATCCATTCATCTGTCGATGGACACTAAGGTTGCTTCCATGTCCTGGCTATTATAAATAGAGCTGCAATGAACATTGTGGTACATGACTCTTTTTGAATTATGGTTTTCTCAGGGTATGTGCCCAGTAGTGGGATTGCTGGGTCATATGGTAGTTCTATTTTTAGTTTTTTAAGGAACCTGCATACTGTTCTCCATAGTGGCTGTATCAATTTACATTCCCACCAACAGTGCAAGAGGGTTCCATTTTCTCCACACCCTCTCCAGCATTTACTGTTTGTAGATTTTTGGATGATGACCATTCTGACTGGTGTGAGCTGATACCTCATTGTAGTTTTGATTTGCATTTCTCTAATGATTAGTGATGTTGAACATCCTTTCATGTGTTTGTTGGCAATCTGTATGTCTTCTTTGAAGAAATGTTTGTTTAGGTCTTCTGTCCATTTTTGGATTGAGTTGTTTGCTCTTTTTATATTGAGCTGCTTGTAAATTTTGGAGATTAATCCTCTGTCAGTTGCTTCATCTGCAAATATTTTCTCCCATTCTGAGGGTTGTCTTTTCATCTCGTTTATGGTTTCCTTTGCTGTGCAAAAGCTTTTAAGTTTCATTAGGTTCCATTTATTTTTGCTTTTACTTCCATTTCTCTAGGAGGTGGGTCAAAAAGGATCTTGCTGTGATTTATGTCATAGAGTGTTCTGCCTATGTTTTCCTCTAAGAATTGTATAGTGTCTGGCCTTAGATTTAGGTCTTTAATCCATTTTGAATTTATTTTTGTATATGGTGTTAGGGTGTGTTCTAATTTCATTCTTTTACATGTAGCTGTCCAGTTTTTCCAGCACTGGGAAAGAGGCTGTCTTTTCTCTACTGTATATTTTTGCCTCCTATATCAAAGACAAGGTGACCATATGTGCGTGGGTTTATCTCTGGGCTTTCTATCCTGTTCCATTGATCTATATTTCTGTTTTTGTGCCAGTACCATACTGTCTTGATTACTGTAGCTTTGTAGTATAGTCTGAAGTCCAGGAGCCTGATTCCTCCAGCTCCGTTTTTCGTTCTCAAGATTGCTTAGGTTATTCGGGGTCTTTTCTGTTTCCATACAAATTGTGAAATTTTTTGTTCTACTTCTGTGAAAAATGCCATTGGTAGTTTGATAGGGATTGCACTGAATCTGTAGATCATTTTGGGTAGTACAGCCATTTTCACAATGTTCATTCTTCCAATTCAAGAACATGGTATATCTCTCCATCTGTTCGTATCATCTTTAATTTCCTTCATCAGTGTCTTATAGTTTTCTGCATACAGGTCTTTTTCTCCTTAGGTAGGCTTATTCCTAGGCATTTTATTCTTTTTGTTACAGTGGTAAATGGGAGTGTACCTTTAACTTCTCTTTCAGATTTTTCATTGTTAGTGTATAGGAATGCAAGAGATTTCTGTGCATTAATTTTGTATCCTGCTACTTTACCAAATTCAATGATTAGCTCTAGTAGTTTTCTGGTGGCATCTTTAGGATTCTCTATGTATAGTATCATGTCATCTGCACAGTGACAGTTTTACTTTTTCTTTTCCGATTTGGATTCCTTTTCTTTTTCTTCTGATTGCTGTGGCTAAAACTTCCAAAACTATGTTGAATAATAGTGGTGAAAGTGGGCAACTTTGTCTTGTTCCTGATCTTAGTGGAAATGCTTTCAGTTTTTCACCACTGAGAACAATGCTGGCTGTGGTTTTGTCATACATGGCCTTCATTATGTTGAGGTAAGTTCCTTCTATGCCTACTTTCTGGAGGGTCTTTATTATAAATGGGTGTTGAATATTGTCGAAAGCTTTTTCTGCATCTATTGACAGGATCATATGAGTTTTCTCCTTCAATTTGTTAATACGGTTTATCACATTGATTGATTTGCATATATTGAAGAATCCTTGCATTCCTGGGATAAACCCCACTTGATCATGGTGTATGATCCTTTTAATGTGCTGTTGGATTCTGTTTGCCAGTATTTTGTTGAGGATTTTTGCATCTGTGTTCATCAGTGATATTGGCCTGTGGTTTTCTTTCTTTGTGACATCCTTGTCTGGTTTTGGCATCAGGGTGATGGTGGCCTCGTAGAATGAGTTTGGGAGTGTTCCCCCTCTGCTATATTTTGGAACAGTTTGAGAAGGATAGGTGTTAGCTCTTCTCTAAATGTTTGATAGAATTTGCCTGTGAAGCCATCTGGTCCTGGGCTTTTGTTTGTTGGAAGATTTTTAAACACAGTTTCAATTTCAGTGCTTGTGATTGGTCTGTTTATATTTTCTATTTCTTCCTCGTTCAGTCTTGGAAGGTTGTGCTTTTCTAAGAATTTGTCCATTTCTTCCAGGTTGGCCATTTTATTGGCATATAGTTGCATGTAGTAATCGCTCATCATCCTTTGTATTTCTGCAGTGTCAGTAGTTACTTTTCCTTTTTCATTTCTAATTCTATTGATTTGAGTCTCCTTCCTTGTTTTCTTGATGAGTGTGGCTAATGGTTTATCAGTTTTGTTTATCTTCTCAAAGAACCAGCTTTTAGTTTTACTGATCTTTGCTATCGTTTCCTTCATTTCTTTTTCATTTTTTTTCTAATCTGATCTTCTTATTTCCTTCCTCCTGCTAACTTTGGGGTTATTTTGTTCTTCTTTCTCTAATTGCTTTAGGTGTAAGAGTAGGTTGTGTATTTGAGATGTTTTTTGTTTCTTGAGGTAGGATTGTATTGCTATAAACTTCCCTCTTGGAAATGCTTTTGCTGCATCCAATAGGTTTTGGGTCATCGTGTTTTCATTGTCATTTGTTTCTAGGTATTTTTTAATTTCCTCTTTGATTTCTTCAGTGATCTCTTGCTTATTTAGTGTGTATTGTTTAGCCTCCACATGTTTGTAATTTTTACAGATTTTTTCCTGTAATTGACATCTAGTCTCATAGTGTTGTGGGTGGAAAAGATACTTGATACGATTTCAATTTTCTTAAATTTACCAAGGCTTGATTTGTGACCCAAGATATGATCTATCCTGGAGAATGTTCCATGAGCACTTGAGAAAAATGTGTATTCTGTTGTTTTTGGATGGAATGCCCTATAAATATCAATTAAGTCCATCTTGTTTAATGTATCATTTAAAGCTTGTGTTTCCTTATTTATTTTCATCTTGGATGATCTGTCCATTGGTGAAAGTGGGGTGTTAAAGTCCCCTACTGTGATTGTGTTACTGTCGATTTCCCCTTTTATGGGTGTTAGCATTTGCCTTACGTATTGAGGTGCTCCTATGCTGGGTGCATAAATATTTAGAATTGTTATATCTTTTTCTTGGATTGATCCCTTCATCATTATGTAGTGTCCTTCTTTGTCTCTTGTAATAGTCTTCATTTTAAAGTCTATTTTGCCTGATATGAGAACTGCTACTCCAGCTTTCTTTTGATTTCCGTTTGCATGGAATATCTTTTTCCATCCCCTCACTTTCAGTCTGAATGTGTCCCTAGGTCTGAAGTGGGTTTCTCGTAGACACCATATATACGGGTCTTGTTTTTGTATCCATTCAGCCAGTCTATGTCTTTTGCTTGGAGCATTTAATCCATTTACGTTTAAGGTAGTTATCAGTATGTATGTTCTTAACTGCCATTTTCTTAATTGTTTTGGGTTTATTATTGTAGGTCTTTTCCTTCTCTTGTGTTTCCTGCCTAGAGAAGTTCCTTTAGCATTTGTTGTAAAGCTGGTTTGGTGGTGCTGAATTCTCTTAGCTTTTGCTTGTCTGTAAAGGTTTTAATTTCTCCATCAAATCTGAATGAGATCCTTGCTGGATACAGTAATCTTGGTTGTAGGTTTTTCCCTTTCATCACTTTAAATATGTCCTGCCACTCACTTCTGGCTTGCAGTTTCTGCTAAAAGATCAGCTATTAACCTTATGGGATTCCCTTGTATGTTATTTGTCACTTTTCCCTTGCTGCTTTTAATATTTTTTCGTTGTATTTAATTTTTGATAGTTTGATTAATATGTGTCTTGGCGTATTTCTCCTTGGATTTACCCTGTATGGGACCCTCTGTGCTTCCTGGCCTTGACTATTTCCTTTCCCATATTGGGGAAGTTTTCAACTATAATCTCTTCAAATATTTTCTCAGTCCCTTTCTCTTTCTCTTCTTTTTCTGGGACCCCTATAATTCGAACGTTGGTGTGTTTAATGTTGTCCCAGAGGTTTCTGAGACTGTCCTCCATTCTTTTCATTCTTCTTTATTCTGCTCTGTGGTAGTTATTTCCACTATTTTATCTTCCAGGTCATCTATCCGTTCTTCTGCCTCAGTTATTCTGCTATTGATTCTTTCTGGAGAATTTTTAACTTCATTTACTGTGCTGTTCATCATTGTTTGTTTGCTCTTTAGTTCTTCTAGGTCCTTGTTAAATGTTTCTTGTATTTTCTCCATTCTATTTTCAAGATTTTGGATCATCTTTACTATCATTACTCTGAATTCTTTCTCAGGTAGACTGCCTATGTCCTCTTCATTTGTTTGGTCTGGTCGGTTTTTACCTTGCTCCTTCATCTGCTGTGTGTTTCTCTGTCTTCTCATTTTGCTTAACTTACTGTGTTTGGGGTCTCCTTTTCACAGGCTGCAGGTTTGTAGTTCCCGTTGTTTTTGGTGTCTGCCCCCAGTGGCTAAGGTTGGTTCAGTTGCGTAGGCCTTCTGGTGGAGGGGACTGGTGCCTGTCCTCTGGTGGATGAGGCTGGATCTTGTCTTTCTGGTGGGCAGGACCACGTTCGGTGGTGTGTTTTGGGGTGTCTGTGACCTTATTATGATTTTAGGCAGCCTCTCTGCTAATGGGTGGGGTTGTGTTCCTGTCTTGCTAGTTGTTTGGCATAGGTTGTCCGGCACTGTAGCTTGCTGGGTGTTGAATGGAGCTGGGTCTTGGCATTGAGATGGAGATGTCTGGGAGAGCTTTCGCCATGTGATATTATGTGGAGCCGGGAGGTCTCTGGTCAGAGGCACAGGCCTGACACCCAGCCGGAGCACCAAGACCCTGTCAGCCACACGGCTGCTAGTGCTGGAGGGTCTCCTGCAGAGGCAGGGGTTGGCTGTGTTTCACCACGGGGACAAGAACACTGGCAGAAGTTCTGGGAAGTACTCCTTGGCAAGAGCCCTCTCAGAGTCCACCATTAGCCCTATCAAAGAGCCTGTCTAATTTTATTTTTAATAATGACCATGTTGGGACTTCCCTGGTGGCGCAGTGGTTAAGAATGCGCCTGCCAATGCAGAGGACACAGGTTTGAGCCCTGGTCCAGGAAGATCCCACATGCCACGGAACAACTAGGCCAGTGCACCACAACTACTGAACCTGTGCTCTAGAGCCCAAAAGCCACAACTACTGAGCCCGCGTGCCACAGCTACTGAAGCCCGCACCCTAGAGCCTATGCTCTGCAACAAGAGAAGCCAGGGCAGTGAGAAGCCCACGCACTGCAATAGTAGCCCCCACTTGCCGCAACTAGAGGAAGCCTGCGCACAGCAACAAAGACCCAACACAGCCAAAAATAAATAAATTTATATATAAAAAAAAAATGACCATGTTTAACAGCTAGTTTGCAAAATTCCTGAAAGTTTAACTGACCCTTGTAAGCCAGTACATCACTGCACTTATTCAAGTAACTTCTGTGATTCTTTAGTTCTCTGAGTTCCCAGTTTCCCTTCACTTTTTGTTTGATAATTCCTTACTGCCTTAGCAGCACTTTGATGCTTTTAATAAGACGTTCATTATATTTCACGTAACATTATTAGTTGTTTTCAGCCATCTTGCCAACTGAATTAACCAAAGTCCTAGTGATTTAAAATATTCTACGTTTTAGAAATTTAAAAACTTTCTGTAAAAAGATCACATTACCTTATTTTATAGTGAGGCAAAAAATTTCTTTCCTAAGAACTAAGTTACTACAAAGCAGTTACAGTCTCAGTCAACATTTAAGATATTGGAGACCTAAACTCAATTCCTGATAATTTCTTAAATATGTGCCTTTCTTATTTTGTTCACTCTGTTCAGATTTTCATATTTACGGTCTTTACTTACTATTAATAATTCCTCATAACCATCGGTCCGTCTGTTCCAAAGATACTTCAATACTTTCCTCAAAGTTACTTTTCCTTTAAACCTTCCATTTCATTCACCTAGCTAAGATTCTCATCTTTTCCTTTTGTTTCAATCAATTCATACTTTCAGCTCTAACAATTTCCACCTTACACCCATCCTGTGTACCCTTTCTTATATTTTATTTTGGAGGAAGTCTCATTTCTTTTTTTCTGCTAAGTCATTTGCACCCCTCTTCTAGAAATTACACCACAACTAATTTCAGGAAAGCTACCATTGGAGAGAACTAAAATGTTACCTAAGAGATAATCTCCACTAAGCATTTCAGAAATTCCTGAACCAAACTATATTTCCTGTCATGAAATATATTAGGGAGTCTCTGAACTACTGGCTGTAAGTTAAATAATATGTGTATGGTTATAAGAGGAGAGAAAATGTTTAATAGCGAACTTTCTGCATTTTATTCCGTTTTCAACTTCTCATCTTAGTTTGCACCTCCACACTTCAAGTGAAAAGATGGAGGAAAGCAGGGGGCAGAAGAGTGGGGAGAAATTTTACCTCTCCCAATTTCTTTGAAACTCACAATCCCAACTATGAAGAATAAAACTCATTTATACTCTATAATGAAATATATTAATTAAATACACAGTTAACATCTGAGAGCAACAAGTATCAGAGAATGGATATTATGACTGGTCTAGAAAAGAAAAATGGAAAGTTTCTGAGTAAGAAGTCAGGCTGGTTGTTTTAAGTAGTTAGGAAAGGGTAGAAAGGTATAGGAAGGAAAGTAAGATACTGAAAAAAATTAATTAGGAACCTGCTCCAGAAAACCACTTTAAGAGATGACATATGTTTCAAAAGAAATGCCACTAATCCAATACAACCTCTCCATTCAGTCTCCAGACTCTCTTTGGTTGTTACCAAAAGTAATTATGAAAATAAAATGAGAAGATGGGTTAAAACTCGATCTCTGCAACTCAGATTTAAATTAAACCTTTGAAACACGGAAAAGTGTCTATCGCCAAACCTCTCAGCTTTTCTAGACTTCAGTCACTTGAAGATTAGGGACAGTAACACCAATCTCAAAGATTTTTTTTCTTCTTACAAAAACGAAATAAAAATACCTCATAAGTTTAAGACATGTCCAATGGGAAACAGAACATATATTTAATATAAGTTTAATTCTTTCCCTTTGCTCTTTTTCCTTTATAATATCAATATAATTAATATTTTCTGAACCAAAAAATAAGGTCTGGAAGTTGGTATAGTATACCTGAGGAACACTGAGATAAAACATTTTTGAGTTTAGGGTTTGTGAAGGGAGGTAGCTTTAATGTATAGTTGAGAGGTGTTCAAGGTGTGGGGACCACTTGGAACCCCAGAGTTGTCACAGAGATTATTTTACGCTGAAGATATCTGAGGTTCAACAAATGTAGAAAAAAGCCTTCTTAGAGCTTTTCTTATCTGACTAAAAGGAGCTACTTCTGGGAAATGAGGCTATTGTAAATCTCCTCTCTTGGGGAGCTTTATGGCCTTGAAGAAGATGGAAAAACCACTCATACTGTAGAGACAAACATTATCACAAACTTTCTCCTAAAAATGTACTTTTCTTTCCTTAAGAAACCTGTTTATTTTTCCCACAGAAGGCTTTTATCTCCACTTCCTTTTCCATACTATGTTAGGTAGATAAGCCTTTAACTTTAATCATTTAATGAGCCAACTCCTTCTTTTGTTGGCTCTGTGTATGCAGGCAAAATAAAATATTTTCTTCTGTTAATCTGTCTTCTGTCAGTTTAATTCATAGGGCCCAGCTACTGAAACTAAAAGGGTAGAGGAAAAGTTTTTCCTCCTCTACAAAGGGCTAGAATGAATCTTAATCACTTAACAGCTATGTAACTGGCAAGTTACTTAACCTTTTTGTGCCTTATTTTACTCAACTGTAATGTAAAATGATGGTAAAAGTGCCCACTTTATAGGGCTTTATGGGAATTAAAAGAGCTAATAAATATGGTTAGATGCCCGGCACACATTTTTTTCTATTACAGTCTATCACCCAGCCCATAGAGTCTATAACTATAGACCAGGAACTATCTGTCCAAATTTTGTAACTTCTGGATATGGAGAAAAAACTAGAATTGTATTTCCAGTGCCCATGTTTGATTTCTGATTATAATTCCCCAGAATGCTTAGTAGTAAAGCTCTAAAAACAAACTGTTGCTTGTCTCTGGAGTTAGCAAAACTGGGGGAGCTAGGAGTTAAAGTCATTCTAAATGTATTGTGGAGATTATTTTTTCATACTTAGAGCCTATGTCATAAAAGTTCAAAGTATACAGGCTGAAAAACTCATAACAGTATTTCATGGGAGACCAACAGGCAAGCTATAGATCCTAAAAGATAAAAACTTACTCTTACCAAGAAGTTTTCCTCTTCACTCTTTGTCTGTTTGTATGTATGTATATATGTCAGATTATCAATGAAGCAGAGAATCCCAATGGATTCGTCATTAATAAAGTGAAGATACTAACTGCAAGGAGATGACTGATTATCAGAGTATCAGGCGACTCCTTTTGTACTTTGTAAAATAGCCCCCTCACTGAGAAAGAAAATCTGACTCTTATCTTCAATTTATATCCTTGGCCCTCACAGAAGTTACACACTGATGACGTGGAATATGTTTTTTAGAAAAAGTGCTGTACAACCAAAGTACATTTGTTAAAACTACATAGTTTTAAAACAAAACATAAAGCCATCAAGTCACTACCTAATAAACAAACATAAGGTAAGTAGCAATACAGCAAGGAGGACAGGTAAGTTTTTAAAGTACCGAAAAGATGCTTTTAAATTTTAACTCTCTTATCTTTGGTCTTCTGTTATTCTTTATAGAATGTCATTTCTTCTCTCTGCCCATCTAAAGACTACCCATTTTTCAGGTTTCCAGTTGAGCCCCAATTGTACTCTATGGCATTTTTTCCTCATACCAGGCAATATGATTTACCTCCTTTTGAATTCCTAAGGCAGTGTTTGTTTTCTGTGCTCTATTGGTACTTACCTTGTGTTTATTAGGCAATGACACCATAGCTATGGTAAAAGATTATAGTATAAATCAATACTGCCAGACTAAACACTCATCAAAATATTCCCAGTGAAAAGTATCTAGATTTTGAAGGCAACAGACCTGGGACTGAAGCCTAGCTATTACTAGCTTTGTTATTTGACTCTATATCATCACCTGTATGTAGGGATATAGCTATGTGTTTCATAAGCCTCTAGAGCAAGGCTTAAATAAACAAAAAGCCAACAGGCACCTAAATAAACATACAATTATAAACTGTGTTAAGTTGTTTAAAGAAAAAAATTGTCACAGTGCTATGACAAATGGAATTATGAGAAGGAGCCAATCATATAAAGAATAGGGGGAAAGAATATTCTACGAACAAACAGAATGAACAGAGAATTAGGAAAATACCTGGTGTAATCAAGGGTCTGAAAGAAGAAGTCCTGTGTGGTTAGACCTGAAGGAGCAAAGGAAGGAACAGAGGGCATGCAGTGAAGCCAAATGTACTGTGCTATGCTCGATCACACAGGGCCTTGCAGGCACTATTAAAGGCTTTGGATTTTATTCAGAGTATAATTGGAAGTGTTTTAAATAGAAAGTGATACAATCCAATCTTTGTATTTAAAAAGATCATTTTGGCTGATGAATGGATTGGAGAAAGTCAAGAAAGAAGTAAGAAGACTTGCTAGAGGCTATTAGAATAGGTAAGATATGATAGTGGGTTTGGTAAGGGTAGTGGCGGAGACATAGAGGTTGAGAAAAGGGGAGGGAAGTCAAGGATGACTCCTCGCCTTTTGGCTTAACCATCAGTGGAAGTGCCATTTACTGAGGGAGTAAAAGAATTTTCAGTCATGGTCAGTTTTGAACATTAAAGAGATATACACCTGGAGAAGTCAAACAGGACAAAAAGTCAGGTGTTGAGATGTTTGGAAAAAAAGATATATACACAACACTAATTAATATAAGGGTCTAACCTTGAAACATAGAAGATGTCTGCTAAATAGCAGCTACCTGGATAATCAACATACAATGCAAGTTCTCCTTGATACAAAAGTAGCTCCATCAAGATGAGAATAGTTTAAAAGTTTTGAACACAACTAAAGAAAAAGTATCAATCAGAAAGATTCATACAGAAAAAAAGTACAGAAATCACAAAAAAAGAGCAAAAGAAAAAAAATAGAGTACAAGCACAGAAAAAGATAATCTGAAAGAGAGATTCCTAGGTCCACGCAATAACTATCCTAGGAAAAGGGTAGCCCACCCTTGACAACCATCAGTGGCAAGTATACCTACTGCATACAGGGGTACATTAGGCTTAGTTAAGAGTCACTAAACATAAAAGTGGTAAAATTAACAATCCTTGTTCAGATCTATGCTCACCAAGCATTAGAGCAGTTCTTCCTTTTATCAATCAATTTTTACCTCCTTATTAATAACTTAATATTTTTATGGGGTTCCAGAAGTTTCTTTTCTTTTCTAATTTAACTATTTTATATTGGAATATAGACAATTAACAATGCTGTGATAGTTTCAGGTGCATAGCAAAGGGACTCAGACATACATATACATGTATCCATTCTCCCGCAAACTCCCCTCCCATCCAGGCTGCCACATAACATTGAGCAGAGTTCCCTGTGCTGTACAGTAGGGTCCTTGTTGGTTGTCCATTTTAAATATAGCAGTGTGTACATGTTGATCCCAAACTCCCTAACTATCCCTTCCCCTACTTCTTTCCCCCAGGTAACCATAAGTTCATTCTCTAAGTCTGTGAAATCTGTTTCTGTTTTGTAAATAAGTTCATTTGTATCATTTCTTTTAGATTCCACATATAAGGGATATTATACGATATTTCTCTTTCTCTGTCTGACTTACTTCACTCAGTATGACAATCTCTAGATCCATCCACGTTGCTCCAAATGGCACTATTTCATTCTTTTTAATAGCTGAGTAATATTCCATTGTATATATGTACCACATATACATATGTATATGTACCACATCTTCTTTAGCCTCTGTTGATGGACATTTAGGTTGCTTCCATGTCTTAGCTACTGTAAACAGTGCTGCAGTGAACACTGGGGTGCATGTACCCTTTCAGACCATGTTTTTCTCTGGATATATGCCCAGGAGTGGGACTGTAGGGTCATATGGTAGCTCTATTTTTACTTTTCTAAGGAACCTCTATATCGTTCTCCATATAGCTATACCAATTTACATTCCCACCAACAGTGTAGGAGGGTTCCCAACTCTCCATACCCTCTCCAGCATTTACTGTTTGTGGATTTTTTGTTGATAGCCATTTTGACTGCCATGAGGTGATATCTCATTGTAGTTTTGATTTGCATTTCTCTAATAATTAGTGATGTTGAACATCTTTTCCTGTGCTTCTTGGCCATTTGTATGTCTCTGGAGAAATGTCTATTTAGGTCTTCTGCCCATTTTTTTATTGGGCTGTTTGTTTTGATGATATTAAGCCTCATGAGCTATTTGTAAATTTTGGAGACTAATCCCTTGTTGGTCACATCATTTGCAAATATTTTCTCCAAATCTGTGGGTTGTCTTTCCATTTTGTTTATGGCTTCCTTTACTGTGCAAAGAATTTTGAGTTTAATCAGGTCCCATTTGTTTATTTTCGTTTTTATTTCCATTATTCTGGGAGATGGCTCAAAAAAGATATTGCTGCGATTTATGTCAGAGCATGTTCTGCCTATGTTTTCCTCTGGAGTTTTATAGGGTCCAGTCTCATGTTTAGGTCTTTAATCCATTTTGAGCTTATTTTTGTGTATGGTGTTAAAGAATGACCTAATTTCATTTTTTTACACGTATCTGTTCAGTTTTCCCAGCACCATTTGTTGAAGAGACTGTCTTTCCACCATTGTGTAGTCTTGCCTCCTCTGTTGTAGGTTAATTAACCATAGATGCATGGGTTTATTTCTGGGCTTTCTATCCTATTCCACTGATCTATATTTCTATTTGTGTATCAGTAGCATACTGTTTTGATGCCTGTAGTTTTGTAGTACAGTCTGAAGTCAAGGGGTCTGATTCCTCCAGCTCCATTTTTCTTTTCAAGATTGCTTTGGCTATTCAGGGTCTTTTGTGTCTCCATACAAATTTTAAGATTTTTTACTCTAGTTCTGTGAAAAATGCCATTGGTAATTTGATAGGGATTGCACGGAACCTGTAGATTGCCTTGGGTAGAGTAGCCATTTTGACAGTGTTGATTCTTCCAATCCATGCCATCTGTTTGAGTATTCTTTTATTTCTTTCATCAGTGTCTTATAGTTTTCGGAGTACAGGTCTTTTGTCTCCTTAGGTAGGTTTATTCCTAGGTATTTTATTCTTTTTGACGTGATGGTAAATGGAATTGTTTCTTGAATTTCTCTTTCTGATCTTCCATTGTTAGTGTATAGAAATGCAACAGATTTCTGTATTAATTTTGTAACCTACAACTTCACCAAATTCATTGATGAGCTCTAGTAGTCTTCTGGTAGCATCTGTAGGATCTTCTACATAAAGTATCATGTCATCTGCAAACAGTGACAGTTTTACTTCTTCTCCAGTTTGGATTCTTTTTATTTCTTTTTCTTCTCTGATTGCCATAGCTAGGACTTCCAAGACTACGTTGAATAAAAGTGGCAAGAGTGGACATCCTTGTCTTGTTCCTGATCTTAAAGGAAATGTTTTCAGCTTTTCACCATTGAGTATGATATTAGCTGTAGGTTTGTCGTATATGGCTTTTATTATGTTGACGTATGTTCACTCTATGCCCACTTTCTGGAGAGTTCTTTTTTTTTTTTTTTATCATAAACGGGTGCTGAATTTTGTCAAAAGCTTTTTCTCCATCTATTGAGATGATCATATGGTTTTTATTCTTCAATTTGTTGATGTGGTATATCACAATGATTGATATGCAGATACTGAAAAATCCTTGCATCCCTGGGATAAATCCCACTTGATCATGGTGTATAATCCTTTTCATGTATTGTTGGATTCAGTTTGCTAATGTTCTGTTGAGGACTTCTGCATCTATGTCCATCAGCCTGTAATTTTCTTTTGTGGTATCTTTGTCTGGTTTTGGTATCAGGGTGATGGTGGCCTCATAGAATGAGTTTGGGAGTGTTCCTTCCTCTGCAATTTTGTGAAACAGTTTCAGAAGGATAGGTGTTAGCTCTTATCTAAGTGTTGATAGAATTTGCCTGTGAGGCCACCAGGTCCTGGACTTTTGTTTGTTGGGAGTTTTAAAATCACAGTTTCAATTTCAGTGCTTGTGATTGGTCTGTTCATATTTTCTGTTTCTTCCTGGTTCAGTCTTGGAAGACTGTACCTTTCTAGGAATTTGTCTATTTCTTCCAGGTTGTCCATTTATTGGCATATAGTTGCCTGCAGCAGTCTCTTATGATGCTTTGTATTCCTGTGGTGTCAGTTGTAACTTCTCCTTTTTCATTTCTAATTTTATTGATTTGCGTCCTCTCCCTTTTTTTCTTGATGAGTCTGGCTAAAGATTTATCAATTTTGTTTATCTTTTCAAAGAACCAGCTTTTAGTTTCATTGATCATTGCTATTGTTTTGTCTCTATTTCATTTATTTCTGTTCCGATCTTTATGATTTCTTTCCTTCTACTAACTTTAGGTTTTGTTTGTTCTTCTTTCTCTAGTTCCTTCAGATGTAAGGTTAGGTTGTTTACTTGAGATTTTTCTTCTTTCCTGAGGTAAGATTGTATTGCTATAAACTTCCATCTTAGAACTGCTTTTGCTGCATCCCACAGGTTTTTTATCATTGTGCTTTCATTTTCATTTGTTTCTAGGTATTTTTTTCTTTCTTGATTTCTTCAGCAATCCACTGGTGGTTTAGTAGCATATTGCTTAACCTCCACGTGTTTGTGTTTTTTATAGTTTTTTTTTGTAGTTTATTTCTAATCTCATAGCATTGTGATTGGAAAAGATGTTTGATAAGATTTCAATTTTCTTAAATTTACTGAGGCTCGCCTTGTGTCCTAGCATGTGGGCAATCCTGGAGAATGTTCTGTGTGCACTTAAGAGGAATGTGTATTCTGGTTCTTTTGTATGGAATGCTCTACAGATATCAATTAAGTCCATCTGGTCTCATGTGTCATTTAAGGCCTGTGTTTCCTTATTTATTTTCTGTCTGGATATGTCCACTGATGAAAGTGGGGTGTTAAAGTCCCCCACTATTATTGTGTTACTGTCAATTTTTCCCTTTATGGCTGTTAGTATTTGCCTTATATATCGAGGTGATCCCATGTTGGGTGTATACATATTTACAATTGTTATATCTTCTTCTTGGATTGATGCCTTGATTGTTATGTAGTGTCCTTGTCTCTTATAACAGTCTTTCAAGTCTATTATGTCTGACATGAGTATTGCTACTCCAGCTTTCTTTTGATTTACAGTTGCATGGAGTACCTTCTTCCATCCCCTCACTTTCAGTCTGTATGTGTCCCTAGGTCTGAGGTAGGTCTCTCGCAGACTGTGTATATATGGGTCTTGTTTTTGTATCCACTCAGCCAGTCTATGTCTTTTGGTTGGCGCATTTAATACATTTACATTTAAGGTAATTATCGATATGTGTATTTCTACTGCCATTTTCTTAATTGTTTTGGGTTTGTTTTTGTGGGTCTTTTTTCTTCCCTTCCTCTTTTGTTCTCTTCTCTTGTGGTTTGGTGACCATCTTTAGTGCTGTGTTTGAGTTGCTTTTTCTTTTTTTGTGTGTGTATCTATTGTAGTTTTGGGGCTTGCTGTTCCCATGAGGTTTTGATATAACAGTCTATCTGTACAAGGCTTTTTTTTTTTTTTTAAAGTTGCTAGTCTCCTTCCTGCCTAGAGGAGTTCCTTTAGCATTTGTTGCAAAGTGGTCTGGTGGTGCTGAATTCTCTTAGCTTTGGCTTGTCTGTAAGGCTTTTGATTTCTCTGTCAAATATGAATGAGAACTGGGTACAGTATTCTTGGTTGTAGAGTATTCTTGGTTGTAGGTTGTAGGTTCTTCCCTTTCATCACTTTAAATATATCATGCCACTCCCTTCTGGCTTGCAGAGTTTCTGCTGAGAAATCAGCTGATAACTTAATGGGAGTTCCCTTGTATGTTGTCATTTTTCCCCTGTTGCTTTCAAATAATTTTTCTTTGTCTTTACTTTTTGTCAATTTGATTACTACATGTCTCGGTGTGTTTCTCCTTGGGTTTATCCTGCCTAGGACTCTCTGTGCTTCCTAGACTTGGTTGACTGTTTCCTTTCCCATGTTAGGGAAGTTTTCAGCTATTATTTCCTCAAATATTTTCTCAGGTCCTTTCTCTCTCTTTTCTCTTTCTGGGACCCCTATAATGCGAATGTTGGTGTGTTCAATGTTGTCCTTAGGCTGTCTTCATTTTTTTTCATTCTTTTTTCCTTATTCTGTTCTGCAGCAGTGATTTCCACAATTCTGTCTTCCCGGTCACTTATCAGTTCTTCTGCCTCAGTTATTTTGCTACTGATTCCTTCTAGTGTATTTTTCATTTCAGTTATTGTATCGTTCATTTTTTTGTTTGTTCTTTAGTTCTTCTAGGTCTTTGTTAAACATTTCTCTCATCTTCTTAATCTTTGCCTCCATTCTGGATCATCTTCACTATCATTATTCTGAATTCTTTTTCTGGAAGGTTGCCTATCTCCACTTCATTTAGTTGTTTTTCTGGGATTTTATCTTGTTCCTTCACCTGCGACATAATCCTCTGCCTTTTCATTTTGTTTAACTTTCTAGGATTGTGGTTTTCATTCTGCAGGCTGCAGGATTATAGTTCTTCTTGCTTCTGCTGTCTGCCCTCTGGTGGATGAGGCTAAGAGGCCTGTGCAAGCTTCCTGATGGGAGGGACTGGTGGTGGGTAGAAATGGGTCTTGCTCTGGTGGGCAAAGCCTTGCTCAGCAAAATTTTAATCCACTTGTCTGCTGACGGGTGGGGCTGTATTCCCTCCCTGTTGGTTGTTTGGCCTGAGGCAACCCAGCACTGGAGCCTACAGGCTGTTTGGTGGGGCTAATGGTGGCCTGAGGGAGGGCTCACGTCAGTGAGTACTTACCAGAACTACTGCTGCCAGTGCCCTTGTTCCCCTTGGTGAGCCACAGTCGCCCCCTGCCCCTGCAGAAGACCCTCCAACACTAGCAGGTAGGTTTGGTTCAGTCTCCTATGGGGTCACTGCTCCTTTCCCTTGGGTCCTGGTGTGCACAAGATTTTGTGTGTGCTCTCCAAGAGTGGAGTCTCTGTTTTGCCCAGTCCCGTGGAAGTCCTGCACTCAAATCCTGCTGCCTGTCAAAGCCAGAATCCCTGGAGATTGCTAGTCCTGTTGCTGGACCCCCAGGCTGGGACGCTGATGTGGGGCTCAGAACCTTCATTCCAGTGGGAGAACTTCTGTGGTTTAATTGTTCTCCAGTTTGTGCTTCCCCCACCTGGCAGGTATGAGATTTGATTTTATCACGATTGTGCTCCCCCTTCCCATCTCACTGAGGCTTCTCCTTTGTCTTTGGATGTGGGATATCTTTTTTGGTGGGTTCCAGTGTCTTCCCGTGAATGGTTGTTCAGCAGTTGTGATTTCAGTGCTCTTGCGAGAGGAGGTGAGCACACGTCCTTCTACTCCGCCATCTTGAACCAATACTCCAGAAGATTCTTTCTTGATAAAAATTAACCAGAATATGTCTGAATTTTGACCATTCTGAGTTAATTTTTTATCATGCTGTGTCTTTTCAATGTAAAGTTACTTCTTTTTAATCTAGTAAAGTTTTCTTGAATGAATTATAATTGCAAGCATTTATTCTTTTCTTTTAAAAAAATTTACTTTTTCCAGAAAGTCTAATTAAGTATATCCTGTGTGTGTGTGTATATATATATATGAAAATATATATATTATATATATATAATATGTATATATATATATAATATATATATATAATTGCCTGTCTTTTCTCTCTAACCTTTAAAAATTCTCTTCGTTTCTATTTCATTTTGTTTACTTTTCCTATTGTATCCTTTATGTCCCCTATTGATTGTTCTGCAGAGTCTCTTTGACTTTGTGTTCCAATTTAAGAAATTGGTTTGCTTTCTTCTTCTTTCCTGGGTTCTGCTAGCTCAAAATTAAACTCTTCTGGTTGTTAAGCCATCTCTTCCTACAGTTCTTTACATATCTACTGGTCTTCTTTCAAAGAAGTGAATGCATAAATTGTTTAAGAACATTAAAATCAAAGTTTCATCTGATACGTGCCAATTTTTTTTGTGTGTGTGTAAATGCATGTTTGTGACAACTTTTATCTCTTGCTAAGCTTTGCTTTTTGTTTCCATGTCTCCTTATTAATATCTTTGTATGAATGCCAGGCTAGCTCCTTTTAAATTGCTTATTACTGAATGAGTTGGCTGGACCAGAAAGTTTGGGGTGCAGGGTGGGGATGGAAGCACAGGTTATTTTTACAGCCTTTAAAACCAAAAGACTGCCTTGATAGCATCAGATAATCTGACAGACTGTTTTAACCAAATACTTCCTTTAAACAAAACCACATCAAGGATGGCTTCCGCTCTAGTTTGCTCACTCACAATTTTATGTGGCCTGCCATAAACAAGGGATAATGTTTTTATACTTCAAAAACAAGCCCCCCACCTTTAGGAAGTACAATTTTCTGTCATATTCTATGTTCTGCTACCACTGAGCATTCTCAACATTCCATGCTTTTACTCTTCCCTTCTTTACATGTAGCTTTTGCCAGATCTTAACCTGCTTAAGCAGCCTTTGCCTGTATTTTGTTGTCTAGGTATTACACCTGTCTTCTTAGTTTTGCTTAATGTGAAGTGAAGCTTTATGGGTAGAAATATGTGTTTATTTTCCTTGTTGCTTTTGTGTGTTTTCTGGGGAGGTCAAGGAGCAGATATTGACTTACCCTTAATCATACCTAAATAGTCTATATTTCTCATAAACATATAAATAAGAGGCTTTCTATAATACTAAGCAAGCACTGATTATACTTTGTTTCTGTATAATATGCCTATTGGGCAAGAATGTGTTGGCCAGAAGATAAAAGCATGTGTAGTCCCACTGGTAGTTTTGTTTCTCACAAAAATTAATGAATTAGCATTCTGACTTCATATATTAATCCCTATTTGCTTATTAATGTGATTTATTTGGAACTTACCCCTTACATAAATGAATTTATTCTTGTTCAGTTACTGAACCTAGAATGCTGAGGTTTATAAGAAATATTATGAAATAGCAAGCAGTGCCCAACATACTACTTTGATCAGGTAAAACACATATTAGGTTTTGTTACAGAAATAAATTCCACTCCAAGAAAAGAATAATACATGTAACAGCTGCTAAATCATAGAATGATTCACCTGGCTCCTTTACTCACAGCATTCTTTCCTTCTTCACCTTGTTTATGAACATTAAATAGTGTGTTATGTATTCTTTTGGGTGTTTAAGCTTTTTAAATTCCACCTAGGTTTTACTGAAGTGGTTATGTTGATGTAAACTAGAATTTTATGTATGTTTAATATGACCTCAGACTTTCCATTATCACCTTCTCCCAGTAGGAACTCGGTAAGGTCAAGTCCATGATACCTCACTATTTAGAAAAATATCATATCTCAAACTTACATTCTTTCTCTTTAAGTAACAATAAAGGCTATTAGAAACATATCTTAAACCCTGTTATTAATAAATATAACCTAATTCAAAGGTCAAAAAATACTGAAATAACCTAATTTTCTTTGGCAAAATTACTATCTTTGCTTTTCAACCACTGAGTTAGTCAAAGGTATACTTAAAGGTATGTGTTTGGTGAGATGACACATTTAAAAAGATAAACTCCTGAAAATTAATCCAAATAATAGAGAAATATTCAAAGAGTTGGCAGATACAAGTTCCTACATTCTATTAAAAACTCTTTGATCTGGACAGTGAATTAAGTTCAAACTAAACAAATAACAGATTAATAAATCAGACAAAAATATAAAAAGAAAGTTAAGCTTGGGAAGTTAAACATTATTAAGAGGAAGACTTCTAAAAACTGAAATAAAAAATAAATACAGACAACAAGAATTTATTACCTTCAGGTCGATATTGTGCAACAATTGTGACAGCTTGGCCAGCATTTTTTAAAGCAGCTGCTGCCTGCTCATGGCTGGCAGTTCTGAGGTCAACACTGTTTACCTGTAAATCAAACCACATATTAAATTCGAAAGAAAATCATCACACTGATTAGAAATCACAATAGCCTATTCTTTGAGTAGGCATAGATTAAAAAAAATTACTTGCAATTACTTTATCACTAAAATATTTTCTTGTTCTGATTTACTAAAAATGTTATACAGTAGAACAAAAATATATTATATAGTCAATCAAAACAATTTTATTCACTTAAAATATTCATTTTTTCACTTTGTCAAGTGAACAAATGCAAAACACTTTCCCCTGAGTGTTCCAGAAGGTTGTCTACCAATCTCTTGAGAAATGTACCTTAATTTGACAACTTGAAAAATCAGCAAGTGTCATCATTTTGTACATTTCATTTCACCAGTAACTCAGGCAATGAGAGGGAAATTCATTTTGTTTACAGCATACTTTCAACTCCTGCCACATTTTCACTATTACTCATCTCAGTTTCAATTCTCTTCCTTCCTTTCCCAAACTAAAGCTTCCATTCTTTTGGAGTAACAGGAAAGCAATTACTTTAAGTATTAAAATAGCTCAGATTTCACGGACTGACATTTAAACACAGTAAATGTTATTAAATGAGCAAGAAGACTTTTTTTTAAAACAGGGACCTTCCTTGGGTAAAATAATTAATGAGGTGATCAATCCCACTCTAGAAGAATAGGCAACTTCATTCTTATTTCTGAAAGGCTGCCAGCACCTAGTACGCTGCAAGGTACACTATCTTTAGAGACTGAACCTTTTCCACTACAAGAAAAACTTAATAGGACATTAATGTGAGCATTAAACTTAAATGTAATTAACTTTAAATATTTAAGTTGGCTTTTTTCCCTAAGAACCATGAATGAATAAAATACAGCAATGGGGGCTTCCCTGGTAGCACAGTGGTTGAGAGTCCGCCTGCCGATGCAGGGGACACGGGTTTGTGCCCTGGTCTGGGAAGATCCCACATGCCATGGAGCGGCTGGGCCCGTGAGCCATGGCCACTGAGCCTGTGCTCCACAACGGGAGGGGCCACAGCAGTGAGAGGCCTGCATACCGCGCAAAAAAAAAAAAAAAAAAATACAGCAATGTTTGGGACCTTTACTGAATATTTTTGGAAAGAAGAACTGTCACACAATTTTAGGATGACAGCCTGCTTCATTGATGTCTAATCTAAGACCTGTTAAAAATTACATACCAATTTTGGAAAATTTGACTATAGCCCAGAAATTCCTGGGATCATAAAATTTACATAAAAGAACATTTTTAATGTTTAATGTAAAACATTTAAAGACCTGATGTTTTACATTATCTATAAAGGATATTACTATGTAACTAAGTTAAAATGTACAGACACCTCTTAAATGAAAATCAAGATCCAAAAACCTTAATCTAAACAGGTGTAACATAATGTGGTTTTATTAGAGAATATCTCTAGCTTAATATCTTATTAGAGAATAACTGAACACAATGTATAAATAGTTCTATATTGAACATAAAGAAAATCCTAATTTCTAGCAGAAAAAATTAGAGAATATAAAAGGTAGACAAACTTTCATAGATTATTTTAGAAAAGATCACAATTTTTAATGAATTATTCCTAAGCACTGGATCCCTTTACTACAGAAAAGATCTGAAAACAACCTACATAGATTCAAAGGAGAATAATTTGTTAACAAGACTACAAATTAAAAATGTTCCTAAATAACGCCAAACATTTTAATGGAATACATTATCAAGGATATTTTAGAAGAAATCCTGGTACTGAGAAACATATCATGTAAACAGACTTAGGGTCACTTTTTTATGGAGATACAATTTATATAAAATCCAAACTTTTAAAGGGTACAATTTGTGTTTTTCAGAACATTCACAAGCATGTGCAACCATCACCATGCTTTAATTCCAAAACATTTTCATCAGCCCCCACCCCCCAAAAACCCACTACCCATTAGCATTCATTCCCCCCTTCCCTCTCCCCTTAGACCCTGGCAACCACTATTCTTCTTTCTAACTCTAAGGATTTGTCTGTTCTGTACATTTTATATAAAAGGAATATTACAATATGTGGCTATTTGTGTTTGCCTTCTCACTTAGCTTGTTTTCATGGTTCATCCTTGTTTTAGCCTGTTTTAGTACTTTGTTACTTATTATGGCTGAATCATATACCCCATTGGATGGATATTCCATATTTTGTTTATCCACTTTGTTAAAGTTATTCTTTTTGATACTACTATAAATAAAATTATTTTCTTAATTTCACTTTCAGGTTGTTCAACTCTGGTATATTAGAAACACAACTGTTTCTTGTATAGTGATTCTCTGTCCTGCAAACTTGCTGAGCTTGGTTATTATCTCTGATAGTTTTTTTGCATTTCCTAAGATTTTCTATATATAAGATCATGGCATCTGCAAATAAGAGATAATTTTCCTTCTTCCTTTTTAATCTAGAAAGCTTTTATTTCTTTTTCTTGCCTAACTGCCCAATCTAGAAACTCCAGCACAATGTTGAATAAAAGTGGCATGAGTGGACACCTCTGTCTTGTTTCTGATCTCACAGGGAAACCTTTCAGTGTTTCAGCATTTAGTGTGACATAAGTTATCAGTTTTTCATAGACATCTTTTATCAGGTTGAGGAAGTTCTCTACTATTCCTAATTTGTTTGGTGCTTTTATGATGCAAGCTGTTGGTTTTTGACAGGAGCTTTTTCTGTTGAGATGGTCATGTGGCTTATATCCTTAACTCTATTAACACGGTGTTTTACTTTGGTTATCCCTGTGTTGAACCAACTATGCATTCCTTGGACAAATTCCACTTGGTTATGGGGTATAATCCTTTTTTAATGCTGGTGTACAATCCTTTTTTTATGCTGCTGAATCCACATGGCTATTTTGTTGAGGATTTTTACATATAAATTCATAAGGGATATTGTAGTTTTCTTTTCTTGTGATGTCTTTGTTTGGTTTGATATAAGAATAATATTGGCCTTGTAGAATGAGTTGGGAAGTGTTCTTCACACCTATTCCCTTTTGGGGGAAGAGTTTGTGAATGGTGCTAATTCTTCTTTAAACGTTCTATAGATTGCACTAGTGAGGCCATCTGGTCCTGGGTTTTTTCCTTTGTGGGAAGTTTTGATTATCAATCTCCTTAATTGTTACAGGTCTACAGTTATAGTTTCCATTTCTTCTTGAGTCAGTTTCAAATGTTTATGTCTTTCTAGAAATTTATCAACAATTACACAATATGTATAACTATATATCACACATAATCTATATAACACATATATTATAAAATGTCCTTAGATTTTGAGAAATAATTTTTTTCCTAAAGTCTTTGTTTGATACTTGTATAGCCATTTTATGTGTTTCTTGGTTTCTGTTTGCATAGCATATCTTTTTCAACCTTTTACTTTCAACGAAGATTGAATCTAAAGTGTGTCTGTTGTAGAAAGTATATAATTTGATCTTTTTAAATCTACCCTGTCAATATCTGTCTTTTAGTTGGAGTATTTAACCCATTTACCTTCAATGTAATTTATCGAAAAAAAAAGATTTATGCCATCCATTTTGCTATTTGTTTTCTTCACACCTTGTCTTTTTTGTTCCTCTATTCCTCCATTACTAACTTCTTTTGTAAAATAGGTATTTTCCACTGTACTATCTTAATACCCTTTAAAAAATTATATATATTTTGAGTTATTTGCTTAGTGGTTTCTCTAGATCATAATTAACATTTTATAACCATTTACTCTGAATTAACACCAACTTAGTTTCAATAGTATATAAAAACTCTGCTCTTATAATTCTGTGCCCTCTATACTCCCTGTGATACTACTGTCATATAAATTACATCTTTATACAGTATGTGTGTGCCCATCAACACAGATTTAAAATTATTGCTTTATTTAGTTGTTGTTTAAATTATAAAGGAGAAAAAAAAGAGTTACAAACAAAAAATGCACTTATGCTGTTTTACATTTACCTATATAGTTACTTTTAACAGTGCTCTTTACTTCTTCATATGGATTTGGGCTACTCTCTAATGTCCTTTCTTTCTGGTCTGAGGGATGAGATGCTCTTTAGTACTCCTTGTAGGGCAGGTTTACTGTCTATAGGAGAAGTTAAGGAGATTAATAACTTCCTTAGCTTTTGTTTACCTGGGACTCAGATCTGTCCTTCGTTTCTGAAGGATAGTTTGACTGGGTATAGAAACCTGGGACAATGGCTTTTTTCTTTCAGAATTGCCTTCTGGCCTCCATGATTCTGACAAGAAATCAACTGTTAATCTTACTGAGGATTCCCTGTAATCAGTGATTTTTCTTTGCTTTCAGGAGTCTCCCTTTGTTTTTTGATATTTGATTATGATTTATCTGTGGTGTGGATCTCTTCAAGTTTATTCTACTTGTAGTTCACTGAGCTTCTCAGATGTGTACATTAAATTTGGGAAGTTTTTTGCCATTATTTATTCAAATATTCTTTCTGCCTCTTTCTCTCTCTCTTGTCATTCTGACTTCATTATACATACATTGGTACACTTGATGGTATCCCCACAGGTCTTTGAGCCTCTGACAATTTTTCTTAATTCTTTTTTCTTTCTGTTCTTCAGCCTGGGTAGTCTTAACGGACATATCTTCAAGTTGGTGGATTTTTTTCTTTTGCCAGGTCAAATCTGCTGTTGAAGTTGTCTAGAGGATTTTTTTTTCCCTTCATTTCAGTTATTGTACTCTTCAACACCAGAATTTCTGTTTGTTTCTTTTTCATAAAAGAAATCTCTTTATTGACATACTCTACTTGGTGCGTTATTGTTCCTATACTTTCCTTACATTCTTTAGACATGGTTTCCTTTAGTTCTTAGAATATATTTAAAATATCTGATTTAAAATCTTTGTCTAGTAGTATAGTGTTGGGCTTCCTTACAGTTTCTACTGATTGCTTTTCCCCCGGGTATATTTTCTTGTTTTGCTGCATGTCTCAATTTTTTACTGAAAACCGGACATTTAAAATAATATAAAGTAGCAATTCTGGGTATAAGATCTGTCCTCCTACCCAGGGCTTGATATTACTGCTGTTTGTTATAGTAGTTGTTTGGTGACTTTTCTGAATTCTGTAAGGCTTGTATTCTTTGTTGTATGTGCCAGTGAAGTGTCTGCCTGATTAGCAGAGTGGTCAGTTAATGACTGGACAGAGACTTCATTAAATGTGCACATGTTGGGTAATGCCTTCAACAATCAGCTAGGCAACTGATGATTCTGCCTTAATCTTCACTTCCTTCTTGCACAGAGTCTCATGGTCAGCCAGAGGTGAGAGTTTAGGGCCTTTTCAGGTCTTTCCTGAGCAGGCACACAACCCAAGACCATGCATGTGTCCTCCTAGATTCCAAAGTATAAGAGCTTTTCAAAGGTCCCATGGAGAGTTCACTCCCTAGCTTTTCCTTTTAAGTTTTTGATTAGTCTACTGTTTGCCCCAACTGTTACCAATGTCTCAGGCAGCCATAATATGCCTGTAATTGTTTTTGCAATTACCCCAAGGGAAAAGGCTTTTGCACTGGTGGAGCTTTGAATCAGGTCAAATACAGGGAACCTTTCAAATAGGATGTTCCAAGAACCCACCAGACAGGTCAAATTATGACAGTTCTTTGGAAAAGAAGCTCTGAACATTCTACCACCATTTTGCTCTCTCTAGTGGCTGTTGGGCCACTGGTTCTCACTGAAGAGGTGGGCTATTTTTCAAGGCTAATGTGGTGATAGAGAGCCAGGGATGGGACTTAGGCAAATTAAAATTCTACAAAGCTCATTCTTACAGAGATTCAGCAATTTTTTTTTTTTGAGTAAACACTTCCTGAATGGCTGTCAGTCTTTGGTTAATTTCCAGAGTTCTGAAAAAGTTTATTCTAAAAACAATTTTGGCCACTTTTCTCACTGTTTTTATGAAGGAGAGAATTTCTGTTGAACTCTCTTGGGTCACTTTCCATGTTTCTAAATTTTCAGGGAATATCAACTATATCCTGCCCTATGCTTGTCATCACTGGAAATAACAGTAATATTTCCATTTATACCATAGTGAAAAATGCACTGTCCAACATCTGTACAATAATAAATCTTGACTTAAAAAGCTTCTTTCTTCAACAAAATTAAATATATCAAAGGGAATATTTTATAAAAATTATTATTTATTTCCCTGCCTTCTCAAATATTTATGCTTTTCTCAGTAATGTGGGTTATCATTAAGAACATCAATAACAGGGATGTCTTTAGAACAGTGGTTCACAAGGTTTGGTCCCAGGAGCAGCAACATCAGTATCTCATGGAAACTTGTAAGAAATATAAATTTTCAGATCCTATCCAAGTCATACTGAATCAGAAACTTTGGGGATGGAATCTAGGAATCTGTTTTTTAATAACGCCTTGAGGTTATCCTGATACAAGCTGAAGACTGAAAATAGCTAAATTTTGTGTAAAGAGGTACTTAAATAAGTGTTTCTGGGTTTTATTTTAGAATATCTTTTCTCATGTTTTTCTCTTGTTCCTAAGGTCTTTCCTATTGCTTCTCAGGGTATTTCCCTAGGGTATTTCCCTAGAGCAGCTTAGTAACCATTAAAATATTTAAGATAATGGATGTATACTGACAAACAGAAGGCTGAATTTAACTTACAGTAACATTAGGGCAAGCAACTGGTTGGGAGGGTCTGGGTCTTTCAGTTTTAAAACTTAGCCTAAAGGGGTTTCCAGACATGGGGCTTTCAGTGCTAAAATTGGGAAAGTTCTGGGTGAACCACGTTGTGTTCGTCAGAGTAACATATTCTAGCAGTGTGACAGTAACCCACATAAAGAGGGCCCACATGGACAATTTAAAAAACATATATTTTTGTTTTGAGTTTTTCACACATACCTCTAAGCCAACTGAGAATTAATTTTGACACAAGGTGTGAAGTGAGGCTCTAAGCTAATTTTATTCCGCTAAGCAACTAGCTAATTTCTCCAACATTTATTTTTTAAACATTCATTCCTTATCACTAATTTGCCCTTATACTGTAAATTATTTTTAAAACTTAAATTACAGTATAACTTACAAGCAATAAAATGTACAAATTTAAACAGTTCAGTTGGAAGGATTTTTGACAACTGTATATGCCCATGAAACTAAAACCCCAAACATACCTTTTCCATCAACCAACCCAGAAATCTCCATTATGCCTCTTTTATAATAGGACAATTAGCGGCAACCACGTTCTGACTTACCAATACAAGTTAGTGTTGCCTGCACATGATTATAATTAGAATCATACAGTATGTATTTTTGTGGTGTGTTCTGTTTTACTCAACACGATGTGTTTTAATGTCATCCATGCTGTTTGAGTTTTATTATGGATAGGCTATTATGAACATTCCTGTTTTAGTGTAAACATAAGATTTCTTGGATAAAATCTGGGTGAGAAGGTTAGGTGTATGTATAATTTCTTTAAAACTTCCCCAAAAGTTCTTGTAGTGGTTGTGTAGTTTTACATGCCCACCAGTAAAGAATAAGAGTTATAACTGCTCCACATCCTCTCTAATGTTTGTTGTCATCATTTTTTCTTTAGCCATTCAACTGGATAGGATATGGTATTTCACTATGGCTTTAAAAATGTTTTTACTTAGGCATAATTTACATTCAATAGAGTAATCATTTTTAGTTTACAGGTAAGAGTGTTGACAACTGTGTATGTTGTATAGCCACCGCCACAATCAAGATGTAAAAAAGTGACGTTGCTCCCACCAAAATTCCTCTAACCCTGTTTTGCTTATTCATTGTGTTTTTTGCATTGCCCTGATGCCTAATGTTAAGTAAATTTTCATGTGTTTATAAGCCACTGATACACCTTGTTTTGTGAAATATCTGTTTAAGTCTTTTGCTCATTTATTTATTAGTATTATTATTTTGGCTGCGTTGGGTTTTCATTGCTGCACGTGGGTTTTCTCTAGTTGCAGCGAGTAGGGGTTACTCTTTGTTGTGGTGCACGGTCTTCTTACTGCGATGGCTTCTCTGGTTGCAGAGCACAGGCTCCAGCTGTGTGGGCTTCAGCAGTTGCAGCACGTGGGCTCAGCAGTTGCGACACGCGGGCCCTAGAGGGCACGGGCTTCATAGTTGCGGTGTGTGGGCTCTAGGGCATGTGGGCTTCCGTAGATGTGGCACACAGACTCAGTAGTCGTGGCTCGCAGGCTACACAGCACAGGATCAGTAGTTGTGGTGCATGGGCTTAGTTGCTTTGCGGCGTGGCGTGTGGGATCTTCCCGGACCAGGGATTGAACCTGTGTCCCCTGCATTGGCAGGTGGATTCTTAACCACTGCGCCACCAGGGAAATCTCCCCTCATTTTTAAATTGAGTTACTCACCTTTCACTGCTGCTTTGTGGGAGATGTTTATATATTCTGGATATAAGTTTTTTGTGAGATATATGTACTGGGAATATTTTTTCCCATTGTATAGCTTGCCTATTTGGTTTCTTAATGGCACATTTTTTTATGGTTAGTGTTTAACATATCTTGTCCAAGAAACTGTCGCCTACCTCAGGGTTGCAAAGATATCCTTCTATGTTTTCTTCCAGGAGGATTATGGCTCTGGGCTTCACACTTAGATTTATAAGATTTATAATCATCTAGAGTTAATTTTTATATCTGGAGTAAGACTGAGTTGAAATTTGTATTTTTCCATAAAGATATCCAGCTGTTTCAGCATTTATTAAAAAGACTTTCCTTTCACCACTGGACTGACTTGGTCCCTTGGTACCATTTAAGAAATCTTTGACTAATCCAAGTTCACTAAGATTTTCTTGTATGTTTTTTACTAGAAGTTTAGTTCTACAATCCATTTCAAGTTAATTTTTATAGATGATGAGTGGTAAGGCTAAAGTTATTTTCTTCTTTTCTCTACTTATTCTACCAGTTATAGAAGAGGGTGTTTAAATCCCCAACTCTGTAGATTTGTCCATTTCTCTCTTAATTCTGGGAATTTTTGCTTTATGTGCTTTGAAAGGATTACTAGGTACATGCACAATGAGGGCTGTTATGTCTTCTTGAAGAAATGATGCTTTCATTATATAAAATCTCTCAGTAATAACACCATTTGCCTTGAAGTCTATTTTGTCTCATATGAATATAGTCACACCATCTTTCATATGTTGTTTATATAGCATAATTTCTTCTACTCTTTTACTTACAACATATGAATCTTTATATTTAAAGTGAATTTCTGACAAAGGGTCTATATTTGGGTCTTGGTTTTTTTGAACCAAGCTGACAGTTTCTGCATCTTAAAGTGCTAACTATAATGTAGATATTAATATAGTTGCATTTTAACCTCACACCTTGGCACTGCTTTTTTCTACCTTGTCTTTTCTTCCTTTCCTACCTTTGTTTGGAGGAAGCATGTATTTTTTCATATTTCATTTTATTTCCTGTACTGACTTACATAAACTATACCCTTTTGGAGTATTTTTAGTGTTTCCTCTAGAGATTATAACATGCAAGTATAAATTATCACAGGCTACTTTCAATTAATTTTACACCACTTCTCAAACTGTATAAGAACCATCCTCCCCCTTTCTATTTGTGCTTTGGTGGCCTTATATCTTACTTCTACATATGCCATAACTCACACAATACGATGAAGTTATTTTGTTTTAAAGAGCCAATCATCTTATAATGAAACATGTAAAATTATTTCCTAAAAAATGTACCTTTTATACTTATCCAGGTATTTACCCCTTCTGTTATTCTTATTTCCTGTCTGCAGATTTAGGTTCCATCTGATATAATTTCTCTTTAACCAGAACAATTTCTTCTAGTATATCTTGTAGGTCTGTCAAGAACAACTTCTCTAAGATATACTGTCTGTTTGAAAATGTCTTTATTTCAACTTCATTTCTGATGACTAATTTCAGGAGATATAGGATTCTAGGTTGAAGGTTTTTTCTTTCACCACTTTAAAGATACTGTTCCATTCCTTTATGTCTTCTAATATTTCCAGTGAGAATCCAGCTGTCATTTGTACTGTTCCTATATATGTAATGTGTTTCTATGTTTACTTTTAACATGTGCTCTTTAGCATAGCTTTCTAGCACTTTACAATGTATCTAGGTCTGGTTTCCTTTGCATGTATTCTGCCTTGGCTTTGCTATGCTTCACAGATCTGTGGGTTGATATCTTTCATCAGTTTTTGAAAGTTCTTTGTCATTATGTCTTCAAAGATTCTGTCTCCTCTTTATTGTCTGACATCTCCTCTTTACTTCCCTAGACCTTGGATGCTCTGGTCTACTTTTTTTCCCTGATTTTCCCTCCACCCCTCCTGATTTACGTTTCAGTTTGGAAATTTTCTTTGACCTATGTTCAAATTCACTGATTCTTCCCTCTTCAGATTCCAGTGTGCTGTTATGCCTTTCAGACAAAATTTTCACTTGTGATAGTTAAAAAAAAAATTTCTAGCAATTCCATGTGACTCATTTTTCATATGTTCTATATCTTTGCTGAAATTCTCCCATCTTATCATCCATATTGTCTACCTTTACTCCTATATCCTTTAGTATTTTTATCATCATTTTATCTTATTTTAAAATACCTGTTTGATAAATCCAACATCTGAGCTTTTTCTCAAGTTACTTATACTGTTTTGTCTTGACAACCAGCTTTTCTTTCTTTTTTGCATGTTTTGTAATTTTTAATTATAAAGTAGACACTTTGGATAAAATAACAGTAGAGGTTGAAATAAAAAATAAATAATATTTAATTCCAGAATTGGGAATAATCCTTGTGCCAGGCCACTAGAGTGGGGCAGCTGTATCTATATGATCTATAGTTGAGCTGCTACTGGATTTTGTTGTAGCTTTAAGTTTAGTTTCAAATGTTTTGAGAGCAGAATTAAGACTTTTCTTTCTGAGGTGCTTAGGCTATGAGCACTGGTAAAATTCCCTTTACTGGTGTAAAGATCTCATCTCATTACACACACACACACACACACACAAACATACACCTTTATAACCCTGCTGCCAGCTTCTGAGGTTGCTGGTAAGTTTTCTTTGCTCTCTAGACCTGTCCCAGGCTTGCTATTTCTTGGAGGTATCTCTGTCCACACTGCCTCAGAGGGCTTTTTCTCAGCTTTCTTGCCCCACTCTCATCCCTGAGCAGCTCAAAGTATGGAGTTGCTGAGATTAGTTTTCACAGATCTTCTGCTCAAGGTCCCCTATTTACTGGCAGGTGCCTTGTATTTTGGGATGCTCTGTATGACTCAGTAATAACTTTTTCTTAATTCCCTGTTGTTTCACAACCTTCGGTTTACAAGCTCTGAGGTCTTAGTGAAGACCCATGGAAAAGAGTTGGCAGGTAGGTAAGGACTTGCTCTGCGGCTTCCCAGAATTTTTTATCAGTTTCACCAGTCCACTGAGGCCATTACATGTTGGGGTAAAGTTTGGTTGGTTCCTCACTATCCCCGTCTAACCCTTCTCTTTCTCCCACCGCTCTTCCAAGGAGCAGCTGCCATGGGTGTCTTCTCTTCTATGTAGGGCTAGTTACTATCTGGAAGTTACTTTACTTAGGTCACTTTGAATCCTCAGTTCTCTGATGAGTTTAGTTTTTCTAAACTTATCCAGATGGTTTGGGTTGTTATGGTTAAGAGTGATGGTCTCTTAAGGCCCTCAACATTCTAACACTGTAACTAAGGTGTATTTCTGCTTCACAGTTCTGTTCCAGTAATCACTATTTTGGGGTGGTACTATGCTATTTTAGTTGCTGTAGCCTGAAGCATATGGGTACAGTTTTCATTTACTTGCACTGCATATTAATAATTTCCTTTATTTTCTAAAATTGTAGTACTATAATCCTTAACAAAGTACCATAGCTTATTTGAAGACTCAAATTCCCAAGACTTTCATTCAAATATCAGTTAGTTATACCAATATCTCAGAACAGCTAAAACCAGAAAGAGCTCTACTTTTGTAAATGATTAGCCACCTTCTTTCTGTCTTAGACTCAGTCTATCTTGAACTATAAAGAATCCTCAAAAAGGTAGGCTGCAGGAATATGATGATATGTCTAAGTATATGCAGGGAAGGATCAGGTGGCAAGAGGGACTGCAATCTGAAAACTGCAATAAAAGATCCAATTTTTGGAATGCTTTTCCTATCATGTTCCAGCCACATGTATCTTCAGTTTGAAGAGTACTTTCTGATTTTCTTTACTTTATATTGAAAAAATGATTTAAAATAGTTATCAATACTGAATAGCATTGCTGACCCAGGATATAGGTTTTATCCCTATATCTCAGATCCCAAAATTTCAGAAAGCATTACTTAAATTTTTAATTAAAAACAAAATGACGTAGCATAATATAGTGGTTAAGGTAAATCCTGCCTATACCACTTATTAGGTTTTATTAGCTACTATGAGCAAATCACCCTTTAAACTTCAGTTTTCTCAATGGAAAAATGATGATAAGAATGATGCTCCCAAGTCTACCACAATCGACTTAAGATATTTTTCAAAGAATACCACTCCCCAATTCAGGCAGCACTGAATACCCACATGTGAAGTACATAAAGTACTACTGACATTAAGTTCACAATGAAAAATTCAGAACATAGGAAAACAATGTACTGTAAGTCACCATAAAGTAACATGTATTAGATACCTACAAACTTCAGAAAACAGAACTATTATTTATAGAATACAAGCTTATCTCATTTTACTGTGCTTCACTTTATTGTACTTTGCATTTTTTACAAATTGAAGGTTTGTGGCAACCCTGCTTTGAGCAAGTCTATTGGTGCCATTTTTCCAACAGCATTTGCTCACTTCGTGTCTCTGTCACATTTTAATAATTCTTGCAATATTTCAAACTCTCCACCAGCAAAAAGAGTATGACTTTCTGTAGGCTCAGATGATGGTTAGCATTTTTTAGCAATAAAGTATTTTTAAAATTAAGGTATGGACATTGTTTTTTAAGATATAATGCTAATCTAATAAACTACAATATAGTATAATTATAAGTTTTACATGTACTGGGAAACCAAAATATTTGTTTGACTTGTTTTATTGTAATATCTGTTTTGGTGGTGGTCTGGAACTGAACCTGCAATATCTTCAAGGTATGCCTGTGTAAGATAAATAGGTTTAAAAGAAAAACCTAAAAGAACATAAGAAACTTTAATCAAGACTCCCGCAAAACCACCAAGGAAGATTTCAAAAGAATTAGAAAGAACTTCCAGAAAGAAAATGGTACTTTGAAATGAAAAAGTTAGTTTTAGCCTAAAGAGCAGATTAGACACAGATGAAGAAAATTTATGAGCTAGAAAACAGATCTGACTGAAATTAAGTACAAGGAGATAGAGTTGATAAATATGAAATTGGGATTAAAAGACATGGAGAACAGAATGGTAATGTCCTCTCTCATAGGAGTTCAAGAAGGACAGAATACACAAAATGTGGGAAAGGCAAAATTTAAAAGATTCCAGAATTGATGAGACAGGACTCCTCTGATTCAGCAAGCATAATGAATTCCAGATAGAATAAATAAAATGCTAGACACAGACACATTTTAGTAAAACTGCAGTGTACCAAAGACTAAGAGACTTAAAAGCAATCAGTAAAAAAAAAGAAATCACCTACAAACAACAAAGAGTGATCTTTTTTGTTAAACAACAACGAAAGAAGACAGATAGTATAAAGTAATATGTTCATAGTATTGAGAGACAACACTTGTCAACATACAGTTCTAGACTAAATTTATAAGTGAGGGCAAATTAAAAACAGTTCCAGGTAAACGCTAAGAGTAATTACTATCAAGAAATCACTGCTAAAAGAACAATCTAAGAGCTCCCACTAAGGTGCATTTGGATATTTGAGGGACATTTTTGCTTTATGAAATAACTAAGGAGTTCTATTAGCATGAGGATGGGAGCTAGAAAAGCTAAATTTTCTACAGTGATCAAGATAGTCCTATACTATGAATCCAGTCCCAATGCTGGTAGTGACTTGCTGAGAAACACATAAGAAGTAAGATACAAGAAAGGATGATGAACAAAAAATTGTAGAACACTTGGATTAGCTGTTCATAAACAAAAAGAAAAATGACTAAGTTTGAGGGATATATAAATGAAACAAAAGTAAAATACTAGAAACAGCCCCATTATAATTAAGGTTTCCCCAAATCTGAGTCATTTGGGAGAACAGCTGAATTACTGATAAGGTTTTAGTCTAAAATTGTATGGGTAATAGCCACATAAGCACAGACACAAACTGAAAGTAAAAAATGGAGAAAAGATGAGGCAAATATCAAGCAAAAAAGTCAGCATAGCCACAGTAATATCAGGCATTATAGCTTCTAGGGTAAAAACCATTATTACAAGTAAAGAGGATCATAACCTAATGGTAAAAAATTTCAACTCACCAGGAAGGAATGCTGATTCTAAAATTAGATGCACATAGTAACATAGTTTCAAAGATATAAGGAAAATAATTGCTGCCAGGAAAAACTGTTAAACCCACCATTCAGATAAACTTAAAAAGTCTCCTTTAATAACAGATATGGTTGGGCTTCCCTGGTGGCGCAGTGGTTGAGAGTCCGCCTGCCGATGCAGGGGACACGGGTTCTTGCCCCGGTCCGGGAAGATCCCACATGCTGCGGAGCAGCTGGGCCCGTGAGCCATGGCTGCTGAGCCTGCGCGTCTGGAGCCTGTGCTCCGCGACAGGAGAGACCACAACAGTGAGAGGCCCGCGTACCACCAAAAAACAAAAAAAACAAAAAAAAACAGATAAGGCGATAACAGATTGAAGTATAAAGAAGATATGAACTATGCAAGTAACAAGGATGAGTTAACAGACATACAGAAAACCTTGCAGTCAACAAATAGAGAATACATACTTCCTTCAAGCACATTCATAAAGACTGATCTCTTATAAGTAAGTCAAATACCAAAAGAAAATCTATCATACAGAACATGTTCCCGGTCAACACTGTAATTCTACAATTAAGTTGTAAAATGTTAGGAGAAGATAGCCAAAATACCTCCCATAACTTTAGAATATAAAAAACAAAAGGTTTAATAATTAACAGGTCATAGTTAAAATAATAAAAACATTGTTTTGATTAACATATCCTACCGATATAATACGATCTCCTTTCCTGAGCTCTCCACTAAGATCAGCAGGTCCGCCAGCCAAAATAAAGGAAATAAATATTCCTTCTCCATCTTCACCTCCTACAATGTTGAAACCAAGGCCTGTTGAACCACGATGAAGAACAACTTTTCTAGGTTCCCTGAAAATTAAAAAAATATTGAATACCTTAAAACATATAGAGAACTTGACTTTCTATCAATGAGAATTCCCTACTGATAAATCATATTTCCATATTATAAAAAAAGTCAGATGAAATTTAAAGTTTTCTAAACTCTGGGGTAAAGAGATTCTTTCCAAGCCTAGAAATTAAAAGGAAAAATCCTAATTTTATATAGAAGCTAAAAATCCTTGTTAAGAAACAAACATAAAACTAAAATAAAAAGGAGAAAATGTGGAAATTAAAAAATAATGATATAAAGAGCATACTCAAAAAATAATACTCATGAAAAGCTGATGTTGCACACACTTCACTGCCTAAGAAGCAGTCACTGTCTCTACTTCTTACATGTTGTAAAAGGCAGATATCCCTTTGTCTTAGAGAAGGTAGGAAGGCCCCCTTTCTACTCTCAAACGGATCAATCATGAATAACTTATGCCAGTCACTGCAATTTCACTCCTGTTTGCTAAGGTGAGGCTATGACCCTATTCTGGTCTCTAAGAAATAACAGGAAATTTTACTGTCACTTCCCAAAGAAAGACTCTAACAAGGACAAAGCATATTCTGTCCCCATACAAAGCGTATTTGTTCCCCTCCTTATTCCAAATCACTCCCACACAAAAGAATGAACTATAAAATCCTGTTACTGATTTGGACATATCACAATCATGAAGATAACCAGCAGAATCCCAGAGATACCATGGACCTAGTTTTGCTACACAAATGTTAGAAATGCCCATCTCTAGACTTTCTATATAAAGTAATTAAATATCTTTATTTCTTAAGTCACATCCCTCCAATTCATCTACCTATCTCTGCTTTTCATCCATTCTAAGATGCATCTCTTTTGTTCCCTCCAACTCCCAATTTAAAATCTCTGAAATCAGAATACATCTTACCACTAATAACATTTCCCATTTGCTGCCACTTATACATAATTGTGTGAAAACCATTTACATCTTCCAGTAAGACCATGAAAATTCCAAGAGCTGACTGTTTTAGATATGATGAATCACAGAATATCATTTGAGATTAGAATGTATCATATTTGGTAAATATTTTAAAAATTTAATTTGCTTTTTCTAAAACACTGCAGAAAGCTTTTGGTAACAAACGGCTTAACAGAAGTAAATATTTCTAAAAACTGTATTTTAGGGATCCTTCCATATAATGTGGAATTAATCTTCTTAAATATTTGTCTGCTCAAAACTTAAAGCGGTGTGTTTTCTAGTCATACATAGGTATTCATCATTAATCAGCTTTGTCAGTTCACTTACAGGATTAACAAAATTATACTGAGTATTTTCTTGTCAAAAATGGCAAAATTCAACAATATGTTGTTTAGGAAATATATACATAAACACCTATATGAAAGAAAAAAGGGAATAGTAAATCCAAAATTCAGGAAAGGAGTTAACTTGGTGGGGCAATGTAGGAGAAGCAGGGTAGGATCAGGGGCACAAGACAGGTTTCACTATACTGGTCTTACTTCCTTGTTAGATTGTGGACTCATGGTTTAGGGTTCCTATAATACATTAAAATATATGTATGAATTATAATTTTGCATTAGCAAATAATAATTAAAAAATACCCTGCTGAAATCCAATAGTATTTCCAGAGGAAAATAAATTGAATTTTCAAATAACATAAGCACTTGAAGAGATGCTCAACATCATTAGGCACTAGGGAAATGCATCAACATCACAATGAAATACGTCTCACCTATAACAATGGCTATAAAACAAAACAAAAGAGAAAAAACAAATGTTGCTGAAGATGTGGAGAAACTGGAATCCTCATATATTGATGGTGGGAATGTAAAACGGGGTGGCTGGTACAGAAAACAGTTAGGTGGTTCCTCATGAACCTAAACATAGTTACCATATGACCCAGTAATTCCACTTCTAGGTATGTATCTAAAGGAACTAAAAGCAGGTATGCAAGCAGATATGTGCATGCCAGTGTTTATCCCAGCATTATTCACAATACCCAAAAGGTGGAAACAACCCAAGTGTCCATCAACAGATGAATGGATAAACAAAATGTTGTACATACATATAATGAAATGTTATTCAGCCATAACCAGAAATGAAGTTCTGATACATGCTACAACATGTATGAATCTTGAAAACATCATTATGCTATGTGAAAGAAGCCAGATACAACAGGTTAAGTATTATAAGATTCCACTACATGAACAATTTAGAATGTGAAAATTCAGAGAGAAAAAATGTAGATTAGAAGCTACCAGGAGCTGGGAGAACAGGGAAATGTGGAATTACTGCATAATGGTTATAGAGTTTGTCTGAGGTGATGAAAAGGGTTTGTTTCTTTTCTTTTGCTGCGCCATGCGGCATGTGGGATCTTAGTTCCCTGACCAGGGATCAAACCCACGCCCCCTGCATTGGAAGCGTAGTCTTTTTTTTTTAAAAAAAACATCTTTAGGGGCTTCCCTGGTGGCGCAGTGGTTGAGAGTCCGCCTGCCGATGCAGGGGACGCAGGTTCCTGCCCAGGTCCAGGAAGATCCCATATGCCACGGAGCAGCTGGGCCCGTGAGCCGTGGCCGCTGAGCCTGTGGGTCCGGAGCCTGTGCTCCGCAACGGAAGAGGTCACAACAGTGAGAGGCCCACATACGGCAAAAAAAAAAAAAAAAAAAAAATCTTTAATGGAGTATAATTGCTTTATAATGGTGTGTTAGTTTCTGCTTTATAACAAAGTGAATCAGATATACATATATTCCCATATCTCCTCCCTCCTGCGTCTCCCTCCCACCCTCCCAGGTGGTCACAAAGCACCGAGCTGATCTCCCTGTGCTATGCAGCTGGGAAGCGTGAAGTCTTAATCACTGGATCAGCAGAGAAGTCCTGAACAGGGTTTGGAAAAAGATAGTGGTGTTGGTCATAAACATCATAAATGCAATTAATGCCACTGAATCGCAATTTGAAAATGGTTACAATAGCAAATTTTATGTTATATATATTTTACCACAATTTAAAAAATTTATAATGTAATATACTAAAAATCACTGTGTTGTACATTTTAAATGGTAAACTGTATGGTTTGTAAATCATATCTCAATAAAGCTGTTAAAAAATGAACTTTAGAATTATTAACTGTTTGTATGTTGGGATTTCTTTTATTTTCTCTTTTTATTGGTAATGCGATATAATCTCTGAAAAATTGTTTAGGGTTAAATTGTGGAGAACTTCTAATATGAAGTAAAGATATCTGTACTTCATTATCTGGGCAAAGGAGTATAATGATCAAAAGGGAGTGATAAAACACTCACCATTTAGGAAGACATATTCAATAATCAACTGCCTGATTTTTACAGAAGAATACAGAAAACAGGTAGGCCTGTTGTGTAATACTACAGAGTCCAACAAATATTCTAGACAACAGATATGTAGTGAAAAAAGATGGGGAACAGCAATCAAGATGTTAATATGACATATTTTTAATTTGAAAAATATGCTGATTAAAGACTAGATAAGCTATTAACTACTTCCTCTTTACTTCTATAAATAAGCAGTATTAGAAAATAACAGCAACAATAAAACGACCATGATATGTCAGTATACTAGCACAGACTAAAGATTAACAGCCTTGAGAATTCACACCACAAACATATAATCACAAACACTATTCTTTCCAGTAATTTTCATCCTAAAACAATTACTGAGCACCTATTAAATTAAGTTCTCAATATTGCTAACTCCTGAAGAAGAGGACAAAGACAAACACCCCTATCTGACATTTAAGAGATCACTGCTTAGAGTCAGGAGTCTAACAAATAAAGAATAATTATAATTATAAAGGTTCAAAAATAATAATGCTAACAGTAATACAATTAATAAAAACATAAAATGACATGAATTGTCATACATTTTAACATTAAATGCTATAATATGAAATACTACTACATAATTTACTTCTACAAAAGCTATAAAGCAAACTGTTCAAACATATTATCATATTACTATGTTGAATAATGTGAAAAAGATCTAAAATATTTTTTCACTTTTTTTCCCACTTAGATAAAAGAGTTTTTTGGGGAATAAAAAGACAGTTAGGGCTTCCCTGGTGGCACAGTGGTTGAGAGTCTGCCTGCCGGTGCAGGGGACACGGGTTCGTGCCCCAGTCCGGGAGGATCCCACATGTCACGGAGCGGCTGGGCCCGTGAGCCATGGCCACTGAGCCTGCGCATCTGGACTATGCTCCGCAATGGGAGAGGCCACAACAGTGAGAGGCCCGAGTACCGCAAAAAAAAAAAAGACAGTTAATCTAAAAAACTGTTAGTGAGTAATGTTAGTAATGTTAGATGGAAGTAAATTTTAGGTGTCAGAATAAGTAGCAACACTAAAAAAAAGCAGTGATTTATTTGTAATATATATATATATTTTTTTGTGGTACACGGGCCTCTCACTGTTGTGGCCTCTCCCGTTGCGGAGCACAGGCTCCAGACGCGCAGGCTCAGCGGCCATGGCTCACGGGCCCAGCCGCTCCGCGGCATGTGGGATCTTCCCAGACCGGGGCACGAACCCGTGTCCCCTGCATCGGCAGGCGGACTCTCAACCACTGCGCCACCAGGGAAGCCCTCTAATATATTTTTACACTTATGGCCCTTCAATGAACCCTCCAATAAAAAAAAATAAGGTTTAGGTTCATTACCTGTTAATAAAATTAGTCCTGAAAATTGTGACTATCCTAGTTGGCTAACTATAACTCCATCTAATAGTTGGCTTTATGTAAGAAGGATGACTATTCAGTTCGTTACCTTGTAATTTCATCATCTCCAAGCACTGCTTTCGAAACAGGTGAATATCTGGCTGGTGATGCTGGTGTCTGGCCCAAGTAGGAAGATGTGCTAACATGGTTATCAACAGGCTGAGAAGAAGCTTCAAAATAAAGTAAGTAAAAAAACACTTGAAAAAGGAAACATACCATTTAGTACCACATTTGTGGATTATCAGTTTCAAAGTTAATTAATGTATAATTCATATTCGCTCATTTATATAATAAAATTTGGTAGAGAAAATTTATTTACTAGGTAAAAAAATTAGAGAAGCTCAAGTTTCCAGGTAAAAACTAGTTTAGAAATTCAGATCAGTAAAGCAAACTTATTCCATTTGGTTTCTCTGAGAAAACAGAACTAAAAAGGAGTTTAGTTTTACAGTAACTGGAGTTACAGTAACTGATTTGCACAATGAAATCCAGGCAAGATTAATCAAAAGACTGTCATAGGAAAGACTGAACCAAACCAGTCTTAAGTACAATAACCTTATTCTTCTAAGAAGTTATTTTGCAGACTAATGTTTTTAGAAAGTATATATGGCTGATTCCTGAACAACATGGGGGTTAGAAGCACTGACCCTCCAAAAAATTGAAAATGCACATATAACTTTATAGTTGGGCCTCCATATCCATGGTTCTGCATCCACAGATTCAGCTAACCGCAGATCTGTAGTACGTACTGAAAAAATCCACGTATAAGTGGACCCACATAGTTCAAACCCATGTTGTTCAATGATCAACTGTATACTCAAAATCTGATTGTGAATAACGAAAACCGAAAGCTTTGCAAAAAGCTATGCTTGACAAAGTTTTAGAATAAATTGAGGGACTTCTGGTTTCCAGCTTGGCATATAAGAAGCTTTGAGTCATTACTCTGTCCTAACAACAACTAAAAAGGTGAACAAACTGAAAAATCAACAACCCTTTTTAGATGCTTAAGATAGAAGTCATAGGGCAAAACACTGTCCCCCAAATTAAGGACACTGAAAGGTGAATACAGAAAATCACAACTTACTAGAGCAGAAATCTCTGTGGTAACAAGTGCTGGGGTAGAGTAACCTAAACTGTAATTAACAAATTGTTGGGGGCTCAGTGTGGATGACTTTGGGAGTCAAAAACTCCAGGGGGACCCCATCATCAGGGGCCCCACATTTTTGTGAGTTTTACCTCCTAGAACTCTACAGGTTCTCACAGTGAATACTGGAGAAAAATTCTGTCATGCTTCTGGCAGGAGGAGGGGAAAAGGAACCATTTTGAAATATATTACAAGCATTTTGTTCTTCTTAACAGTCTGTCCTCAGAAGAAACTATTTAACCAGAGCCTCACCTGCTGGGGTTTTGTCAGAGCCCAACAGAGCTGGGGGAAGGGAAATAACCAAATCTAGCCAATTCTAGCCATCCTGTCCTAAGGGAGCAGAACTGGGGAGAATACTGAGAAGCACTGTGAAGAGCACTGCAGAGGCACAAGGTCACTAAGGGACTGAGACTTAATCACAGGCCTATTCAACACTTTTCCACTCCAACACCTTATCACCATATTACTAAAGGCCTATTTACAGCAGTTCCTTTTATCCAGTACATCATGCCTGGCTATCAAGAAAAAATTACAAGACACACAAAAGGCAAAAACACAGTTTGAAGAGACAGAGCAAGCATAAGAGCCAGACTCATATATGTCAGTGATGTTGGAATTATCAGACCAGGAATTTGAAACAATAATGATTAACGTGCTAATGGCTCTAATGGATAAAGAACACGATGGGCAATACAAGTGGAGAGATGAAAACTCTAAGAAAGAAACAAAAAGAAACACTAGAGATCAAAAACTCTGTAACAGAAATGAAGAATGTCTTTGATGAGCTACTAGTAGTCTGGACATGGTTGAGGAAAGAATCTGAGCTTGAGGATATCTCAATGGCAACCTCTAAAACTGAAAAGCAAAGAGAAAAAATGACTGGGGGGGAAAAACCAGAACAGAATATCCAAGAACAGTGGTAGAACTACAAAAGGTGGAACATATATGTAATGGGAATACCAAAAGCAGAAAAAGGAGAGAAAGGAATAGAAGAAATCTTTGAAACAATAATGATGAGAATTTCCTCCAATTAATGTCAGACACCAAACCATAGATCTAGGAAGCTCAGAGAACACTAAGCAGGTTAAATGCAAAGAAAAGTTACACCTAGGCATATCCTTTTCAAACTACAGGATAAAAAAAAAGGGAAGAAAAGCCCTAAAAAAAGTCACGGGAAAAAACTGCACCTTACTGATAGAGGTGCAAGGTAAGAATTAAATATGACTTCTCAGAAACCATTCAAGCAAGACAGTGGAGTGTTAAGAGAAAAAACCCACCTGTGAAATTATCCTTCAAAAGTGAAAAAGAAATAAAGACTTCCTTAAACAAACAAAAATTGAGGGAACATTTATTGCTAGTAGATCTGCCTTTTGAAATGTTAAAAGAAGTCCTTTAGAGAGAAGGGAAGTTAGTAGGCCAGAAACTCAGTTACACAGAAAGAAAGGAAAAGCACTGATGAAGGAATAAGCAAAAGTAAAATAAAACTCATTTTTCTTATTTTTCTTATTCCTGATTGAGCTAACAAATAACACTCTGTTCAAAACAATAGCAATACTGTATTCGACTATGTCTGTATATATGTTTATGTATAAATGAAATGAATGTCAGCAATGATACAAGGGATGGGAGGGAGGAATTAGGATTATTTTGTTATTATAAGGCACTCACACTATCCAAAAAGCTGTAGTGTTACCTCAAAGTGGAATTAGATTACTATACATGTATATTGCAAACTCTAGGGCAACCACTAAAAAAAAGTAAAAGAATGTAACTAATACACTAAGAAATGAGAGAAAACAGAATCACGCAAAATGCTTAATTAAAGCCATAAAAGGCAGGAAAAAAAATGGATGACAAATACAGGAGCAAAGAACAGGGTAACAAACAGAAAAGAGTAGCAAATATCATAGACATTAATCCAACTATATCAATAATCACTTAGAACATCAATGGCCTAAATGCACCAATTCCAAGACAGATACTGTCAGAGTGGGTCAAAAAACCAAGACCCAAGATATACTGTCTACAAGAAAGCCAATTTAAATATAAAGGCCTATATATTAAAAGTAAAAGGATGGAGAAAGATATACCATGCTAACACTAATCAAAAGAAAGCAGGAGTAGCTATATTAATTTCAGAAAGAGAAGACTTCAAAGTAAGGAAAATTATCTGGATTAAAGAAAGGCATTTCTTAATGACAGAGTGGTCAGTTCTCCAAGAAGACATGATAATCTTTAACACCTAACAACAAAGGGTCAAACTATGTGAGGCCAAAACAGACAGACTGAAAAGAGAAATAGATTAATCCACACCTCTTTATCAGAAATGAACAAATATAGCAGGCAGAAAATCAGGAAGGACATAGCTGAACTCAGTAACATCACTAATCAACTGGATATGATGGACACCTATAGACTACTTCATCCAGCAACAGCAGAACACATATTTTTCTTAAGCTCCCACATAACGTTCACCAAGATAGATCATGTTCTGGGCTATGAAACATACCTTTACAAATTAAAAAAAAATAGAAATCATACAATGTCCGTTCTCAGACCACAGTGAAATTAAACTAGAAATCAATAAAAATATGATAGCTAAAAATCCCCCAATACATGGTGATTAAATAACACAAACACACTCTTAAATAACGCTTGGGTCAAAGAAGAAATCTCCAGAGAAATTTTAAAAATGTTTTGAACTAAATGAAAATGAAAACACAACCTATCAAAATCTGTGGGATAGGGGCTTCCCTGGTGGCGCAGTGGTTGACAGTCCCCCTGCCGATGCAGGGGACACGAGTTCGTGCCCCAGTCCGGGAACATCCCACATGCCGCGGAGCGGCTGGGCCCATGAGCCATAGCTGCTGAGCCTGCACGTCCGGAGCCTGTGCTCCACAACGGGAGAGGCCACAACAGTGAGAGGCCCGCGTACCGCAAAAAAAAAAAAAAAAAAAAATCTGTGGGATACAGCAAAAGCAGTGCTTAGAGGGAAATTTATAGTGCTGAATGCATATATTAGAAAAAAAAGAAAGATCTAAAATGAATCATCTTAGCTTCCACCTAATAAAACTAGAAAAAGAGTAAATTAAATTCAAAGTAAACTGAAGGAAAAAAAATAATAAAAAATTAGAGCAGAAATCAATGAAATTAAAAATAGGAAATCTGGGCTCCCTAGTGGTGCAGTGGTTAAGAATCCACCTGCCAACGCAGGGGACATGGGTTTGAGCCCTGGACCAAGAAGATCCCACATGCTGTGGAGCAATGAAGCCCGTGCACCACACCTACTGAGCCTGCGCTCTAGAGCCTGCGCGCCACAACTACTGAAGCCCACGCGCCTAGATCCTGAGCTCTGCGACAAGAGAAGCCACCTCAATGAGAAGCCCGCGCACTGAAACGAAGAGTAGCCCCTGCTTGCTGCAACTGGAGAAAGCCTGCGTGCAGCAAGGAAGACCCGATGGCAGCCAAAAATAAATAAATAAAATAAATAAATTAAAAATAAATAAATAAATAAAACAGGAAATCAACAGATTAAAAAAAATCAATAAAACCAAAAGTTGGTTCTTTGAAAAGATCAATAAAATCAATAAGCCTCCAGCCAGGCTAACTAAGAAAAAAAGAGAGAAGACAGAAATGAAAGAGGGCACATCACTACAGATTCCATGGAAATTAAAAGAATAGTAAGTACTATGAAGAACTTTATGCCCACAGATTTGATAACCTAGACGAAATGGACCAATTCCTTGAAAGACACAATCTGCCAAAACTCACAAAAAAGAAACAGGCAATCTGAACAAGCCTATATCTATTAAAGAAATTGAATCCATAATGATAACCTTCAGTGGTGAGTTCTACCAAACTTTTAAGAAAGGAATTACACCAATTCTCTATAACCTCTTCCAGCAGACAGAAGCCAAGGGAATACCTCCTCATTCTATGAGGCCAGCATTATCCTAACAAAACCAGACAAAGAAATCATAAGAAAAAACCCTCTAGAACAACATCGCTCATGAACATAAATGGAAAAAATCTTCAACAAGATATTAGCAAATCAAATCCAACAATATATAAAAAGAATTATATACCACAAGCATCTGGGATTTATCCCAGGTATGCAAGGCTGGTTCAACATTCAAAAAACAATATGATCCATCACAACAACAGGCTAAAGAAAAGTTACATAATCATATCAATAGATGAAGAAAAAGCATTTGATAAAATCCAAAATATCAATTTATACGAAAATCTCTCAGTTAACTAGGAATAGTGGGGAGTATTGTCAACCTGATCAAGAATACTCGGGCTTCCCTGGTGGCGCAGTGGTTGAGAGATGCAGGGGACACGGGTCTTGCCCTGGTCCGGGAAGATCCCACACACTGCGGAGCAGCTGGGCCCGTGAGCCATGGCCGCTGAGCCTGCGCGTCCGGAGCCTGTGCAATGGGAGAGGCCACAACAGTGAGAGGCCCACGTACCGCCAAAAAAAAAAAGAATACTCTACAAAAATCCTACAGCTAACATAATACTTAATGGTGAGGAGCTTGAAGCTTTACCACTAAAATTAGGAGCAAGTGAAGGATGTCTTAGTTAATGCATTAACATAAGAAAAGGAAACAAAAGGTATGCAGATTGAGAAAGAAGCAATAAAACTGTCTTTGTAGATGTCATGATTGTCAATGTAGAAAATCTGAAAGAACTGACAAAAAAAAACTCATGGAACTAGTAAGCAATTATAGCAAGGTTGAAAGATATATTATATATATTGTATATATTAACCTTTATACAAGGTTAATATATAAAGTTGACTGCTTTCCTGTATACCAGCAATGAACAAGTGAAATTTGAAATTAAAAACACACTACCATTTACATTAGCATCCCCTAAAATGATATACTTAGGTATAAATCTAATGATCTACGTGAGCAAAACTACAAAACTCTGATGAAAGATATCAAAGAAGAACTAAATAAACTGAGAGAGAGCCTATGTTCATGGATAGGAAGCCTCAATACTGTCAAGATGTTATTAGTTCTTCTCAACTTGATCTACAGATTCAATGCAACCCCAATCAAAATACCAGTAAGTTATTTTGTGGATATTGTCAAACGGATTGTAGAGTTTATATGGAGAGGCAAAACACCTAGAATAGACAACCCAATAATGAAACAGAAGAACAAAGTTGGAGGGCTGATACTACCTGAGTTCAAGACCTCCTAAAAAGCTACAGTAATCAAGACAGTGTGATATTGGCAAAAGAAAAGGAAAATATTGGATCAATGGAATATAACAGAGAATCCAGAAATAGACTCATATATAGGCAACTGATCATTGATAAAGGAGCAAAGGCAAACACAATGGAGCAAAGGCAGTCTTTTCAACAGATGTTATTAGAACAACTGGACAACCACATGCAAAAAAAAAAAAAAGAATCTAGATATAAACCATGTGAAAATTAACTCAAAATGGATCACAGACATAGTAAAACCCCAAACTATAAAAATCCTAGAAGATAACATAGGAGAACATCTTGATTACCTTGGGTTTGGCAATGGTGTTTTAGATACAACACCAAAGGCACAATCCATGAAAGAAAACTGACAAGGTAGACCTCATTAAAATTAAACATTTCTGCTCTGTGAAAGACACTGTCTAGTGAATGAAAAGACAAGCCACAGACTGAGAGAAAATATCTGCAAAAAATATATGTGATAATGAACTTTAGCCAAAACATGCAAAGAGCTCTTAAACTCAACAAGACAACAAACAATCCAATTTAAAAATGTGCCAAAGACTCTTAACAGACACCTCACGAAAAAAGATATACAGATGGCAAATAAGCATATGAACAGATACTCCTTATCATATGACATCAAGGAAATGCTTATTAAATCAATGTGATACTGCTGAATAACTATTAGAATAGCTAAAAACCACAGCACTGATAACACAAAATGCTTGTGAAGATGTGGAGTAACAGGAACTTTCATACGTTGTTGGTGGGAAAGCAAAATGGTACAGCCACTTTGGAAGACAATTTGGCTGTTTCTTATAAAACTAAACATATTCATACCATACGACCCAGCAATTGCACTCCTTGGTTATTTACCCAAAGGAGTTAAAAACTCATGCACATTACTACGTGAAAGAAGGTTTGTTTGTTTTTTTCAAACATCTAGGCCTTCTTTAATTCAAAAGTTTATGGAAAACTTTAGCCTGTGCTATATTTTAAAATATTTACTGAATTGTTATCTCAAATTTGACAAAATCAGCAGAGGGCTTAATTAATTACTTTAATTGTTTTTAAGGAGTTTGAGGCTTTTTGGTGTAATTTGGGTATTTCAATTGGACATATGTGATATATTCAATGCCACTTTGTGAGTTTCAGGTAAATTGGAAATGTTAATCAAATTATCTAAAATGTATTTTATGAAAAGTAAAACATGACATATTTGTTTTTAATTTTTATTGGAGTACAGTTGATTTACAATGTTGTGTTGTTTTAGGTGTAAAAAGTTAAGATTTTAAAAGGCTACATACTGTATGATTCCAACTACATGGCAATCTGGAAAAGGCAAAACTATGGAGGCAGCAAAATGATCAGTGGATGCCAGAGGTTAGAGGGGAGGGAGGGATGAATAGGCAGCGCACAGGATTTTTAGGGCAATGAAGCTACTCTGTATGATACTGATAGTGGGTACATGTCATTATACATTTGTCCAAACCCACAGAATGTACAACATCAAGAGTGAACCCTAATGTATACTATGGGCTTTGGGTAGTGATATGGCAATGTAGGGTCATCAATTTTAACAAACGTACCACTCTGGCAGATGTTGGTAATAGGAGAGGCTATGCAGGTGGGACATTTCTGTACCTTTGCTTAATATTTCTGTGAACCTAAAATTGCTCTAAAATATAAAGCCTATTAAAAATAAAAAGGACATGCCCTGACACCAGCTCAGATCTGCCAACCCAATTTATAATTATTCTTTTTAATGCACCATAAAAGAATGGAAACCTGGTAAAAAACCGGAATAAAAAATAAGCAAACATTATTTATCGGTTCATTTCAATAATAAAAAACATCATTATAGGGCTTCCCTGGTGGCGCAGTGGTTGAGTCCGCCTGCCGATGTAGGGGACACGGGTTTGTGCCCCGGTCCGGGAAGATCCCACATGCCGCGGAGCGGCTAGGCCCGTGAGCCATGGCTGCTAAGCCTGCGCGTCCGGAGCCTGTGCTCCGCAACGGGAGAGGCCACAACAGTGAGAGGCTCGCGTAACGCAAAAAAAAACCCAAAAAAAACCCTAAAACATCATTAGAGTTCATCGACTGTAATTCTAGTGAGAGCTAAGAACAGAAAATTATAAAGCTATTCCTGACCCAGGTAAGCAACACATTTCAGTTGTAACTTCCAAAAGCACAACACATCTGAATTATGTGCATTACTATCAGTAACACATAGAAACAATATTTAACTTTCTTGAGGTATTAACTATGATAAAGTTACTAGGTATTTCAAAATCTAGCTGTAATATTTATTATTTAACCATGAATCTCTTCTTTCACTACATTACCGAGTGCCTTCTATGCACAAAGCATTATAACACCCACTGGGAAAACAAAAGTGCAAGGATCATTACTTCAAATTACTACAGTGGCCAGATAGGTTACATATATGAGTGAAGTAACCTGAGTGAAAGACAGTAGGTAGTGACTGGAAGTATGGTGTACTGGAAACAATTATGTGCTATCAAAAGGAGACAGCAAAAAAACAAACAAAAAAAAAAGGAGATAGCATCTATACATCTCTTTCTGTAATCATACAAAAAGGAAAAAGTCTATAATGTCTATTAATAGTATAGAGCTTAGAAGTCCAGAGCCATCTTTGATTTTATACGTTTGCAGTCTCCAATAGCAATTTCTTCCCATCCAATTCATATATAAGATACTCTTCTGCATTTGAGCCAAAGGATTTTCTACCAATGGCTCTTCTGAAGTCCAAAGTCTTTCTTGGGTGATATGTAAGAATATATGTGATTTTCAAGGGAACCGGCATGTTGCCCTAAAGCAACAGACATGCACGTGAACCATTATAATCACTGGCCATTTAAAGTCTAGAGTTTACTGATTTTTTACTCAAATTTCTTTGCTGCATTATCAAGTTTGGCTGAAACAAACAAACAAAAAAACCCAACTGGGCAAGAAATTCGGTCAACTGCTCAAGCCAGAAAATGTACCTTTTCCCTACCATATCCAGACTGTGCCTTTATTCAATGGACCTTTTCTGAAGGAGTCATTCTCACATGTAAGGCATAGTATCTCATATGGCAGGAACTAAAAATTAATGCTCCTGTCAAAGAAATGACTGCCCAAAGAATGATTAGTTAAAACAGTGCTATTTCCTATACCCCAAATCCTAAGTAAAAAGATTCCTCAGAGAACTGCAAAACAAGGGAGGCTAAATTATTGTCCTTAGATACCAAGATTAATGACCCAAACCCTCCAAAGTTTAGGAAAGAAGCCAAGTGGAAGAGCTTAAAGTAAAAGCAGGAAGAGAGCAGTGGCCAAATCAGAAGTTTAACAAGGCCTTCCACCTGAACAGAATATAAAAGTGAAAAGATATATAAATGCAAAAGCATGAGAATTTTAATATCATCAAAGAAACTATGTTCTCTATCAGATCCGATGAACTTTTTTTTTTTTTCAGTAATAAACCTTCTATTCCTGGGTACCATATTTTGTCTATTATCCATATGTGGATTACAGCTATAGGAGTGTGACCCCATCTGAGATTTATGGTCATAACTTAAACTACAATTCTGTGCTTTTCTCTAGGCATGTTCTGCTTTTTAGGGAGCAGGAATGGATGAAGACAGCAGGTTGAACCAGGGTTGGGATTCTGCCAGTGAAGATGGAGAGGGCAAGAAAGTAGAAGATATATGCAATGAAGTGAATATCACGACAAACCAAGGAGGCTAAGTTAAAAAAAAGTAGACAAGTAGAAACACAAGGGGACAACCAAGTAATGGTGTCAAATGATTGAAGGTCAAAATGCGAATGAATTGTTAGAACAGGAGTAAATAAACTGATGGATGTAGTCAGAGAATGGGATGATTTAAATCAAGATTTTGGAGGTGGTGAAGGTATTGACGATGATAAGATCTAAATTATTGTCTTGGAACCAAGTATCTGAGTTGGAGTGGAGGGCAGGAGAGCTAGAAAGAAGGAGATCAACAAAGAAGCCAGGTTGTTGAATGAATCAGTGTGCATTTTGCCTGGACATCACTAAGAATGACAATGTGAATGTGTATCAAAGGACAATGGACCTGACACTAAAATCTTCAGTGACCAAAGCCAGATTGATGAGGAGGAAACTACATGACTAACAACATAAGGGACAGGCAGGTAAGTTGAATAGTCTGATGGCAAGGGCTTCACAAGAGCTGACAGGTAAAAATCATTTATGTAAAAAGTTTTCAAATACAAATGCTTTTTAAAACACACATAATAAGTTACTTATGAATTGCGTCTATAGTATAAGCATGGACTGTTAAGTGTACAACAAAATTCATAAGAAGAGAAACAGAACAGAAGTTGAACTAGCACGGTAAACTTCAACTTTTTCACAATATTCTATTAGTTCAATAACAGATGGAAAAAAAGGGACGAAATATTCTACATATGCCTATAGGGAAAACAATCATTATTTACTACTCTTTAGGACTAGCTCTGCCATTTTTTAAATGTCATATTATTTTATATAAAAAGAGATAATTCAATAAAAAGTAACATTTTTTCCAGTTCAACACATTTTTAAGAAGCAGCCTGGCTATTTGTATATTTGGCCATAATCAGGATGCCAACTCTCAATCTGTGGAACAACTGGGACATAGCTGTCTTGAACAGATAAAGCAGCATAATAAATAATATTTAAATTGGTGAATAAAAGAGCTCATCATTGAATTTGCATCTCCTAATAACAAATAAAATACATCAAGTCCTTATATAAAGCTTCTGTGAAAGACCAAATATATGGAAGAACTTTAAACAAGTAGTAAAGTTCTTTTCTGACACAAATGATGTATAAGACATCATTTCTGTCCATTAAAAAGACTGAATACTATTAAGAGAATAATTCAGCTATACTTGAGTAATTAATGAATCAATGAGCAGATAATGAAGATGCATCACTGGAGGACAGTATATATACACTTTAAAATATAATTTGTATTTAGCTTCTAATGATTAATGATTGTAATGAACTTTTTGACATTTTAAAACTGGAAACATTGCCACTTACAAAATCACAAAATCACAAATATCTTTAAAATTCTACAATTTAAAAAAGGAAAACTTGGAAAAGCAGATTACAGAGTACATTTATGATCTTTATTACACATGGATGATTCTAGTATTGACTCAACATACCAAACAAATAAAACTTTCATTTTTCAAACAACATGAACACATTAAGAATATATTTAAATCTCATCTCGGCTTGTACATTAAAAAAGAAAATCAAATAGGAAACTTAAAATTATAAGTACTTTCATTACAGTTCATTTCTAGGCAATACAATTGTACTGTGCACAAACAGAGTTAGGTAATACACTAAGAGTTTGAAGTACAAAGATAATATCTATGCTCACACAGTTGAGAGTATAGAAAAGCCCAGGTTTTACAAATATTTTAAGTTACTGTTTCTCAAAGTGCAGCCCATGAACCAGCAGCATCAGAAGCATCAGAATTGCCCTGCTTGTTAAAAGAATTAATTGCTTGCTAAAGTATATTTCTGTGCTCCATCCAAAAATTATTAGAACAAAATAAGAAGCCACATTACTTGCAAATACCTTTGGTGACTGTTACTTATATAAAAGTTTGAGAATCAATGCCTTAAATGTTAAAAGTAATTACTGCTATGAAATTACAGGTGAAAAGGTGAAAAAGCCATCTCCACTTATTATTATGAAGATTCTGACTTAAAATTGGTTTTTAAAATGATTAGGTTAAAATGCTTTATAGTTCTTTTAAAAATATTTGTATAATGTTTAAACTTTATATTGGGAATCTTCATTAAAATACATCACATCTAAGGAAACAAGATTTAAGCAAACAGACTTACAGTTGGTGATATCAGGTGGTGCATAGCCATCATTCATATACATACTTGTGGGTTTTGCCACTTTCAAAAAAACAAAATCAGATGTGTTCTTTAAGGCAGTTACTGCTTCTTCATGAGTAACTTCTTCTAAACACACAGTATTCACCTAAAAGAAAATCCCAAAAGTTTTACTTCTTCCTTCCCACTTGGAATGTCATTTTTTTCGCCCCTATTGCTCTGGGTATAATCTTCGGTACAATGTTGAATAGGAGTGGTAGTTTGTGTCTTTCTAGGACTTTGCCCATTTCATCTAAGTTACCTAAATGTGTTGGTATAGAGTTATTCATAAATAAAAGTATTCCCTTATGTTCTCTCTTTCATTCCTACTTTTAGAAATTTGAGTCATTTTTTTTTTTCCTGGTCAGTCTAGCTAAAGGTTTGTCAATTTTTTTTTTTTTTTTTTTGCTGTACACGGGCCTCTCACTGTTGTGGCCTCTCCCACTGCAGAGCACAGGCTCCGGACGCGCAGGCTCAGTGGCCATGGCTCACGGGCCCAGCCGCTCCGCGGCATGTGGGATCCTCCCGGACCAGGGCACGAACCCGCATCCCCTGCATCGGCAGGCAGACTCCCAACCACTGCACCACCAGGGAAGCCCAAGGTTTGTCAATTTTGTTGATCTTTTCTAAGACCCAAGTTTTGGTTTTGTTGATCTTCTCTACCAACATAGACAATATGGTTGTCCTATTTCCTATATTGTTAATTTCTGTTCTAATCCTTTCTCTTCTGCTAGCATTAGGTTTAGACTGCTCCTCTTTTTGGTAAACATTTTCTTTTAAAAAGAAATAAAACACTATAAATGTTTCTAGTGTTTTAAATTACAGTGCACTAAACAAATGTTCATTTTAGTATATTTTCCATTTCCCTAATACGTGACTTTATAATCGACTGCAGGAGACTTTTAAATGTTTTGACGAAAACTTCTAAAGGTCACAGAACAATCCTGACTTTCACCACTGATTACTAATAATGCTTTGCAGGATTTCAACTGCATGGTCATTTTTATGGTCCCACCCTACTGTGTACAGTGAGGACTTGCTGCATTTTGAAATACACAACTGTGGTATACTGTTCTTCTGATGGCCTGAAATGAGACATAAGTAACTGTGATGCAAAGAGAGGATTAATAAATGCCACACATTAGAGCTGTCTTCTTGGAAAAGCTCACTCTGGCATGTCCCTCTTGGAACCTGGCCACCACTTTGTGAGAAGCTCAAGTTAGCCATGTGGACAGCCCACTGGAGAACTGAATACCTGGCTAACAGCCCCAGTTGAGTTCCTAGATGACAGCCAAAACCAACCGGTCCACTATATGTGAGCCAACTTGGAGGTGGACCCCTGGCCCTAGTTGAGCCACCCCAGTAGACATTATATGGAATAAAGACAGGCTACCCTGGCCAAACATATCCAAATTGCAGAAGTGTAAGCAAATAAATAATTGTTGTCATTTTAGCCACTAATTTTTGTTTTTTCTTATGCAGCATTAGATAACTGATAAAAGAGCTGACAAGATTTGCTGAGGTGATTCAATGTGGAGTGGGAAAGAAAGAGAATGATCCTAAAGTTTTAGACTTGGGGAAATTAGAAGGATAAAGTTCCCGTTTAATGAGATGTGAAAATTATGCAAAGAGCAGAATTTGGGGGGGCAAGGTGGGGTGGGTTGCCGTGATTTGAAAGTTCATTTTTAGATACAGTTGTACTTCGGTATCTGTGGGGGAATGATTCTATAACCCCACTACCCCCCATCACCCTCCTCGAGGATAAAAAAATTTGCAGATTCTCATGTTCCTTAAGTAAAATGGCGTAGTATTTGCATATAAGCTACGCACACCCTCACCTTATACTTTAAATCATCTTTAGATCACTTATAATACCTAATATAAAATAAATGTCATGTAAATTCAAGTTTTGCTTTTTGGGAACTTTCTGGAATTTTTTTCCACCAAATATTTTCGATCTTCAGTTGGTTGAATCCACAGACGTGGAACCCACGGATACAAAGAGCCAACTGTATATTATATTTGAGATGACTCTTGAGACATAGAGAAGGAGACTGAAGTTCAGAAAACAATACTTATTACTATCATGTACAATAAGACGCAGTAAGTTATTTGACCACCTATCAAAGAGAGAAGAGAATATGTTCAAGTATTGAGTCCTGGATCACTTCAATGTTTAGAAGTTAGGGAGAAGATGCACCGAAAAGGAGAATGAGAAGGAATGGCTGGTGAGCTAAGAGGAATAGCAAGATAGAGGGTGACTATCAGGCGAACTGGAAAGAGTGTTTTAAGAAGGAAGAAGGTATGTCAAATGCCTGATACATCAATTAAGGTGAAAATTAAGAATTGAATAATTTCAGTGGAATTATGGCAACAAAAGCCTCCCTAAACGGTAAATCAGCATGAATTTCTGGCTCCCTACCCCTAAAATTGATTTTGGAAGAAGGATAAAGAAGACACAGTATGTAAGAAATTAAAAATAAAAGTGAGAAACGTAGTGGAGAAAGAAGGTTGTTTGGAAATGGTGTGTGTTGGTGGGGGGTGTATGCAATGATGAGGGAGTGTTGGTTGTAGCTTGGGGCAAAGAGTGGCAAGTCATAGCTGTGAGAGGATAAGTTAGAGAGAAGCAGTTGAAGGACAGTTCCTTCCTCCTCCCTGTCATTAACTCAAAAATAATTAGTTGCTCTTCCTAGCATAACTATTAAAAAAGGGCAAATAAATAAATAGGAGATAGACCAAATCACCACTATACCAGACTTTGTTTGTATGCCTTTTCAGATTCACTTGAGCCTATGTGTCCACTAGGCTTTGGTTGCTTGGTTAGGGGAGAGTCCTAGCTACTGCTACTCTCATATTGTCCCCTAACATTATGAGCTCTTTCAACCTCTTCTGGAGTAAAGGCTGGGCTTGGGTTTGGCTGACGTGTTCCACATAGTGAGAGCTGTAACATATTAGAAGACCACATCTGACCTGTCTAGACCACGAGGCTCTAGCTCTTCTCATGACTTCTGGGTTCAGGGGAAGTGCTGTGCCAGAGTGTGGGAACTGGCTTCCTTAGCATTTGTCCAGAGGGGCTGGGTAACACAGTCGAGAAATCTAGGACAGTTAACCCCCATGGGGTTAGACTCTAACTAACAAGAGACAAGAGACTAAAAGGCGTCAGTAGATAAAATCCTTTCTTTTCCCTGGATGGCTGGATCTAAGGTTTAGCAGTTCCACATTGCCTGCCTGGGAGACTGTCCTACATAACAAGCAATCAGCTACATTTTCTTATGATTTTATAGCCAGTTCAGAAACATAATACATTGTATTGGCTTTCCCTCATTCTCTGCCTCACTTTTCATTTTCACTCACTCTAGCTTCTCTGAAGTTATACCTCCCAATAATACCTTAGCAGAGTAGCTTTTCTTCAGGTTTTGTTTTTCTAGGGAACATGAACTAAGACAGTTATTGATGAAGATTGGATAAATAAATTGTGATACAGTCTACAGTCCCAGAATAGAATATTATGAAGAGGGTAAATGAATAAATCTCAGCTCTAGGCAACAATATGGATAAGTCTCAGTAAAACAATATTGAGTGAGAAAAGTATTAAAAAAGACTATATACAGCACAATAGCCTTTAAAAATTTTCAAAACACACACTACTAAACAAAACATTTAGGAATATGTATGTGCTAAAGCAATCTTTAAAAAACAAAGGAATGAGGAACACAAGTTGTTGATATTCTAGTTCTTGGGTTGGGTAATGACTAGCAGTTTTTACTATATTATAAATAAAATAATTGATTAATTAATTAAAGTAAGAAAGGGAAAAACAAGGTCACACATGAACAAAGGATGATGATGTTATGAACCTAAGGATTATGACTAAACAATTCTGTGCGTCCAAGCCCCTAAACAGAATGAAAGAAAAAGAGAGGGGAGCTAGTAGAGGAAATGGTAGTGGCAAATAAAGAATCATTTTTCAGGTTTTGACTAAAGCAAGACTAGTATTCACTCATGGAAATATCATTTAAACATTTTTGGCACGTAGAAATTCAGTCTGTCAGAAAAAAAAAGACATCAAAGTGATTTTTAAAACAATGGATTTCTTATACTCACTGCTAAAAGTTTATCTCCAATCTGAAGTTTACCATCTTTATGTGCTGCACCTCCTTCAATTATTTTGGTTACATAGATGCTATTATCCCCAGGAATATGTTGATTTCCAACACCTCCTGCAATGCTGAACCCAAGACCTGTATGGAAAACACTAGTTTTAGAATTTCACCAATATATGTAAACTTAAGTCCAAATGACTGAAAACTAGGTGATAACTTCACCAAACTAATGTTTTTTTAAAACAGAAAATTATCTATTTACCTATTTTAAAAATCCTAAGTATTTTGTAATCAGGGGCAATTACATATATAGGTGCTCCTATAGTTACAAATGAGAAACTTTTTACCCCCAGGTTACTTAAAAAAAAAAAAAATTTATTTATTTATTTATTTATTTAATTGGCTGTGCCAGGTCTTAGTTGTGACACACAGGATCTCTGTTGTGCCGTGCGGGATCTTTTAGCTGCGGCATGCAGGCTCCTTTAGTTGTGGCATATGGGATCTAGTTCCCTGACCAGGGATCGAACCCGGCCCCCTGCATTGGGAGCGTGGAGTCTTTAGCTGCTGGACCACCAGGCAAGACCCCCCCACCCCCAACCAGGTTACTTCTTAAAGTGTCTTTGTAAAATGCATTTGTTTATTAGTTCAAAGAGATGGTGTAAAATTGCTTCACTTTTGTTTCCATCATAATTGCACTTCTTACTAACACTTTTAACACTTCCACAAGATTAAAACTGAGAAAAAAAAATTAGTGGTGGGCAGAACCAACAGCTTCAGAAATGCAGATGCTGCTTCTCTTTTCAATATTCTATGAATTAATTTTAAGTAAGGAGCTTCAATAATTCATAAATCCCATAGCTTTGATGCCAAACCTGTAGCTCTCTATGCATTTTTCCATGAAGCCACAAATTAGAATCAATATTTCCATTTATCCTCAATCCCATCCATGTTTTCAAAATTCAGATCACATCCTAACAGTCTTCATTGCAGATGTAACTCCTGATGACATGTTCATAAATATTTTTTTCTTTTAGCCTGTGTATCTGCATTTTATGCACTTAGTAGATTAACGATTACAAGTTAATATCAACACTACACATGACTGCAAAATGTTTGCATAGTATTCTACTTAAGACAAAAATCAGTAGAAATAACACAGAAATTCTAAAAATTCACTAAGTTCTGTAGATTACCAGCATTGTTAATCTTAGAATGTGTGTCATAAATAACTTCATAGTTACATTTCACTTAGAGATTTCTTACTTAATAATTTGTCTTTGTTTGATTTATTTCATACCTTTAGGACCTTTAATGAGCTTTATTTCCATTATTTTTTCTGATACTGGTTTCCGTCTTTTTACGTACAAGCGTACAATAGATCCCGCTTCTTTCAATGCTTCAACTGCTTTGCTATGTGTCACATCACGAACGTCTACTTCATTTACTCGCAATATACAGTCATTGACCCTGAGGAAAAAAAACATTAAAAATTAAATATTAAAATTTTAATATCAATTTTTCTCTTTGCCAATTTTCTTTTCTTGACAAGAGAATTATTTACTGGAATTATTTATAAAAAACTGCATGTTAAATTCCAATGTATCAAAAACTCATATAAATACAAACATTTCCCAAGGGCCAGCAAAGGAAACAGTGCAAATAACAGATCATTATACAAAAATATTAAATAATAACGACAGCTATAATTTTTTTTTTGGGGGGGGCTGTGTCTGGGTCTTCGTTGCTGCACGTGGGCTTTCTCTAGTTGCGACGAATGGGGGCTACTCTTTGTTGCGGTGCATGGGCTGCACATTGCAGTGGCGGTCTCTTGTTGGGGAGCACAGGTTCTAGGCACGTGGGCTTCAGTAGTTGCAGCACATGGGCTCAGTAGTTGTGGAACACGGGCCTTAGAGGGCGTAGGCTTTAGTAGTGGCTGTGCATGGGCTTAGCAGTTGTGGCTCGCAGGCTCTAGAGCGCAGCCTCAGTAGTTGTGGCACATGGGCTTAGCTGCTCTGCAGCATGTGGGATCTTCCCAGACCAGGAAGCGAACCCGTGTCCCCTGCTTTGGCAGGCAGATTCCTAAACACTGTGCCACCAGGGAAGTCCTGACAGCTGTAATTTGTATGATTACGTATAGAAATTAAGATATTTTAGAAAAACAGCAAATATTTATTTAGCACTAACCACATGCTAGGAACTTCTTTTAGTGTTTTAACCCTTACAACAATCTGTAAGGTAGATACATATTTATATCCCCATTTTATAGGTAGAAAAACTGAGGTACAAAGTTTAAATAACTTTCTCAAGGCCACCCTGATAATGACTAACAGAGCAGTGATTCAAACATAAAAAATCTGAGGCTCAGACTGAATAACTAGCTTAAGGTCACAGCAGCAAAATTGAGATTAATTCATTGATTTACCAAAAAATAAACTAATCTCAGTTTCAACTGCATGGTATTCATGTAGAAAAAAAATAAGAAAACAAATTAAAAGATGGTCATCTCAAATTGGGCAGGGATGGGGAACACAACAATTAAAACATTTAAAGTGATCATGATAAACTTCTATATCTAATTAACTTTTTTAGAGAAAATAAATTCTATATCCAAAGACAGTGACACCTCAGAGTTAGTACTATAGGTATGTTCTCCAGTGAAACAAATGGAACATACTAATTTTCACACATGAAGCACAAATAAAAGGCCAATAGCAGGAAGCAGGAAGTAAATATTTACATTTACATGAAAGTCATTATTGATTTCATATTTAATTTCATTAATATACCACTTATCATATCCAGTGAGAAGTTTAGAAACTGAAAAGCTGTATAAGGCATGAACAGCCTTAAAATAAGATACTGTTTTTAACAGACCATATATAATCCTTAGTCCTAAAACTTTAGAAAACCATCACATCACCATGTATAAAAAGCAACAAATAAGGCAACAAGAAAAGTGCCACAGTCTATGGTCTAAGGAAACAACAAAGTATGCTAAAGATATTTTCTGAAATGGAACCTTACATTTAAACAAAAGACCAATATTACTTACATTTATTCAATTTAGAAAATAGATTAATTTATTTAAAGTCTGCATAATCTTTACTACTCTTTGTGGTCTGGGATACCAACTCAGATATATATGATTCCCTGTACCTTAAATAAGCGTATACACGTTTCCCACTCAGAAAATAACACATTTTGTGAATGTATTTGAACATACAATGGGAAATCTATGATTTCTATAAATTTGCTCAGAAATATTTAAACAGTCAAATTTATTATTCAAAATGCTTAACTTCTAAGATAAAACTGAATTCCTAATTGAAAAGAGGGAAAATGCTTAAAGCACAATTATCTCATTCATTCATTTGATATCTGAGCATCTACCTTATGTTAGTTATTATGATAGTGTTCATTTGTATTTATTCATTGTACAGTTGCCTCAAGAAAAAGATACAAAGAGGATTTGGTATCACAACATAAAGTGCAAAACATACCGCAATCTTCCATCTTGGGCAGCTGCTCCCCCTGCAATTATTTTGGTAATGAAAATACTTGAGTCATCTCCAATGTGTGGGTTGTCTGTACCTCCTGCAATGCTGAAACCAAGCCCTGAATTTCCCTGGGGATAGAGGGGAAAAAAATTGACACTGAATAATAATTATCTTTATTGATAGGTTCCCGTCATTATAGGACCTAGAAACTGTACTAACATAAGGAACACACACATAAAGGCATACGTATAGGAAATATGATGATTTTAAATTAAGAAATATAAGGAAAGCTCTTTTTCTCTATAAATTCAGAGGTATTACTGCTGAATATGTGAGGCTGATGATGTACTGAGTACTTTCTGGACTCTGGTCTACGATTCCTTCTTCAAAATTATGTGCAGTTTGTCCTTGGAGAGGTGTCACTATTAGGTCTCTTTCTTTTAGACTGCATCTTGCTCATGTTTGGTAAGGCAAATTGCTCCCAAGAGAAAAACAATGAAGTGATCCTTCTGTTGCTGTTATTTCCGAGTAGGTAATACCAATATATTATTTCATCTTAAATTTTTAAAAAAGGGGTACTGGGTGGTGCTTTTCTTCTGCTAACTTTGCCATCAGCTTATTTTAAAATGACCAAATTGTATGAGCTAAGTAACACAGCCATCATCCTTGATGTGTTTAACCAAGACACCTGACCAGCAAAAGGCAGTTTTTAATACTGAAGTCCAACTGGAGAACTTAACATTGGTGTACTTTCTTGACAGCAGTCAATTTTGCCAAAGTAGCATTACACTTCTTGCTTATTTTATTTATGTACTAGATTTCTGAATAATATTTTCTTTGAAGAAAGGGTTCTGCTACAAAAAGCAAAACTGATCTAAGCAAAGGTATTAAAAGTTTATTTTTGCAAGAATGTTCTAACTTTGGTTTTCAGGCAGCTCAAATAAGTGGGTATATCTGGATCTATTACTAAACTGTTTGTATTAAATAGCTTAGAATTTCACTAGACTATGACATGTCCTAAAATTCTATTTTAATAAAAAAATTTTTTCAGTCTAAACTCTTCAAGAGTTACTAGAGTATCAATAATAGTATCAATAGGTTGTATGGGGCTACCAAGTTACTCAGGTATTCGAGTTCTCGTTTTTACTTGTTTTTTAAAGAATTGAGATATAATTACAAATAACTTTGTGTAAGTTTAAGGTATACAACATATTGATTTGATACATTTATATAGTACAATATGATTACCACCTTAGCTTTATTTAGCTAACACCTGTATGAGGTCACATAACTGCCATTTATTTTTTGTGGTGAGAACATTTAAGATCTAGTCTCTTAGCAATTCTGAAGATTATAATACAGTATTGTTGATTATATTCACTACCTGTGCATTAGATCTCTGGAACTTATTCATCTTCTAGTTGCAAGTTTTTATACTTTAACAACATCTCCCCAATTCCTGGTACATAAGCTCTTTAATCAATGAAAAATACAATGTACAGTTCTGACTAAATAGAGGAATTTAAAAGGTACTGGGAAAAGATGAATAAGATAAAGAGTTAGGACTATATGTCAAGAAATCTCAATAAAGCTGGGAAAAAACCAACAAAATGCCACATTAAAATGTGTACAACACATTAATACTCTATTTACTTGTAAGACTCAGTCATCCATGTCACTTGAACAGGTGGGTCCAAATTCAGGTAAACAGGCAATAAAAATCTATTATCCCTCTGAAGTCTATTTTTATTCAGTTTATTCTGGCTTCAAACATAAACAAATCTAATTACCTAGGATTTTAAATATACAGACATTCAGTTACTTAGAAAATTCACTTATGCAGAGCACTTCATTTCTCAAAAATGCTGGTCAGACAAGGTGGCTCTGCTAAAATACAGTATCAATTAAATGCAGATATTCTTAAGGGGAAAATACATCAAGAAAGTTTACACATCTGAATTGTATCCTTAAATTATTTTCTGACTGGGGGAATGCATAAGAAGTTTTCAATAAGGTCTTTTCCATTAAATCTATGGTTTTTATCTTGCTGGGAAACAAAACTGATACAATGACCATATTACTAGGATATTAAATACTTATTTAAAATAAATATTTTACTATATGAAAGATAAATAATAAAATTAAAAACTGAGAAAAATCTGAGAAACTGTCAGTCTAGAGGAGCACAAGGAGACATCATAACTAAATGTAATGTGGTATTCCAGTTGTGATCCTGGAAGAGAAAAACATAAAAAGTAAGGAAATCCAAATAAAGTAGACTTTAGTTAATAATAATATATCACTATTGGTTCATTAGTTGAAAAAAATGTATTCTAGTAATGAAAAGATGTTAATAATAGGTGAAACTGAGTCCAGGGTAAATGGAAACTCTCTGTACTACTTTTCTGTAAATCTAAAACTATGTTAAATAAAAAGTTTATTTAAAAAAAAAGGTTATTAAAGAAAAGCAACATGTTCTGAAATGCCACGGCTAATTTTATACGTGGACTCATTAAAGAAACTAATATTATATGGTTCTGAAATGTGATCTTCCTTGGATCCTATATGAAAGAGCAGTATATTTAAAGAGTTATTTAAAGCAACAGGTTTATGCATAAAAACTTAAGATAATTAATAGTTTTTACCCTTTCAAGTGTGATTTCTTCATATTCATAATCTGCATCAGTGCCATTAACCTAATGGGGGAAAAAAAGAAGTAGCACAGAAATTGAGGGTGTGAAATTTAAAATGGCAAGACATAATTTTTGCATGATTTCTTAATAAAAACCTGTTAAATATGATAGTAATCAAATAATATAGCTTGATTTTAATAGTTTTAGGGAAGATTTTCAAAGAATGGAAGAATACAAATGTATTAATGAGTTGACACTCATGATATTGTGACTTTCACATACAGAAAGCGTACATTCAGCTTTTAATACTTACTGAACTCTTGACTCTCTTCTCTGCCTTGATCCACACATCTAATCAGCTGCCAATTCTTACTGACAAATATTTCATTTCTTCCTAAAACCATCACCCCTTCATTTTCATTGCTATTACCTTGCTTCAAAAGGTACCTTGCTTTGTTAACTCATCTGGACTACTGCAAGTGTAATCTACCCAATCTCTTAGATTACTGTTCTCCATTGCTCAAATCATTCTAATGTGTTTTAGTTACACAGATGGATCTTTATGGAGCCCATGTATAACATACTTGCTCCAAAATTCTCAAAAACTCTCATACAAGGCTCTGTATGAACTGACCCCAATCTATCACTCAACTTCATTCTAACATGTTTCTCACCTGTTCATGAGCCTTATATACCATCACACTTGAATGACTTGCTCCTTCCTTTACATATCCTGCAATTTCCTCCCTCCACATCTGTTACTTTATTGCTTCCTCTGTCAAATTTCAGTTACATATTTCATGTCCAACTTTGATTCACCATTCACAATCTTGCTTACACCATACAGACCAAGCACTTTCTCTCATTCCTTCTAATTTATTCCATGTCTCCTCCTGGAAGAAGTAATTCCCATAGCAAAGGCCACTGGTGAAGGCTGAATAGTGCTTGGAATCACATTAACTGGGATTCAAATCATTGCTTTAACATTTCTGGTGACACGAAGCTGGGCAAAATACCCAAACTAATAAGTCAAACAGGGATTGTGATAAACTTCATCTCTAGATGCATCCCATCCTTCCATCCCAAGTGCTCTTCTGCAATATGATTGAACCATCCTACCATCAAGAGATGTTATCTACTTCCCCTTCCCTTGGATCTAGGCAGGCTCTAGATGACCTCTGTTAAAAAGAATGTGGCACAAATGCTTTGTGGTTTTTGAATCTAGGTCATGTGATGCCTTGTAGTGTTTGCCTTTGTCTTAGAATGCACATTCTTAGAATCCAGAAGCTATAATGTGAGGAAGCTCAAAGATCCTATGAAGAGATTGAAATGAAGGCGCATCAAGACCCCTGGCCAAAAGCCCCAGCTGCACCTCTAACCAGCAACTAGCACTAACTGCCAGCCACGGTCAATGAGGCTACTTTGGATCTTCCAGTCTTTTCCAGTGCCCCAGCCAAGACCGTGTAAAACAGAACTATCCAGTTAACCCAGAAAATCATGAGAAATAATGAATTATTTTTAAAGCCACAAAGTTTCAGGGTGGTTTGTTATACAGCAATAAAATAATGAAACAACAGAATAATGAAATCCATGTAAGGTAGTCTGTTTTCTTCACCATACTATAAGAAGCAACCCCTAATTCAGGTCCAATGCAGGAGCTAGGGGTTTTTTTCCTGAGGATTTTTGAAACTCATCTCTACTACTTTTTTGGGTTCTTAATTCTTATGGTTCTAATGGATACAAACCCAAATGCTACTTTGTTTCACCTTCTTTTTCAACTGAAGATATTTTCTTCTTGTTTTTGAAATTATGTTATACATATGTGTGTATACACACACATATACACATATATACAAACATATATACATACACACAATATATATGTATATATATATATATAAATCTATGATTTATATGCCTATGGAGTACAGGAGGAGGGTTATACATATGCATATCCTGCCAACTTGACTGGAAGTTCTTTTTTTTTTTTTTTGCATACGTGGGCCTCTCACTGTTGTGGTCTCTCCCGTTGCGGAGCACAGGCTCCGGACACGCAGGCCCAGTGGCCATGGCCCACGGGCCCAGCCGCTCCGCGGCATGTGGGATCCTCCTGGACCGGAGCACGAATCCGCATCCCCCGCATCAGCAGGTGGACCCTCAACCACTGCAGCACCAGGGAAGCCCTGGAAGTTCTTTTTTATGAGTAAAAATAAAATCTGTATCTGCAGCTATACCACTCTTCTTATTCTAAAGGTTATTTGTATCATCTATATTTTTTCATGCTCAGACTTGCTAAAGGTCTATCAGTCTTTATCAAAGAAGTACTTTTAACATCACTGATTTATTACATTCTATGCTATTACATTCTGCTTTTATTTTTTATCAATTCTTTACTCTTTCCTTAGGCCCTTTTTAAAGCTTCTTGAGTTGAATGCGCAATTCATTTATGCTTATTACTTTTTCTATTTTTAGAAACACCCATTAAAGTTAATAAATTTTCCTTGGCATATGGCTTTGGCCAAATCCCCAAACTGCTACATTGGGCTCTATTTTTGTCCATTTGTTCATTTCCTAAATAGCCTGAAATTTTATTCTACAAAACATTTCCAAGTCAGTATACTTATACAGTCCTTTTGGTGTTAATATGTAATATAGTATAAATTTTTGTGCTGTGAGCTTATGGACTTCTGATTTAAGGTATTTGAGATTTTCACCATTAAGCCTTCTCAAAAGGTAGGTACTCCAAGCTCGACCCACCACCAGTCCCTCCCATCAGGAAACCTGCACAAGCCTCTCAGATAGCCTCATCCACCAGAGGACAGACAGCAGAAGCAAGAAGAACTATGATCCTGCAGCCTGTGGAACAGAAACCATATTCACAGAAAGATAGACAAGATGAAAAGGCAGAGGGCTATGTACCAGATGAAGGAACAAGATAAAACCCCAGAAAAACAACTAAATGAAGTGGAGATATGCAACCTTCCAGAAAAAGAATTCATAATAATGACAGTGAAGATGATCCAGGACCTCGGAAAAACAATGGAGGCAAAGATCGAGAAGATGCAAGAAATGTTTAACAAAGACCTAGAAGAATTAAAGAACAAACAGAGATGAACAATACAGTAACTGAAACGAAAACTACACTAGAGGAATCAGTAGCAGAATAAGTGAGGCAGAAGAATGGATAAGTGAACTGGAAGACAGAATGGTGGAATTCACTGCGGCAGAACAAAGAAAAAAGGATAAAAAGAAATGAAGACAGCCTAAGAGACCTCTGGGACAACATTAAACGCAACAACATTCGCATTACAGGGGTCCCAGAAGGAGAAGAGAGAGAGAAAGGAACCAAGAAAATATTTGAAGAGATTATAGTCGAAAACTTCCCTAACATGGGAAAGGAAATAGCCACCCAAGTCCAGGAAGCACAGCGAGTCCCAGGCAGGGTAAACCCAAGGAGAAACACGCCAAGACACACAGTAATCAAACTGACAAAAATTAAAGACAAAGAAAAATTATTGAAAGCAGCAAGGGAAAAATGACAAATAACATACAAGGGAACTCCCATAAGGTTAACAGCTGATTTCTCAGCAGAAACTCTACAAGCCAGAAGGGAGTGGCATGATATACTTAAAGTGATGAAAGGGAAGAACCTACAACCAAGATTACACTACCTGGCAAGAACCTCATTCAGATTCAATGGAGAAATCAAAAGCTTAACATACAAGCAAAAGCTAAGAGAATTCAGCACCACCAAACCAGCTCTGCAAAAAATGCTAAAGGAACTTCTCTAAGTGGGAAACACAAGAGAAGAAAAGGACCTACAAAAACAAACCAAAACAATTAAGAAAATGGTCATAGGAACATACATATCCATAATTACCTTAAATGTGAATGGATTAAATGCTCCAACCAAAAGACACAGGCTCACTGAATGGATACAAAAAACAAGACCCGTATATATGCTGTCTACAAGAGACCCACTTCAGACCTAGGGACACATACAGACTGAAAGTGAGGGCATGGAAAAAGATATTCCATGCAAATGGAAATCAAAAGAAAGCTGGAGTAGCAATACTCATATCAGACAAAATAGACTTTAAAGTAAAGAGTGTTACAAGAGACAAGGAAGGACACTACATAATGAACAAGGGATCAATCCAAGAAGAAGATATAACAATTATAAATATATATGCACCCAACATAGGAGCACCTCAATACATAAGGCAACTGCTAACAGCTGTAAAAGAGGAAATCAACAGTACACAATAATAGTGGGGGACTTTAACACCTCACTTACACCAATGGACAGATCATCCAAAATCAAAATAAATAAGGAAAGAGAAGCTTTAAATGACACAATAAATCAGATAGATTTAATTGATATTTATAGGACACTGCATCCAAAAACAGCAGATTACACTTTCTTCTCAAGTGCGCACGGAACATTCTCCAGGATAGATCACCTCTTGGGTCACAAATCAAGCCTCAGTAAATTTAAGAAAATTGAAATCATATCAAGCATCTTTTCTGATGACAACGCTATGAGATTAGAAATGAATTACAGGGGAAAAAAATGTAAAAAAACAAAAACACATGGAGGCTAAAAACTACATTACTAAATAACCAAGAGATCACTGAAGAAATCAAAGAGGAAATCAAAAAATACCTAGAGACAATGACAATGAAAACATGATGATCCAAAACCTATGGGATACAGCAAAAGCAGTTCTAAGAGGTAAGTTTACAGCTATACAAGCCTACCTCAAGAAACAAGAAAAATCTCAAATAAATAATCTAACCTTACACCTAAAGGAACTAGAGAAAGAACAAACAAAACCCAAAGTTAGCAGAAGGAAAGAAATCATAAAGATCAGAGCAGAAGTAAATGAAATAGAAACAAAGAAGACAATAGCAAAGATCAATAAAACTAAAAGCTGGTTCTTTGAGAAGATAAACTAAATTGATAAACCATTAGCCAGACTCATCAAGAAAAAGAGGGAGAGGACTCATATCAATAAAATTAGAATTGAAAAAGAAGTTACCACAGACACCACAGAAATACAAAGCATCCTAAGAGACTACTACAAGCAACTCTATGCCAACAAAATGGACAACCTGGAAAAAATGGACAAATTCTTAGAAAGGTATAACCTTCCAAGACTGAACCAGGAAGAAACAGAAAATATGAACAGACCAATCACAAGTAATGAAATTGAAACTGTGATTAAAAATCTTCCAACAAACAAAAGTCCAGGACCGGATGGCTTCACAGGTGAATTCTATCAAACATTTACAGAAGAGCTAACACCCATCCTTCTCAAACTCTTCCAAAAAAATGGAGGAAGGAACACTCCCAAACTCATTCTGTGAGGCCACCATCACCCTGATACCAAACCAGACAAAGATATTACAAAAAAGGAAAATTACAGACCAATATCACTCATGAATATAGATGCAAAAATCCTCAACAAAATACTAGCAAACAGAATCCAATGACACATTAAGAGGATCATAGACCATGATCAGGTGGGATTTATCCCAGGGATGCAAGGATTCCTCAGTATACGTAAATCAATCGATCTGATACACCATATTAACAAATTGAAGAAGAAAAACCATATGATCATCTCAATAGATGCAGAGAAAGCTTTTGACAAAATTCAACACCCATTTATGATGAAAACTCTCCAGAAAGTGGGCATAGAGGGAACATACCTGAACATAATAAAGACCATATATGACAAACCCACAGCAAACATCATTCTCAATGGTGAAAAACTGAAAGCATTTCCTCTAAGATCAGGAACAACACAAGGATGTCCACTCTCACCACTATTACTCAACATAGTTTTGGAAGTCCTAGCCACAGCAATCAGAGAAGAAAAAGAAATAAAAGGAATACAAATTGGAAAAGAAGTAAAACTGTCACTGTTTGCAGATGACATGATACTATACATAGAGAATCCTAAAGATGCCACCAGAAAACTACTAGAGCTAATCAATGACTTTGGTGAAGTTGCAGGATACAAAATTAATGCACAGAAATCTCTTGCATTCCTATACACTAATGATGAAATATCCAAAAGAGAAATTAAGGAAACACTCCCATTTACCATTGCAACAAAAAGAATAAAATACCTAGGGATAAACCTTCGTAGGGAGACAAAAGACCTGTATGCAGAAAACTATAAGACACTGATGAAAGAAATTAAAGATGACACCAACAGATGGAGAGATATACCAGGTTCTTGGATTGGAAGAATCAATACTGTGAAAATGACTACACTACCCAAAGCAATCTACAGATTCAATGCAATCCCTATCAAATTACCAATGGCAATTTTAATGGAACTAGAACAAAAAAATCTTAAAATGTGTATGGAGACACAAAAGACCCTGAATAGCCAAAGGAATCTTGAGGGAAAAAAACGTAGCTGCAGGAATCAGACTCCCTGACTTCAGACTATACTACAAAGCTACAGTAATCAAGACAATATGGTACTGGCACAAAAACAGAAACACAGATCAATGGAACATGATAGAAAGTCCAGAGGTAAACCCACGCACCTATGGTCAACTAATCTATGACGGGGCAAGGATATACAATGGAGAAAAGACAGTCTCTTCAATAAGTGGTGCTGGGAAAACTGGACAGCTACATGTAAAAGAATGAAATTAGAACACTCTCTAACACCATTCACAAAAATAAACTCAAAATGGATAAGAGACCTAAAGGTAAGACCAGACACTATAAAAGTCTTAGAGGAAAACATAGGAAGAACACTCTCTGACATAAATCACAGCAAGAATTTTTTGATCCACCTCCTAGAGTAATAGAAATAAAAACAAAAATAAAGAAATGGGACCTAATGAAACTTAAAAGTTTTGCACGGCAAAGGAAACCATAAAACAAGATGAAAAGACAACCCTCAGAATGGGAAAAAATATTTGCAAATGAATCAATGGAGACAGGATTAATCTCCAAAACATATAAACAGCTCATGCAGCTCGATATTAAAAAACAAACAACCCAATCCAAAAATGGGCAGAAGACCTAAATAGACATTTCTCCAAAGAAGACATACAGATGGCCAAGAAGCACATGAAAAGCTGCTCAACATCACTAATTATTAGAGAAATGCAAATCGAAACTACAATGAGGTATCAGCTCACACCAGTTAGAGGGCTTCATCAGAAAATCTACAAGCAACAAATGCTGGAAAAGGTGTGGAGAAAAGGGAACCCTCTTGCACTCTTGGTGGGAATGTAAGCTGATACAGCCACCATGGAGAACAGTATGGAAGTTCCTTAAAAAACTAAAAATAGAATTATCATATGATCCAGCAATCCCACTACTGGGCATATACCCAGAGAAAACCACAATTTAAAAAGACACACGCAGCCCAATGTTCACTGCAGCACTCTTTACAACAGCCAGGTCATGGAAGCAACCTAAATGCCCATCAACAGACGAATGGATAAGGAAGATGTGGCACATATATACAATGGAACATTACTCAGCCATAAAAAGGAATGAAATTGGGTCATTTGTTGAGACGTGGATGGATCTATAGACTGTCATACAGAGTGAAGTAAGTCAGAAAGAGAAAAATAAATATCGTATATTAACGCACATATGTGGAGCCTCGAAAAATGGTACAGATGAACCAGTTTTCAGGGCAGAAACTGAGACACAGATGTAGAGAACAAACGAGTGGACACCAAGAAGGGAAAGCTGCGGGGGGCTGGGGGTGGTGTTGTGATGAATTGGGAGATTGGAATTGACATGTATACACTGATGTGTATACAAACTGATGACTAATAAGAACCTGCTGTATTAAAAAAAAAAAAAAAGGTAGGTACTTAGTAAACATCCTTGACACTTCACTTAATGCCAAGTCATGATGTATTGATATCTGGTGAGGATTCCCGGTAGCACAGAGTAATTTAACAAAGGTGAAAAGTGAGAAGGCCATATGAACCCCAGATGACTTTATTCCTATATGCTTAATAACTTGAAACTGTCTGATAATTTCATGTATAGAGACAATTCAATAACATCATTAAACACATTCAAACTGGGCTTCTAAATGCCAAGAACACATTATCAAAACCACAATTACTCTACAAGTACCACTATTAACAGTAAATGTACAAAAATATAATGTTGGTGTAATATTTTCAAAAGCTATATGGTTTCCAGCAAAACTACAAAATGGTTGATTTGCTTGGTTTTCTTTCTATAATAGCTTTACAAAATGTGGCTTCCAACAGGAAAGAAATACTTGGCTAATGGGTTTATCACTCTCAATTAACAGGATAACGTGAGAGGTAAGCTGTGTATAAAATGAGAGAAGAGAGGTCAATCTTTAGACAACGTAGTATTTTACTGACAAAATATTTTTCCCCCTTAAAAATAGAAAAGAATAGATTTAGAATACTTCTTGAGAACTGTCATTTTAGTACTTCCTAGGTTTTGAATTTAGTCCTATTAACAAAATGGGATTGTGTATCAGGGGTGGGGGGGAAAGCTGGAGAAGAAACTAGAAGTGGATTGGAGCCTGATTGTGAAAGGTCTTGACTGCTTCCCTGATGAATGAGAAATATTCTTGAAAGTTTTGGAGCATCAAGTAGGTTTAATAGATTTTCCAGAAAAAGAACTGTGGCAGTATGTAACAGAAATGGAGAGAAATTGGAGAAAAGTAAATTGATAAAGAAGTTATGGCAATAATTTGGGTAAAAGGAAGAAATTCCAGAGACACTTAAGAATTGGTAAATTTCTAAATATTAAAAAAAATCTTAATATTAATGGGGAAAAAGTCCCATAAAGTCATAACTAAGAACAACTACTGTATAATAAACCTGACCAGGAAAAAAAATCAGATTATATAACATATAGCAAAGATGAGTTGTACTCCACTGATCTAATATGGTTTGGGACAAGAACTATGCTGCTTTAATTAAACAGTGTTTTATTATCTGCAGGGAAATCCCCCCAAATTACTTTTATTTAAAATTTTACTTTGTTATTTTGAGTTTTTAACTTTGCTATATCAACACTGTCCAAAAGAAGTTTCTGTGATGATGGAAGTGTAAAATAATCTGCCTTTTCCAATACAGGAGTTACTTACCCACACATGGTTACTAAGTGCTTGAAATGTGACTACTGAGACAGAGAAACTATATTTTAAATATTATTGAATTTTGATCAATATAAATTAAATACCAACACATGGCCAGTGGCTTACTATTTTGGAAGATGCAGCTCTAGATGAATCATTAAGTCTAACTCCATCCCTCCAAACCACACGTACATATTCTCTTTTTTCTCTCCTCCTTTTAAGTATTAATATCAATTAATACTTAAAACTGAGTATAATACATCATACTTAATGGTAAAAGACTGAAAGCTTTCTCCCAAGGATCAGGAACAAAACAAGAATGTTTGCTCTGCAACTTCTATAAAACATTTTAAGGGAGGTTCTAGCCATGGCAATTAGGCAAGAAAAATAAATAAAAGGCATCTTCATTGGAAAGGAAGAAGTAAAACTATCTCTGTAGATGACATGATCTTATATAGAAAGTCCAAAGGAATCTACATGAAAAAACCATAAATGAGTTCAGTAACATTGCAGGTAGAAGATCAATACCCCCAAATCCATTATATTCCCATGTTAGCAATGAAAAATCCATAAATGAAATTAAGAAAACAATTTCATTTATAATAGCATTAAAAGAATAAAAATACACAGGAATAAATTTAACAAAAGAAGTGGAAGACATGTACACTGAAAATTATAAAACATTGGTAACAAAATTAAAGATGTAAGTGAATGGAAAGACAGTCTGTGTTCATGGACTGAGAGACATAATGTTGATAAAATGACAATAATCCCCAGATACTTGTGTGCCCATGTTTACCACAGCATTATTCACAACAGGCAAAAGGTGGAAACAACCCAAGAGTCCATCAAGAGAAGGATGAATAAACAAAACGTGGTGTGTGTGTGTGTGTGTGTGTGTGTGTGTGTGTATAAAATGAAAAATAATTCAGCCATAAAAAGGAATGACATTCTGACACATGCTACAACACAGATGAACCTTGAAAACATTATGCTAAGTGAAAGCAGCCAGATACAAAAGGCCACATATTGTATGATTCTATTTATATGAACAGTCCAGAAAAGACAAAGCCATAGTGACAGAAAATAGATTAGTGGTTGCCAGGGGCTGAGGTAAGGGCAGAATGGGGAGTGATTGCTAACAGGTACAGGGTTTCCTTACAAGCTGATGAAAATGTTCTGGAATTTGAAAGTGGTGGTGACGGCACAACATTGTGAATAGACTAAAACCACTGCATCGTATACCTTAAAAAGGTAGATTTTGTGTTACGTGTCTCAACGTAAAATTTTTTAAGGTGAAAAAGTTGAAAAAGGTGAGATATAACATAAATTCAAGTTGAAACAATGAGTTAATACATTTTAAACATTATGCTAACAAAAGATCAAAAAGTTTATTAACACACCATGCTAGTGACAGTATGGGGTAAAAACAGTAGTAATTTTTGTTGAAGTATAAATGGATATAACTCTGTGAAGTACAATTTGGCAATAATGATCAAATCTAAAAATTGACACACCCTTTGAGCAATCTATCAATATATAAATATACTCTGATTATATAATTGCATATAAACACAAAAATATCTATACAAAAATTATCAGTGGGGCATTGATTTTTATATGGTAAAAGTTTGAAAACAACACATATATGCTTGTACATGCACAGAATGTTTACAGAAGGATATATATATTATATATATATATATAAATTACTTAATTTTAGAAAGCATGGTGACAACAATCAGGAAAAAAAGTGTTATAAAGCAATAGTTGCAAGTCTTCTTATTTTTATTCATCAATACATAGCTGGTATTAAACGATCAGGACTTAACAAAGGAATAACAAATAAGTTTAAAAACCATTCTGGAATATATTTTAAATTTCAGGATTAAATTAAAAACCTACAAAGAATAGTTATTAAACATTTTACACAGTGTTCTTCAAGTATGATAAAGTACCACACTCTGAAAAATCTTGCTTAAAGAATTGGAATTTATCTCATATCCTTATGTACAGAAAAGGTTTAATAAAGCACGCCCAAGGGTGTTATCACTAGAAGGCTCTTAGCAGGTATTTGAGAAATTGATTTTGGGTGTGTTCCCACCATTCCCTAAATGAAAGGGTTGCTTACTGTGGCTAGACTTTGCAAAGACAATGCATTTTATGCTGAACGCCTGTTTTCCTTCTGGGAGCTTGGAAATTTGGTATGCGCTGGACAAAGGGTGCCTATGTGATCATCACCAATAAATAACTTTGTGCTGTGTCCATAATGGGCTTCCCTGGGCAGAAAAACTGCATACGTGTTGCTACATTTTCACTGCTAGGTGAAAAGAGTGCTCTGTGGACCCCTCTGGGGAGGAAGAAAGTAGAAGGAAATCTAAACATGGACTCTTCTAGGCATACAGCCTTATAATCTGACTGTAGATCCTGACTTATCACATAGCTGTAATAAATCTTAGCCATAAGTACAACATGCTGAGTCTTGTGAATCCTTCTAGCAAATTTCTCACCGTGGGTAGTGAATGGTTTTCAAGACTCCCAACATACCCTGCTTTAGCAGGAAAAGTATTTTTTGAATAATATGTCATACAAACTTAAAATTAATACAACTTTTACTCTAAGTTTGCTGCTTGTATGCTAATCCTGCTTTTAATTTGTTGACATTTCCCCTAAAATGCATGTGTATTTATTTTCTTTGTTGATATCATTTTCTCTGTTAGTTCTTACATATTAACCTTTCAGTTGAAAGGGTTTTAAAATAAAAATAATTAATCACTGATTCTGTCCTTAAGCAAAACATAAGTCAACAAAAAGAACAAGTGAGGGAGAAAGAAATGTGAAGAAGAAAATATTGACAAAAGTACAAACAAAATTCTGCTTAAGTATTCTTTATCCATGTGAAAGGTGACATTGACTGAAAAGAGTATTTTTGGTTTGTATTATTATTTGAAGTTTTCAAAAATTCCCCCAAATTTGATATACCCATATAAACAGAAGATAAAGCCAAATATAATGTTTTAAAGTATAGACTGAAATCAACTATAGTTAAAAAATGGGAGAAAAAGATTTTTACAATCTATTAAATTATGCACCATTTGCTGTTTTTAAAATGTGCGAGCACAACTTCTACTTAAACATCTCTGAAGATATTTTAGTTGGGGTGAAAAATGTTAGATTCTGCTGTTCTGGCTATTTATCTTTAGGAGAAAGAAGGCTTTTTAACAAAAGAAGTTTAGAGAGAAGCACTAATCAATTTAAAGTTATAAAGTTATAACTAATTATTTTAATATGTGAACACCTATAAACCTGGTCACTAAAAATCTAGTCACTCAATTAGACTTCAAAAATGACTCTTTGAATATATGGCATTGTGTAAATGACCATTGGTCAGATAGCGAAAGTTATTCATTTTAATTTAAAAATAAAATTTCTCATTTCAACATTTCTGCTTTGCAAGAGTATAGAAAAAGAACAACCAAAAAAGGATGGTACTGCTTCATTTACTTTAACAATTACAGCTTAGTAACAGAACACTGTAAGTACAATGTATTAGAGAAAATAATGCTGTGAGTTTTGTATATCAAAACCTACAAAAGGGAAAACAGAATTATTTAAATATGGCAATGAATGGAACTTACATAAGTTGATGTTTCCAAGCTATCTGTGTTGACCAGTACTGGAGGAGGATTTGCCTTAGAGAAAGAATTGTAAATGTATTAGGCTTAACAGGAAAATTGACACATTACATAATAATGTTCACAAATGTTAGAAGTATATAAGAGATTTCCTATTTCTTTAAGTATAATTTTATATGAACTTTTCATACGTTAAACTATGTATCCAGTTTCTAGCACCAATGGAAAGATTTAGGTATAGGCAGTTGTTATATTTGCTTTTGAGAAATAAGTTCTTATTTCTGCTAAAACAGACACAATTTTCTTAAGATTTGCAAAGAAGTTCACCAGCCTTCTCAAAAAATCCACAAATATTCTCTAGCGTAACAAACAACTCTTCCCAAATTGGTTAGAGATCATTTGCTTTTCTAGTCTCAAGGATCCCATGAAGATTCCAATCATTTTATCACCCAGAAAAAAAATTCTGTCCCACACTGAACTGTGTTTAAATACTGGAATTAAAAAAAAAAGCCATACAAAGAAATCAATCGCAAACTTTTAGAATACTGGAAACACACTCAACGTAAAAGCCCTCAATTGTTATCAACTGCAATTACTGCTTTCCATGTGTTATTCTAGACCACTCACAGAATAACTAGTGGTCAAAAAACCCACAAAAAAACAAAAACAAAAAAGCCAAGTAGAATAATAACATAGGTCTAATTAAGTTTGGAATGAAAAAAGCTTGGCTTTCTGCTTAAGTTGAAAAGTGTTTATTATGTAGGTGCAATAAAATTTAAAGAATAAAATGCAATTAATACCAAATGAAAAACAGACCAGAATATACTAGAAAACTGATGTGATTCCTCTTAAAATTATCTTTCTTCTGCATATTTAAGAGTATAAAATTACCAAGTCAAATGACATCTTCAGAGAATCAAAAAGATGACTATCCTTTAAATAAATTTTAAGAGATGTGTTTAAATATTAACAGTTCTTCTACTCTAATTAAAGAATTACACAAAAAGGTTGTATGAAAGAAACGTAATACACAAAATAACCGTTTTCTTCCAAGTGTATGGGCTTTTCTAAAAGGTGAATGAATATTCAGAGTTCAAATGTTTTACATTATTTTCAGCGAAGTACTAGATCTGGATGATCATACGATAAAATGCTTAAAGACAACACCACTGCATGCTTAAACAATTGTACAGTATGCGTCTCAGCTACATAAAGCAGCAAGTTAAAAATGAGTAGGGACAAGGATTTACTGTACAGCACAGGGAACTATATTCAATATCTTGTAATAACCTATAATGGAAAATAATCTGAAAAAATGTATATAACTGAATCACTTCGCTGTACACCTGAAACAATAAAAAGTACCCTGAAAAAAACAAACAAACAAAATGAGTAGGGAATACTTTATTAAATATAAACATGATACTAACTACTTTATGTGTAGTCCTACCTTTGACTATAATAGTCTGTTTTCGAATGATTCAGTGAAAAGCAAACCTAATAGGTAAAAATACTATTTGTGAGAATGGTATTTAAGCAAAGCAAGTCAATTAACAGACATTTGAGATTTTATGAACATCTGAAATTATTCATTTCCCAATGACTACTGAGACTTCTCAAATTGATATTTTAATTCATTAAAAAATTAATGGTACTTCACCTTTTTTTGCTTATGAAATTACAGAAGAGGACAAGAAAGAACAAGGCTATTTAAAGTTATAAAACAAGTTACATTCTTCAAAAATTATGGCAAGAAAACCATTTGGTTCTCTCTGCTCATTTATTACCAAAAATATAGTGGAAAAAGTTGTTTATTACCAAAATCTAACTTATACAAAAATTATCACAACACTAGCTGTTCATGATCACCAACTCATCATCACTGTAGATAATTTATCTTTTCATTCTAGTCATATAAAAAGTCTAACTGATATTGAAATACATACAAACCAAACTATATGAAGGGTTAAATTTACTTCAAAATAAAATAATGACAATGAGAGATCAGGAGAAGGAGGGGCTATGGATCATATAAGAGTACATGAACTGAGGACTGTTGTAGTTGGGTGATGAGTATACATGGGAGTTCACTGTACTACTCCCTTTGTGTCTGAGCATTTTTGAAGTTTTTCATAATATACAGCAAAACAATTCTATTGAGTCAAGTACTCAGTTTGTAAGAGGTTAATAACTAATATAGTTGTAAAATATTATAGGTTAGAGTTGCTATTAAGATATTAGCATTCCCATCATAAAATTAATTTCAATTTTAAAGTTCAGTTCTGAATAAAGAATAATACAGACTAGTAAAAATAATTTGTAATTCTGACTTAATGAATATGATTAGATAATTAATATATGCATAATGTTTATTTGTAGATGTATCTTAGAATTAATATGAGTGAATGATCACACCTGAAGGGAAAGTGTGGGAATAAAGGACTTGAAACTGAACAAAACCTGGGAATGTTCACAATGAGGATTAAGCAAGAATTTCATTCAAAACTAATGTCAAGACAAGACAACCTAGCAATTTGAAAAAGACATATCACAAAATATAGTCTAAAATAAGAGCCTACGTAAATGACGCTCAAGAGGCATGATTTGACGGCCTCAAGTTTTAGCCGCCTAAAATAATGATAAAAATATTTAAGACTGTGTTAGCAGGTAGAGAATTAAAACATTACCTTAAAATTTACCCTTACTAACTTGAGATTTTCTAAATTCTTATATTACAGAATACAGAAATGGTATCTGACAAAGTAGTACTCCATTCCTCTCAAATTTGGAAGTGGTGGGAATGAGGTAGCACAATGGGCTTGGAGGGTATGATATACAACTCAGAAAGACATAATAACCTAGCGCCAAAGCCAGAACAGGTACTTCTGAAGCAAGAGATAGAGAAAAATTTGGCCATGGAATTTGCTACTTTCAGATAGCTAAAGTAGAGAGCACTAAAATAAAAAACAGTAGCAAATCTGGACAGTTTAAGACCTCAGGATCTGTATCTAGGACAGGGGATAGCAGAATAGGTAACAGGGAATTATCAGCTTTGCTTAGGGAGGAAATCAAACAACAGCATAATCTATGTGAAAGTTAGATTATTCAAATAATCTATGTGAAAGTTATTTCAAATGAAGGAAAAAAAACCCTTCCCTGCACCTCACCTTTAAGTGACACTTATCAAAAGATATGGTTCTAGATCTCTCTCTACCCTCACTCTACCATTCAACGACTTTGAATATACAGATAAATCACAAGTATTATTGAAACTTATTTTTTTACACCTGTAAAGCGATATACCTTTACTCAAGAGGACTGTGTGAGGACCTAGTGAAGTAATATAAAAAAAAATGTGTTGTAAACCACAGAAACCTATTGCTAATCCATTATTATTTACTAATAATATATACCATTGTGTATGTTTCAACTTAGACAATAATGAAGTCCTATATTCACTTAGAAATGGGGGGTGATTAGTAAGGGGGCAGGGATATACCAGAAAGAGAAACTTAACAAACCCCTAAAGAATATGACCCATGAATTAATAACAAGACTTAAGAAACGTAATTTTGCTCATCCAACTTTTACTATTTTATTTCATTATTAAAGGGCCTCATAGGGTCTACTGCTGTTAACACACTGCAGCATCCTTATACAATTTCAGAGCATAATATTACAGCTTAAAAATTCTGTGTTAAAATAATTCTAAGATCCAGTTATTTAAAAACAGGCCAAAATTAGGAGTTTAGAAAATGCTTTTATGCTGTATACTATATTTCTCCTTCTTAGCATGTATCAAAGTTTCATTGTATTATTATTGGCTTAGTGTCTCTTTCTCCCCTACTAAATTATAAACAAATGTTTTTCAAACACAGAACTCCCAAACCCCAGAGAATACATCTTGGATTCTAATTTGAGACACACTGCATTAAAAGTTAAGTGCTGTCACTTCAGTGATCACTGTAAGTTAAAGTGATTGTAAAAACAAATAGGGTGAATTCTGGGAAGATGGCAACACAAGAAGTCCCACAATTTTGTCTCTCCACCTAGATAACAACTGCACTGGCAAAAACGCAACTGCCAGTGTGATGTAACTATTTTGGAATTCTAGTCTATTGAAGGCTTACAACTCCCAGGGGAAGTATTAGATGGCAAACTGTGGTTAATCCAGTAAATTTCAGTTCTTAGCACAGTAGCAGCTACCCAACTCCCACCCCTCTTAAGTGTTCCTAGAGCAGCTGGCACAAACCAGGGTGGAGTGGGGATGGGGGTGGGCAGCAAAAAACACCCTGTTCTCCAAACATAGGGAATCTGTGCTCTTACTGCTGTTTCTGATCATGAAGGTGCAAAGAGGCAGTGGCCATTGTTGCTGAACCTCCTCCAATTGATATAAATCTCTCCCTCTCTGACTGAAGTGACTCCCAGGAGATTTAAAGGGCAAGTGTCTCCTCCCACCATTTCATTTTCCTCTTTTTCCCCTTCTGAAAAGGGGAAAAGCCAGACATTGAAGATTAGAATATTCAAAAGCAACCACATATATGAGGGAAATTAGAAAATCACTGCGTATACCTGGGGAAGGTACAGGCATAGAAAAAATCTGCGAAGATCTGAAAGTTATACCATAGGCTGATTTTTAGCACAGAGATAGCCTACAGAAATCAAAAAAACAAAACACCCAGCAAACCCTAGGAAAGGGGAGAATCAGGTTTCCAGAGAAATCATAAGATTCAAACGTCCAATTTTCAACAACAAAAAAATCACAAGGCATGCAAAGAAACAGGAACATATGGTCCATTCAAAGGAGAGAGAGAGAAGAAAAAAGAAACTGTCTCTGAAAGAGAGCTGGCGGCATACCTATTAGACAAAGGATTTAAAAGAACCACCTTAAAGATATCCAAAGAACTAAAAGACAAGGTAGACAAAGTCAAGAAAATGATGTATGAACAAAATGGAGATAAGAGAGAGAAAACCTAAAGAGAAACCAAAAGGAAATTCTGAAGCTGAAAAGTACAATAACTGAAATGAAAAATTCACTAGAGCAGACTGGAACACGCAGAAGAATCAGAAAACTTGAAGATAGGACAACGTAAATTATTAAGTCTGAAAACAGAGAGACTGAAGAAAAGTGACCAGAGTCTAAGAGACTTGTGGGCCATCATTAAGTGGACCAACACACACATTGTGGGAGTCCAAGAAAAAGAAGAGAGAGATCAAGGGGCAGAGAAAATATCTGAAGAAATAATGGCTAAAATATTCCCAAATTTGATGAAAGACACGAATATAAACATCCAAGAAGCTCAACAAACTCAAGGTAGGATTAACTCAAAGAGATTCACACTCAGACACATTATAATCAAACTCCTGAAAAGACAATGACAGGGAGAATTTTGAAAGCAGCATAAAAAAGTGACTCAATATACAAGGAATTCTCAATAATATTAATAGATTTTTCATCAGAATTCTGGAGGTCAGGAAGCAGTGGGTTGGTATATTCAAAGTGCTAACAGAAAAACACTGCCAACCAAGACTGGCAAAACTATCCTTCAAATATGAGGGAGAAATTAAGACATTCTTAGATAAACAAAAGCTGAAGGAGATCATTACCAATAGACTGGCCCTGAAAGAAATGCTAAAGGGAATCCTGCAGGTTGAAATGAAAGGACACAGGACAGCAACTTGAGGTGTTTGGAGAAATAAAGACCTTGGTAAGGATAAATACAAAAAAACTCTTATTATTTTAATAGCGTTTTGTAACATCACTTTTTGTTACCTACATGATTTAAGAGACTAATATTTTTTAAATTATATTTAAAAAATTAGTCTAAAAGCTACTTATTAGTACAGAAGTGAAGTCAACATTAGTAAATAACTAAAATCAATTACTAGTCCAGAAGCTAGTATCATAGTAACTTTGCTTTGAGATTCTACATTTGTTTTCTACATAATTTAAAAGAATGCATTTAAAAATTGTTGTTTTTGTACATACAATGTATAAAGTTGTAATTCTGTGATATCAACAACTGAAACAGGTGAGGATGGAACTGTTAAAAGGAGCAGAGTTTTTTTATATTATTGAAGTTAAGCTGGTTTAAATTCAAATTAGAGTGTTATAACTTTGGGATGTTAAATGTAATCCCCATGGTAACCACAGAGGAAATAGCTAAAGAATACACACAAAAGGAAATGGGAAAGGAATTTAAACATTTCACTACCAAAAAATCAACCAAACAAAAAATAAGACACTAATGCAGGAAATAAGGTACAAAAAACCTATAATGAATACAGAAAACAAACAGCAAAATGACAGAAGTCTCTCCTTATCAGTAATTACTTTAAATGTAAATTGATTAAACTCTCCAATTAACAAAAACAAAAACAGCAGAATGGATAAAAACACATAACCCAACTCTATGTTGTCTACAAGAGACTCAGTTGAGATCCAAAGACACAAACAGATTGAAAGTGAAAAGGTGGAAAAAGATATTCCATGCAAATAGTAACCAAAAGATAGTAGGAGTGACTATACTAACATTAGACAAAATAGAATTTAAATTTTAAAAAGTTACAAGAGACAAAGGACATTATATATTAATATAAGGTTCAAAACAGCAAGAAGATGTAACAATTACTAACATTTATGTACCTAATGACAGACCATCAGAATCTATGAAACAAAAAAATGACAGAATTAAAGAGAGTAGACAGTTCTACAATAATAGTTGGAGATTTCAATGCCCACTCAAAATAATGTGTAAAATAACCAGACAAAAGATAAGTATGGAAAAAGACGACTTAAACGACACAATAAAGCATCCTGACCTAACAGACATATTTAGAACATTCTGTCCAACAACAGGATACATTCTTCTCAAGTGCACTTGGGTCATTTTCCAGAATATACCATATATTAGGCCACAAATTAAGTCTCAGTAGATTTAGAAAGTCATCATACAAAGTATCTTTTATGGCCAAAATGGATGAAGATAGTAAGCAATAATAGAAGCAAGCTAGAAAATTCACCAAGCTGTGGAAATTAAACAACATACTCTTAACCACTGAATCAAAGAAGAAAAGCAAACTGGAAAAGACTTAAAGAGATGAATGAAAATGCAAATACAACATACCAAAGCTTATGAGACAGCAAAAGCAGTGATAAGGGGGAAGTTTACAACTACACGTTTATCTTAAAAAACAAGAAAGACCTCAAGTCAACAAACCGAACTTTACAAATCAAGGAACTAGAAAAAGAACAAACTAAACCCAAAGTTAGTACAAGGAAGGAAATAATAAAAATTAGAGCAGAGATAAGTACAATAGAGAACAGAAAAATAATAGAGAAAAAAGACCAACAGTTGTTTTTTTGAAAAGATCAACAAACTGACAAACTTTTAGTTAGATGGACTAAGGAAAAAAGAGAGAAGACTAAATTACTAAAATCAGAAATGAAAGTGGGAACATTATTACTAATTCTACAGAAATAAAAAGGACTATAAGAGTGTTATGAGCAAATGTAAGCCAACAAATTGGATAACCTACACAAAATGGACAAACTCCTACCAAGGCTGAATCATGAAGAGAAAATTTAAATAGACTTTATAATTAATAAGGAGATTGAATCAGTAATCAAAAATCTCCTGACAAATAAAAGCCCTTGAAATCTGATTGCTTTCCTGGTGAATTCTACCAAACATCTGAAGAACTAACATCAATTTTTCTCAAACTGCCCAAAAATTGAAGAGGAAGGTACATTCCCTAACTCATCCTATGAGCCAGCATTACCCTGATACTAAGGTCAAAGGCAAGGACACTAAAAGAAAACTGCAGACGAATATCCCTTATGAATATTGATCCAAAATTCTCAACAAAAACTGAATTCAGCAACATATTAAGAAGATTATATACCATGACCAAGTGGGATTTTTTCCTGGAATGCAAGGATGATTCAACATATGAAAACTGATCAATGTAATACACCACATCAACAGAATGAAGGAAAAAAACAACACGATCATCTCAATCAATGCAGGAAGTACCTGACAGTATGCAACATTCTTTCATGATAAAAACGTTTAACAAACTAAGAATATAAGGAAACCACCACAGCATAATAAAGGTCGTATATGAAAAACCTACAGCAAACATCATACTTTCATGGTGAAAGACTGAAAGCTTTCCCTCTAAGATCAGGAACAAGTCAAGCTGGCCCACTTTCACCACTTCTATCCAACACAGTATTAAAAATCAGTCAATTAGACAAATAAGAAAAATAAATGACAATCAAATGAGAAAGAAGGAAAATTATGTCTTCAGATAATATGATCATACATGTAGAAAACCCTAAAGAAACCACACAAAAACCTGTTCGAACTAATAAACTTAGCAAAGTAGCGGGATATGGTCTACACACAAAAATCAGTTGCATTCCTATACACAATCTGGAAAGAAAATTACAAAAACAATTCCATTTATAACAGCATCAAAAAGAATAAAATAATTTGGAATGAACTTAGCCAATGAGGTGAAAGATTTGTGCAATGAAAACTGTAACGTTGCTGAAAGAAATTAAAGACAACAGAAATAAATGGAAACATATTCCCTGTTCATGACCTCTTAATACTGTTAAGATGTCAATATTACCCAAAGCAATTTACAGATTTCATCCAATCCCAATCAAAATTCCAATGTTTTCTGCAGAAATAGAAAAATCCAACCTAAAATTCATATGGAATCTCAAGGGATCTGAATAGACAAAATAATTCTGAAAAAGACAAAGCTGGAGGACTCATACTTTCTCATTTCAAAACTTACTACAAAGCTACAGTACTCAAAAGTTTGGTACTGGCATAAAGACAGACATACACCGATGGAATTGAATAGACTGCAGAAATAAACCCTCACATATATAGTCAAATTGTTTTCAACAAGGGTGCTAAGACCATTCAATGGGGACAAGATAGTCTTTTTAACAAATGGTGCTGGGAAAACTGGATATCCAAATGCAAAAGACTGAATTTGGACCCTTACCTAACATCATATACAAAAATTAATTTAAAATGGACCCATGACCTAAATCAAAGACCTAAAAAACTATAAAACTATAAGAAGAAAACACAGGGTAAAAGCTTCAGGACACTACATTTGGTAGTGATTCAATGGATATAACACCAAATGCACAGGCAACAGAAGAAAATGTAGACAATTTGGACTTCCTAAAAATTAAAAGTTCTGTGCATTAAATGACACCACCCACAAATTAAAAAGGAAATCCACAGAATGGGAGAAATATTTGCAAATCATATATCTGATAAGGAACTAATATCCAGAATATATAAAGACTCCTAAAACTCTCAATTAAAAAAACTGCAATGCAATTCAAAAATGGGTAAAGGACTTCAATAGACATTTCTCCATAGAAGATATGCAAATGGCCAATAAACATATGAAAAGATGTTCAACATCACTAATCATTTGGGAGCTGCAAATCAAAACTACAATGAGATACCACCTCATACCCATCAGGCTGGCTACTATCATGAAAAGAGAATATAAGGAGTGTTGGTGAGGATGTGGAGAAATTGGAACCATTGTGTTCCACTGGTGGGAATATACAATGATATAACACTGTGGAAAATAGTATGATGGTTCCCCTAAAAATTAAAAATTAAGTTACAAAGTGATTTAGTTATTCCACTTTCAGGTATACACTCAAAAGAATTGAAAGCAGGGTCTTGAAGAGGTGTCTGTACACCTATGTTCACAGCAGCATTATTCACAAGAGCTAAAATGTGGAAGCAACTCAAGTTGTTCATTGACAGATGAATGGATAAGCAAAGTCTCATATATACATAAAATGGGATATTATTTAGCTTTCAAAAGAAGGGAAATTCTGATGCTACATATGCTACAACACAGTTAACCTTAAGGACATTATACTAAGTGAAATCAGCTAGCCACAAAAAGACAAATACTGTTATGATTTCACTTCCATGAGGTACTTGAGTCAAAACCATAGACACAGAAAGTAGAATGGTAGTTGCCAGGGCCTGGGCGGGGAGGAATGGGGAATTAAGTGTTTAATAGGTATAGTGTTTCAGTTTTGCAAGATGAAACAAGTTCTGCAGATGGATGATGGTGATGTTTGCACAACAATATGAACGTACTTAATACCACTGAACTGTAAACTTAAAAAGTTAAGGTGGTAAATTTTACATTATGTGTATTTGATCACAATTAAAAAAATGGAAAACAAATATATGACCTCAATCTAATTATTAAAATGCATAAAACACAAATTGCGGGATATTCTACAAAACGACTAGCCTGTTCCCTTGTAAAAGGTCACACACATGAAAGACAGATTGTGTAGCTACTTCAGATTAAAGTAGACTCATGAAAACTAACTGTGGTCTTGGATGGGCCAAAGTACCTTTTTGTTTTTCATATAAAAAAACATTACTAGGGCAACTGGCAAAACAGAATTACAGTGGGTAGTATTATATTAATGTTAATTTTCTGGTTTAGCTCACTGCACTATGGTAATATTTTTGTTCTTTGGAAAAATATTTAGTATTGTAAAGTATTAATATTTAGCGGTAAGAGGGGCATGAATAAAATTCCTTTTAACTGGTTTACAAAAAATAATATTATACTCAATTACAGAAGAACAGAAATGACAAAGCAGATGTGGCAGGTAAAAATATTAACAATTGGGAGATGTGGGTCAAAGTATATGGAATTTCTTTGTACAATTCTTGCAACTTTCTGTAAGTCTGAAATGATTTGAAAATAATATAAAAACAAACAAACCAACATAAAACCAACAAAAAAACCCAAAACACAAATAGAACAGTGGCACTGCAGTCAGATATTAGTGTGTGGCTTAAAAAGGCTCATCAAGGCAATCCAAGTATACTATTCTATTTAAGATTACTAGTAAAATGAAAATGGATCAAACCATGCTTTAGATTATACTAATGATCAAATCATTTAAGAGTCAACATTCAGATGTTCTGTGGAACCTGAATTATCCAGAAGCAACAGGATGTTCTATACTGGTTATACCTCTAACGTTAACTACTGTCATGTCATGTGGGAGTTATTTGTTAAGTTATGATTTGCATAAACAGAAAGTAGGCTCCTAGAGGACAAGAACAATGTTACATTCATCTTAGTATCTACATGATTGGAACAATAACAAATAATTGAACAAAAACCAATCCCTCCAAAGCACCTGTTTGCGTGTGAACAGAGACTTTCATACAAACACACAAAATTAGCTCTAAAGCATTTTCAACAACACTTTAATTACCCGATAGCTCCTCACAACTGGTAAAAAAGGAGGTCTAAAGAATCTGGTTTTAAAGCAGAGTATTTATTCTGGGTGTATATTTAATAGGCCAGTATCATAGAGATTATATGATTTTATCTCCAGCAGGAAGAGCTAGCATCTGTTATACAACTACTATGTGCTCAGTTTCTATGTGGAGAAACTGAGGCTATGAGAAACTGAGTAATGTCCCCACCATCACCCAGGCAAGGGTGAGGCCAGGAAGTGGTAGGGTCAGGTGTCACCATAAAGTCCAGGTTCTCTCTGCAACTTCAAAAAGTCATTCAATGTATCCTTTTCTGTACCACTCTGAGTAATAAGCATGATAATTCCTACTGCAGAGGGTTTTCATAAAATTTAAATGACATGATCAATATAAAAGTACTGTGAAAGTTTAAAGTTCTACAAATAATCAAAGACATATTAAAAAAAATTATCATCTACCTAGCTATCTGTCCTCAAACTCACTTTGAAGTAGTCAGGGAGGCGTCAGCCACCCTTTTGAATAGATGATGGGAGTAGAAATTCAGAGAGGTTAAGTAACTTGTTTGAGTCACAAAGTAGGACTAGAATCTAAATCTTGTATCTTCTGTTTCTATTTCTATTACATCCTGATGCATCTAAAATATAAAGTAGATCTTTAGAAGAAAAATATCTATTTAAAATGTTAAAATCAGGTTGTGTATTAGGTGTAGATTTCAAAATTCAATTGGGGACAAATATTTTAATCACTTTTATTAATTTTATAATGCACGTTATACTCAATTACTCGGCACACACTTACTTATTCTGGAAAATGAGGCACACCCACAGCCTTCTCACATAAACAACATCAATGGTTAAACTACTCTACTTTTGGACTTTTGTAAGTATATTTAAAACCTAAAATGAAGCTAGGTAGTATAAATAAGCCTCTTCTGTTCATTTGTTTTTTTAACTTGTTCCTTGGTTTACTGTCTCAAGGAAATATGAAACAACACTAATAACACAAATAGCCAAGATCATGTGCCAGCTGCACACACACACTCTTATTCTTTCAATCACTGTAAAACATTTCAAGTAAGTACTATCATCTTCAGTGTTACAGATGAGTAAAGAGAAGATCAGTGTTAAGTAAACTGCTCAGTTACACAGCCAGTTAAGTGGTAGGACTGGAATTCTAAACCAGATCAATCTGACTCTAAGTCCTTTATTTATAACTACATGGCTATGCAATGCCTCAACAATTTCCAAGTGTAGTGTGATGCTAAGTTAGGGACACTGGAGTAAATAAGTCAGAGAACTCTGAACTGGAAGGACTGGTTCCCTATTGAATATAAGAACAGAAACTACTACAAAATTTCAAAGGATTCTAGAAAACTATTTTAACATCAAAAGACAAATTGAGGTGACAAGAGTAAAATAAACTTTCAAACGTCCTACTTCAAAAAATATTGTACTACTAAATCCTAGTTACTTGGAAAGGTGTTACATTATTACAATAACGCTTTGGCTGCTTATGTAGAATTATATTTATAAATTCAATTTCTTCTCTGCAATACAGAGGAAATATCCAGCTGGACTTATCTATTCAATTCTTGGTAGTTTTACAATGATTTGACTTTTAATGATTTTCATAAAGGGTCAGAGATTATATAGAAGCAATAACATAATAACATGGACTGAAGTTTTAGTGTAATACCTATAATTTCCCCTAGAATCCTATTTTGTATAATGTTCTTACTGATTTTCATTTTTAGGAGAGGGGAAGGGCACTGAGATGTGAACAATCACAGCTGATAACCCATTTTTTCCCACAATAGGACTTACTTTGACACTGTGTTTTCACAGCAAAAACACCATTTTTACTAGATTTTATGCTATAGATGAATAATAATAAAAATACCTAAAGATGCATTTATTTACACTTTAAATGAGGTTGAGATCTTTCACACCAAAGATCACTATTATTATACATAATAATACTATCATTATTTTAACTTTGGATGACTCTGTTGGTTGGGTAGTTAATGTCTTAATAAACCATCCCTTGGAACTATTAAGTAAAGCTCTGAAAGCTAAAAATGTTCAGATTCTCTGACATTTGGCTATTGTTTCATTTTATTTTTTGACTGTTATACATTAACTTTAAAAAAATGAACTTATGATTTTAGAATAGTTTTAGATTTACAGAAAAGTTGCAAAGATACCACGAAGAGTTCCCCACTTTATATACATTAGCTATTGTTTTTAAATAATAAATGTGAAGTATGTTACCCTACCAAGTGACAGAAAGATGAGTATTTCCAAAGATAAATATATACTAGAAAACAAAATGCTATATATAAAATGACACATCCAGTACAAGATCAGGAGGACAATTATTTTTATTATCTTTAGAAAATAAACAAAATTTCCCAAAGCAAATAAATTAAAAAACTGTTTCGAACAGATTTACAAATATAAAAGGCATGATAACAAATCTAAGGCAGTTCAATATGATGAAGTTTAGAATGTATCTTATTTCACAGATAACCTAATAAAATGGCAAATATTAACCCATTTTATATTAAATCCCAGATATTTAACTCCCTAAAAATACCGTTTGAAGCCCAACGTGAATTACCAAATCTAACAAAGAAATAGTTAAAATGATTTGAAAAGAATACAAATGAAACATTAAAAACAAATGAAATTTTTATAAAGAAAAAAGAAAACTAATAAAAACCTGTGGTATGGTGGGTAGGATGACAGTATTCTCAGCAGGGACTGGCAGGACAGGGATCACAGGGACAGTGGGAGAAGAGGGAGGTACAGCTTCTGTTGGCTAAAAATCATCAACGACAAAAAATCAGGAAAAATATCAAATAAAAAGGAAACATAATAGAAAGTTTTGTCATAAAGATAAATTATAGTTTTCAGAAATAACTGAAATAGGTAAAATAATATATTACTTCAACTTAAATGAGAAAACGCTCAATTATACCACCAATAATAATTTTAATAACTCTGTAGTTAAAACGAGTGACTACTCTTTAGATGTTTAAATGAAAATAATAAAAGATAATGATTTAACAATACTCCTCCACTGGGAGGCAAGACACTCACTTCACAGACAGACTACAAAATATTTTTGTAGCATTCAGTATATATTTGACTACTTTCCTCCTTGCATTCAAAGAATCAAAAGTAATTTCATTAGCCCATGAGGTAGGCAATTGGGGCCTTTAAATCCACAAACAGAAGATTCAAAGGACTTAAAAACTGAATTTATATCATTTTAAGGAATCTGTGCTGTTAACCTCTACTGTCAAGAACTGTAATAACCTGTCTTAAACCTGCCTGTAAAGTCATTAAGTGGGAACTCTAGTGACATAATTTAAACTAAGAAGTTTTGATATTTATACTCAATCAAGCTTAATTACTATTTTAAAAAAAGGTGTAACTGGAACACAAAAGAGGTGTCTTGTAACGAGTCCCAATCTCTATAAACTGGATTAATTAATAAATATTTGCTATACCAATGACATATACTACATATATAAGAAAAACATTAAAATCAAATCTATAAGAAAACAATGTACATTAGAAGACACTTAAAACAGGAAGAACCAATTGCCAAACTTGAAACTATGCTTTTCCTCATTGATAAATACAAAATAAAATTATAATGTTGACCTTTTGCTGTCAATCAAATGAATCAAGATTTATCAAAAATGTATGGCATCTCTTCAATAATGGTGCTGGGACAACCAGATAGCAACATGCAAAAGAATAAAGTTAAACCACTACCACACATCCTATATAAAAACTAACTGGAAATTAATCAATGACCTAAATATAAGCATTAAAACCATAAAACTTTTAGAAGAAAACATAGGGATAAATCTTCATGACCTTGGATTTGACAATGGATTCTTAAATATGATATCAAATCATAAGTAAAAAAAAAATCAATTAGACTTTATCAGAATTAAAACCTTTTGTGCACCAAATGGCATTATCAAGAAAGGGGAAAGACAACGCATGGAATGGGAGAAAATCTTGTAAATCATACATCTGATGATAGTTTAACATGAAGAATATATAAAGAACTCCTACAACTCACCACAGAAAGACAATTAAAAATTAGGCAAAGGACTTGAACAGACATTTCTCCAAAGAAGATACACAAATGACCAATAAGCACATGAAAGTATACTCAGCAGCATCATTCATTAGGGAAATGTAAATCAAAGTTACAATGATATATCACTTCATACCTACCAGGATGCTGTAATAAAAAAGTGAAAACAAAAACAGAAAGTAACAAGTGTTGGCAAGGATGTGCAGAAACTGGAATCCTCAAAAACTGCTGGTGGGAATGCAAAATGGTGCAGTCACTGTGGAAAACAATTTGGTTTGGCAGTTCTTCAAAAAACTAACCCTAGGATTACCATATGATCCAGCAATTCTACTCCTAGGTAAATACTCAAAAGAACTAAAAAGAGGGACTTGAATACTTTTCCCCAGTGTTCAATGATGCATTATTCACAACAGCCAAAAGGTAAAAACAATCCAAGTGTCCATCAACAGATAAACAGCTACAAGATGTGGTATATTTATACAATGGATATTAATTCAGACATAAAAAGGGATGAAATTCTGATACATGCTACACATGGATGAATCTTGAAAACATTATACTAAGTGAAATTAACCAGACACAAAAGGTCAATATTGTGTGATTCCACTTATATGAAATATTTAGAATAGGTAAATTCATAAAAATAGACTAGAAGTTACCAGGGGCCAGGGAGAGAGGAGCATAAGGAGTTTACTGCTTAAGGGTTACAAAGTAAGTTTGAGATAATGAAAAGGTTTTGGAAATAGTAGATAGTGGTGATGGTTGGGCAACATTGGGAATGTAATTAATGCCACAGAATTGTGCAGTTAAAACTGGTTAAAATGGCAAATGTATTTTACCACAATTAAAAAACTCAAAAAAATTTTAATGCATGGAAACATGTCCTTTCACAGTGCTGCTGGATATATAACTTCATACAAACTTTACAAAAAGCAATCTAAGTAATTATCTGTAGCTTTAAAAATGTTCCAACTCTTTGACTTAGTATTTGTGGAAATCTATCCTAAGGGAATAATTCAAAAAGCAAATGTCTTAACAGTCACTATATTCTTTGTTTTTTTCTTTCTTTCTTTCTTTTTTTTTTTTGCGGTATGTGGGCCTCTCACTGTTGTGGCCTCTCCCGTTGCGGAGCACAGGCTCCGGACGCGCAGGCTCAGCAGCCATGGCTCACAGGCCAAGCCGCTCCGCGGCATGTGGGATCCCCCCAGACCGTGGCACAAACCTGTGCCACCTGCATTGGCAGGCGGACTCTCAACCACTGCGCTACCAGGGAAGCCCCCTCACTATATTCTTTTGAGCATTGTTTATACTTGGGGAAATGTAGGATATCCTAAATATAAGGTGTTGGAAGGGCTGAGCAAATAATGACAATTTTATAAGATTAAATATTATGCATCGGTTAACAAGAATCTGTAAGAACACCTGTAAGTCATAAAGGATATTGCCTATGACATGACATTAAGTAAAAAAGGGAAGATAAAGCTTTTATTCAAAAAATGGAAAGAAATGTTTGAAAAGTAAACCTCTGAGGGCAGAATTATGAATGGTTTTTCTCCCCTGCCTCTTTATTTCGAATTCTACTTTTCCAGTTGTCAACAATGAATACACAGTGATGCTATAATGCTGGGTGAGGGATGGAAGATCTATTCATATTAAGAGAAAAACAATTATTATGATCTTTTACCATCTCATTCTCTAGAAAATAAACTGAAAATGTGTTTCCCATTAATTGTTCTAAAAGGTGTTAACAAATTTCAATGATTTTACAAGACTATTAGAATTGAAGAAGCTAGGGATCAAGTTTAACCCTTCATTTTACAACTGAGCTAGGCTCACAAAAGGTAACCTGTAAGGAATTAGGAAAAGATATGCTAGATTATTGTTACCTGGATTTCTTATATCCTGTAGAAAGAGATTTTAAGCCATTAAATTTTGTTTCTTTTTTTCTTTCTTTTTAATGTTCCCAGTCTAAACCAGTTCCCTGTTTGGGATGACGGAAAAAATTATGGAGATGGACAACGGTGATGGCTGCACAACACTGTGAATGTATTTAATGACACTGAATTAATTGTACACTAAGAAAGGTTAAAATGGTAAAATTTTGTTATGTATATTTTACCACAATTTTTTAAAAAAAGGACATTAGGAATAAAGCCTCTGTGGGTCTTACTTGGGACTCCAGTCACCAATTATACATTGCTCCTATAGAAAAAGAAAATTCAAATTCCATAGTATGAGCTTAAAACAAATAATTTAAATGCTAACTAATTTTCAATGGAATACTTACAATTTTTTAAAAATGTTTGAAAAACCCAGAGATTCTAACTCCTAATTTATGACAAAGAGAAAAAGATAGTTTTAAAAGAATTTATGTTAAGTGAAATAATTCAGAGAAAGACAAATACCACATGATCTCACTACAAAACAAAACAAACAAAACAAAATGAAAAGAGACTCATAGATACAGAGAACAAATGTGTGGTTGTCAAAAGGGAGGGAAGCAGTGGGGCGGGGGTAGAGTGGACGAAAGAGGTGAAGGGAATTAAAAGGTATAAACCTCTAGTTATATAAGTCACAGGGATGTAATATACAGCACAAGAAATAAGGTCAATAATATTATAATAACTTTGTATGGGGAGAGATGGTTACTAGACTTACTGTGGTGATCATTTCACGATGTACATAAATATCAAATCATTTAGTATACCCAAAACTAACATAATACTGTACAACAACTATATTTCAATAATTTTAGAAAACTGCTGCTAAATCAACTGGATATACATATGGAAAATGAAATGAACCCTCTTCACTCCCTTACACCATACTTAAAATTAATTCCAGATGGCTTACTGACATAATTAAGAGATGTACAAAAATTAGGTTTCTAAAAGATAGTATTGATAGAATATCAGGATCTTGGTGTAGGCAAAGACTTCTTGAATAGGAAAGTACAGGTTGTTGAAATCGAGCAGGGTGAGGAGAGCCTCTGCGCACAGGGAGTGGAAGGGTGGCAGCAGTCTGGAGCAGGGTGTTGCGGAGTCTGAGCAGGATGAGGAGGGTATCCCATGTGGGCAAGTAGTGGCAGCAGCCTGATGTGTTTTGCTGGATCCCAAGTGTGATGGAGTATCTATGTGGCAGTAGTAGTAGTCTGGCAAGAAGTACAGGGACCCCAGTGGAACAAGGTGGGGATATCTCTTGGATCTTGAGCTGGGTGGGAAGGATGTCTACCTAGAGCATCGACAGTGACAGGAGATTGCTTATATACAGGGGATTTTTGATCCAAGGATAAAGGAAGCAAGGTTCCTCACGTCAGAGAACAGAGTCACAAATATGGAAAGGGAGAAAATTAGCCTGAAATCTATGGTTTTAGACTAGATTTGGAGGTACCTGTATGACTGCATGGTTTTCAATATATATAAATACAGAAATAAATGCATGTGTTTATATGTACATATATACCCTAGCTCTGTCTACAGAGAAGACCTGGGAGCAGTAACACCTCAAGAGCATGAAAATACTTGGCATTCAGATCCTGGTTTATAAATACCCATTCTTTGATTCAAAAAAAAAACAACAAAAGAGGAATCTTTGGAGAAATGGCTGATTCCAGTGCTAGAGTCCAGCAAGTACAATATAAGCCTAGAATATTCTGCTGTTCCAGAAAATAAGGAGGTGCTCGAAGAATAACGAGGGCATGACAAAGGACACTGGCAGTCAGCTTGAAGGGCTCTTATCAGTCAGACTGAGAATAATTTGAGACTCAAAATAAATAACAATAATGATGACATAAATCCCACTGAATTAAACAGGACTCCAGGAGTCTACACTGATATAATTACATAAAAATTAAATGAACAGAGAGAAGAGAGAGCATTTCCTTACAGCAGAATGCCCATTAAGAAATGTAGAAGGAATGATGGAGTTACAAAATCATCATTTGGCAACCACCATAGTAATAATTCATTCAAGAAACATCAACAAATGTTAAAACTTCCATTGCTGCTGAATGAACCCTCCATTTCATTCTAGTGGAAGAAAGTTTGAATGTGAGACACACACACACATACACACACATATCTCCCCTACAAAGATTTATTAATTACAGTGCAGAAATGTAGCAGACACTATCTTAAAGTTAACATCACTCACCAGGACAAATCAAAATCATATGCTACCTGATGGGATGTAATAAGAATACATCGCTTCTGCGACATTCTTATCAAAGATGCATAACTTGAACATTAAACATCAGACAAACCCAAATTGAGTGACAAACTACAAAATAACTGGCTGTAGTCATCCAAAATATCAAAGACAAGAAAGTCTAAAGTTTATCATTTATTTAATTTTTTTAAACAGCTGTGTTAAAGTATAACTGATATACAAAAACTGCACATATTTAATGTATACAATTTGATGAGTTTGGACATATGCATACACCTGTGACACAATCACCACAGTCAAAGTAGGAGACATATCTAACACCTATAAAAGTTTCTTTATGCCTCTTTAATAGGGTCAGCTATTAGCTAATTAATAATCCATTTTAACATAAAAAAGACAAAGCTGTATGCTTATATCAAATTTCAAGGCCAAGCACAAAAATTTCCTCCATTAGGCAGTTGCTCTCCAAAACTCTTTATGATAAACTATAAATTCTTTAATATTACATTTAAACCTCACTGTAATACTGGCTCAGAGCCTATTCTAAATCTATTTCCTTTCGATACGATAATCTAAAGGATCTGAATACCATTTTTTAAAAATCCTAAAAAAATGTACACCATCTGAATCCACCCCACTCTCTACAGGGCACTGAGCAAGTACTATGAAAAAGAACATATGCCCCTGCTTCTTCCTTAAGAAAGGCAAATACTGCTGAGAAAGTCTTCAAAACCAAATGGGTACCAACACACACAATTTCCTAGCCACAGCCAATAACCAGTTCAGGTAACACAGAATTACAGAACAACAAGTCATTTAGGTCATATGAAACAAAAATACCACGCTAAACAAATAATATCTAATCAAATGAACGTTGAGTGATGAGGAACAGCACAGATGTTAGATATGATAATACATATGAAGAGACAAGAGGCTATTTTCAGTGCAGGATTGAGAGCATGGTAAAATTCTGGGGAGTTGTATAACAAGATTCTAAATTGGAAAATGGCAAACTTAAGACTCTAATATAAATAATGAGGCAGCAATATACAGTAACCATTATATGTGGGTTATTACAGAAAAGAAGGAATTCACCATAAGCATTTTAAACTTCAAAAATCTTACATACATATTTTATTAGACAATATGACTTTTATGCCATCATCCTTCTCCTGCTCCATTTGTATATATCACTCAATAAGATCAGCTCCAACGAGTTTTAGTTGTTTTTTTTTTTTTTTAATCTTGACCATGTGACTAACAACGGTCTCAGCTGTTTCTATCCATAGCAACACCACGGAATCATTAGCCTCGGAGGCTGCCTTCAGAGACTTGTTTCCATGACAACAGAGGCTATAATATTAACACTGTCTCAAAGAACACTGCAGAAAATTGTAAATTCCAGGAAAGTAACTGGATTGTACATATTTTTAAAGTACCTTTTTAATGCCAGTATTGAAATGACAGCTTTCTGAAAAATGTTTTAACTAATTTTTAGAGATTCTTGTTATTTATTCACAGCTTTACATTTTAAATTTCATTTAAGATCTTAAAATTATGAAAGCAGCTTTTAAAAAAATTTTGATACAAAGTGGTCTGAAACCTCGTTAGGTATAGCCACATGCTTAATGTGTACTGCACATCTACATTTATGACTATGTACCTCCCTCTTTCACTTCCATTAATTCAACAATAAATGAAAAACAATATATAAATTGAGCGCCGTTACCTTTAATAAATCTCTATTTGCTTAAAATAGTTAAAGTGTTTTTTTTATATGTGCATCTGACTCCTGACTGATACAGGAAGAGACAGAAGGAACAATTAGGAGGCTGCTATAATAATCCAGCTGAGGTTATCAGTGGCTTTAACCAAATGATGGTGATGGTGAAAATGGACATGAGTAGTCAAATAAAGATAGATTTTGAATGTAGAATTGGTATATCTAGTGACTGATGGGAAGTTGGGAGGAAGGACTATTAAGAATAACACCAACAATGGCCACTAAAAAGTATCTTTTACATCATAGTTAGACCCAATCACAATAGATTTACAAGGCTTTCTGAACATATTTTTAAACTCTTTCTCACTTATTTTCTTTTTAATTTTTGGCTGCACCCCATGGCATGTGGGACCTTAGTTCCCTGACCAGGGATCAAACCCGCACCCCCTACACTGGAAGGCGTAGCCTTAACCACTGGACCACCGGAGAAGTCCCTCTCACTTATTTTCTTGCTTATTAAAATGGTCATCATAGCATAAGATCAAACTCTGAAGAAAGATAACTAATACCATACTACCAAGTAATTAATAATTGTTTACACCTTACATTAACATGTCACATGAATGGGGTAAACTGAGCTTAGAATACACACAAAGATTCAATAAGGTCAAAATAAATTTATACCACATTTACGGAAAATGAAATATATGAAATAGCAACTCTTTTGTTATCAATATCTTAGATAACAAGGAAAAAAAATTACCCCTATGCCACTGTTGGTCAATAAGGATTTTATTTTGTTTTTGTATGGCACAGTTTAATATTCTTAATCCAAGTTCCTTTGCTTCAATATCTACTATGTGGTAATGAGACATGTTTCTCTGAATAAATGTCAAAGAAGCTATCTAAGAGGAAAAGAGAAACCAGGGGAAAAAACTTCAAGCCTTTTGTATGTTTATAGAAGGATAAAATACAGCACAGCAGATTTATCAAAACTGTTTGGGAATCACTGTACTTAACAGGGGTCCAGTATCTTCAGAATAAAGGTGTTTTTCATTGCTTAGATCTGGTTCTTATTTGATTCAAATGCTCTTTTTGCCACAGTTACTCCAAATAAGTACCTTCAATATAAACTCCATGTTATTTGAACCAGCTGTATATGATACCTGTGTCATAATTATCTCAGAAGCAAATAGCAACGAAACCAGATACATTTTTTAACAAATACTAAGGGATTAAATATAAATTTTTGATTTTAAAATAACAAAGGGGGGGTAGGGAAATAGATGTAGTGATTAACAATCCTAGTATAGAAGCATGGGTACAAATTTGTTAGCTCACACACACAGAACATCTAGTTTACGGATCTATTTCTGCTTGCAAGATGCATGATAGTTAAGGTATGTCATCCCTTCATTATAAAAAGATGGTGTTCTATCAGCATTCAGCTGATTACTTTGTACTGGTAGAAGGATGAGCCAACAATCACTAAAAATTTCAAGTAGACAGAGATCCAAAAATTGGATTCAAAGATGTGGTTACATAATTAACAAATAGGTATGAAACTACCAACTGCAATATGCTGCCTGCTCCCCACCCCCCAATCTTATCAGACTATGGCTACAGAAACATACGCAACCGTGGAATCCATAATGACTAACCTAAAACGGGCCCTTAAATCTTCCTAGTAATAATATATTTACCCTATTCTATTCATTCTTGTACAAGTTCCTAGTGATTCAGGCCGCTGTTACCTTTCTGAAGTCGTCTTCTACTATTCTCCTCCCACTCAGCGTTTCGGCCATATTGACCTCTCTGTGCTCCAAACACTCTAAACATGCTCTGGCCTCAGAGTTTTTATTCACTCTTCCTCTGCATAGAATGCTCTTGCCCCAGATATCCATATGGCTCAACTCCATAACTTCTCTTATGCCGTTGCTCAAATATCGCCCTCCAGCTGAAGACACTCTTATTCTACTAACCCCACCCCACCCCCACCACGCACACACAAACATACACATTCCTGTTGCCTTCTCTTTTTACCTTTCCTCCAGCATACTACGTATTTTAATTACATTTGCCATCTGTCTTCCCCCCCTTTAATATAAGCTCTAGAAGAGCGTGGATTCTTGTTTTATTTACTCCTGTATGCCCAGTGCCTAGAATAGTATCTAGCACACAGTAAGTATTTAATACATTTGTTGGACGAATGAAACCATGCGATTGCCAAAAGAGATTGAGTTCATCAGCACTCTAAAGTGATAAAGTGACTCGGAATGGATTGTGTACATCCTCCCTCCCCATGCTATACACATAGCAGATATTGCTAAAAGATTCTGTGTGGTTGGGCGGTCACTACCAATCAGAAAGTGTTCAAGATGTTCTACCATTTGATAACCTTAGAAGTTTCAAAATACAAAAATGCCAAAAAATTGCCAGTTTCATGTTGTTCTCTATCTAGCAACAGCTAATTGCCTAATAATATCCCAACTGAAAATAAACATGTCTTGGTGAAGAACACTTGCCCCAAAGATTTTTACCTCTTTCCTTTTTAAGCTGTATTAGAAAGTAAATATCACTGACAGCTCATATTTAAAACCTGTGGTGCCCTTCCTCCAAACTTCTGGGTTCTACTAACCTTAACTTGGTCCCTAGGTCCCTCCTCAGAGGTTAGCTGCTTCTCTGTTTACCTTGGTGTTCCATGTTTCCTCTTCAGTTTCCTTTTTAACACTGACCCCCCCCATATTACATTTTCCTTGTTAAAATAATTACTGTGGTTTCTCTTTTCCTGGCTGGACCCAGTCAAGGTTACCAATCCTCTTGTTAAAACATAATTCTTCATCATTCTGTAATGAGGTTGCTTCTCCGTATCTCCAGATTCCTCACTTTTTAAAAGGCCAGAATATTCTGTGGGACGAATAATGATGGTGGTTGTGAAAGTGGTGATAAAGATGATGATGATGATGATGATGATAGGTACTTTACTGATGTCAGATATTATAATAAGGGCTTCGCATGTTTGTCCCATTAATTTTCACTAGATCTTAATCCCTGTTTTCTGCAGGTGGGAGAAGGAGACTCAGAATTTAGGTTATTTGTCCAAGGTGCTACAGCTAATAAATACAATAGAAATTTAAACCCAGGCCATCATCCTCTAAAGACAGCATTCTCAACTACTATACAACACTGTCTCTTCAAAATAGTTCAAAAAAAGAAAAAAGTTTGATTAGGTCATGAAAAGAACAGAATATAACTTCGGACACCTACATTAGTTTTTACTAACTATAGTTGGTTTAATTCTCTTGTAGTGCTTAACCTATGATAATAAAAACAAGCAACTCCTCCCCCAAAAAAGGGAATGAGAGAATTAAAAAAACAATAAATAGATATGAATATTTCAAGTTTCATCTAGAGTTCTTTAAAATATTTTTACAAAAAAGGCCTATATAGTAAAGCTGTGTTCTTATAACTGAAAGAATTTAGGATCTATACTGTATGTAGCCTTTCAGTTTGGAAAAAATGATTAGAATGATACGATTTTTGCTCTATTTCCCCTCTCCAAAATTCTGCTACGGCATTTAGTATAGCTGAAACAATTAATTCCTAAGGTTGGTATTCATCTTTCTCTTTTTCTTAAAATTAATTAATTAATTTCTGGCTGCATTGGGTCTTCATTGCTGCACACGGGCTTTCCCTGGTTGTGGCGAGTGGGAGCTACTCTTCATCGCGGTGCGTGGGCTTCTCATTTTAGTGGCTTCTCTTGTTGCGAAGCACGGGCTCTAGGCACACGGGCTTCAGTAGTTGTGGCTCACGGGCTCCAGTAGTTGTGGCTCACGGGCTCTAGAGTGCAGGCTCAGTAGTTGTGGCACACGGGCTTAGTTGTTCTGCGGCATGTGGGATCTTCCCAGACCAGGGCTCAAACCCGTGTCCCCTGCACTGGCAGGCGGATTCTTAACCACTGCACCACCAGGGAAATCCCATTCTTTATCTTTCAAAATACTTACAAACTGATTATTTTTCAAATTTATAATGCTTTGATATATTAGATGGTTCTACCAAGATTAGTCAGAGTTAAATACAGAAAAATTACGCTGGGATATGTTTTGATTCAAATTGCAGATTATAATCTCCAGTTATTTTCCTCAGGACCAACAAAAATTCTGTAAGGCAATCAGCTGGTCCCATTTTGTCATAATAATAATTTCTTCACACTCCACAGCTGGCTGAGTCAATAGTCACAGATCAGATTTCAAAAATACTGAAAATACTGTTCAGAAACAGGACTAAATTGGGGTTTAATAATGGATAAAGAATGAATAGGCAGGGCTCCTGTTAAGAGGTGAGGGGGAAAACATCTTTTAAATAAATTTATCTAGGGGCACAAGTTGTATTTAGGATTCTCCTAAAATTCCACTGCTTCCAGATGTGACACCAGTTGCTTTAAACTTGCACAAAATAGGTCCAGTCTTTGTTGATTGATTTGCATATGCCTGTAAAATTGCCACATCAGTTAGTTTATTTAAAGTTTGTAAAATAAGGTGATAATTGTACGCTACTGTTCTCCACATGGTCTGCACAACTATTTTTAGCTTTATCAAAATTCTAAATTTTGATATGAAAATGGAGGATTGAAAAAGTTATCTAAATAACAGTGCCAGGAAGTACAAAGAATAACGCAGTGAGAGCTCTGTAAAGAAAACGATACTAAGTCAAATTTTGACAATAAGAATTTAAGTTCTTCATATGTTAAGAAGATATACGCTTCAGTTTTTTCACAGAGGGCTTTGAATTACTTTAGAAATATACATGATTTTATAAAATCCTGTAATGGAGACTTGCTAATTTTAAAGCCATAGTTCTATATAAAAATGGCTTGGGAAATTTACAGTGGCCAAACCATATTTAGAAGTTCCAAATTTCCCTGTAGCCATCATCAGATTAAATGAAAACAGACACATATTAACATTTGTTTATTCATTCAACAAACAGTCAACACGGGCGTTCACTATGCTAGGCTCTGGGGATATAAGAGAAGAAAACATACATCTGTACTACCAGCTCTTGTGAAGCTTATGGTTTAGCAGCTGATATTAAACAAATCATTACCCAACTGATTACTGAAATGCAGCTGTGATAAGAGGTATGGAGTACAATTCTCAGGAAAACAAACACTGCTTGAAATAAGCAAAGGGAAAAAATGTTGTGCAGGCTGAATATCCTATTCTGACCTCAAAGCATATGGGCCAGTCATTCTTTAGCACTGTTATTAACACATTATTTTAAAAGTTAACTCTAAAACTATATATATATATATATATATAAAAAATACACATATACACATATATAATATACATACTAAAATACATAAATTGCAGCTTGTGAAATTTCTTTTTACCTATTTGTCCTTGACAAAAGGACAATCTAACAATCATGACACTCTATAGAAACTACAAAGATGAATGCAACACACTTCCTAATTATAAAGAGCTTATATAACAAATTTCACTTACTTAGTTCTTCAAACTATAGCCAATCTAATCCACCTTAAGATACCAATGTTGCTATTTTAACAGACTTTATTTTTTAGAGCCGAAGGTACAGAGTTCCCATATAACCTCTGCCCACACACATGCACTGCCTACCACTATCAATACTCCCCACCTGAGCTGTACATTGTACAGCTGATAAACCTACACTGACACACCATTATTATCCAAAGTTCATGGTTTACGCTAGGGTTCATTCTTGGTGTTGTACATTCTATGGGTTTGAACAAATTTATATATAATGTCATGTATCCACCATTATAGTACCCTACCTAATAGTTTCACTGGCCTAAAAATCCTCTGTGCTCTATCTATTCATCTCTCCCTCTTTCCTAACCATTGGCAACCACTAATCTTTTTACTGTCTCCATAGTTTTGCCTTTTCCAGAATGTCATATAGTTGGAAGCATACAGTATGTAGCCTTTTCAGATTGGTGTCTTTCACTTAGAAATATGCATTTAAAGTTCCTCCACATCTTTCCATTTGTTTTTAATGATTAATAACATTTCATTATCTGGCTGTAACAGTTTATTTATCCATTTACCTACTGAAGGTCATCTTGGTTGCGTCCAAGTTTTGGCAATCATGAATAAAGCTGCTATAAACATCAGTGTGCAGGTTTTCATGTGGACATAAATGTTCAACTCATCTGGGTAAAAACTAAGGAATGCAACTGATGGATTTTATGGTCAATCTGTTTTTTTTTTAATTAATTTTTTTGCCTGTGTTGGGTCTTTGTTTCTGTGCGAGGGCTTTCTCTAGTTGCGGCGAGTGGGGGCCACTTTTCACCGCGGTGCGCGGGCCTTTCACTGTTGCGGCCTCTCTTGTTGCAGAGCACAGGCTCCAGACGCGCAGGCTCAGTAGTTGTGGCTCACGGGCCCAAGTTGCTCCGTGGCATGTGGGATCTTCCCAGACCAGGGCTCGAACCCGTGTCCCCTGCATTGGCAGGCAGATGCTCAACCGTTGCGCCACCAGGGAAGCCCCAATCTGGTATTTTTTAAAAGCGAATACAACCATTGTAAACTTTTTGTTTAATCTTCATCTTTATGCTTTTCCAAAGTGTCCAACTATACAAATGACTGGGTCTCAAACACCATTTAAACATATTTTTGAGTAGATATTCTTTGGGTAAAAAGGGAAACAATTAATTTCCAAATCTGAGTAATGTTATTAATTTTACAAAATTACTGGCCTTTTGAGTAGGAAATTAAACTTTGCCAAGAGACAGCATTTCACAACCAAGTATAACAGAATTTTTATCCTAACTTTGATTGCTTGGTTAATCAATACTCAAAGAGACTATTTCTACCCATTCTCCTGGAAACTATTCTACTATCAGACTTGGCATTTCCAAAGTCGTTTAAGAGGATTATCTACTTACTCTCTATATATTTTAGTTTAATACAAAGGCATTATACTACTGAATATAAGCAATTTTATTCCTTAGAGATGAAGAAAAAAATATATATATATATATTTGATCTATCACTTCAAAACACAACTATTATTAGGCATGAGACCAAATGTTTGAAACATACATAGATAAGATTAGGCCAATCCGTGTCGGTCCAATGTGGAAATGTCTTGGTGTGAATATTTAGACCTGCTGCCTGGTAGAACTGTCAGAAGATAAATGGTTATAGATGATGACACCACATGCCTCTGTATGCCTGGGAAGTTCCCTCTTTCCATAAAAGTACTCCAAGTTTGGTCGATGAATTATATACTCATCCTAGTTATAAGGAAACCGAATGTTTTTTCTCCTCTTCTCTCCCTGTCTCACCTCCTCAAGGGTATTTCTTTCCATAAGGGTAAATAACAAGAGGATCATCAGCTAGAGGATCAGTATAACACTAAAGTGTGATATGTTTCACAGAAGGTCTAAGAGAGAATTCAGACAGATTAAAAATATATAATAATAAAGAATCAAGTAGTATTAAGTGCTATGAAGAAAAATATTTAAAAAGGTAAGAAGTCAGGGACATTTGGAGTGAAGAAGTGCCTGCTACCTTAGACAAGAATCTAGGAAGACCCTCTGAGAAGGTAACAGATGAGCAGAAATCTGAAGGAAGTGAGGAAATGAACTATGAGAATATCTGAGGAAAGAATGTTCCAGGCAGAGGAAACAGCAAGATTAAGGTTCTGAGATGGCCACATGCTTGATATATTTGAGGAACAGGAACAAGGCCAATACAGCTGGAACAAAGTAATTGAGGGAGCAGTAGGAAATGGGATTAGAGATACTGCCAGGGGCTAGATAATAAAGGGCCTTTTGGACTATGGTAAAGAAGGATTTAGAATTTTATTATATATCAAATTGGAAGCCACGGGAGAGTAAAAAGCAAGGTACTGACAAGAACTGACATTCCGTAAGGATGACTCTGGCTGCTGGGTGAAGAACAGACTGGTGAGAGTATAGAATGGAGCTAGGGAGACCAGATAGATATCTACTGCTATAGTTCAGGCAACAAATTAAATAATTTGAATTAGTAGTTGTAGAAGTGGTGAAAAGTGGTTAGATCATAATATATTCTAAACACAGAGCCCTCAGAATTTGCTATTAAGTTGCATGTGGAGCAAAGGGAAAAAGAACAGAAGATTATTCCAAGGGTTTTCATATTCAACATCTCAGTGACTGGTACACTGAATGAAGATGGGGGAGAACAATAAAATTAGAAACTCTGTTTTTGACATGTTAACTTTCAGATACTTAATCCAAGTGGAGATACTGAGTAGGAAAGCCAGACACACAAGTCTAGTGTACGGGGAATAGCTCTGGACTGAAGATATGAGTACTGATGTATTTAAAGGCACCTGGATGAGATCATCTGAAATATGAGTATAAAAAGAGAGAAGTTCAAGGACTAATGCCCTGAGTTACTCTAACTATTAGTGGTAAGAAGAGGAGGAGGATACTGCAAAGGAAACTGAGGTAGGGAGAGTATCAGGAGAATGGTGTTCAAGAGTCAAAGGAGAATTTAAAGGAGAGAGCAGTTAGTTGTGTAAAAAGCTGTTGTGGGGTCGAGTAAAATAAAGATTGAGAACTGATCACTGGATCTGACAGTCTACTCCTAGAGGGGTTCTGGCTGGTTGTTTTAATGAAAGGTATTTTAGCGGGTATGTACGCTGATCGGAATAATCCAGTATGGAGGGAAAGACGGACAATGCAATGAAGAGGAGAGAGAATTTCACAAGTCCCTGAACAGTCAAAAATGAAGATCTAGTACAGAAGTGAAGGGTGAGATTTAAGAACACAAGTGGATCATTTATTTTAACAGGATGGAATACAGAATAAGACCATCAATTGAGAATGAGGGCCAGGAAACAGGTATTGGAAGTTTAATGGGCAGCTTTGGAGCTGATGTGGAGGAGGCAGAGTTGCAATTAACCAAGGTTAGATCTTACCAATGAAGTGACAGAGGAGCAAGAGAGTTAAGATTATGAAAGGCAGTGTTTATAGTCATGGACCAAGGAATGTGAGCAAAGCAAGGAGGGAAGTGAGAGCATGAAAGAAATGATAGATAATAAAAAGTTGGGCTGGAAGTCTTTAAAGGGTAAAAAAAAAATTGTTGTAGGGGAGGTGAGCTGAAAAGAAAGGAAGTGCTAGTCAGTTTGAAATGCTTGCAGCTGAGATTTTGTAAGTGGTTCAGTCAATGGTAATGAGGTCTTGAATATAACCATTTCAGCAGGTCACTCAAGTGAAAGAAAAAATAAAGACTCCTAGAGGCAAGGATATCAAAGAACTGAGAAGTCAAGATTTTGGAAGGATCATACCAGGATACTGAAAATCACTAAGAATGATTACATGAATAGTGGACAGAGAAAAGACAGTTCAAATCATCAATGAGTAGGAGTGATTGTGAAAGATGCAGATGACTAGACAAGGAGGGGAAGTAGAAAATACTGTCTGATGATATATACATTTTTAAAAGGGAGGAGGTACAATCATCCATAAATACCAATGATAAGCAAGGAAGACATCAACTCCACTTGTTGGTCCCAAGGTACATGGGACGTGACAGATAAAAATTCCACTTTTTGTGAGGGGTAAAGAAAAAACAGTACTCTCGGGGGAACACCAGTTTTCTATGAGAGAAAAAAAGGTGAGATGAACCATCACAGAAGAGTTTGAGGAAAAAGGAAATTTTGCTGATCACGAACTGGGAGTTCCAAAGGGCAGAGTGAAAGAAATTGGGAGGTCACAGATAAATGGGAGTTTAAAACATACTGGAGATATACCAGAGTCAAACAGAGATAAGGAAATTAAGTGAAGGTGATCTGAAAGGCTTCAACTTTTTTTTTTTTTTTTTGTGGTACGTGGGCCTCTCACTGCTGTGGCCTCTCCCGTTGCGGAGCACAGGCTCCGGACGCGCAGGCTCAGCGGCCATGGCTCATGGGCCCAGCTGTTCCGTGGCATGTGGGATCTTCCCAGACTGGGGCACGAACCCGTGTCCCCTGCATCGGCAGGCGGACTCTCAACCACTGCGCCACCTGGGAAGCCCCAAGGCTTCAACTTTTTTTAGTGATTAAGATGTCCTGATGGTATGCTTGGTAAAAGGTGGATAATCAGTTAAATTTAGTTGTCTGCTTGTGACTGGTTTAGCATTTGCAGAAGGGGTGTTGGGCGGGAAAGCAAGGTCAGGAAATTGGTGTCTCACCAAGAATTTGAAGTGCTCTTTGGGGTCCCTCCTTTATATCCTGCAATTGAAGGTGTTGAGATATGTGGTTCTTTAAAAACTGTACAGCCTGCACTCACAGGAACTTATTCAGTCAACACTATTTACTGAATGTCTGAATGAACTGCACCATCCTAGATACTGTAATTCCTAATTATCTAATTTGAATTTGTTGAAGACTATTAAAATTAAGCAATATAAAAATAAAATAATAATAATAGCTTCCAGGCACTCTTCTAAGTGTTACATGCATTTAATCATTTAATACAATTAACTCAATGAAGTTGATGCTATTATCTTCATTTGGGGACAATATAACCAAGGCATAGCTCTAAAAATTAAATCCTTTCTACTCCAGAATGTACCTGTTTAGGACAAATCATATTCTTTTCATACAAATTAGCCTATTTATTTTTCTGGTATCTGAACAGTAGGCATCTATCTGAACAGCGTTTTCCTGTATTTTAATTTAGGACAGAGTTTCTTCCTCTAAAAAGCATATTATTCAATTCATGTGGCTAATATTCACTCTTGTTAAAATTTTATTGTTCTGCTTCAATTATAAGTCATTATGCCTGTTCCATTCACTCCTAGGAAGAGAATTTTGCTGTTTTCAGCTTAATTTGGCATGTCAATTATCTGGGGGAGGGTGGAAATTCTATTTGAATATTTGTAATGACCCACAATAGGGATTTTGAAGTAATCCAAAACATGGGAACAATTGCCAAATATACATCCGAAGTGACCTACCACATTACAGCTGTTCAAAGTTTATATATGACTACTATTTTCGTTAATAAACATTGACATCACCAAGTAGATAAAAGCTTTTACTTAGGAGATAATCAAGTAGCAAAGTCTAGAAGTATTGTGCTAGAGTTTTTTAAAGCCCTGTTGAATATAAAAATTGGTCTTGGATTTAACAGAGCTGCATCACTAAACAGGACAGGGCAGATTGGCATCAAAGGATCATAAATACAAGAACAGGAAGAAGGCTGAAGTGAGGAACTGAGGAGGGCTTGACAATGAGTAGCCCACGTTTTCTATATTATAATGACTATTCAAAATTAAGAACATAAGTAGTATGAAGCTCAAAATAGAAAACCTTACACCAAAGTAAAATAATTCACAAGAAACTCATCTTAGTTTAACACTAAAAACAAACAATAAAACCTCATATTGTAAACTTTTGGGATACAGCCAAATGACAAAAATTAGACATAGTCTTTAAGCTGTATGGTTATCATCATGGGTAAAGAGTCAAAGGGGTGAGGAAATCAGGTACATGGGGGGTTTGTGCAGCTTGAAGAAAATCTGAAGAATGGAGGGGAAGAAAAGGGAAGTGGAGGAAGAGATGGGCTACTGTGAAGAATCAAAGGCACGTATGACGGCAATAGAGTGAATCCAATAAATATAGGTACCCAAGAGGTTTCAGGTTAGGTGCCATTATTTCGGAAGGCCATGAGCTAACAAGGTTTCAGGTGACTGAAATGGTAATTAATCAATCAATTCCATAAACATTTACTGAGCACCAACTACATGGCAAGTCCCATCCTAGAAGCTGGGGTCCTGCAGAAATTTATAACCACTTGGCTTCCCTAACATTTAAAAATATTAATGACTTCCTACTAAGTTCCACATATTACAGTAGAATCTGACACAAAATCTTAGTTGTGAACACAAATATCTTAAACAGATGAGCAATTTAAGTGAATCTGTAAAGTACATTTTATTTTTTATTTATAGAGGCTATTTGGTGGGATATGAAATCATATAATGACTTTCAAATTACTAAAACTGCATTTAATAACAACTCTCCAAACTGCTAAAAGTACCATGCATCATAGTTATAAGGAATTAGATTCAAAGTTAATCTTGCTATCCAATCTTAGAAAAGAATATTTCTGACAATAGTGAAACAGGAGACCTGGTAATCACTTTTGCCATTTATCATTGACAGAACAAAACACTGTCATACATATATATTCATAGGTATATAGCATATGCTCAATAAACTAAAATTTCATTAATCTACTTTGTTTTTAACAATATAAAAATCCTCTTATGTTACAAAATAAAACTGCTAGCCATGAGTCAGTAAATGAAACAGAAAAATGTATCCTAGCATCAACTAAAATTTAAATACACCTAACATTCTTTCTCAGTCCTATTATATTTGATCCTGTAAAATGAATTCCAGTGAGTTACAACAAAAGACTTGGATATATAAAATATCCAACTCATTAGTGAGAAAAATAACATAGAATGCAAAATGATGTTGGTTCTCCAGAGCTGGGGAAATATAAGCTAAAACTCTGACCTAAAGTCTACATTTATAGATATGAAATACAAAGATAATGAAAAAGACAAAATAAGTAACAGAAAGAGGGCTGAAAGAAAGAAAAATAGTAATTTTTCAGTATACACAAGTGATCTGAACCAAACGGGAGGAAGATAAAATTTTAAATGGCTTTGTAGGATCAATTGCAAATAGAGTTTTTATTAAAATTGTGGCTATTTTAGTGCAATACAATAGCAACTTTTTGGCCCAACTCCTAAGTAACTATAATGTAATTCCATAGTTTCAGTAGTTTTATATGTAAACTATTTTGCTTGTCTTTCATTTGTATGCCTTTTACAAGATGAATTATATATCATTGGTTGTGTTTGTGTATATACATATAGTTGTGTGTATTTGACGTTTTTAACAGATCTTTCTTATTGACAATGGAAAAATATCACTTAATACTAACACAGAATGAATAACAATGCTAAGCTTTAGTCTCTGTGTCCCTTTTTGGTATATGTAATTGTAGTCAAAATCAAGTTAGTTAAATTCTTGGGGCAGTATTCAATCTAAGAGTTAAATCAATCGTTGCCTCTGAGTAAGTTTTGATTATAAGTAATCTCACTGCCTACATAAAAACTATTAATGACTCTCCCTAGCCCAGTAATTCCATTCCTCTCAAACATCTAAGAAAAAACAAGAATATTTTTACTTAAGAAATATGACATTACTTAAAAATAAAAACTATTGAAAGAAAATTCTAGTAACCAAAAACAAGAAGAAGCTGTTGACAGTTACTTTATACTTACTGTGCTGCTTCTAATTACTAAAAAAAAAAAAAAAAAAGATGGTTTTAAAGGAATTTATTTTTAAAAGGCCCTAAGGTATGTGTATATATTTAAATTTAAAGGACAAAAGCATTCTCACCTTGTTTTTTAAATTAGACTAATTTTTATGCTTTCATTTTTACTGAAGTTGAATATCTATTAAAAACATGTTTTAAAATGAAAATATTCCCCCAACCCTCCTTTAATACCAAATAATAGGTATTTCACTCAAATTATGATTAACTTTATATTTTCCTTATATTTTTAATACTCACTCCTCAAAAAGAAGTGGTTTTATGTGATTTTTTTTTAAAATTTGAGGACTTTTAGTATTTGCTCAGCTCTTTACACTGTCAATTGAATATTTGATAAAATATTCCTATAATCATGTAATTACACAAGTTTACTGCTTTCCAATTAACCCTAGATAATATATTTATAGAAATGGAAGGATTCATTAAATCCCTTGAATAAACCATAATGTAATAATTTTAAGATATTAGTATATACAATAGCCAACTGTATTCAGTTTAATCTATACTCAAAACACTAGAAAATAAAAATATTTCAAATTATCTTCTGTTTCTTTACTATAACAACCTCCTGAGGTTATCTAATGACATATAAAAGCTATACAAACAGGTATTTTCTTTGGTCAAACATCATACTTTATAGCGTTTAACACAATCTGAAAATAAGGAGACAAGCATTATTAATTTACATTTTAATTTATGTATGAATGGCTTTATATTTTTAGAGAAGTCATTCAACAGAATCTGAGACTGTTTTGTTTGGCATTACATAAGAGCAAAAGGGAAAATATTTTTGTTTCCCCTTTCACGCTAAAGACCTGCATAGATGGACTGAAAACATACATTTCTGCGTATCCAAGGTTTCAGGGCATAAGACTGTGTTTTAATAATAAGAAATCTATACTAATACATTTTTGCAAAGCAACATGAACCGAAAATAATTTCAACAAGTGGTATGTTACCTGGGTGGAGCTGGTGGCTACCGAGATGCAGTCAATAAAGCTGTGTCTTCGAGTGAAAAATGCAACTATCTGCTGCCAGCGTGAAGGTTCTGGCTCAGCTTGCAGTTCATCTGATGAGCCCTTTTTCGCCCAGTGTTTCTGCTTTGGGCCTACTGAGCCATGGCTAGAGCTAGTATTGCCTCCTCGACTGGCGCGAGAGTACAGAAGTGTGTTGTTCCCGAAAATGTAATTCATCTCTGCAGCCCTGCAGGTGGTTGCCAAGCAGTCTTACTTCTCTACCAGCTGCTGAGTGGTGAATGATCGGTAAAAACTGCAGCTAGAATTACAGCAGCATCACTTGTAGATCAGGGAAAATAAAAACCTTGAGAAATGATGCTCATTTTCTCTGTAATTTCTTCCCATGAAAGAGCTTGTATCTTCCCTCTGTACCTGTTAGCTGTATGATGGCTGAGTTTATATTTCTAGACAAAAAAGACGACATAAGGTGGTTTTCTTTCTCATGATTATTTTTTCACCAGCGTCTGCAGGAAAAGCTGTTCTTTTGTTAGCTGATAACTAGACGGACTGAAATCCAGGAAGTGAGGTCGATTAGCAGGTAAAGAAGGATGTTATAAACACTGGACTACCAAGACCCTTTGGGGCTGCCTGATTTAATGCACTGGGTGGAGAAACCCTGGATTACCAAGTTTCAATCACAGTCTGAAGTAAAATCCAATGGCATCTTCGCTGCTTAAATAAATTATAAATATGAACTGAATTTAAAAATACAAGAGGATTCTCTCTGCCAACAGTTCTGATTGTTTAAAACAATTTTACTAAAGAAATCTTTCTATTCACATATAAATTTCTACATCAGGAAGGCACTTACATTAAATAGCACTAAGGTTTTAAAAGGTACTATCTACATTAAACTCTGAGGATCTAATGACAGAGAGAAATCCATTTGGAATGTAACTTGATAATTTTATTTAACATATTGGTTTTTTTGATTAACTGAGTCTGAAGACAGAAACAGAATAATTAGCTAAATAAGTATTTGGCTTCTGGGACTTTTGTAATAAAAAAGTGCTATTATCAGCATCATCTCTCTCATATGTTATAAACATTAAGATTACCAAGTTATAAATTTGTAAAAATGCAAAAGAATTAAACATAAATTTTTTGTTTTATAGCCAGTAAAACATATTTTATCCAACATGACATAAAATAATACTCTGGTTCAAAAAATAGTACTGTTTGATTGCTAAATAGATACTTTCTAACATCTAATATCTAGGTCTGTGTTTCTCAACACAGTAGTCCACCTCAGAATCACCTCGGGTGCTGGTTAAAAAAAATACAGACTGATATCCCCTTCCCATTAGAATTTTTAGGGGTTAGGGAGATCTGGGAATTTTCATTTTTGAAAAGCCCCCCTAAGAGACTCTTAAGCACCCTCAAGTTTGAGAACCACAGATTCCTAAGTCTGTCCTCTTAATACTATGCTACATTAGTATATAAAACAACATTTCGCCATTAAAAACAATATATGAATAAAAATGCTACTTGATAACTAATAGTTGAGTAATTCAATTTTTAAGTTGATATAAGTACATCATAATCCCCAACCTCAGCCATGAATGAGGACCAACAAAATCTTGCTTGCTTTTGCTTACCAGCACCAACTAAATGCAGTCTATTGGAAAGTAGCATTGGCAAACTACAACCTCTAGGACTACTGCAAATCCTGATTTGGCAAGAAAAGATGCGAACACTGTCTCTATGATTCCGTCTCTAAGATACAAACACATGCCCAAGAAGGGTTGAGAGTCATGTGGGACTTCTGGAAGTAAGATGTTTTGTGACAGATTATAGCAAAGTTTGCTTCTTCCCAAGAACTGTACAGACAGTAGCTGGCAGCCTTATGGCCCTACACAGATTGATCTTATCTATTTGGGGGTAGGGGACTAGAGGAAAACACTAAGGGTAGACAGAGAACTAAGAATCCTCTCTAAAAGAAAAAAAATAAAACCTCCTAAAAATAAATTTTACTATGGACCAGATACTTAATAAAGAACTGATTAGTGTGGTTTATACAAATGCTCTAGTAATTGGTTTGACCCCGAAATATGTGTCTTGATCTGTATGATGGAAAGCCAGGGTGGGAGGGGGAACCTTAGAATTTATACAGATTCTGTTACTCTGGATTTGTAAGGATGAGGATATTTTAAAAATTTTGGCTGCACTGGGTCTTTGTTGCAGTGCGCAGGCTTCTCTCTAATTGCGGCATGCAGGCTCCAGCGCGTGAGGGCTCCAGAGGGCATGGGCTCAGTAGTTGTGGTGCACAGGCTTCGTCGCCCTGTGGCATGTGGGACCTTAGTTCCCCAATCAGGGATCAAACCCACGTCCCCTGCACTGGAAGGCAGATTCTTAACCACTGGACCACCAGGGAAGTCGTGGATAAGGATACTGAAAATGAATGTTGAATGCAAATATCCTACTCAAGTTGCAAACAGTACCAACACAGATGGAACAGTAAGGCATTCGTATACAATGATTTCTTATGCTAGAGAGCCAAAGAGCTTGGGAACAATCGAAAGTTGATGAACGCTCCATCCCATATATCCCGAGTACAGAGAAGAAATACTTCTCAATATATAAATTTCCTATTCAAATCGACTGACATCAAGAAAACAACTTTGAGTTTTGAGAAAGGCTTTTTTATGAAAATGTCCCATTACCTGAGCTACGGAAATCTAGGATCACCTCATCGACTGCACAACAGTCAATACACACATACAAAACCATATATGTACCTAAATCACAATTGGTTTCATATGATTTGATTGGGAAGCAGAGGCAACCAACTCCTCACTGATCTCTGCTTTAGAATAACCATACCCGTGTCACATATTGGAAATATAAGCTCTATTCCGTTAAACCAAAATTTAAATTCATTATAGAACCTGGAAAGTCTATTTAAAATAGTGAATTTTTAAAAATACTACACAACGTTTAAATCATCAAAAAGAACACTATTAAGATTTTAATATGATATATAAAGAATGGACATTTTTTTTCTGCAGTCAATTACTCTACCACTGAGCAATACTCTGCACCTAACATTCTTTTTTCTGTACAGTTTTTCTTTTTCACAGAATGATAATAATATTATCTATAGCAGAACTCTATAAACAGTAAGAGAAAGCATAAGTAAACTAAGTACATCCATTTAGTGATTACATACTTTAAATATGATTATGAAAAATTTATGACTGTTAGAAATGTTTATTTTATAACATTAAATGGAAGTAAAGACAGTTCAAAAATTTATATAGGATAGGCCCTCAATTATTTGTACCCTTTTCCAAACTTGCAAATAAGCCCAGAAGTCTTCAGGTATAGTAACAAAGGCAATGATTAAGTAATTTTAGTGAAAATTTTTAAAAGGTTGAAGGATGAGAGGAAAAACAATATTGAAACTCTAAAATATTAGGAAAAAAATTACTAAGTAACCACAAAGCCAATGTACTGTAAATGCAACAAGCATTTTCCTTACCTTTTTATCTTTATAATACGGCCTATTAAATTTCAAAACATGCAGCTGTACTAAGACAAGACTAAGAAGATTGATAACATAGATTTGTTATTTATCTAGAAAAAAGTGATCATATATATACAAATCGCTTCTGTATGAGCGCCATCTAGTGGTTAAATTGTATGCAAACTGTGTGCTCAACTTAGTACTCCAGGGTCATCCAAAAAAGATAAAATTCAAAAGTATTTTAATATATTCCAGAGTTGTAAAAACAAAGTTGACTTCAACAAAGCACTCAGTATGCACTCAAAATAGGAAAGATTCTCTTCCTGTAGCATTTAGTTCAACAGGCATATGTTTGCTTATAGCCATTCTTCTGCTACCTCCATTTCTCACAATATTTGAAAAACTACCGATTGCTGCTGGTGATTTCATTTGATAGTATTCTCAGTACTAGTGGATAAAATGTGTCCAGGCTAGAAGATACACTTATTTATAATAATTATCTGTTCACATACCCTGTTCTGTCTTCAATTTCAAGCCCCTTGTAACTACATTTACTTTGCACATATTAAACATAATTTTCCGTCATTGAAGACAAAAGCAAAATATGAACTCTTTTATTCAATGACCATTGCAATATCCCGCACTAAGCCATGTCACCCTTGTCATTTCATCTAGATTTAAATCTATTTTGAAAAAGGCTGAGGTTTTGTTTACTTGTTCAATTTACTGTTCTGACCATTTTTCCTAATTCTTAGATCATTTTCAGTTTTAGGAATCTTGACACTGTTCTTATTAGTACCATACTACTATATTTAGAACTGTTTAAAATTGAAGCTTACTTTTAAAGATTTTCATATACCACAAGAATTTACCCACTGTGTCTGTCCTTTTCTTCCACATTACAGTTTTTCACCATTATATTACCAATTTCTTTCTTGAAACTGTCTAGCACTGGCAAGAAACTTTCCCTTTTAGAGTCTTAAATCATAATTACTTTTTTAAAAAACTATTTTTTTTGGCTGTGCCACGTGGCATACAGAATCTTAGATCCCTGACCAGGGATCAAACCCGTGCCCCCTGCAGTGGAAGCACGGAGTCTTAACCACTGGATGCCAGGGAAGTCCAAATCATAGTTACTTTTACGTTTTATGCTAAGGCCTGAATAAAGTAACTTTCAATCACTATCTTATTTCATTCATTACTTCAGTAATGAGAATCAGCACTAGCACTACAAGATCCTGACAGATTATTTCACAGCATGTTTCATGGTGGCAAACCCTTCATAAGCCCACTCATCAGCTCAGGATCAAGGTCCTTCACACCTTGTCCTCATTTCCTAACAACCATCCTAAACATCAACTACAATATAATGAACTTTTCTGCATTTTTAGTCTCTTCAGACTATCACTCTCCTACTGTACTTATTTTCTCCAGTAACTGCCTTCTCCTCTGAATTAGCATATTGTATACATCCTTCAACACCTTGTCCAAATATCAACTTTGTTTTTTTACAATACTTCAAGAATTTAACTTCTCTTTATTTTTTCATGTTACATCATACCGTGTTATAACTATCTCTCCATAAAAAATACCAGTCACTGAAGCCTAACAAACTTACTAACATAGATGTTTAATAAATGCTAAATGCATGTTATTTGATAAACAAAACTAATATTATGTTGATTTTTAAAGCAATCATCTATTAATCTTATTTTTCTATTAGCTTTTATAAGAACTGTGAAGAACAAAGCAGTGCCTAATTTACATTCTACTCAGCAAACTGCTACTATTCAAAGATAATTTTTCAAATTACAAAAATAATAATTCATATACTGAGTTCTATGTACAGTACAACAGTTACTTGCTTCATTCCAAACCACAATACTATAAAAGTGGAAAAGTTCCTTATATTAGCTTTTTTGTTTCTAAAAAAAGACTGCTAATCTTATTTATATTTTAAATAACATATATTCCATTGTTGAGCTTCCTAAAACATTTGCAGTTATTTGAAAAAATTTTAAAAACATTAAAACTTGCCTTCTTATGTCAAAACAAAGTTATTTTTTAAAAATTTGGTTCTCTAGCAGAAAGTTAAAGTAATCCTAACCATTCTGCTATTACACTACCCCAATCCTATGCTCACTCCTCAAATTTTAATCTATGCATGAGATAGGAGAAGCAGGAAGAAATACCCCAAATGGGGCAGCTTTAATAATTCTTAAATTACAATTGTATCAGAATATAGTTTGTCAAAAGTCCAGCCTATCAAGATTTCTGACCCAGTAATTTGACTTCTGGAAATCCATCCTAAGAAAACAACTAAACATACTTTTTATGCCACAAGATGATTCACTGCAGCCTTCTTTACAAAACCTAGTAAAAATGGAAATAACAAATAGCGAAGACCAGAAGTGTTCAGCAAGTTAAGGTACCAATATACTATGTAATGTTACGTATCAAGTTTTAAAAAAATTTAACATGGGAAAATGTGTAAAACAAGTTTATAATAGGAAAAAACTCACATTTAAAAAAGTAAGATGTAAAGTATGATTTAGAAACAGATGAAGGAGTAGATAATTTCTTCTACTGGAAATGAAAATCCTAATCAGAGAGCCAGCAAGCCAAAGGGGGAATACGATGATGATACCCAACTGCTCTACCTATTTGCATCAGAAACTTATATTTATAACTGTTTCAGAGACTGATGCTGTTAATATCTAATAAAAGAAAACAAAATGAAAAGGAGCAAGAGAATGCCATGTAAGGATGGATAGATCCAGCTGCTTTTCACTGAGACCAGCTGAATTATTACCACAGTATACTAAGATGCTTTGAGGCTAGTACTTTCTTGATTTCTTGATTTTTGATTTTCAAAATTTGTCAAAGATTTGCATACAAATACTCAAACTGCCACTGCACTAAGGCAATAGTATAACACCAGCAACTATAAGATGTATGTCAATTGCAGAAAAGATAAACTGAAAAAGATGTGTTTTATAACTGTTAGTAAAAGGATATTTTAATCTCAATAACATACTCCTTTAAATAAGTCTCCGTCAAATTTGTCTTTAAAAAGCCCTCGGGGGGAAAAATGCTATGGGAGACATAATCCTTTAACATGTAATAATTAACTGTATGCAAAGGACAAGAGCATTTTTAAAGCAGATACCAAAAGAATCAGGCAAAATTCACTTAATTCTCTTATGGTAAGAAAATCAAGGGAAAAAGAGTCAAATTAAGGAAGCAAGTGAGAATCTTCAAAAAGTAATAATGCTTTCTCACTCAATAACTAGAAACACTTAAGTCTCACTGCAGAGTGAGGATTAAATAAAGAGATGTCAGAAATTTACTTTAAAATACTTCAAGACAGACAGTAAAGAAATATGTGTATGGTGGTTCAATTAAGCTAGGTTCTAGTGCATTACTTCTCAACAGTGGCTATCCCCTAGAAACACCTGGAGAACCTGTAAAACTCTCCAAAGCCAGACTATACCCCAGACCAGTTAAATCACAATCTCTGAGATGGCACTCAGATATAAATTTTAAAACCTTTTTAGGTGGTTCCGATATCCCACCACAACTGAGAACCATTACTATGGACAGTCAGTTGTCCTAATCAGGAATTAACATTCCTAGACTGGTCAGCTAACATTTAATTATAAAGTAAATGGCTGCTATAAGATTTTTGTTATGTTAATCTTTGATCAACACCAAAAGTTTGCCAATTATCATAATGAATGAAGTGGGCTTTCATTGGTGAAATCCATTGTATTTCAGTTATATGGATTGGCTAAATTAGACACAATCCACCCTTGCATAAGGGAAAGAAAGACTCTGAAGAGGCTTATACCTTTAGAGATGGCACCTTAAGGTTTAATACCTAAGATGTCTGGAAATTCTGGGTAACAAAATCTTGGTCTCTGGAATATTGTTTTATTTGCCTAGAGTGAGCATTTTATGCAACAAAAAAAAGTTGAGGCTTCATCACATTTAAAGAGGCTATATACAATATGTTATGTGGCTCACTGTCTGTTTAAATGTCTGCCTGTGTCAGAATCTGCATACACACAGAACTACCAAACAACCACCAAAAGACTGAGGAGTTGGGTGTGTGCAAATTGGCTTTGGATAATTTGTAACAATCATAAACATCAAAAATTCAAAATATCAGAAACAAAAGAATTATACATACCTGGGAAGGTTTTTCGACTGAAGTAAGAAATAGGCTTTATTAATTCAGTCAAGAGAAAATAGGCATAGACTGATAAGAACAGCATATAAAGCAGGAGGGAGTGCTTAGAATTCAAGTGTTCTAAGGTTCTTATGTTGTTCAAAATGAGGGTAAAAGATATATATTGAGTCTAAATTTTTGTAAGCGAAATATGTATATTAGAATTTCTAAAAAAAAAAAAAAATTTCTAGGATAACCATTAAAGGAAGAGAAACAGAACAGCTTCCAAGCTAAGAAGAAGGAAAAACGAGATGAGAAAATAAAATCTAAAAGAAGACATGTTGGAATAAATGTCTCGTATGTTTAAAATTAAGAAACATACTTTTAAATAACTCATGGGGCAAAGAAAAAAATAATAATGAAAGTAAGAAAAAAAGTTTGAATTATGATAAACATTTCATATTAAACCTGTGGGTTACAGCTAAAGTGTATTTAAAGGAAAATTTACAAATTCAAATACCGTTAGAAAAGGCTGATAATGCAGTTAAGTAACCAACTTGAGAAACTAGGGGAAAAATCCCAAACAGAATAAACTCAAAGAAAGCAGAAGAAAATAAAATAATAATGATAAGAGGAGAAAGGGGAAAAGATAAAATGAAAACTGTCTCTGTCACTAATAGACAACTGATTTTTTTTCCCATGTGTATCTCTCATTTAGCGTCCCAAAGTAAGATCAGATTGCCTTGGCCAAACGCAATCTTTGATTGATATGTAGGCTATCCACACATTTACATATTGCATAAACGTGTATATATTCATGTTTATGTGTGTATGAGAGGGGATGGAGGTGACAGCACATGGGGGAGGGGCACAGGAGAGGGTTTTTTTAGACATTTTTTTTCTTATTAAGTATAGTTGATTTACAATGTTGTGTTAAATACTGCTGTACAGCAGAGTGATTCAGTTATATATATATACATTTTTAATACTCTTTTCCATTATGGTTTACCATAGGATATATAGTTCTCTGTGCTATACAGTGGGACCTTGTTGTTTATCCATTCTATATATAAAAGTTTACATCTGCTAATCCCAAACTCCCATTCCATCCCTCCGTCAACCCCCTCGCCCTTGGTAACCACCAGTCTGTTCTCTATTAAAAGACATGGTTCTTTGAAATTGATCATCCTTTGGCAAGAAGGATCAAGAGGATAAAAAGCACAAATAAACAATACTAGGAATGAAAAAGGGGCTACACCTAAACATAAAATAATAGGATGTTGAGAATATTTCGAAGTAAGTATGAAATGGGCAAATACCTAGAAAAACTATTAACTGAAATCTGACTGGTACTATATAATCCATTACAATTAACCAGTAATATGAAATCATCCCTCAAAGAGAATTACAAAACCCACTTCAAGGTTTACAAGTAAGAAATGATCCTTATACACGATACATACAACTAACAAAGGATTAGTATCCGGAATATATAAAGAACTTGCACAAATCAGTAAAAAGAACAACCCGTTACAAAAATGAAAAAAAATCTTGAGAGGGTATGTCACAGAATAGGAAACCTGAATGATCAATATTATCAAACAGTGAAATGCACATTAAAATCACAGTAAGATACTACTTCAAACCCAAAACAATGGCAAAAATAACAATACCAAATATTGATGAGAATATAGATCAATTAAAACTGTTACATACTGCTGCTGAAAATGTAAATTATAGAACCTTTTGAAAATAATCTGGTGTTATCCACAAAGATGTGTATACATAACCTACGATTTTAACAGCATTTTTAATACTAGTAATAATCCAAAAATAACTTAACATCCATCAAAAGTAAGGTAAATTATAGTATATTCATAAAATAGAAAACTCTAGAGCAGTGAAGATAATGAATCTCAGGCATATAATGTTGACCAAAAACTGCAAGTTGAGAGTAGACACAGTATAATGCCAATTATATAAAAACCAAAACAGGCAAAAGAAACAATATATTGTTTAGAAATCTAAATATGTGAAACCAGGACTGTGGTTATTTCTGAGGGGAGAGACAAGGTGATGGGGTCAGGTAAAGTCACACACTGGACTTCAAAGATACTGTTAATGCTCTTTTTCTGTACTTACTAATATATTTTTTTAAAGTTTAAAGATATTTTGATGTGGGTATTTGAAATATAATAGTTACTTCCTTCATGAGAACTTTTAGGCTTAAAGATCGTTATCACTGAATAAAATTCATTTATAATATATATTTTTAAAAATGTTTTTAGAATGCTAACAAATACTATGAAATTCCTTATAATTACAAAACCAGAAACATCAAGGGGGGAAAATCCTACATGAAAAAATAGTTCTCTCTAAGCATGAGCTACATTAGTAACAAAAGTAATAAATAATTCATAGCAACAAAATAAAGTTACTATCTTACCTTTATTGGTGAAATATGAGAGTGAGAAACAAATCCATGGACATTTTCAATTTCTGACAGGTTCTTCTCTGAGACATGAACCAATTCCGGACCTATCACCTCATTAGTGATTTGTGGGGAAATGTGCTCTTGAGGAGGTGTATCTTCATCCTGATACCGGTATTTCTGTAACGTACAGCAAATTATTAAATATGAGGAAGCTCTGAAAAGCAACATGTGTTCAATCCAAATCATGATTTTCATAACTACCCAAATCATAATATTTAACTAAATGAAAAGTGTCTTTTACAGTTTAATACATAAAGTCTGAGAGAAATGGTTCTCCATTTTAAAGTCATGCCAATATTTTAATAAACTTATCTGATTATTAAAAATAAGTCAGACTCTGGAAAGATGGCAGAGTAGGAAACACCAGGAATCTGTTGCCCCACCTAAACAATAATTACAGAGGCATAATCTGTCTGATGTAATTTTGGAACTCTGGAGTGTGTTGAAGGCTTGCAACTTCAGGGGAAAATTTGGATGTAAACTGTGTTTAATTTGGATCAGTTTTACCACCTCTGTTCAGCATGGTACCGGAAGTCGTAGCCAGAACAATTAGGCAAGAAGAAACAATAAAAGGTATCCACTTAGAAAGGAAGTAATATTATCTCTGTCTTATATCAATAAACACTCAGCAAAAAAGCTGTTAGAACTACTGAATGTAGCAAAGCAGTATGATATACTGCTTTGTATCCTACAAAAGCTGACACACAAAAATCAGTTGCATTTCTATACACAAACAGTTGCATTTTATACACAACCTGAAAATTACAAAAACAGTTCCATTTACAACAGCATCAAAAAAAATAAGGTGAAAGACTTGTGCAATGAAAACTACAAAGACTTGTGCAATAATTAAGGTGAAAGACTTGTGCAATGAAAAGACCTGCTGAAAAAAAAAGTTAAAGACAACAGAAATAAATGGAAACACATCCCATGTTCATAGGTTGAAGATTTAATATTGGTAAGATGTCAATACTACTTAAAGCAATTTACAGATTTAATCCGATTCCTATCAAAATCCCAATGACATTTTTTGCAAAACAGAAAAACCCATCCTAAAATTCATTTGGATCTCAAGGGATTCAAATAGTCAAAATCACCATGAAAAAAAAGAACAAAGCTGAAGGACTCACTCTTTCTCATTTCAAAACTTACTACAAAGCTACAGTAATCAAAACAGTTTGGTACTCGCATAAAGACAGACATACAGACCAATAGAATGAAAGAGAGAGTCCAGAAATAAACCCTCACATACAAAAATTATTTTTCACAAGGGTGCCAAGACCATTCAATAGGGAAAGACAGCTTTTACAACAAATCGTGCTGCAAAAACTGGATATCCACACATAAAAGAATGAAGTTGGGCCCTTACCTAATACCATATACGAAAATTAACTCAAGGTGGATCAAGGACTTAAATGTAAGACCTAAAACAATAAAACTCTTAGAGGAAAAGCTTTAAGACATTGCGTTTGGCTATGAGTTTTTGGATATGACACCAAAGGCAGAAGTAACAAAAGAAGGAACAAATCTGACTTCATAAAAATTGAAAAATTTTGTGCATCAAATGACTCTAATCACAGAGTAAAAAGGCAACCCACAGAATGGGAGAAAATATTTACAAATCACATATCTGATAAGGGATTAATACCCAGAATATACAGAAAATTCCTAAAATTCAACAAAAAACTAAACAACTCAATTCAAAAATGGGCAAAGAACTCCAAAGAATATATACAAATAGCCAGTAAGCACATGAAAAGATGCTCAACATCACTAATCATTACAGAAATGCAAATCAAAACTCGAGGTACCACCTCACAACCACTGGAATGGCTACTATTAAAAAAAGCCAAGGACCTACTGTATTAACACAGAGAACTATATTCAATATCCTATGATAAACCATAATGGAAAAGAATATAAATAAAAAAGAATGTATACATATATACTTATAACTAAATTGCTTTGCTGTATAGCAGTAATTAACACAACACTGTAAATCAACTATACTTCAATAAAAAAATTATTAAAGAAAAGAAAGACTGGTTAAAAAAAAAAGCAGAAAACAAGTGTTGGTAAGGATGTAGAGAAATTGGAACACTTGTGCACTATTGGTGGGAATGTAAAATAGTCCAGCCATTGCAGAAAATGGTATGGTGGTTCCTCAAAAATTGAAAATACAATTACCATATGATTCAAGAATTCCACTTCTGGACATATACCCAAAAGAACTGAAAGCAGGGTCTTGAAGAAATATTTGTACACCAGTGTTCATAGTAGCATTATTCACAGTAGGTAAAACATGGAAGAAACCCAAGTATCTATCAATGGATAGATAGATAAGCAAAATGAGGTGTATATATATGTGTGTATACACACACACACACACACACACACACACACAAAATGGAATATTATTCAGCCTTTAAGGAAGGAAATTCTGCTATATGTTACAACATGGATGAACCTTGCAGACAGTACGCTAAGTGAAGTAAACCAGTCTCAAAAAGACAAATACTGTATGATTGAACTTACATGAGGTACTTAGAGTAGTCAAAATCATAAAGACAGAAAGTAGAATGGTGGCTATCATGGGCTGGTGGGAGGAGAGAATTCTGAGTTACTGTTCAATAGGCACAGAATTTCAGTTTTACTACACTAAACGTTATGGGGACGGATGGTGGTAATGGCTGCTCAACAATGTGGATGCATTTAATACCACTGAACTGCAAACTCAAAAATGGTTAAGGTGGTAAATTTTATGTTATGTGTATTTTTACCACAATAAAAAAATAAATACAAATAAGACTTCAAAGCTAGGTGAAAAAGAAACCTGAATACTGATTTGTCCATTTTTTACCCAATGTTAGCTGAACACTGTGTCTCTAAAGATACAGCTGTTTAAGTGAAGTCAACATAAAAAGCCAAAGTTGTTCAGCTAATTAAGTCTGGTCTTCTTATTCAATTAACTTGTACCAAAAAAAAAAGTCAGCCTTTTCAAATTCTAATTGAAAATTAATTACTAGATAACAGTATTTTTCTTTTACCTATAAAAGAATACTTGTTTCTTTCTCTCTCTTGCATGCTCACGCACGTAGAAAACCAAATCTACCTCACACCATACATAAAAGTAAAGGAAATCCTAATTATAGGAACTGGGAGAAAATAAAAGTGCATGTTTCTCAAATCAGGCTGGGAATGTGTATGCACATACACAAAAACAAAACAAACTTAGATACTACACCCCCCCCCCAAATTAAACACACATATAATGAAAAGACACAAAAAAGGTACAATAGAAAACAAATGTTTCTAACAATAAACACGATTATTAGCCACTATAAGCTGGCTTTTAGAAATCATTGAAAAAAAGAGTCAGTAAAGATTAATAAAGGGATACTCATAAAAGGCATACAAATGGGTCAGTAAACTTATAGGAAAAACATGCTCAACTTTTTTAGTAAGTAAGAATTACAGTGCCAACATTCAGAGAAATGGGCATAAATCATCACATTCCTGGCAGAGGTCTTTTTCTGGTGGGCAGTCTGGCGAAATGTTTCAAAAGTCCTGAAAATGTTTCTATTCCTCCAGTAATTCCACCTCTAGGAATTAATCTTAGAAGATATAGCATCAGTGAGGAGCATAGATATTTGTTGTATATAGACAAACATGTACATTGTAAAATATATTTTTAAAAACTTAGCTATGAATTTGCTGAAAGTTATTACACAACTTCCAGCATCACTTTTTAAACAACATCCTTCTGTGAAATGGTACAATTACATGGAAAACAACAATCAGGCCCACATCAACATCAGTTAATTTAACATGATATAAGAAACCTGGTTTTACATGTAGACTTCAATTATTTTCAAAACCAATGAAAAGAATTCACTAACTTTATCCTGAGTAAGGCTGAAATTAACATAGACATACTTACAAAACTTAACAGGTTATATGCTCAATTGAGTGAAAGCAAAATTTAAGTATTCTTATACCTTAGTAGTAGATATACTATAAGGAAGGAAACTTGATACCATGTTTTCAAACTTTAAGGATACTCCACAACTTAGTATGTACTTTAAAGAGAGATACATGTGGAAGGATATTCCCTATAGTACAGTCTGGAATAAAGAAAAACTGGAAACAAGCTGCCTTTCAATAGATTTTTTAAAAAAATTATGGTACAGTCATCCTAGGAAATGTTATGTGGAAGTTAAATTGGGTAAAAAGCTACTTATTCTAACAGAAAAAGATGAAGACACAATTACTGAATGAGGAAAGCATGTTTCAAAGCTAACACACACAACTTGAACATTTTAAAACAAAGCAATAGTGTATTTATATATGTGTACGTATGAATTAACATTATATGCACATGCAATATGTGTATGTGAAGCGTATCCATGAAGCATATCCATATGCAATTTGGGGGGTATGAAAAGATTTAAAACAAGAAATGGTTCATTCTGAAAAGTAAAGAAAGAAATCACTAAAAATTTTATGTCTTTTATGTATCTTTAATGTATGTTGCCCCCTGATCCCTTTTTACTCCTTATAATTACTGAGAAACTCAAGGCATTTAACCTGTAGGGTCCCCAGTATAATCACTTCATATTCATGGGACCATTCAGTGTGCTCCCTTGGCTTCTGTACTTCCTGCAAATTGGCAGCTAAATGTAATAGCTTGATCAGTCTCACGTTCAATCCTTTGGCAAGACTATAGATGGTACTATGTTCTTCTATCAAGAAGCACATAATGTCTTGGTTACATCTTTTTGTGATGTTAGGAGCTCTTGATACTCAATGCCTGAATCAATTCATTCAATGATGGTTGCAAAGTGATGACAATCTAATTCTATTATTCCTTTTTATTTATTAAAAGATATATGTATAAAAAGAGTAAGTCTCTTCACTTACTATTTGGTTACCTATTGGTATGATTCACACATGAATAACATGTCATTTTATCTACTAGTTTTCAAGACAGATAAAAAACTGGTTCCCTATCATCCTCCTAAAGCAATTAGGAGGTTTTTATATATCAATCAATGCAATTCCGATCAAAATGCCATCTGGCTTTCTTCAGAAATTGACAAGCTGACCCTAATACTCATAAAGAGCTGCAAAGGACCCAGAATAGTCGAAACAGTTTTGAAACAGAAGAAGAAAATGGAGGACTCACACTTCCCGATTTCAAAACTTCCTTCAAAGCTACATGAATCAAGATTGTCATACTGGCATAAGGATAGACACAGAGCAATATAATAATAGAATTAAGAGTCCAAAAATGTATCCTTAGATTATGGTCAACTGATTTTCAACATGAGTGCCAAGAGAACTTAATGAGAAAAGAACATCTTTTCAACAAATGATGCTCAAACATCTGGATGCAAAGGAGTTAAATTAGACCTCTTTTCTCAAAATGGATCAACACCTAAATATAAGAGCTAAAACTATAAACGTCTTAGAAGAAAACATAAGTGCAAATCTTTTGACCTTGTATTAGCCAATAAGCAACCAAAGTGGGGGGGAAAAACATAAATCTGCCTTCATACAAATGAAAAAAATTTTGATCATCAAAGGACATTATCAAAAAGGCAAAAAGATAACCCACAGAATGGGAGAAAATATTTGCAAATTATATATTTGATAAAGCTATTCACAAACAGTACATAAGGTAAGTATCTGATAAATACCCAGAATACATAAGAAAGTCTTTCAACTCAACAATAAAAAGACAACCCAATTTTAAAATGGGCAAAGGATTTACAGACATTTCTCCAAAGACGATACACTATTGGCCAATAAGCACATGAAAAGATGTTCAACATCATTAGTCATTGCAAAAATGCAAATCAAAACCACAATGAGATATTACTTCACAGCTACCAGGATGGCTATAATCAAAAAGACGGGCAAAACATATGTTGGTAAGGATGTCAAGATATAGGAATCCTCAAACAGTGCTGGAAGGAATGTAAAATGGTACAGGCACCCTAGAAAGCAGTTTGGCAGTTCCTCAAAAGGTAAAAAGAGTTACCATATGACTGAGCAATTCCACTCCTAGGTATATATCCAACAGAACTGAAAACATGCATCCACACAAAAACCTGTACACAAATGTTCATAGCATCACACTTCATAACAGCCCCAAAGTGGAAACAATCCAAATGTATATCAATTTATGAATGAATAAACAAAATGTGGTATATTCATATACTGAAATATTATTCAAATATAAAAAAGGAATTAAGTATTTATACATCCTACAACATGGAGCTTTGATTACATTATGCTAAGTGAAAGAAGCCAGATGCAAAAGGCCACATACTGTATAATTCCATTTATATGAACATATGTTCAGAATAGGCAAATTCACAGAACCAGAAGGTAGATTAGTGTTTTCCAAGGATGGGGTAGAGGGAAAATGGGAATCAAGTGCTGTGGGTATGGAGCTTCTTTGGGGTGTGACAAAAATGTTCTGGAATTAATTAGTGGTGATGGTTGCACAGCCTTGTATACAGAACTGTACAGCTTTAAAAGGTTAAGTGTTATGGTATGTGAATACTTTAATTTAAAAATTATTATAAAATGATGGACTACACATATATGATTGCTTTACATCCACTAAAAATGTCCTTTTTGATGCTGAAATTGTTTCATCTCTAGCCAGTAGAAACTCTTAATTTTCTGAGTTCCCTTGTACTTGGCACCTTTAAGAAAGCCTAATAAAACAAAATACAGTTACCAAAAGGAAAATTCTATTACTTATTAGTGATTTAAAAAAGGGATTTCTTTGGTTACAATTATTATTTGAGAAAGCATTTCCAAGTAGCTTTCCAGGCCCTCTATTACATTGCACAGCAACATTCATTTGTATTTCTTACTACCTAAAGGTTGATCTCAACATATTTTCAAAATAATTTTAACATAAAATTTCATATAAACACTGTTAATAGTTAGAATGCATAAAACTAAGCCTCCTACTGTGGTCCAAGCATAACTTATCTAACACCTAAACTAGAAAATAATTACAAAATGGGAATGAGAGAGTAGGGATAAAGGAGGAGGGGGATTTTAAAATGACTGTAATAAGAGCATTTTAAAATGATTGTAATAAGAGCATTCTAAATACATTTCCCCATCTTTTTAATGTTTTTAAGGCTTGTATCCTTAGTATAAAGCCTTCTACTGTCTTTAATCTAGAAAATATAAAAACGAACCAGTCAGACTGAAGAATAACTGAAACAAAAAACACACTAGAAGGAATTAACAGCAGACTAGGCGATACAGGAAAACAGATAAGTGATCTGGATGACAGAATAATGGACATCACCCAATCAGAACAGCAAAAAGAAAAACAAAAAAAATGAGAACTGTTTAAGGGATCTCTAGGACAACACCAAATGTACCAACATTCACATTACAAAAGGCACAGAAGGAGAAGCGGGAGAGAAGGGGGTCGAAAACGTATTTGATGAAATTATGACAGAAAATTTCCCAAACCTGAAGAAGGAAACAGATATCCAGGTATGAGGAGTACAGAGGGTCCTGAAAAGATGAACCCAAACAAACTCACGTCAAGACATATCATAATTAAATTGGCAAAAATTAAAGAGAGAATTCTAAACGCAGCATAAAAAAACAAAGAATCAGGCTATCAGCTGATTTTTCTGCAGAAACCTCTCAGGCCAGAAGGGAAGGGCAATTATCTCTGATAAATATAGGTGCAAAAATCCTTAACAAAATATTAGCAAACCAATTTCAACAATATATAAAACGAATCATACAGCATGATCAAGTGGAATTTATTCCAGGGATGCAAGGGTGGTTCAATATTCGCAAATGAATCAGTGTGATACACCACATTAACAAAAGGAAGGATAAATTAAAAAATCACATGATCATCTCAATAATCGCAGAGAAAGCATCTGACAAAATTCAACGTCCATTTATGATAAAAACTCCCAACAAAGTGGATATAGAGAGAATATATCTCAACATAATAAAGGCCATTTATGATAAACCCACAGCTAAAATCATACTCAACAGTGAAAAGCTGAAAGCCTTTCCTCTAAAATCAGGAACAAGACAAGAATGTCCACTCTCATCACTGCTATTTAACATAGTACTGGAAGTCCTAGCCACAGCAACCAGACAAGAAAAAGAAATACCAGGCATCCAAATAGAAAGGGAAGAACTAAAACTGTCACTATCTGCAGATGGCATGAAACTATATACAGAAAACCCTAAAGTTTCCATGCAAAAACTATTAGGATAAATGAATTAAGTAAATTTGCAGGAATACAAGATTAATACACAGAAGTCTGTTGCTTTTCTATACACTAATAATGAACTATCAGAAAGAGAAAGAAAACAATACCACTTGAAATTGCATCAAAAAAATAAAATAAAATACCTAGGAATAAACTTAACCAAGGAGATGAAAGACCTATACTGTGAAAACTGTAAAATACTGATGAAGGAAACTGAAGATGATACAAAGAAACAGAAAGATATTCCATGTTCTTGAATCAGAAAAATATTGTTAAAATGTCCACACCATCCAAAGCATTCTACGGAGTCAATACAATCCCTATCAAAATACCAACAGAACTAGAATACATAATCCTAAAATTTATATGGAACCACACAAAAGGCCCTGAAGTGCCAAGGCAAATTCTATGTGATTCTTTACAGGAACATTTGCTGACCCCGGATTTAAACTAAAAGCAATCAATCAGATGCTATAATGAAATAAAAGACTACATTTACAACAGAAGCAAAAAAGGTATGCCTAGGAATTAATAAATCTAAAGTATCCAAATGTCCAACTTCACCAAATACAAAGGTATACCATGTTCTTGGCAAAGAAAGCTAAGACGCCAACAGTAGTTAAATTAAAAGGGAGTACTTAAAAATATTCAAATAACCCAAAAGGAGACAAGGAGAACAAAGAAGCCTAAGAGAGAGGGTATAAAGATGAAAAAAAAATTTTTAATAAAAAATAAAAAGCAGATGTTAATCTAATCTTATTGATAATTATAGTAAATGTAAATAGACCTAAACACTAAGTAGAGTTTATCAGAATGGATAAAAAGGCAAGAGATGTACTTTATACATAAAGACAGAGATAGGGTGAAAGTATATGAATGAAAAAAGATATATCCTATAAATTGTAAGCATAAGAAAACTGGAGTGGCTACACTTATATCTGATAAAACAGACTTCGAGAAAAAGAGCATTACCTAAAGAAAAAGAGATTTCAAAATGATAAAAATTTAATTCACCAGGAGATAAAACAACCATAAATGTGTGCACCTAATCAAGAGCCTTAACATACACAAGCAAAAACAAAATAATTAAAGGGAGAAACAGACAATTCCACAATCTTGGTAAGAGATTTAAACTCCTTTATCATGAATTGATAGAACTATACAAATGTCAGTAAACAGACAATCTAAACTATCAACCATCTTGATCTAACTGATATTTATAGCTCGCTATGCTCAACAACTGAAGAAAATATATTCTTTTTGTTGTACATGATATGTTTGCCTAGATAGGACATGTGTTAGATCATAAAACAAGTCACAAATTTAAAAGGACTAAAATCATAAAGAATTTATTCTCTGACCACTACAGAACTAACTTGGGAACAAACAATAAGACATCTAGCTAAAACTCTTAAATCTGAATAATAAACAACATACTCCTAAAACTCATGCATCAAAAATGAACTCAATAAGGAAATCAGAAATATTCTGAAACTGAATGATAATGAAAATAAAACAGTTTTAAAATTTGTAGAATGAAGCTAAAGCAGTACTGTGTAGTAAAGAATTTAACTTTGCCCAAAGAGAGGTTTGGCCTTTGTCCTCAGCTCCTGGAAGGTAATCTCTAAACCCTTGGAATGTCCTACCTGATATGAATGTCTTTGCCAATCTGGGGGCTTTGTGACACACCAGATAGTATAACCATGTAATTTATGGTGGAGAGTTTGGATCATATATTATCAGCTTAGCCTCTAAGATGGGCTGGAGATAGGTCAGCATCATGAGCAGGCACCCATATAGATGTGACTAGGTCCCAATAAAAACTCTGGACACCAAGGCTTAGGTGAGTTTCTCTGGTTAGAAATATTCAGTGTGTATTATCACACATTGCTGCCAGAAAAGTTAAAGTCGTCCATGACTCCACAGGGAGAACACCTGGAAACTCCTCATTTGTAACTCTCTCAGACTCTACCCCATGTAACTCTCCCTTTGCTGATTTTAATTTCCATCCTTCACTATAATAAACCATAACCATGAATATAACAGCTTTCAATGAGTTCTTTGAGTCTTCTGTTGAATTACTGAACCAAAGAGTGGTTTTGGGAACCCCTAAACCTGCAACTGCTTTCAGTGAAATCTTTGAGTCTTCTACTGAATTACTGAAACTAAGAGTGGTTTTGGGAACCCCTACACCTGCAACTGGTGTCAAAAGTAAAAGTGGTCTTGTGATCTGTTCCTGAACTTTACAAGCACTTAGAAATAAATTTGTAGCTTCAAATGCTTATACTAGAGAAGGAAGTTTAAAATCAGTGACCTAAGGATTCACCTCAAGAGGCTACAAAAAGAAGACTAAAATAAACCAAAAATAAGAGAAAGAAGAAAATAATAAAGGACAGAAATCAATGAAGTTGAAAACAGACAATTGAGAATATTAACAAAGTCAAATGTTAACAAACTGAATAAACCCTTTTTCTAGACTGGTAGAGGAAAAAGAGAATGCAATCACCAATATCAAGAATGAAAGAGAAGTTATCACTACAAAAAAAAAAACTACAAACTTTAAAAAGACAAGAAAATAATTACGAACAACTTGAGGCCAAATAATTCAACACGTTAGATGAAATCAAGAAATTCCTTGAAAAATACTATTTTCCACACACAATATCTTGACACAACATGAAAACAGGTCTGAAGGGCCCCATATCTATTTTAAAAAACTGAATTTGTTATCAAAATTCTTCTACAGAGAAGTCCCAGATGGGAATTCTACCAAACATTTAAAACAGAGATGACATTTTTACACAAATTCTTTTAGAAAACAGAAACATTTCCCAACTATAAGACCAGCACAGCCTTAATATTAAACCCTGACAAAGACATTACAGAAGAAAATGATGAACCAATGTCCCTCACGAACACATGCAAGAAATCCTTTTTAAAATGTAGCAAATTCACCATGAAAATGATAATCCAAACAATAACACATCATGACTAATAATATTTATCACAAGACAAGGTTTAACATCTAAAAAAAAAGTGTAATTTTCCATATTAACATAATAAAGGAGAAAACCTACATGATCATTTCAACATATGGAAAACATATGACTCAATTTAAGCCAAATTCATGATAAAATTCTCAGCAAACTAAAAGTCCAGAAAAATCTCAATCCAGTAAAGGTCATATACAAAACCCCACCGCTAACCCGTCTAATGATGAAATGCTGAACATTATCCTCATTAAGATGGGGAACAAAACAAAGGATTCTCATGCTTCTTATTTCTATTTAACATGATGTTGAATGTCCTAACCATGGTTAGAGGGCAAGTAAAAGAAATAAAAAGCTTAAGAGCCAGTAAGGAAGAAGCAAAATTGTCTCTATTTACAAATGACATGATTGTTTATACTGAAAATTTACAAAGAATTTACAAAACTACTAAAACTAATAGTTAAATTTAATAAGGTTGCAGGATACTACATTAAGCAATCAAACTGTATTATTTTCCTAGCAAAAGCAAATAATTGGAAACCAAAACTTTCAAAAAATTCCATTTACACCAACTCCAAAAAAGATAAAATATTTAGGACTAAACTGTAGTGAATGATATGCAAGACGTCTTCACTGCGAATTACAGAACATTGCTAAAAGAAATTAAAACCTAAGAGAGACATAATATGTATGTGGGTTGGAAGACTCAATATTCTTAAGATGTTTGTTTTCTTCCAATGATTTATAGATTCAATGCAATCCCAATAATAATTCCAACACACTTTTTTTAAAAAATTTTATTTATTTTTGGCTGCGTTGGGTCTTCGTTGCTGCACGTGGGCTTTCTCTAGCTGCAGCGAGGGGGGGCTACTCTTTGTTGTGGTGCGTAGGCTTCTCATTGCAGTGGTTTCTCTTGTTGCAGAGCATGGGCTCTAGGCACACGGGCTTCAGCAGTTGTGGCTCGCGTGGGCTCAGTACTTGTGGCGCACGGCCTTAGTTGCTCCACGGCATATGAGATCTTCCCGGACCAGGAATTAAACCCGTGTCCCCTGCATTGGTAGGCAGATTCTTAACCACGGCACTACCAGGGAAGTCCCTCCAACACACCTTTTGTAGAAACTGATAAACTGATTGCAAACTGTTAAAAATGCAAATGACCTAGATTAGCTAAATCAAATTTTTAAAAAGAATGATGTTGAAAGGCTTACACTACTTGATGTCAACACAGTGTGGTATTGGTCAAAGGTGGACAGACTTATCAATGGAACAGACAAAAGAGTTCAAAAATAAATGTACACATATATGGTTAATTGTTTTTTGACAAAGTGCAATACAAATTCAGTGAAGGAGGGAAAAAGGCTTTTCAACAAATAATGCTGTTAACTACTGGATATTCATAAAGACATTAACATTGACCCTTACCTTACCTCACATGCAAAACTGATTCAAAATGAATCACAGACCTAAAAGTAAAATCTAAAACTATAAAATTTCTAGAAGAAAATATAAGAAAAAAAATTGCCAACTTTGGGTAGGAAAAGATTTACTATACAGAACACACAAACCAATAATAAAAACATTTCACAACCTAGGCTTTATTAAAAATTTTGCTCTTTAAAATCACCACTAAGGAAAGTAAAAGGCAAATTACAAAATGAGAGAAAATATTTGCAATAAATAAATCTGACAAAGGACTCATATCTGAATATATAAAGGCCTTTTACAACTCAGTAACAGGAAGACAAACAATCCAGTTTTATAAACTGGGGAATAAATTTATATAACACTTCATGTATTAGTTTCCTAAGGCTACTGTAACAAAGTACCAAAAACTGGGTGGCTTCAACAGCTTAAACAACTGAAATTCATTACCTCACAGTTCTGGAGACTACAAGTCTGAGATCAAGATATTAGCAGAGCTGGTTCCTTCTTAGGACTGTGAGGAAGAATCTATTCCATGCCTGGCTATAAAGCTAAATACTAGGTTTCCTACTTTCCCTTACTACTATGACATTTGACAGTCTGTACGACACAGTTCTAATCAGGGAAATATAAGCAGATGCCTTCTAGCTTTATAAACCACCCTGTTTCCCCCTTTCTACTTCTTTCTCTTTTTAGGGGCTACAGATCCAACAGTCACCTTTTCAATGAGGCAAAGGCCGAGATGTCAGCAGCTGTAGCAGCTGCATACTTCCAAGCTGATTATAATTATGAAAAAAATAAAGGTCCACTTGTTTCAAGCCATTTTCAGCTTAGTATTTAATTATGTGCAAACACAATCTTTAAGCATGAGTGAACTAAGTGAAGTAAATGGGCCACACTGGTCAAATCTATGCTGTAAGACTTCTTCCCTCCAGGGAAGGGTGCGGTGGGAGGTGGTGAGAAGGGGAAGGCAATTATGTAACAGAAAGACAGTGCTTCTCAAACTTTACCACCAAATGTCTTCTAACAGCAAAAAAAAAAAACAAAAAACAAATCATCACTTCAAGGATAGGAGGAGATATAGCAAGGAATCCTAGCTATACATACAATATTTCTTAAAAGCCTTACCTTTTATGTTATGTGAACTCCACACATACAATTACACCTATACAAATTATCCATATAAATTATCCATTAACCTACTCAAACAATTTATCACAAGTTTCAATATGAAAATATTTTAAAGTCTCTTTTTATTTAAAAATACATTCAAGAAAAACTGATTATATATACACTTTTTGATCTCCATTAACACATCATGTTTGTTCCTGAAGCTACCTGTATTCTAGGCCAAGAACCATAGCTGTAAGGGAACTGCATCTCTTCTGATAAAATAGAACCACCAAAGCTTAGCATCTTGGGATATCTTCCTGTGAGAAGACACTGACAAGAACATTCCTGACTTTTTACTGGCTGTGTTGAGTTCTCTCTGGGATTCTCTCACTTTAATAACTGCTGCCACCAAATACAATTTAATGTTCTATTACAAAAAGCTTTATAATGGCTTCCCTTAGGGACAGCTGGTAAAAGCAAGAACTTATAAGAGCTTCTACTCTTGTATTACAGAAGAGTAAAAAAAAGGTAATTTCTCCTTTACAAAATACAAGTTTTGATCTTATTAACACAGCTAATTTCCTCCCAAGGAATCTTAGGCTCTGGTCTTATTGCATCTACTATTTTGAAATAGCTAATTCTAATCTAGAGTGGGCACACCCTGGCACAATAAATCTGCTCAGTCTGTTAACATCCAGCCCTAAGGAAATGTACCCTAGACAGCTTTGCAACCTAGATTAGGAATCTGAGTACTCTCTGCATTTGCTCTACATTCTCCAGGGTCTTTACTCTGAGTTCTAATACTAGAGATGAAAGATAACCAAGCCTCTTTCTGGAGACTGACATTAGAAAGTAGCTTACCTTTTGGTGATACTACTCCACCTACCTACCTACCAACATAACTACCCACACACAGATGCTTTAACAGTTGACTCCTTCCTCATGATAACCAATTACTGTAATTGTCTTGGGTGGTTGTCTCATAAAGACTCACTCATACAGTCAGAGGTACGCTCCCATCACACAGAAATCTGACTTTTAAAAAAATATTTCATTTCCAACAAAAAAGGTGGGGCTTTTATTACTTTTCAAAAGTTCACAGCCATAAATGAAAATACTAAGTTTATTTTAAAATATGATTTCGAATTTACATGCGTAGCTTACTTGCTATTTACCTATAAACTAAGTAAGCAAACAATAATTGATATTAAAAGTACTAGCAGTATTAGAAAATAAAGCTCATGCTCACGTACAGTACTGGTATTATGCTTATGCACTGGAAAGGAAGGTCTGTTTATCCTTATCACTGCAAGCTATTTTTAATATGTATTAACCAAAAGTTGCAGGGTAATTTCACCTTTTATTAGTATTTTCCCCTGTCCTCCCCAAAAGTGCTCTGCTTTGATTGCATATTAAAATTTTAAATCCAAATTTAGTTGTATTTAGATACAATGCTTTAAATGATGAATTCTGAATATATAAAAATACATTAATGAAACATGCAGCTAGGACACTTGCAGTCTTAGAAACTTTATTTCTGTACTCAGGTATTCCTCCATTTTTCGAAGTTCACTTTAGGCCCCTTCGCTTTTATGAAGACCTACATTATTACCTGTTTTCCCTAACTGAAAGAAATCCGAAAAAGATTTTGGTTTTTATGAACAAAGGCAAAAAGCAAAAATAGTGTTCATCACTTGTTTTGCATCTCGCAAGCAGGGAGAGCGGCACCGCCAAGCTCCTTCCCTGGGAACTACAAGTCAAGCTGCCACAGCTTTGAACTGTGTCTGTGAGCATCTGTGCTTTATCTCAATTTATTTCCTACATCCATTTAGTAAGATATGTCCTAAGGTAATTGCTTCCTTTGGCTTTCAGAAGGGTTTCACAGGAACGCTCTACTTTTGGATAGTGGGGGCAACCTGTACAGTCTTTTATCAATGCTATCTGCTGTATAATTCAAACAATTTCGAAAAAAGGCTTGAAAAATTCTACCCACAAAAGTTTAAGCAAAGAAAAAACATTCTTTTTTACTATACAAATTAAATTATCTAATGATTTCCTAAGTAGATAAGTATAATGAATTAGATGTCCTTTTAACTATCTTAAATCGCCAAGTATGAGCACAGCAAGACATTCTCAATAAAACATTTTCTCAATTTTCCCACCAGGGGGCAAACAAGAACCTCAAGTGGTATTCTGTGAACCACAGGATGAAAGTGGTTTAAGGGGTGGTGGGGGTGCTGGGGGTAGAGGTGAAGTTCACAGACATTATTAAACTTATTATGAGCAATGGTATACCAACTTCTTAAAACTGATTCTGTGATAAGGACAGCATTCTTAAAACATCTTATAATACCTCATAAGGTATTTAATTTGCCTAAATACAAAAGAAGGAAAAATTTTAGTATGGTTGACTTTGTAAAAATATTATTTAAAAAATTCAAAACCCTTCTCCTAAGACATCCTGTTGCGCATACTGTGTGAAAAAAGCAGGCTTGACACTCAGGGAAAAACAAAAATGTAGCCTGAGCTATTTAAACCATGCATATGAATTTCACACTGGTTCAGTTTAATGACCAATACAAATCTTAAACTCTTTAAAAACCTGTTCCCGTAAGCAGCATATTTTCTTGCACAATCTTTCCATGTTAAATGTTTCTGAAAATTTCTGAAATATCATTAGGAAAATAAGATTTCTCTGATATTGCAAAGAGTTTAAAGTGGGGAGAAATAAAAGCCTTAGGGGACCAGAAAAGCAATATATTCTCAAATAAATGGATAAAAAACATTCTCAGTATAATTTTTTTAGTCAATTAGCAACTTGGACACCTCTTCACATCATCAGTTGGGAAGTTTCAGTCCTACAAAAACTAAGAAAAAGGTTTCATTCAAAAACCATACTTCAGAATAAGTAATTATTCCCCAAATACTATATTCATTAGAAAGCTCTTCCTGCTTTCAACTTGGTTTTAAATCATACGCTATTTTCTTATTACAGAAATCGGTAAAAATACATCGGTTCCTTATGCCATTTAATATAAAGAAACCATTAATCTTTAAGGCAAACTTTACATTTATTTTCTTTCTATATATACATCATATCACAAATTAACATAACCACTGGTTATGTTAATAGGGTACGGGTAGGGTCATGTTTCTTTTGTTGTTTGTATTGTTTAGAAGCTTTTTTCCCCCCTACACAGTCTTAATACCAACCAACATTTGATTTAGTACCAAAATTACAAAGCCTGTGACGTTAAACACAAAACCTGCCACCAATAATTTCTTCCAACAAATGATACTAGAAGGCATTTCCAGTCCTCCACATCAACGTTGTTTCCTGTATATTTAATTTTCCACAGTAGCAAAACATAAAAAACAAGTCAATAATTAATCTTCATTAATGGATAATGACAACACTTTACATACAGCGTGTATGAAAACTGTCAAAAAAACAATTTTTCCATTACACTTTCACTGTACACAAACCAATTCTTTACTTGTATCAGATACACAAAAAGAACAGGGAATTATATACCATGAATTAAAGTCAATTGAACTATCTAATCTGAATTATAATTATTTCTTTGCTGAAATACTACTGGATTTTAAAACTAAGCTTTTTTAGAAGTATTCAAACCCACCTTACACCCAAACAGTAAGGATACTGTGCTGTTGGTGCATGCTACTTTACAGTGGCATGACATCGGAGAAAAGCAATCCAAGTTTTTAATGTCAGGAAACATTTTTTCAGACCCTGAGCACTTCAATCGATCCAAGACTGAAATTCCAGAAAAATGCCTTGGTACATGTTGCTTGCTGACTGTCTTGAACATGTAATACAGACCCAAAGCACTCTTTTAAAAAATTTATATGAGAATGTTGCATTCTTCGGCTATTTCCACCCCCACAGCAGAGATCAGGTTGGCATAATACGAATGGAATTAAGATGTTGTTTCTTTTTCCTATATAATAAAACTTTCAAATTCCCAGAATGAAACTACTCATTCAGCACCACTTTGTAAGAGCCCAAAGCCTTCTAATATCTTTAAAATTTAATCCAGGATTGGATTCATCCCAGAAGCTCCACCCGCTGCAATGTATAAGCATTGCTACCTCCTCCATGAGAATGAGATACAACAGGTGTAGAACCACTATGCTGAAAAATATATGCTGGCTACTTTGGGGGAGAGGCAAGAGGTTGCAGCAAGGGACTCATTACGTAGTTCGACAGATGAGCCCAGAACATATTGGGTATGATGCATTCTTACAACAACACTAAACATTCTACGCTAATTTACAATATAGTTTAATGTAAAAAGAGTGCCTCAATCACATATTTTGTGCCTTGATTCCTCGCTACACCATTCAATAAAAAAAAAAGGCAATTATCTCGTAAAATTAAAGAGAATAGGAACAGAATTAAACTCTGACATTGAAAAAGTTCAGTGAGATGTAAATATTTTTAATACATCAAAATAACTTAAATTTTTGGGAAATGTAATTGAACCAATTTTGATGTATATCCAAACCATGTAGAAGGTTTAAAAGCAAAAAGTCAAGCAATTTATTTCACTGATAGATAGATCACTGATTTATTCACTCTTCCAAAGATTATTTTCTATGCTTTGGCTTTTTTTTTTTTTGCTGTATGCGGGCCTCTCACTGTTGTGGCCTCTCCCGTTGCGGAGCACAGACCCCGGACGCGCAGGCTCAGCGGCCATGGCTCACGGGGCCAGCCGCTCCGCGGCATGTGGGATCTTCCCAGACCGGGGCACGAACCCGCGTCTCCTGCATCGGCAAGTAGACTCTCAACCACTGCGCCACCAGGGAAGCCCAAGCAATATATTTTTGATTAAAATTTATGACACTTAAAACTGCAGAGAGAATGTGAGGAATATGAATTTCGGTCTTTACATGCAAAACGTAATTCTGACTGTTTTGAAAGTGAGTGAATCTGACAGATAAGCACTGAAGTATCTTGGGATTTTTTTGTTTGTTTGCTTTTAATGACACTGTTTAATAAATCAGTATCAGAAATACATTCTACAAATACTGATTTTCAAACTGCTTAAGGAACAAGATATTAGTAATAATAACAATAATAGTGGCATCATTGTTAGTAATAGCAGTTATTATTTAATAATTATCTACTACTTGTCAGGCATTGGGCAAAGTGCTTTACATGTGTAAGAAATATTAGTGTAAGAGGGCTTCCCTGGTAGCGCAGTGGTTGAGAGTCTGCCTGCCGATGCAGGGGACACGGGTTCGTGCCCCAGTCTGGGAAGATCCCACATGCTGTGGAGTGGCTGGGTCCGTGAGCCATGGCCGCTGAGCCTGCGCATCCGGAGAGCTGTGCTCCACAACGGCAGAGGCCACAACAGTGAGAGGTCCGCGTACCAAAAAAAAAAAAAAAAAATTAGTGTAAGAAAAATTACCAAAAACTTAGAAAAAAGGGGGAAATTAGGCAGTATATTCTTACAATGTTATATGGGTACAAAGGCCACTTAAGATTATCTAGGGCGATGGTTCTCAACCAGACACAATTTTGCCCCCCAGGGAACATCTGACAATGTCTTGGAGACATTTTTGTTGCTACACTGGAGGAGGGAGGGTCTACAGACATCTAGTAAGGAGGAGTCAGGGATGCTACTAAAAGTCCTACGATGCACAAGACAACACCCCACCACAAAGAATTATCTAGCCCTAAATGTCAATAATGCTGAGGTTAAAAAAATCCTGATTTAGCGGAATGTACTTCAACTCACTACTTGCTATTGATTAAAAAATCCCAGATTTAGTGAAGTTATATGTTTACCTATAAATTTTTATCCAGTAGAGAAGTAAATAATTTCTGCCCAGTTGAAAAGGTGACTACAAAGATTAAGTTTATGGTCTTGTTGGATATTAACCAGTTTCTATCTAACTCAGCAATCCTGTGTTAACACTGCCTATAAATAGCTAGATTCACAAATGCACTCTAGACTGGATTACCATCTTACTGGTTCCCGCATTTAATAAGTGGAATAAAAACTGTGATACGTGTTCATTCTCTGTTTGCTTAGTAGTAACTTCCCTTTTTTGAAAAGCATACTTTAACACAAGTATTTAGCTTATTTAATCCAAAAACTTCATGAGGTAAAAAATTACAATGTCTATGTGGTAAATGAGGAACCCAAGGCTTGGAGAGGTTAAAAAATTAATCCAACTTGTCATATAGCTAGCAGAAAAGAGAATCATGTTTGACTCCAAAGCCCTTTCCAACAATCAGGAAATGTAAATAATGGATATTTAGTGAGTCAACTTTGAAATTCAAAGTCCTTACTACTCTTTCTAGCTGCTAGAATGACAAATTAATATTATAAGGCAAGCTTCAAAACACTGTTATCAATTACTTATCTGTGTAAGGTGGCATTTTCTCAATACTGTACAACAAAATTAGAAAAAAAATATGTTGAGTCTAATAATATTGAAATGTTTTATATTATCAAAACTGCTCGGGCTTCCCTGGTGGCGCAGTGGTTGAGAGTCCGCCTGCCGATGCAGGGGACACAGGTTCATGCCCCGGTCCGGGAAGATCCTACGTGCCATGGAGTGGCTGGGCCCGTGAGCCATGGCCGCTGAGCTTGTGCGTCCGGAGCCTGCGCTCCGCAACGAGAGAGGCCACAACAGTGAGAGGCCCGCATACCGCAAAAAAAAAAAACCAAACTGCTTACTGTTCACATTTATAATAAAATAAGCAAATGTTTTATAAATCTGAACTTATAAGCAAATATGTGGTAATGAATACTACCTGTATTACATAGTACAGTTCCATGTATAAGATTTCACTTCCACTTAAAATCTTATAAAAAGGGGTGAGGGGTTAAAATACAAGAGGAATATCCAACCAAACTTTTAAACCTATCACATTAACAAGAGATCAGGGTTTAATACTGTGGAAAAATTACTTAGTAATAAAAATGATCCATCATATATAAACTGTGGTTACTAAAAAATGCTGAAGTTTTTATTAAGTTAGTATCATACAGCTAGGGTGAGCTAACAAATTTTTCTTCTTAAGTCCTTAAGAAGAAGCTAAATTTGGAGACCAGCAGCCCTTAAAAATGAGCAGGGTTTTGCATTTTTTTTCAGACCCCTTGATGAAACTGACATGTCCCTGTCCCCTAATCCACTCACGTTGAAAACATTACAACAGAGCTATCAATAGATATTTGAATTCAGTACTGAGAACTTAGTACCTTCTATTTTTTTAAATAAAACAATTATAATTCCTGCAAAGAGATGTTACATCTAAAGACCAGAAATTTAAATCTTAAAGAATATCTGAATTTAGTTTTCACACTTGCCAAAAAAAACAATAAGACTGCTAAGTAATATCTGCTAATAAGATACAGCACTCGGGGCTTCCCTGGTGGCACAGTAGTTGAGAATCTGCCTGCTAATGCAGGGGACACGGGTTCGAGCCCTGGTCTGGGAGGATCCCACATGCCACGGAGCAACTAGGCCCGTGAGCCACAACTACTGAGCCTGCGCGTCTGGAGCCTGTGCTCTGCAATACGAGAGGCCGCAATAGTGAGAGGCCCACGCACCATGATGAAGAGTGGCCCCCCGCTTGCCGCAACTAGAGAAAGCCCTCGCACAGAAACAAAGACCCAACACAGCAAAAATAAAATAAATTAATTAATAAAGTTATATAAAAAAAAACATACAGCACTATTTGCCAGGACTCTTCCAGTTGCTTTATAATAGTAATTAATTTAATAATTTTAATGGTAAATTTAGGTAAATAAGTTATAGATTATAACTAACTGATGTAACATCCGAGTTTCCATGGTAATGATTCAATGAAGAATTAACGTTTACTGATCATTTCAACATTAGAAACTACACCAAACAGAAGTTCCTAATAATTCTTACAATGAAGAAAATGCAGTTAGATCACAACACTGCAAGAAGGCCATATGGAATTCAAATGGTTAATGGAGTTAGAGAAACACTATTCTTAAGTCACATGAATGAAGAATTAGTTAGGGTTTTGCTTATTTGCTTTCTTTTTTAAACAGTAAGAATACAGCAATAACATCATATACCTATGAATTTGCTATCAACTTTTCCAGCAAAGAGTAGCCCAAGATAACATGCACATTTCTGTTTTAAGTAGACTTAAAAAGCTGACTGAGCAAAGGTACCATAAAACTGATTAAATAGGTGGCCACGATGGTGGAGTAGAAAGATCCTAAGCTCATCTCCCCGCATGTGCACACCAAAATTACAATTATTTACAGAGAAACTATTGGTGAGAATGACCCGAAGGCTAGCAGAAAAGACTTTCCACAACTAAAGATATAAAGAAAGAAGCACAAGATGGGTAAGAGGGGTGGAAATGCAATATAGTCAAGTTCCACACCTCTGGGTAGGCAACTCACAAACAGGATAATCACAACTACAGAGGTTCTTCCCAAGAAGCAAAGCCCTGCATCAGGATCCAAAGTCTCAGGAATCTGCGCTGGGAAGATGAGTTCCCAGAATGTCTAGCTTTGAAGGCCAGTGGGGCTTGTGTATGGAAGAGCAGGAGGGCTGTAGGAAACAGCCTCTGCTCTTCAAAGGCACACACAAAATCTCAATGCTTTGTGACCCAGCACAGAAGCAGTCATTTGAGAGGAACCTGGGTCAGGCCCACTTACTGATCTTGCAGAAGCCTCCCAGAGAGGCAGGAGGGACTCCCCATGGGGACACTGGTGGCAGCCATTTTGGGAGCTGGTTCTACCACTAGGACACTGATGCTGGCAAGCACCATTCTGAAGTCCTCCCTCTAACTATTGGTGCTGGGAACCAGCTTTGACAACCTGTGGGCTGGCCCCAGCCCCAGGCTCACTCAGGCCCCCCAGCAAGTCACTCAAGAACCAGCACCACCCACCAGCAGGCTGGGAGTAGCTCCAGGACTTTCAAGGCACCAGCCCTGCCCACAAGTGGGCCAGCACCAGCATAGGGATCCAGGTACCCTCAGCCAGCTGCCATGGGAGCTGCCAACACTCACCAGCTGACCAGAAACAGCACTCCCTGGCAGTGTAGCTACGGCATCAGTACTCAGCCTTGCCCAGGCCCTGCATGAGGTAGGGCCTGGTAATGAACCTACCTAATACATACAAGTAAACATGGAGAATTAAGCCAAGTGTAGTGACAAAAGAATATGTTCCAAATGAGGGAACACGATAAAACCCTAGAGGAACTAAGCAAAGAAGAGATAAGCAATCTATCCAATAAAGAGTTCAAAGAGTGATCATGAAGATCTCAACAAACTCAGAAGAATGGATGAACACAGTGAGAAGTTTAACAAGAGTTAGAAAATACAAAGAAGAACGAGAGCTGAAGAATGTAATAACTGAAATAGAAAATACACTGGAAGGAATCAACAGTAGATTAGATGATACAGAGGAACAGATCAGTGACAATGTAAGACAGTGAAATGGAAATCACCCAAGCCAAACAGAAAAAAGGAAGAATTTTTAAAAAGGAGGACAGTTTAAGAGACCTTGGGAAAATTTCAAGCAAACATTCAAATTACAGGGGTTCCAGAAGAGAAGAGAGTAAGAAAAGGGCGGAGAACTTATTTGAAAAGATAATAGCTGAAAAATTCCCTAACCCGTGAAAGGAAACAGACATCTAGGTCTAGGAAGCACAGAAAGTCCCAAACAAGATCAACCCAAAGAGGTCCACACCAAAGCACACTGTTAATTACAATGGCAAAAATTAAAGATAAAGAGAGAATATTAAAAGCATCAAGGGAAAAGTAACTAGTTACATTCAAAAGAATTTCCATAAGGCTGTCAGCCAACTTTTCAACAGAAACTCTGCAGGCCATAAGGGAGTGGCATGATATATTATAAATGATGAAAGGAAAACACCTACAATCCACAATACTCTACTCAGCAACGCTATTATTTAGGTTTGAAAGAGAGAGTTTTACAGACAAGGATAAGCTAAAAGAGCTCAGTACCACTAATCCAGCTTTAAAAGAAATGTTAAAGGGACTTCTCTAAGTGGAAAAGAAAAAGCCACAACTAGAAATATGAAACCTACGAAAGGAAAAATCTCATTGGTAAAGGCAAGCATACAGTAAAGGTAGTAGATTAACCACTTAAAATCATCTATATCCACAATAAGTAGTTAAGGGATACACAAAACAAAGAGATGTAAAATATGTCAAAAACATTAAATGTGGGTGGGAAGGAGTAAAAATGCAGGGCTGTTAAAATGCATTCGAACTTAAGTGACCATCATCTTAAGAAACTGTATATATAAACCTCACAGTAACCACAAACCAAAAATCTGTAGTAGTGCCCACACACAAGAGAGAAAGAAATCCAAACATAACACTAAAGATAGTGATCAAATCACAAGGGAAGAAAGGAAAAGAACAAAGGAACAAAGTGCAAAACAACCCCCAATTAACAAAATGACAATAAGTACATACCTATCAATAATTACCTTAAATGTAAATGGACTAAGTGCTCCAATCATAAGACAGAGTGGCTGAAAGGATACAAAAACAAGACCAATATATATGCTTCCCACAAGAGGTTCACTTCAGATCTAAAGACACACACAGATGGAAAGTGAAGAAATGGAAAAGGGAATTCCATGCAAATGGAAATGAAAAGAAAGCTGGAACAGCAATACTTATATTAAACAAAATGGACTTTAAAACAAAGATTGTAACAAGAGACAAAGAAGAGAATTAAGAAGAGAAAAAAAAGAGCATTAGGTAATGATAATCTTCCCACAAGAAGATATAACAATTGTAACATACATGCACATAATAAAGGAACACCTAAATACAGAAAGCAAGTATTAACAAACATAAAGAAAGAAATTGACAGTAACACAATAGTAGTAGGGGTTTTTACCACCCCACTTACATCAATGGACAGATCATCCAGACAGAAAATCAATAAGACAATACTGACTGGCCTTCACACATTAAATCAGGTGAACTTAATAGATATATAAAGAACATTCAACCCCAAAGCAGCAGAATACACATCCTTGGAACATTCTTCAGCATAGATCACATGCCAGGCCACAAAACAAGTCTCAATAAACTTAAGAAGACTGAAATAATACCAAGGATCTTTTCCAGCCACAGTGCTATGAGATTAGAAATCAACTATAAGAAAAAGAACTGCAAAACACACTAACATGTGGAAGCTAAAAATATGCTACTAGGGCTTCCCTGGTGGCGCAGTGGTTGAGAGTCCGCCTGCCGATGCGGGGGACGCGGGTTCATGCCCCGGTCCGGGAGGATCCCACATGCCGCAGAGCGGCTGGGCCTGTGAGCCATGGCCGCTGAGCCTGCGCATCCGGAGCCTGTGCGCTGCAGCAGGAGAGGCCACAGCAGTGAGAGGCCCGTGTACTGCAAAAAAAAAAAAAAAGCTACTAAACAACCAACTGGTCACTGAAGAAATCAAAGAGGAAATAAAAATCCTGGAGACAAATGAAAATAGGAACACAACAATCCAAAATTTATGGGACACAACAAAAGCAGTTCTAAGAGGGAAGTTTATAGTGATACAAGCCTACCTCAGGAAACAAGAAAACCTCAAACAACCTATTCTTACATGTAAAAAAAAAAAAAAAAAAAAAAAAGACCAAAATTAGTAGAAGGAAAGAAATAATAAAGATTACAGCAGAAATAAATGAAGTAGACACTAAAAAAAAAAAGAGAGAAGATAAAGAAACTAAAAGCTGGCTCTTTGAAAAATAAACAAAATAGATAAAACTTAAGCCAGATTCATCAAGAGAGGATCCAAATAAATAAAATCAGAAATGAAAAGTTACAGTCAACACCACAGAAATATAAAGGATCATAAGAGACTACTATATTGGCATATTTTATATGTCAACAAAATGGACAACCTAGAAGAAATGATAAATTCACAGAAATGAACAATCTCCAAGACTGAATGAGGAAAAAAAAGATTATATGAACAGAATAATTACCAGTAATGAAACTGAATCAGTAATTTAAAAAAACCCAACAAACAAAAGTACAGGACCAGAGAGCTCACACATGAATTCTCCCAAATATTTACAGAGGAATTAATGCCTATCCTTCTCAAACTATTCCAAAAAATTGAAGACAAAGAAATGCTTCTGAACTCATTCTACGTGGCCAGCACCACCTTAACACCAAAACCAGGCAAAGACACAACAAAAAAAGAAAATTACAGGCCAATATCACTGATGAACATAGATACAAAACCCTCAACAAAATGTTAACTGAATTCAACATACATTAAAAGAATCATATATGATCAAGTGAGACTTATCCCAGAAAGGCAAGTACAGTTCAATATCTGCAAATCAGTCAATGTGATACACCACATTAACAAACTGAAGAATGAATTCATATGATCATCTCAATAGATACAGAGAATGCTTCTGACAAAATTCAACATCCATTTATGACAAAAACTCTCAACAAAGTGAGTACAGAGGTAACCATCACAACATGATAAAGGCTATATATGACAAGCCCACATGTAACATCATAATGAATGGCAAAAAGCTTTTCCTCTAAGATTGGGAACAAGACAAAAATGCCCACTCTTGCCACTTTTACCTAAGCCATAGCAATCAGACAATAAAAAAGAAATAAAAGGAATCCAAAGTGGAAAGGAAGAAGTAAAATTGTCCAAATTGGAAAGGAAGAAGTAAAACTGTAACTGTTTGCAGATGACATGGTATTATATACACCACCAAAAAAACTACTAGAGCTCATCAATGAATTTGGTAAAGTTTGAGGATACAAAATTAATATACAGACATCTGTTGTGTTTCTATATAACAATGAACTATCAGAAACAGAAATTAAGAAAACAATCCAGCTTACAATCACATCAAAAAGAATAAAATATCTAGTAATAAATCTAACTAAGGATGCAAAAGACCTGTACTTGGAAAACTGTAACACACTGATGAAAGAAACTGAAGATGTCACAAAGAGATGGAAAGATATACCATGCTCATGGCCTGAAGAATTAATATTGTTAAAAGGACCATACTTCCCAAGGCAATCTACAAATTCAGTGCAATCCCTATCAAAATGCCATTTTTCAAAGAACTAGAATAATTTGAAAATTTTTATAGAAATATAAAAGACCCAAATAACCAAAGCCATCTTAAGAACAAAGGACAAATGTGGAGACGTTACACTCCCTGATTTCAAACTATACGACAAAGCTACAGTAATCAAAACAGTATGGTACTGGCACAAAAACAGACACAACAATCAATGAAACAGAATAGAGAGCCCAGAAATTATCCCACACTTATATGGTCAATACAACTATGACAAAGGAGGCAAGAATATACAGTGGGGAAGACACCCTTTTCAATAAATGGTGTTGGGAAAACTAGACGCTATTCACAAAAGAATCAAACTGGTCTACATTCTCACACCTTATACAAAATAAACCCAAAATGGATTGACGACTTAGACATTAAGACCTGAAACCATGAAGGCCCTAGAAGAAACCATAGGCAGTACACTCTCTGACGTCAGTCTCAGCAATATTTTTTTTGGATATGTCTCCTCAAGCAAGGGAAACAGAAGCAAAAATAAACAAATGGGACTACACCAAACTAAAAAGCTTTTGCAGAGCAAAGGAAACCAGCAACAAAACAAAAAGGCCATCTACTGAATGGGAGAAGATATTTGCAAATGATATATTCAATAATGGGTTAATATCCAAAATACACAAAAAATTCATATAAGTCAACTTCAAAAAAACAAGCAACCTGATTAAAAAAGGGTAGAGAACTGGAAGAGACATTTTTCAAGGGAAGACACACAGATGGCCAACAAATACATGGAAAGATTCTCTACAACAGGGAAATGTAAATCAAAACCACAATGAGTTATTACCTCACACCTGTAAAAATAGCTATTATTAAAAAGACAACGAACAAGTGTTGTCAAGGATGCAAAGAAAAGAGAACCCTCATACACTGCTGGTGGGGATGTAAATTGGTGCAGCCACTCCAGAAAACAGTATGGAGATGTCTCAAAAAATTAAAAACACAGCTACCATACAATCCAGCAATTCCATTTCTGGGTATTCTTCCAAAGAAAACAAAAACACTAATTTGAAAAGATATATGTGCTGCTACATTCATCATCACAGCATTATTCACAATAGCCAAGATATGGAAGTCACTTAAGTGCCCACTGACAGATGAATGGATAAAGGTAGGTAGGGGTGTGTGTGTGTGTGTGTCTGTGTGTCTGTGTGAGAGAGAGAGAGAGAGAGAGAGAGAGGGAGAGAGAGGGAGGGAGAGGGAGATAGATGGAATATTACTCAGCCATAAAAAAAGAATGAAATCTTGCCATTTGAAACAAGATGGATAGAACTAGAGGGGATTATGTTAGGTGATATAAGGCAGACAGAGAAAGACAAATACCATACAATTTCATTTATATGTGAAATGTAAAAAACAAATGAACAAACATAATAGAAACAGACTCATCGATACAGAGAACAAACAAGTGGTTGCCAGGGGGAGGCTGCAGGGGGGAATGAGTGAAATAGGTAAGGGAGATTAAGAGGTACAAATTTTCAGTTACAAAATAAATGAGACACGGGGATGAAATGTACACAGTGGGGAATATAGTCAATAATAATGTACTGTCTTTGTACGGTGACAGATGATGATGAGACTTATTGTGGAGATCATTTTGTAACATATAGAAATATCAAATCACTATGTTGTATACCAAGAACTAACATAGGGTTGCAGATCAATTACACTTCAAAACAAACAAACTCATAGAAAAAGATCATATTTGTGGTTACCAGAGGGGGGGAGGAGGAAGGGGGAATTAGTGGAACGCGGTCAAAAGGAACATACTTCCAGTTAAAGGATAAATAAGTACTAGGGATGTAATGTACAAAATGATTAATATAATTAACAGTGCTGTATATAATATATGAAAGTTGTTAAGAGAGTAAATCCTAAGAGTTCTTACCTCACAGAAAACATTTTTCTCTTTTATTTTGTAACTATACAACATGATGGATGTTCACTAACCTTACTGTGATAATCATTTCATGATGCATGTAAGTCAAATCACTATGCTATACACCTTAACTTATATAGTGCTGCATGTCAATTACATCTCAATAAAACTGGAAGAAAAAATTGATTACATTTTGCTGTAATTAAGAATACTAAAATGCTACTCTGTCAAATAAGATATTGAATAATTAAAATTAAAGCTAATGTTAAATCAAATCTATATTCATTATTAATCAAATTATACTACCTTGACTGATTTCAATTAACTATAGAATTTCAGCTTTCACAGTTGGACAGAGCCAATCAAAAAAAAAAAAGGCAGAAAAACAAAAAACCAAATTCAACTGTGACTATATACAATTTCAAATAATGGGGCAAATCTGTATGCTGCACACTGTACCATGAAACCTCACTGTATATGCCCAAAATAGAGACTACGATAGTCCAACTACAGGAGCATCAACAAATTAGTGTGATTTGCTTCGTCATATGGCTATTACCTATAAAGCGGTTCTAAAAGGAAATCTAGCACCATCTCAATCACCCCAATATGAATACAAGAAAGAAATGTAGCCCTGCTAAAATGATACTGCTCATGGTAATAACACCAACAAAAAAGCTATTATTTTAGGAAAAGTTAGAACTGGGCTCATTATTACTTAGGTTCTATAGCTATATATTTAGATGTTTAAAAACTGCTTTTAAAAATTTAGGGCTTCCCTGGTGGCGCAGTGGTTGAGAGTCCACCTGCCGATGCAGGGGACATGGGTTCGTGCCCCGGTCTGGGAAGATCCCACATGCCGCGGAGCGGCTGGGCCCATGAGCCATGGCTGCTGAGTCTGCGCATCCAGAGCCTGTGCTCCGCAACGGGACAGGCCACAACAGTGAGAGGCCCGCGTACCGCAAAAAAAAAAAAAAAAAAAAAAAAAATTAAACTCATAGAATAAGCAAAACTTTGTTATCATGCATCTGAAACTCTAACCTAGTAAATCTATATCTTTAGTGTTCATCAGAATCTAGTGCATTTGTTAGAAACACAAATTGCAGGCATTTCATGAATATTTGTTGAATGAATGACAGCAAATCATCTTTCATGGTTCTCATTTAAATCCAAATGATACGCAATGCACCAATGATACTAAAATCACCACCTATGTTAAAAAACAACAACATGAAAACCTTTGTGTCAAATTAAACATCTTTTTAAGAAGTGTCTCAATAGACATATAAAAAGCATGTGACAAACTCCAACATCCATTCACAATAAAAATTCTCTCAACAAACTTGGAAAATAAAGAAAATTCCTCAACCTGATAAAGGGTGCCTATAGAAAACCTACATCTAACATCATACTTAATGGTGAAAGACTGAATGTTTTCTCCTTAAGATCCTTAAAACAAGGAAAAAATGTACAATTTAGTCACTCCTAATCAAAACTGTATTGGAGTTTCCAGCCAGTGCAATCAGGCAAGAAACAAAAGGTATCCAGATTGGAAAGGAAGAAGTAAAACTGCTTTATTTGCAAATGCCATCATTCTATATGTAGAAAATCCTAAGGAGTCCCCCCCATCCCCCCACACAAAACCTATTAGAACTAATAAAGTTCAGTAAGGATGTAGAATACATCAGCAATATATGAAAATTAATGTAACTTTATATACCGTGAACAATCTGAAAATGAAATTAAGAACATAATTCCTTTCACATTAACATAAAAAAGCACTAAATATTCAGAAAAAATTTAATAAAAGTACAATACTCATACACTGACAATTACAAAACATTATTAATGTAAACTAAAGAAGATTTAAATAAATAGAGAAACATTCCATATTCACAGAATGGAAAAACTACCATGTATAGGTAGCAACTATGATTTTTTAACTTCTATTCAAAGATTTTAAGTATTGGATTAAAATAATTTATTAAAAATTTGTTCAATATACTCAACCATAAAGTAAAAATTATAACTTAAGAGTATGATATTTGGGAAACATCATATTTATATAACCATTTAAATAGTTTTTATAAGCTTTAACAAGCCATAACTCTTATGCAGCGACTTCTTTATATTTGAAGAGATAAACCCATCACACATCAGAGGCAGAGCTCTGATAAGCTATTACTGTGGTAAACACATTTCCTTTCCCATAAAACTTCTCTGAAACCATATCTTAGTTGGGTGCCCCCCCCGAAAAAAATAAATAAATAAAAGCAGAGAGGCTCTGGCTGAGGGTCAATGAGTTCCATCATATGTTCTTGTACATCCTCCTGAACCAATCAACGCACAGATCTTTAAGTAATCCTAGAGTACCAGAGATCATGTTTTGAATAGTGGTTCCCTAATGGTGACCTACCTGAATAAGATTCCCAGGTATTCAGTCTAATTCAAGCCTAAGAATCTTTATTTTTAACAAGCTCTCTATGCGATTCTAATATACAGATAGGCTTACAAATACAGGTGATCCAATTAATAAAAGAAAAGCACAGTTCTCAAAGTGAACCGAGTCCAAAATTTCAACAGAGAATACTTTCCTCAGAGAGGATGAAATGGATGAAACAAGGACAAAATATCCCCAAAAAAGTACAGAAGACAAAATTAGGAGTACAGTCTTTACTGACTAAAGATCTTACATTTGGAAATAATAAATGTTTAATCATAATCAATCCCATGTTGTCTGAATAAATGATAATACATTATTGTGATAAAAATCTTTAACTGCCATTACAACACACACAAATAGACACATACACTTTTAAAGAAAATGTAATGCCACAGAAAGCTATTCCAACCTGTATTTTCTAAAAGGAAAAAAATTGAAATTGGAGTAACAAAGAGGATTATGTGTTTATGTGCGCATGCCCCTCAATTATGTTTATAAGAAGTTACATATGCACCTAGAAAAATTAGTAGAACATACCAAAATGTTAACAGCGGTAGATACGGAGCCTGAATTTACAGATAAGGCTTATGTACATTGTTATCTATTTCTGTAGTTTTCAATGAAAATACATTACTTTTATATCTCCTTTACTGCCAAAGAGCAAGAATGTTATTTTTTTTTAAAGGCAACTATTGAAAAATAAGTTCATATTCCAGAGTAGGCCATCTTAAATCTATAAGTGAAATAGGATCTAAATAAATAAAATCGGAAAAACTGTGTCAGGCCACAAAGCAGTAACTGGTACAGAACTTACTCTTCTGCTTTAAAAAACTGGAAAACTAGGGAAAAAAATACATGCAGTAACAGTTTACAGACACTGGAACAACAAGCAGTACAGGATTGTGATACCTGAGAGAAAGAAAACAAATGAGATGAACAATACCATCTTTCTGGCTTTCTGCCTGGAGGCAAATTTGAGAACCTGGCACACAATGGGGAACTTCAAGCAAACACAGCCATCTCAGGGAACTGAAGAGATCAAGACTGGTTGAAGACATCAACACTGGTTTTCAGGGAGTCTAAAGCAGTTGGTATTTGCAAAACAGATTATCAGAAAGGAGGAAGCTAAGCAGAGAAAGAGCTCCAGAAATCTGTAGAGGGAGTGCCCTTGAGATTCTGGTCTGAATGTTAATTTACTTGATAACGTGAAACTCCACAAGGCCAAGAACTGTCAGGGAGGTGTTTAGATCTATATAGTCAGAGAAGAGAGACCTCAATGAACACCTGGAGCCCAGTATACACTCCTAGACAGTCAAGGCTTAGTAGTAAACCTAAGAAGAGGCTAGTGGAGACCCAACTTAAAAAAAGCCTAGGGCTTCCCTGGTGGCACAGTGGTTGAGAGTCCGCCTGCCGATGCAGGGAACACGGGTTCGTGCTCTGGTCTGGGAAGATCCCACATGCCGTGAAGCGGCTGGGCCCGTGAGCCATGGCCGCTGAGCCTGCGGGTCCGGAGCCTGTGCTCCGCAGCAGGAGAGGCCACAACAGTGAGAGGCCGACGTACCGGAAAAAAAAAAAAAAAAAAAAAGCCTAAAAAGAAGCCTTGAAAGTTATCAACCTTATTTGCAAAAGACCTAGCTGCCCATGAAAAAGTATGGACACTCTTTAGCGAAAACAATCTTATTCAGTGATAAAAAGAATGTGCCATCATGTGCCAAGCATGAAAAGACATGGAGAAACCTTAAATGCATGTTATAATGTGAAAGAAACCAAACTTAAAAGGCTATATACCACTATATACCAACTATATGACATTCTGGAAAAGGCAAAACTATGGAGGCGGAAAAAGATCGGTAGTTGCCAGGGGTGCACAGGGGGGAAGGGGAGATGAACAGGTGGAGCATTGGGGATTTTTAAGGAAATAAAACTATTCTGTATGATAATGTAATGGTAGATACACGTCATTATATATTTTCAAAACCCACAGAATATACAGCATACACAGTGAACCCTAATGCAAACAATGGACATTAGTTAATATTGTATCAATATTGGCTCATTAACTGGAACTCTGCATTTTCTCAATTTTTCTGTAAACATTAAACTGCTCTAAAATATTAAGTCTATTAATCTGAAAAGAAAAAGATAATTTTCTGTTTAAAGAAAAAATAAATAGCTTATAGGGTTTACGATACATGTAGAAGATGTATGATAACAGCAGCACAAATGAAAGGAGGAGGAAATGGAAGTGCATTGTTGCAAGATTTTAACATTGTATGTCAAGTGCTATAATATTTGAAGGTAAACTATGATAACTTAAAGATGCATATATTGTGTATCTTAGACTCTGGGGCCTGGAACAACAACTAAAACAATAAAGCAAAGAGGGATAGCTATTGTAATAAACCAATAGCTGAAGATAAAATGGAATCATAAAAGATACCCAATTACTACAAAGCAAGGTAGTAAAAGGAAAAAACAAAGAACAGATGGGACAAATATTAAACAAACAACAAGATGACAGATTTAAACCCAACTATATTGATAATTACATTAAATGTTAATTTTCTAAATGTGCCCATCAAATGGGGCATTCAAAGCCATGTGTCTGATCCCCAAATTATATTTTTAAAATATCAGGCTGCCAAAATTATAAATATTAGGTTTTTATTTACATATCACAAAATTTCTAATTCATTGAGTAATTTTATTTTCCACATAGATTTGTAAACTAAACAAAGTAAACAATTACAGAGTGATAAGCACTGAAAAGGAAACAGTGTGTGGTCAAGGGGGAACAGGGAAGATTTAAGTTAGTCAGAGAATGCTTCTTTGAGATGTGTCGTTTAGGCTGAACCCTAAAAGATTTCAAGAAGGTTGATATGTAAAAATCAAGAAGAGGGGCTTTCAGGCAGTAGGAGTACCTGATCCAAAAGTATTGGAATTTTAGGATCTGAAAGAAGGCTAGTATAACTAGAGAAGACTCAACCAGGAGAAGAGTAGCTTAAATCAACCAGGAGAAGAGTAGCTCAGAGTCCAGCTGAGGTAGGATCTAATATTCCAGAATGAGCGTATTCTAACTGGATTTTATTCTAACTGGAACTGTGAGCCATTCAGAGAATTTTAAACAAGGAAGAGATGAGACTCTGATTTAGATATTTTTTTCCCATTCTGGTTTATGTGGAGAATACGTTATATATCTAGGCAACCGAGGAAAGAGAGATCAACTACTAGGAACTTGGGTCCAAGTAAGAAATTACAATGAATTACAGAAGGATGCCAACAGTGTTGATAAGAAGAAGGGTTATGGTTCTATCTTGAAGATGCTGCAAGTTCTAGCCAGTGCAATAAGGCAAATGAAAGGAAATAAAAGCATAGAGATTAGAAAGTAAGAAATAAAAAACTCCCAATTTTCAGACAATCTACATTAAAAAATCTCAAGGAACCTACAAAGAAACTCCTACAACTAATAAGTGAGTTCAGCAAGGTCACAGGGTACAAGATAAAAATACAAAAGTAAACCGTATTTTTATACACTAGCAACAAACACATGACTGTCAAAAGATTTGCCACAAAAAGCATGACTCATGAAAGTATATATTAATAGACTGGACTTCATCAAAATTAAAAACCTTTGCTCCATGAAAGACCCTAATAAGAGGATGAAAAGACAAGCTACAGACTGAAAGAAAATATCTGCACATGACATATCTGACAAAGGACTAGTATACTAGATTATGTAAAGAACTCTCAAAATTCAACAACAACAAAAGTCAATTAGAATATGGGGAAAAGACATGAACAGGTATACAAGAAGGATATACAGATGGCAAATAAGGACATTAAAAGATATTCAACATCATTAGCCATTAGGAAAATGTAAATTAAAACCGCGATGAGATATCACTACATACCTATGAAAAGGGCTAAAATAAAAATTAGTGACAACACCAAATGTTGTCAAAGATGCAAAGAAATTGGATCAATCACACATTGCTGATGAGGATGTAAAAATGGTACAACCATTGTGGAAAGCAGTTTAGCAGTTTCTTAAAAAAATAAATATGCAACAACCATATGACCCAGCAATTTGCACTCCTGGGTGATTTATCCCAGAGAAATGAATACTTATGTTCACACAAAAACTGTACACAAATGTTTAATAGCAGCTTTACTTGTAATAGTCAAAAACTGGAAAACTCAAATGTCCTTCAACAGGTGAATGGTTATCAGTCGTACAGCCATATCATGGGAATAGTACCCAGCAACAGCAAAAAACCAAATTACTAATATAAACAACAATCATTTTTTGGATGAATCTCCAGAAAATTAGAGTTTAAAAAAAAAAAGCCAATCCCAAAAGGTTACATACTTATGATTCCATTTATATAAAATAAATGACAAAATTACAGAAATGGAATATTGATTAGAAGTTCCTATGAATTAAGAGGGTGATGGGGTGGAAGGAAAGTAGGTGTGGCTAGAAAAAAGCAGTATAATGGATCTCTGTGGTGATGGAAATGTTCTGGATCTTGACTATATTAATGTTAATATCCTGGTTAGTGACACTGTACTACAGTTACCTTTGAAGGAAATTGGGTAAAGGGCACATGAGATCTCTATACTATTTTTTACATACATACATGAATCTACAGTTATCACAAAAAGCTTCATTTTAAAAAACGGAAATTTCTGAACACAAATTAATCTCAGGAATCCAAATTCCAAAGAGATGAACCTTTTCTAGAGAAGGCAGACACTTACCTAAACGGAGTACTTAGCAAGTTTTGACCCAGGTGGGCAAAGGACTGGGCATGATCTAGGTTAAGGAACTCTGCTGGGGTAAGCAGTGGAGTTTTTTGTTTGTTTGTTTGTTTGTTTTTTGCGGTATGCGGGCCTCTCACTGCTGTGGCCTCTCCCGTTGCAGAGCACAGGCTCCGGACGTGCAGGCTCAGCGGCCATGGCTCACGGGCCCAGCCGCTCCGCAGCATGTGGGATCTTCCCAGACCGGGGCACGAACCCGTGTCCCCTGCATCGGCAGGCGGACTCTCAACCACTGCGCCACCAGGGAAGCCCAGCAGTGGAGTTTTTAATCACATGTGGGTTGGCATGTCAAGTTGGAATGTGGAGGAACCTAAAATGGAGAGCTTGTTGTCCCCACACACTGGATCACCCTCATGGGACATTTACTGAGAGTACTGAAGTGTAGGAGGCTGAGAATTGGGCTGGAAAAGCAGTGAAACATTTCTACAGTGTCACAGTTCTTAGGTCTTAAAGTCCTACTGGTGGAAAGGGAAAGGCACAGAACTGATCTCATCCTTATGATATTTGAAAATTGAAGTGAGCTGAAAGTAACTAATGTAGCAACCTAGCTCTAAACAAACAACTCCTAATTGATTAGTTTCATTCTAGCTTCTTACAAGGAAAAGAACACTGGTTCAGTCTCAATAGTTCTTTCACACATTACCTAAAGCACACAACAAAAAACTTTCAAGATATGGAAAGAATCAGAAAAACATGAACAATAAGAGAACAACAATCAAAAGTAGACCCATAGCAGAACCACAGAAGACACAGATGTCAGAACTAGAAGAAAAGGAGTTTAAAATGGCAACTTTAAATATACAAAATATATTAAATACAAATGATCCCACTGTTCTGCCAGGTCCTCCAACTTTCTCCAATCTCTCAGTCACGACAAAGACTACTAAATGACGACAGCACTCTTTCCTTCAACCTGCTATTAGACTTCTTAGCAAAGACCTCTAAACACCCAACATCAACCAAAGTTGGCATCAGAAAAAGAAAACCTATTTGATTTAGTCAAAAGGTAGGTTGCCTTAGTCACAGGGTTCATGAAGAAATGTAAAGGTGTCACTTTGTAATGGAGAGGTGGACAAGTCAAACTTAGTAAGTAGGTGAAAATGTGTCTTTGATTCCACCCTCCCACCTTGTCCTATTAAACAAACACTTTCTGGTAAGGACTCTACAAGATGAATTTAAAACTCTAACTCCCAGGTATATATGCCCAAGAGTAATAAATGCTTATGTCCACAAAAGACTTCCACAAAAATGTTCAAAGCAGCTTTAGTCTTAACAGCCCCAAACTGGAAACAACCCAAATTCCAACAACAGCAGAATAAAGTTGTGGTGTAGTCATACAATGGAATACTACACATAATAAAAAGGGACAAACTACTGACACACACAGAGACACACATGCTGAGTAAAAGAAACTGGAAATGACCATATACACTATATGACTACATTTGTAAGAAGTTCAAAGCTAATCTACAGTGATATAGGTCAGAAAAATGATTACTCCTGGGGAGGCCAAAATGTTTTAGGAAGAACAAAAGGGAGTATTCTGGGGTACTGAAAATGTTTTATATTTTTACATAGGTAGTGGTCACAGTTATAAAAAGACACTGAAGTGCCTACATAGATTTGTGCATTTTACAAAAAGAAAGTCATAATGGTAATGATGATAATGAGGTTGTGAAGCAGGATACTTGCTAATGTCTGATAAACAGGAATCTCTGGGAATTACTAGATGTTAGCACACTACTGAACTGGGAAGAACAGTGTTGATGATGAAAGCATATTTTCCTTTATTGCATGTTAACTTTATTTAAACTACTCCTGGCATTTTGTTTGTACGTCCTTTATAAATGCCCATTCTGAATTATCTTTTTAGATACTTATCTTCAACATCAGACCCCAAGTTCATCTGGGGCAAGGGTCAGAAAACATTCTCTATAAAGGGCCAGACAGTAAATATTTTCAGCTTTGCAGATCATATGGTCTCTGCTGCAACTGCTCAAACTCTGCCACTGTAGCATGAAAGCAGCCATGACATTAAGTAAATGACCACGGTCTGATTTGGCTAATTGGCTGACCCGATCTAGAGCAAGAACTATACTAACCATCTTTGTTTTTCCATTTCTATCTTATATACAGTAGATTACTTCATATACAATAGGTACTCAGTAAAACAAAGCTTAAGGTAATCTTAAAAATTATCTCTTCTAATCCTTTCATTTTACAGTGAAAAACCTGAAATCCAGAGGTTAAAATTTTGGTCAACATCACCACTGTTTAGGCAGGGCTTCCTTTTAGTAAACATATGAAGATCTTACATCCCTATTTAATATTGATTAGAATTTCAAATCAATTACATAAGATATTAAAACAATTTTTACTTTAGAAAAATACCTTTACCTGTAGAACTTTTTAGTTTGCTTATAAGCTATCAATACAAGCTCTGAATCTCACAACCATACAGAATCAATCAAGTGACCACCTAAAGTTCACCATGTAAAATAAGAAGCTAAGACTTTTGTTCCAAGATCCAAGTTTTTCTAAAAGCCAAAAAATGATGACAATGAACATATTTAATGGGAGTTAGCACTGAGTAATAAAAATAATTTAACAATTATGTTATCAGAATAATATTTTATATAGTTATACTCCAATCTAATAGTATACTCCAATCTAATACTTTAAAAAAAGTTATCCTAGTAGAGGTTACTGAACATTTTTACATGGCAGTAAAACAACTAGGCAACAGTAGAGGGCAGCATTTCTATGTATTATTAAAATTCAACTTCCTAAAATCTAAAAAACCTGAAATCTCTGTACTAGGATTTTCTTTAAAAAGGTCTCACACGCCTTTCAAAGCTGCTGGCTAATATACAATTTTAATACAACCCAGCACAACTAAAAGCGTCCTGACGTATAAATACAAACATTTAAATCAAAGACATTTCTATTCATAATTCTCAAACTGATAAGCCAAAACAATTCAACATTTCTCTGGTGATTTATTACCTACCATTATCAGTTATCTACTTGAATAGTTGTTGAGTATCCACTGGAATCACAAGTAAGTATCTTTTCCCACATATGGACAATCCTTTTTCTTTATCCATATAAGATGGTTACATACCAATCACCAAAAGAAGGATATATAGTCATAAACTTTTGGCAATCAGAGATTCAGGGAGCTGTCTCCAAAGACAGGCATTAGCATAACTCTAAAATCCAAAATAAAAGCAGCAAAAGAAGACATAGATAAAGCAGAACCAGGCATGTGTAAAAGTATCTTTAAATCTCATCCTTTTTCATTTTCCTTTTATTCCTAATGCCAGTTTGCCTTAATATATAGCTGTACCTAAACTATCCACCACCCTTAATAAAGAAAGAGAACCAGTACACTAGTCATAAAAGGCAGGGAACAAGAATTATAAAAGAGGGAACACCAACAGTGTAAAGGCAGAGAGAATGATTCAGAAAAGATTGTTCTGTCCAACCAGAAGGCTATATATTTTATTACTATTTAATAAAAATAATTAAAAATATCTGCTAACATTATTATTAAAGTCTTTCTATGTGGTAGTCATCATTTCACACACTTGACAGTGTGTAATTATTAGCTCAATTAATCTTTAATAACCATGTAAAGTAGGTGCCATTATTTCCCCTATTTTAGAGATGAGGAAACAAAACACAGAAGGAATAAATGACTTGTCCAGGAATCAAGGGTTGAGACTAGAACCTCAAAGGTCTCCAGAGCTTGAGCTCTTAACAATTATTCTTTATTCTGTCCAGACTAATGCACAATTTCAGTTGAGTGACTGCTGCAGAATGCAGACTATAAGGAATTTTAAAAAGTGAGAGACTGACAAAATAAGAGAAACAGAAGCCTTAGTTATCCTCATCCATTTGAAAGTCCAATTGTAAAAGGATAAGCAGAAATAGATAGTACTTGAAGCAACCTCTATTTTTCCAATGCAGTAGGTCCCAAATAAGGTAAACCCCGGATGAACACTGACTGGATATTAAAAGTTAACAAAAAGTGAAACAGTCGAGAAACTCAATCATTATGGATAAGATCAGAAGCTATAATGAATCCTTCCACATGTAAAATGCAGGACCAGTTCAGTGAAAACACACTTAATATAAAATAGGGTACTTTAACTGGAAAAATAATCTGAAGGTAATTAAAGTTTAGAAATTGTGGCAATATTTATCAAAACATTAAAAATGTTCATATCGGGCTTCCCTGGTGGCGCAGTGGTTGAGAGTGCGTCTGCCAATGCAAGGGACATGCGTTCAAGCCCTGGCCTGGGAAGATCCCACGGGCTGCAGAGCAGCTAAGCCCATGCGCCACAACTACTGAGCCTGTGCTCTAGAGCCCACAACCCACAACTGCTGAATCTCACACGCCTAGAGCCTGTGCTCCGCAACAAGAGAAGCCACCACAAAGAGAAGCCCGCGCACCACAGCGAAGACTGACTCCCGCCCGCCGCAACTAGAGAAGGCCCGCGCGCAGCAACAAAGACGCAACACAGCCATAAATAAATAATTAAATTTTTAAAAAATGTTCATACCTTCTATACTGAAATTCCTCACCTAAAGAATAATGGTTATGCTCAGAGACTAAGCATCAAGTACATCATTTTCAGAGAAAAAAACAGAAATAATCCAAATGCTGACTTAGTTATAAAACATCCAAACAGTAGAGTCATTTAAAATGCTATAAGGTGATAATGTGTAAGGATTTTCAAAACATTAAATACAAATGATCCCACTGCTCTACCAAGGCCCTCACCCTTCTCCAATCCCTCAGCCATGGCAAAGCCTATGAACTGACGACAGCACTTTTCCTTCAATCTGTTAGAATTCTCAACACAGCCCTCTAGGCATCCAACATAGACCGAAAATAAACCTATTTCACTTAGTCAAAAGGCAACTGGTAAACTTTGGCAATAAACAGGTAAAATGTGTCTTTGATTAAACAAAAATCAACTGGTAAGAACTGTTAAGAGATGAATTTAAAATCCTGTTCCCCAGGCTAGGGAATCAAAAAGACTATTGTCTACCCTTTTGTTGGCAGTTTATACTATTAGTTGGGAAGGTATGTAAGAGAAAATTTTACCAAACGCTCCTGCCTCTCCTTACTGGGCAAAAAAACTTTCCTTAAGTTCTATTCAGTCGTCCCTTGGTATCCGGTGAGGGGACTGGTTCCAGGATCCCCACAGATACCAAAATCCACAGACGCTCAAGTCCCTTATATAAAATGATGTAGTACAGTCATTCCTCTGTATTCACAGATACAGCACGTGAGACTACAGAGGGCTGACTGTACTTATTTAGAGGTTGTTCCCAATACTGAAACACTTTCTCAGACTAGATAAGTTGATTGTAAAATCTATATGGATAAACAAACAAGAAAGAATCATCCTTTTTTCAATAAAAAACTCAAAAACAGAGAAGCAAAGAGAAACAATAATTATATTAGATGTTAAGGCATACTAAAAAGCTTCAGTAAGTAAAACGCCATCAAGTTGGTTCTTAAATGGACAAACCAATGAAACAGAATTCGATGTCCAGAACAGACCTAAATACATATGTCAAAAAGTGGCATCTCGGGCTTCCCTGGTGGTGTGGTGGTTGGGAGTCCGCCTGCCGATGCAGGGGACACAGGTTCGTGCCCCGGTCCGGGAGGATCCCGCATGCCGCGGAGCGGCTGCGCCCGTGAGCCATGTCTGCTGAGCCTGCGCGTCCGGAGCCTGTTGCTCCGCAGCAGGAGAGGCCACAGCGGTGAGAGGCCCGCGTACCACCGAAAAAAAAAAAGTGGCATCTCAATCAAGTGGGGGTAAATATGAACTTTTAAATAAATGACGCTGGAACAAATGGGTAGCCATGTGGAAAAATATTACACCAGTTCCACAACTAACACTACAGATCAAGATAATCTTTAAATGGTCCTAAGACTTAAAAATGAAATCTTATATAAAGTACCAAAAGAATACTTGGGTGAATTTTTTATAACACCTGGGTGGAATTCCTTGTAACTCTGGAATATGAATGTGGAAGGTCTTGCTATGACCTCAAAATTCAGAAGAGAGAGAAGAGGGGAGGGGAGGGGAGGGGAGGGGAAGGGAGGGGAGAACTAATAATAACACCATGACAAAGTGTGGGGAAAAAATCTGCAACTCATCACAGACAAAGGCTAAGCTCCCTGTTATTATATAAAGAGCTCCTAGAAACTGAGAAGAAAAAGACCAACTCAGAAGGGAAAAAGTATGAAATATAATAAACCTTGTTTAAATATATGAGAAATGCAAATTAAAACTACATTTATATACCATTTCTCACCCAGGAAATTGGCAAAAATACAAAAATTTGAAAATACATTCTGTCGACAAAGTTTCAGGGAAACAATCACTCTCATACACTGCTGGTGGGAATGCAAAATGACACAACTCCAGTGGAGGAGAATCTGGCAATAGATACCTAAATTACAGCACATTTACTCTCTAAACCAGCAATCCTACATGATACAGATATACATGCACAAATATAAAATGACACACATACAAAGTTTTTTCACTGAAAAAAATTGTTTATAATAAGAGGTTAGAAAGAACTTTAGTGCTTAGCAAAAATATATTTATAACTTTTGAAAATTCGGAATTTTTCATGATATTCAGTACTAGGTACGTATCCAACTTTCATCTTTCTCCAATTAGAACCAGCTGTTACAGGTCATTTATTTAAAAGACCATGTTTGGTTAAGGAAACTGTTATCACACAACTAAACATTATACTTCTGAAAAATGAATGAGAAAAAGTTATGTATACTAAAATGGAGAGCCCTTCAGAATATTATAAGTAAAACCAGCAAGGGACAAAAGATTATATAAATATAAAACACATTATCTGTTGTATAGGGAAAGGGAGAAATAAAACATTCTTAATTCCTGTATATGCATAAACACTGGAAAAAATATAGAAACAAATAAAAATAGTTCCCTATGGGGACCAGGGTGAGAAGGGACAGAAGTGAGACATAACTATATAATTTTTTAAAGTGATTTTTGATTCCTGAGTTTATTTTGAATAATATGTAAGTTTATTACCCACTCAAAAAAATGTATAAAAAATTCAAGAATAAATACGTGAATGGTTGGCTGGTGTATGGAAATGGTTGCTACAATCAACAATCTAAGTCTACTTAAATTAATTAAAATTTAGTTCCTCTGTCAAACAGGCCATGTTTTATGTGTCAGTGGATAGGACAGCACAGATACACATTTCCATCACTGCATCAAGTTCTACTGGACAGTACTTAACTTGTTAGTCAACATTTTGCAGTCTAGAGATGGAAGTAAGCCCTGTAAAATGAAAAAGGATCTGACTCTCCCAAATTAAGTACAAGCAAGAAAAAAAATTATATATACAACCATTCAAAAAAAGTCAAATACTTAAGTGAATAGTAGACAAGTAAGTATCAAGACAAGATGATGTGGTCCAATATATACACTACCAAATGTAAAATAGATAGCTAGTGGGAAGCAGCCACCATAGCACAGGGAGATCAGCTCGGTGCTTTGTGACCACCTAGAGGGGTGGGATAGGGAGGGTGGGAGGGAGACACAAGAGGGAGGAGATATGGGGATAGATGTGTGTGTATAGTTGATTCACTCTGATATAAAGCAGAAACTAACACACCATTGCAAAGCAATTATACTCCAATAAAGATGTTAAAAAAAAAAAGATGATGTGGTCCATCCCCACCATAAACTAAGAAAGAGGTGGAAAACACTGGGAAGATGGGCCATTTTCTGGATTCTTTTGAATTCATAATAAATATAGAAAGATAAATAAATTTTAGTGACAATTTTCCAGGATGTCAACATACAACCATATTCAAAAGAGGGCTTAAATGCATTACAAAGTAAAAATATTCATTTATTTTTTTTAATCCACAAGTTTGGAACATCTGTGCCAAAGCCTCATTCATTCAACAATTATTTACTGAGTATCCACTATATGTAGATACTCAGACACTTGGTCAGGCCTCGGGAATACCATGAGAATAAAAGTCTTATTTTATAAAGTTTATAGTTCAGTGGAAGAAACATACACTAATAAAGAATCACACAAATACATGATACACTGTGTGCTAAAAGGAAAGTAAAGTATACTTACAGAAGTTATCAATAAAAGAACCTTATTTAATCTTGGGCCTCAAGGAAGGCTTCCCTGAGGAAATAATCTATAAACTGGAATCTGAAGGGTTAATAAGATTTGGGGGCAAGGACTTGCAAACAAAGGAAATCATTATGCATGAAGATCTCAAAGAACAAGGAACCACCTCACAAGAGCTGGGGGGAAAAAAAAGACCTGTTAATAAAAACAATGAAAACCTGGTCTGCAGCTCCTAATACATTTGTATTGGCAGTCCCTTAATTGGAAGAGACTCCCCAAGACTGCACAGACTTACAAATATTGCCCTAACAGAATTTAATATGGACTCCAAGTTTCGCCAAACAAGTTGAATAACCAAAATAATAACAACTGGTACTGAGTGTAAGAGAATCTCCTGAAATATGAACACTCCTTTCCACCTAATAAGCTTAATCAAGAACACACGAGAAAATTTTTTTCTTTTCAGGTCTTTCTCCTGCCACCTAAACTTCTGCTAAATGACCCTAAAATGAATAGAGAGAGAGAGAGAAAATATCCCTTTTCTACTTGATCAACAAATAGTATAACAAAAGATGGAGAAAGACATGATTCTACTGCAAGAAATTCTGATACGGAAGTTATGCAACTCCCTTTTCTCAGAAGTTAATAGACAGATGGGAAACCTCTATACTAAAGAATATGAATGCCTTTAGCTGAAGCTGCACAGCGCTTACCACTAAAAAAAGAAAACACACCGTATACAATACTCCCAAATCACTCTTGTTGGACTTCGTATACTTGGAGTTAATTTTCCCATAGGGATAATGAGTCTGACAAAACTACACATCTCTTCCTGGCCCTCTAACAATATTAATTCCACCTCAACTGACATACATTTACAAAGGAGCTAATTAAGAACAGAAGGATTTACAAACACAAAAACAAATATCTCTTAGACATTATGTGGAAAAGCACAAAATAAAATATTGTATCCAAGCTGATTAAATTACATAAAGATCTATGTATGTATACTAACAATAAAGAAATACTGCACAAGAGAAATGCTCACTAGGATCTTTTCCCCTGCAAAATACGTAAATTCAGAACAAGTATTTTTAAAAATTCAGACTGAAGAGGAAATACATTTTCATTTCCTACTAAGAGGCAAAACAAACATTACATGTGTTTAAAATGTATTAATCAGAAAAGGAACTAGAGCTATTTATGACTGCATTAATACTACTGTAAATGGAGGCCAAAATTTGGCTGTTCAGCAACAATGATGATTTAGTCATCACATCTCACAACCCAGTCATTTGCAAACATTTTAAAGTAACAGTCTTCATTGTGAAGAACATATAGTTATGGGGGGGAGCCCAGAAAACTAATCATCATTGCTTTAACTCAACCCACATGCCTGTTCTTAAGGGTATCCATGGTAGCAGTGATGCAACATGCCTACCTAGCTCACCATGCCTACACAAGTGGGAGAGAGGGGAGGCGGATGATGAAAAAAAATTCACTTGGAAAGGTGTTTTAGTATTAACATGATAGAATTACATCAACTATATTGTCAGACTTTAAAAATATATAAAAAACCATAAAGCTCTCTAAAGATCAGAAAAGCGAGAAAAGACTCAAGGGGGAGAAAACACTGCAGCACTTCAGTCGAAAAGAAAATTAAGATTTTTGCTCTTCCTGCTATAGCTATTGGTTAACTACGTTCAAAGGGGTTATTTCTAATAAAAGAAATCATTTTAATTTAGCTCTTTCAAAAGTAGCTACAAATAATATTTTAGGCTTCCTAATTTCCAACCTACATCTTTTCTATTTTTGCTTTAACAGTTACATAATAAAAACTTATTAAAACTTTAGATATTGATTCCATACAAATTTTTTTAACAATGGTAGCTCTCTTTTGCTTAAAAAGGATCAAATACAAAATATTTTAATGTATCAAAAAGGACAGGGGAGAGAGAAGATAGATCATTTCAAACAACCTTGCTATAATATTAGAAATAAAAATTAAAGTGAATGAAGTGATAAAAGGTAAATCACAGAGAGAACCAACCACCGACAACCATGAAAAGAACTTAGAGAAGGGAAAAAAAAAACCCAAACCAAACTAACTAGACTAAACCTGTGTCCCAGGCTTACTGCCCTTTAAACATTCTGTAAGAATATTTTGATAAGACAGTTTTACACAGAGGTACATGGAAGACATCCCTGATAAATAGAATGGGACCAGATAATGGGTATGTTAGTATCTGATGAAAACTCTTACTGTCTGAATTATAATTTTAAACAAAAAGCAAACAAAACTAATTTAGATCAATTTTCTTGCTTTTCCTTTTGTGAAAAATAATTCACTACATAAAAATAGACTACTTTCAGAATTCACAAATTTACTGATTCTTTTATTACTGAACATAATTTAAAAATCTCAACAATTTTGTCTAACACTGTGTCATAAGTTTATAGAAATAAAACCCCCAAAATAAATTATTCCATATTTTACAAACCAATATATAAATTTTAAATGTAAGCATCTGAATCTTACACAATCACACAATGTCCACAAACTGGTGCTCAGGAATAAAAGAAACCAAACTCAGAGCTTAAGTGAAGCATGTTGCACTTTGAAGATGAGCATAACAGACTTTAAAACAAATAACTTTAAGGAGTTCTTGCACAAGTTTAACCATTTTAAATCCAATCAACATCTTTCCAAAGGCAACACAATCAGAACTTCACTATTCTTCTTAAAACAAAAATTAACTATATTTGCAATAAATAAATGGGAGAGTCCAGAAAATGTTCTCAAAATGAGTTATACTTTCAACCAGCATGACATATGGGGACAGAAAATAAAGTAGAGGGGGAGAACTTTGAGAATATATTTATAAGATTTAAATATAATCAGGGTCCTATAAACCTTTGCTGTTGGGAGAAACGCTTCCTGTAAATCTCAGGGAAAAAAAATATCCGTTCAATATACTATTTTTAGCTATCTGAAACACATTTCAGAATATTACCTTTTCTAAAGGATATAAACTAAGCATCAAATGGATTCAAATATCTATTTTCAAATATATAACAATGGTTACACTTTATTTTTTAAATATATTATAAACAAAAAGGTCTCTCACACTGTCACTAACAAAGGTAGAAAGCATACTATATCTTACCTTTGTGGTTACAATGCACAGGCAATCCATTACTCTACCATTACAATATTTAATACATAAAGCAGTTTACTGCAAACTATTTTAAGTTGCCTATATGAACAAAAAGTAAAAATAAAGTTGTGAGATAAAACCACTGATGAAAAGTTATAACTGTGACAAGATCTCTCCAGGATCCATTCTTAGAGGTAGCAATTTTTCTACTACCTGAAATACAGGAAACCAGAATGTGTCACGTGCCCTACAATCTTCTTTATGTAATCTGTATCTGAAGAACTTGAAATTATCCCACAAAACACTGTGGAAGAGGTCAGGGTTTATTCCGCAAGAGTTCACTGCTGCTTCAGATGCTGTTTCATTAATCCCTCTTTTAAAGATATGAGGTTGACAGGGAGGCATCTAATGAAATGTTCCACAAAGAGGTTTCCCCGATATAAATTTAAAACTCCTCCTTGTTTGCTACAGTTTGGATATTCAAAAAATAACTACCAAAAGAAAAAAAAATCACTAAAAAAAAAAAAAAATGCAAGCAAACAGTTCTTCCACTAAACCATTTCAGCAACTGCAGCTTGCAAAGTAATGACTTTCTCAGACAGTAATGAATGGAATATTCCATGTGGTATTTTTGAGAAGGGGAGAGAGAAGAACAAAATGCAATAATTTAAAATATTAATTCTAAAACTTACCTTTTCTCCCTTTATTAAAAAATGGTAATAATAACATTTTACCAATTAAGTCAGATTTTAACTTTAGTGCCCTATTAAATCTATTTCACTTAATCCCTTAAAAAAAAAGAACACCACCACAAAAAGATAACTGTAACTATGTACCATTTCAAACTCTTCAAGAAGACTTCATTTTTAACCCAGAAGTAGCCTAACTTTGTGAATTCATGTCTTTTCCTCAAAAATCACTGAAAATAGAGCTAGACAGGCTGACAGGACAAGGCATAGGGCTACAACTGGCTTTCAGTCTCATAACCTTGCAGCCATGCTCCCCTGTAAAAATGTGTAATAAGGAAGAGCATTACCTGCAATTTCTGTCCACAAGGTTTCCTCATAGTCTACAGGTATTATAAACTGCCTCAAATTCAAACAAGTGAACTGTTCCCATTTTCTTCTTATACCTCACTCCTATAGTTGGTTTCTCCCTTAGTGTTCTGTGTTTATGTGTAATTTTTATTATCTAAAATAGTCTACCCTAGAGAGAGAAGGCATTCCTAAGTTTGGCAGACCTCATAACACTGGAGATTGAAAATCACTATAGCAAGAGTCAGAAATAGTGTTTCAGCCCATTAACAGAGTTGAAACTGTTTAACTTTTAAGTAGTCATATTCTTAGGTGAATACAGACGAAATAATCAAATATCTACTTTAAGCAGACTCAACATATATTTAACAACATATTATTAAAATAATATATCTAAAATATTACTTTATTCTACTCACATTCAGAAAACAATTATAGTCAAACTTCACATTCACCTTAAACGTTAGGGTCGTCATTATAACTACAGCCACTTTTTGAATTAACTCGTATCTCAAACATCATTTTCATTTCCATCTAAGTTGTTTAGATGCTGTACTTTTTTTAATCCATCTATTAAAATATCACCTGAGTCCTTTCTCTCTCTCTTCTCCTTCTGGGACCCCTATAATGCGAATGTTGGTACATTTAATGTTGTCCCAGAGGTCTCTCAGGCTTTCATCAAAATACTAGAAAACAGAATCCAACAACACATTAAAAGGATCATTCACCATGATCAAGTGAGATTTATCCCAGGGATGCAAGGATTCTTCAATATACGCAAATCAATCAATGTGATACACCATATTAACAAATTTAAGAATAAAAACCATATGATCATCTCAATATACGCAGAAAAATAGCTTTTGACAAAATTTAACACCCATTTATGATAAATACTCTAATAGGCACAGAGGGAACCTACCTCAACATAATAAAGACCATATATGACAAACCCACAGGAAATATCATTTCCAAAGGTGAAAAACTGAAAGCATTTCTTCTAAGATCAGGAAAAAGACCAGGATGTCCACTCTTGCCAATATTATTCAACATAGTTTTGGAAGTCCTAGCCACAACAATCAGAGAAGAAAAAGAAATAAAAGGAATACAAATTGGAAAAGAAGAAATAACTGTCATTGTTTGCAAATAACATGACACTATACATAGATAATCCTAAAGATGCCACCAGAAAACTACTATAGCTAATCAATGAATCTGGTAAAGTTGCAGGATATGAAATTAATGCACAGAAATCTCTTGCATTCCTATACACTAAAAACGAAAGATCAGAAAGAGAAATTAAGGAAACAATCCAATTCACCATTGCAAAAAAAAGAAAAAAATACCTAGGAATAAACCTACCTAAGGAAAGAAAGGTAGGTTTTTGTACTCAAAGTTTCTGTACTCAGAAAACTACAAGACGCTGATGAAAGAAATCAAAGATGACACAAACAGATGGAGAGATATACCATGTTCTTGGATTGGAAGAATCAATATTGTGAAAATGAATGAACTACACTACCCAAAGCAATCTACAGATTTAATGCAATCCCTATCAAATTACCAATGGCATTTTTTACAGAACTAGAACAAGAAATCTTAAAATTTGTATGGAGACACAAAAGACCCCGACTAGCCAAAGCAATCTTGAGGGGAAAAAACAGAGCTGGAGGAATCAGACTCCATGACTTTAGACTATACTACAAAGCTACAGTAATCAAGACAATATGGTATTGGCACAAAAACAGAAATATAGGTCAATGGAACAGGACAGAAGGCCCAGAAATAAACCCACACACCTATGGTCAACTAATCTATGACAAAGGAGGCAAGGATATACAATGGAAAAAAGACAGGGTCTTCAATAAGTGGTGCTGGGAAAACTGGACAGCTACACATAAAAGAATGAAATTAGAACACTCCCTAACACCATACACAAAAATAAACTCAAAATGGATTAAAGACCTAAATGTAAGACGGGACACTATAAAACTCTTAGAGGAGAACATAAAAAGAACACTCTTTGACATAAATCACAGCAAGATCTTTTCTGACTCACCTCCTAGAGTAATGGAAATAAAAACAAAAATAAACAAATGGTACATAATGAAACTTAAAAGCTTTTGCACAGCAAAGGAAACCATAAACAAGAGGAAAAGACAACCCTCAGAATGGGAGAAAATATTTGCAAGTGACTCAACGGACAAAGGATTAATCTCCAAAATATATAAACAGCTCATGCAGCTCAGTATTAAAAAAACAAATAACCCAACCAAAAAATGGGCAGAAGACCTTAACAGACATTTCTCCAAAGAAGACATCTCCAAAGATGGCCAAGAAGTACATGAAAAGCTGCTCAACATCACTCATTATTAGAGAAATGCAAATCAAAACTACAATGAGGTATCACCTCACACCAGTCAGAATGACCATCATCACAAAATCTACAAACAACAAATGCTGGAGAAGGAGAACAGGGAACCCTCCTGCACTGCTGGTGGGAATGTAAATTGATACAACCACTATGGAGAACAGTATGGAAGTTCCTTAAAAAAATAAAAATAGAATTATCATATGACCCAGCAATCACACTATTGGGCATATACCCAGGGAAAACCATAATTTAAAAAGACATATGCACCCCCATGTTCATTGCAGCACTATTTACAATAGCCAGGTCATGGAAGCAACCTAAATGCCCATTGACAGGTGAATGGATAAAGAAGATGTGGTACATATATACAATGGAATATTACTCAGCCATAAAAAGGAATGGAACTAGGTCATTTGTAGAGATGTGGATGGATCTAGAGACTGTCATACAGAGTGAAGTAAGTCAGAAAGAGAAAAACAAATATCGTATATTAACGCATATATGTGGAATCTAGAAAAATGGTACAGATGAACCGGTTTGCAAGGCAGAAATAGAGACACAGACGTAGAGAACAAACATATGGACACCAAAGGGGGAAAAGAGGGGTAGGATGAATTGGGAGATTGGGATTGACATATATACACTAATATGGATAAAACAGATAACTAATAAGAACCTGCTGTATAAAAAATAAAAATATTTTCACACACACCCCTAAAATAAATAAAATAAAATAAAATATCACCTGACACTTTATCCCAAATCACTGCTAGTACCTATTCACATAACAGACAATTTTTCCCATTGGTTTTCTCAGTATATATTATAATCTCTACAACATAATCACTTACTATGTTACTCTTTAGTATACTTTTTAATCCAATGCCTATAGTTTTTAAGGCCATACTCAGGAATGATTATTTAATCTGCCTTAAATTCTATACTCATTGCATCTTTTATAAACATCCAACCTGGCACTGATTAAGGACATAACAAGTCAATGTATTCTTCTCAAATAGTCATTTGCTGTGCAAAATAACTTATAAATTACTCTGTAATATGAGCAAGTTTAGAGGTCTCAAATATAAGCCTTTTGGGATGGCGACATCTCACCTAATATTCAGGCACATAAGATATTTAACAGTATTTTAGAATACCTATGGCTTTCTATATACAGGCAATTGTTTCCAACCATGATAGAATAATAGGGAACAGACTAACTCTCCCACTTTAAAACAACTAAAAAAATAGGACAAATAAGAAACAATGATTTTCAGATGTTGGACAAAGTCCCATAAATGCCCAGGAAACTGCCTGGAAAAACTTTCCATGCTGCAGCAGAGGGAGGGGGAAACTAAACAAAGTTCAGCAATCTAAGATAAGGAGACAGAGTTGAGAATTCAGGAAGGCCAAGGTGTGTAAAATTCACAGGTAAGAGTACCAGAGAGGAGAGGTGCATAGTGAGAGCTCCACAGATCTGCAGAATTCCTCTTCAGTCTTCATTATTTCTTTTTTTTTTTTAATTTTTATTGCAGTATAGTTGCTTTACAATGTTGTGTTAGTTTCTACTGTCCAGCAAGGTGAATCAGCTATACATATACATATATCCTCTCTTTTTTGGATTCCCTTCCCACTTAGGTCACCACAGAGCACTGAGTAGAGTTCTCTGTGCTATACAGTAGGTTCTCATTAGTTATCTATTTTATACATAGTATCAATAGTGTATATATGTCAACCCCAATCTCCCAATTCATCCCACCCCCACCCCCTTCCCCCTTGGTATCCATACGTTTGTTCTCTAGTCTGTGTCTCTATTTCTGCTTTGTAAATAAAGACTGTCTATACCATTTTTTTCAGATTCCACATATATGTGTTAATATACGATACTTGTTTTTCTCTTTCTGACTTACTTCATTCTGTATGACAGTCTCTAGGACCATCCATGCCTCTACAAGTGACCCAATTTCATTCCTTTTTATGGCTGAGTAATATTCCATTGTATATAGGTACCACATCTTATTTATCCATTCCTCTGTTGATTGACATTTAGATTGTTTCCATGTCCTGGCTACTGTAAACAGTGCTGCAATGAACATTGGGGTGCATGTGTCTTTTTATATTATGGTTTTCCCTGGGTATATGCCCAGTAGTGGGATTGCTGGGTCATATGGTAGTTCTATTTTTAGTTTTTTAAGGAACCTCCATACTGTTCTCCATAGTGGCTGTATCAATTTACATTCCCACCAACAGTGCAAGAGGGTTTCCTTTTCACCACACCCTCTCCAGCATTTAATGTTTGTAGATTTTGTGATGATGGCCATTCTGACTGGTGTGAGGTGATATCTTATTGTAGTTTTAATTTGCATTTCTCTAATAATTAGTGATGTTGAGCATTTTTTCATGTGTTTGTTGGCCATCGAGTATCTTCTTTGGAGAAATGTCTATTTAGGTCTTCTACCCATTTTTTGATTGGGTTGTTCCCTCAGAATAGGAAAAAATATTTGCAAACGAAGCAACTGACAAAGGATTAATCTCCAAAATATACTAATGGAGCTCAGAGTCTTCATTAGTTCTGATCAGTCATGCATATAAGGAAACTTGAGGCTGGGGAAAGAACCCTAGAAAGAAGCAGGTAGAACAATTCCCAGAACTCACACAGGACCAAGAATAATGGAAAAACTCATAATATACAGGCTCTGGGTGGAGTACCCAGAAGAGTACTGGGACAAAATTAACCCTATACTGAAGGCTGCTTGGTCCCACTAAAAAAAAGCTTTTTAAAAGCAAGTTTCAAAAGGATCACGCTGTTTCCAAGTAAGTTAACTGCATCCCAAAACAAACCTCAAGAATATTTAAAGCAGGGCTTCCCTGGTGGCGCAGTGGTTGAGAATCTGCCTACCAATGCAGGGGACATGGGTTCGAGCCCTGGTCTGGGAAGATCCCACATGCCGCAGAGCAACTAGGCCCATGAGTCACAATTACTGAGCCTGCGTGTCTGGAAACTGTGCTCCGCAGCAAGAGAGGCCACAATAGTGAGAGGCCCGCACACCGCGATGAAGAGTGGCCCCCACTTGCCACAACTAGAGAAAGCCCTCACACAGAAACGAAGACCCAACACAGCCATAAATAAATAAATTTTAAAAAATAAAAAAATTTAAAAAAAAGAATATTTAAAGCAATAGAAAAATATTTAGGACCTGAAAAGGTAAAATTCATAATGTCTGCCAAATCTAACTAAAAAACTTCCAGGTATTTAAAAAAGAGGTACATATAACCCAGAGAAGAGAAAAAACAATCAATAAAAAAACCCAGAACCACAGAAACAGACCCACAGACATAGAAAACAAACTTATGGTTACCAAAGGGGGAGGCAGTGGGGAGGGACAAATTAGGGGTATGGGATTAACAGATACAAACTACTAAACATAAAATAGATAAGCAACAAGAATTTATCTGTATAGCACAGGACATTATACCCAATATTTTATAATAACCTGTAATAAAATATAATCTGCAAAAAAACTGAATCACTATGCTGTACACCTGAAACACAATACTGTAAATCAACTATACTTCAATAAAAACAAACAAAAAAACCCACCCCAAAATGACAGATGATAGAAGTAGTACCCAAGGACATTTAAAAAATTGTTATAAATTTATCCCATATATCCATGAAAACAGAGAAAAGCATGAGCATGTTAATGAGACAGAAAATAAAAAAGGAACCAAATCAAACTTCTAGAGATAAAAATTTAAATGTCTGAAAAGAAAAACTGATTAAATGAGATTAACAGTAGATTCAATACTTCAGAAAATTAATGAACTGAATCAACACAGCAACAGAAACTGTCCAAAATATAACACATAGAGAAAGAAAGAAAAAAAATGAATCACATCAGTGAGCTATGGGACAAATTCAATCAACCCAATAAACATGTATTTAGAGTCCCTAAAACAAAGGAGAGGGAACAGAAAAAATATTACTGAAATAATGGAGAAAAAAATTTCCATATTTGGTGAAAATTATAAACCCACAGATCCAAGAAACTCAACAAATCCCAAAGGCATGAAGAAAATTGTAACAACGTAAAGTATATGGGAATGATAAGCACCAAACTCAGGACAGTGGTTAATTCTGGGGGATGAGGCAGAGAAGGAAATCAGGGTGGAAAATAAAGGATCTTCAACTATGTAACATTTTAAGTTACCTTAAGCTAGGTAATAGGTACATGGAGAGTCAAAATATTCTCTTTGGTTTCTGTATAACAAAGATCTTTTTTTTTCTAATAATGCTTACACAAAAAGAAGACAATCCAACAAGACAGTTGCCAAGAAGACAAAAAAACTGCAAAAACAGAAAGCAGACTGTAGCAAATGACATGAAGAAAAATCAGGGAAGGTAAAGGGCTAAAATGACATGGAAAAGGGATTTATGTTCTTTATCCTTTGCTACATTGATAAATTACTGAGTATGCAACATTTTAACATAAATAAAAAGATTATTTTATAAATCTACCATTTACTGAGCACTTAATATGTGTGTCAGACTCTGATGTAAGTTTTATATAAATTATCCCATTTCATACTTAAAGGCACCAAAGGAAGTGAGTTCTGTTTTCATTTCCACTTTACAGATGATGAAACTAAAAGAAGAGAAATTAAACAATCCGCCCTACATTATACAATATAATGCAACAGACCTAAATACAGACATGGAAAGAAAATTACAGAATGATACATATATGGCTTTCATTTTAAATATATATATGAGCTAAAAAATATATTCATTAACATATAGGATTAACTGAATAAACACATACCAAATGGTTAATGGTGGTTGTCTCAGTGAAAGAATATTTAAAAAAAGACTAATTTTCAACAATGTACATTTCTCTGTATATGTATGTTTTAAGATATGCCTGAATTATCTTTGTAATCAGAGAGTTTTTTTCTTTTTAAGTAAATAACTGAAAAAGAGCAACTCCTGTGGAAAAGCAGCATCAGAAGCCGGGTTACATTATATTGGGAATGAGAGGGAAGGACAGAATAAATGTAAACTACTTTTTTCAAGAAGCTTAGCTAGGAAGAGAAGGAATACTATAGAGGTCCTACTGAGAAGAACTTTTTCCTGTTTGTCTGGTTTTCTTTTAATGGAATCTTTGAACATATTTATAGGATAAAGGGAAGAAGGGAACAAAGGTCCACGAGAGAGGAAGAGGTTATAGCTATTACATGAGGAGTGCAGAGAATGAGATTCCAAAGATAAAAGGATCAAGAGCACAACAGAAGCTGTTAATATTTATTTGAGACAGTGACTTTCACATAATTGAAAACATATTTTTCTAAAAAGTTAGGAATTTTTGCAGTAAGTATGTATTACTTTGGTAATCCAAACAAAGAGGGAGGGTATTTTTTTTAATTTCCATACATTTTACTGGGAAAAATTATATATGCATTCTATTCCAACTCAAGATCCCCATATTTTTCACATCTGAAGAAACAGAAAGGGGAGGGTTTAAGAGCATATGAGAAGACATCAATGCTCTAGTACTGAAGATAGTAACAGATGCAGATATGGATATATAACAATCAAAATTATTTAAATGAGTTACTGAAAATGCCTTATAATCAAAACTCGTAAGTTAAGATGCCTTCTAATCGGGATGCCTTCTTGCAGCACATAAATCTATAACCACTGTGGCATACTTAAGCTTTAACAGAGATTTTTATTTTCTTAGTAACTATAACATTTTGCCAAGTTTTCTCCTAGATTAACAGCTTGGCATAATATGGTAGTTGTTTCACTTTTCTCATAACATTTTATTGTATTTCACTTCCATTTCAAAGTTACTGATTTAGGGGTATGTCCTTCAGTTCTAGAACTGGCAACTACCATTTAAACACTGCAATAAGACTGTCAGAGATATAAACATAAAAATATAAAAATTACATAATAGTGAATGTAAAATAACAGCATAGTAGTCATCAAAATCACTTGCAGAAACATTTAATGTACAACTCACTTAGTACACAGACTTGTCAGTTTTGGTCTTGATGAAATTTTTCAATTACAGGGTTTTTGCATAAGGGTTGTGCATTATTTCAAATTTTGTACATTTTATTTTCTTCGTAATACACCACTTAAAAACTGGAATTAAATGAGACAGCACTGTAAATCTGGTGGTACAGAGAGGGAGTTCAAACTAGTGTCTCTGGGATGTATTATCTGAGAGATAGAGACATTCTGTTAGAGAAATAAACATTAGGGAGAAGGATGAAAACCTTGAGAACACTGATAAAGGAAACAGGAAAAAGAACTGACCACCAATATAAAGGGACTGTCAACTGCAATTCAAAACTGTGAAAAATTATGAAGCTGTGCTATAAAATTTGGTCAGCTGTCTTCTAAAGTCCATAGTAAGAACTGAAGTGGAGGTCTGCATTAGGCATATACAATTATAAGATAGATGGTACCAAAAGTACTGAATTTGAATATGGACTGATAATAGCACTGTGTAGATAATAGCATTGTATCAATTTTAAATTTTCTCAGTCTGATAATTGTATACTAGATGTTTTTAGAAATGTTCATATAAAATAAAATAAATATTTTAATGAAAATATCCTCGTTCATAGGAGATACGTGCTGAAGCATTTAAGGGTAAAATCATGATGTCCGCAATTTGCTCTCAAATGGGTCAGCAAGAATAAAATTAAAAAGTGTGTGTGTATGTGTACAGAGAGCAAGAAAATGTGACAAAATGGCAATTTTACTATTCTTGTAAGTTTTCTGTAGATAAACATTTTTTTCAAAATAACAAATTTTTTACAAGAGAGAAATTGAAAAAAGGTCCAAAATAACAGTAAAATATAAGTCCTATAAGAAAAGTACAAAGTGCTATAGGCATTCAGAAGGGATTCATTTCGGAGAAAAGATGAGTGAAGACCTCACATGGAAGGTTTCTGAGCTGGGCCATGCAGGATAGGTAAAGTACAGACATTCCAGTTGGAATATATATACCAAACCATTTTCAGCAGCCACTGTTGCAGAGAGGGATTTCACTTTCTTATGTTAAATATCTCCTATTTTTTTCCTACAAACTTGCCTGTTATGTTTCTATCTCTATTAAAATTACTAGCTCTTTCTCTTATTTTATTAACTTTATTGTGGCATTTTCATTTGTCTAGGTAACAAATCCAATTACCAAGAAAGTTATTAAATAAAGTTAAGACAGAAACATCTGCCTTTGAAGCCTGAAGTTTTGAGTTCTAATCTCAGGTTTTCTACATGATAATAACGTAAGTTTGGGCAGTCACAACATCCCTGAACTACAGTTTGCTGAATTCTAAAGTTAGTATCAGCTCTAAGTACTAAAGACCAAAATCCGGCTTACCTCATATATATTAGGAGACTATACCAAGAATCCATGGTCCTATAACATCTCAAAATAAAATAATGTGTGTGAAGGTGCCCTTTAAAACTATGCAATTTGAAAATAATAAAATTATTCTTATAATCCTTTCCTACGGAACACGTGAACATTTTTTAAGAAAGGAAGAACATAATGTATCAGTTTTAAAAATTAATACAATAAGCCATTATTCCTGGCTGATTCTAGTTCTGGGGCAGTGAAACTTCAAAATGAACTTGGGAAAACTGTGCCAGCATGCAAGGACATGCTGAAAGACTAATGACCTCATGTCAAGAGGACATGGAGGGATCTCTTCAAGAGATCCCCCAAATTTGGGGTAATCTGAGTATCCAAAGAATAATAACTGAAATGGATTGTAAACACTAAATAAAATCCTTCAGTCCATAGTGACATTTTTTTTTTAAAGAGCAAGAAAAAGCGGGGAAACTTATCAGTCACTTTTGCAGGGGATCATCGTGCAAACAGAAAATATAAGCTTTACCCTATCTTTCTAGGAGAAACAAAGTTTCATCCCTAGCTGATGGAGATAAGTACTTTTTACAGAAGAATACCAACTAATAAATACAAATAGAATGATAAAATTAGAAGGGAAAAGCAACATTTTGAAACCTCTAATGGAATGTGATTCAGGCAAGGATCATTAATGGGTGAATCAGGTAAAATATTCACTCAATACAAGGTGCTAAAGTACTACCCCCATAGATTCTTAATAACTACAAAGAGAAAAACATAACTATACAAGGAGGACTTGGAGGTCACCACCTTTAAGTAATCATACTTATCATCAAAAGCACAACAACTTGATATTGTGTGCTTCCTGCTGCGATGCAACATGAAGTGCCATATATCACTATGAAGTCTGCTTACCAAAAATGAGTCTTATCAACCTTGACATCTAACTTCCTGTTATCAGAAATATAAGACTTAGTGGAATGACTTAAACAACATGAACAGACTACTAAACAAATACACAATGGGTGTTATTCTATAAGACAACTGGCATGGTCTCTACAAAAAGTCAGTCATTTAAAGAGGGGGAAAAAAAAGATGGGGAGGCCATTCCTCTAGATTGTAAGAGAGTAAAGACAATGAACCAGATTTGATATGTGCCCTCCCGACTCATTCCAATGCCTGCTCCCAGATCTTCACATTTGCTTTCCACCCTGAGCAGCCCTAGCAACACCTTGTGCCTCTGGCCTGCTGCCCACATCTCATCCTCTCACCTCCTCATTTGGGGCTTTCCTGCAAAGCACAAAACCAAATACCATATGCCCTGCACCCACAAATCCACAACCCTGAAGTGCAGGGGAATTCTTGTTCACTAGAAGCCAGTAGATAAATTCTTGCCCTTTCCCTCCTTGGATGCAGTATATATGGCTTCTCATGGATGCAATACCCAGGATCCAGCAATCAGTCACACTTAGTGGCAGGAAGCATTCCTGTATTAGTTTTCCCTTATTTCCAGCTTATTCAACTTTTCCCTCACTTGTGCTTCCTAGCAGTGAATGAACTCCCTAAATAAAGTACATAATAGCACATTAGCCCTCTGCCTCAAGTTCTGTTAATAGGGAAATCCAGATAATAGCAGAGACTTAATGTTCAAATGCAGTACATGAATCTTAACTGGATTCTGACTTTTAAAAGTCCTAAAAGATAGATCAGAAATGACTGTATGGATTGGAGAGAAAATTTAATAATTATTAACTTTCTTAGGTGTGATAATAGTTCTAAGGTTACACAGGAGAATATCTGACTATTCTTACTCATAGGAGATATGTGATAAAGTTTTTACAGTTTAAGTGCATGATGTCTGCGCCTGATTTTCAAATAGTTTCCCCAAATACACATATAGAGAAAAGGCAAATACTAAAAAATATTAGTAACTGTTGACTCTATATGGATGTTTGTTGGTCTATTCTTTCAATTTTACTGTACTTGGAAATGTTTTATGATAAGAAGAAAAAAATATAATCACCTTTAGCCTATTACTTAACTATAATATGGAAAGAACCACAGTTCTCACTTCATTCAAAAAACATTTACTGAACAACTACTACGTGCAAATACTAATATATTTCAGTAACTTCAGGTACTTACACTCAGGTAGAGAGACTAAAATACACACAAAATAATGTACATTGGAGCATTTAATTATGACAGTAATGAATACTATCAAGTAGAGGTAGAAAGTGCTATAATAGGAGCTCTGGCAATCTGAGAGGTAAAAGAAGCCTTCTATCAGGAAGTGACCTTGTAGTGATCCTTGACTCTCTTGTAGTGATCTCTGACTCTTACAACCCATTTCCAAACTGTCCTCGAATCCTTGAGATCTACACTCAAAATATCTCATAATTCAGCCATTTAGCACCTCCATTATCACATTTTGGTTCAAGCCTATATCCATCCTTAACTGGACTACTTAAACAGATTCCTAACAGGTCTCCTGCTTCTACCCTTACTACAGTATATTTTCAACAAAATAGCCTGAATGATCCTTTTAAAGGTTAGGTTAAATGATGTCACTCCTCTGCTCCAAAACTGCAAAAGCTTCACATGATCTGCCCCTGTCTTACCCTCTGACCTCATCTCCCATTACTCTCTCCCTTTCTCACTCTGCTCTAGCCATACTGGCCATCTTGCTATTTCTCATATATTCTAGCCTTCTTCTTGCCTTAGTCTTTGCAGTGGTTATCCCCCAAATAACTGTATCAACTTCCAATTCTTTGTACAAGTATCACTTCAACAAGGCCCATCATAAATACCCTACTTAAAACTGAAAAGCACACCCCCCATCTGGCATCCCTGCTCCCCTTAATCTGCTCTACCTTTTTTCCTCTCACATCGCTTATCACCTTCTAGCACACTAGATAAATGCATGATATACAATAGGTGCTCAGTATTTGACATTTAAAATAAAATGCTAAAAATGAGCAGGAGTTGGCAAAAGAAATAAGAAGCTTCTCGCAGAGGGAACATTATGTGGGGACCCCAAGCTAAGAGGATCCAGTGACCAAAGAAGGAAAGCACTCTAAAAGATGAGTGGAGAAACAGGCAGTGGCCAAATAACTCAGGATTTCTGAGTCTCATGAGGGATTTCCTACTTCACTCTGAGAGAAATGGAAAACCAATGAAAGGTAATAACATAATTTGCATTTTATAAAGATAATCTTGGAAGCAAACTGGCCATAAATTCAAAAGGGTAAAGTGTGAATGCAGACAGGCCAAAAATCTAGGCAAAAAATCAGGGTGGTTTAGACTAGAGTGGCAAGAATGGAGACACATTGGAATGCTGATTCATGTGAAATTTTGCAAACTGAAGCACAAATTAGATGTAAACGTGAAAAGCAAAATAAAAGCTTCTGACAAATAATATAGTAGAGTATCTTTATCACCTAGGAGTTGGAAAACACTCCAGTAGGCACAAAAAGCATTAAACACAAATTGGACTATATTAAATTTAAGAAATCTTGATCATTAAAAGATTTCACTAAGAAAAGCATGCTTCAGAGTGGGAAAAAATATACATTACACATATACCTGACAAAAGAATCATATCCAGATAGAGACCTCCTACAAATCAATAAGACAGAAGATGTAAAGCAACAAAAAAAGTGTTAAAAACTTGGACACTTCAAAAAGATAGCAAAATGAACAATAAATATATGAAATGGTGTTTGTTAATTGTTAATCTTGTTAATGATAAGGAAAGTACAAATACAACAATATGAAGTACCAGTACACACCTAATGGAATGGTTGAAATTATTAATAAAAAGACTGACAATAACAAGTGTTGACAATTATGCGAAACAAATGAAACTTGCACATACTGGTGGTAATTATAAAAACAGGCATAATCGCTCTGCAAAACAGTTTCCATTGTGTTCTAAAACTAAATGTATCATTTTCATAATTGGGTATATACCCAACAGAAATGCATACACAGGTGCCCAAAAAACATACACACTCAGTTCTGCTATAATGTTGTTCTGAAAATGCAAATTTGTTCCAACACAACTGATATATTAGGAAACAGTATGAACAAAGCACAATTTTCATGTTTGCTTATGCTCAATCATATCTATGAGAAACACTAGGTAAGGGCAGAAAACTGAACCCCGAAGAAACGAGCCACATAGGAATACATAAAATGCACATATTTCAAGGCTTTAGTTTGAGTGTTACGAGTCACACTCATCCATATCTGGTGTTACAACTTTTCATCCACTTTCAGATAATTCTCCCTGCCAGCACTTCACAGTAACTCACAAGTTGCAACCCGAACACACACTCCCATAGCAAACAAGACTTTTTTCAAGGTAAAATGTCATATTTATTGTAATATTATGCATTTCTTAGTCACTTATCATGTGTGAAACTGTGCTGCCATTTTTATTAGGTTCTTACCTTTTTTAAATGTGGCACTCACCAAGTTTTAAGTTTTGAGTCCCCTATTTTCTCAAGACATAAGCCCTGTGGGTTTCACTGCACACCTTTGCATAGTATGATGATTTTTAAGAACTTAAACATTATATTATGGCAGAAATAACTGTAAAAGAATATTCAAAAAGCAGCACTAACCCCAAACTGGAAACAAGTAAAATATCCACCATCAACAGAATGGATAAATATAGTGTGGTGTATCATACAATGGAATATTATACAGCAGTAATAATGAAAAAACTTCAAATCATGGAAGAAATTCACAAATGTAAGAAAAAAGCTAGACACAAGAAGCTAGAGTACATACTGTATAAATGTGTTAATATAGTTTTAAAAGAGGCAAAAAACACCAACACAATGGTGTTAGAAATCAGGATGGTCCTTTGAGGAAAAGGGATTAGGTAGTGAATAGGAAAGGTACAAGGGAGATTTTGGGGGTACTGGTACTTTTTTTTTTAATTGAGATTTAACGGACATACCATAAAATTCACCAAATTATAAGGTGTACTATTCACTGGTTTTTAGTATATTCTCAGAGCTGTGCAACGATCATCACTATTTAATTACAGAATCCGTTAGCAGTCATTTCATTTTTTTCCCATGGCCTGATGTATTCACAATGCAGTAATTCATCAAGCTGTACATTTATAATTTGTGGACCTTTATATATGAATATTACAAAGAACTTCAATAAATTTTTTAAAGTTAGTATTTAGAGGACTTCAGATTAAACCGTGCAGGCTGAATATACACTTCAACTCTGTCTCCTAACTCTACTTAAATTAAAGCAGATGGATTACTTTAAAGCATTAAATACAAGGTCAAAGAGAAGGGGAAAAGAGATATCCTCCCTATACCACTGAGTCAGATAATTTCCCTCCCGTAAAGATGAACTCAGAAGGAGTTCCATCAGTCCCCATCTGATACAGGAGACCTAGAGATAGCAGGGACAACTGAAAACGAGAGTACGTTACTGAAAGTGGGTATTCTTCTTAACCTACCTAAATTAATACTTTCTTTTTTCACAGAATCATACTGTATCTTCTGATCTGCAACCTGCTTTCAATCATTTAATAACATATAGTAGATACAGAGACTATATTTTTATGCCTGCTATTTTATATTACATTAAGTGGCTGTATGATATTATGTTTATCCAGTTTCTTACTGATAATCATTTAGATTGTTTTGGTTTTTATTAATATTACAAATAATACTGCAATGAGCAGGCATATATTTTTTAATATATATTAATAATTTTTGAGAGTACATCTGTGACATATACTGGATCAAAGGATATGAATATATACTGTCAGGCTGTCTTTCAAAATTGCTGCACCACTGTATTCTCCTACCAACAGAGTAAGAGTTTCTGCTTCCTCACGTTTAATTAATCTTTGACAATCAAGTTAGTTAAAAATATTCTGTTAATTTAATTTGCATTTTTTAAAGTTACATTGAACATCTCTTCATAGGCTTATTGGCCCATTTGTATCTCTTTTTCTCCAAACTGTCCGTTCATGTCCTTTGGTCACTTCCCTATTGAATTTGGCTTTTTCCTTCTTATTGATCGGTAAGAGGTTTCTTGAGTTTAAAGGGTTAGAAATTAGTTCCTTTTCATAAATGTGACAAAATTTTTTCCCAGTGTAACATTTCTTATTTGCTCATTGTATCTTTTAAGGTACAGAAATTCTATAATCAAAGTTCAAACAAACTTTGTAAAATCCACAAAGAAATTCTACAGTCAGTATTCTTAACCTTTTCTTCGAATTTTTCAAGGTTTTCTTTGTTGTGCTTAGAAAAGCTTTCCCTCTATCCAAAAAAGACTGAAAAGTTTATTTTTATGGTTTCATTTTTTTTTTAACCTTTTGATCCATTTGAAACGTACTGTATCATCAGGAATAGGACTGCCACAGACTAAATGTTTGTGTCCCCCTCCAAATTCACAGGTTGAAATTCTAACCCCCAACGTGACAGTACTGGAGTGGCCAAAAAGTTCCTTCGGTTTTAAGTAAAAATGAAAGACATATTTTTCATTTTCACCAAGAATTTTATTGAACAATGTACTCACTGTTTTGTTCCACTACCTTCTGCCATTTTTCAGGCAACTACATAATTCCATCTTCCCAAAACATTTTATCTTTTTGAGCAAAGAACTCTTCCAGGTGCCTTTTACAGTCTTCCAGGGAACTGAAATTTTTTCCATTAAGAGAATTTTGTAAAGACTGAAATAAATGGAAATCCTAAGGTGCAATGCCTGGTGAATACGGCAGATGAATCAGATCTTCCTAGCCAAGCTGTAACAATTTTTGCCTGGTCATCAAAGAAACATGCGATCACCCTGATGGAAGATTATGCGTTTTCTGTTGACTAATTCCGGAAGCTTTTCATCGAGTGCTGCTTTCAGTTAGTCTAACTGGGAGCAGTACTTGTTGGAATTAAACGTTTGGTTTTCCAGAAGGACCTCATAATAGAGGACTCCCTTCCAATCCCACCATATATACGACACCTCCTTTGCATGAAGACCGGCCTTTGGTGTGGTTGGTGGTGGTTCATTTTGCTTGCCCCACCATCTCTTCCGTTCCACATTATTGTACAGTATCCACTTTTCATTGCCCGTCACAATTTGTTTTAAAAATGGAACATTTCATTACGTTTAAATAGAGGATCACATGCAGGAACACTGTTAAGAAGGTTTTTTTCACTTAACTTACGTGCAACCCAAACATCAAAGCAATGAACATAACCAAGCTGGTGCAAATGATTTTCAATGCTTCATTTGGATATTTCGAGTATGTCAGCTATCTCCCACGTGGTATAATGTTGATTGTTCTCACTTAATCTCTCAATTTGATGGCTATCAACTTCAACTAGTCTACCCAACTGTGGAGAACTGTCCAGCGAGAAATCTCTAGCACAGAACTTTGCAAATTACTTTTGACACATTCAATTAGTCACAGCACCTTCTCCATACACTGCACAAATCTTTTTTTGTGTTTCAGTTGTGTTTTTACCTTTCTTGAAATAATAAAGCATAATATGCCAAAAATGTTGCTTTTTTCTTCCATCTTCGATATTAAAATGGCTACACAAAAATTCACCAATTCTGGTAAGTTTTTTTTTTAAATGTATGCTGATATGACAGCTGTCACAATACAATCTAACAAAATTTTTTTCAAATGAAGTTAAAGGCAACTAAGCACTAATAGAGCCATCTTACAGACAAAACTGAGTGAACTTTTTGGCCAACCCAGTATTAACAAATGGGGCCTTTGGGAAGTGATTAGGTCTTGAGAGTGGAGCTTTTGTGAATGGCATTAATGCCTTTATAAAAGAGATCCCAGAAAGCTTCCTCACACCTTCCTCAATGATAAGGACATACCAAGAAGATGGCCATCAATGAACCAGGAAGTGAGATCTCACTAGACAGTGAATCTATTAGTGACCTGATCTTAGACTTCCCAGCCTCCAGAACCATGAGGAATAAATCTGTGTTGTTTATAAGCCACTTAGTCTATGGTATTCTGTTATAGCAGCCCCAAAGAACTAAGATAGAATAGTGCATCCTTCTTTGTTGGAATTTCTCCTTAAATCAAACAATTTCTCCTACTCTTGCATTTTGCTTCCTTTCATATATTCTTCTTTACAATCTCTAAAAGTAATTGTTCTTATTTTAGAACAATTTAGATTTGTTTTTATAAAAATGACACATGCTCATTATTTTTAAAAAGTAACAGAAAAGTACTAAAAAAAACAAAATCCCCATTACCCACAATCATTAATATTAAGCAAACATATGCAAACATCTCACTAGACATATGTTCAAAGTAAAAGACATACCAAAACCAAAAAAAGTTATAACTAAATGGAATACTAATTATGTCACTTTAAAAATAAATGGTATTGGGCTTCCCTGCTGGCGCAGTGGTTGAGAGTCCACCTGCCGATGCAGGGGACACGGGTTCGTGCCCTGGTCTGGGAAGATCCCACATGCCGCGGAGCGGCTGGGCCCGTGAGCCATGGCCGCTGAGCCTGCACGTCCGGAGCCTGTGCTCCGCAATGGGAGAGCCCACAACAGTGAGAGGCCCGCGTACCACAAAAAAAAAAAAAAAAAAAAGTATTAATTTTCATTTTACTACATCAGAAGAAATAGAAGAAACACAGTCACAAGGCCACATATTAACTGACAAATGGGAATCTGGCAAGAGTTAGATCAGTTACCAACTGTTAAAATAAAAAAAAGACAAGAAAGAAAAGTGGATAGATGCTTTACAAGACAAAGATTTTTTACTTTAAGAGAATAAGAGAGGCAAGCCCTGGTGGAAATTGATCAATCTCAAATAATTTCTGCAACAACAACTCTCTTTAAGATAGTCCTGCAAAAGTGAACATAAAGTGAAAGAGACAAGATCATGTTGCATGCAATTTTGTCAGAAAAAGATTACCTTACTTTTTAATCCAAAAATTAGCGCACAGTGTAATAATAATCTAATTTTTTTGTACAAGACAAAATATTTTCATGATTTTAATTTTTTTCAAGTTATAGTCCAATAAAAACTTTTTTTGCATTTGTTTTGAGTCAGTGGATTCTCTTCAACTGTAAAACACTTGAGGTGAATTAAATTATCCAACTCTCTTTTCAGTCCCAAACACTGTGCCCCTAAGAGTTTAAAGTAGGAATTGAAATGAGAGATCAAGTTAAAGGTCACTTAGCCAAGTTTTCTGTCCAAATGAAGCATAAATGAATGGGTAATAGGGGAACATACTTTCCTTCTTTCCCTCAAAAGAAATCAAATCTCCAAATATTCCAAGCTTTTTTTTTAAGTCTTATGACTGTCATCCACCAGTGTGTTTCAAAACTATTTGCATTTTCAGACTATCATCTTCAGGGTATCCTGTCCTCTCTGAAAAACAGTACTTCCCCTTAACTGACCTTAGCTCACAGATATTTCTCTTTTTAAGAATCTAGGACTTGATGGATATATCCCCATGTTCCCTTTACTAAGTCTACCCATGAATGGGTACAGATTTCAAACATTACTACAGGATCTTCCATGCAACAAGCCCTAAACAACATTTTGTAACCATACTCCCTTCTCCTCCACATTCCTAATTAATAAGATCTGATATTTCAGTCTGAAAGGCCTTATTCTCCTCTTAATTTTAGATACCTTTATTACGTCCATAATATACCTTTCAGGACATGCAGAAACCAGCAATGCAAAAAGCATTCTAGGTACCAGTGCCTCATAATTTTATAAAAGTTGAAATGTTTCCCATACCATTCTTAACGGAATTCAATGCACAGTTGATCTTTCAGACTGAAATCTATATGGAAATTAACTTGCAGCTTGCAGAACTGTCCACTTATTTAACCTTAAAGAACATTTACTGGTTACAATGATCAGGTCATTATCTAAACAATCACCTATAAAAACAGACAAATCAACTTCAAGAACTCTATGCTTTATAATCATAGCTGACAATAGAAAAATAATTAAGTTATTAAATAAGAAGCCAATTCCCTTAAAATTTAACATGTTTCTTAAAATTTTTTAACCTAGGACCACAGTAAATGTGAAATAGAAACTGTATTACTGATTAACATTTTAAAAATCTATCTGAAATGGACTAACATAAGTACAAATGATATATCAATTAAAGGGAATGGAAACTGAAACTATCTAAGAGAAAATGATGATGAAAATAAGAGAAGAGAAAAATAAAGATACATAGGCAATACAACACTACATTCTCTAACCAAAGAGAAAAATACAAGGACATACTATGATTAGTAAAGAGAACTGTGAAATGGGTATTAAGATGCCTAAAATCCAAAGGTAAACTTGCCCAAATTAGCCAAATAAGCTGGGTCAAGTCATTCCTTTTCTTCTGGATCTCAGTTTCCTCATCTTCAAGATGAAGGGGAGGGATCAGATGTTCTCTGATTCTTCCTGCTCTAAAATTCTATAGTTCTACATTATTTAATATAAGAGAAAACCGAGAATCTGTTTCATTACCAAAGGGCTGTCTGGTTGCTGCCTACCACTACTTTTCCCTGATTCAATTTTCCAGGCACTTCTCCAGCAGTAAGATACTAGAATCAAAGTCAGTCAGACAACCACCTTCAAATGACTAATGTTCCTCAGACAGAATCCTCATTACAAAATGCTTCATATCTCTGTTATGTCATATCTACCAGCAACAGTAGATCACAACAAAAAAAGAACATTACTAAAACAGTTATGAAAACTCAAAGAAATAATTAGCTACAAAAAAAATAGAGAAACCAATGCTGTCCTTAAGATTTCTTGATCAGTCTCTAGTGAGATTTAACAATGCAATCCTTCAAGCCAATAAACAGAGAATCTGTGTAGCAACTGCTTTCTGAGAAAAAATACCAGAGCAAAACCATCTTTTCAAAGTAGTTTCCATCTAATTATTACACAGATGGGGCCTCACTAAGGTCTAGCAGGCAAAGTAATTTTTAATAAAGTAATATACTTTAAGTAATATTAATAAGCCTGAAGCATTGATAATACTAAGTAAGACTAAAGTAGTACTTTAATAGTCAAGTATTTCAGACCTTGAACCATTCACAACATTTTAAGACAGGGGTACCAGAAATTCTGAGCTTATCCTTTCAAAAGTATTTTTAATCCCATCCTTTTTATTCTATTATAAATGATACTTCCACAAAATATCCATTTTAATAAAATGAGAAAACTTAGGAGCCCCAATTAACTGATCACTGAAAAACAGCTTAAAGAAAAGTTTTTTTATCTTACCTCTACACTAGGGCTAAGGCTACTTGGTAGTGTTTCTGAAGTCACAGTAGTGCTTGGAAGGCTGGAAATTTCCCAAGTATTCACAGGCTGTATTGGTTCAGACTGCTTTGAATGATCTATACATTTTGGATTATCCAGTAAGGTCACTTCATAAAATTCTTGAATATCTAGATGTGAGGAAAGGAAAAGAAAAATTCAAAAGTATTTAAATTTTCTAATTAAACTATGTATTGCTGAAACAACATAACTCAAAAGCAAAATTTTTACTCTAGATTAGTAAAATAAATCCAATCTTATAATGTACTTATACAGTGAATAGTTTCTCATTTTATTATGTCACATATCAGAACCTGCAGGGCACAGTGTAAAAGTCATAGGCTTTTTATACTTCGAAGTCAGTGCTGAGTTCAAATCCCTATTCCATCATCAATTAGCTACATGTATAGGCAAGTTACTTAATCTCTGATAACTTGCTTCTTATCACTGTGAATTGTTTCAAGTATTCAGCGCAATACATGTAAAGTGCACACGGGCACACACTCGGCTCCTAACAGACAGCAGTTAATACTATTATTGTGAATTCTGCAGACATAAGTCATCACTGATATTTTATGTTTTTGTATCACCAATATCCAGGCTGGGAATGTAAACCCCTCAAGTGGTTTCAACTGCCCTTGTAACCAAAGTAAAACAAAAGAAGAATAATACATTAAAATAAAATCAAAGAACTAGGAAGTATTTTTTAGGTAGCCTCGAATTTGAATATTTGAAATAGTAAGTTAAAATATTTTGTTATTTTAGAAATAATCAGTTAAAAGTATGACAAAACTCTGAAAGAAATGATAAATGTACTTATAGCAACACAGGATAATCTGCAAGATCAAGTTACTCTGCTATCAGCTGGAATTACATGAACTTAGTATATTAACACCGGTTATTCATGCTGCTCAGAAGCTCTGAGTGGTAGTTATATCATGTTTAACTACCCCACTACTAGTTTTTTATCCACCTCCTGGTATAATTTTGAGTTGATTTTTTTTAAAGGAGGGAAATTATTATTTAGCAGTAAAGATGGGGTATTATCTTGTATAGAATCAAATAAAATAACTGTAAATAATATTTAGAAAGAATAACTTTTATTTCTTGTTTTCTCAATATGATTAAAAGATTAGTATCTCCCTTAAAAAACAACATCAGGGGCTTCCCTAGTGTCGCAGTGGTTGAGAGTCCACCTGCTGATTCAGGGGACACGGGTTCCTGCCCCGGTCCGGGAAGATCCCACATGCCCTGGAGTGGCTGGGCCCGTGAGCCATGGCCGCTGAGCCTGCGCGTCTGGAGCCTGTGCTCCGCCATGGGAGAGGCCACAACAGTGAGGGGCCCGCGTACCGCAAAGAAAAAAAAAAAAATCATAAGATACTAGAGACAAAGTAACTCCCTTTTTAGTTTTGATAACCAGTGGAATTGTAGAACTTTCTAGATAAAAGGCTAATAAAAACTCAGGTCTGACAGTGAGAATAATATCGGCCTACTTCACAGGATGTTAATATTGCTGCAGAAAATTGTATGTGAAAGCATTTTGTAAACCATGAATCACTATATAAAACTGTTCACATAACCATCATGGAAAAAATTAAAAACTCAAATTCAGAGCATTAGCTACAAATGGTTCTTACCAAACAAAAATTGTTTAATCTGAACCTAAATCAAGTCTTTAGAACCAACTTCTAGTTCAGAGGGAATACAGGGGACAGAAGAACAAGTTAAATGACACCAGAAAAGAAATCAAAACTGATTCAGAGGGAGACATTCTACAAGACAAATGGCCTGGTATCTTTAGAAAGCAATGTCACGAAAGGGAAAATAAATTGTTTGAAAGTAAGAATTTCTGTATAAAGGAAACAAAAAAGACACACCAACTAACTGCAATGTCAGAGCCTTAACTGGTGTGTGTGTGTGTGTGTGTGTGTGTTTGTTTGGGGAAGGCTGGGGAGGGGGGACGAACTATAAAAGACATTGTGACAAGAACAGGGAAACTTAAATACAGACTATCTTCCAGAAAACATTAGGGGAAAAAGTTTTTTTCTAGAAGATATATATGTGTGTGAGAGTATGCATATATTTATGTAGCAGGACATGTATTTCTATATATGTAAGAGGTATATTTTTTATATATGTAGGAGATAAATATTTGTAGATCTATCTACCTACCTGTCTATAGAGATCTCCTACCCCCCAAATCAAACAAACAAAAAACAGAGCTCCTAGTACAGTATTATGCCTCCCAAGAGCACTAAATCAGTGTTGATCAATCGGTTAGTTACCAGTCTCAATATAAATAGCCCACATCACTACATAAAATTTTTATTATATTATCCAATACTGTAAGTCAAGTTTCAAATCTTAAATTTCTATGTGACCTTTCATTCTATAATTAGCAGAAATACTGATATATTGTCCTTTAATAACATCTCTTAAAATTTTAGGCCAGTGCTGTCCAAAATAACTATCTGCAGTGATAAATGTTCTATAGCTATACTGTCAATACGGTAGCCACTAGCTATATATGCCTCTTGAGCATTTAAAATGTGACTAGTGTGACTGAGGAACTGAATTTATTATTTTATTTAGGTTTAATTAATTTAGGTACCTACTATGGTAGAGGACAACAGAGATCTAGACTAATATAATTCAGAGTAACACTTTACTATCTAGTATGGTCAAGGAATAAAGTGTTCCCTACACTTTATTATGAATTTTTCAAAAGTTCACTTGCAACTTGCTACTATTAATTGAAATACCTCATTTCTAGGTCTTACATTAATCTATCAAACAGTCCTTTCTAATTTGCTGTATATGAGCTCCTATGGACTAGAGAACCAAATATCCACATTATTAACTATATCACATTTAAGAAAAAACAAGCTGAGTAAACACCCACTAGGATGGTTATTATCAACAAAACAGTAAATAACAAGTGTCAATAAGGATATGGAGAAATTAAACCCTCGTGCATTGCTGGTAGGAATATAAAATGATGCAGCCACGTTGAAAACAGTATGGTGGTTTCTCAAAATATTAAAACACAGACTCACCATTTGATCCAGCAATTCCACTTCTGGGTATATTCCCAAAAGAATTGAAAGGACTCAAATAGATATTTATATACCCATGTTCATAGCAACATTATTCACAATATCCAAAAGGTGAAAACAACCCAAATGTTCAACAACAGATGAATGATTAATAAACAAAATGTGTTATATACAAACAATGTACTATTATTCAGCCTTTAAAAGCAATGAAATTCTGATACAATCTACAACATGGATGGATGAATCTTGAAGACACGATGCTAAGTGGAGTAAGCCAAACACAAAAAGACAAATATTGTATGATTCCACTTATATGAGGTACCTAGCATAGTCAAATTCATAGACAGAAAGAGAAGTTATTCCCAGGGACTGGGATAAGAAGAGAATGGGGAGTTACTGTTTAATGGGTAAAGAAATTCAATTTGAGATGGTGAAAAAGTTCCAGAGATGAATAGTGGTGATAGCTACTGAATGTGAATGTACTTAATGCCACTGAACTGCACACTTATTTTAAAAATGGTAAATTTTATGCTATACATATTTTATCACAATTTTAAAAATGAGCTGAATTGAGAGTCTAGGTGAGTTTAAATGAGTAAAGTGCATGGGATACAATATGTGGTTTTATAATATTTTAGCTATTTAGATATCTGTTTCTTACTAGGGTCAAGATAATTGATATTGCCAGATAAGACCCAACTTAAAAAGAGATTAGTTACCATACTTGGCTAACTAAAACCATAAGCAAAAGTACTGAAATATTTATTAACATATGTACAGTGTGGTGACATTTCTGATGACAGTCTGTCACAGTAGTTATCACTTTCCTTAAAAAAATATATTTATATACACACACACACATCTTTAATCTTAACCCATATTCCACCTCGACTAACATTCCAAAGTTTATACACTTTATTTCATTTGTCCACCACATTTCTTCATCTTTAGGGTGTTCCGAGACAATGGAGGTGAGCAACATAACAACACTCCTTCAGAAACTATTTCTCAATTACAATTCCTTCAGTTGTATCAGTGAAGCTTTTTCAAAGGTGCACCCAATCAAAAAAGGCACCCTCTGGAAAAACTGCACACAGAGATTGAGCTTTTCTTAGTAGTCCCAAGTATTAATATTTTATATTTCCCATGCAGTCCCTGTTCTTTATAGTTAATCAACATTTTATATGTCAGAAGTGAATTATTATAACTGTTCATAACTATAAAGATTTAGGAAAAAAGGTTAGATTATCATTATGACAAGATTAGCATTTCTACAAAGTAACATTCTAGAATTCAAAATGTTATCTTCTACATTTTCTTTAGTTTTCTAAACTCAGGAGCATAACATGGAGTACCATAAGATATCTAGTCTAAAGTAAAACAGAAGTTACTACACAAATATAAGACAAAAACAAACATGGTAAATTCTAGTATAATCCCAATCTCTCCTATTTCCTAAAAGTCTGTTCAACATGCCAATGTCTGAAAATCCAAGTTATTCTCAAAAGACCAATTTCATGAAAATAAAGAATTAAATTAATGAGCTTACTCTGAACACTTAAGACATTCAGCCAATAAATATTAATGGAGTGAGGGACTTCCCGGTGGCACAGTGGTCAAGAATCCACCTGCCAATGCAGGGGACACGGGTTTGATCCCTGGTCCAGGAAGATCCCACATGCCGCGGAGAAGCCCGTGAGCCACAACTACTGAGCCTGTGCTCTAGAACCCACGAGCCACAACTACTGAGCCCACGTGCCACAACTACTGAAGCCCGCATACCTAGAGCCTCTGGCTCTGCAACAAGAGAAGCCACCGCAATGAAAAGCCTGCGTACCACAACGAAGAGTAGCCCCCACTCGCTGCAACTAGAGAAAAGCCCATGAGCAGCAACAAAGACCCAACGCAGCCAAAAATAAATTAATTAATTTTAAAATATATATATATTAATGGAGTGAATACCTTCTGGAAGAGAAATAAGAGAATTAAAATATGAGATACAACCATAATGTCTTTGGGAGATTGAGATAACTGAGGAAAAAAATTATACAACACCTAAAGTTTTCCAATTTAAAGCACCTAAAAAGGCAGAATTCTATACAAGTTTGACAGCTATATTTTAAATCATAGTAAATCAAAGTGTAAAGAAAATGAGAGAATGCAGTTAAAATGACTGCCATGAAATAGACAAGAGTGATCCCATACTCATCCAAAAATACATACAGCTCACCCAGATATATACCAGACATATAATTTAAATGTCTGATACATTTTTATCACCTTGAAAAAAGTTATTTACTTTGAAAATAATGATGCACTAAAGCAAGAAGAGAAAACAAGAAAATGCAGGAATGTTAAAACATGCGTTAGAGGGAAACTACCCTTTAGTTGACTCCCAGTTGAAAATATTAATTTTGTCAAGCCTACAGATCAGTATTATCACAGTCTATTCCTCATTTTCCATTTATAGTCTGCAAGTGCTTTCACTGTTTTGGACTAAATTGGGTCCCCACAAGTGCAGTTCCTGAACAAAGATCTAAATTATAAGGTCACAAAGCTGTAACACGTACAATAGAAAAATTCTCAAAAATTAAACTTAAACACAACTAATTAGGCCAACAGAACTGAGAAGAATCATTCCTATTACAAAAAATTTTTTATTTGGAAATCCCTAAGATTACATGTATTTCATAAGTCTCCAAATCTAAGTAAAAATTTCTTTATTATTTTCTTGCTAAAATTCAAAGTTTGCAAACACTAGGAGTAAGGGAAGTACAGAATTCCAGAAATTCCCTCAAAGGAAGTTGAGAAAAAGTTTTCTAGCTTTTAGTGATAACTTACATCATCCTAAACAGAGAAACTCACAAACCATAAAACATTTCTCAAACTAAAGAAATAAGGCAGTACTAACTCAGGATCAGAATAGGAAGTCTAAACACAGGCTCAAGAATGTGTAATAATTTAATATAATATAGGTAATATCTCTAATCTATGAGTAATATTTTAGTTAATGGAAAAAATATTAAGACCTTAACAGACACCTCAGCAAAGAAGATATACAGACAGCCAATAAGCATATGGAAAGATGCTCCACCATATATCATCAGGGAAATGCACATAAAAACAAAAAGATCCCACTACACATCTATTAGAAAGGCCAAAATACAGAACTGACAACAACAAATGCTGGCAAAAATATGAAACAATGGGAACTCTCATTCACCGCTGGTGGGGATGCAAAATGATACAGCCACTTTGGAAAGCTATTTGGTGGTTTTTTACAAAACTAAACATACTCATCATACAATCCAGCAGTCATGTTCCTCAGTATTTACCCAAATGAGTTGAAAACTTATGTCCACACAAAAACCTGCACACAGATGTTTACAGCAGCTTTATTCATAAATGCCAAAAGTTGGAAGCAACCCAGATATTCGATAAGTGAATGAATAAACTGCAGTACATCCAGACAACAGAATATTATTCACACTCAAAAACAAAAATTAAACAAAAAACAAAAACTATGAAGCCATAAAAATATGTGGAGGAACCTTAAATGCATATTACTAAGTGAAAGAGGCCAACATGAAAAGGCTACATGCTGTGTGATTCCAAGTATATGACATTCTGGAAAAGGCAGAACTATGGAGACAGTAAAAAGATTAGTGATTGCCAGGGGCTGGAGGTAGAAGAGACATGAATAGGTAGAGTACAAAGGATTTTTAGGGCAGTAAAACTATTCTGTATAGTGTGGTGGATATATACAAATATAAATCTATAACGGTAGACATATGTCATGATACATTTGTCCAAACCTATAGAATGTACAACCCCAAGGGTGAACACTAAGGTAAAACTATAGACTTTGGGTGATAATGATGTGCTCATGTAGGTTCATCAATTGTGACAAATGCACCAATCTGGTGGAGATGCTGATAATAAGACAGTCTATGTATGTGTGGGGACAGGGGGTATATGGGAAATCTCTGTACCTTCCTCTCAATTTTGCTGTGAATCTATAACTGTTCTAAAAAATAAAGTCTTTAAAAACTTAAATTGAAACAGATATGAGCTATCAAGTCATGAAAAGACATGGAGAAACCTTAAATGCATATTGCTAAGTGAAAGAAACAATCTGAAAGGGCACACACTTGTGATTCCAACTATATAACATTCTGGAAAAGGCAAAACTACAGAGACAATAAAAAGATCACTGGTTGCCAGGGAATCGGGAGGAGGGAGAAAGAGATGAACAGGTGGAGCAAGAGACAGCAGAAAGATCAGTGGTTGCCAGGGGTTTGGGGGTAGGGAGGGAAGGGATGATTATGTGGAACACAGATTTTTAGGAGAGTGTAACTATTCTGTATGATACTGTAATAGTGGATACATTTGTCAAAGCAACAAATGTATATGTCAAGTTTATCGATGTATAATGCAAAGAGTGAACCCTAGTAAACTACGGACTTTAGTTAATAACAATATATTAATACTGGCTTATCAACTAACAAATATACCACACTAATGAAGACATCAATAAGAGGAGAAACAGGAGTGTGGGGTGGTAAGGATATGGGAACTCTCTGCTTTCCACTCAATTTTCTGTAAACCTGAAACTGCTGAAAAAGTTAAAAGTCTAATAATTTTTTTAAATGTTTAAGGGAGCATAATAATGAATTTATATTACAGAAACAAGCAATCGCATACTGTATTTCAAAATAATTTCCAAATGTATTAAGGATTTAAATGTTAAAAAAAGAAGCCATGACAGAATTTGAATATAGTAAAGATTTTTTATAATCTCAGGGATAGGAAAGGCTTTCTAAGCATAATACCACGGGTAAAAGCACAACAAAATTGATAAATCTAACCATATATGTGTTTTTTTAATTAAATTTTAAAAACAAATGACAAACAATGGAAGCTATTTGCAACTTGCAAGGCAGACAGAATTGGTATCTCTAATGTAGATTTTATACCTCTAAGAAAAAAATGAAAAAAAAAAGTGAGGATTAAAATATTTGACAAATTCCTCATGTTTTTCTAACTATAACACTTATATAAATGGTGATTATTGATATTAGTGTTTCATTTTTATGTATTTTATTAATTTGTTTTTGTTATTAAACTCATAAAACAAACAAATAAAAAGTGGTTGGAGGGGCAAATGACATGAACAAATAATTCATAGAAATTAAAATAAACAACAATGTAAGAAAATTCTTACATCGTTGGCTATTTATTTATTCAAAGAAATACATAATAAAACATCAAAATGATTGAAGGTGTATTCCACATATCAGAATAGAAAATATTAAAAAGATAGATAATACTCCATAGCTTAAGGTATAATAAATTAGTCATTCTTCCACATAATATCTAAAAACTTAAATTGATATAACATTTCTGACAGTAATTTTAAAAACTACATCAAAAGCCTTTTTAAATTGCACATCCCCTTTTACTAAGCAATTCAATTCTAGGAACTTACCCAAAGGACATCATCAAGGATGCAGAACAAAGAGGAATATACAAATGCAATGTTGTTTATAATTCAGAAAAATTATATACCTAAATGCTCCTAGGAAATCATTAATAAAACTACAATAAATCTATACAGTGAAATACAGTCTTTAAATGGTACAAATCCATTGATACGGAAAGGTACATAATGATAAATTTTGTGGGATAAAAATAGTTAAAATGTATAGCACAGAGAAGTCACACTGTATACACTTAAGCAAATTCAACCATAGCACCTCTTTCCACCAAAAAAAGGGCAATTCTACCTATCAGTCCACCTAGTAAGTAAATGTCAGCAAATAAAAAATGAGAAGGGAGGAGACTGTTCCCTCAGGTAGTCTCCATTTTCATAGCATCTCTCTATATCTCACTGTGCTGAATGTGATTCTAGAATTATGTGCTTTTAATACAAGAGGTCACTTAAACACAAGCCAACTACTTCATCTGTTGATCAACTGAAGAAACAATGATTTCAGGACTTCCCTGGTGGTCCAGTGGTTAAGAATTCACCTTCCCATGCAGGGGACGTGGGATGGATCCCTGGTCGGGGAGCTAAGAACCCACATGGCGGCGGGGCAACTAAGCCCGCGCACCACAATTATGGAGCACATGTGCCTCAACTAGAGAGAAGCCCGCACACCACAAACGAAAGATCACGCCTGCCACAATGAAGACCTGACGGCAGCCAAAAAAAGATTTTTCTTGGCTGAAATCAATGATTTCTTTCCACTACAGGGAAAAACAACTGTATTGTAGTTAATGAGAGACAGTGTTAAACTCCTGAAGGATTTTTAAGGATAATTTTAATTTGATATTTTTCACTTTATACACTGATTTTAAGTATCAATTCCCACTGAATTGTAGAAACAATTATACTATGTTTTGTGTAGCGAGTTTGTTTTGTAAAATGAAAGTGTGTATACATACATAAGAATAGCATTCGAGAAGGATATTCACCCTATGGAAGAAGTAGCAGGTGTTGGTGTGATAATTTTCTTGCTTATAATATTTTATATAAAGTACATGTATCTGACCTTAAATGTTTATAAATTCCATTTTGGAGGGTTAGAGAGAAGGCAACTAGAAAACTAAAAAACAATGAAATATAACTGTGCCATTTCAGAGGGAAAAATTTTATCAGTTAATTAACTAAAAGTACAATGTTTTTATAAACTAAAATACACAATAGTCAAACCTACTGAGGCACAGATACGCTGCTTTCATCTAAACCAACATGGATTTAAAAAGCCATTTTGACTCCCAAAGAGAAAAATATATAAAATTTTAAAGTATGTATTATAATTTGTTGTTTCACATACTAGAAAGAGAAAAAATGTCAAGCCAGTATCCAAAATAAATTATTCCAACACTTTAAATACTATATGACTAACAGCCACACGGTATTCCTTAAAACAAGGTATGTATCAAAAGGAAACAGAGCTTCTCAAAGAAATGGTTGATCCTAAGGCTGGAGCAGGATATGTACAAGATGAACCTGGAACATCTTGTTATGCCAAAAAGTAAGAAAGTGCTAAAAAAAAAAAAATGAGGGCATGCCATAAGAGCAAGCTTGAGAAGCCTCCTACTAGGCAAATCTGAGACAATCTGAACACCAAAATCATTAAGGATGGTAATAAATTATCCACCACTGAAAGAAATATGATAGCTAGGTAGCTAGCTAGGTAAGTAGCTAGATAGATAAACGGGAGAGGAGTGCTCTTAATTACAGTAAAATGCCAAGTGTTAGCTGGTAACTGTAGAAAAGTGCTGGTGTTAAAAATATATATATAATTATTCAACTGTCATTTTCAACATAGTAAAAACGGATTCAGGCAAGCATCATCAATGGATGCTAAGTCTAGATGGAAATTTTGCTAAAGAACAGGGTACATGCAAGGTGTTAGTGTCTCCCCCACATATTGCTTGTAAGTTGCAAAGGGGAAAAAAGTAACTACAGAGAAATCAGACAACACCTTAACTGGGTGATTAAAATTAACATTACCAATGAAGGGCAGAAGACATCATGTACCTCTGGATGTACAGAACCATACAGAATACATAACCTGAGTCTAATCACAAGCAAATATCAGACAAACCTAAAATGAGAAACATTATATATAAAAAAATAAGAGCAGAGGGGAACTGTATTCTTCAAATACGTCAATGTCATAAAAAGCAAAGGTTGTGGAAATGTGCCCAGATTAAAGGAGACTAAAGAGACATAACAACTAAATGCAGTACCTGGATAGCGTACTGGAAAAATAATTTGAAAAGGAAAATTTTAGTAGGAAAAAATTTATCCCTACATAGATGAAATAGTTTAGACTAGAATATTTACAGATGCTTTTACAGCTCTGTGATTGCAAGGTTCTAAAGAGAATTCAACCAGATTCAGCATAATCAAAGCACTGCTTCAAAGCAGGAGTAAGTAAAACTATTAACAAATAAATAACAATCCTATTCAATCAAAACCACCAACAGAAAAGTTAATAAAATTTTCCTCAAATTCCATAATTTTTAGTCAACAGTCTGATCCATATCCTGTTATAAATGCTTTCCTTTCTCAAACCTAGCCTACAAAGTTACACACACACACACACACACACACACACACACACACATGCAGGTGCACAAAGTTACCAACAGACTAAAAAATAACATCACTGGGACCAATAATAAACAAAAAAGCTAAGGAACTTTGACATTTTACCATTATAGCTGGAAGTTTGTAAACCTCGATAACTATGTAAATACCTTTCAAAGTGTGTAAATTCCATCATTATAAACATTCTCCTTCAAAGTAAAAACTATTTTAAAAACCACGTTTTAAAAACACTGATCGGGCTTCCCTGGTGGCGCGGCGGTTGAGAGTCCACCTGCCGATGCAGGGGACACGGGTTCATGCCCTGGTCTGGGAAGATCCCACATGCCGCGGAGCGGCTGGGCCCGTGAGCCATGGCCACTGAGCCTGCGCGTCCGGAGCCTGTGCTCCGCAGCGGGAGAGGCCACAACAGTGATAGGCCCGTGTACCGCAAGGAAAAAAAAAAAACACTCACCCTACAGATCAAGATCTATGTTAAACATATTGTCAGTGTTCTTTATCACTCTATTTAAGAACAATGTTCTTATAAATTAAAATACACAATAGTCAAACCTACTCAGGCTTTTGTCTAAACCAACGTACATTTAAAAAGCCATTTCGGGGGCTTCCCTGGTGGTGCAGTGGTTGAGAGTCCGCCTGCCGATGCAGGGGACACGGGTTCATGCCCCAGTCCGGCAAGATCCCACATGCCGCGGAGGGCTGGGCCCGTGAGCCATGGCCGCTGAGCCTGCGCGTCCAGAGCCTGTGCTCCGCAAAAGGAGAGGCCACAACAGTGAGAGGCCCGCGTACCGCAAAAAATAAAATAAAATAAAAAGCCATTTCGATTCCCAAAGAGGAAGTACATAAAATTTTAAAGTATGTATTATAATTTGATTGTCTTACAATTTATTGTTTCACACACTAGAAAGAGAAAAAAATGTCAGGCCAGTGTCCAAAATAAATTATTCCAATGCTTTAAATACTATATGACTAACAGTCATAGGCTATTCATATTAAAATACTCAACTTATGATAAAGAACACCCTAATGGTTGAAGGTGAAAAGAGGCTCTGGACTCAGATTAGTTGAGTCCAATTTCTGGCTCCACAATTTACTATGTGAGAGTCCTTGGGCAAGCTGCATAATCTCTCATTTCCTCTTTTTTCTAATCTATAAAATAGTATAATCACCTCATTAGTGAATATATGCCTCACAGGATTATGATGACTAAACGAGATACTTTTATTAGCACAGAGAAAGTGTTCAATAAATGTTAGCCATTATTACTTCTTACATACTTAAAAAGGAGTCATACTCTCACATCCATTAGTATGGCTACTATCAAAAAAACTGAAAATAACAAGTGTTGACAAGGCTGTGGAGAAATTAGAACCCTTCTGCACCATTGGTGGGATTATAAAATGGTGCAATCTCTACAGAAAACATTATGGTGGTTCTTTAAACATTTTACATGTAACTGTCATATGATCCCACAATCCCACTTCTGGGTGTACATTCAAAGGAACTGAAAGCAGGTTCTCAGAGACACTTGCACACTCACATTCAGAGCCACACTGTTCACAATAGTCAAGACGTAGAACGCAAATGTCTATCAATGGAGGAATGGATAAACAAAACTTTGACACACACACACATTTATATACATATACCCCAACACACAAGAATATAACTCAGCCTTAATAAGCAAGGGAGTCCTATCACATGCTACAACATGAATGAACCTTGAGGACATTATGCTAAGTAAATAAACCAGTCACAAAAAGACAAATACTTTATGATTTCCCTTATATGAGGTATTTACAGTAGTCAAAATCATAGATACAGAAAGTGGAATGGTGGTTACCAAGGGCTGGAGGGAGGAGGAAAAGGGGAGTTGTTGTTTCATAGGTATCGAGTTTCAGTTTTGCAAGATGAAAAAGTTCTGAATTGTTTCACAACAATATGACTGTACTTAACACTACTGACTGGTACATTTAAAAATGGTTAAGATGATAGATTTTATGTTTTTTTACAATTAAAATAAAAAAGTCACACTTGATACTCAGTATCTCCAAACTTAAAATGTCCTTCACCATGTTTACAAGGGCAAGTGAAACTGTTAGTTAATAAAGCAGCAATAAATGAATTAGATGCTAAAAAAATCTCAGAAATGGACAGTTTTATTACATAATCACCTTCATTCTGAATATCTGCAGAAATAAAATAGTGCATTAAAATAAGCTTGCTATTTATCGCAGACAAAATACAAATCAAATGACTCACTCACTAAAGTCTCTAAAGCCAGCCTGTTCTTGAGACCAGGTTTTGCTCCTGTGCACAAGGAAAGTAGATGAATTCTCTTATTCCGTAAGTAAACCCAAGGGTCTAGACTGGTACGAAATCTTTGAGGACTACCGAGGTCCTCTCAGATCCCAGACAAACGCAAGAATCAGAAATGACCTCAAACCACTATGGACCTGGAGAGCAGAGCTTTGACTGTTATCAAACCATATCCAGTCTATTTTACTCACAAAATTTTCAAATATAAGTACACAAAATGAGAATACAAAAATCAAATATATTTAGTTTTCAACCTGCTCACCTAAATCAGGGATTAAAATTAGGCAGACTTTATCTCCCATTTATACAAAAATAATCACCAGATGTTTTGGGAATAAATTTTAAACAAATGTATAGTTCATGGACTTTTTTTTAAGCTATAATTTAAATATTCACCTTTAAAGAAACAACTTAGCTGAAACTCAGAAGTTAATAAAAACTTTTCTGTTTTCAATAATTTTTAAATCTTCAAGCCATCCTTCAAGGATGCTACCAATATCAGGGCAAGAACAATGATTGCCATATTTCACTGAATTGAGGATATTGATATGGAGGATATCAACTGTAAAATGCACCATTATTTCACATGCCACTAAGAATGTAAAACCAATGCCAATATATATCCGTTAAAAAATGCACCCCAAATTCAGAGATACCAAAATTTTTAAAAACTGGTATCTTAGAACAGATGTAGTGCAATATGTGCATGCTGTTCCTCTGAATAACCCAAAGGTACCAGAAACCTAATCTTAATAATATATCAACTACAGAGGGAGGGGGGAAAAAAATCAACACTTCTATAACACCAAACCCCCAGGGCCTCACACTAAGTTTTTTTTAATGCATGAAAACAGCCGATACAAACTACCAATTCAAGAAATCAATCAATAAATAACCGCTGCAGAGTGCAAGTCCAAAGAAGTAACTAGATAATTCACTATAGCCTAAGGAAATGATTTCCAAACTCTAGAAGTCAAAAACCTAAGCACCATAGGACTTTCAAACAATTAGAGGTCAAGACCCCATGTCTCCTTTAATCCAATGGTCCACAGGTATCACCTTACAGAATAGAGTGCTACCTACTAAAGGAAAACAGTTAACACAGAATTTTTCAGTACACACTATGAACACAGTGGACTCTAGTTTAGCTTAGGGTAATTTACAGGATTAAAGTACATTACCACACTGTTTCAAAACCAATGGTACAGCTGCAAAGCAAAAAAAATCTTACTGACCTAAAAATTTTCAAAAAAAGGAATAAAGATTAATACATTAACCCAACTTAAGCATGCACCAAAAAATGCATTTATTAATTTAGCAGTGTCAACAATTAATTCAACTACAGTATGGAAACACAAAAAATCTCTACTAAATTTACCCATTTCAAAATTCCTAATTATTACTTTTCTTACACCAAAATCTGATCCCACATTCTATAAAATCTTAAAATATAAGCAAATCTAAATATCAAAGTAAATTCACAACCAATAAACTTATACAGGACAAAGAAGATTCACAAATATAACTCACAATTAGAAAATTAACTCTATCAGAATTCAATTATGCATAAGAATAAATACATTCAAAATAGGCGAGGCAGAATACATTAAAAAAAAAAAACCTTAAACATAGTAAATCTACCTCCAATCTATGGAGAAATCTAAGTGTAGGTTCTGTTTGGTTACTTCACTAACCATTTAATTTTCTTAAGTCGCAGATTCCACACAGAGGACTCCATCTATGTCCAAATGTACAAGAAGACATAGAAGTCATACTATTTTTCTCTAAACAGTGACCCTACTAAATAAAACACTCCTAGGTTTAATGGTGATTTAGAAAACCAAACAACTAAAACTGATTTTTCCCTTCTTTTTTTGTTTTTTCAGAGGAATCCAATTTGATCATCCATTTGGACCTTAAACCTCAGAGCTTAGAAATCCAAATGTAAAAAATGTCCATCAGTTTAAACAAAAAAGGCAAAATGCTGGTAATCTTTCAAGATGGGTGACAGATGCATACTAGTTCATTATACTGTTCTCTCTTTTGTTGTATATATTTTCAAAAGTCTATAATAATGCTAAATTTAAAAAAATTATTCAGATGTATTGAGTGATCTTCTTCAAAATCTTCTTTAATTCTAAAACTAATTTAGTATAGTATCAATTTACCAATTAGTTATTTGACAGGATACATTAACTTGAAAGTAGCCCTCAAGCCACATCAAAAGTTACTCCATCAATAGATAGATATAAGGCTGTAACTACTTTGAAGTTACTGAGGAAAAAGTTGTAATACAATGAAATATATGTCTTACTTTAATACGTTATATAGCCAATGACAAATAAAAACACATTTTATTCTTAGAATTGAAAGGGACAATTTTTCTAGTTCACTGGTTTGTATACTTTTCAAGATACCTAGAGAAGAGGGCCAGAGACAGAGCATCCTGTTTTATATATTGGGGATTATGTACAAAATATAAGATTTTGCATTAAAAAGGGGCCTAGCTACTTTTTAGAAAAAGGCTTAAAAACCACTGTTCCATTGCACCCACATGCTACAGCTAATAGTGACTTAGAAAAGATTAAATGACTTGTACCATATCATTCAATCAATGGCACTGTCAGGAGTAGAATTCAGCACTCTTGACTATGTATGTGTTCAATTCTCCTTTAAAACAATGCACCACATCAAATTTAAGTTACAGTTAAGAATAAAATTGTTTCAATATTCTTGTCTGTAAAATAAGATTAGACAAGATCATCTGTAAAATCATTTTCCAGGTCTAAAATTCTGACTTCACAAATACCAAGTTTAAACAGAGGTCTATATTAAGGGAATGAATGTTCTTAAACATAGCAGAAATCCTCAAACATTTTCAGGGATTCCAGAGAAATAGCAAGTCAAATACAGAAACAAGCTAACAGTTATTCAGTCATTACTTTTTGGATCCTGAAACATTTTTGCAACTTCTTCATCTTTTAATGTTAGGATGTTAAACTCTGTTATCAAAGACCACTGAAATAATCATACTGAAAGTTTTTTTGGTTATTAGATACTTTTGGAAAGAATATTGGCCTAAGTATCAAAATACACCACTCACTGGATGTTCAAGTTATTGAATGCCTCACAGAGAACCAAGTATATCACTCTCTGAAGTTTAAAATAAATGAATTTAGAGCAGCATTACGCCTATCTGACACATAATGGTCACAAATAAAGTTTTAATTCCCACCTATTAAAGCCTGAAAGAGGTTGCTCTGAAATATGTTAATAACCCGTTCTATGGAACTTCTGAGCTGTCTGTCTTCTGTTTGGCTTAGTTTCGAACGATAACCTTCCAAAAGGTGCAATGCTCTCTGGGTATCTGAAAAGAAAAAAGAGTCTGATTAGGGACTTCCCTGGCGGCACAGTGGTTAAGAATCCGCCTGCCAATGCAGGGGACACGGGTTCGATACCTGGTCCGGGAAGATCCCACATGCTGCAGTGCAACTAAGTCCGTGCACCACAACTACTGAGCCTGCGCTCTAGAGCCCACAAGCCACAACCAGTGAGCCTGCGTGCCACAACTACTGAAGCCTGCACGCCTAGAGCCCATGCAACTCAACAAGAGAAGCCACCGCAATGAGCAGCCCCCGTCTCTGCAACTAGAGAAAGCCCGCCCACAGGAATGAAGACCCAAACAGCCAAAAGAATAAAAAGTTTTTTAAAAATTATATATTTACAAGAAAGTATTACAAATTAGCTATGCAGCAAATGATTCTGCAAGGCACCTAAACAATTCCCAACATCCTCCAAGTCAATCCATGCCACTATGTTCATGTACACATATATATATTCCCTAGAATGATCCAAAAAATGTTCAACATGTTACAATAAAGGAAGGTGAGCAGTTTGTAATAAACGTGTACTAGTGATCATCTGATCAAAGTATTAGTAACACTGTTTCAGCTGATCTGACATACAAAAGCAGAATATCTACAATTTGTCATTATAATTCAAATATTACGTGCTTCAAAACTACTAGTTCTTAGCCAGTATCCCACATTCGCTCACAAAAGTGTTTGGTAAGAATGATAAAATGAAATATTAAAACACCAATACAGAATTTTTAAAAAGACATTTCAGAGGGAAAATGTTAATTGCCTCTCCAGTCACCAGAGAGATGTCAAGGAAAAAAGCTTGACAAACATTTAGGTGTTTCCATCGTCTGAATGATATGAGGCTTAGATTCCCTAAGTAGTAAGGTTAGGGCTGTGCTGTCTCATCAGAGTTACACAAACATCTTTAAAACATAGCAATCACAAAACAGACATACAGAAAAGCAAAAGACACCCACAGAAGAGTTCCGACATAAATTCTCACCTTGCTTCCGGACCGGCATTTTTCTCCAGAATCAGGAAGAGGGCACACACCTTTAAGAACACAAAACATAAAGGAAACTAAATTTAGAATAGAATCGAGGTTAAACTAGCATTTCCCCCTAACTCTCAAATCGAAAAACTCCTAGCCCTATTTGAAAAGCCCCCCTGGCAAAGTTTTCCCAAGTGAAAGGAAGAGCCGCACAATCCAGCAGTGTCAATCCAGAAAGCTTTTACCTAAGGTTGGGTTGCCCTGCAAATGTTAAGAGCAAACAGAAGCAAGATGCCAAATTCTCCTCGAAAGCTGCCCCCTCTCCAAAGGGCACTAAATGCCTGGACATGGGGCCAGCCTCCCCCGGCATAAGTATACATACCCCCCACCTACTACTGGGGGGCTGCAGAGGCTCTCCGACCCTTGGCCCCCAAGCCAGCAGAGGCTGTAGCGCACTGGGAGAAGGGATCAGCTGGACTGATCACCCCGCCCTGCTCGGGCCCCCTCCTCTCGCTTGCCTGTCTCCTTGCTCGCTTCCTCCGAGCTACTCCAGCGAGGGCCGGACAGGGCAGCGGCCGCTCTCCGCGACGCCCTCGCGCCCCACATGCACACCTCCGCGGGCCCCCACACCTGCGGCGCGGCCACAAAGTTCCAACGAGTGCCGTGCGCTCTGAGCTGGGGTGCGCCCCGGGCGGTCTCGGGGCGGCTCCCCAGCCCTGCCCCGCTCCACGTCCCCCCGCCCCGCCCGGGGCTCGCGGAGCTGAGCAGAGGGGGGTGAGGGAACGGGGGAGGAGCTCCCCTCAGCGGCCGCACCCCCGTTGCCTCTTCCTCCTCCTCGGCCGCCGCCGCCGCCGCCTCTACATTCGCCGCTGCCCGCTAGCCCGCTCGCCCTCTCCGCTCTTAGCCGCCCCACCCCCAGAACCTCGCCTCCTTCCGCGCCCCCAACCGCTCTCCCCCCAAACTTTCCGCCAAGATGGCGGCCCTGGATCTGGACTGCCGCGCTCCCACGTGACCGCTTTCCCGGCGCTCGCAGCCAATGGGAAGTGAGGAGGCGGCTTGCGCCGAGCCCCGGGCTCCCAGCGCTGCTACCTTTGGTTGGGGGGGGAGGAAGGCCAGGAGGGAGCTGGGGAAAGCAAAAGGGGACCTGGGGAGCATCTAAGTGCACTTCCTCACTTAAAGGGGCGGCCACCGAAGTGACTCTGAGGACAAAGGAGTTGACACACAGACTCTACAGGTGGCCCGGGGGGGCCCTGGAAGAGCCCGCGTTTACCTCGCCCTAGCCCACCGGTGTGTCCCGCGATTCTGAGGGAGTAACGCACCAGGCCGGGAAGGGTGAGGGTGTCGGAAGAGAGACGTGACTTCACCTACGCCAGATCCAGGACACACATTCCGAGACACCCTTTAACCTAACTAAACACGTGCCTGGCGCCCCCGAGGGTGGATCCCCAACCTGGAAAAGCGTTCTCCGGGAGGAATCATCAGCACCACCCAAAATAGGGGGCGGGAAAGGGCGGAGCCTGGGAGGAGGGAAAAGGGAGGCGTTTGGGCGGGTGGGGGGAGGGGTGCCGTCTCTGCACTCTTACACTTTGTACTAATATTTTAAAAGTTACTATTAGCCCCTCAGTAAAAAGTTTTGGGGGGATTGAATTAAAAAAGGGTAGGTAAAATAGGGAGATGAGTTAATTTGATAAGAGTTTGAGGGTTTCACTAGAGAATTTTTTAAGTCTAAGTGATTAATTCCAAGTATGAATGCATTTAAGGATGGGAAGAGAAAGTTGGTTCCCTCTTTTACTCACTCATTCATTCCCCCTTGCCTGCAACCCCCGCCCAGTCAACAGCTCCAGGTATTACCCAAGCTCTGGCTGCTCCTTTAAGAACTCACCTGTAGCTACCGCCTCCCAAGCCGCAAGTCAGCTGCCGCGGCTAGTTTAAGTTTCGTTTGCAACTGGAAGCGGGACTACGGGCCGGCCTGGACCCCGCTCTGGGGCTGAGCCTCCCAGGTTGTAGAAAGAGAATCGGGAAAATCTCTCCAAGTCACTCCCAGGTCTTCGAGCCTCTTCTGTGTAGCAGGGACCTCACTGCTCTGAGGTCCAGAGAGGATTTGCCTAAGATCACCCAGAGTTAGTGACAAAACTGGAACCACGGTGATCATGTCTTTCAACACTGGAAGGCTCTTGCCGGTAAATCAGATAGCCTTTCACCGAGGCAGTATCCTTGGGCTAATGAAGGCAAGTCCGGGGAACCTTGTACTGTAATCATAACAGTTGCTCAGAGGTATGCGGGTTTCACTTTTCGATTGCACCTTTGAATCCTAACTTGTTAAGAGAACCCAGCGATTTAAGAGTTCATCTAGACCTACTGTCTCAGTTTAAGATAAACTGATGTGCAGAGAGGGGAAGCAACTTGCCCAAGGACACATAGGCTAATCAGTGACAGCAGCCCAGAATTAACTCTCATAGCCCCAGTCCAAGGTTCCTAACACTGTGATTTTGGACAACTTGACCGTAGTATGTTGCTGGTATATTGGTAGCAAATCTCTTTATGCTCTCCTGCCTCATGGGAGCTTGAGTAACAGTTAAAGCAGCATTTCAGAGAAGAAATGGGATGGAAAAGTGAAAGGAAGCTCAAAACCAAGAAGCTGAAATAGAAGGATTTTTAAAATAGTGAAAATGGCTGATGGCATGCATGCTATTATTATTAAGACTTCATTGATGAACTGTGAATGAAATGGTTCCACTTAAGGGACCATTCTAAGAATGGAATCTCTGCAGAATTCAGAAGGAGGGAGGGATTTCACCTACCCCCTTAATTTCAACTGTTGTTCATGTATGTTCACTTGCCAGGCAACGGGGATAGAAATAAAGATCTAAGCCCTGCTCTCAAGGACCCGCAACCTAGTAACAAATGGATAAAGACCAACACAGGTTTTCTCAGGGACCACTGAAAAGTCAAAACCAAAATCTGTGTGAGTTCTCAATGTCTTCCTAGTCCTCTCCTAAAAACAAAAAAGAGGGGGAGGAAGAAGAAGAGATAAGAGGGCACGAAGCCCTTCCTTCTTGTCATCTTCTAGCCCTATGTGGTCAGCAGTGTCCAAAATGGACATGAATGAATGAAGCTAGTACCTGTTCCACCCTTGGGGGCCAGGACAAGTCCAGGCCTTGAATGAGAGGTCTTTACTCTTCATTCCTCCCTTCTATCCATCTGTATTATTTACCTATAGCTGCATAACAAATTCCTCAAAGCTTAGTAGCTTAAAACTCAGTAGCATAGTAACTAAAACAGCAATAAATATTATCTCACATTTTCTGTGCATCAGAAATTCAGGAGGACCTTAGCTGGATGGTTCTGGCTTGTAATCTCAAGAGATTGTACTCAAGATGTCTACCAGGGCTGCAATCATCTGAAGGCTTAACTGGGATTAAAGGAGGCTCTTCCGATATGGCTCCCTCACAAGGCCTCTGATTGCCGGCAGGAGGCCTCAGTTTCTCACCAAGAAACTCTGTCTATAGGGCTGCTCCACTGGCTTCATGACATGGTAGATGATTTCCTCCAGAGCAAGTGTTCCGAGAGAGCAAGGCAACAGCCACGACATCTTTCCTGACCTAATCTCAGAAGTAACATTCCATCATTTCCACAAGCTCCTATTTGTTATTTAGATCAGCCTCAAGGGTATGAATACCAGGAGGTAAGAATCATTAGAGGCTGGCTACCACATCATCACAACATACAAAGCAATGACATCTGGATTTTTCCAAACAACTTTTATTTCCTTGAAGTTCTCCTTACTTTATGCAGGTAGCAGCTGCCATCAACTAAGACCCGATACAGGATCTGATTACTTTTCCAACCTCCTCATTAAAAAAATAATAATAATAATGAAAAAAATGTATGTAGCAATATAAACTTTCCAGCTCCAAGTTAACTTTCCTTTCAAATAGCTTCAAAGCCTTAGGGAGTCAAAGGATACAGGGAAAGGCTCAAATCCCCCATTCTTCTATTGAGATGTCAGAGATTTGATTCTCAAAAAAATTGTTTCTCAGTTTTAAACTTCCCCTTCCCAATAATCCTTCTACCCAAGCCACCCTTGTAGCTCCACATCTCTATCTTTGTCCTCTCCCCTATCCAGGTCCCCAGCCCATCTTCTGTAAAAGTACTCAGGTCCTGCCAGACTCTACTGCGTCTTTTGCTCTCACTCCAGCAAGTGGTAGTGTGCTGCCGGTGCCACGGAAATCAATAAAAGGAAAGGACTTGATGCTGTCAAAACACTTAGGCCAGCTTAGGCTACAAGAAGAGGAACAATGTTGAGAATGGTAAAAGTGACCATGCTGGTTTAGACCTCCAGGAAAAGCTCAGCAGGCATTTCCTGGCAGCACACTTTAAGAGGGATCTAGACAACCAGCATCTGGAAAGAAAAAGAGTAACCAGAGCAATCAGGGATGTGAAACCTTACCCCAAGGGGAACAACTGTAGAATCTAGGGTCAGTTTTTTCAGAAACGAGAGGGCTTTAGGGAGCTTGACTTTAATCTTCAAACAAGCTTATTCTGTGTAGCCAGGGGACAGTACTAAAACTAATGGTTGAAAGTTACAGGGCCACAAGAAGTTCTTCTTTAATGTAATTTGTCATAACTGTCCAAAATTCCAAAGACCTGCCCCAAGGTGGTAGGAGTTTCCCATCAAGAAGAGTCTGAAAGAATCCAACAATGCTTCCTTGTCAGAGAGAGGTAGATACCCAGGACAGAGGATTGGACTAAGTGACCTTTGCGATGAGAGTTCTAAGCGCTTGAAACTTCTGTCCCTGCTGTGGTATTAGTACCATTTTATCTACATCAAGAATCCATTCTACCCATTTTTAGTGGTACTGAGACTGACTTTCTTCTGCAAAGATAACTCTTACCAGAACAGAAGGTACAAGTCGAAATCAATTCACTTTAAAATGTGGACAGTTGCCCACCTCCATGACAATTAGGCACTGAAAGTGGAGATAATTTTAATGGAAATAGGAATGTCGCCTCTGACCACAAAGGAATAAATATCCACACCCTAATTATATGTTATGACTAAATAAGTTTTTTTTAAATGCAAAGTTGTTTATCTAAAACACTCTGTAGTTTCCTTCTTTCCTTCCTTTACCCTGACAAGTACCCTTGAGGATTAATGAAAGGTTTCATAAATGTATGGGACATCTGGCCTGGAAGGGCCCTTAGACATCATCTAGGGCCATCCTCTCATTTCACAGACAGAAATGCTCCCAGACAGTATCAGCACACAATTATCAAAAGGCTTTTCCCTGATAGCAGAATGCTACTGGCATTTCAGGAATAATCAGTCTTCCTCTGGGCGGGGAGAGGGAGTGGGAACTAGTAATATTTTCTAAAAATACATTTCTAAGTTTAACCAGATTTGCCTTTCTGCCTGTGAAGAACTTGGGGTATTGACAGAAACTCTAGGATCCCATATTGAAATCCTTAGGATTATACTCAAATCTCTTTGAGACAGCCTCCTCACCCCACTTCCTGCCAAAAGGATTACCAGTGTCTATTCAAAGAAGGCTCTGGGTAGGGCCCCCTGGTCAGATTATCCTTTCATAGGAAACTTAGTTGGAATTTGAAGAAACACTACTAGAATTTTAGGAAATCATTTGTATTCCATTTCTGAGATGTGGCTTGGCTAATAGAATTCTGATAAGCAAAAGAATCCAAAAGATCCTTCATAATTGGACATGGATTGAGTCCCAGTGACCAATCTCCTTTAGCACAAAAAACTGCCACAGTATTCCAGAAGCTTTCTGTGCCAGTCTTTCATTTTTGGGAAATGACACTGGCTAGAGCTGTAATTTTCCTGTTCCTCATGTTGTATAACCCCATATTCTTTTATTATTTCCTTTTATTTTAAGCTCACCAGAACAGTAACAACAAAGAATCATTTAAATCTTACTTTCTATTTAAATTTCCTTTATGTTAGATTAATTTCTTCCAAAAGATAGTTTTTTATCAATTGAGATTAATTACCTATTATTAATAAATTGGGCTACAGTTCAGGAAACTTCCAGATATGCTTTTTAAAAACTCTGCAAAAATTCCACAAGTTGGAAATCATTTCAAATTGCAAATTAGTTTGTGAATAAATAAAGCCAAGCCCAAAGTGGGTGGAGGACAACAAAATAATACTTACAAAAACAAAAATTAAAAGGAGGGGACATTATCAATTGCTAATGAAGGTGATTAAAGTCTTTAAAGAAAAGGAAGGAGCAGATATTTGATAAGAAATGCTACCATAGTAATTTAGAGAAGCCTGGATTCAGGGGAGCAGAATAAAGCTATATCTCTATTCTCTTTTCTCTCAGAAAATCACTCCCAAAATATTAAAACAAAAACGAACTCGTTTCTTCATCCTCAATGAAAATAAGAGTGCTTAGTAACCTCAAAAAAGTAGTTAGAGAATTGGTCAAATTCAAGTGCCTGGGATAGGGGTTGAGGGAGTAAAAAATAAATAAAAATTAAAAAACCAAGTAGGGAAAAATGTGTGTGTGTGTGTGTGTGTGTGTGTGTGTGTGTGTGTGTGAGAGAGAGAGAGAGAGAGAGAGAGAGAGAGACGTATTAACATATTGATTAACGTAACAAGACTGTTCCACTTATTGTCTGTATTTTTGAAATATTTCTCAATTAAAATTTTATATCTAAAAAAAAGCAGGTACACTTGTCTTGAAGAACCCTAAAAGAGCTTAGGAAATAGAGGCTCCAGATACCAGTGAAGATGAGGTACAGCTAGGCATGGTGGGGCAGGGTTGTGGGGGAAGCTGAAAAAGGAGAATGGTTATATACCTGCATAAGGAGAAGTTAGATGCTAGGTTCCGACACACTCAGACATGTAACCACCTTCCCCTACTACTCCAAAAGACAAAAGTTTTATTTACCGGGTAAAAAGAGAGGTTTTAGATTTGGGGACACTAGACACAGAAGGTGGTAGTGAGTTACAGCAGTAAAAATAGGAGACTAAAAGAAAATTTGCACACTGAACCCAGTGATTCTCCCTCACCAGCCCACTTCCTCCCCCTAGATCCAGGAGCCATAGCTGGGCACATAGACTCCAGACAAAACAAAACAAAACAAACAAACAAAAATGGAACTGCCTGAGGAAAAAAGACCAATAGATATAGTTGGGAGGTTCACAACAAAAGTTAGTCTGAGCCATTAGGAAAATGCAAATCAAAACCACAATGAGGGGGCTTCCCTGGTGGCGCAGTGGTTAAGAATCCGCCTGCCAATGCAGGGGATGCGGGTTCGAGCCCTGGTCCGGGAAGATCCCACATGCCACGGAGCAACTAAGCCCGTGCGCCACAACTACTGAGCCTGTGTGCCACAGCTACTGAAGCCCACACTCCTAGAGCCTGTGCTCCGCAACAAGAGAAGCCACCGCAGTGAGAAGCCGGCACACTGCAATGAAGAGTAGCCCCCGCTCACCGCAACTAGAGAAAGCCCGTGCACAGCAACAAAGACCCAACACAGCCATAAATAAATTAATTAATTAATTAAAAAAAAAAAAAAAACCACAATGAGGGGGCTTTTCCCTGGTGGCGCAGTGGTTGAGAGTCCGCCTGCCGATGCAGGGGACACGGGTTCGTGCCCCGGTTCGGGAAGATCCCACATGCCGCGAAGCAGCTGGCCCATGAGCCATGGCTGCTGAGCCTGCACGTCTGGAGACTGTGCTCCGCAACGGGAGAGGCCATAACAGTGAGAGGCCCGTGTACCGAAAAAAAAAAAAAATTGAAAACAAAACATAAAACTCAACAAAAGTTTGGAAGATAAGGTCAAGGAAATTTCCAGAAAGAAAAAGAGAGGGAGGGAGGGAGGGAAGGAGGGAAAAAGAGAAAGAGAGAGTGAGAGAGAGAGAGAGAGAAAGGAAGAAAGAAAGGAAGGAAGAAAAGGAAGGAAGGAAGAAAAAGAGAGCAATGAGAAAGAAAATATAGGAAAATGAGAGGTTTGGTAAACAAAGATTATCAAATAGTAAATATTCTGGAAGAGAGATCAAGGGAGAAAACTAAGTAAATAATACTAGAAATTAACAAAATAAGGGGAGGAAGTGAATAAATAAATAATGCAAGAAATTTATCAGAACTGAAAGACAAGAGTCTACAAATCAAAAAAGGCCCACTGACCATCAAGCTTAATGGATGTAAAAAGACCCACACCAAAATACATCATTGTGATATTTTAGAACAATAAAAATGCAGTGTAGATCCTCAATGCTTCCAGAAAGAAAAAACAGTCCATATACTAAGAATTGGAAATCAGAATGGCATCAGAATTCTCAATAACTTTGGAAGTTAGAAGATAGTTAAACAATGTATTTAAAATTCTAAGGAAAAATTGCTTTTCCCAGGATCATATGCTAAACAGATTGCCAATCTGGGTACAATTAAAAAAAATTTTTTTTCACTCTCTCAAAAAAATTATCTCCCATGCATGCTTTTTCAGGAGGCTTCTAGATGGATGTATTTCAGCAAAACAAGAGCATAAACCAAAATAGGAAATGTGGGATCCAAGAAACAGGATCCAACTTGGAATAGGTGAAGGGAATTCCAGGATGCTGGTTTAAGACAATTTCAGTACTACAGCTGTGGAGCAGGACTTTGAGAGGAAGCAGTACAGATTGGAAGGTGGGAGGACTTTAGGATCAATGTTTCCAAGACAGACATGGAATTGGTAAACTAGCTGATAGTTTTGATCACATGGAAAATTTGATCAAGGAACGTTTCTCAGAGCTGTTGGAGGGGGTGGGAAAACTTAAGAAGATGTTGAAAGAAATCTAAACAAATGAAAAACATCTGTTAACTCCAGGAAAATAAATTGTGTAAGAAAGAAAATATCACTATATACTATTTGGCTCAAAAGTACAATATTTTTGTAGTCCTAGTAATGAAAACATAATATAGTAATGAAAAATAATTTAACAACAAAAAAGAGAGATACAATTGTAAAAGCAGGATGAGAATCAATAAATTAACGGTTTCAGATAAATCATACACAGGTAACAGAAAGTCAATTGATAATTTCAACTGCTGAATAAAAGTATCAATCTTCTATATTATTTAATAATATGGAAGTAAATTCCAGAAGAAACAGCTAAAAGAATTGAAGATTTTTCTCCAGAGTGGGATGGGCACATTGGAGAGGTGGGTAGAGGGCAAGGACCTTGTATTCTTTTATTATTACTATAGGACTTTTAGCACTCTTTGACCTTTAAAAACTATTTGCACGAAAAATTTGACTAGGGATAAAGATTATTTTAAAATTTATATAGGGAATTCCCTGGCAGTCCAGTGGTTAGGACTCCACGCTCTCACTGCCGAGGGCCCAAGTTCAATCCCTGGTCGGGGAACTAAGATCCTACAAGCTGCGCGGTGCAGCAAAAAAAAAAAAAAAAAAAAAAAAAAAAAGTATATTGAAAGTATCTTATAAAATTTATATAAAAAGAAGTTAGGTGATGCACAGTGACTTCCATGCACATTGACTCCTTAAGCGGCATTCCATTGCTAAATGTAAATGGAAAGAATCTGATAATTCCAGTTGCTGCTGCAGGAACCATCCCTCCTGGAGACTGAGACAGCTGAAGGAAGTGGACATTACAGGGCCAGAATGACAAGACTGCAGAATCCTTTTCTAAGGGGTGTCATATTTTTTCCAGAAAGGTTCAGATGTGGTTCTATTTGTAGACAGTTTTACATACTTCTCAGAACCTTTCCAACTTGATATGTGCGTGAGTCTCTAAGATTTCTAGAAACAAATAGAAGACCCTTTGAAAGTGAAATGTCATGTCTCCCCCACCTAAATCATAAACACCCTAAGAAAAAAATCACTCTTTATTAGCATCTAGTATTAAAATTTTAGTATGCCTTAAAGCAATTATACTCCAATAAAGATGTTAAAATAAAAGTAGAAAAATAAAATAAAATTTTAGTATGCCTTAACTTATATTCTGATGCTTTTTTTTTTTTTTCGGTACGTGGGCCTCTCACTGTTGTGGCCTCTCCCATTGCGGAGCACAGGCTCCGGACCCGCAGGCTCAGCGGCCATGGCTCACGGGCCCAGCCACTCCGCGGCATGTGGGATCTTCCTGGACCAGGGCACGAACCCGTGTCCCCTACATCGGCAGGTGGACTCTCAATCACTGCGCCACCAGGGAAGCCCTGATGCTTTCTTTAAGGATGTATTTTTAAACAAATACACAATTTAAAAAACTATGTAGCTAAGATCTGTTTATGGTTAAAAAAGAAAACTGCAAACAGTAGAAGCATGTATACTTAAAAGTAAAAGTATGCATTCCCATCTTTGGCCCCCTGCTCTGACTCACTCTTTAAGAGTGGATTTTAACAGCTTGGTAAATCACTTTGTGGGTCACTACCTTTTGATTTTTCAAAGTGGAAGGAGGTGAGAAAGCAACTCAAGAAACTGACTGCTATATATGATGAGAGACTGAACATATACACAGGTGTCGGCTAGACTCCACAGGACAATAGATCTCTGATCCACAACCTCTGCAGCGACCAGCCCAGGGAGCCAACCACAACCTCTGTAGCAACTGGCGCAGAATGATCAGGACTCTGTGAATGACTGCCAGCTTCCCTATGTTTTGCCCTTGCTTCTAACTCAGGACTAACCAGAGAAAACCAAATATGCTCCCCAAATGTCCTGCTGGTTATCCCACCTCCAACTTTCCTGTGTCAACAACCTCCAATCAGAGCATACCTGATGCCTTTTTTTTAAAAAAAAAAACTATAAGCTTTCTCACTCCCCTGTCTGCCTTTGAGTCTCTGCCGGACACAAGAGATGGTAGCTGATCCCACACTATAGTAAGCTTTGAATAAATAGCCACTGTTCTTATTCAGGTGTTCATCGTTTATTTCCACAATGACAAGAAAACGTTCCTACAAGGAGCAAAAATGATATCAGAATAACTGTTCAGTCTGCTGCTTCACTGGAAGCTTCATTTATTAGCCTCAACTAATATGTATTATGCTAGTATAAGCCAGCCACTAAAATAAACTGTATTTCCCTAGGACAAACTTAAACTTGTTTAAGAAGGAAACTACTGAGCTGAAGCCTTTAGGAGTTGGAACTTTGAATCTGAAACTATTTATTTCAAACTTCTCAAAGTTCCTTGGTTAAACATGAATGGAGAGAAGGCCTCAGCAATTAACATAATAGCATAAAAGGAATTAATAATAATGTTTCTCATGCCAGTCTTCTTATTTTTAAAAAATCTCTTACTTCCCCTGAAGATTTGTAACACTATTATTAGAGTTGGGTTTTTTTTAATTATATAAATAATTACTTGTCTAAGGATAATTGTTCCTCTCTCGCTCTCAATTATGTTCAATTTACTAAACCAGACTACAAAGTTTTTCTTTAGTAAAGTTGGGAAACAGAGCATCTGAAAACATTTTACTTCAGGGAATGATATTCTGGTAAGTTTTCCTGAAGATGACATTTTCATTAGCACTGCTAATGAACTATGCTTATTCCTTTGGGAAGCCATGATTTATTAAAAGAATTAAAAGTTTGAAAAAACACTAAAAGAATTGAACTCATTCATTTTGATGACTACGGTATTTGCAATAGAAAAATTAGTGAGTATTCCCTAAAGTTGTGGTGGCTTTTAAACACTGCATAATTCTGGGTATTGCCATCAGGAAAGCATTGCACCGATGCTCATTAGAAGGATAATGTCATTATAATAGCTTTACTCTGAGGCATAAACTAGTTAAATGAAGCACCAGAAAAAGAAAGGCAAAGTTTGTTTAGTGAATCAATCTTGTTCTAAAGTTTGGTGACTCTACATCAGGCCAGAAAGAAATGCAGCTAGTGGCTTAATTTGAAGAATCTTCCAAGGAAATGCTGCAAGAGCATACAACTCTTATAATTGGTCCCTAGGCTTCATTATGTCTTGTTCATGAAGCTGTCTGTTCACACTTAGCTTTGCAAGTTAATTGTGAACAAATCAGGAGAGAATAAAAACTCAAACAATACAGCATTGAGGAAGATCTTTTTGGATCAGTGCTTTTGATTCCCTTCTTTACATTGTGACCTTATACTGGAAACTTGGGTGTGACTGGTGCTCTTCTGGTCCAAAGTACCAGGAGGTTCAGATCAGGTTAAGGTCAAGCTCAGTGCAGGCTGACTCTGAGGTCAGCTTACTGACATGTCCTCTTTTAGGCTGGTGTTGCTTGAGGAACACAGGTTACTGGAGGTGAGTAGAGCTATTCTCCAAAGCCAAACGAGTTGGCTAGTCAGCAAAATTGTGCTGTTTGTTTGATCTGGGTTCTGAGCACAGAATCCTGTTGAATGCCGTTTAAATTTGGTCATGGAGAGAAGATGGTGCAGGAGTGAGCAAGGGAAACTCCTCTTCAGAGAAAGCTCTTACCCCAGAATCTTCTATACTCAAGGAGGAGACTGCTTCAAAATTTATAACTATGGTCTTCTTAAATGTGAAAGATAGGTTTCTGAAGAAGTGATGAGGTCAGGGGGGTTTATTTTAAGACTTCAGCCAGCCCTGAGCTAGTGCTGGTAGCAAGAGAACTGCATTGGTCCTTCTGCCCCTCCTGTCCAAGGAAACTGGTACAGGATGCTCTTGGGGATGGTGCCAGTGGATAGTGCCTTTGGTGGCTCTAGAAGGAGGCTGGATCTCAGGAGGTCCTAGAGCTTGGTCAATGCATCAAACTCAGTTGTCAGTGAAAAGGTTGCTCACCTTCAAGTAGGAAATGTGAAAGCCTTAGCAACAACAAAGCCTTAATTCTTCAATAGGTCAATTCAGTTCAAGCAATATTTAATCGTGCCTATTATGTACCAGGCACTGTGACCACACAGATGAAAATGACGGAGTTCTTACCCTCAAGGAACTTTTGGTTAAATGAAAGAAGTCAATATAGATACCTTAGGTATACTGTGACATGTAGTAAGAAAGCAAACCCTGTGCTGAGCCCTGAAGGATAAATTAGCTGAAGGAAGAAAGGTGGCAGTAGTTTCCAGGATGGAAAGAGGAGGATGAAAGTCAGTAACAAGGCATGGGAAATTCAGAGGCAAGCTAGGTACAGGGAGGGTCCTTCCTATTATCACAGATTTAGATTCCTCTGTTTTCTGAGAAGAGAAGTCTGAGTCCCTTTAGGCACAAGTGGTCGGGTGATGACCTGCACAGTCAGAAGCTGTATTCAGCACCTCACTGAAGTTGCTGCTGAAGCGTGTACTATGTCCTCCTGCACAGAAGGCTGGGATTTGGCCTTCACCCTTTCCTCCTTCCTCCCCCATGAGCTTCTCACATCTTCTGACATTTCTCTGTCAATCTTATATCCCTCCCTTTTCTTTGCTTTCCCCTTGAACTTCTCGAAAATGACCTCATTTCGTAAGGCAGGGAATTCTGAGCTGAATTCAGGTCTATAACATGGTCCCACTGGTGAGATACCTTGGAGTTCCCAACATCCTTTGCTCCCAGGGTACATAAGCACCCTGCTATCAGGCTAGTATTTGGGAAGTGATCCCATCAAGTGGGTGTTCTAGGAAGACAGCCTAATTGAGAAGCAGACTGAAAGGGGTGGAAGGCACAGGGAGGATGGGAGGAAGGGAGAGAAGGGGGCTCTGAGGGCCTGATCTTCCTGGGTGAGCAGCTGCTCTCTCACAGTCCTGCTCCTTCTGCAGATCCAAGCTGACCTGCAGAGGGATTATTAACTTCTGGACTCGGAAGAATAGACTGACACGGTTACCAAAGTATTCTTGAAAAATTTGCCATCGGATGGAGTGAACCTTAGAATTACTTTTTCTCCATTAACATTTTCTTCTAGTTTATGTGCTCACTAAGAAACATTAGAAAACAGAAAAGTACCAGGGAAAAAAAACAAAAATTAACCAAATTGCACACCCCAAAGATAACTACTAACATTTGCTCTAGATATTTCCAGTCTTTTCCATGCATATATATTTTTCTCACAGAAATAGTATCCTACATGTTGTTTTGTAGCCTCTTTATTTAAAGGGAATTTACATTTATTTTTCAGCTTCAAAGGGGCTTAACGATAATGACAGAAAATTAAGGATCTGTATGAGTGATGTACTTCTTGGAAAATGGGTGGTACAATTCAATTAATGGGTTAAACATTAGACATTGCAGTATTAGCCTTTTATAAAGATGTTTACTGGTTTAAGATGATCACTAAACATACATCATATGTCTACACAAACATACATCCTCTCACCAGGAAATCAGGAGATCTGAGTGATACTGTCAATATTCTGCCCTCAACTCAATAAGCAGTCTTAAGCAAATCAACTCAATATTGCTTTTCTAGATAAAGTCCAAATTCTTAAACATCGTGTATGAGGTCCTGTATTGTCTGGTCCATCCAGCTATATGGAATCACATGTAGTTCCCAGAATATACCATGCTTTCCTGTGCTTGTTGTTTTGTTTTTTTGCCTGAAACTTTCTTTCCATATGCCTTATTAATTCCTCCTTGCCTTTGAAAAAAATTTAATTATGGTAAAGTACATATAACATTAAAATTACCGTCTTAATCATTTTAAAGTGTATAGTCCAATCTCCAGAATCCTTTTTCTCTTGCAAAACTGAAACTCTATGCCCAATGAACGACAACTCTTCCTTCCCTCCTCCCCCCAGCTCTTGGCAACCATCATTCTACTCTCTGTCTCTATGAATTTGACTACCTTAAGTGCCTCTTGTAAATGGAATCATACGGTATTTGTCTTTTTGTGACTGGCTTATTTCATTTAGCATAATGTTCTCAGGTTCATTTATATTGTAGCATACGTCAGGATTGCCTTCCTTTTTAAGGTTGAATAATATTTCATTGTATGCATATACCACATTTTATTTATCTATACATCTGCCAGTGGACACTTGGGTGGCTTCTACTTTTTGGCTGTTGTGAGTAAAGCTGCTGTGAACGTGGGTGTACAAATATCTCTTCAAGATTCTGCTTTCAGTTTTGCGGGGTATATATCCAGATGTGGAATTGCTGGATTACATGGTGATTGTTTTTGTAGCCTCCTTTTTAAACTTTGCTTTTTTATACTTCTTTTCCCCACATTAATAATAAGCCACACTTTTCCAAAATGGCTTTTATTATCCCTGGAGGATTTTTTTTCAAATGACATGCTTATTTAAAGCGTTGCTTCCAATTTTCCATTATTAATAACAATGTTAGATGAATAAATATTCATTCATACGATGAATTCCTAGAAGTGGAACTGCTAGGTTAAGGAGCATACATTTTTAATGTAAGGTTTTGATGCATAGTGTTACAGCACATGCACAAGCTTCTAAAGGCTTCTTTTTATGTTACATCAGCCTCTATTGCCAGTACCCTGTGTCAGCAGGGCAAGGGCCCCAGCTTGAAGATCCTATGGTATCTTTATTTATTTATTTTTTTAACATCTTTATTGGAGTATAATTGCTTTACAATGGTATGTTAGTTTCAGCTTCACAACAAAATGAATCAGTTATATATACACATATATTCCCATATCTCTTCCCGCTTGCATCTCCCTCCCTCCCACCCTCCCTATCCCACCCCTCCAGGCGGTCACAAAGCACCGAGCTGATCTCCCTGTGCTATGCGGCTGCTTCCCACTAGCTAACTACCTTACGTTTGGTAGTGTATATATGTCCATGCCTCTTTATCGCTTTGTCACAGTTTACCCTTCCCCCTCCCCATAGCCTCAAGTCCATTCTCTAGTAAGTCTGTGTCTTTATTCCTGTTTCACCCCTAGGTTTTTCATGACATTTTTTTTTTAAATTCCATATATATGTGTTAGCATACGGTATTTGTCTCTCTCTTTCTGACTTACTTCACTCTGTATGACAGACTCTGTCATATAGGTCTATCCACCTCATTACAAATAGCTCAATTTCGTCTCTTTTTATGGCTGAGTAATATTCCATTGTATATATGTGCCACATCTTCTTTATCCATTCATCCGATGATGGACACTTAGGTTGTTTCCATCTCCGGGCTATTGTAAATAGAGCTGCAATAAACATTTTGGTACATGACTCTTTTTGAATTATGGTTTTCTCAGGGTATATGCCCAGTAGTGGGATTGCTGGGTCATATGGTAGTTCTATTTGTAGCTTTTTAAGGAACCTCCATACTGTTCTCCACAGTGGCTGTATCAATTTACATTCCCACCAACAGTGTAAGAGGGTTCCCTTTTCTCCACACCCTCTCCAGCATTTATTGTTTCTAGATTTTTTGATGATGGCCATTCTGACTGGTGTGAGATGATATCTCATTGTAGTTTTGATTTGCATTTCTCTAATGATTAGTGATGTTGAGCATTCTTTCATGTGTTTGTTGGCACTCTGTATATCTTCTTTGGAGAAATGTCTATTTAGGTCTTCTGCCCATTTTTGGATTGGGTTGTTTGTTTTTTTGTTACTGAGCTGCATGAGCTGCTTATAAATTTTGGAGATTAATCCTTTGTCAGTTGCTTCATTTGCAAATATTTTCTCCCATTCTGAGGGTTGTCTTTTGGTCTTCTTTATGGTTTCCTTTGCTGCGCAAAAGCTTTTAAGTTTCATTAGGTCCCATTTGTTTACTTTTGTTTTTATTTCCATTTCTCTAGGAGGTGGGTCAAAAAGGACCTTGCTGTGATTTATGTCATAGAGTGTTCTGCCTATGTTTTCCTCTAAGAGTTTGATAGTGTCTGGCCTTACATTTAGGTCTTTAATCCATTTTGAGCTTATTTTTGTGTATGGTGTTAGGGAGTGATCTAATCTCATACTTTTACATGTAGCTGTCCAGTTTTCCCAGCACCACTTATTGAATAGGCTGTCCTTTCTCCACTGTACATTTCTGCCTCCTTTGTCAAAGATAAGGTGACCATATGTGCGTGGGTTTATCTCTGGGCTTTCTATCCTGCCTATGGTATCTTTAAACTTTACTCCTAAAGAAAACAAATCTCTATATCAAAATTCTTATTCAGAAGTGAAAGTGTTGCATAAGTCATCAGTCACAAGAAACAAAATGAACGATCAGATCTTGCTGCTTAAATTTTCAATTAATATAAGTGATATCAATTCCATTTTAAAATGGCCCTTCTAAATAAACATGAAAAGTCCCTTCAAGTTTGTATATACTACTTTTCAGTTTATATACCACTTCCAGTTACAGTCTTCATAATTAGTTATCATTTTCCCTGGATTACACATGAAGAAATTAAAAAGAAAGAAAGAAAGAAAGGCACCATGAGAAAGACCCAGCAGAAACAGATGGCAGGAGGAGATGTTCAGACGTAAGTTACAACTAAACAACAAAAAGTTGATTAACATGTTTAAGGAAATGAAGATTTTAAAGAAATAAAATAAATTTAGCAAAAAAATTAAATTAATAAATTTTAAAAAAGAAATTGAGGCCCAGAGACATAACTTGCCTGAGGTCACAGAACTGATAATCTGTGTCTTCTGGTTCCAAGTTCATTGCTGTTCCAATTACAAATGATTTATTTCCAGTCCTTGAGATCTGATCACAATGAGTAAACATAGTATGGACTTTTCTAAGACTTTTTTTTTCCCCCCAAACTGGAAAGGTGGTAATGGTTTGGGGAAGGTCGCTGAAAGCTGTGATTTAATAAGAAGACATTTTGTGGCTGATACATAGTACAGAAATACAAATAGTATTTCTTCCTTCCCTAGGATTGGGTGATGCCCTTCATTATGGTGGTACAGTGTGGTGTTGAGCATGGTGGGCTCCGGGGTCAGCCTGCTTGGATTTGAACCTTGGTTCCACAGCACAAGTTATGTGATCTGAACAAGTTAACCTCTCTGCGCTTTTGTTTCTTCATTTATAAAATGGACATGAACAGCTCCCACCTCACTAGATTATTGTCAAGATTAGACGAGGTAATGTGAGTGCCTGGCACATGCTAATTGCCTGATACATAACAACTGGTATTACTAGTGATGAGGACCTAGGTAATAATGTTCTTTTGTTTTATCCTGGGTAGGAAGGTACGTGGAAGGGGCTGGTGCAGAACAAGGTAAGAGTGAAAACAGCCTTCTCAGATGCTGGCTGATTAAAAAACATAATTAAAGGGCTCCTCTGGTAGACTATCACCGGTTTTCAGAAATTTGATTACGATATGGTCTAATGTAGTTTAATTTGTGTTTGTTCTGTCTTGTGGTTTGTTGAGCTTCGTATATCTGTGGGCTTATAGTTTTTGTCAAATTTGAGGTATATTTGGCCATTATTTCTTCAATGATTTTCTGCCTTCCCTTCTGGGACTCTAATTACAAGAAGGTTTAACAGTTTGATATTATCTGACAGATCACTAAGACCTGGTTCAATTTTTCTCCTGCCTTTTTTTCTCTCTTCAGTTTGGAAATGTGCTTCAGTTTGGAAATCTTGCAACGTTATGTTTCTAAGTTTACGGGCCCTTTATTCTGCAGCATGTAATCTGCTATTAATCCAATGAAATCATAATCATTTCAGATATTGTATTTTTCAACTTCACAAAGCTCCATTTTGGTTCTCTATATCTTCCATTTCTCTCCACGAGATATTCATTTTCCATTAAATCTTTGAGCATTAAAGGAGGAGCGACACTGGCTTCTGTCAGAGAAAGATCCAGAACAAGATTCTGCCCACGCAGAAACAACGGCAATAGCGCCTTTCATTTACATAGCACACTGAGGTTCACAAAGCACTTTCACTTCTGTTATCCTCCATAACTTACACAACATCCTTTCCTGGCAACTGGGACAGGTACTACTATCACCAGGTTACAGATGAGAAAACTGATGCTCAGACATATTTAAGTGACTTGGCCAGAGTCCTATTCGCTCAGAAGTCTAAGAGCCATTGTTAACGTTCTTACTGACCTCTGACATTTTCCGTTCAGGTGTTTAGAAAACAAGCTTAGATTCTCTGCCTCAAGAAATTCTGATGCACACACGACACTGATAGACTCTCAGAGTTCTTTAACCTGCCTCCATCCCTTTGTAAATTTTTTTATGTAAGACTAAAAGATATTTGCTACCACTACCAATTTGTTAGTCCCTCCCAGAGTATAAAAGGCATTGTGCAGTGGATTGGGAGGATTCAGTAGTGCGTTCCTCATAAACTTATTGGCATTTATTAGCAGGGAGTCCACTGATGTCCTATGATGATCCTGGGACATCTAACTCACCTTCAGTCACTAATTAGCCCTTGCATCACTCTATATTGTAGCCTTCATTTTCAACTTTGGAGAGCCTAGTCTGAAAAATCATTGAATGATTTATACCTAGTGTAGTATAAATTGGACTAGGATTCATTTCTCTTTTTCTTTTTTCAAGAAATTACATCAGCAAATCAGTATCTATATCAGTAGTTTTAAAACTTTTTCTTTTTAGCAGAAGCATACCTTTAAAAAAACAATCTTTTTTTTTTTTTGGCTGCACACGTGACTTGCAGGACCCCAAACAGGGATGGAACCCGGGCCCCCTGCAGTGGAAGCGTGGAGTCCTAACTACTGGACCACCAGGGAATTCCCATAAAAATAAAATCTCAAGTGGACCCCAACTACATAACACAGATAAAAGTGGAACTGATCTGGTTGAAGAGGGGCGGGGCTGGCAGGGGCGGGGCTGGCAGAGGCGGTGCCACCAGAGTCCTGCCCTTAGATCCCACGTGGGAAACCTGAGGCCCTTCTGCTGAGCCCTAGAGCTCCAAAGAACTGGAAAAACACTGACCTGCATAATAAAATTAAAACATCCATTCATCCATCCATTTATCCTTCCTTCTATCCAAACAACATTTGCTGAGTCCCCATAGTGTGAGATACTGTATTAGACCTTGGAGGAGCAGTGGTAAGAGACAGTGCCTTAGCACAGGGTCAGGCACCAGGCAGGTGTTTGACAAATAGTATAGAGAATGAGGAAAAAGAAGCCCGAGGATCTGAGGCTGGATACAACAAGAATAATTCTAAGACTAAAACGAAAAAGGGGATCAAGAATGCAGGTGGAGTAGGCAGGGATAAAACGTTCCCTCAGGTAGTTTCTCTTCAAGGAAGACATTTTGTTGACCGCATCTTTTGCCAAGATCTGTTGCCACCTCACTTCCTGGGTTCCTACAACTCTATTTCTCTTCACTTCACAAAGTGGGGTCAAATTAGTTAGGGCTATTTTGCTTTAAAGTAACAGAAGCTTAATTTGTGAATTAAAATATAAAATAAAACCAGAGTGGGGGAGAACTTTTTTTGGAGGGAGGCTTGGGAAACTCTTAAAACTTAATAATGAGAAAACAAACATCTCAATTTAAAAAGGGCAAATACCGGAATAGACACTTCACCAAAGAAGATCTACAGATGGCAAGTAAGCACATGAAAAGATGCTCAAAATCAGTAGTCATTAGGGAAATGGAAATTAAAACCACAATGAAATACCACACCTACTGAGATGTCTACAATTAAAAAGACTGACTAGACCAAGTATTGACAAAGATATATCAATAGAACAAGTGGAGCTCTCATACACTTCTAGGGGCAAGTGAAAATGATACCGTGACTTTGAAAAACGGTTTGGCAGCTTCCTACGAAGTTAAATGCACATCTACCACATAACCCAACTGTTAGGCATTTACACTAGAGAAATAAAACATACGCCTATAAATAGACTTTTCACATCAATGTTCATAACAGTTTTGCTTGTAATGTCCAAAACTGTAAACCACCCAAATTTTCATCAACAGAGGAATGGATAAACAAATTGAGGTATATCCATGGACTGGAATACTACTTGGCAATAAAAAGGAATTAATTATTGATACACATGCATGAATATCAAAATAATTATGCTGCGCAAAGGAAGCCAGACACCTCCTGAAAAGAGCATGATCTCATTTATATAAAAGTCTAGAAAATGAAAACTGATCTATCATGATGGATAGCTGATCAGTGGTTACCTTGGGATGGGTTGAGGGGGCATGTAGGGCAGGAGAAAGGGATTACCAGGGGCCATGAGGAAACTTTTGGGGGGTAAAGGATGCATTTATTGTGGTGATGGTTTTAGGTTATACACTTCTTATTTATTTATTTACTTACTTACTTATTTATTTATATATGGCTGCGTTGGGTCCTCGTTGCTGTGTGCAGGCTTTCTCTAGTTGAGGCAAGTGGGGGCTACTCTTAGTTGCGGTGCACAGGCTTCTCATTGTGGTGGCTACTCTTGTTGCGGAGCACAGGCTCTAGGCACGTGGGCTTCAGTAGTTGTGGCACGCGGGCTCAGTAGTTGTGGCTTGCAGGCTCTAGAGTGCAGGCTTAGCAGTTGTGGTGCACGGGCTTAGCTGCTCCGTGGCATGTGGGATCCTCCCAGACCAGGGATCAAACCCGTGTCCCCTGCACTGGCAGGCAGATTCTCAACCACTGTGCCACCAGGGAAGCTCCCTCAGGTTATATACTTTTGTGAAAACATAAAATCGCACAATTTCAATACATGCAGCTTATTGTACATTGATTATACTTCAGTAAAGCTTTTTCTTTTTCCTTTAAAGCTAACAAACAAGGAATTTCTCTTAAAAGTAAACCTGCAGTTACCATACCCAGCAATTTCACTCTTGGGCATTTAGGCCAGAAAAATGAAAACTTATGTTTACACAAAAAAACTGTAGGAGTGTTCACAGAAGCTTTATTCATATTAGTAAAAACAAAAAAAAAAAACTGGAAACAATACAAATATTCTTTAATGGGTGAATGGCTAAACAAATTCTGGTACATTCATACAATGGCGTACTACTCAGCAATAAAAAGGAACAAATTATTGATACATGTAACAGCTTGGAGGATCTGAAGTCTATTATCTTAGTGATGAAAGGCAATCTGCAAAGGTTACACACTGTATGATTCCACTTATAATCATCCTCAAATTACAAAACTATAGAGATGCAGAGCAGATTCGTGGTTGCCCAGGGCCAGGGATGGGTCAAGGAGGTATGACCCTAAGAGGTTGCTTAAGGGAGCGCCTTTGTGGTGATGGAACTGTTCTGTATCCTGATTGTTCTGGTGGTTACATAATTTACGTGTGGTCAAATTGCATAGAAATACACACACACATTCATACACAACAGATGAGTGCATGTGAAAACTGAATGAGGTCTGTAGTCTACCTAACATCAATTTCTTGGTTTTGGTATTGTACCAAAGTCATATAAGATGTCACTATTGGGAGATGTTAATAGCTCATAACTCTATGAGCTATTTTTGCAACTTCCTGTGATCTATAATGATTTCAAAATAAAAAGTTTACAAACACGCATAATGGACAATAAAAAAAAACCTCTTCAGGAGATGGCAGTTTGGGCTGGTAAGGTGAATGCTCTCTAAGACATACTTGCCCCCCAAAGCTCTACCTAAATGCCTTTAATTAAGTAGCCAGTATGAGACAAAGAACAAAGGAATTCCTATTCCTCCTCACTTTAAACAGAGGCAAAACCCCCAAAATGTTGAACAAGCCTATGAACAAGTAGTCTTGATTGGTCTTATTTCTTCAAAGCAGGAGGCACAAGAATGTGAGTTTATAGAGGGCAGGGCCAGTGTCTTTATGATTCTAGCACCTAGTCCAGGGCTTGGCTCATAGGAGAAGCCCAGAAAAGGCTTTTGGAAGGAAGGAAGATAGGGAGGGAGGGAAAAAGAAAGGTAAGGAAAGGGAAGAGACCTCCGGTAGAACTTGAACCATCTTCTCTTTTGTGTCAGTTCAGAAAGGTCGTGTTAGTTAATGACAGACCAGTGTACAGGACCCATTCCACATATGGGGAGGAGTGTGGACAAGGAAGGATAAGGTCCACTGTGTGGACCTCCTCATCCTTAGAACGTGAAAATCATAACTCCTGATGGACTTCCCTTTCATCAGGGGTCAGGGTGGCCTGTATAGATGAGGCTACATCTAAATAGGCTAGAGCCAGGCTGGGAATGGGAGGGTCCGAAAGAGTCACTGAATCAGTCTGTAGTGGAAGACTTTAAGGATGAATATGAACTGAGGTCTTGACAGAGAGCTCAGATTCAGCCAAAGATGAACGAATTCCAAACCCAGTTCAGAAGTCCGGAGTGAATCCCAAGGGGAACCTATAATTAGGAGTCAGATGGCGCAGGACTGACACGATCAGAGACAAGCATGGATGTCTAAGCAGGGGCTGGGGTGGGGGCATTCCTTGCCCTCATCTGTCCTGGGGCCCACCTGATGACAGAGTTACAGACACAGCCAGAACTGATGACTTCATTGTGACTTATTTCATAAAGGAGTTAACAGGATATGAAGCTTCCTAGAATATCTTGAACTCCTCAAAATGTTAGGAAAATAGTTCATATTTATTCAGATTCTCAGGGTTCTTTTCTCAACATTATCATGAAGATTCTGTAATTCAGCTTTTGTAGATTGTCTAGGTTCAATGTCATATAACCAAATTGTCCCCTTGTTCTAGTTCATACATCCTTCTCCCCCTGGATTCCAAGGTTTTGTGTTTTTAAAAGGGTCAGGCTGTTTGGGGCCTGTTTGCACTTCATTATTTGCTTATACTGCCTCCCCCTATACTTATGTGACTTCAAATTCCACATTTTCTCTTACAATCCTTTACACTATGGCATAGCTACTCAAGTTTATAGGGCTCAAGGATATGGATTTAGCAGAAATATGGATAGCTTGTTTTATTAAGAAATACACTGAACATAATACCGTGGGGCTACATTTTCCCTCGTGACAGCTCTGGGCTTACATTTCTCATCCATCTTCTTAACCTTTCACATCATTTCCTGAAGCCATTTCATCTTCCTTCTAAAATGCCAACCTAAAAATAAGTAATCACACTGAAAAGGATCCAGATGGAAACAAAAACATGGACACACTCATTCGGTACGCAAAACATTTTCTATATTTGTCAGTAGACAAGTTTGCTTCTCATCTTCATGTTTGCCTCATTACAGGGGTGTATGAGAGATTAAAAGAAATGTTTTGGACCATTGGAACAAAATTCATTCTACATGGCTTTTGACTTCAGGTGGTAATAGTTTATTTGGGCACTGTAAAAGCCTAAGAAAATCCTCTGGAAATAAATATGACTAATTTATATTTTTTTATTTAATCAAACTAAGACTTCAGATTATTGTATGCATTCTTAAGAAGTATATTTTTGTTTCTATCAGTTGGGGAAAGAAGGCTGTGTCAGGCTCAGAACTTGGCAAATCCTGTCGTTTTTCTTGGTGTAGGAATATGGAACACTTTGTAAGGCATGTTTTTAGCTTCTTAGACACAATTACGACATGAGAGTCATGAAAACCAGAGGAATGCTGTAGATTACATGTAAAGTCATAAATGTAAAATAGACTAATCAGAATCCCCAGTGAGCTATTATTTTTCGAATGTTCTCATTTTATTCTCTTTTTAGAAGAAAGAAGAGCAACAAACACACTTTTATCAGAGGGGATTTTGTAACTTTTTTTTCAAAGGAATCTTCCCGTGTCAGTACACATTCATCTAAAACACTATGTTTTCTGTATCTACAGTCTTGTTCAATGGCAACTGGCATTCAGAATGAGAAAGCTGAGAGGCCACAAGATATTGAATCACCTAAGAAAAAATTAACATTCATCGTCAAAGTAAACAATCTTTCGACACCATATCAGAACAATTTTCAGAATAAAGAGTTGAAACAAAAAGTGTTTACTGAATAACTATCTTTCAGCCAGGAGAGGCCTTGTTCCCTAGGCAGGGTGATGAATCTTTGTGAGATTGTATTAAAGAATTATAAATTTTAGGACCAAGTTAACGATCTAAGCCACGGAAGTCTGCAAATTATTCCCCCACAACTTGAAAAAACATTAGCCCTTAAATTGTGTGGCTTTAGAAAATGGCCCACGTGTGCGACTTAGACTTTCTATCGTTAAGTTTAACTCTATGTGAATTGTCAGTCATGATTTGATTATCTTTTAGGCTCCAAAAATGCTGTTAAATTTCAAAGTACAGGTGCTGCAAAGGCAACCCAATGGTTGGTATGCACAGTTCCCTGAAAAAGATGTCGAGCCTCAAAACCAAGGGAGCACATTTTAAAATATTTTCAAGGCGACAAAAGTATAGCCACTCTATGCTGCACACTTACACATCCAAATCCCACCAGGTAGGTCCTGTGTAGACACAGCCCTGGCCCAAACCTGGATGTGGTCTCTCCCCTTTCAAACTCTCTGAAACGTGAAAGTACTAGCTTGTGATTCCAGGATATCTGTTCATTCCCTGGTCAGGAACTTGATTTTTCTTGTGACATGCACTAAATTGTACTCTGTACATGCTTCGTCTCCCCTACTAGATTATAAACTTTTCGAGTGCAAGGACCGTCTCTGTTTTATCTTCTTTGACATAACATAGATGAACATGGTAAATTATAAATTACTCTCGCAGGTCTAACTTTCTATTCTTGTGGCATTCTTTGCATCTATTAGTATGTTACACATCATAGGTGCCTAAGAAAGATTTGCTGACTGACTGACATACTGAATAAGTGAACGCCTTCAATTATTTCCAGAATTATTACCAGAATTCCACATGGTATCTAGTAAAGAAAGGCCCAGCAAACAGAAGGTCAGCTCTCTAAAGGGCATTTGTTGGAATGGAGCCTGGCAGGCTGACCTGCCACCCTCAGTTCACAGACCATCAGACACCATTGCCACCACCGATCCTTCCAGTTCACACTACAGGATTTGGTTGCACCCTGTAGCATACTGGCAAGGGGTCCTCAGGGACATGTGGCTGTCTGACCCCATGCTAAAAAGGTATTTCAGGACTGGTGAGTGCAGAGGTTGCCAAAAACCACCTCCACCCTTCGGATGTGCAAATAGCAAGCATTAGCACAACTCTCTCCCTCGAGAAGCAAGGGAAACTAAAACCAACCAAACCCACGTGAGGGTCTAATTAAAAGAAACCAAACCAGGCACTTTGCTTTGTTGCCCTTTCTATGCCAAATGTCTAGGACTGAATCCGTGCAGAAAACTGTCCCGTTTTCCAAATGCTTCCAAATTTTGCAAGGCTTTCTAGACTTTTTATCAATTGTAATCTGTCCTGGAACAGAGACGTCATCTTTAGGGGAGAAAGCACCACCTCATTTGAGTAGTATATGTGGGAAAACTCTCAATAAATCACTTTCTCATTACTAAATACTTCTCCTGTTTTAAAATCCAGAAAGGAAAAAATTAAGAAGGAAAAAGCTGAGATTTCAGAATGGTCACTTTCTGTGTTGAATTGGTAATCTAGAGGCCCACTGGCCACCTCCTCATCCTTCATCCTTAGCCAACCACAGGTGAAGTCAGGAGCACCCAGCTTCTCTGACGTTTGCTATGCCTCCCTTAGAACATTTACCAACTGCTGTATTTTTTTCCACAGAGTCTCACTATTCGCTATAAATACTAAAAGAACAGGCCCCTTGTTCTCAGGCAAGAAAACACAGAAGCTTCATTTGTTGACTATTTGTAGCCACTATGCATTTTGTGTGCTTTATAGCTTCTTGAATGATTGTTTAATTGTGAATATATTGGCATGTGATTTGAGGTCAGCTGTTTGTTCCCTGGGTGGTACAGTCAATCCATAATCCTGAAAGGGAGAAATCTCATTAAAGTTCAAGCTTCAGATTCTAGGCTATCAACATATAATCTCTAGCTCTTCAAATCCTATACGTCTCATGAAAACTTTCTCAAACTGTTTAAACTTCCTTGGATATAGTTTTTGCGGTACGCGGGCCTCTCACTGTTGTGGCCTCTCCCGTTGCGGAGCACAGGCTCCGGACGCGCAGGCTCAGCGGCCATGGCTCACGGGCGCAGCCGCTCCGCGGCATGTGGGATCTTCCCAGACCAGGGCACGAACCCGTGTCCCCTGCATCCGCAGGCGGACTCTCAACCACTGCGCCACCTGGGAAGCCCAATTTTCCTTGGATATAGTTTTAAAGCAGTTTCCCTTTTCTTCATTGCTCTAAAAAAAATGCAGATTGGCAAACAGAAAAGAAGATTGGTTCCAATTTCTCCACCCAAAGATACAATTAATATTTCGATACATAGTCTTCTCAGCTGGTTGACAGAGTTCTTTGAACTAGCACCAAAACAAACTCAAAATAAGCTTCACCAGGGCTTTAAGTGTTGCCACATTCTTCAAAATCTTTTTTTAAAGCCAAAACCACATAAAGTAAGATTTTCTTTAACGTTTTCAGTTTGCCACCAGTATACAGCTCAAGTGGGCCTTCAGTCTCTGGGTAAACGGTGTTTTTAAGAAAAAGGTGGATTTCTGCTGTTTCAAAGCCCATTACAAGAATGACTTAACTGATCACTGATGTCCTGCTCCTCCCAGATTACCTGCCACCCCATCCCAGCACTTCTCAAACACCTGCTCAGGGATCCCTACTTGGGGATCTTTGGCCTCCAATTTTGCCTCTGAGGGGTGAGAGAAGGGTCAAAGGAATAATATTGGAAGCAAATAAAACAATACTATAGTGGTCAACTCTGGAAAATTGGAACACAGGTGTTGGTTGTATTAGTTTCTATATTCTTACAGATATTTTTAAAGTTCTAAGTATCAATAAAACTAAGCAAAAGATATGGTCCTTGTATTCAAGGAGTTCAGGGTCTGGTGCAATGATCAATTACAGGACATACAAGATTTGCAAACACATCATCTGTCTAGAGAGCCTTCTAACAGAGGTTAGTACAAAGTGCTAGACTCTAGCAGCTAGAGGAACATAGAGCAGGGAGCACCCGACCCCTCCTCAGCAATGTCTTCTTAGAGAATGTAGGAAGGCTTCTGTAAGGTGGAAAGCTTGACTTGAGGCTGGGAGGATGAGTAGTTCTCTGTGGTTTCAAGTGTGAGTAAGAGTGCGCTGCAGAAATAATGACTTGTGAAATCAGACTCTGAGACCATACTGTGTGCTTGGAGAAGAGGGCATATTTTCAGCACGACTGGGGTTGTTCTGTGTCAGCTGATGAGCTTGGAGAGGTGGGCATTTACTAGGTGGTGAAGAGTCCCACATGACAAGTTACCCAGTGGTTGATAAAGAACCAGTGAAGCAAGTGAAGGGCATAATGCAAATTTTGGCAAAGTCCTTCGGGGGGCAGTGTGGAAGATAGATGGGAGGGAGGTGGAAGGGAGGCAGAGAAACCAATTAGGAGGCTCCTGCAATGATCTAGGTGAGAGATGATGAAGGTCTATAATAGGCCAATGGCAGAGGGGGAGCAGAGGACAAATGGGAGATGTTTAGAAGATAGAATCCACACTTCATGGAGACAAATTGGATGTGAAGGGAGGGAGAGGACAGAATTGAGAGTGATTGCAGGTCTTCTGACTTGCAGGTGGGTTGGATGATTGCGTAAATTCACTGAGACTGGGTGGAGAAGGAATGGAGACGGACACATGAGTAAAATTTGCAACATGCTGAGTTTGGGGAACCTGTGATACATCTTGGAGTTGCCCAAGAGACCACGAGGTACAGAGACTTGAGGTGAGTGTAGCAAGTGTGGTCTCTAGGCTAGAAGTAGACTCATCCATGCTGAACAATGGGGCTGAGGCCATGACTCTGCTGAAAGTGTTCTGGGAAGAATGAGGGAGAGAGAACAGAGGCTGCAACTCTGGGGATGCTCAGCGATTAAGAGGCTGAGGGGGAAGAAGACTCGAAGAGAGTGATGATGTCAGTCAATGTTGCATCTGTTAAAGGAGGAGATCACTTCAAGAAGGAAGGAACAGTCTCTAGATTAGAGCTGGCAGACAAGCCATGTAAGAGTTGGTGTTGCCAGATAAAATACAGAGTGCCCTATATGATCAACCATGCCAGTAAATAAAGCTAAAACTAATAATAAAAAAAAGAGCGCCCAATTAAATTGGTATTTCAGATTGAAACAAAGTTTTTTTAGTATAAGTAAATCCTCTACTTTTATTTGCTAAATACAGCAACCCTAGTAAGATAAAGACTAAAATGTGCTTGTCAGTGTGGTAGCTAAAGCAGGGTCAGAGGATGGCAGGGAGCAGAAGCAGGAGGAGACTTAGAGGCAGTGCATGTGAACCAACCTTTCCAGAAATCAGGCTGTGAAGCAATAGGGTCAGGGCGGGGTTAAGACACAGAGGATTCTCCTAAGGGGAGCAGGCACTGTATGCTTCATCCCTAGCCACCCCCACCAGCCAGAAACCACAAGGTTCAAGGCCATGTCTTACCTGTGTTTGTAATCAAAATGCTGATCTGCCCAGACCCTTTCTCTTGTGCATCAGAAACTCAATAAGAGGTTGCTAAATTAAATCCTTAGACTGGGTTTTTCCATACCTGTAGTAAAGAACTAACGTAATCCAGGAGATACCTCACTTTTGCCTCTAGCTGAAAATTATGACCCAGTATATTTGGGGCAAATATCGTTCATGTTTATCAGAATGACCTGAGAAACTGCCTCAGCTCCCCATTTCTACTTACCAGCAAACGCACTTCTCAGAGGCCAATTGTCCCCTCTCTCTGCCTGCGAATACACAGTAGCAACAGGAGCAGCTGGGAATCTCTTAATTGCCTTGTGCTTGTCAAGATGATGCAACTTTCCAGGTGAGTGAAACAGATTCCGAATATCTGGCTGAGGGGAAAACAAAATAAAACAAATCTTGCACCAAACCAGAAGAGTAAGTTTCTCAAGAGGCTTTCTGAGGCCAGTGGGAAACTACAGTATCCTTCAGCTCGAGCTGACGTCCGCTGCACCGCGTGGCTCACACACTGCCTTTCCTCCTTTACACAGCTAAGTGAAATCCACTCACCCTGTCGGAGGAATAAACCAAACACAAAAACATACCTATTAAAGGGCCGCTCAGCCCTGCCTTAAGTGATCGGAAGCTAGCAAGCAAATGCACAGGTGCTTCTCAAGACAGGTCTTTGCCATTTCTGCTCCTAACGCACCGTTGAGTCAACACTGGAGATGCCCTGGACTCTGCTCGGGAGGGAGGAAGGAGGCCCTGGCGCTGAAGTGAGGGCTCTGGGGCTTTGCACCTGCTGTGGCACAGAAAGGAGGCCCCAGGATATGTTGGAGGGGACAGGGTCTGGGGGTGCTTTCTGTTGGTGGAACGAAAAAGAAAAATGGCTTAATGGAAAAGCTTGAATTTTGAGGTTGGATTAGACCTGGGTTCAATCCCTTACTCTAGTTTTGTAGTACTGGGGTCTATAACATGGTAGTTGAGAGCTAAGCTTTAGAGTTGGACACTTTCGGATTTAATTTCTAGTGCTACAAGTGGAACGACGGTAACACTTTTCAAAATACCTTCCTTATATATTCTTCTTGCAGTCATTCTGCCTTTATGGCTCTAAGAAAGAGAATAAGATGGACGGCACCGCAAGAAGGAGGAGGATGCGACATAGGCACCATGCCTGTCAAACAGTTGGAGGGAAAGGAACAAGGAGACAAGGAGTGGGAGGCAGAAAGGAAAGGAAGAAGTGCCCAGAAGGTGAGGATTAGAAACCGTCAGTTCAGTTGAGGAAGATTCCAGAGCAAAAGGCTGTGCTCCTCTTCCTGCCTAAGAGACTCTGGGAGGAGACTGCCTTAGAGGATCCCACACTGACCAGGGGTCAGCTCACAGTGCAGGCCTGAGGCAGGACTGCCCCCCAGCTTGGTGCTTCCCAGCCTGAGCCAGAAGCTCCTGGGGGCCCCCAGTGGGGAATGCAAAAGGTCACCAAGAGCTGAGGCCAGCAGGCCCGCCACAGGGGGAAGTGACCCAAAGCAGAGTCTGTGAGGAGGAGCGCCCACACCGCAAGGGACTGCTGTATTGGTGAGAGCCGGGTGCCGCTGAGCCAGCAGCAGGGAGGAGTGAGGGAGGGGAAGTCCATCGCGTCAGCCGGGCCAGAGAACAGGCCACATGCTTGTGCGGCATGGACTTTGGCTGTAGGTGTGAATAGGGCCCTGTGAGCAGGCATAGTAGGGACTTAGGGCGGTGAGAACCTACAGAAGCGAACAAGGACCAGCCTTCTCAAGGGGCAGAGGGGAAGAGCAATAGCCTGGAGAGGGAGAGATAGCCTGGGAAGAAGTTTGAGCCTTGAATTATTTAGATACTTGTTCAAAAGAAACTGAGAAAACTGGGAAAAAATAAACACAAAAAATAACATCTCAAAAAAAAAAATCTCTTTTACTCCCATTCTTCCTCAAAAAAAACACCCTGAGATCTTTGACTTGACAAATTTTGATATTGTTTTCCCGCCTCTCAGTGAGATTTGGGGCTCTAGAGGTCAAAATCATCAGTTATGGACAATAAAGGACCCAACCAGGTATGCACATTTGAGGTACAGTGTATAAACCTACAGCACTCCCCTCTACTAGAGGAGCTTTGTAAACTAAACTTGGGTTATCTTAACTTCTTTGGGCCTCAGCTTCCTCATCTACAAAATGGGAATACTACTACTTCATAAATGCTGTTGGGTGTATTAAATGAAATGATGCATGTGAAGCACTGTACAGTACTCAGCACATAATTGTGCGTGTTCGTGGTTATATAACATTATTACTTAGCTTCCACCAGCTTCATTTTCTACCGCTGTAAACTGGGATTGCAATATTCATCTCACACAATAGGTTTGCAAATAGCATTACTTTCCCTTTCTCCTCTATTTCCTTTTCTAAAGAGCTACAGGTTATCTTATCTCGTCTTCTACCTCAAATAAAGACATCTCTATTCATTTATTCAATCAAGACTGTTTTCTGGGTTTCAGCTTCGTGCAGATCACTCTCGTGAGGGTTTCTGAGATGATACATGTACAGTATTTATCATTCATGGTCTGCTGGTTGAGGGGGGAGGGGGCAATATTTTTACATCTTTATCGTAGAAGGGAAAAATGATGAGTGGATAGCAAAAGCACTGCAGTAATTCAGAGGAGGCAGTGTTGATTTCTAGTTAGAAGTCAGGGAATGCTTCCTGCATAACCTGGAATTTGAACCAGACCTTGAAGAATGAGAAATACTTAGGCAAGTGAAGATTGGGGAGGGCACAAGGATGTGTGTTGAGATGGGTGGGTAGTTCTGTGTGACCAGTTCAGAGAAGATGAAAGGTTGGGAAGATAGGCTGGAGAGCTGGGTACAGGCCTGATATGATGAGCCCACGATGCTATTAAGCTAACAGTCGTCAACTTTTCTCTTTCTCATATTTCATGAAAGGAAGGAGAAGGAGAAGGAACTAAAATGTATTGAGCTCCAGATACATGTGAGCCACTGCACAGGGACTATTGTTCTATGTATAGTATCTCTAAACCTCATGGCCATGCTGGAAGGTAGGTATTCACAGAGGAGGACACTGAGGTTCAGGGAGGTTAAGTAACTTACCTAAGATCACACAGCTAGACAGTAATCCACTGAGAATAAAATCTGGGCTTGCCTGATCCAAAACTAGTGCTATGAGACAAGGCCTTTAGGCCTTACCTGTTCTACCTGTTTCCTTGTGAAAGCATCACTTCTTTCCAGCTCCTGTGTTTAAGGAAGTGCTGTCACCAATAAATTAGCAGTCAGGGTGAGCTGGAAGCATTCTGAGGGACTGAATCCCAATGGGGCGATGTTTTTGATTCCAGGATTCAGGGTCATGGAAAACTGCCAGAAGGATATGGGTCTTCTCCTCCTGCAAATGGCCCCATGAGTGTCCTGGCAATTTGAGCCACCTAAGGAGAGCAGTGTCGGGGATGAGACTCAGCTTTGGAAGGTAATGGGAGCCTAAATGAGGGACACCCAAGATACTTTCATCTTCTGTGTATTTGTGCTCCATTTAAGTCCCAGGGGATTACATTTTGAGGTGGATCTTAAGGCAGGATATATGACAGACTAATGTTTATTTGAGAAGGCTCAGAAATATGTGTCTCCCCAGCTGGAACCAACACAGCGAGACCCAGGACAGTTTTGGTTTTGTACCATAAATCTTCTCTCTGGGGAATGAGAAACCAGATCTGACCTTGTGAGCCCTGGGGTAGTGACTGAGGCTCAGAGAGAGAGGTTGACTTCTCCAAGCTCACACAGATGGGAAGAGGCAGAGTCAAGATGAGAGCCCGAGGACTGTGATCCTGGCTTCATTACTGTGCTGCTCACAGGAGAATAAACTCACCTAATCAGAGGACTAGAAAACAGTTTTACTGGCCTGTGGCTGGTTTTAAGAGAATCATAGAATTTTTACGATTAGAAGAGACAGTAAAGATCATTTCATCCAATTAACTCATTGTATAGACGAGAACACTGAGGTTCAGAATAGGAAATTGACTCGCCCAAGGTCACAACACTTAGTGGTGGGACTTGGCCTAGGTCACAGACACTGCCTGTGGTCAGTGCTCTTTCCACTGATGCTGAATAATATGTTCCACGGACTATTAACCACACCAACTCCCACGCCCCCATCCTGCCCACTCACATGTGGAGAGTCAAGAGGTCATCAATCACTACTTCCATTTAGACAGGCATACCTTTCTAATTTTATGAAGGAGATAAAAACATGTCCTAATTTCAAATCAGCCAGAGAAAGCAATTCCCCAAACATCTGGTACTTTTCTGGCTTGAAAGCCCCTACATTTTTTTCCGGCATAAGTCTTAGAAAGTCAAAGCAGAGAGTTGGCTCCCATGCTCCAGCTCATTTTTCACGAAGCTCCCCAAATGCTAAACAGATTTCCTGTACCCTCGGTGACAAGAACCTCCGCTCTGGCCAAAATCCTGCCCCATTTTCCCACCCCAGTAATATGCATGGCCTCATAGCCATCTCCTGCAGGGGCAGCCAGCAAGCATCCCAGGCTGTCTCATGCTCTGTAACAGAATGCCCGGAGCCCACCTCTTTCCTAGCCTCCTTTTTCTAGGAGGGGGCCATGACTTGCTCCCAGGAACCCAGGCAGGGGCTGTTTCCCATCACTTCTTGCAATGAGGTATTTCATGGGGCCTGAGAGAGGAAATCAAGTCTCTGCTCCCCCTGGGATTAGTGCCATTCTCTGGTCTGTTCTCCCAGAAGGCCCTTTCTCTAGGTCTGACATAACTTTCTCCTCCAAGAGAGGATCAGCGAGAATCCATTTGTGTTCCTGCCCTGCATTCCAGCAGAATCCCTCGGGCACTGTGGCTGGAAATGATTTGTGTAGGGAAGTTGGCCAGCTTCTCTTTTAATCACTCACATACTCACAGATACAGGGAATCCTGCCACGCTCACCTGGGGGATGGAAGAAACCTTCCTCACTTTGCCAGGGTCTCCCTAAGTGGGGCAATAAACAGTGAGTCTAGTCTCCAGGAAAGGTGTTCTAAACAGCCTCCTTCTCCGAGGGTTAATTGTAAAATCAGTATCTTCGGGAACCCCTCCCCTTTCCTGGGAGCTTCTGCAAAGCAGACACTTCTCAGACAATATCCAAACATCCATTCACCCTGCAGCGCTTCCTGAACACTACTCTGACTGGGGAGGAGGGTAGGGTGGAGCTGGGCCTGGAAGAAAGGGCAAGATTTGCTGAGAACATTTAGGCAGGGGGATGGTAGAAGCCAAGGCCTGGGAGAATGAATGATCGGGGTGGGTGAGGAAGGGGGAGTCAGGGGGCAACTGGAGGGGAACAGAAGTCTTGTTGGGGAGGAGGGAGTGATGACTAGTTAGGGTCCCAACAGGAAACAGAGGGCACACCCAAGATGGGATAATTTGAAAAGGGTTTATTTGCAAACGTGTGGGTGTAGGAGAGCCATAAAGAATAGCCCAGTAAACCAGGCTCAGTAAGAGCCAAGGCATTACACCTCTAGGCACAGAGAGACTGTGACTAGAACAGAGAGAGAGCGTGCAATAGAACAGCGGCCTTAGAAGAACAGAGGCCTCAGTCAAAGATGCAGCCAGTTCCAGGCAACCTTGCAGGGAGAGGTCCAGGCAGAGGCGGATTTACAATGAAACTGGTCAAGTTCAAGCTGTAGGGTTCAGAGTTGCCCAGGCCCCTTCCCAGGCCTGGGAAGGAACCCTAGCAAAGTTCATATGTTCTATGTTTTTATAAATTTAGGGGGGGTAAATTTTGTAAAAGTAAGATATTTTTGATCCTAGTTTCCCTCTGCCACACACATCCTATGTTGGGTGGCTTTGGAGGCGTCATGGGCATTTTTAGGATCTGGTTAAGGAGAAGATGAGTTTGGGTTTGGTGTGATATATTTAAGTTGCTCACAGTCACTCTGTATATATTTAATTCACCGCTAGCTGTCCTCATGAAGGAATGGCTTCCAGGAATACTCTTACCGCCAACTCACCTGATGTCATGACTTGAAGGTACAGAGAGGTCAGTTGTAATAAGAATGTGTCCTTTGGTGCCCAGCATGGATGTATGTGGGTAGTGAAGAGAACAGAGGTTTGTGTGAGGAACCAGGGCTGGTCTGTGGCCCATCATCAGACATAAAATTTTAAGTCTAGAATTCAGTTCTCATTGTCAGTAGTATAACGCAGCACCTGCAACTATAAACACACCATACTATTTCTTTTTAAATGGAATTTCACATATTAGTTCTCAGATTCCTGTGTTTATAGCCTATAGGCATAAAAAAATTTCACATCATATCAAAATTAGCAACTTATTAAGACGAAGAAAGAAAATGCAAATAGAATTAAAGGACCTTGGATTATTCGATAATCTTATTGATGGAGGAGTAAAGCATATGAACTCATTGGCAGAAGATTTACATTTCTTACTGCTTTGATACAAGATCCTGACATCTATGAAGATGTCCTAGATGGGGTTCCCTAGAAATGGCCTATGAAATGGAAAGTTGCATGTAACTTTTTTACCGTGGAGAGCTCTCAGGAGTTCTACTTGTGAGGAAATGAGGATGGCAGGACTGGGAAAAGCCGACCAGAATGTGGCAGGACTGGGAAAAGCCGACCAGAATGTGGCCCCAGCAGATCCTATATTCCAGCAGCTGAGGGATGGCTGCACTGACCCCATGAGGGAATCTGGGCAAAACCACACAGCACCCTCTATAAAAGATAACATAAAACTCATGGTATGCCACCACTATAATGGGGCCCAAAGGCAAGCTGGTTTACAGGTCTGAGCAATTCAAAGAGTATTTAAGATTAATTCCTGAACAAGAAAATTTGAAATGCTCTAAGTCTTAGTTATATATGGAAGAAAATGATAGAGGTCTTCCCAAATGGGACAGCAATCTCAGAATTTGACATGACATTACAAACGATGAGTTGTGAAACTGAAATTGTTCTACGTTACCAATATAAAAAGAATCCAATTCCAATCAAACCCACTAGGGGAAAGAATGGATTATATTTCCGTTCTTTCTCTAGAAAAATTGATTACAAAGTTGTCAGATGAAGAGGCAAATAGTATGCTGCTGAAAACAGAACAGTATTGCTATTTTTCTGCATTTGGTGATATTTTTGGTTTTTGTGGACCAATAAAATTGCAAGCTTCAGTCTCATAAAGCCAGCATCACACTTAGACCCAGAGGAATAAATACACTGTCATCACCCGCCCACACCACTCAGGTATCCCTCTGGAGCTCCCCAACAGCTGAATCCAACAGAAGCCAGAGGCTATTGTAGGATAGCCCCTGGGGCAGGGAGCAGGATGGAGAAGGGTAGCACGTATTGAAGACACCAGCCACAGCTAATTATCGTGGAACCAGGTTATGGTAGCCTTAACTGTCAAACTGAGCTTGCATTTTATTCATAGAAAGATGAAATCTGAAAGACATAAACATAAACTCATATGGAAGGAGCATTTAATCTGGAGTTGTAAAACATGCCTGCCACTCACCACTCACCAGCAGCCCACGAAGACAAAGTCCTGAACCCACATACAGGCGGGAGGACGTGTGTGCTCCTTGTCTCCTCTCTGAGGCCTGGGGAGAGTGGGCTCCCAAGCTAGCTGTAGGGGAGGAGCCAGTGGAGAACACCATGAAGGCGAGATGCAGAGCACTGTCACCTTGGACATGACCCCTAATCAGAGGATGTGGTTACTCCTTTCACTACTTAGCAATTCTTATATCCTGAATGTCCAGTTTATACCCCTCCCTCCTCCATGCTGTAAGCGAGGCCCTCTCTTCTTGTCTCTGCCTCACCCGGTCAGCTCCCAGCTGCAGCTCTGTGCAGCCAGTGCCAGATGCACACACAAAGTCAGATGGGCCACCACCCTTGGAGGGTAGGAGCCCAAGTTTGAGGTGGAAATGCCAGAACCCAATTCCTCTGTTGGCTCCTTTGTAACCTTCCTGGGTAACTGAAGTCCTGGCATCTTTCCCTAGATCTTTCCCTGTTTTGCTGAGATCCCAAGAGATTCCATAATGACCCTCTCCTTTCCTGGTCCCACACCAAGTGCTCTCCTTGACGGATCCTTCCCATGTTTTGTCCTCCACCCAGAAACAAGGACTCCTGAATCTGCTATCTCCAGCCAGCTGGCCTTCCCAAGGTCTTTTTTTTTTCTTTTAATTTTTATTTGATATTGGAGCATAGTTGATTAACAAAGTTGTGTTATTTTCAGGTACACAGCAAAATGTATTTATTGTTTGCCCCAGACAACATCTCCCCTCTCCCACCATTAGGCAGTGAAATTCGTTGGCACTCAGGAAGCATTAGATAAATAAATGAACGCTTTTGCCTTGGTTTCCCTTTCTAGCTGTATCATTTACTATTCTCCCCTACTTCCCCTCCCCCCTCAGGCTAGTCAAACTCAAGTGCTTACTGTTATCGCTCATCTCCTCCCAAATTCTCCCCTCATCTCCTCCCAAATTCTCTCCTCATCTGCTCTTGCACATACGGTTCTCCACTGGGCGTCTTCCTATTTCACTTACTGGTTTACACATCTTATCTCCTCTACCAGACAGAGAATGCCTCCAGGACTCAGCTACGTATGAGTCATTTCTTACCCCAGCAGCTACTGACTTACAGTGGGCATTTATGAATGGATTAATGGACGTATCTGCCCTTCAAAGCATGAAGGTCTTTCTTCTTGTTATGGGTTAAGTATATATTTAAATTACACACATGTGATTCATGATTACATTCCTACGGTAAAACACTCAAACAATATAGATAAAACTAAACTTCCCTTTGCTTACCTCCAATCCCAGTTCCCTCCCCATTTATATATCTATGCAATGAAGGTGTAATATAGTTTTGTGGGATTTTTTTTTTTACAATAGAGGTATATTATATAAATTATTTTGCAGCCTGCTTCTTTCACATTACAATACGTCAAAAGTATCTTCTCGTCTTTCTATACACAAATGGATTCTCGCTGGTCCTGTCTTGGAGGAGAAAGTTATGTCAGACCTAGAGAAAGGGCCTTCTGGGAGAACAGACCAGAGAATGGCACTAATCCCAGGGGGAGCAGAGACCTGATTTCCTCTCTCAGGCCCCATGAAATACCTCATTGCAAGAAGTGATGGGAAACAGTCCCTGCCTGGGTTCCTGGGAGCAAGTCATGGCCCCCTCCTAGAAAAAGGAGACTAGGAAAGAGGTGGGCTCCAGGCATTCTGTTACAGAGCATGAGACAGCCTGGGATGCTTGCTGGCTGCCCCTGCAGGAGATGGCTATGAGGCCATGCATATTACTGGGGTGGGAAAATGGGGCAGGATTTTGGCCAGAGCGGAGGTTCTTGTCACCGAGGGTACAGGAAATCTGTTTAGCATTTGGGGAGCTTCGTGAAAAATGAGCTGGAGCATGGGAGCCAACTCTCTGCTTTGACTTTCTAAGATTTATGCCATTGAGCTATTGAGAATACTTCTACTTCCCCCATTTTCTTCTCCTTATCCCAAGAGCCTCTTGGATGCTTTCACTCTGTATGCCCTGCCCCCAACACCTAGGTTTTGCTGAAGTAGCATGGTACTTTTCTTTCTAGATCTCATTAGAATATCCTTTGCAGTATTTCACCTCTATTTTAAGAATTCTTATTCAGCATTACACATTTCCAGTCTATCACTATCCATTTATACTGAACTATATATATGTGTATAAATCTATGCACATGTATATATATATACAAATGTGTGTGTGTATATATATAGGTAAGCATGTATATATACATGTGTGTATATGTATATATAAGGAAACATGATTTATTGCTCACCCCTGTTTCCTCTCTTCTCTAACCCATTTGATTTTGGTCAGAGTCTTTTTTTTTTTTTGTGGTACGCGGGCCTCTCACTGTTGTGGCCTCTCCCGTTGCGGAGCACAGGCTCCGGACGCGCAGGCTCAGTGGCCACGGCTCACGGGCCCAGCCGCTCCGCGGCATGTGGGATCTTCCCGGACCGGGGCACGAACCCATGTCCCCTGCATCGGCAGGCGGACTCTCAACCACTGCGCCACGAGGGAAGCCCGGTCAGAGTCTTTTTGAAACTATTTTCTTCAGAGAGTGCTATAATTGTTGGATCCTTGCATATCTGTAAAAACAAACAAAACAAAACAAAAAATATATATATATATCTCAACTTGTGGATGAATAATGTCTTCAAAGTTCATCCATGTTGTAGCATGTGTCAGGATTGCCTTCCTTTTCAAAGTTAAATAATAGTCCATTTGTATGTATATACCACATTTTGTTTGTCTATTCCTCTGTTTATGGACACTAGGGTTGTTTTCACCTGTTGGCTATTGTGAATAATGCCATCACCCAGCTTTAACAATGATCAACTCAGAGGCGATCCTGTTTCATCTGTAACCCCACTGCTTTCCCCTTCCATATTATTTTGAAGCAAATCTGAATGGGGTATTTTACAAATTATATTTTCTATTTGGTTGAAGATCATTCCCAGGGAGAATCAGAGTCTGGAAACCAACAATATTTCACCCCAAATAAGTTAAATCTGTTTGGCATAAAGATGAAGTGCAGATGAGGTGGGAAAGCTGCCACAGAAATGGTAGATGAGGAAGGAGAAGTAGGTCAGAGAGTGGCTAAGGCTGATCATATGTACTTGAGCTGCTCTCCCTACTGTCACCTCCTTCCCCCTCAAACCTCTACTCCCCACATCCCAGAAGCAGGAAAGACTCCAAAGCTCACAGACCGCTGCAGCCATCCTGGCTTTGGGGACCTCAAAAAAGGCTCTATAAATCTCTGTCCACTTGTCTACGGCCAGGGCATTTTGCTTTGGCAATGCTAGGGCTCAAGTCAAGCTATGCCTTGAGCTCACTGACACTGCCTTGGGAGCCAAGGTCTATTCCTGGAGAAGAGATTAGTGGAAATTCCTCCGGAAGAAATTGGCTGCCTGTGAATGCCAAGAGATATCACTAGATAAACTACCCAGAAACAAGAATTCGTATGTTCATTATCACTTTAAAATTATGCTGAGCACCTGAGTATGGTACAATTTAAGTAAATTAACTTGGCCTCTGTTGAGCCATCCTCCAGAGCACAAGGAGGCTCTCTTCTGGAACTCACCTTGGAGGTATGTTGTCCCTTGCCTTTGTTGCCTTGAGAAATGAAAACTTGTGCTAAGGGAACATGGCAGTAGCTGTTGTGGAAGGGCCCAAATTTATCTTCCAAGTGGCCTTGGAGAAAAACACAGTCATTCTCACCCTCCCTTAAAGGTCCCTTTACTGATGGTCCCCAGTTTTCTCTTCCTAACCCCATCAGTATCATAAATATCCCCTTAATATTCCGCAGGGACAGCTCAAACCTGGGATACATTCAAAGGAAATCATTGCAAGCAGAAAATCTTTTGGTCTCTTCCCCCAGGTCAGTAGCCCTGTCCTCTCCTCTCTTTTCTACTCTGCTGGTCTGAGATTTCTCTCCATCCTCAAGAGGAGCATCAGTAAGTGTGGGTTAGCCCAGAGTTTGACATGAACATTGTCCAACAGTAGCTGAAGCATCTGGGGCCTGTTTGTACCTCAGTCAGTAGGCGTGTGTCTTGAGCTGGTAACATGAAGTTGCTCTTGGGTGTCAGAGAGGCAGCATCACACACTGCAGACTCGGGACATGCATCTACCACGTCTACTCCATTGGGCTTTACCCCATCTTTCTATCATCTCTCTGATAAACATGGACCTATCACTTCTCTTCCCTCAGCCTCTGTTTTTTGATAAAATCAGGGGATTGAACTGGATGGTCCCCGAGTCCCCTTCTAGCTCTGAGTCTGTGAATAAACTCACAAACCCTGGAAATTAGAAGCACCTCCTTGGCTCCAGGCCCTAACTCCAGAGGCCACCTGGGCCAAAGATCGAGCTGGGAGGGAAGTGGGAGCTCCAGGTGGGGTTTCCCAAGGTGGACTCTTGGAGGTGCTTTGGCATGTATGAAAAAGAGACTGGAGAACATGGAGCAGCAAACGAGCCGATCCAGCCTGGGGTGGGCTGGGGGGGCTACTTGGGTTAGAAAGGCTCATTCCTGACAGCGTTCCTGGAACACCACTGCATCTAGGTGGCTGTGGATCTGAGGCCCAAAGCTGGACTTGGGGCCAAAACAGCAAAGAATCCCTTTTCTTCCTGCACTAAGGCAGCTGCAGAGATCAACCACGATCTAGGATCAAAAAAGGACTCCAAGATTTAGAACCCAAGGAGGAGCCCGACGGGAGCTGCAACAAGGAATGTCCAGGAGAGGACAATGGAGGCTCCTCACATATTCCAAAGAGGGTTTCGCAAGCTTTAACACACATTGGAATCCCCTTTAGGGCTTGTTGAAACACAGAGTGCTGGTCCCACATCCTAGATTCTGATTCTGTAGGTCTGGGATGGGGACAGCGAATTTGCATGTCTAACAAGTTCCCAGGGGATGCCAATGCTGCAGGTCTGGGGGCCACTCCTTGAGAATGACTTTATTAAAGAGACAGAGAGGAGACATCATAGGTGAGTGGCGAAGAGCTCAGCTAGCAGCTCTGCCCTTTACGTGTGCAAGCTACATAGCCTCTCCAAACCTGCTTCTTCATCTGTAGTTTGGGACTGATAATAAGTGAGGAGTGGAGAGGAGATCCACCTAAATAACTCGGAAAAGTTTCTGGCACAAAGTGAATGCTCCGAAACTGTTAGCTCTCTGTGCCTCTCAGCTTGGTGACTGATGAATGCAAAGCCTCCAGCATGTGGAAAGTGGTCAGTAGTGGTTGTTTTATACATATTATTAGGCTTGTGCTCAGGCACAAGTAAAAGAAACCAACTAGAGTGGCTTGAATAATTATTTTAGCTTTCCAGACTCTGTGGTAGAGATGGCAAGAAAAAGGAGGGGATCTCTCCCTCCTGTCAGAGGAGCCCAGCGGTGAGCAGTCCAGGGCAGGAGTGGCACCGCTTCAGGGGCCTCTCAGAACCCAGGTTCCTACCACCTCCCTGCCTGACTTGTTTTTGTCCCCATGGTTGCAGAATGGCTGCTGTACCTCCAGTCCTCATTCTAGGAAGGAAGTGGGGCTACGTGAAGGACACCAAGGCAAACACTTTCTCCTTGTGATGTTTGCCTTTATATTCTCAAAGGGAAGTCCTCCCAGGAACTTCTGCCAACATCTCACTGGCCTCATCTCATTCGGCTAGGGATGACCATCTCACGTGGCCACGCTTAGCTGCCGAGGAGGCTGGGAAGTTAAGTATTTTAGCTTTTCTGACTCTATGGTAGAGATGGCAAGAAAAAAAGAGGTTGAAGTGGGTGTTGAGAGAGCCACTCAAGGTATCTGCAATTTGATTGTTCAAAGCTATGAAAACGATGGCCAGTTCAGTGAGCCATGGGAGTATGAAGCCCACAATTCATCCTATGCCCTTAATTGACTCTGTGTGTGTGTGTGTGTGTGTGTGTGTGAGAGAGAGAGAGAGAGAGAGAGAGAGAGAGAGAGAGAGAGAGAGAGAGAGAGAGAGAGAGAGAGAGAGAGAGAGATTTTGCTATTTCTTTTAGAAAACTTATGTCGTGGCCTTCCCTGGTGGCGCAGTGGTTGAGAGTCCGCCTGCCGATGCAGGGGACATGGGTTCGTGCCCCGGTCCAGGAAGATCCCACATGCCGCGGAGCGGCTGGGCCCGTGAGCCATGGCCGCTGAGCCTGCGCGTCCGGAGCCTGTGCTCCGCAACGGGAGAGGCCGCGGCAGTGAGAGGCCCATGTACCGCAAAAAAAAAAAAAAAAAAAAGAAAGAAAACTTATGTCGCTCTGTCTTGTAGGATAATTTGTGAGCAGGCCTCCTGTTCCTCATCCCTTCTCCATCTCACAACCACCCCTGCAGGCCAGGAGCTTCCCCAGGTTCATGCTTTTCTAGACTACTCACTAGACCAGACACCATCTCAGCATTGGAGACAAACCGTGCACAAGGCACATCTCCAGGCCAGCCGCCATGAAGCTTAAAGCTTAGCAGGAAACACATTAAAAATTAAAATGAAAAAGCATTAACATTATTTTTTAAAGTCCCTAAATAATAGGGACTTGCTCGTGAAATTAAATTGAGTGTGGTTTGTTTGATCAAAAAAGGGAGTCAAATTTGCCATCAGACTTCCTCCAAAAAGCTTTTTTAAGGAATCCCTCATTCTGAATGCCTGGCACCTAGTAGGCCCTCAAAAAACATTTGTTGACTGTTGAACGCCCCTCCCTCTTTGAGTACCTATTTGATCTCCCTTCCTGGAGTGAATAAGCTCTTCTGGGTCGGAGCTCTGTGTCTAGTTCAGCACTGGCACACAACAGGAACTAAGGGAATATTTGTGGAATGGAATGGAATCAAGTTTATGTCAAATGAAGACTGCCAGATTAGCAATTGGGCCCAAATCCACTTTGGGTGTATATTCTCTGGGTCACTATTGTATTATTAGAGTAATGAATGCTTTTAAACCTCATGAACTCTTTCTGTGGGTGAAGCCACAGCCTTATCCTGGCACCAGACATACACAGCTTGTCCCCGTGAGGTCATTGCAGGGAGAGATCAACTCCAAGAGCCTCAGCAGGTTTAAACATCCCCGAGTGGGTGTGGCGTGTTGCGCTGCCTGGCTGCCTTTCAAGCCACCCTTTTCTCCCCTCTTGTTCGCAGAAACAATGGCTATGAATGGGACTCTTCTCTCTACTGAAAGAAGGAAGGAAGAGTCTACAGATAGATGGACCAAATGTCTTTTTTTTTTAACCTTTTTGTTTCTGAAGTTCTCTCTGACCTGAGAAGTGTAAGGCACACGCACTCCTCCTAATCACCGCTGATCAGAGGAGCAGCTACATTTGGGAGAAGGTCCCCCGGGAGCCCTTCCTTCCCTTCTTAGACCTTCGGGTCAAATCTAGTGAACAAAGTATCCTGCCACAATAATGAGAATGATGTCAATTTCATCCCAATTCAAAGAAAAGAAAAAAATACTAGAATTTTATCAATCGCAAATTTTTCTTCCATACCTTTTTCTTAAGCTTTTAATATCTGGTTTTTGTTTTTGTTTTAACCACTGGTAAGATGCAGCAAATGGAGTGTTTCCTGAAGCTCCACAGACATCACTGTGGGCCTTTGCTACCTAGACTGATCGGAACAGCACTGCTCCCGGACATGCTGAGAATCCACATGCTGCCTGGAAGGCAGGGAGGAGAGGTGAGCTTGACCAGGTGCTTCATTGTCTCCAAATATTCCTATCAATATATTCTGATCCACTCACAGAAAGGACACTCAGGTATGAAAAGAACCATTTCCACCTGACTAAAAATTTTTCTTCAGGGTGACAATGGGGCAAGCATGCAGCCTGGAGTCTGATGGTCCTAGATTCTAATCTCAGCTCTTCTACTCACTAGTTGTATAACTTTAGGCAAGTTACTTAACCTCTCTGAGCCTCAGTTTCTCCATCTGTAAAATGGAGAGAGGACTACTTACCTAGGATTTTTGGTAGGATTGACCAAGATATTATATTATACAAAGAGTGGCTGATAGTACCCCTGACCCAAGAGAAATGGCCCTTATTATTACTCTGATTCATATATTGGTTGCTGGGTGGCAATCTTTTTGCGGTGGTGGTCGCGGCGGGGAGTGGGGGATGAACTGGCCACAGGTGTGTACAGTCAGAAGCCCTGGACTCAGCTGCCCTTTCAAGCCTTTCAAGTTATGGGGCTCTGCGTTGCTGTACCTATTATATCTTCAGTAATTCTTTACCTATCCCTCAGCCCCAGCCCCACTCCCTCCAGCTCACTTAGAAAAAGCAGAAACCTGTGGTTTTCCAGCTGGCATTTTGTTCAGACACTGGTTTCTAAAGGTCTTTCCTGCCACTTGGAAGGACCAAAGAATACAGAGAATGAGAACACTGGCTCCCTGGGAGGGAGACACAGAGCTTCACGGATTCGCGGACACAGCATGTAATCACCTTTCCTCTGTGTCTCCCAGGATGAGTGGAGCCGCCCAACACTGTTGCTTATTTTTCTTGTTGTTGTTAGCATTTCTTTTTTTAACACCTTTATTGGAGTATAATTGCTTTACAAATGGTGTGTTAGTTTCTGCTGAATAAGCAAAGTAAATCAGCTATAAGTGAATGCCTCAGAGCCTGCTGTGCATGCCCAGAATGCCCTGGTGCCAGAGACAGTCTTCACGTGGCCAGAGGGCAAGTTCCAGCAAAACCGTTGTGCCCACCTGACACATGGGCCTGGCCCAGTGTCCACCTTGCTCTGTTCTGTGGGGCCTCTGGGAGGCCCTCGGTCCTGTTGGAGGTACAGTCTGGGCAGCTTTATTCAAGGATGAGAGAGAGACAGAGACAGCAAGAGCTGATCAGAGAGAGGCCAAGAGAGACTGAGGATGAAAGAGACAAAGACTGAAAGGGAGGCACAGAGAGAGACAGAGGGACAAAGAGATAGGAGAGGCAGAGAGAGACAGGGACAGAGAGGCACAGAGAGACAGGGAGAAACAGACACACACAGAGACACCTAGACACATGCAGAGGGGCGGAGAGAGACAGAACCGTAGAGAGGCAGCTACAGACACAGAAAAAGAGACCTTCAGAGGGAGAGGGAGAGAAACTCGGTTTTGAGGGAGATGAGGCTGGAGAGAGAAGCCAGACTTGGGGGTAAGCAGGACCAGCGGGGCTCCCTGGGGAGATGTGTGCACTTTGCACCCAGGAGTCCTCGTACTGAAGTGGTTTCTTAGTTCTCAGCAGCCAGCTGAGTGTCATGTCATGTTCAGAGGATACGTTTCAGAAGCGGCCTGGGCAGACGTACAGGGACAGCTGGCCTTTGGCTGCGGTTTACAGCTGCCAGCCCTTCACTCCACGGGCTGGTGGCCACAGGCAAGGCCTAGGAGCTCAGGGCTCTCCCCACGGCTCCCCCCGGGACCATGACATAGACCTGCAGCCCCAGGCAGCCAGGGCTGACTGAGCTGAGGGAGAGGAGTGGCCTCCTGCACAGCTGGGCATCCATCAGTCAGGAGCCTGCAGGGCCACTGGGGCTGCAGCCTGCAGCGGCTGGCCGGGCCTGGGGGCCCTGGCTCTGGGTGCGGGCCTCTGCTGTCATCTCAGGAATGGGGGAAGCAGCCAGTCCACTTCCTAAGCAAACCCCTCCCCCTCGGGCATGCATGTGTCCCGGTAGATTTAAACATTTTCCAGTCTGCTGGGGGAATGGCATCTCTTAAGCAGAGAGGACTTAGTAATTGAAGTCAGCTGTTGCAGAATTTCCCCATTTCCCAACACAAGTGGGGCAATGTGCTTCACCTAGGAAATCCTGGCTGCTTTCAGCATGGAACCTCCTGGAGGCCCCAAAGGCAGGGACCCTGGGCAGGAGAATCACTCTCAAACATCTGAAATGCTAAGAGATCATTTTGGGGCCCCTGTTCCCAGAGCCTCTCCCTCGCTCCTTCCAAGTTCTCACTCCCCGATCTGTCCTGTGTTCCCCTAACCCCTGCCTGTTCCCCTTGTGCTCTGAGGACCACGGAGGCTTCTCTTCCTCCACCCTTGCTCTCCTGGCCTCACAGGCTCTTTGGGAGCTTGTCTTTGTCCCTGGGACCCTACTTCGGGTGACTGGCTCTCTTGTGGGCCAGACCCAAACGTGGATGGGGGCATGAGGCATTGTCCCGAGGCTCCAGGAGATGTACTACCATCTCCCTGTTAGAAAGGAAGGTGATACCCTTTGACCCGGGGTCCTCAAAGTAGAAGTTACAATACAAACAAACTTATCAGAGAAATCAAAGCCCATCTATGGATTAGGAAACTGGGCCCAGGTAAACGTACAAGATGATTGCATTCCTGTGCCTGTTCTTAGGGCATTTGAAGCAGCCAGTGTCGTCAGTTTACCAAGCAGGAGGCCTGTATGGGACCTCGGTGTAGTGTTATAGCTGGGTCAGATGCACCCTGGGGACCTGGGGACCAGCCAGAGAGCTGGCACAGCACGTGGCTCTGTCAGCAGGCCAGCTCGGAGCCCTCATCAATACTAGCAGTCTTACTTTCTGTTTCCATTGTACTTTAGTTGGTAAAGTACTTTCCTGTTCATTATCATATTGCATTCTCCCCCACAATCCTTAGCAGGTAGGCAATCCCCTTTTTGCTCCACAGGTAAAGAAAGTGGGGATTGGAGAGGTGCATAGCTGCCTCAAATGAATAGTGCCCGAGCCATGACCCAGCCTGGATCGTCAGGATTCAAAAAGCAGGGGTGCTCTCCATTCTGGCCGCTTTCATGGTGAGACACTGTCCAGCCCCTGCCAGCATCCTATCTCCTGTCCTTTATTTTTCTCTGCAGAGGAAAAGCCAAAGTGGCAGGAGAGGTCCTGCCTTTCATTCCCCAGGGTGTTAGACAGTCCTAGACCCATGCAGAAAACTTCCAGCCTGAAGGCTCCTTTTGCAGCTGTCTGACTCGCAGTCCTCCCCGCCCCCGCTCCAAACATTCAGGCACCCTGCCTGGCACGTGGGCCAGAAAAAAGGCACAAATCCTTGGCCACAGAATGAGCACAGGCCACTGGCTCCAGGGTGACACAAGGGGACTGGGGATGAAGGAGATATGTTGTACCTTGTTGCTGGTTACTGCTGAACTGTAAGAAAGCTAGTGCTCTGAGGTGTGTAGCTCAGATCCACCCCTTTGCTGAAATCTCATTAATACTGGTAAGTGTTTCCAGCTGATTCTCTGGGAGTTTCTGATGATAATTTTCTCTCCTTTCCAAGAATTCTACTTATCTCTGTATCTTCATTGTTGATTTTAATGAGATTATGTCTAATGCTTTACAGTTAAATATTATGTTTGCTACAGTCATGGGTAGCATGAGTTGCATTTGATTGTGTTGAGGAAGTATTTTTCTATTCCTAGTTTCAAAAAAATGTTTTTAACAAGTCAGTGCTAAATTTCTCACAAAGATTTAGCAGCTGCAAAATGCCTTGAGCCAAAGGGCTGAATCAAGAAGAATGTCTGTTGGAGCATGTTGTGGTTGGCAGTGCAACCGTGGAGGTCTGACAGCCTTTGCCAAGAAGACCTGGAGGGACATGGCTCTGCTACTTGTCACCTGAGAGACTTGGGAGGTCACTTAACCTCTCTGAGTCTTAATCACCTCATCTGTAAAAGGGGATAAATAATGGCCTCCACCTGCTTGTTTTATGAGGCTGAAGCAAGATGGTATGTGTGAAGCACTGAGATGGCCTGTCTCCAAGATGTGCCTAATAATCTCTGCCTCCTGATGCTGATACCGTATGTAATCTCCTCCTTTAGAGCATTAGAAGTGGTCTGTCTGTGTGACCAGCAGAATACCGCAGATGTAATGGTGTGTCACTTCTAAGGCAGGGTCATAAAAGGGCATTCAGGTTCCCTACTTGGTCATGCTCCTTCTGGGTCACTTATTCCTGAGGGAAGATCACATGTTGTGAGCAGCGCTATGGAGAGGCCCACAAGGTAAGGAACTGAGACCTGCTGCCAACAACCATGTGCGTAAGCCGTTTTAGGACTAGATCCTCCAGCCCCAGGCAAGCCTTCAGAGACAGCTCCAGCTGACATGTTCACTGCAACCTCAGAGACCCTGAGCCAGGACCATGCAGCCAAGTGCTCCTTGATTATTGACCCTTGGAAATTAATAAATGACATAATAAATGTTCTTTGTTTTAAGCTGCTGAGTTTGGGGGTATTTTGTTACACAGCAATAGAGAACTAATACAAGTTACTAGCCTATAGTCAGTGCTCAGTCAAGGTTATCAATTTCATCAGAATTAGTATTAATGAGCATTCGAGTTACTACAAAATAATCCAGTTGACCCTAACATTGAAAACCAATGTAAAAGTTTAGCAAAAACCTCCATTCTTCAAAAGATCTTTCTTGTTATTCAGGCCTTAAATTCTAGCCACGTCAGGATTTCTACTAAGCACACCTGGCCTCAATTACACAAAAAGAGTTACATGAAAATGGAAAAGAGTTGCACGAAAATCAGTTCATATTTTAGGGAAAATAATTTTGCTGAGAAAGTCGCTTTGTTGGTTTCCTCACATGTGAATTGAAGAGGTTGGAATAGATCTGTCCTGTCCAAAACTGTAGCTACTGGCCTTGTGTGGCTATTTACACTTATATTTAAATTAATTAAATTTAAATAAAGTTACATATCAGTTTCCCAGTTGTACTAGCCACATTTCATGTGCTCAATAGTCACATGGGGCTAGTAGCCACAGTATTGGCACAGAGGATGTTTTCATCATCACAGAAAGTGCTATTGGACAGCTCTGGTCTAGATGTCTAGTGAGGGTGGGTATGTGGCTTGCGTGGAGCACCGGCACAATTCCTAGGCCACACTAGGTTCTCTTTCTTTCTTTCTTTCTGCCTCTTCACAACTCTGAGGCAGGCGCAGCTAGGCCTTTATCTTGAGGTAGCAACTCACCTTGGGAAGGACTTTCGCACCCTCGCTTGCTCACCGTCATTTCAGATTTCTATGTTACTATTACAGTTGTCTTATCAAATTGGGTCCCGTATCTCCAATACCAGTTCTACAATTCCAACTTGATGTCTAGTTGGCACCTCAAAAATGCACAAAACCAAAGTCACTCATTATCAGCTCCAGTCAGCCTGTCCTCTGGACATCCATGTTTCATCCACGGGACCTCCATCCTCCCTTGGAGGACTTCTCTTTGATTCTTCTCTCCCCTTGCCACGTTGGGTCTCTACTGACCACTTAACCCAGATCAAGTTCTTTTAATTCACCTTTCAAACTACTTTTTGTTCCTGTTTCCTCCTCTCCTCTCCTGCCAACACCCTATTTTGGGCTCCCATCATCATTGCTGCATGACTGGCCTTCCAAGTGTCTTGCTTTGTTAAAGACGCAGTGGAAAATCAGGAATGCAGCTTGGAAAGAAATGCAGACTGGTCATGTGGGGCCAGAAATAGGGAGTCTGCAAAGAAGTCAGACACAGGAGAATGACTTGGGGGAACAGTGAGTGGGCCACCATGATGTTCATTTCTAATGACAAGCTATCTGAGTAGTTGCCAGGGGAAAAGTGAGGCCCCTGAGAATCTCTAAAACACAGAGAGGTGAGGCCATGCACATGTGTGTCAGTGACCCTCTCATCCCTCTCTACTGTTCAACTGCTCCCCTCTCACCCTTTAGCAATCAAATCCTACTCTTTTATCACTCACTCATTCATTCATCCATTCAAGTAACACTTCCTGAACCTCTAACCTGGCTAGGGCTCTGAGTTGGACTTCGCTGTTCAGGACCCAGAGAAAAATAAGAGGTGTATTCTGCCCTCTGGGAGCTCACAATCCATTTGAGAAAAGTAGGTGGGTAGCTGGAGGGCCAAGGGATCCCAGAGAAGAAGTTCTCATTTTCTCCTGCCTATATCTTGCCCCCTCAAAAGGGACTCCGTGAACTTAGCAAGGACTTAAGAGAATAGAGTCTAGAGGCTGATGTGCAGCTGAGCAGTGCACAACCTGCGCAACTGCTCACGGAGGCCCTGGTGCTGATCTAGGTAAAGTATATACCATAAGCTGCCTGGAGGAGCAGAATCAAAGGGGTGGGTGGGAAGTCAGGAACCAGTGCTTAAGGGGGATGAGGTCCAAGTGACTTTTGCCAGCCTATAATCAGGAAACCAGCCCAGGAGTGTGGAGACAAAAATAGGAACAGGACAAAGAATGGCACATTACATGGACAATGGGCAAAGTTTTTGCTGGGAGTATTGAGGGCTATTTCTCAGGAGGTTTGACTTCCTGGTGCAGAGACATATAAGTGAGGGGGTAAAAGAGAATTTTTTGTTTGTTTTGTGGAGGGGTATCATTTTTTCTCTTTCTTTTCTTCTTACCTACAAATCTGTAAGGCAACGAAGGAGAGAACCAGAACTAACAGTGGAAGTTACAGGGGTCGAATTGCAGCAGAACAAAAAGAGGAGACTGCTAATACAGCCAGAGTTCACTCACAATGGGAGGGGCCATCTGGGGCTGGTGAGCTCTAAGTCATTTAAAATGCTCAGACAGAGAAAGGCTGGGTGGCCTCTGTCGGGGATGGTGTGTGTAGGGGGTCGTGGGGTGGGTGGGGAGTGAGTTCTGCTGACTAGGGACTCTGAGGTGCTTCCAACTCTTACAGTGTATGAAGTGTCGAGTGCCGTGTTTGCCAAGTGCACCGGGATAGCCAGGGATCTGTTTAACAGTCTGAGGACAGGCCTCGACTCAGTGGGGCCTTAGAGCATGTGCGTGGATACTTCTCAGTCGTTGGCATGTTTGAGCAAAGATTTTCTTCTGCCCTTTCTCAGATCTCCGGCCTCATAGGACAGAAAAGGAGCCAGGGGTCCAGTGGGAGAGTTGGGTGGCTGAGAGTCATCGCCATGCTGGCACCTGGCCCAGGGCATCAGGCTGGAAGTGTTTCCATGTCCCAGGTGGAAGGTGGGGGGCCATGGAGCGGGGAGCAGGCAGGGAGGGTAAGGCTGGAGAGGATTATATAGAGAAGCTGTTTGGCCATAACCCTGTCAGAGCCACAAGCCCATAAAACACATTTGTGTGGATAAGAAAAAGGCACTCCCTGCTCCAGGAAGACAGCAACCCACAGTCTTTTGACTTGACAAGAGGAGGAGTTCTGGATTTTAGCTCCCACTTACTCTCTCTTGCGCAGTGGTTAACATGAACCACCATACTCAGTGGCCCTCATGCCTACCCCCTGCCTTCTCCAAGCTGTGTCTCCTGGGTGCTATGAGCTCAGGACTGGGATGTAGAAGAGAACTGGATCAATCAATGAGAATGAGTGGAAACTCAAGGAACAGTTCCATGTAAGAAATCAGCCATCTGGAACACAAAGCCACACAAAGCCAACGTCTAATATGAGGACTGATGTCAGCTCTTCTAGGCCTTTCCCAGAGCTGCAGAGCACAGGGGAGGCTGAGGACAGAGGGAGACCTTGCAGGAACAAGTCCCCAGACTCCTTCTTCCCTCACCGGTTCATTAAATGCACTTACTCCTTTACTTGCACTTAAATACTTATGTGTTAAATAGTTTTTGATTTATGTATATGTTTAATCTATGCCTTCAATATATGTCCCTAATTTCATTCTCTGTCTTGAATTCCAAGTTCCTAGAAAGTACACTGCCTAACATGATTAATATTGCTCAGTAAAATGCTGGGCACATTGCTACCTGGTGCTATGCGATGATAACAATGATAATAAGTTCAAATCCCACATTCCAGACTTCCTATCATCTGACCCTCCCCCAACCTACTCCCCTCCCCACACCCCACTGTTTGGTTTTAGCATCTGGTACAACAGCCAAACTGGCTTACGTTCCTTGGGCATCCCATTTCCACGACTCATCTCAAGCTAGTTCCTTCATTTGCCTACCCTTATCCCACTTCTCCTATCCCTGAGTGTCCAAATGCAACCCATCTCTGGAAGATCTACTCTAATACTATTCCTTATGATATACTATTCCTTATGCAGGAGTGATCTCGCATCTTCGCTCTCCCATGATACTTCATGTCAATTTTTTATGGATCTAACTACATACTACCCTGCATCATTGCTCTCTGAACAAATGACTGCTTCCCCTGATAATCTGGGACTCCTCGAGGGCAGAGGCTGTGTCTTACCCATCGTGACCTCCACAGGGCTAACTCCAGGTCTGGCCACCTGGTTTTTATCTCTGTGACCTGGACAAGTCCTGTCCCTACTCTGAGTCTTGATTTGCTCATCAGTAAGCAAATGGGAGGAGATGATCTCTAAGGAGTGTGGTAGCTCCGAGGCCCGCAGAAGGCTCGTTGAATGACTAGAAGGCTGTGAAGAGGGCATTCCCCACCAGAAGAGGGAGAGCTTTGGAGACTTATTTACGGAGGCCTAAAAATTCCTGGATTGCCAAGAAGCTGGAAAGTCAAACCGGTTAGTCGTATGCACCAGACTTCTCTCTTCCCGTGAATGGGAATGACATTAAGTGACTCAGAGAATAGTTGGCACAGAGACGCAATCTCTGTTCTTCGAAGTTGGTGCTAGGGCTTCTCCTGCAGCTCCCATCCGTCCCCTCAAGAAGCAAAGGCGGGGTCCATGATACTCCCCCCGTGGCAGCTGGGGGTGCCGCCCTCACGGAAATCCAGCCCCTCCCGTGGTGGCAATCAGGCTGCGCATGTGGTGTCCTGGCCCCTTATCAAAGGAGCTGCCTACATCAGCCCCGGAGACCCTGAACCAATACCTATTCCTGGCAATAATTATCAAGCCTTTTGTAAGAGCCTGAGTACGCGAGCAGATCTTTTAAAAACAGGCTGATATTGCCTCCCCAGATTCCTGGTGGTGACTGAGGGCAGCGTACAGTAGCTGTGATTCACAGAGTGTGTGGGCACCGAAGGCCTGTGGGTGTCCTGGCAGCCGTTCAGCTCTCCCTACTAGAACCCATAGGGTCACAGCCAAGGAGACGAGGTATGCACACCCCACAGCCTCTGTCTTCCAGAATGCCACTGTCACCACCAAGACACAGGCTTCTCTGCCATATAGACACGGCCAACCGCCATGGCCAAGAGCATTAGGCAGGACAGCTCCAGAGCTGGGACAGGGTAGGGAAGGAGATACCATGGGATTCTGACAGCCCAACGTAGGGGCAGATGTCTACCTATGGCCTAGGGAAAATGAGGAGAAGGGGGTCCCTAGGAGGGGACAGGGAATGCCCCGGCTGATAGAGGCTCAGCCAGGAGTTTGGGGCTTGGGGCCCAGCTGGGCTGCTGACTCACTGTGGGCTCTTAATCTCCTGTGGGAGGCAGGCCCAGCTCCTAGAAGCCTAGAGGGCTTAGTGGTATTTATGCAGCTACAGAAGTGGGGCCTGGGGGCTGGCATGTAGCCCTGCCTGGCCATGCACAGGAGGGCAGGGGAGCAGAGTGGGGCAGGAAAGAGCAGTGAGAGGCAGGATGAGGCGTTTGGAGAGAGAGAGGTGAGCCTGCAATGACCTGCGACAGGAGTGTTTGCAGGGGGACTGACATGGAGACAGACATGTGGGAGGGGTGGGAGTGAGGGAAAGTCAGGTAAACCTACACCCATGGAGGCGGTCCAGACTGTACACTCAGGTTTACGTAGAGATGGCTTTCGCATTTCCCAGTTTTCACAGTCGAGTCAAAGACTTCACTTTTCTCAATAAAATATATTAGACCTACTCAGAGGTTTAAGAATCCCAAGAATTTCAGTACATTAACAGAAACTCAAGACCCACTTCAGAGCTCTCGTTTCTCTCCTTCTGGCCCCTCTACTCCACCCCTGCTCTCTGAGGGCCCCAGTGTTCACTGAAGTCTCTCCCCTGTCTCCTTGTACAAATATGAGATGGGAATGAAAATGCCCCCCTTCTATCTGCCTCCTCAAATGCTCCGACAGGGGTGACAGGAGATCCAGGAAGAGGCCTGTGCATCCCAAGGCTCTGTGTAAAATGCTGAATCTTGGCACAGAAATGTGGAGATCATGTTATTTTGAAATATTTTTAGAAGTGTTTCTGTAACCTATACATCTTTTTGCTCTGGGGCCTCCCATTCTGTGTAGCAGGGAGTGTCAGTGCTTCAGGGAAGGGCAGTCTCTGCCTTTGCTGAGGTTTCACTGTCAAATCAGATTTCCATGAGTTGCACTAATGACAATAGGCTTGAAAGTCAAGTGCTAGGGAGAGAGGATTTTCTAAAGGCCTGGAGGATCCTATCATAAAATTTTATCTGTCCTTCCAAGGCAGGAAGAGGAAGGGGGGAGCTTATCCCTCTATTTCCAACAGATCATGGGAAAAGGAAGACAGAGGGGGGTCAGACAGGCATGTGTCTCCAACTCCCTTCGGGGAGACATGTTTGCTAAGTTGAGGAGAATACTTTGTCTTCTTTTCAGAGTCTGCAGGGACGACCAAACACATTCCCTGCACCAGGGAACATGCAGGTGTCTGTGGCCACATCAAAGAAGACGCAGCACAGCATGGGAATCTCTGTGGCTCCTAGAGGCTGTTAAGGAACTTAGTTGAAAGTCTGACTGCAGAGCTGGTTGTGGAGGTGCTTGGCACTGTAGCCGAGATCAGAACCTGGATGTCCCACAGGGCCTTGGGCCTTGTGGGACCCAGAGAAAGTCCTGAGGGAGCCAAGTCATCGCAGCGACAACTGGCCAAATTGCAGCAGACATCAGCAGAACATCCATCCATTACCTGTGGCCCATGTGAGCCCTCAGACCAGCAACTCTCCACCATGGCTGCACGGCAGACTCACCTGCGATGACTGAGCCCAGGGTCCATACCCAAAGGTTCTGATTTAATTGGTCTGGGATGAAGCACTGATAGTTTTTTAAAAACCATCCTAGAGGGGCTTCTCTGGTGGTGCAGTGGTTAAGAATCTGCCTGCCAATGCAGGGGACACAGGTTCGAGCCCTGGTCCTGGAAGATCCCACATGCCGCGGAGCAACTAAGCCCGTGCGCCATAACTACTGAGCCTGCGCTCTACAGCCTGTGAGGCACAACTACTGAGCCCGTGTGCCACAACTACTGAAGCCTGCGCACCTAGAGCCGGTGATCCAAAACAAGAGAAGCCACCGCCATGAGACGCCCGCACACCGCAATGAAGAGTAGCCCCTGCTCACCACAACTAGGGAAAGCCCACGCGCAGCAACGAAGACCCAACACAGCCACAAATAAATAAATTTTTAAAAAAAGCATCCTGGAAAGCTTTTGCACAGCAAAGGAAACCATAAACAACACGAAAGACAACTTACAGAATGGGAGAAAATATTTGCAAACGATGTGACCGACAAGGGATTATTTTCCAAAATATACAAAGAGCTCATACAGCTCAATATCAAAAAAAACAAAACAAAACAAAAAACAACAACAACACACATCAAAAAATGGGCAGAAGACCTAAATAGACATTTCTCCAAAGAAGACATACAGATGACCAACAGGCACAGGAAAAGATGCTCAACATTGCTAATTATTAGAGAAATGCAAATCAAAACTACAATGAGGTATCATCTTCCGTGGTCAGAACTGCCATCATCAAAAAGTCTACGAATAATAAATGCTGGAGAGGGTGTGGAGGAAAGGGAACCCTCTTGCACTGTTGGTGGGAATGTAAATTGGTGCAGCCACTATGGAGAACAGTATGCAGGTTCCTTAAAAAACTAAAATAGAGTTGCCATATGACCCAGCAATCTCACTCCTGGGCATATTTCTGGAGAAAACTCTAATTTGAAAAGATACATGCATCCCAGTGTTCACAGCAGCACTATTTACAATAGCCAAGACATGGAAGCAACCTAAATGCCCATGGACAGATGAATGGATAAAGAAGATGTGGTACATATCTACAATGGAATATTACTCGGTCATAGAAAAGAATGAAATAATGCCATTTGCAGCAACATGGATGGACCTAGAGATTATCATACTAAGTGAAGTAAGCCAGACAAAGACAAATATATGATATTGCTTATATGTGGAATCTTAAAAAAAAGATACAAATGAACTTAATTTACTAAACAGAAATAGACCCACAGACATAGAAAACAAACTATGGTTACCAAAGGGGAGAGTGGCGGAAAGGGATAAATTAGGAGGTTGGGTTTAACATACACACACTACTATATATAAAATAGATAAATAACAAGGATCTACTATATAGCACAGGGAACTATACCCAATATTTTGTAATAACCTATAAGGGAAAAGAATCTGAAAAAGAATATATATATATAACTGAATCACTGTGCTGTGCACCTGAAACTAACACAATATTGTAAATCAACTATATTTTAATTTAAAAAAAGCATCCTGGGCTTGTGACCAGGGAGGTGCTTCCTTCAGAGTTAGAAATATCCTCCATGGGACCTCCCTGGTGGTACAGTGGTTAAGAATCCACTTGCCAATGCAGGGGACATGGGCTCGAGCCCTGGTCGGGAAGATCCCACATGCCATGGAGCAACTAAGCCTGTGCGCCACAACTACTGAGCCTGCACTCTAGAGCCCACGAGCCACAACTACTGAAGCCCACACGCCTAGAGCCCCTGCTCCGCAATAAGAGAAGCCACTGCAATGAGAAGCCTGCGCAAAGCAATGAAGAGTAGCCCCCGCTCAATGCAACTAGAGAAAGCCCACGCACAACAACAAAGACCCAACACAGCCAAAAATAAATTAATGAATTAATTAATTAATCAGTTAATTAAAAAAAGAAAAGAAATATCCTCCACACCAAGGCTAGGACTAGGGTGAGGCAAGTGAGGCACCGAGGATGCACAGTTTAGGGAGGCGCTCACTCAACGCCATGTAAGTGCAGGTAGGCACCTGAGAGTGCCTCCATCCATGTGTGCCCCAGGTGCTACCCTCCCTCACCTAGCCCTGCTCCACCTCCTCTCCAGGTAAGCTCCTTCCCTGGTCCAATTTGAGGAGGTAAGCCAGGCCATGAGTCCCTCTCCTTTAGAAGGCACCGGAAAGTTGCTGATGAAAGTGTCACGGGGCCAAGAGACCTCTGGGGAATGGGGGGAAGAGAGCGGGCAGAAAAATCAAAGAATGGACAGACTAAATCATTACCTTACATGCTTTGTCAGTTTCTGGGATGGGAATGACCTGCCATGACCATGGGCTGCAAAATACAGCTTAGTCATTTCCACCAGGCCTCTGAAGCCAGGACACTTTGATTTAACTCACTATGGGTGAGGGTGGACAAGTCCCAGGGTTCTTCAGGAAGGGATACAAGTTGCACAAACTAAAGTGTGCTCATGTTCTGTCACTGTCAGAGACAAAGTAGGCACGTCTGCCTGCAACAGTGTGTGGGCAAGCTTGGGGGACCCTGCCCGGCTCTTGGTTGCTCATCATTTGTCTCACCCAGAAATCCGTCCCCGTGGCAATGAATCAGAAATTGGCACCACGGAAGGTGGACTTCTGAGAAGCATTTGGAGCTGATTAGTTGGTTAGTATGAGCTCAGGGCTCCAGTGAATGGCTCAGGACTGTGTGAAAGCTCAGGGCTTTACACGCTGGGACAAATGAGTTCTTTGTCAGTAATAAGTGACCTTTGTTTCCCTTTGCCCTGCCTCCCCACCTCCCTGCTTCATCCTGGCCTCAGTCCAGATCCTGGGTCCTCCAGAAGAAAACCTGACCTGGCCTTGCCAATGGTGTTGGGTACCCTGAGCCTCCATACAAGGGGGGTGGGGTGTCACTCTGTGTTTTAAGCCAAAGTTGCTCTTACAAGGGGTCAGACAAGGGCCCTGGCCTTTAGGAGCAGAGCTGTGTTATGAGCTGTGTCAGAGCACTGTTTAAAACCCGGTTTTGTCAAAAAATTTCACAATTTGTATGGAAACACAAAAGACCCCGAATGGCCAAAGCAATCTTGAGAAAGAAAAACGGAGCTGGAGGAATCAGGCTCCCTGACTTCAGACTATACTACAAAGCTATAGTAATCAAGACAGTATGGTACTGGCACAAAAACAGAACTATAGATCAATGGAACAGGATAGAAAGCCCAGAGATAAACCCACGCACATATGGTCACCTTATCTTTGATAAAGGAGGTAAGAATATACAGTGGAGAAAAGACAGCCTCTTCAATAAGCGGTGCTGGGAAAACTGGACAGTTACATGTAAAAGAATGAAACTAGGACACTCCCTAACACCATACACAAAAATAAACTCAAAATGGATTAAAGACCTAAGTGTAAGGCCAGACACTATCAAACTCTTAGAGGAAAACATAGGCAGAACACTCTATGACATGAATCACAGCAAGATCCTTTTTGACACGCCTCCTAGAGAAATGGAAATAAAAACAAAAATAAACAAATGGGATCTTATGAAACTTAAAAGCTTTTGCACAGCAAAGGAAACCATAAATAAGACGAAAAGACAACCCTCAGAATGGGAGAAAATATTTGCAAATGAAGCAACAGACAAAGGATTAATCTCCAAAATTTACAAGCAGCTCATGCAGCTCAATATCAAAAAAACAAACTACCCAATCCAAAAATGGGCAGAAGACCTAAACAGACATTTCTCCAAAGAAGATATACAGAGTGCCAACAAACACATGAAAGGATGCTCAACATCACTAATCATTAGAGAAATGCATATCAAAACTACAATGAGGTATCACCTCACACCGGTCAGAATGGCCATTATCAAAAAAATCTACAAACAATAAATGCTGGAAAGGGTGTGGAGAAAAGGGAACCCTCTTGCACTGTTGGTGGGAATGTAAATTGATACAGCCACTATGGAGAACAGTATGGAGGTTCCTTAGAAAACTAAAAATAGAACTACCATACAACCCAGCAATCCCACTACTGGGCATATACCCTGAAAAACCCATAATTCAAAAAGAGTCATGTTCCACAGTGTTCATTGCAGCTCTATTTACAGTAGCCAGGACATGGAAGCAACCTAAGTGTCCATCAACAGATGAATGGATAAAGAAGATGTGGCACATATATACAATGGAATATTACTTAGCCATAAAAAGAAATGAAATTGAGTTATTTGCAGTGAGATGGATGGATCTAGAGTCTGTCATACAGAGTGAAGTAAGTCAGAAAGAGAAAAACAAATACTGTATGCTAACACATATATGTGGAATCTAAAAAAAAAAAAGTGGTTCTGAAGAACCTAGGGGCAAGACAGGAATAGAGACACAGATGTAGAGAATGGACTTGAGGACACGGGAAGGGGGAAGGGTAAGCTGGGACGAAGTGAGAGAGTAGTATGGACTTATATATACTACCAAATGTAAAATAGCTAGCTAGTGGGAAGTAGCCATATAGCACAGGGAGATCAGCTCGGTGCTTTGTGACCACCTAGAGGGGTGGGATAGGGAGGGTGAGAGGGAGACGCAAGAGGGAGGAGATAAAGAAGTTAAAATAAATAAATAAATTAAAATTAAAAAATTACACTGTAAAAACAAAAATCTGGTTTGGTCATCTCCTTTTTCTCAGTTTTTTTTTTAATAGAATTTTATTGGCGTATAATTGCTTCACAATACTGTGTTAGTGTCTATTGTACAACAAAGCAAATCAGCCATATGCATGCACATGTCCCCATATCCCCTCCCTCTTGCATCTCCCTCCCACCCTCCCTATCCCACCCCTCTAGGTGGTCACAAAGCACCGAGCTGATCTCCCTGTGCTATGCTGCCGCTTCCCACCAGCCAACTATTTTATATTTTATATAGTGTATGTATGTCGCTGCTACTCTCACTTCGCGCCCCCCCGCACCCCGCCACGTCCTTTTTCTGTTTTGACAGCAGTGGGGAGAGTTAGTGTCAGCAGGGGAAGATTGGGGGCAGGAGAGCAGCTCCCATCAGATGGCTGACTCCTGATCGCCGCACAGGGCCCTGTCAGCAGCCTCTGGTCCCAGGTCGCACACCTCCAGTCCCGAACCAATTTCCCGTAGCACGAGAATTTGAGGTCTGACTTCTTTCAGATCTGATGGCTTGGCCAGATCTGCTGGCAGAGGGGATCTGCCTGCTCTCAGGGCTCTGGAGATGGTTAACATGTGAGCAGCCACTGAGGCTTCCTAAGGAACTAGGCCACTTCTTTCTCTCTCAATCTTGATTTCTGCTGAGAGAAGCAGCATCAATGACCCATAAAACTTGAGAGCTTTCCCCTTACCCATTTGCTAGGATCTGTTAATCTCTTCCAAGAGCCAGAAGCTAACCCATCTGCGAGACACCTGGTCTTGATTTAATTAATGTGCAAAGCAAAAGAACATCAGGCAGGTAAAAATCTGTAATTAGCAATAGTCTCTCAAGATTTTCTTTGTTGGTTCCCCCCTCCTCCTCTTTCCAGGCAGTGAGAGGGGATGAAAAGGAGCCAAAGGTAGTTTGGCTTAATTCCATCTTGAGTTAATTCCATCTTGAGTAATTACTCTGGAAAGCCCTCTGAAAAACGGCTGGCTGTTTCATTCAGCAATTTGAACTTGCATTTGGGAACATCATCAAACTGTAAATGCTTTGATCTCTTTTATGCTTCTGTGCATAAGGAAAACCAAGTACACCTAATTCTTATGCCGTGTTGTCATAAGCATTAGAGACTCTTGGCACATGGCCACAAGTAGGAGGCTCGAGAGGTGCTGGCTTTGTCTGAGGAGGAAACAGCTGGATGCCTTGGAGCGAACATCATAAGAGAAGCCAAGAAGCCGGAGCTCTGATCCCTGTTCCCAGTGGCTCACGAGATGACACTGGGCAGGACATGCCCCCTCCTGACTTCCACTGTCTAGTCTTAAAATAAGGGGTAAGGTCAGCTGATTTCTAAATTGCAAAGTCCTCTCTCCCCCAACCCCCCAAGCTCTGCCATACTTCGCTTCTAGGAAACACATTCCTTTCTTACATCACAAAACCAGAGGTGAGGAAGGTTAAGCAGAAGCAAAGGTAACTAGGTCCAGAATCTTGCTCTGCAGGCTTATCAAAATGTTTAAGGAAAAGATAACCAACTGTGGATTTTGAGATTCCTTTCAACAGTGGGACACCTTGGATGCAGTGTAGAGCCTGTAGCCACAGAGGAGAAAAAAATTAACTGGCCTCCAGGGGGTTTGTGGGGCACCTGTGACCTCAGCCTTAAGCAGCATCTCATGCTCTCCTACCTACAACACTAGAAAACCACGTGGGTTTTAGACAATCACCCAAATTAAACCAATGCCATTGCCTTCCATGCTATCACAAGCTCCTCTTCTATGAAGGAAGAAAAGCAGAACTCGGACAACAGGGGCAGAGGTCTATTCATTCATATCTTCACTCAGGCATTTATTCAACAGATGCTAAGCACCTGTGATACATGAGGTCCTGGGCAGGTGTTAGGAACTGGATGAAGCCAACCCAGAGGCTGCCAGTGGTTCTTTGAGCACCTATATTCACATCTTTGGCAATTTCAGATTATATAGTAGATCTGTAACAAGAGAAAGTCATTCACAAGCAGACGTATCTTCTAGTTCTTAATGAGCCCCTGGATGGACACAGGTCCTTAACTAAGAATACCCACCTCTGTCTGGAAGGCAGTGCTAACTAACCACTGTACCACCACCAACTCTCCCAACTCTGTCGAGTTCCTAGTCTTCCTTCAAGGCCTGATTCCATGCCGTCTCCCCTGGGAAGCCTCTCCTGCTATCCCTAGGCAGATGTGATCTCTTCGTCTTCTGGTCATCCATGGCATTTGGTTGGTCCCACTCTGTTGGTTATCTTGTATCCAAAATTGCACTATCTTTGATTCTGCACGTCTCTTATTCTCCTTTATGCTGGTAGCTCCTCAAGGGCAGGGGCTTCTGAGGCACAGGAAGGACAGACTTTGTTGGAATAGTCAATATCCTGATTGTGAGATTGTACTAGAGTCTTGTAAGTCTTACCATTGAGAGAAACTGGGTAAAGGGCGCACCGGATCTCTCTGTATTGTATCTTATAACAGCATATGCGTCTACAATTATGTCCAAATAAAAATTTTAATTAAAAACAAAGCACACAGAATCATAAGACCTGAAAGATGGAAGAAACTCAAGAGGTCCTCTAGTCCTGTCTTTACCCAATGGATGAATTTCTGCCACAGCAGCCCACGTACAGACTTACCAGCCTTTTCCAAACCCCAGCAATGGAGAATTCACTGTTTCATGGGGGAGAGCATTCCATTTTCAGACAATTCCAGTTCTATTCTGAAACAAATGGGCCAGGCTATAACTTCTCCTTGGAGCCCACACAGAAGAAGCTGTTTCCTTATCCCCATGACAACCCTTCAGGGACATGAAGCTGGTGGTTATGTTCACCTGAGTCTCCTCTAGGCTGTAGAGTTTCTGTTTTCTTAACTTAACTCCATGTTTCAAGTTCTCATACCATTCTGGAACCTTTTCTCTGATTGTAACTCATATGTAACTCTGATCTGAAACAGGATTAACAGCCTCCTTTGTTCTGGACACTCCATTGGCTCCAAAGCTGTTAAGGACTACATTAGCATCTCTATGCCACCTGCATACCATTGGCTCATGTTAAATGTAGAGTCCACAATAACCCTTCAATCTTTTTGTTACACCAGCTACAGTCAAGATCCCCACCCCTGACACTGGCAATTATTGTCTTGTTTTGACTCAAAAGTAGGACTTTACATTTCTCTCTATACCTGGCTGCAGTTCACTTGACAACTTGAAGGAGGTCTGAGTCTGTGGTGGGATGTGGGTGGCCGGGAGCGGGAGGATGTGTGCATTCGAGCATGCTGTCATGGATTGGCCTTCATCCTGCCGCACTGTGCCCAGAGATGTCAGTACTTCCAGCGTTGGCAACCCTAGGGTATTGCTCATTGCTGTTGAATAGCAGGATAGGTTTATTTTTATGACACGTATTTACTGCAGAACGTCCTAGCAGAACCTCCTGGGTTTCACAAGTCTTCTGGCTCTATTACGTATGCAGAATGATGCCAGCCCGGCTCCCATCCTCATTCCCCATCCCCACAGAGACGCCGACTGGGAACCAGAGCATCGGGGTAAGGCTTAGTGTCAAGCATCCGTGCCCGTAGCTCAGGGAGATAGGGAGGATGCCTCTGCGGGACATTAGAGGGCGGGGCCGTCCTACCCCTAACAAAATGAGAAGAAAAGGCAAGGCTTCCAGGCTCTTTAGGGCAGGGTGGGACAGAGTACCTGGTTATGTAAATTCAGTGAGGTCCAATTCTTTTTGGGGTGGTATAAACACAGTCTAGAGCCCTATGCCCCAAAACTTCAGGCTATCCTGTGTTCTCTTCCTTTGCCTGTCTTGGCATCAAGCATTGTTGCTTTGGCCCCTGAGAGGCCAGCGGAAACATATCCCCATCTCTCCCCCTGTTCAAACATCGTCAGTGGCTCCTGTTAACTTGGATTCCATTCCTGCCGCTCTCGCCACATGATTGACATGTCTTCTTGGTGTGTCCTTCCTCTCCATCTATTGTCAAATAGATGGGACTCCACTCAAATGCACACTTACGTGAAGATTTCCTTAGTTCTTCCAAGGATTGTAATCTCACTCTTCTCTGTGCTTCTCTCTTCTCAGTATCCAAGGGGACACATCCTGGCAGGTTTCACAGAGGAGCTGCTGTGCTTGGTATCTGTACTGGCATTACATGGACCCTATCTTGCCTTGTTTGCATCTAGTGTATGCCTGTGGCAGAGACTGCTTGGTGTCCCCCAATACCTACTCTTCCTTCTTCCACAGCAGAAGACATTTTAGCAGAGCACATGGGCACCCAGAATAAAGACAATGATCCCCATTCTCATTTGTAGCTGGGCATTGCCACGTGACCAAGTTCTGGCCAATGGGATGGGAGTGCAAATGGCAAGAGCAATCTCTCTGCCTTTGAAGGGAAGGAGGCTCCTCCCCCCACCATGGCTCCTCCCCCCTTTCCATAGGGTGGAGTGTGGAGGTGGTGGTGAGCCTCGTTGGGCCATGCAAATGAGAACAACAACTTAGAGATGACCTGATGGAGCAAGAAAAGAAACGGAGCCTAAGCCTCTGATGATTCACTGCGCAGAACCATTTTACCAGCTCAGACTTTACTCGCGAAACACACTTCTGTCTTGTTTAAACCACAGTTCCTCTGGGTCTCTGTCCCACGTAGCTACACCTGCATCCTAACTAATAGAGTGTCCCACCCCACTTAATTCTTGGCTTCCTGTTCTGCTTCTGCCCTCTCCCCCCCTCTCTAACTATTAGTTCACTGCTTCATCTCCCAGCTTTTGGCTTGTCCCTTCCCGCTTGACCTACCCTGACCTCTCAAGGCAGCTTTGGATCCTTTCTCTGACACCTGTCCTGACAGGCAAGCATGGGGGAAAGGGTGGCATTTTCAGATTCTGTTTGCTCTCTGGTTCCAACCTCTGCTACGTGGGTGTCAGACACCAGACACTTAGTGCCTCCTGAGCCCTTACCTTCTCCACTTGCCTTAGTGAGTCCATGCCTTATTCCCCTGTGACCAGACTGTGAGCTCCCTGAGGGCAGACATTGTACCTGCCTCCTCTTGAAAGGTTCCCCAGTAACTTGTCCATAGCAGGCCCTTAATCAATATGTAGATTCGCATCTTAGGATTCCTAGAGCAGCACACTGAGTCCTGGACAGTGCAGAGAGCTGTGTGCTTCTCACTAGCTTTTCCCAGTTATTGAAGCCTTCCCAGGTGGGAAAGGCAATTGGATCAATAAATCCATTCACCAGCTGCTTCTCAATTGGGTTCTTCCCAGAAGTTCTCCTCTCCACACAAAGAAGAAGAGGGTTCAGCCTGACTCCATCCCCCAGCACTTCAGCTTTCTGAGATGAGCTATGCCCACTCACTGTTGACCTTTAAGCATTAAGCCACAAACCCAGAGCAGGCTAAATTTTAGTCACTGAGTTAAGAAGAAAGGATTGGTCTGCACTGTACTTCCCATAACACCCAAAAATAACTTCTCCCCATGAGCCTGAGTGGGGAAAATGACTGAAAAATACAGTAGAACCCCTTAATTAAGTAGCTGATGACAGTACACCCTCTGTACCAGCCTTTCCAGGGCTGGAGGAGCTAGAAGATGCATGCCTACGTGCTGAGGGCATGGTGCCCCTGAGGAGTAGATGAAATGTGGGGGAAAGGAGGCACACTGCACTGGGGCTTTACCACGTCCACTTCCAGCAACTAGTGTGGAGAGGGTTCCACGGGAAATCGGAAGCTGCTGGATGCAGAAGACAGAGCTCCAGCTTAGAAATGAGAAAACTGTCCCAAGTACCAGCTCTGCCACTTCCTGCTTCCCCCAGTGACCGGTCCTGAACAAGTGCCCGAGGCTTTCTGGACTCACTTTCCTCATCCTCTGATGGGAAGAGTGGACCAGATGCTCTCCAAGTCCTTCCTGGCCACAGCATCCTGGGAGTCTGGCTGTTCCTCCTGGTCATCTGCTTCATAGCTTCCTTCAGTCCCTGTCTGCCTTCACCCCGCCTGGCCACACTCACACACTGATGCCTTTCCTCACTCATCCCTCCCTGCTGCCTGCTCCTCGCAACGCTGGGCTAAAGAAACAGGCAAATCAGAGTCTCCAATAAACACAGACTCCCGTGAGCACCAAACAGAGAGGGTCTAGGAGGGCAAGGCTGTGCACGAGCCAGGCCCTGTGCACCCGGCTCCTTGGGTGACTGAGGCATTTGGTTACTGACTGCCTGCTCTGTGCGCAGCCAGGGGCAGAAAGGAGGCGGGAAAGGGCGGCTTGGAGCCCTCGGCACACGTTAGTGATTTCTTTAGGGCTCTGACTCCGTTTTATTTTATTTTACTTGTCTGGCCGGTTCCAAAGTCTTACCATACATCCTTATCACCTCATTCGCTCATCAACATGAGCCTCCTTTTAGCCTCTCTTGTTTCCTACCCAGATGAATAACCATAAGCTGCAACTGGCTCCCAAAGGTAAGCGTACCAAGAGTCAATATGTGGATCCCGCTCGCTCTCCCAGCGCAGTTTCTCCGAAACCATGTTCTACTGCAACAGCTTGGCCTTGTTCAGTTAAATGCCTGTCCACCCGTACAGCAGATGGCAAAACGGCCACATTAGTTTGTAGCTCCTCTCGCTAATAGGGGAGCCAAGTTCCCCACTCCTTTGTTTATGGTGGTAAGATACACATAAACAGAAAGCTTACCGTTTTAACCATTTAAAAATGTACAGTTCTGTGGCATTAAGTACATTCACACTGTTGTGCAGCCATCACCACCATCCATCTCCAGAACGTTTTCATCTTCCCCAGCTGAAACACTGCACCCGTCAGACACTAACTCCCCAGTCCCTCCTCTCTCCAGCTCCTGGAAACCACCATTCTACTTTCTGTCTCTATTAATTTGACTACTCTAAGAAGTCCATATACGTGGACTCACACAGTAGTTTTCTTTTTTTTTGCCGTACGCGGGCCTCTCACTGTTGTGGCCTCTCCCCTTGCGGAGCACAGGCTCCGGACGCGCAGGCTCAGTGGCCATGGCTCACGGGCCCAGCCACTCCGCTGCATGTGGGATCTTCCCGGACCAGGGCATGAACCCGTGTCCCCTGCATCGGCAGGCGGACTCTCAACCACTGCGCCAACAGGGAAGCCCCAGTATTTTTCTTTTTGATTAGCTTATTTCAATTACCAAAATGTCTTCCAGGTTCATCCATGTTGTAGCACGTGACAGGATTTCCTTCCTTTATAAGACTGAATAATAATTCCATTGTACACAGAAACCACATTTTGTTTATCTATTCACACTTGGATTAACCATTAGACACTTTCACCTTTTGGCTATTGTGAATAATGCTGCTATGTACAGGGGTGTACAAATATCTGTTGAAGTCCCTGCTTTCAATTCTTTTGGGTATATACCCAGAACTGGAATTGCTGGATCATACAGTAATTTTGTGTTTACTTTTTTGAGGAATCGCCATAATGTTTCCCACAGTGGCTGCACCATTTTACATTCCCACCAACAATACACAAATGTTCCAATTTCTCCACGTTCTCTAACACTTGTTATTTTCTGTTTTTTGGATAACAGCCTTCCTAATGAGTATGAAGTGGCATCTCACTGTGGCTTTGATTTGCATTTTCCTAATTATTAGTGATGTTACACATCTTTTCGTGTGTTTATTGGTCATTTTATATCTTCTTTGGAGAAAGGTCAAGTTCCCCATTCTTTGCACCTGGGCTGGCCATTAGAGTGACCAACTGTCCTGGTTTGTTCAGAACTCTCCCAATTTTTGTACTGGAAGTCCTGTGTCCTGGGAAACCCCTCAGCGCTGGGCAAACTAGGACAGTTGGTCACTCTAGCTGGCCTTTGATCAACAGAATGCATTGGAAGTGAAGATGTGCAGCTTTCAGCCTAGACCTCAAGGGGCTTTGCCGCTGCCTCTCACACAGCTCCTGGAAATCCGCTGCCCCATAAACAAACCCACGTTAGCCCACAGGATGATGAGTGGCGTGTGGCCGGGTCACATAACTCTTACTAACAGCCTACTGGCCACCAGACCTGTGAGTGATGCCACCCTCAGTCATTCAACTGCCAGCCGATTTGCCCGCTGATGGCAGGTGCGCAGCCCGGCGAAGCTCAGCCAAGCTGGCCCAGACCAAAGAACGGCCCAGCCAGCCCACAGAGCCGTCATTTCAGTAAGCGGTTGTTGCTTTAAGCCACTGAGGTTGGGGATAATTTGTTACTCGGTGCAAACTAATTCATACAGCTCCACATAAAGTCTGCTATGTTCAGGGCTCCTCTAAGACCTCTGCTGCAGACAGGACCCTCCTGTCCTTCCCGTGCCCCTGTTCTTAGTGAGAAGAGCATCACCTACTCTTTTGTTGCAGCATGGCCACTGAAGCAGTCAAGGGCCCTTTCATTCTCTCTGCCAAAAACAGACAAAAGCTTTCCCCTCGTCCCATCCCTTTGTCCTCCCCTCACTATTCACTTCTCACTGCACAAAGAGAGATGCACTCATTAGACTTAGATGCTGAAGTAGACTTAAGGGCCCCTTCCGTACACCACAGCCAGCTAATTTTCCTTACTCGGTTCCCATTTTTCTCTCACCAATCTTTTTCTTCTCGATCACAGCACATCTGAAAGAACTCTGACTTGCTTCAGATGCTCTTTCTCCAGTTGGCTGAAGCTTCTGTGACGCCAGCCCTGCTCCACTTGCTTGGTTCTCTGGGCAGTCGCAGCGCGAGGAGTTGTTTCGACACAGGAGCCTGGTCATTGCCATCCTAGAAGCTGTTTCAAAGCTGTTCAGAGGGTCTCATTCTGGGAAGTCAAGGTCAAGCAAGATTAGCCCACTCTTCTAAAGGAGACCTGCTTCCTGCTGGAACTTTCTGGCTCTTATCTCTCTCAAGAAACATTGAACTGTACTTAAGTGTCCAATGATAAAGGCCTAAAACATGCAGACTTCTTTCTTTCTTCTCATCAACCCTTGGTGAGCCCTTGCACCTGCAGTGAGAAGGATCTGGTCATAGTGCTACGCCCGCCTCCAGGGCATGCAGGTAGCTGGCTGTGGATGGCAGAGTTCATTCGCAGCCTCAGAGTGACGAGAATTCCATTTCAAGACTCCTTCCCTCATCCTGGGTCAATAAAGATCGAGCAATAGAAATGTCAGGACTTTAGAAATCACCTGGTCCAACACTGCCATTTGACAGATGAGGAAACTGAGGCCTAGACTTGCCCAAGTCTGGAAGTGACTTGTCCAAGGCAACCCAGCAAGATGGTGGCAAAGCCAGGGCTAGAACCATGGCCCTCTGACCTCTAGACTGGTGCTGTCTCAACTATCCATTGCTCATTGGTTGCTTTTTGAAAAATGAGCTAGGAGAAATGAAAGGAAGCCAGAGATTTTCTACAGACCAAACTGTTGGGCGGCAGAAGCCTAGGGTGGAGGGCAGTGCTGCCAAGATGAGAGATCTTAGAAAGCCTCCTCCTGTCCTCTCCTAGAGCTGAGAACATCCACAGGACAGAAACAAAACTTAAAGAAAAAGGAGCCGAGCCCCTTACCCAAGCCAGCACAGGAACACCCACCAGAGGAGAATGCCTTGTCCTCCCACCTTTCTATTTTATTTAGGAAACACTTTTCTTACGAACTTACACAACTTTTCCACAGGAAAACTCCATTGTGTATTAAATACCTATGTTCCTATTAATTCCCTTCTGATGCTTGTCAGGTTTGCACACTGTGCAATCACTGTAAGGATACACTTCTCAGGGTGTTTTTTCTCTAATATTATTTCATATTCAGGTTTTTATGTGTCAACGGAGGCCTCATGTTTGTCGATTATAATTGTAATACTGTGTCTATTATATGGGTGCATCATAATTTGCTTTCCAATTTGCCTCAGGTTGAATATTGTATGATTTCTAATTCATTAGTATTAACAACACCAGTATGGTTATTTCTGTATGAATAGTTCTTTTATCCCTTTGGGTTTATTTATTTGGAGTACGCTTCCCTGGACAGAATGGCTGGATCGTGGCAAGGACTCAGCTCTTGCTATTGGCAGATTACTATCTAGAAAGGTGCAATCAGTTTGCAGGGCCTTCACCTTCATTTAAATGTGCCATTTCTCCTAGCACAGAACTGGGCTATCATTGAGTTTTGTCATTTATATTCATTTTTGCCATGTCAAACGGGGGAAGCTAAACAGTCAGGATTATAGGATATGAATCAAGGGAGGAGGACCTGTGAGATAAAGCCAAGAAGCAGAACTGGGTAGAAGCTGTGACAAATGCTCCAAGTAGGACGAAGTGAATGAGAGTTATTTGTTACAGCCCCTTGTCCCTGGATACGTGGTGGGCTGGCCTGGACTGAAAATTCAGAGTTAGGGTGCACCTCAGTTTAACAAATGTGTGGTGGAGCCCAAAACCTGCTTCCAGCTTTGCATTTCCTTCTCTTTTTTAGCCAGGATGTGCATCTTTTTGTCGATAGTTTACTATCTGCACTCCTTCTGTGCACTATCTTTGATTTCTTGTCCTGAGGACACTTTTTCCTACTTTCACCAGCAAAAATCAGAGGTCCTGAGTCATAAAGGAGCATAAGAACCTTTCCACACGGGCTTCTCCTCACCCTGGGCCCCCGTGGCTCACAAGAAGGCGTGACTCCCAAGAGTCGTTCCTGAGAAACAGCTCTTCCTGGTTGTGTTTGATTTGGCCAAGATGATGATGACCAAACAGAGCTTCTCAGAAGTTCCAAGGAGAAAGGGGTGTCACAGGGAGCACAAACAGGGAACCAGCTCCTCGGGCCATCTCTGCTTTTGCCCATCCTTCCTCACACACATGCATCTTTTTTCAGAGTGGTTTCATACAGCCTAACATTCAGAGGTCCCCTCAGGGACTGGTAGGCCAAGTTTTGAGCCCACACCAAGAAGTCTGTCAACCGCATGGTCTGCTCTGAAGCCTACAACATGTGAAAAGTTATATTTAATATCCCTGGGAGAAACCAAATATAGAAAAGCCAGTTTGTGGGATGCAACTGCTCTTTTTTTAAGAAACATCTCTACCTAAGTGTTTGGTGAACTCTTAGCTCTTTAGAGTTGGGCTATGGATTCTCTAGTCTTAATTAGACACATGGACAAACAGAAGCTTTAAGAGGTACAGGGACATTCCAGGATCCTCGACAGCCCTAAAAAAGGTCATTGCCATCCTACTAGAACTGGTCAGCATATGACTGACACCAGAGCAGATAGTGTGAACACAGCATGACAGCACAGTCAGCACAGCATCCTGTCCAGTGGCCTGACCATGGGCGGGGCTATACTCCTTTCTTCCTGAAAGTCTGGAATTGATGGGGTAAGAGGGTGGTGGTGCAGAATGGATGATCTAATTTTCCACTGGGATAGTCAACAACTTGATCCCTACCACTGAGGTCTCTCCTTCTGTGAATATTTACCTATCTATGGACTGGGTCTCAAGGCTTCTGAATAGATGCTTCCTAGACAACCACACTTAGAATCTTAAAACGTGGCACAGCCTCCTTCCTTTCTTCACTGATTCTGAAAGAAAAAGCCACCCCCAGTCCCTGTCCTACCTCCTACCACTCCAGGCAGGCTAACGCTGGATAAAGCCCTCCTATACCCCTCAGAGTAAGGACCCCAAAAGTCCACTAAAAGACCTTCAGCCAAGCTGTCTTTGTTTAAAACACAGTGGCTGGTCTTTGAAGCAGCTAGTAGAGGTTCCAAACACTGACTGTTACATTTAAAGAAGACTTAAAGAAATAGGAGGCTAGTTAATGGACTTCCCTGAGCTCCCATCATATACCCAGAACAAAAGAAAGAGGGGAAAAGGAAGAGGAGAGGTTAAGCCCTTCTTCCCAGAGTGGTCCTGTTCCCTACCTACAGAGGAGCAAAGTAACAAGAACATTGAACTCTGGCCTTCTGGGTTTCAGCAAAGCACAAAGGTCAAATGAGGGCCCTTTCTAGGCCTCTTGGGCCCCAATCAGGATATGACCCTTCTCCAAAGGGAGCAGATGATATAGGCCACCCCCTATCACAGTGTGGGATCCAGCACGGGTCCAGGACAGGGACACACACTCAGGTTAGACAGAGAGAGCCAAGGGGCCAAGCAATCAGATTTGTTGGCCACTCTTGAGGTAAACATGTGACGCCAACAACCAGAATTTTGTAGAGCCACTGATGGAAGAAACACAATCTATACAAATCAATTGAAGATGTCTGTTCTCAAAGACTTTGAACTTAGAAGTAAGAGCTTGGAAAACAGGAAGGGGCACGAGCCTCATACAGCAGCAGAGGATGAAAACAGCATGAAGGAGAAAGGAAAGGTGCAGACACCCAGCAGAAGTCAGCAGAACTGGGTCCATGTGAGGGCAGGTGTGCAGATTGGACCAAACAGAGGTGATTCTCTCGGCCTTACAGTCCTTAGTAAAGAGAAAACGGAAGTTCACAGCATAACCCGTGCCCCGGCGGAGCCTCAGCTCCATCTAAGAGCAGATTCTACATTTGGAAAGTCTTGCCCTCTCCTTGAACTTGGTTTTCAAGGTTTCGGCAGTGTCGTTTCATTCCTCCTCAGCTCTGACGTGTCTGAACCTGCAAGCACCTCCAGAGCTGGAGCACGCGTCGTCTTCACACCACGGATGAATAACTATGGCTTGCTCACAGGCTCCGCGTTATCACAAAACAAAAATGCTCAAAGCTGAGGTTTTGGGAACAGTGGGTTTGAAAAGCTGCAGGAGCAGCAGACAGAGAAGGTGGCAATGAATTAACCTTTTGACAGGCCCTTGCAATGCTCAGGAACACAGGCCAAGCAACCCGGCATCCAGATAGGGTTTTCTCTTTGGCGGGACAGTATTGTTAATATCATTCATTACTGCCTCTGATTAGGTTCCCAGGCTCATTAAGATCTCTGGGCCTTTGAATGTTTCTCTTGGATCAGATTGGATTCCACTTTGCAGAGAATTGTCAGGGCTTTCTAGTATCCAGTGCAGGCCAGATAGTATCTCTTGGCTTGACTCCTTCCTAAAGTTTCTACCCTGTGCTTCTGTGTGTGCACCGCCGATGACGCAAATCATCGTCCCGGCACGCTGGCTATCAGACCCCTTGCTGCCAGATGAACTAGGGCTTCTAATCCAAACAAAGCCAACATATAAAGTCCAAAGCATGGAAACTAAACTTATTCTAAAAATTATGCAGGTATGTGTTAACACTTCAGTTAGACACAGAGAACAACAGCTAAGCCAACTTTTAAAAAGGAGAGTGAAGAGGGCTCTTACCCTCTCTGATATTAAGACATATTATAAAGCCATCACAATAAAAAGAGAAATTAAGAAAATGTACAAATAGGCCAACAAAACAGAATAGAGAGCTCAGACACAGAGTCATGTGTATGTCTGAACTTAATATAGGACCAATGTGCTACCACAAATTGGGGGAAGGATAGATCGTTTAGTAAATGGCATGGGGAACTGGCTTACTATATGGAGAAAAATAAAACTGAGTCCCTACTTAATACCACATACAAAAGAGGGCTCTGGGTCGTTAAAAGACCTAAGTGTAAAAGATTAAAGAAAAGTAGTAGAAACAAAATTTGTAGGATTAAGTTCAGGAAAATATCTTTGTGATTCAGGAAAGCTCTTTTAAAATGAAATTTCAAAAGCATAGACCATAGGCAAAATTTTATGAATTTGATTACATCAAAATTAAAGATTTCTAGTCAGCAAAATATCCCATGAACAAAGTTAATAGGCTGATTAAAAAAATAGACATCTGTAACATCTAAAACCAATGGGGAGTTTATATGAAGAATATGCAAGGATCTTGAACATTTATGACTGCAATAGAAAATGGGGAACTGATATAAACGGACACTGTACAGAAGACGAAACTCCAAAGAACTTGGTGTAGGTCAGTTTTCCTGGGAAGCAGATTCTGAGATGGAGAGTTTTGAGCAGGGTTTTTGGGGAGTGGTGAGGGAGTGAGGAAAGCAGCATTGGGTGGAGCCAGAATCTGAACTGTGATAAAGTTGCAGCTTAGGCTGACCCAATGGGGGAATGTGGGAACTGGGGTGTCTCTTCAGAGAGGTCCTGAATTCAGCAAGGGGACCAGGCTTTATTTCCCTGCAATGACCAGTCATTGGATGGATGCCACCCCCAAGAAGAGTTCATAACCCTGGGTGAAGCAGCTTCCTCTGGCTGAGGATAATTGCTGGGGAGGGTCTCATCTATGAGCCATCAGCAACCAGCACTACTGGTAGCTGGGTTAACAAGGACCTCGGTCTTAGAGCAGGAATCTGAACAGTACACTATGTAGCCACTATGGCAGATATGAAGGAAGACTCAAAAGCATTAGTAATATGAAAAATGCAAATTAAAACATCAAAGAGCTCTCACCGTATGCCTTTTATATTAGTAAAATATAGAAAGAAGTGTAGTGCCAAGTATTGGCAGGATTATGGGACATGACAGCTCTTATGGACTGCTGGTGAGAAGACAAACATCAGAAAAGTGCATCGGCAAACATTCTTGGGAACGTTCCGGCATTATGAGTCAAATTCAGTGTCGCATACTAGCAATTCCTCCACTAGGTATACATCCCAAGAAATTCTTATACAATTCCGTAAGGGGACGTGTATGCAAATGTTTTCTGCACGGTTATTTGCGGTGGAAGTGGGGGGCTACCTGAGTTTCCATCACTAAGATTGAGAAATAAAATATAGTGAATGCACACTCGGGAATTCTGTGTAGTAGGATTGTAGCAAATGATCAGATGTACACATAGCAACATGGATGGATCTTAAGAACGATGAAAAGATGGGGAGGGGGCGGGGGAGGAAGAAAGGAAAGAAACGTGATGAGATGGAACGTTCACATAAATTAAAAATACTGGGGCTTCCCTGGTGGAGCAGTGGTTGAGAGTCCGCCTGCCGATGCAGGGGACGCGGGTTCGTGCCCCGGTCCGGGAGGATCCCGCATGCTGCGGAGCGGCTGGGCCCGTGGGCCATGGCCGCTGAGCCTGCGCGTCCGGAGCCTGTGCTGCGCAACGGGAGAGGCCACGACAGTGAGAGGCCCGCGTACCGCAAAAAAAAAAAAAAACGGAAAGCACAGGGAACTATATTCAGTACCTTGTAATAAACTATAATGGAAAAGAATCTGAAAAAGAATATGTGTGTGTGTGTGTGTGTGTGTGTGTGTGTAACAATCATTTTGCTGTACACCAGAAACTAATATTGTAAATAACTATACTTCAATAAATAGAAATAAATAAATAAATACTGCAAGCAAATAGCGTTTGTATGAAAGCAAACGAAAGGATACATCCTAAACACATAAGAATCACCGTGGGTGAGAGAGGGGTATGGAACTGTGGGATGGGGAGTAAAAGGAATAAGGCAGTAAATAAATTCAAGAGAGGGGTCTTGCAGAGACCAATGATCTCCGCTGGTTCCATGGTCCCATGAACAAAGGAGTCAGGTTAATCCAACTCTCTACACCTGATTTCTAAAACTAGTGGCAGCAGCAAACACCACTTGAGCCCTGGAAAAGCAAGCTCATGTTCTGTACCTTCTCTTTCTCTGAAATCTCTCCTAAAAGGTCACAGGCTGAGTCACTGGAAAATCACAGAGCCCTGCTACACACCGCTCCCTGCTCTTACCTGCGAATGAAATGACATCAACCTCCCATCTTCAGTGGGATGAAATGGCTGGCACCTGGATAAAGGTTCACGCCTCTCCCGGGCAGAAGGACTTTGCTCACAGGATGCCTTTTCATCTTCTATCCCTTGAACTTTCCCACCTGAGATTCCAATCAAAGTCATCACCTTAACTGAAATGCAATAGGCAACACAGCCACCGCCCCCCCTTGATCAGTACTGGTATGCAAGATAGGGGAAATACAACCAATTTGGGGTGCTGTCTTAGACCCTGCCCACCTGGGAGAGGACACCAAACAGGGAGATGACATCCCACTGGGAAATGGGCTCGCTTTGGCCCACTCATCTGGCAAGCCCTCTCTGTTCACGGGGAATGGGTGAGGTGTGAACTCCCCTTGTGAAATCTATCCTGCATGACCCATCAGTCCCAGAAAAACTGGAGATCCTGAGAGAGCCAGAAGAATAATGAGGCTTATCAGTCGGTCTTGGATCCCATTCCCCACGGTGGCTATTCCAAACCCCAACTGCTGTCCCTGAAGTCCCCCACAAGCAATTGAGAACCAAGTTCAGGTTACCAGTCCAAAGGGAGGAACACAGAGATTAAGATCTAGGGATGCAGAGAAGAACTGAGCCGGGAAGTCTGAGAGAAGACCTGCTTCTCAGGCTCAAAAGGTAGAACCAGAATGTCAGGGTGCCCTTAAACACTGCTCTGAACCTCTTGGCTGGCACCAGGTCCCGACTCCAAGGTTAACCCCTTCCTTGCCCAGGGCATGCCTTCCTCAACACTATAGAAAAGGTCTCTTCTAGACACCAGCATTGTGTTCACAAACAAGTCTCTGTAATAGATAGGATCCCTAGGCAAAATGAGAATCCCAGGATACATGGTAAGAGAGTTGGTGTGGGTACCATTTTTATCATGCTTTTTTCTGGGTCCAGAAAATAAACTTCTGTACCAGCTTTAAGACTTTTAATTCAGGAAAGTGCAGGGGGAGATGGGTCTTGCTGTTTAAAGGCTTCCTCAGGACAGAAGTTGTCTGGTGAACGTGTAAACTGCCTGTGCCCAGTAGGCCTTCTGCAAGTGTTAACTCCCTTCCCCACCCCCGCTTCTTCTTCTCCCCTTTTTGGTGTAGTTGAGGAGTCATGCAGGAACCCAGGAGGCGTGGCCTCTGCTCACGGCTCAGACATCTTTGTACAGAATGATCTCAAGCAAGAGTCTCTCCCTTCTCCCAGCCCTCTGCTTCCCTGCCTCTAGTTTCTCATGTTTAGAATTGGAGGGAGTAAACTCTGTCTTGCGGGTGGCCAGGTTGGTCCCTGCCCCCTTTTCTCTAGGTTCTAGGGAATGAAAAATATTGTTAAATTTTAATTTTCTAATAGAAAACTATGAAGTAGAAGCAAAAAAATTAGCCTAATCCTATGATCTAGGTAAAATCTGTTGGCATTAAAAGATGGGATGTTAGAAAACAGAAGCAATATAGAAACATACAAAATGAAAATTGAAAGTCACCTTCTCCCATTCACACTGTCCACAGTAAATAACTACTTCCCAAAGGTAAACAACTACTATTGTTTCTTATCATTCCATCCAGAAAAATTATGCATATTTATATGTATTCTTTCTAAAAAGTTTGCAGAAGTGATCATACCGTATATGGTACTATCTAATTTGCTCTCTTTTAACTTGATACATGTTTTTATATATATATATGTATGTATATATATATGTATGTATATATACTTTATTCTTTATAATAGCTAAATAATATTTCATCATATGCATTGTAACTCAGTCCAGGAGGACTGTGAATTTCTCTCCTTTTGCGAACACCAACCAGCTCAGCCTCTTGCTCCTTGATTTCCTCCCGAGGGTCAGAGTTGGTGAGAAGCTGTGATTCAGGTACCAGGTGAGACAGAGAAGTCCCCATACATCCAAAATTTCCAGGTTAGTCTCTGCGAAACTGTCATGGTGCCAGTGTTTGCTTATTTCCCTTTCTGGAGAAAATGCCCACAAGCCAATGGCCAATTTGCCACACATGTTGATGGCTGAACATTTTGGACAAACTTCAGTGTGTCCAAATGATGAAATATCAGGTTTGGAAAGGACCTCAAGGTCATTTGGCTTAAGCTTCTTGAGCCCACTGTAGGAATCCCTTCTACGAGCTTCTGTGTCATTCATTTACCATCACTCCATCATACCATGGAACAGCTTTTACTAACAGAAAATTCTTTCTAATTTTCCCAAACCAGCTCCCATGCAATGTACCTGCATTGGTCCTAGCCCTGCCCTTTCAGACATCCTTGAACAAGTGTGTTTCTCTTCCCATGGCCACCCTCCAGAAGTTTGACAAAAATGCTCGCATCCCTCGGAGTCTCCCCTCTATTCATTTAACAAATATTCTTCCAGAGACTATGTACGTACCAAGCACTGTGTTAGGCATACTGTAAACTCTGTGAGGGCAGAGAGCTTAGTCTGTGTTATTATGTGCTGTCTCCACACCACCTAAAAGGGCCTTACATACAGTAGGCATTCAATAAATATTTGCTGAATGAATGAATACAAAGATGAATCCCATAGTCTCTGCCCTCAATGACCTCTTAGTCTAGTGGGAGGCGGAACAGAACAATAAGCAATTATAATCCAGGGACAGAGAAAGGATGTGGGTTAGGAGAACCTCAAAGGAGAGGTTCTAACCCAGCATTCATCGTTCCCACCTCCTTCTTCCACTGTAATGTTGCTCACATGTTGATCACATATCATGTTGTCATGATATGTCTGCACGTCTGTCTTCACCACTGGATTGTTAGCTCTTTGAGGACAGAAACTGTACTATGTGTCACTTAGCTTTGTATCCCTTACACTTAACACAGGGGCTGGCATAGGGGAGGCGTTTCATATTTGTTCAATGAAGTGACTGATTAATGGATGGCTAAATGAATTAATATACTAATATTCCCAGAGGAAAAAAAAATTAAGGAAACTGCTTTTATTGGCCTAAACTGGTGTTACCTTAAGTTTCACGAACACAAAAAATTGGTGAAGTAGCAGTGACAGAAATCTTGGGAGAAAGCAACCATGTCATCCTAGGGCTCCCCAAAGTCTCATTTTTGCAACAAACATTTAATGAGCACCTCCTCTGAGTTTGATACACTGCCAGACGCTAGGACAAGGCAAACAACACATAATTCCTACCTTTCAGATCTCCCAGACTAGCTGGTGATGAGTGCTCTGACAATGTGCAGAGGCTGCTGTGAGGGGCCGGGGGGTCAGGAAGGCTTCCTGAAAGTGGAGATGCCTGAACTGAGGGCTGAGGAAACTGTCCAGGTGGGGAGAGGGAGGAAGGCAGTCCTAGGCAGAGGGATGCGCAGGCAGAAGTCCAGAGGTGTGAGAACTCAGCAGTTTGGGAGCATCATGTTGGGGGAGTGGGAGGAAGAAATAGAGATGGAGACAAGGCCCTGCCAAGGAATTGAGATTTGACCCTGAGGGCAGGAGGGAGCCATTGAAAGAATTCTAAAATCCCACGATGATCAGACTTGCATAGTAGAAGATTATTCTTACGGCAGTGTAGAGAACGGATTGGAGGAACAAGAATGCTATAAGAAAGATCAGTTAGGAGACTATTTGGAACTTACTTGGAAAGCAGATGGAAAGAAGAACAGACATCAAAGACATTAAAGGGTAGCTGCCAGAACACAGTGACCCACCGTGCACACCGGCTCTCAAGCTTCAGACTTGGGTTACTGGGGGGGTGGAAACACCATCACCCAGCGGGGAGAACAGGCGAAGGAGCAGGCTTGCGAGTGAAGACAATGAGTTCAATGGCAAGTCTGAGGGCTTGGGGGCCGTCTAGGCTGATCCTCGAGAAAGATGCACATGTGGGTCAGGAGCTCAAGGAAGGGAGCTGGCCATGATACAGACCCAGGAGCCTCCAGGGGACACAGGCAGAGGATGAAAGAGTGCGAGTGTGCCAAGCACCCAGGGAGAGGGTGTGGGGTGGGGAGAGGGAGGGGTTATCTGAGAGCCTCAATAATCTTTCGTAAAGATTTCCAAAACATTTTAAAGAATCCTCAGAGTTATTACCAATTTAGAGCAGCCTCCTGTCTCAAAGCTAATACAGCAATGCATGAGGAAAGCAATTAGAGGAAAACAGCAGTACTGAGAGAGGAGCCTGATTTTCAGATGTCCTTTGTGGGTAACAACAAAGGGACATGAAGGGAGCTTCATGAAAGAAAAGAGGAAGGCATCCAGATGAGGCCTGCCTGAGTGACGTGGTTTTTGCTTATTTGAGATGACGCCCGGGGCCTGACCTGTACCCCCGCATCCCACCCCCAGGTCCAACATTAAGCAGCAGGCTTCCCAGGAAGCTGCATCCTTGCCTCCCCGGCTGCTTCAGTCATGAAATCTTTGCAAGTTACAGGCATCTGAGGTACACGATGGCCCAATCAAGCCACATGCCTGTGTAAAGCTGCCTCCTGGCTGTGAGGAATAAAAATCAATATTTTAAAATCTGAGTTATTCAGATGCTGTACCCCGGAGGTGATTCATAACCTAAGGAGCTCCTCAGTAGGAGAACAGCGGCTGAGGGCTTGTGTGAACATGGCTTAGCCCATGATTTCCCATGCCATCAGTCAAAGGACTAACAAAAGATTAAATAACAGAATTGTTCTTACACAGTGTCCCAAGGAGCGCCCGAGAAGCTGGGCTACTCCGGCTAAGAAGTCTAGACTGTCATAATAAGGAGAGAAGCAACTTGCCCTCATGAAGGAGCAGAGGGTCCCCTGGGCTCTCCAAGCGTTGGTGTCTTCAAGTCTCCTGGGTCCTTAGCACAGGGAAAGCAGGTTAAGCTGGGGGAGAGGGGATACTTCCAAGTACTCCCTTTTAGAATAAAATTTAAGAGCTCCCCTGAGAAAAGTGACAAGGGTCATATCCCTGACCCCAAATCCCCATGTCATGTAGGTAGGCACTTAAACCTATTGCAGCGGCGGGGCAGGGCCTGTGCTGTGAAGACCATGAACTATGTCTGGACTGGCCTAGGGGAGGGGGATGAGGATGGAGTGTAATTGGTTTGGTGACGACTCACCTCACAAAGGGAGGAAGCACAGAAACCCATTCTAGAGAGAGGGACGCAGTGTGGCCTAGCGCACGTTCCCTGGACTTGGAGGAATGAAGACCTGAGCTTTGGGTCCTTGGCTCTACCACCATGTGACCTTGGACAAGACAGTTCTCTCTCTCAGCCTCAGATTCTGTAACACCAAAATGCTGATAATAATCCCCTACTTACTGGGTTCCTGGGAAGATCAGATGAATAGAAGCAGAAACACCTTGCTGCTCCCTCACACTGTGTACTAGTTAGGATATTACTTTGGTCGTTCTAACAGAGGGACCAGAATAACAGTGGCTTAAACGAGGTAGGAGTCTATTTCTCTCTCATATAAAACTCCAAGCGGCTGTGGCCTCTCTGGTCTGAGAGCTCATCAGAGGCCCAGGCGGCTTCTATCTGGTCACCAGGGGTGTCACCTTCCTTGACTTACTCCGAGAAGGCTCCCCACCACTGCCACGTTGCAGCAGGTAGAAGGGGCAAAGGGGCAAGAGGAGGGTCAGCTCCCTTCCCCAAATCCAGGAGTTTACACTCCACCTCTTTTCATTTCCCACGGGCCAGAAGGTAGTCACCTATTCCCACGGGCCAGAATCTAGTCACATCTGGCTGTAAGAGGGGCTGGGAACTGTAGTTGTTTTCTGGGAAGTCACAGACTCAACAGAAAATTCTGCGATTATGGAAGAAGAGGAGGTGGCTACTGAGAGACAATTCACAGTCCCTGCCACCCCATTTGTCTAATTCCTCTTGATCCCCAGATCTCGGATTTATGTCACTTCCCTTGGGAGGCCTTCCCCGACCCTCCAGCCTACTTAGATGCTCCTCCCTTAGCTCCCTCACATCATCTTTGGCTTGCTATCTGTTTTTCTGACTAGAATGTAACCTCAATGAGTTTGGGGATGTGTCCGTCTTCCTCCCCGCTGTCTCCCGTGCCCCCCAGAGCTGGGCACAGGGTGGACATGAGTTACACCCACGCCGACTAAGGAGGTCTGTCACCAAAGGGCCTTGGGATGTCCTTGGGGTGCAACTTTATAGCTTTGAGGCCAGCAGTGCTCACCAGTCCAGGATTCGTTTGGAACAAAACTGGTACCTCCTGCTGCTGCCCAGGCAATGGGGGGTAGTGGTCGCCCTGAAGACAGGTGGAATTTTCTTTTTACCCCTTAGTCCTCTCTCTGTGTACGTCTTTAGAACTGTGCCCATCCTTTGTCAGAGCCCTTGGGTGGGCAACGCTGACTCTGCAGCTCTGTTTTTCAGATCTGGGAATGAACGGTTGGGGGAAGAGCTTTCCCTAGCACAGTGGCCAGAACTGAGGATGCAAGTAGAGACTTGGTTTTCCATTCCCAGTCTCTACAGTGCAGCTGCCAGCCTGAAGCCTGCCCTGTGAGGAGGGGGAAGGGACCTCAGAGAGGCCGTCCCAGGGCAGTCAGCCTGCACCCCCTGTGGGGAAAAATGGCCTCCCAGAGTCTGGGCCGTGTGAACCCACTGTTTAGTCCCTGAGCAGCTCCTTGGGGCTTCACTTTAATGCCCTCCAGCTCACTCCTGATCTGACATAAACGTCACCATTTTCTTAGAAATCTTCTTCTTAGCTCATTTTCTCTGTTACCAGGATTTCTTTAGGGATCCCAGCCAACATGACTCTGGCTCCCGTGAGGAGGGGAGGCTGCACCCCAGGACGGACCTCCAGCCCCTCAGACACATTCTCATCACCTTCCATGTCTTCCTTTGATTGGAACTAGAGGACAACCAGGCCTGAGCTCTGAGAGACCAGCCCTTTTTGGCAGTCTCCAGAGCCACTGAGGGGTAAGTCACCAGAGACGAAGCCCTGGGGGTTGCTGGGTGCTCACGTTACACTCATACACAAAATGAACCTATTCAAGAACCAAGTTCAAATTTCCTTGCTTGTATTTTTCCAGAGAGTTGGGGAGAGAGCAGCCATATCCTGCCAGTAGCCCTTGGGAACTTGCCCCTGCCTCCCCCCATGCCTGGCATCAAGGGAATCCTTGCCCTCCTGACTGTGGCACTGGGCTTAGCTGAGAACAGACAGTTTCATTCCAGCAGCCGGGTTTTTCCCCCCATAAAATGGCAGTGTCCCTTTAAGTCCCTGCCTGTCTCCTCTCTTGGACTGGCTGTAGGTTAAATAAACTGACCAGACTTTTCTGACTGGGGGTTCTGAGCTGGAAATTCCTCCTACTTGCTTCAGCTTGTGTGCGGAAACAAAGAGCAGTTAAAAAGGGATTAACTTTTCCCTTTGTTGGTTTCTCTCTCCTTTCTCAGAATAATTCCTTTTCTAACTCAGGGATTTAGGTTCCTCTTGGAGCGCTGCTTCTTTCCTGGTTCTTTATTGACTGTCCGTAGAGCTACAGAAAGTTTCCCTGCACCCAACGTGGGGGAGCAAGTGTCTCTCTGCATGGGTTTCACAGTGTGGCTTCTTGCACCCCTGACTCCTGGATTCACCCATTTCTCTCCAGCACAAACCCTGGACTGGCCCTCTGAAACTCCGAGTAACATTCTATTAATCATGTTATTTCCCCAGGCAGTCTTCTCTTCTGGGAAAAGAATATGCTCATCAACTTACACACATAGTCTGGTTCTCATTAAAATCTGAAAGCAAAGGGTGGTAGAAAGAGCATTGTGTGGGAGTTGGGATTTCTGGGTTCTCCTCCTACCTCTGGCACTAACTAGTGTGTGACCTTGAGAAAGTCATTTCTCTTGGCTAAGCCTTACAGACCCCTCTGTAATGTAAGAGGTTCCTTCTAGTGCTAACATTCTAGTGTCTACATTAAATAGTCTTGCAATCCCCAATGACACTTGACCATCATGAATATGCACAGATGAGGAGCTGACCTGGGGTCCAAGGTGATTATTATACTCAGGAGTAGGACCCTGAAGCACCTGGCTTCAGCAGCCAGTTACCCCAGGCTGGATCTTGCTCTATCTGTACCCTTTATAGAAAAGGATCTAGCAGGTTAATGGAGCCCAGTGGTAACTGGGACCAGGCTCAGAATGGACAGACCAGAGGCCTGATATCCCAGGATCTATGCCATTCCGTTTTTACTCCCAAAAAGGACACTAGGTTTTTCTGTAGTCTCATGCTAAATAGAGGCCTGAACTAGAATCAACTGGTGTCTAGGACAGGGTCAGGGTGGGGTAGGGGCAGGGTTCAAGACAGACCATCATACACCTTGTTCAGTTCTTCTCTCTGAGTTTCTGCAGACAGAAGTACCACTCTCAGCAGCCCTGGGGCGGTTCCACAACAGTTTCACCCCTCCCTCCTCCTGGCATGGCCTAAAAGCAGGTTTGGCTATGCTGGGAACAAGTGATGTTTGCACTCAGCGACAATATCACTCAGCAGCCATGTGTCAGTGACCAGCTTTCCAAAAACCTGGAAAGAAATCTGCTCGCCAAACAAATGTGAAATATTTGCAAGTTTTCAAAAAGAAGCTGGGTCTGTCTTCCGTAGGAGAGAAAAGGGAGCTGTAAATGTTGTAATTAGAAACAGACATTTCTTCCATTCTTTAAAGCAACGAAGATGTTATAAGGCTTGCAGATCAGACCTCTCTGTGAGAAGGACCACTTGGGGACACGTGAATTTGGCAAACCAATTTCAGGGAAGCAGGCTCTGCCTCAGCAGGGAAGCTGCAGACCTGTAGCAGCCAGGATGTCTTTTCTGGAGTGTGGTCGTGTCTGGTACACAGAGCTGCCTTCAGGATTGGCCCAGGGTGTGTGTGTTGGGGGTCGGGGGGGGAAGGGTGGATGTGGTGGAGTGGAGAAAACATCCTTGAGGTGGATGCTTCGGGTTGTCATGGAATTCTCAAGAAGAAGATGCCACAGTCTTCAGTGGTCCCAATGTTGGTGTGAGGAGGCTGTATCCTGGGTCTGATCTCAGCTGTCCCCACCCCCCAGTAGTGCAGTTAGACCTTGGCTTCCAACCAGGCTCCCTCAATGGAGAGAATGAAGAGTGAATGTTGACACCTCAACAGCCCCGGGCTACTAGAAACGTGCCAGATAAGAAACTGGTTGCTAAAACGTTTTTTGGCCAGATTTGTTTATGTTATTGTTTTATGACCTCCAAAGATCTGGCTAATCTAAGTGGCATTGGAACATGACTATTTTTCACTATATAGATATAGCTTCCTGTTGGCTTTATTTGACTTGAAGTATGACTATGTTAAGTTTTATACAAATATTAAATTAATAGTCATTGTGCAAGCAAAACTCATACTCATTAATTTTGATCGTGTTTAAAACAGTGATTCGCATCCATGGCTGCACATTGCTAAAACCAGGGAAGCTTTATAAAAATTCCCATGCCTCAGGCCCACCTCCAGAAAATCTATTTTAATTGATTTGGAGTGGGGCCTGGGCATTGATTTTTTTTTAAAGGTCCCCAGATGATTCTAATTGCAGCCAGGATTGAGAACCATTGTTGCGAATGATGCCTGAGAAATGTGCTAATTTAGTGGGGGGAAAACAATCAAATGAGATCTTGGTTCAAACTGGCTGGCTTGTTTTGTCAGTGTTCAGCCCAGTATCTGGATAGGAACAAAGCCAAGATTACAGTGCAGTTATGTAAGGTTTGGAGGGTAAGATTCTTCTCCTAAAACCGACTTATTACTGTATGTGTATTTCATCTACAGCAATAAATTGGAAATATTGGGAGGGAACCTCATGCTCTGTGAATATAGAGTCCCTTAATAGTCAATAATAATCACTCCATGATCTAAATGGACAGGGGACAATAATAAAGAACTCTCATATTTAAAACAATCGGCACTGAAAATGTTTCTGGTAATACCAGTCCATAATGAGCCAAATGGCACGGATTTATATTGCCTTGAATTTCAAGACTTCACCAGTGATTTATGATGGCTAGATGCTCAAATCACCATCTCTTGCCCCTCAGGTGAACTTTTGGTTCAACGTATCTGAAGGCGGAGTGAGGAAGACAATTCAGGTAGCAGAGAATTGAACAAAGGCCAATCACTGAATAGGCGAATTTGAGCTCGTTATCCGGCTGGGACTGATCACCTCTCAGCGGGATGATTCAGGAGTTGCAAATGGCTGGAAGCTTTGTTTTCCCTTCTCTGGGAAAGGCAGGTCCATTAGCTCTCCTGCTGCTTTAGAGCTTAATTTGTTTTCGTTTTTGTTTTTTTTTTTCTGACACTATGGAGGGGACAATACATTCCAAAAATTAGAGGACAGCTAAGGAAAATTCTCCCTCTTTATTGGATATCATTAAGCACATGCTGCCTCAGGGGGATGGGGAAGGCCATTAACAGACAGGAGCCAAGAGAGAGATTAGCTCACAAAAGAGAAGGCTGTTGAGAGCAGCTCGGCTAGATACAGGAAAAGCTGCCAGGTAGAGACCCAAGCTTGGGCATTAAAACTCAGCTCTCATCGTGTTTTTAAAGAGTTATCATCTTTTGTATATAATAAAGGTAGAGTTAGGAACTGCCCTTAGGAAGGAGATGCATTAAATTCACTGAGGACAAAAACCCCCAAAGCTACAGCACCCGGGGCCATTCCCGGGGGGGCGGGGCTGATTCCTAGACAGTGTGTCTGGCTGCCCCCCACCAACGTCAGGGATCCTTGGTTTAAGAGTACAGGCTGAAGCACTCAGGGGGTTACCTTATCCCACATTTGCAGAGGCAAGGAGCTGACATTTATAGCTTGACTAGTGCTCCTTTTACAAGTAAATGACTACCCGGAGAGAGGACTAACTAAGTCACGTGCTTGGCATTTTCTAGCTGATTTTCTATTCAAAGAGACCCAGATTAACTTTCACTCCCATCAAGCTTTCCCCCAAACCTCCTGGTGGAAAGGGAATCCCCAGGCCCATCGTGGTCCCTGAATGATGCTCAGTCATGCGCCTGGCTTAGCCTGCTGTCCCTTCCCCAGGTCTGTGTCTTCAGTGGGATGAGAAAGACTTTGGCGGAGGCTTTTAGGCTGCGAATAAGCCAAGCGCATATAGCTGGCAGTGTAAACAACAGCAAAAAGACAAGGTGGAGAACGTGGCTGCATAATTGCGGACTGAGCAGAACTTTGAGCCTGAATCCTGAATTCCATGGCCCTTGCCTGGTGGTTGTGGATTAAATATAAATATCTACCCATACTGGAGGCTGAATTCAACTCCTTGACCAAATAAGCAAAATATCGGTATCTGTTATATACAGGTAGATCTCTATTTGCCAACCTATCTCCTTCTACAATCCCTGACGGGCCTGAGACAAGGCAAACCACCTCTCCTCCGTGCTCCCGAAGCAGTGCCTTCCATGGGTGTTACGGAGCTCGTTGCCTTGGACTGTGGTTGGCAGGGAAAGCGGATCTCCCAGGCTCCGATGGACCCGTGTCTTATTTATCTAGCATCCTCAGCAGTGGAAGGCTCTCAGTGAATGTCTACTGAATGAAACTGTGTGTCCCCGTATTCCATCTATCATCGCTAATAAACGTTGAAAGCCAAAGGACAAAGATGGAGTAATCAGGAAACAGAGAAAGAGGTATCCGGTAATAATAAAGTAGAAGTATAGGGTTGAAACATATTATTAAACCATTCACAGAAGGTTAAATTCTCTCTCTCTCTGCCTATGTCACCTCACTCTGCACATCTGCAAAGGAGGAAGTGCAGTGGACAGTTCTATGGCAGGGGACCTGGATCAAGAGTCAGGGGAGCTGTCTTTTGCCTAACTGACTATGTGACCTGTGGCAAGTCCCCTCTTATGGGGACTAGATTACACTAGATGATCTCCCAAGGTCCTTACACTTCTGTCATTTTTGTAATTTTATGCTTTTTATGCACCATTATCCCAAGGTATTTCATATGGCTGAAGTCTGTCCAGGCGGTTCTCAGTGAATCCTGCCTACTCAGGTCATTGGCTGTGGGGCAGTTCTTTTCCACCCAACAGCGATCCTAATGATAAATGCAGGCTCTCTCCAGTTCTGGCCCCAGCTCTCTCAGGAATCAGACTTGAAAGTCATTTTCAAATTCACCTTTGGACTGCCTTTTAAATGCTTCCTCCAGAGGCAAAAATCACAAAATGCTTTCACTAGAATGGATTTTAGAGATCATCTCGTGATTCTAATTTAATCCCCTGTCCGTGGAGAAACACAACATCCCAGGTAGGGAGATGCCTTGCTCAAAGTCACATAGAGAGGTCAAGGGGAAGCATCCTGATGCCCATTTCAGGTTCTTTCCATTTCCACACCACCTCCAGCCACAGGGCCGATTCTCTGCTACCTTCTCACGCAGCTGTTTCCAAACCAATCAACCTGCCAACCAGGTAACCAACCTGTGCGTGCTTCCTACGAACCCAGGACTGTGAACTCTGAGGCAAGTTATGTTTTTATTGTCCCAAAGTGCAAGAGTAAACACTCACCTTTTGGCACAGAGCAGGGCTGGCCTGCATAGTTGAGTCTTCCTTTGATCTCTGGAACTGGCACTTAGAGTTCCACTTATTCCTTGAAAAACATCTAGAGTTAGTTAGAAAGAGTTGCCTGTTTTCCAGTGGGTCAGATCCCGGTTCTGGGGCAGGATGGTTTAGGTCTGGGTAGCGCTCCGACCACGCAGGCAGCAACTCCAGGAAGAGAGGAGGCCCCAGCCAGAGCAGGTGCAAACCCAGGCGCCCGCCCAGCGCAGCCCCCTCTGTCTGCTGCAGCCACACCCCCTCTTCCTGAGGTTTCAAGGCTGGACCAAGTGCAGCCCTTGCCCAGATGATGCACTTCAGGCTCACTCACTCGAGATGGTAATAGCCCCTTTCCTTCTTAGGCCACCACAGACAAGGAGAGAATCCTTTTCCATGTAAATATATTAAATATTTAATGTAACAGACAACATAAACATTTATACATACATGTATGTATGGTCAAGCCATTCAAGAATGGCTGCTCTCTTGCTCTCTGTACATCCCCTGCTCAACCAGTCCCTGCTTCGCTCACATGACTATCCAATCCTCTTAATTACATAGGCCTTAATTAGTCCCTAGTAATTGATGAGCCCACCTGACATCAATTCCCCCTATAAATGGTAGCCTCCTTCTTCCCTGAGTAGTGGAGATTGCTGCCATGTCCTGCCCACTCTCTGCTGCACACAGTGGGGTGTTGCTCCAGGACCCTTTGTGTAAGATCCCATGTCCAATAAACCATTGGTGCCTCTGTCCCTGTTTCCAAGCTCTTTCTTTGGTCTCGAGGCTGGGCAACTACAAGGCTCACAAGCCTGTGGGGTGCAGCCCAACAGTGTATTTTATATGTTTACAAATACTTGCACCATAAAGTGATTTAAGAAGACATTTTTTGAATTGCTTACTCACAGGTATCTCTTGGAAGTCCTTTGCTGTTCATGTTACTGCTGTCCAGAAATAGTATAATCTGTTATTTCAAACTTTGCTGCTACGTGGTAGGAAATGATCTCCTCGGTAGAAATGATCCATTTTAAGAGGAAACATTTACTAAAATAAAATTGAAAATAAACAAAACCAGATGTGATAACATTTATAGATTGGGGATTTATAAAATAAAATTTAAAACACGTTTGTGGTAGAAAACTTGAAAAATACTTTTTAAGACTCTGCAATCCCGTCACCTAGCGCGGTGCCATTGAATACGGCAGCACTAGCCACGTGTTGCCATGAGCACTTGAAATGTGAACATCTGAACTGAGATGTGCTATAGGTGTAATATACACCCTGTATTTTGAAGATTCAGTATCAAAAAAAAGAGTATAAAGTCTATCATTAAACACTTAGGTGCTTGACATATTTTGGACACATTAAACAAAATATATTATTAAAATTAATTTCACCTGTTTTTAATGCAGCTACTAAAAACCTTAAAATGACATACGTGACTCATGTTACATTTCTATTAGACAGCTAGGTCTAGAGAAAACACTGCTAATATTTTGGTGTATTTCATCCATTGTGTGTGTTTCTACAGTTGAGGAGTCCAGCTCCTGCTTACAAACCCGTGTGATTTTCCAGGCCTGACCCCAGGTAAGGCTCTCCCTGGCAGCCATACCGGGAAAGCTGCTCTCCATGCACTGGCCTCGGTGCACAGCCTGGGCAAAACAGTCTCTGGAGAGAGTTGCAGCCTAGTCTCAGGCTCCTTGACCAGTCAAGCCCTTCACATATTTACATCCCTATCCCTGGTGTCTTCATGCCTAGGTCTGTTTATCTGAGGGCTTGGGCAGAGGTCTTCCAGGTACCTCTGCTGAGACCTCTGTATAAAGGGAGGTGGGAGGACCTTGCCGTTTCTCCCCACTGGGACTCAGTACCCAGCACTTCTCCATTCTCGGTCCTCCCCCCAACCCGCTCCCAGGTCTGTCAAGCTGCCAGAGCCTCTTATTCAGAACCCCTTCAACACTGAGGTCACCCCACAGCAGCGCTGATCCACCTGGCCCTACACCAAGGTGTCGTTTCACGGAGAAAATGAAACAGGAGGGAATCAGCGCCTTCTCGGGTTTAGCCTCCTGCTTATACTATCACAGCAAGTGATTAAAGGCTTCACTGTTACTTTCATTTTGGCTCATTGTAGCTTCAATCAGCTATTCTGACACCTGACTGCTCTTTCTTCCAGCTCAACTGAGCTCCTGACTATTTCTTTTTTAAACAAAATGGGGATCTTACTGAAATACGATTTTCTATCTGTATCAGTCAGGGTTCTAACAGGGGACAAACAGCACTGTCAAATTAGGATAATTCAAGGAGGTTTTACTTATAAACGGGCTAACTAATAACAAAGATAAGGTTGGAGTATGGGACAACCACAAAGGACAGTTTAGAAACCCAGGGCTAACAGAGCAGAGCTGCTACTCTCCCTAAGTCTGACGGGATAAGGAGAGAGAGAGGTTCCCAGAACCACAAAAGAGAGCTGTGCAGAGTTGGGATGCATTGAAAGGAAGGAAACAGCCAGACTAAGGCCATGTCATAGGATGGAGTTGGGGGAATAAATACCTGACACCCCTCCCTTCCTTCCCTCTAACGCTGAGGTTCTCCATCAGCTGAAACCAATCAAAAGCCAGAGGACAGGGAACCCCTACGGCTGTGGTCCTCTGTCCGTGCAGAAAGCAGAGTGGAGAAGGGGGAAAGTGAATCTAGAAGCAAATTACTACCCGGCACCTTCCTCGTGTAGCGTTGCCCTAAGTCATAGCCTATTAACCTGATTTCCTTCCTAATGTAACCAGTGGCTAGTCCTAGTGCCTACACTGACTGCGTGGGCACAGTTTACAGGACACCCAACCCAAATACCTCAGTCCCATTTGGGTTTCTAGCCTGGGGTAGATTCAGAGGATACTGTTTGATGCTGTGTGTGTGTGTGTGTGTGTGCGCACACACGCACGCACATGCAAACATGCATGTGTTATAATCTCAGTCCCTCCCAGAACATGCTTCCTTCAATATTAGCTCTGGGTAGGACCCTACCGCTCCAGGGCCTACATGCCTATGGCTTTGCAGAGGTGACCCACTTCTGGTGGGCTGGTTCCCACCCACCCTGGAGTCTTCTTTCCTAACCTTCTCCCACACCTCTCACCCACCCACCCCACTCCACTACTGTTTCTCCTTGCTGGGCAACCACAAGTGACTGATGCCCTCCTAGACACCAGTAATCCACTAAGAGGGGGGTCTGGGAATGGTGAATCTCCCTGGGACAGCATGCAGAATGCCCCACTCTCTAACTAAATCTCCAATTGTCTAGTCCAAGTGTGCTGGGAAATTAGATAAAGAAACTACCAAGGCTAAACAATCCTGGAGCTGAGGTCCTGGGAAGGTGGCAGGGAGAGGACTGCACGTGAGAAGACAGGGTTGACCTTCCTCTTTTATCATCTGTCTACAAAGCCAAGGGATGCTGAGTTGGGGCTGAGACCTGCCAGATGCCAGGCAAGGGGTTCCAGTGTCAGTGGGGAATCTGTGCTCAGGGACAAGGAAGCTCCTATTTGAAAAGTAAGCTGGAGTCCAAGAGAGGACTGTAGAAAACACTGAGAGAAGGTAATGCCACGGTGGGGATGTGGCGAGCAGAAGGGAGTCGTTTTATAGAACAGGAAACAATCTGTTGCAGGGATTATTATACCTCAGGAGGAAGAAGAGACAATTTAAGTTTTGGAGAAGGCAATTTGAATGTAACCTGATGAGGGTGCCATCCGAAGGAGCATTCATTCTGTGCTTGTCAAGGCCCTGAAAATGCAGGAGGACCCACAGCCACCAGGGCAAGCCCAAGGGGCAAAGAAGCCTTTCTGGCTGGGAGGGAGGTGAGCCAGCAGCAGTGATGTCCTCCCAGCACAAAGGAGGCACATTGATGCCAGCCTGGTCGTCAGTGTCTGCCCAGTCATCTGACGTCCATATCAGATGCAGCTTTACATGCCTTCATTCATCCCCTCGTTCATTCACTGGTCCAACAAACATTTAATGGAGCTCTGTGCTGGGTGAAGTGCCAGGCACAGAGAGACATGAAAGGAAAACAAGCCAGTGTTTCCACCACCAGGGAGCTAAGAGTGTTGTGGAGGAGACACATTTCCAAGTTTCCAATGCAGTGAGGGGCTGTGATGGGAAGGAAGGAAGTTTTAAGGATGAGGGAGGAGTGAGGAGGACTTCACTTAGAAGTGGAGGGCTGTGGGAAGGAGGAGGAGAATAAGAGTTTGTCAGGCAGGTTAGGGTTAACAAGTATTTCTTGACCTCCTCCCAATAAAAATGGAATGCAGGGGCTTCCCGGGTGGCGCAGTGGTTGAGAGTCCGCCTGCCGATGCAGGGGACACGGGTTCGTGCCCCGGTCCGGGAAGATCCCACATGCCCCGGAGCGGCTAGGCCCGTGAGCCATGGCCGCTGAGCCTGCATGTCCGGAGCCTGTGCTCCGCAACGGGAGAGGCCACAACAGTGACAGGCCTGTGTACTGCAAAAAAAAAAAAAAAAAAAAAATGGAATGCAAAAAAAGCAAACACAAAACCAAGACAAAACAGTGGAATGCATAATTCATAAGGATGTACTAATCTTTCTTGTGAATCCTGTGACAGAGTTTTTCTCTTGGATTTAAGGTGGCATCTGCACGTTAGGTTTTCCATGGATAAGGATGAGGGACCCTGGAATCCCTTTGTGTTCCCAAGTCCTCCAGGGGCTGGCCCTTGGTCAGCTGCTGACGAGTATACAGATCTGAGGAACTGCTAATGGTGGAAAGCTGTGAAAAGATCCCTGGGTAAGGATTCCAGGTTTCCAAGTCAGAGAGATTGAGAACTGCCAACGGCAGCTCACGGCCTTTAAGATGCTCCTGGGTGAGAACCTGACAGGCTGATCCCACTGAGCCCCCAGGCTTGAGGGACCTCGGATAGAAGGCTTTTTCTTCTGTCCCCCTTGTCCAGCCTCACCCTCCAGTTTACACTCAGCTTTGTCTCCTGCACTTGGGAAGTCTGCTCCCCTTAGAATGGGGCTCAGCGCATATCCCATTCCCAACTCCTCCATCCTGTCGTAGATTTCTGGCACAATACCTTCTCCTACGGCAGACCGAACAAGGCTCCAGTTTCCGCTTCTGCTAAACCCAGGGGAGTCTGGACACAGTAGAAACGATAGCCTCTAAAAAGCACTCACTTTTTCTAACTTACCTTACTGTTCTCTTCCCCACAGGACTGGACCCTCTGGCCTTCCCATTGTCAATCACTACTGGCCCTTTGAGAGCCTGCCATCTTGGAACCCACTCTTCCAGCCACAGGCTTAAGGTAACCAATAACCTCCAGCAGAAAGCACATAAAATTACAACATGCACATAGATCCTGTCTCGATGAGAGTGAGCAGAAATGACGCCCAGTCTCCCATCTCCAAGCAGCCCAAACTGAGTGTGTACCACACACGGCTGATAGCCTGAGAGCTGCAGACAAACCGAGAATTGAAAGAGGCTCTTGAAGAAGCCAAAGCAATGGCAAGGAGAAGTCTGATGAGTCCACCAAGGGCTCATCTACGTATCACCAAACAACTGTCTATGTCTTGTTCTCCTCTGTGTTCCCTGGATGGTTCCTGTTTTCCACATGCAAGACACTCAGTACTTATTTGTTGGATGAACGAATGAATACGTGAATACTTAGATGGATTTGTCTCAAACTGTCTGAGGTTTTGACTACTCTGATGAGCTATTTTGGGGTCATAAAGACCCAGGCATTGAATATTTCAGTACATATGAAACCATCTGGAACTCACATATTTCCCTGTCATTTGCACCCTAGGAAACTATGCATTACTGGGCAGAAGCAAGAAAAAAATCTCTGGTGCTTGTTGATAATCATGAGGGAAAGAAGAAATTGTGGTGTGTATGTCTGTGTGTATGTGTAGCTGAGGATAGGGAAGAAGAGAAATCATTCAAAAATGGAATATCTGAAGTTTTAAATATTTTTCTTTATGAGGACTTCCCTGATCAGCTCCCTTAAAGAGGACCCCATCCCTTGCCGTTCACATCATCCATCAATCAGTCTTCAGGGCTCTGCTCTGAGGTTGTAGTTGGTGTCCAACTACAAGAGGTTGGTGTCCACTTTCCCAGCTCTGGGGCCTCCCGAGCAGATGTCAGGGCCTTGTGCAGGAATGATGACAGCATCTAACTCCGTGGCTCTCTCACTGCAAGCAAGACCATCCTAACTGTCCACCAGATGCCTGCTGTCCCCTCTTAGGGATGATGATGTGTTGGGTAATTCTATAATTAGGTCTAGACCCGCTGCAGAAAAGGTAGAAGCCCTGTCTTGGGTCGTGGCTCAGTACCGGCCAATGGAGTAGTGGATTCCGCTTCCATCCTAAGGGGTCAAGGGTGCTGGAGAAGGAGGTAGGCAGCTAGAGCTGTATAACAAAGGTTAGAGGGGAAGAGATTGTTCCCCGTGACCCCAGTGGCTTGGATTGGGTCTGGGTAGCAGCTTAGGTGTGGTGAATGCCAGGCAAACCTGCCAGCTCCACAGAGACAGGGCTTTTGCCTCCCAGCTGATGCACAAGCAGGGGAAGCCAGGGCTGCCGCAGGAAATGGGGTGTTCCTGGGGTGCAGCCACCAGTGTGGTTCGGGGGCCTCACAGTCATGCTGCCTGGGAGAGGAGGGCTCAGGGAGCAGGCAGGAGGGCCATGGCTAACGGGCTGAGAACTGGCCACATTTGAGAAGTCTCTTCCTCCCCGCCAAATCGCAAACTTTCCCTAAACACTGACATGAAGCTGTTTATATTTCCTAGGCAAAGATGAAATCTCTCACTGACCAGATTTGAAGACAAACAGATTGTAAACTTTCTTTCTCTTCATGTGGTATTGGGGTGGGAGGCCAGAGAGACATTCATAGAAACACACACAGACTGACACAACCATGATGAATTAGTTTTTCTATGAAGTATTTGACCACACACATGAAATTAACTGGAAATCAGCAGTGAGCCCTAATATCTGTTTATACCCAAGTGAAAAAAAGTCAGACTAAGTTTCTGTTTTTCTGACATTTTAAATAGCATGAAATAAAAATCCAACAATGACAGACAGCAAACGCTTTGTTTCTTTTATCTGGGGGGTGGGGAGTGAGGAATAAAAATATATCTCCTACCCTTGTCAGTTAATAGATTTTAGTGGAATTGCCAGGCCAGAGAGTATCCTATTACACTGAAAAAACCAGATTGGGTTTCCACATTATTACTAGCTCTGGGATCACCTTCACGGTTTGACTGATGTTTTCTTTTTTTTTTTCTTTTTCTTTAATTAAAATGAAAGTCCTTTGTTCACAATCTCTCTAAACTTTTAGAATAATCTAATTGTTCTTAAGTCACATGGTTCCTGTGCAGACACACGAAGGGCACTTCTAAAACCATAATCCTAGGCTATAAAAAAAATCTAGGGTGAATGATCAAAGGTGAACTGCCCATTTACAACCCCTCTTTCAAGGCCCCTTCCCATCTTCCTGACAGTTTTATAGAAGTGTTTCTCTGTTGCTGCAACCCAGATCAAAGATTTGGATGCGAGGTTCTCCCCACCCCCGACCTGGCACGGAAGGAAGGGATTACCCCAGGAATTAAAAACCTCAGAGAAGTGGGCTTACCCACCTCCCTGGGGGGCGGGGGAGAGCCCTGGAGCCTTTTCTTGATGATAGGAACAGAGCCAAATGGAAGCAGGGGTGCCCTCTCTCTGTTCTTGCAGCAGAGGAGATAAACCTACTGGGTCATCCAGCCTTCAAAGAGAAATTTTCTGATCTTTTGTGCATAGTTTTAGTTAATATCTACAAGTTGCTAGAATCATGTTTATTTATTGGCCAATGACCTTCTTTTTCCTCCCACCCATGTTAAACCCAAGCAACAATCCCCTCCCAGGGCACTGGAAGCTCCCCCAAAACCCTGAGTCTGGGCCGCAGTAAGCAGAGAGGGAGGCGGGAAGAAGCTGCAGGGCTTCATTGTTTTACTTCATCCATTTGGTGATTTGTTTTCAATACCACCCGCTACCTTTTCCTGGTCACACCTGGATCTACTTTAGATTTTAATGGTCAAGATAAATTTCCTGAGAATGCTACTTTGAGGGCTGGACCTGCCTCCATCCCTGGGGACTCAGCTCCTAATCCTGTAATGAGACACCAAGATCAGAAACAGGAGTGCCATGAAGCTCTTCTTCCTCTGGGAAGCACCAGGCCCACTTCCCCCACTTCTGTTCAGCCCTGACCCTGCATACCAGGGTTTGATTAGGGCAGACCCTCACGGCAGGGGTGTTGACAGGGGTGGAACACGCAGATTCCCAAAATTATGTAATCTTTTTGTTTAAAGGGACTTGAGAGATCATCTAAGACCCCACCCCCCACCCCTGTGGTATAGGGGAACCCTACAGAGAAGGACAAGCCTGGTTCACCCAGAGTCACCCATCCAAGCCAGATCCTGAAGCCAGATCTCCTGACTCAGGCCTCTGCTACCTTAGAGCTCAACATAGGACGCCCCCTAAAGAACTTACACTCTTGGAGTATTTGGTCCCTTGGGGACTGCTAGTTTGACTGGCTGTTCAGGGTTTAATGACAATGGGTATAGAGAATTGCTTTGGGAGATTGGTAATTGGTTTGGGAGATTGGTAATCGCTTTGGGAGATTGGTAATCCAGGCATATTCTCCAAAACTGCCACTTCTAGGGGGGACATTCAAGCCCCGAGGACCCTCTGCATTCTGGCTGGGCCAGTTTCTCCACCTCCAGTTCCCTAGTCCCAGTAATTGCCCCTGCTCTGGCCAGATCCCTCTACTCACTGTTCCTGCTTCCTCTCCTTGCATAGTCCCCTTTGTCCTGCCCGGAATGCGTCCTGCTCTCATCTCCATTTAAGCAATTCCTACCCACGCTTTAAAGCCCATTTCAAGTTCCAGCTTGTCTTCCTCCTGGAGTAGTACTTGTTATCTACTCCAGACCTTTGCCACTCAACGTGTGGCCACAGACCTGCGATACCAGCCCCACCACAGAACTGCTTAGTCAGAGCCCGCATTTTAACAAGGTACCCTGGTGATTGGTATGTACAGTCAAGTGTGAGACTCACTGCTCTTAGAGAGTGTTGCAAGTGTAGTCCGAGGACCAGGACCAGCAGCATCAGCATCACCTGAGAATTTGTTAGATGCAAATTCTTGAGCCCCACCCCAGGCCTACAATCAGAAACTCTGGGGGTGGTACCCAACAATCTGTGCTTTGACCAGCCCTCCACAGGATTCTGATGCATGCCGAAGTTCAAGAAACCATACACAGTCCTTATCTTACCCAGGGACCTCACAGGCATATGATCATGGTTTAAGGCTCCATATTGCTGTCTTGAAATTCCTGACTTTATCTTTGAACTTGTGTTTTGCAAGTGAAGTCTGATGAGACATTGGAGCCCGCACATGAACAGAGGAGACGTCCACCACCATTCCTTGCTCCTCCATTTGCATAGAGCATTCACAAAGCCCATGAGTGCAGAATGCCAGTGGATCCATAATGCATGGAGTTCAGCCAGAACTCAAAGTGAGTACAAGGTAAGTGTGTTATATCTATGACTGAGTCAGTGGGCTGATGACAGATCTGGGAAGCTACATTCTCCCTTAGAACTAGAACTTGCTTTGTACACTGAGGAAGGTAATTTAAGAAACACAAATGACCATGGAACCCTATCATATCCTTTCTTACTCAAGTTACTTCCCTCCAGCCAATCACTTATGCCGAATACTGTGACACAGAAGGAAAGGGAAAGCAAGGACAACCCATAGTTCCTTTTCCTTTCCATCCTTTCTTTCTCATCAATAAGCCAAAGGTAAAGAGTGTTGGTCGAATGTATGAATGTCAAAAGGTTAAATAAAAACAGCTGAGTCTGTTTTTGCAACATTTCCTCTGTTCTGGTAAGATAGAATAAATATACACACACAAACTGCAAAATGTGAATTGCGTAATTTTGGTGGTTCCAAACGCTAGTTAAATGCTCTTATATTGCATTACATAATATAAAGATGAAAGGTAAAATTCATGTTAATAATTGAAAAAAATTTTTAATTAGAACAACATAAAATAAAAAACACCACAGCAAGTCAAGAGAGACTGCAGAAGAAAGGGAAAAGTTTTATATTTTAGGACCTTTAACGGCACTTTTTTCCTGCTTTTTGAACAAGGGCCTCCACATTTTAATTTTGCACTGGGGTTAGTAAATTATGCAGCCATTTCTGTCCTATCTTGTCCAGTATTCAAACGAGAACACTTCTGAGAATGACATGGAATGCTATTAATAATTCCCTCAGGCCACAGGTACAACTGGGCCTATCCTAAGCAGCCTAGGACATATGGTCATCCTAAATTTAAAAGTCCATAATGGTGAAGGAGGAAGCAACATAGCAGTAAAGGCATTCTGCTTTATTCCTGTCAATTGTAGGAAACTTTACAAAATTACATTTTCTAAATGTGCATTGTGTTAACTAGCAGGCTAACTCTAGATGTTTTAACAGACCATACGATGGGCTTGGAAATGGATGATGCCTGCTCTTTCCCTGTTCTGCACATAGTCAGAAGAATCTTCTTGGTTATTTATCTTTAGCTTCCCCACCCTCGAAACCTCAACTTTTTGTGTGCTTTTGCTTTCCTCTGACATTCTTAAAAGTTTGTGGCATTCTATACACATCCTTGATTTTGTGCCCCTCCTCCCACCTTTGTGTGTGTGCCCTCTTAAAATGGGGGCTCATCAGCAGAAATACTGTTTTCTTTAGACATTTTTTTTCTTCCTCATCAGGATCATTCACAATTTTAGGCTCTGAATTTTATTTTTAGAACCATCCTTTTTTTAGCCATACTCCCTTTCAGAGATTCTCACCATGAGATCATCCATTTTGAACTTTTTGAAGTCTGCTTTCTTCAAGTCTGTAAGTCTGAAGATACACATCTGACTTGTCCTGCTTGAATGGGATGGGCACTCTCTTCGAAACCCTCATGAGTTTCACCTCACTAACAGTTCTTTGCTGGCAGAATCCAGTCTGGACTATGAGTACCCCTTTGCTGTCACCTGTTCCTTTCAAGTGATGAGATTTTCAATCAAGCGGCTTAAGAATTTACTAAATATCCTGCTTTTCAAAACAGTAGGGGACTTACAGGCTTCCACTACATGTCTATTTAAAAAGTCAGCATAGGGCTTCCCTGGTGGCACAGTGGTTGAGAGTCCGCCTGCCGATGCAGGGGACACGGGTTCGTGCCCCGGTCTGGGAAGATCCCACATGCCGCGGAGCGGCTGGGCCCGTGAGCCATGGCCGCTGAGCCTGCGCGTCCGGAGCCTGTGCTCCGCAACAGGAGAGGCCACAACAGTGAGAGGCCCACGTACCGCAAAAAAAAAAAAAAAAAAAAAGTCATCATTTGTCATTGTGTTTTGTCTATAGTTTTCAAAAAATATCTGCAACAGTATCTCCCATCCAATTTAATCTTCTTACTATGTGACTATGACATTTCTCCCCTCAATAGGTGGGATCTGTATTCCCGTCTCTTAAACAGAGCAATCTTGTGACTGTGGCAGAAGGAATGCTATGTGACTTCAAGGCTAGATCATAATGTGTGATACAGCTTCTACCTGGTTCTCTCTAGGGACACTCATTCCTGCAACCCAGTAGCCACCCTGTGCGGAAGGCCAAATGAGGTCGGGGGAGAAACCACATGGAGAAATCACATGTAGGTGTTTGGAAGACAGCCCGGGTGAGGTCCCAGCCAATAACCAGCAACGATGGCCAGACTTATGTGTGGAGAAGCTTCCCAAATCAGATGATTAGAGCCTCCCAGACTTCACATCTTCCCAACTGAGGTCCTAGAGACTGTGAGACAAAGACAAGCCATCTCTGCTTTGTCCTGTCCTAATTCCTGATCCACAGAAACTGTGAGAGAGAATACATGATGGTTTTGAAAGCCACTGAATCTTGGGGGATGATTTGTAATGCAGCAATGGAGAACTCATGCAATAATTTAAAAACACATTAACTAAGAAACAAAAATTAAGACTAATTAAGAATGCATCGGACTTCCCTGGTGGCACAGTGGTTAAGAATCCGCCTGCCAGTGCAGGGGACACGGGTTTGAGCCCTGGTCCGGGAAGATCCCACATGCCGCGGAGCAACTAAGCCCGTGCGCCACAACTACTGAGTCAGCGCTCTAGAGCCCATGAGCCACAACTACTGAGCCCATGTGCCACAACTACTGAAGCCTGTGCGCCCAGAGCCTGTGCTCCACAACAAGAGAAGCACCACAATGAGAAGGCCGTGCACCGCAACAAAGAGTAGCCCCTACTCACCTCAACTAGAGAAAGCCTGCGCGCAGCAACAAAGACCCAATGCAGCCATAAATAAATAAATAAATAAATAAATTTATTTTTCTTTTAAAAAGAATGCATCAACTCTAACCATTCTTCTGACTGATTGCTACTTGGTTTTACTGCCATTCCAAAAAGCTATCCCTGTAATTTAAATTCCACTCCACCAGGTGGAAGTGAAGCCATGATTGTACTAATCCCCAGTCACTGGGCAGAGATTGTACTCCCTTTTCTATTTTAAAAAAATTTTTTGGCCACAGCTGTGCGGCTTGTGGGATCTTAGTTCCCAGATCAGGGATTGAACCCGCATCCTCGGCAGTGAAAGCACAGAGTCCTAACCACTGGACAACCAGGGAATTCCCTGTACTCCCTTTTATAAATTATACTTTTGTATGACATTTAATCTTAGTTATTAAAGCAGTTAGATCATCCCTGCTTAGTATACTGTGTGAATTTAAGAAAGAGCAAATTAAAACATTTCTCACATACTTCTCTAGCTGATTAACATAACACACAATTCTAATTTCAGACCCCCTGCTGGAAAATGTTCCCTCCTAATTTAATTTATTGAGTCAGAGATCATTTGGTTGCAATGAACAGAACCCATTCAAACTGGCTTAAGCAAAAAAGAAAAGTGATTAGAAATAGAGGGATCTGGTGGAACCCAAAGACAGGAAGTGAGGCCAGGCTTCAAAAAGAATGATGCCAGAAATGGCAAAACTGATGAGAGCCAGCCTGGCTTGTCTCTCTGAATCTCTTTCGAGCTGTATTGTCTATTTTTTAAAAATTAATTAATTAATTAATTTTTGGCTGCGCTGGGTCTTTGTTGCTGCACGTGGGCTTTCTCTAGTTGCGGTGAGCGGGGGCTACTCTTCATTGCGGTGCATGGGCTTCTCATTGCGGTGCTTCTCCTGTTGCAGAGCACAGGCTCTGGGCGCGTGGGCTTCAGTAGTTGTGGCACGTGGGCTCAGTAGTTGTGGCTCACGGGCTCTAGAGCACAGGCTCAGTAGTTGTGGTGCCCGGGCTTGCTCTGCGGCACGTGGGATCTTCCCGGAGCAGGGCTCAAACCCGTGTCCCCTGGATTGACAGGCGGATTCTTAACCACTGCGCCACCAGGGTAGTTCCTCTACTGTCTCTTATATCTGAATCTTTAGGGTACATGCCTCATCTCTCTCTCTCCTCCTCCTCCCTCCACGTGCCGCCGACCACTTCCAGGGAGCAGTTTAACATATGGTTATGGACACTCTGAAGTCAAAATGCCTAGATTCAAATACTATTTCCACTAATGTCATGGACAAATCAATAGTGCTTTAAATCACGGAGCAGAGCTAATTAGTTAGTGGTCCTCCCTGGGAGATGAGATGGCTGCATCTGCCCACTCAGTGCTAAGCCTGTCTCCAAACTGGCATGAGCTGACCTTTTCCCTGGGCTTGCTTATTCTTTTATTGGTGATTCTTTCTGTAAAGTCTCAGAAACCTTACAATGGCTGATATTCTCATTGTTTTAGGGTGTTACCATTAGACTTTCTTTCTTAGTTTCTGAGCCTTGTGCATTCTTAAGGATCCTTTCAGAGAAAATAAGAGGTTTTTAGGGGGAAATGACCCATGACTGATCATTAGCTCTGTGAAATGAAAAACTTGCAAGGAGGTATAATGTTCCCATCAACTATAAATGAGAAGATTGCTCACAACTTATGGTCCATATTCCCTGTATCCAATGTCTCCATTTCCTCCCCTCTGAGTCAGCCTTTAATGAATTGATTGCTTCCCCCATTTTTTTCTTCATGGAAATTGCTCTCTATGCAAGGTTGTAAGACTTATTTGCAGTTTGGGCCAAAGAAGCAATCTCTTTCACTCACTCCCTCCACTTCCACTAGAAGTAGACAAAACTATCTTAATCCAATCTAATAAAGCTTAGAAGAAAACAAGATGTGTGGCCTGTTATTAAATTATTGCTATACTTAATAAACTGTAGATGTCAGAAATAATACATATAAATGCTCCAGGGCATGTGGAGACAATTAACACAATTTACTCCAGTAATAATTATAGGGCCGTTTGTGTTCAATTCAGATACCCACAAGAAGTATTACACATTTTGCTGAACTTCCCTGACCAGCTCCTCCAAAGAGACCACCCACTTCTCTTCAGCCTATCACTCTAATTCCATATTTTGTGTAGTACTTACTAGTCTCTGATATTTTTATAGTTCTGGTTTATAGTTTTTTACTTATTTCTTTTTTACATTATCTATGAATGTAATGTGGATCAGAGCACTTTCCTGTGTCTCTCTCACCACTCTATTCTCAATGCCTAGAACAAAGCCTAGTATATAGAGGCGCCTAATAAATATTTGCTGCATTAATGTGCCCCCGAGTGCCCAGAGCCTCCCAGCCTCACTATCAACTCCTAAAGAGTGTATCATCTCGCATCCTGGACCCTCCTTGGCATGGAACTCTGTTGTCTCTCCATAATCCATGATAGTTGTAGCTGTAGCTATTGCTGCTGCTGGCAATGGTGAGGGTGGCTAGGGGATCAGTTTGCTAGGGAAAAGGAGATGTAACCTCTGGAGACATTCCACGGGCTAGCCCCATTTTCAGAAGGCATTTGTTTCCCTTGGGCAAACTCTGAAAGAGTCAAGTTTCGCTACAAACTTAGTGTCTAATTAGAACCCGGTCAGGCACATAGAGCACAAATTCATGCAGCAGCCCATGAGGTGCACTAAACTCCAGAAAGCACCCAGAAACCAGGTCTAGTGTGTGCTCAGCAATCGGAAGTATAGTTCTAGCAGCACAGGGTACAAAATGGAACCAGATCCTCCTCAAAAACCTCCATATTCCTGAATCCAGTCTTGAGAGCTTAGTCATCTGTGACCTCAACGCCCTTCTACTTGCATCATGTCCAAGGCACACCAAGTCCTCTGCAAACCCTCTTGCTTTGGCCGTTGCACCGCACCCCTCAAGCACTTACAAATTCCTGTTGCAGGTCAGTTACTTATTTACATTTGTCATCATTCCTTCCAGTCAGAGACCATGTCTTGTTATTTTCCTCCCCCTTCCCCAGCATGATGACTTTTTATTTTATTTTATTTATGTTTTTTTTTTTGTGGTTCGGCCCGCTCACTGCTGTGGCCTCTCCCGCTGCAGAGCACAGGCTCCGGACGCGCAGGCCCAGCAGCCATGGCTCACAGGCCCAGTCGCTCCGCGGCATGTGGGATCCTCCCGGACCGGGGCACGAACCCACGTCCCCTGAATCGGCAGGCGGACTACCAACCACTTCGCCACCGGGGAAGCCCTTATTTTATTTTATTTTTAACTAAATTTCAGAGTTTATTCAGATTTCACGAGTTCTTCCACTCGTGTCCTTTTTCTGTTCCATAATCTGAGACAGGAAACCACATTGTGTTTGGTCCTTATGTCTCCTTACTCTCCTCTGGTCTATGATAGTTTCCCACTTTTCTTTTTTTTTCATGACGCTGACAGTTTTGAGTACTGGTTAGGTGTTTTGTAGTGTGTCCCTCCGTTTTCTTTTCTTATGAGGAATAATGTAACTTTAAAATTGAGTGATTTGTCTAAGGCCAAAGAACAAGGTTGTTTTTTTTTTTAATTGGAGTATAATTGCTTTACAATGTTGTGTTAGTGTCTGCTGTACAATGAAGTGAATCAGCCATACATATACCTATATCCCCTCCCTCCCACCCCCACCATCCCACCCATCTAGGTCATCACAGAGCACCGAGCTGAGCTCCCTGTGCTATACAGCACGTTCCCACTAGTTATCTATTTTACACATGGTAGTGTATATATGTCAATCCTAATCTCCCCATTCATCCCACCCTCCCTACCCCCACCCCGTGTCCACCCCACCCATTCTCTATGTCTGCGTCTCTATTCCTGCCCTGCAAATGGGTTCAGCTGTACCATTTTTCTAGAGTCCACATGTATGCGTTAATATACAATATTTGTTTTTCTCTTTCTGACTTACTTCACTCTGTATGACAGACTCTAGGTCCATCCACATCTCTACAAATGACCCCATTTCATTCCTTTTTATGGCTGAGTAATATTCCACTGTATATATGTACCACATCTTCTTTATCCACTCATCTGCCGATGGACATTTAGGCTGCTTCCATGTCCTGGCTATTGTAAACAATGCTGCAATGAACTTTGGGGTACATGTGTCTTTTTGAAATGACCCACCTCCTAGAGTAATGAAAATAAAAACAAAAAAACCCAAATGGGACCTAATTAAAGTTAAAAGCTTTTGCACAGCAAAGGAAACCATAAACAAGATGAAAAGACAACCCTCAGAAAGGGAGAAAATATTTGCAAATGAAGCAACTGACAAAGGATTAATGTCCAAAATATACAAGCAGCTCATGCAGCTCAATATCAAAAAACAAACAACCCAATCAAAACATGGGCGGAAGATCTAAATAGACATTTCTCCAGAGAAGACATACAGATGGCCAAGAGGCACATGAAAAGATGCTCGACATCACTAATTATTAGAGATATGCAAATCAAAACTACCATGAGGTATCACCTCACACTGGTCAGAATGGCCATCATCAAAAAATCTACAAGCAATAGATGACTTTTAATAATTTAAAAAACATATTATCAGCCTAATATTTATGTCTTCCTAAGCAACAGTGCTAATCTAGAGAAAGACTAGGGCTCATACGTAAATATAAAATGTAATGGAGAAATTTAGGGGATGGTAAAACAGTGCATTTTTATCCTTAGTTCCTGGTTGTTTGGCAACTCCCATATCAAAGGCCAAGCCTGGGGGCCTCACCTCCTAACTCCTTCCACAGCATAGAGAAGAGCCCTACTTTCATCATGATGGCCAGGCTATGAAGGTGTTGCCCTATGGAAGTTGGAGGATATGATATAAGATGAAGTGGTGGGGGTCCTCCCCCTCCTGCTCCAGGGGGCAGTTGGAGAAGGAAAAGAGATGAAAATTGTGGAAGGAATTAATCAGGTTGGAAGTTTATAGTTTACCTTATCCCCCAAGTTTGAATCCAGGCAGGTGGAGATGCTAGATGGCTTTGGGGAAAAGCCAAAAGCAAAGATTTTTTATGAGCCTTTCATTCCATGGTGGTCCCCTGTGAGGGAATCAGCTTGTTCCCCATACTAACAGGAAGAGGTCACATTAAGAGCTGAAAAGTTCAAACAATGGCCAGCATTAGTGCTTTCAGGCCTGACTCCAGGCTTAGGAGCCATGGAAGGGCCCCTAAGTCCCCATATGCCCCTTGGAAAATAGAGATGGTAGCTGAGGTACAAGTGAGTGGGCCCGACAGGGGTCTCCGGGAAAGGGACAGAGTGAGCCCACATCAAAGGCCTCAGGGCAGATGGGGAAAGTGGCTGAGACTCAGAGGGTGTGAGCCAGCAGGGTACCCTGGGCCCTGACTGAACCACAAGGTCTCTGTGGAAGCCAGAAACTCGTCAGACACCTGGCTGGCAATAGGAACCCACAGGACCTAGAGGCCAGCACATGACAAGCAAGAGCTCCAGGGCCACTGCCACCACCTTTGGGTGGGACGGGGGGAGCAGAAAGACATCAGAACTTCTAAGCATTTAGCCCCATGAGCCTCTCAAAACTGGAACAGACTGAGCTACTCTTGATTGGCAAGTTACCATTATCTTTACTCCCTTTACTATACAACAGGGACAGGATTCATGAGAAAGATTAGATCAGTCATGGAAAAAATCCTGCATTTCCTCTTCATGTCTGAGTGGTGTGTACAGACTTGCAACTGTACTACATATATTTATCGAGTATTTGCTCTCTATCTGAAGCTTCATAAAAGTATGGCCTAGTGTTATGACTACCAGTGACACCAAAAAATATTGAGTGTCTTTAGAACTCTTTCAAAAATTGACATCTAGCAAATGGACGTGGTTCCAAGATAACACCAAGTTTGAAAGAGTACTTCAGTTGGTACCATCAAGCACAAAACACATCTTCCTGCTTGGCTTGTACAAAGCCACAGTAGGATCCCCACGTGTGCTAAGATGAGTCCTCTCAGGGCTGTCTTCCAGCTTCCTACCCTCCCCTGTGAACTGCAGACAAATTTAGAGAAAAGGAAGGCAAGGAGAAAACTCCAACAGAAGGGCAAGTTGATAAACATGCCTATTTATCACTGCAAAATCCTCTGCCTTTTTTATCCTATTGATTTTCATGCTCTCTTGTGTATGCCACTGTGTCTAGGGGAACGAATGTACTTGTGAGCAACCTTGCAGTTGAGTGATGATAACTTAGGTAAATTAGAGCTTCAGTCAAACTCTCCCCAGCCCCAACCTGTCCTCTGGTCCCCACTCTTCAGGAGAAAGAACCATGTGTGGTAGAAGGGGGTGGAACCTGTCTGCAAGTCTCCATCCATTACCATCTGTGTGTCCCCGTTGACTGTGAGCTCTGGAGGCCCAGGGCTCTGCAGTGTATCCATCTCAGCAGCCTTGAGCTATTTCCCCGGTGTCAGATGAATGAGTGATACATGAAAGAATGCATGAATGAGTCTGAAGCAGAGCTGGTAGCCCAACTCTCTTAGAAGACAGTAAATCCCCATGGGCTTGATGTGACTGGGGAAAGGTCAAGAAGCATGTCAGTCTTCCATGGGGGAGATTTGCTGGTCCCTGTCTTCTCCTCGCCTATGAAACATGTCTGGGGAAGCATAGAGGATCTTGGGGTAGCCTGAGATCCTGGCATGACAGTGAGAGCTCTAGGGTAGCCCAGATTATTCCTGATCCAGAGGAGCCTCAAGAATCTGGGATGATTCTAAGATAAAGATTCTAGGGCCTTCAAAGTACACCCAGGTTCCACTTACCTGACAAGAACCCCTGGGGGGATTGTGGGACCATAGGGAGGGTTGGGGAAAAAAGGGAGAAACCCTGCATGCCTTCAACTGTCATTTCAATGAGGGAGAGTACAGAAGGATGGGAATTCCTTGAGAAAAGGAATATGAGAATGAGCAGGGAGAAAGAGGTAAGAAATGGAGAAGGGCCTCAGAGAGGGCTGGGGGCTCCTGCCTCAGAGAGGCAGGAGGGAATGATGGAGAACTGGGGTCCCAAGGGCTGTGGTCACAGCAGTTTGAGGTTTGGGAGTCATTGCTGGTGTGGGGAGGGAGAAGGCAGAAGTTGCTACATGTTAGAAATGCCAAGGAATACCGAAACCTTCGTAAAATCAGAGACACAAGAGCCAGAAAGCCTCAACTCTCCAACACTCTCCTTTTTTTTTTTTAACAAGAACACTGAGGCCATAAGTCAAGCCAGTATCGGGGCCATACAAGCCAATAGCCCAGGGCTATGGAGGCAGGGCTGGGGCGGGGGGGGGGGGGGCGCGGTGAAGGCTCCTGTACTGTGCCCCTTGAGTCTCGTGCAGCACCTCTGGAACCCCAAGAAGAGGCAGTTTGACTGAAGAAGTAGCCAGAGTAAAGAAGAAGGATAAAAGGATTAAAAAAAGTCAGGAAGTCTATGAAACTTTGCCCAGTAATAATAGACACCATTCAGTGAACAGTATTTAATCCTGTTAAGGCTCTGGAAGGAATTGGCAAATCACTGAGACTTTCTTGAGTAGAAAGGAATTTCTGATGAAAGAATTTAATTGAGGCCACTGCCCTTCCCCAGAGGATCCCAGAGCAGCCATGAACATCAAGTGTAGCTCTTCTGAGATGCCAGCAAGACTCCCTGTGCCTCCCCAAACCCCTACTTCCCCCACCCCAAAAGAAACCAAACTCTCCTGAGCATGATCCCAAGGACAAGATAAATACATTTCTAACGAAGGATGTTTTCATTATGGGTTTAGACTCTACTGTTTCTGAGCTTTCTTTAAACAGTCAACCAGTTGAAAGAAGAAATAGGCCTGATACGAAAACTCACATAAGAGGCTCCTATTGTCTAGGACCACAGGTCTAGAGCATCCTCCCCGAGGGCTCTATGAGATAAGGGAGCACAAATATCAATGCTCATTTCTCTGCCACCTGGGTGTTACCGGGGTCTTCACGGTAACAAGGACCCAGAGAGAGCATGCTTTATGTGTTCTGGACTCAGAGATTAGAGATGGCGTTGACAAATCTGAGAGCACGTGAGTCAGGTCAGGAGAAGGAGAAACTGCTGTCAGAGGAAGCTCAGTGCAGCGTTGTTATCTGTGGCAAGGAAGTTGAAGGTCACCCAGAGTCCACTGTGGAGGGAGAGAGGGGAAAGCCGGCTTGAAGTGCACAGAGCAGCGCACACAGATTTTAAAAGCACAGTGCGGGGGGAAGAAGGGAGAAAAAGAATGTGCATGTGACACAGCACCATTTACATAAAATAAAAACACAACACAGGAAATACACAAAAAGATATAGGCTAAATCCATGGTTGCCTATAAGGGAAGGAGAATGGGAGGTGTGCACAGAGGAAAAAGGGAATGAACACAGGAGCAGGGACTTGTACAGACCAAAGATGACAGTGTGCCTTGAGGTCCATGGGAGTTGGGGCATCCAAGGGCCCTCCTTAAGAAGATCAAAGTCTTTCCTTGTGAGCTTCAGGAAAAAGTCCAAATAAACTAGTGCTCTAGGTTCTTTTCCTACTCTCTGAAGATGGCCTAATCCTTCAGGAAGGAAATCTGCCTGTGCCTTGTGTGTGATCTTATGGGGGCTGAAGGGCCAGCGGGCCAGGAGAAGAGGGGCCTCTTCCACTCAGCTGCCTCTTGAATGTCACAGCCTATCTGGGGGACTATGGCTTAGGATTCCAGGTGTCTTCAGGGGTACAGGATGGTGGCCCCCAATGAGGTAGCATCAGTAGAAAGAAGTGCTACTATCCACCAGAAAGGATGCATGCTCACGACACTGATGGAACCTTCTAATTAACTCTGAAACAAATTTTATGCTTGGAGAGGCAGAAAGTCCCCAGAAAACTCCTGGGGTGCATATAATCAATTTGCATATAAGTAAACTGAGGCTTAGAAAAGTTTGGCAGTTTGATTGAGGTCATGCAACTAATAAGTGGCAGAGGCAGGATTTAAACCTTGGTGTGTATGACTCCAAAACCTGAGCTCACTGCCAGGTTATAATGCCTCCAGCCTAAGTCTTTGTGTCACACACACACACACTTACATAGGCATGTTACCAAAGTTACATGTCATGAAACAAAATCATACTCTGGTTGCTTCTTCCAACCTGAGCCCTCAAGGACACCATGGAACAGTATTTCTCAGGGGCAGACAAGGGCAGTTGGGATCGCCGCAGAGTTCCTTGTGCAAAACCGACAAGAATGGTAAGAAGGGGAGCACAGGGGAGAAAATGGGGAGGTTTCCCAGTGTGTAATGTGGCTTCAGAAATAGCCATTGAAGACAGATCAGAGAAACGCTTTGCAGCAGACACGTCCTTCTGTGTAATTCCATCTGAGGCCAAGAGAAGAGATGAAAAAAGTGACTGTCATCCATGCACTGACTAGTGGGTCCACATGCACTAACTCTTCCCTGAAGCACCTCTCACGGCGGATGGTGATGGGAGAAGAGGTAGTGGAATTTCAGGGGCTGAAGGGATATTAAAGATCATCTCAATGAACTCTTCAGTGGGCGGTGGAGAAACAATTACTTGAGCCAGGCCACCCAAGAACAAGAAACTAGGTCTCTGGCTCCTGGGCTGATGCCTGCCCACCTTGCCACATGGCTGCCCTCGTCAAGTCAGCTTGGAGGGACGACCCGCTATGGCCCACCAAAGACCCTGCTCCTCCTTTCTGCTCCTTCTCTGCCAGAATTCCCACTCTCTCTGGGAAATGACTGCTTCTCAGGAGAAGGACGAGAGGCAGTGAGGCCAAGAGACGTCTCTTGGATTGGAGGGCAAGCACCCAGGGGTGAGATTCTGGACAGATGAGCAGTTTGGCCACGGCTGACCTCCTTCCACGCACCTTCTTTTCCAGCCTCTTCTTCAGGAAGCCCTCCCCACATCTTCTAAGCCTGCCCACTCTTTCTTTCTAAACCTGGGGCAGGGGCCATGACCTTACTTTTTAAAATTCTGGTCAATTTATTTTTCAAAGAAAGACCCAGGCCCTGTTACAACTACATAGGGGGCTCTCTCAGCAGGAGAAGCAGAGCCTGTCAAAACAGATTTTCTTTCTTTCCACCAAAGCAAGAGACACTCCCAAAAGACAAAAGACACTGAGAATCCTGTCTCCTTGAGGGATTTAATTATTGCTGGTAGTTGTTCTCCTCTTCCGCAGTGGCATCTTTGCCTCACTGCTTCTGGAGAAGAGGGACATAGAATTTCAATTCTTAGCCAGGCTGGGCGAGAGCCATTCCCCCAGAGGCACCCAGCGGGAGGTAAGATGAGTTGCCACCTACACAGTTTCAGAGGCTCTAAGCCTCCAAACACAGCCACTATTCACTAGCTGATCCCTGAACTCCACCATCAGAGTTTTATTTATTTAGCTTTGGAGTTTATTTGACTTTCAAAATTCAAATATTCCTGGAAGGGATGATAGTTATGGCCAGCCATTTGCAACTTAGTAGAATTTTTTTTCAGATCACACTCCAAAGGGCATTTTTTAGAGTGAGAGAGAAAATCAGATGGCCAGGGAAGGGAAGAAAGTGGAGAGGGAAAAGGGTCCACAAATTAGAGGGTAGGGAAGGGCCCAAGAGGAGGCTGGAGCGCAGAGGGCAGACGCAGCATGCCTCACCGGCTGGCCTAGAGCCCTGCATCTCAGTGTGCGCTCGGCTTCAGCAGCACCAGTGCCACCTGGATCCTGTCAGACACGCAGATTCTGGGGCTCCATCCCAGACCTACTGAATCAGAAACTCTGGGGGCAGGGCCCAGAGGTCTCTGTTTTAACAAGTCCATACACGACTGACTTTGGGGCATCGTCAAGGCTGAGAAGCACTGGCTTGCAGTGTCTGTCCTATGCGGCAGGACCGTTCCCCCACCCCGCTGCTCATCAAGCTCGACTCCTCTGATTTGCCTCCTTCTCTCTGCCCTGTAAGAGTGAGGCATGAGAAACCACCACCGTGTGTGACCAGGAGAGTGTTCAGCACACTGGAAACCTCTGTAGGCATAGGAGGTGGGATGGTGACAGAGCAGGGCTGCCTTTGGCCAAAAGAGCAAGGGCTTGGGGCAGAGCCTGGGGAATTGCTGATGAAGTTTGACGAGTGAAAGTGAGGGAGCAACTGAAGGAAATTCCCCAGAGCAGCCATCTGGGCTTCCGAGAAACTCGAGTGGGGATCATGCTGAGTGAGGTAGAAATATGGAGACAGAAGTCTGCTCAAGCCCTGACTGGGGTCCCATAGGGTGTGGGTTCTGGGCCATGAGGCACCACTGGGTGCCTCCCTTCCCTCCACATCAACTCTCCTTGCGTCGATATGCGCAAGATGCATCTCTTAGGCCAGCTCATCTCCTGCTTATCCCCACCAACCCTCAACTCTCAACCCCCATCCCTTGCCCAGGCAACCTTGTAGCCGAGGCAAGGAGGAGCCCCAAGGAATCAGACGGTGAAGCCTGAAGCAATCCTCTGCAAATTGGACATTGTTTTGAAGTCCGCTTCTCTGCTCTACTTTTCTCCATAGACCTTGTCAGCATCTGAAATATTATGGGGTGGTTTTTGTTTTGTTTTGTGTTTTGGTCTATTTCCTTCTACTAGAGGGTGAGCCCCATGAGGGCAGGGATTTTTTTTTTTTTTTTACTGTGTACTGTATATTTATCTTTCAATCCTCAGGGCTTAGGACAAGGCCTGGCACACAGTATGCATTCAATAAATATTTTTTGGAAAAAAATGAATGAATCTTAAATTTGTTCCATGATCTATCAATACTTATTTTAACATAAAAAATTATGCCCCCCCAATACTTCAGTAAAAATTGATGTCTCACATCTTCCACAAAGTGAGGGCTTCAGATGGCTGTACATACCACAGCTCCAGGCTCCACTACAGAGTGAAGCTTCATTTCTGATCAGACAGCCAGGATGAGAGAGGACGAGGCTGGGAGGGTCAGGGCCTCCTTGTGAAGGGAGGATCAGTCACCATGGCTCTTGTCTCTGGCCTCAGCCAGAGCAGTGTTTCTGGGAGGTGGAAGTGCAGGAAAGTTATAGCTCAGTGACAGACGATGTACACAAACTTGTCTACCCAGTGCCTGGCACACAGTGGACACCCAGGTTAGCAAAATCTCTATTTGCATCTGAACTCCAGTGAAATCTTGATGAACGAGACATTCAGGAAACAGCCTTGCAAGATTTGCTCTCCTTGACCTCAGGAACTGGGTCTTAGATCCTATGTTTCCCTGGTACTTGGCACAGTATGTGTCTAGAAGGCCTAAATGAATGCTTGATGAATGAAACATATTGTTTCCATTGATATTTTTCTGGATATTAAATTATATTTCAGGCCATGTGGCTGAAAATCATTCTAAAATGCATTTTGCAACGTTTCTATGTTAGCGAGTGAAGAGTACTGAACCTCCTCGCATCTTCCTACACAAAATCACAGAATCTTGCAAGTGGTCATCAGCAAGTACCGCAACTTCCCTGATCATGTATCACTGAGGGATGCAAAAAGGGTGTGTGAGATTGAATTTGTTTTAACCCTCAGAAATCATGGGGTGTTAAAAGAATTCCCTGCTCTTTTTTCTTAAATCTCAGGTTTAGAGCTCATAAGGGACTAACATCATCTAGCCCCAGTAGCCTAACTTGACAAATGGAGAAACCAAGGCCCAGAGAGGGGAAGGGCACTCAGTATGTGAAAAACATTGTCAGAACTGGAACCTTGGTCTTTTGCTCCCCAGTTCAGCACTCTTCCATTTTGTTGATTTGTCTCTATCTCCTAAGACTAGAAAGCAGAGAAAAATTCTGATTAATTCATGTTTAAATTCCATATTAAGGGAAAGATATAAATTTCTTGCTAAGGATATGTTTATTGAACTCTTTATACTTAGTACTGTCTTAGCTACTGCAGGGGACAAAGCAGACACAAAACCGTCCCTATCTATTGCATATTGATGATCACGATGATAACGGTAAGTTTCAATTTTTGAGTACATGTTCTATAAAAGCACTGGGTGCTTTACATGTGTTACCACAAACAATTCTCACAGCAGCCTTATCAAATAGACTTCTATGTTAGGCCTCTTTGGGTTGCTCACGACAGAAACCCAACTCATACAAGCTAAAGAAAAAAGGGAATTATTGGCACATATGAACGAAAATACCAGGAGCTGTCTAGTTTCTGGGTAGGCTGGATCCATGTGCTCACACGATATTATCAAAAAGTTCTCTCTCCTTCCACCTCCTCTGTGTAAGCTTCACTCTCTACTATATTCTTTCCATGTGATAGAAAAGATGAGCCCCAGTAGCTGTGACTCCCATGAGCCTTACAGTTTATAATTTCAGAAGGAAAGAGCCCTATTCTGACCTGACATCCACATGAGCCCTCTTCAAGACCTCAACGGATGCTCTTTGGGTTATGTGAGCACATCTGCACTTATCATTATATCTAGGAAAATGAGATACTTTGGCCACTCCATATCTCCATATGGGGGAGGAGAGGGTCTTTTATCAGGGGAATGGAGGAGGAGCAATTCATAATCCCATTTTACATAGGTTGAAACTGAGACTTACAGAAATTAAGTAATTGCCCAAGGCCACGGGGCCTGTTAGAGGCAGAGATGGGATATAAATTCAAAATATTTGTCTCCACAGCCTATGCTTTTAATTTTTCCTGATTTTTTTTTTGGAAAAAAATCATACTTTAAAATTCACCATTCTAAAAGTGTACAGTTCAGTGAAAAGCCTGTTTTAATCATCATCCCAACTTTGGTGTGATTGGTGCTCAGTTGTGAAGTATGTGGTAAGTAATTTGTTGCTATTAATGGTTGAATTACCAAAGTTATTGAATGATTTACTTTTAAAAATAGAAATCAGAATTAATTAAAGATTACCCATCTAATAATGTCGTCCTCATTTCCTTGTACTACGATATACTCTTTTAGGTATAGCCAGCAACACTCCTGCTGAAGAGGGTGCTGTCACCCATTTTTAGTGTTTCCTAGGGAAAAAAAAAAATGCTACAGCTTGGAGTACTGCTGTGTCTTCCCATAAATAAAGGTTTCCACATTATAAGAGAGAATGGACATGCCCTCCAAGAAAGAGACAGAGAATCTAGAAATATTAGTAGAAATGACAAATCTGTTCAGCAACATTGCAGATTATAAGATTCAAATTAAATCAATACCATTTCTAGATTCCAGTGTTGAGGACTAGAAAGAAATACAATGGAAAAAAGAGAGAGAATCTAAACATTAAGTATTTTGCATTTAACCTAAAAGGACATGCAAAAATCTATTCAAAGAAAATTACAAACCTCTAATGGGGAAAAAAAAAGACTTATTGAACAAATGGAGCTTTTGGCTGGGAAGATTCTATTTGGTAAATGATACAAAAGCTAATGCAATCTTGGGCCACATTAATAATCTGTTTTAGAAGGAAAGAGGTGGTAATCCTGCTTCCCCTAAGTTGCTCAGACCACACTTTTAGGGAAACCCAAACAAACTATGATAGAACATGTCTTCGGGGGGGTGTTGTATGTGGCCAGGCTGGCAACAGGTCTGGAAACCACGTTACACAGGGAACTGAGCAGGTATCATCTGGATGTTAGAGCACTGTGGTCATTTCCATTGGGTTAGAGAAGATTTAGAGGTGAGTTGAAAGGCTGTGGCATACAAGTATTAGACTTGCTCTGTGAACAAAAATTATAGGAAGAGAGATGTTGGCTCGAATAAGGTAGCGGCTTTCTGAAAGTCAGAACCGTCACTGATCTAAAGTACATAACCTTAGGTAGAGTTCCCTGTGCTATACCATGTGTGCCCATCCGTTGTCAATTTTATACATAGGGAGGGGATATCTGTATGTGTACGGCTGATTCATTTTGTTATGCAGGGGAGGCCGACACAACATTGTAAAGCAACCATACTCCAATAAAAATTAATTTTTAAATAAATAAATAAAGTAAATAACCTTGTGAAGCAGGCAGAATGGTGATATTATCATCCCTAACAAAGAGATGAGGAAAAGGCCCAGCAAGCAAAAATGACTTGTCTGTAATCAGCCAAGAGGGGCACATGAGACCGTGGATGCCCCAGTGCAGTTCCCCCTGGCCCAGGCTGCTTCCGGACCCAGCGCTGAGCTTCAAGAGATGAAGCAAAACAGGTGTGAACAGCCAGCAGGATGGAAGTCACAGGAAAGCTATCAATGTCAAAGTGTGACAAACAATTCTGAATATTCTGTGGACAGAAGGATCAGGCAAGGAGCAGCGATTTCCAGTGGGAAAGTAATGACTTCTGACAACAAACAGGGATCTCTGTCAGAAGAGCTGGAATTTCTGACAGGAGAGCAGGGATTTTTGACAGGAGAGCAATGGTTTATGACAGGAAAACAGGGATTTCTGACAGAAAATGTTGACTTCTGACAGGATATTAGTGCATTTCTGACAAGAGAACAAGGATTTCTGAAGAGTGGTGATTTTTCTCAGAACAGTGATTTTTAAAGGAAGAGGGGTGATTCCTGACCACAACAGTGATTTCTGACAGGAAAACAGGGATTGCTGATAGGAGAGCCCGGATTTCTGACAAGACATCTGTGCCCATTACATAGGACAGAAGTGATTTCTGACAGGTCTCTGACAGGAATGAGGGGTTTTTTGAGGAAGGACAAAAAGCAGCAGCACAAAACAAAATGGAAAACAACAGGGAGGAACCAAATTCCCTCTGAAAGTAGGGAATTGTTGGTCCTGGGTGTGGAGGGAGGTTCATTGATAATAAGAACAAGCTGGATCTGGGGAGGCTCAAATTGGGCGAGATCTTGGGTCCAGCATGTCATTCGGCAGAGGGGGATTGAGTGGGCTGGAGGGAGAGTATCTAGAAGATTTACATCACCGATGTGAGCCTAAATGACTACGAAATGCCTTCCCATCAAGAGACCTGGAGGAAGTCGAAGAGAGGTAAATCTGCTCCTTCTTCGACCCCCCCCCCCCCACCGCAACCCAGAAATAACAAAGCCTTGGTTTTGACTCAGGAAATTCGAATGAAAGCTTTAGCCCTCTTAATTAATTACAGATCCTTGGCAAAGGGGTAGGGGAGGAGGGAAATGATCTCTCTAAAGCTCTCGCCCTACAGTTATTCAGGAATGAGATCCTAGCTTGGTGAGAAGTCAGCCTTGTGGTAGAGAGGAAAATGAATTAAAGGAGATGGAGGTACCAATAACGAGCCTCTGATAAAAAAAAAAATCCTAGTCTGAAGGGAAAGTGCTTCCCTTCGTCCCGGCTCACCACGCATGCGCCTGAGACTCGCGCGTGCGGGGGGAGCCCAGCAACCTGGCCTGGGTCACCGGCCGGAGCCTCTTCCCGCAGGTGGTGAGGTTTCCTGTGAGGAAAAGCCCAGCAGTGCATAGTGAAGCAGGATATGTCTCAGAGGGAAGGAATGCTTTTTCAGAGGGAATGAACGCTTTTTCTCGCAGACTGAGCTCTCATTGACCCCCAGCTCCAGGCACCACGTCCACCACGTGACTAGATTCCTGCGGGCACGAAGCGCTAGGAGAATTCTGATTGTGCAGATCCCCGAGCAGCTGCAGCATCCCGAGCCAGGAGCTGCAGGCTTGTACTTCCGACCGGATGCAGGGCTCAGCACAGCTCTTCACACTCAGCGCTGCAGGCCTACGGCGGAGATGGACACGCACGGTGCCCTGCAGAGGACCACCCCCGACATCCCCTGCCCCCCTTTTGCTCTCTCTGGGGACCGCTTTCCTCCTACAGACCCAGGGAGCGTGGTCTTTCCTTTGCAGCTGCTACCACCTCTCCTCCCTCTTGGGGTTCCTTTCTACCCCACACTTGATTCAGAGAAGGACACGAAATTCCCCAACTTTCCTCCCCGCCACCCCTTGATGCCCCTGACTGACCTTCCAGCTATTTTATTGCTGCATATGTCAACTAGGAAATAGGGTGGTCATTATAAAATTACAGATGAGAAGCAAATTTGAGATTCTTTTTTTTAATCTCAAAAAATTTGCATTTCTGAAGAGAGCAGTGATTTTTCTCAGGAGATGCTAGGTGGCCGGTCCTGCCTCACTCTGAGAACTGCCCTAACAGACCTTCCCAGGCAAAGCCCTTTCCTGCGTTCCTGTCTGAGGAGGCAGGTGAAATCTCTTATGTCCTCAGTGTGATTCTTAGTCCTTCATTGCCTGGGTCACTGCTTATCCACAATTTCCCAGGGAGAGCAGCAGTGGGAAACAGCAGGCTGTTCACAGCCTCCAGATCAGTTCCTTTCTGTGAAGACTCAAAAAAAAGTCTTCCTAGCTGGGTGATTTGGGGCAAGTTGCTTAACCTTGCTAAGCCTTAGTTACCTCATCTTTATAATGGGGATAAAAATGCCTACTTCACATGATGGTTGAGGTGATTAAATGAAATTGTGTGTGTGTGTGTGTGTGTGTGTGTGTGTGTGTGTGTGTGTAGTATCTGGCATCCAGTAGGCTTCATAAATTGGGTCTCCTTACTTCTCACTGGGGTGAGCAGGGCCACAGCAGGAAAGACCGTGCAGTCTGTACCAGTCTGAAGGCACCCAGCTGAGCAGCTGAGCCAGGCTGAAATACCATGGGTGCTTCACTTTCAGTGTCAGGTGCCCTGGGTGGGGCTTTTCCACACAAAGACTACAGTATGTGTCTTGTGCACAAAGGCACCATAGGGCAGGCAGCAGCTGCTGGGTGTCTGCTGGCACCCAGCCCACCCTGCTGGGGAAGAGAGAAGGGCACTTGTAAGGCAAGCCTTTATCTTACCCCCTGCCTCACAGTTAGACCAGGTTCCCCTATTTTCCTGCTTGTCATGGGAGGCCTTGGCCAGGTGGAGAACAGCTGCCACTGCGATGGGTTCCCCATCTCTCATTAGAGGGGTCTCCTTGAGTGAGGGCTAGCCTGCTTGCACTTCCTCCTCCCAGCAGGCTTCTCGCTGGGGGTGATTTGCAAGGTCTCAAACTCAGAACCTCTACCTTTATAACTCAGGGACCCCAAAGAGGCTCTCTTTAACCCCAAGCAGGGTTTTTTTTCCCCTTTTCCCCAGCAGGAAAAGACTAAAAGATTGGGGAATTCCCCGGCAGTCCAGTGGTTAGGATGCCGTGCTTCCACTGTAGGGGTCACAGTTTCGATCCCTGGTTGGGGAACTAAGAACCCACAAGCCACGTGGTGCAGCAAAAAAAAAAAAAAAAAAAAAAATGGAGTTCAAGGCCCCAGCCATCCTGAGTCTCTACGTAGCTTGCATGGGAACGGGCTTCCTGTGCAGGGCTGCCTTGATCATTACCCCTTTTCATCTTCATTTCTGTCTCAAATAGTTGGTAAGACACAAGACAGGGTTACATCTCCAAGAGGTAACCTGTATATTTCCCTTTTGCTCTGCTTCTCACTGGTACACAAGGGCACTCTAGTCCACACTGAGAGAAATACACACAAGCGCATACAATTCAATATCAAAAAAAACCAACCCAACCAAAAATGGGCAGAAGACTGAAATAGACATTTCTCCAAAGAAGAAACATAGACGGCCAACAGGCATGTAAAAAGATGCTCAACATCGCTAATTATCAGAGAAGTGCAAATCAAAAAAAAAATAAATCACAATGAGGTATCACCTCACACCAGTCAGAATGGCTATCATCAAAAAAGTCTACAAATAATAAATGCTGGAGAAGGTGTGGAGAAAAGGGAACCCTCCTACACTGCTGGTGGGAGTGTAAATTGGTGCAACCACTATAGAAAACAGTATGGAGGGTACTTAAAAAAATAAAAATAGAGCTACCATATGATCCAGCAATCCCACTCCTGGGCATATATCCAGAAAAGATGAAAGAAAATCTAATTCGAAAAGGTACATGCACCCCAATGTTCATAGCAGCACTATTTACAACAGCCAAGACATGGAAGCAACCCAAGTGCCCATCAACAGGTGATTGGCTTAAGAAGATGTGTATATATATATATATACGTATATATACAATGGAATATTACTCAGCCATAAAATAGAATGAAATATTGCCATTTGCAGCAACATGGATAGACCTAAAGAATATCATACTAAGTGAAGTAAGTTAGGCAGAGAAAGACAAATATAATATGATATCACTTATATGTGGAATCTAAAAAATAATACAAATGAATCTATGTACAAAAGAGAAAAAAATCCACGGACATAGAAAACAAACTTATGGTTACCAAAGGGAAAAGGGAGGTGGGAGAGGGATAAATTAGGAGTATGGGATTAACAGATACACACTATTATACATAAAATAAAAAAAAAACAAGGATTTACCATATAACACAGGGAATTATATTCAATATCTTGTAATAACCTATAATAGAAAATAATCTGAAAAAAATATAAATATATAAGTGAAACAATAAATAAATATGGAAACCACAGAACCTGGGTTTAGACACAAAAGCTCAGAGAGTGCTTGTGGAACCAGATTTTCTTCTCCCCGACTAGACAGAACTGAGCTTGGGGAGGCAGGAAGAGGCAGCTGGGCGGGGATGAGAGGAGGGAAAACACCTGAGTCCTTGAAATGGGGGAGGGGCGGGGGAAGAAGGGAGCCCGTGGAGGCATTCAGCGTGGGGCTCAGTGTGAACCCTCACTGGGCACCAGCTCTCAGTGCTTATAAGGCCTGGAACAGCAAATGATGGCCTGGGGAGCAGGGATGAGGCCAAGGGGGAAAACCCCACTCCTGAATGGAACTAGGTGGAAATTTCTCTGTGTAAGTAGGAGCAGTGATGAACTCTATGCTGCTGAAGGGTTTGACTGTGGTGAGAATGCTCTTCTCAGAAGAAGGAATTTCCAGTGGAAGAATTATTTAGGGAAATCTGGAACCATTTTAGCAAAAATCCTCAATTTAGTGCACAAAACTAATTGAATTTCTCAGGTAATTGAAATGTCTTTTTTTGTACTGTTTTAAGAAGGAAGAGGTAAATAATAAGAAATCAAAAACCAATCAAGGGGGCTTCCCTGGTGGCGCAGTGGTTGAGAGTCCGCCTGCCGATGCAGGGGACATGGGTTCGTGCCCCGGTCCGGGAAGATCCCACATGCCGTGGAGCGGCTGGGCCCGTGAGCCATGGCCGCTGAGCCTGCGCGTCCGGAGCCTGTGCTCCGCAACAGGAGAGGCCGCGGCAGTGAGAGGCCCGCGTACCGCAAAAAAAAAACCAAACAAACAAATCAAGGATTTATTTTTAAAATCAACAAAATATCAACACCTTACAGGGACTCCCCTAGTCAGCACAATCCATCCCTATTACACTTTTAAAAAAGGAGCAGTTGATGTTCCGAAGAATGACCTAGAATCACCAGGGCATCAGAGGGAAGTTTCAGTTCACTCAGCTGCCAGAATCCCTATTTCCTTTGCATTATAGTGAAGTGGAGCTTGACCATATTTCTGAATTAACACAAGCTCCTTGAAAGTGATTTTTTAAGAATTCTAACATCTTTTGGATAAAGGTGACACTGTATATAAATTGAAGGTACTGTAATTTGGGAATGAGCTAGTCTTTGAGAAGAACCCCATGTGGTTGCATCCTGTAGACATTTAACTAGAATGGTTCATGCCAGTGGTTCTCAACTGGGCGGGGGAACAGGGGCATCATTCCCCCTGGCCTAGGAATATTTGGCAATGTCTGCAGACAGTTTTGGTTGTCACAACTCGGGGTGGGGGGGGCAGGGGCAGGGGCAGGATGCTACTGCTGTATATTAGGGAGCAGCCAGGGATGCTGCTCAACATACTACAATGCACAAAACAGCACTCCACGACAAAGCAGTATTGGATCCAAAATGTCAGTAGTGCTGAGGTTGAGAAATCATGGCTTGCGGTAATGAAAAAAGAAGATATGCTCCAAGTGAGGACCAATAGGGTGGCTGCCCCAAGACTACTCACAGGCCTCAGGGCCAGGTTCAGCCCTGTCAGCCATTGCTCGGGGCTGGTCTCAGCTTACCCAAGCTCTTAGGATGGCTATATGATCTACAGCCAAGACATTCATCTGCAATGAAATACAACAGTCAGGATGTCCAGCTGCTCTCAGCTGGCAGCAAGGATACTCAGTTGAGCCTGGAGTGGAACAGAAGGAGTTGTTCCACCAGGACCTGAGACTGAGTCTCTAGGTCAGTGCACATCTTCCCGGGCAGGGCTGCAAGGGTGCTGCCTCATCTGAGTGGAGCTACCTCCTCTGGCTTCCACTGGCAACCAAGTCTTCTTGTAAACAACACCTTGTTTCTTTGGATATGTTAATGTCATCGGTAAAGTCTGACTTCAGCCTGGGGCCAGAGTCCACTTAAGATGATTGTATTACTTGCCTCTGACCTGTTCATTATATTTACATTTCACTGTTCAATGCAGGATTTCCTGATTTGAGAGCAGAGGGAAGTCTTTTGAGAAGCCAACTAATCTGTGAGTGCTTGGTGGTTGAATAACTAACACAGTTTGCTTTAATCTAGTACCAGTATTTGTCAAAATTATTAATACAATGTAGCAATTAAACAGTGGACATAACTCATAATAGCTTTTGGTCAGTATGTATTTTCTTAATCGACAAATACTGTAAGTACAAATATCATGTGGGAGCGGGTCTGGGGAAGATTTTGATGATAAAAAGGAGGGTTTATACCAGAAAAAGTTGGGAACCACTGGTTTGACTCTCAGAAGGTGAATTTCCTATATTTCTTAGTTCTTGAGCAGGGAGGCACAGTACCCCGGGGTTGCCCTCCACCCCCATGCTCCAAAGGATCTGCTTGGTTACTCTGTCCCTAGGGACACATCGAGAACAGTGCATGCTTTACAAGTTCTAAAACGTTTTCACATCTGTTCTCTCATTGGCTCTTCCAAGCTCCAGTGAGGAAGGTGGAACAGTGGCTATCACTTCTACTTTAGGGGTTAGGGCAGGGCTTGGTGACCTGATTCACCTCAGGATCTATAGCTCCAGAGCTGGGGCCTGGGCCCCATCTGACTCAGGACCCAGAGTTCTTTCCACTCTCCTTGCATTGGTAATAGACCCCTCTGAATGTTCTGATCCACCGAATACCGAACTCCACTCCATAGTAACTAGTGGATAAAAAGATCCAAGAAGTATTTAAGAGTTTTGATGAACTAGTCTTTCATGTACTTCTGAATCCCAGCTAGTTTCTGAGAATTGCACAAATGTAAAGAGAGCAGAAAGTAATGAAATAGCCCATGTTCTGTTGCCATGGGAACCCATGCTTACCTTAGGGTTCATATTTGGTACAATTTCCTGAAATTCCTCTTGAGGGTTCCAAGTGATCTTGGGGTTCTCTGAACCTTGCTTTTGTAATCTGAAAAGTGAAAAAATACCGAACCAGATTGTTTTATCTTTGACATTCTATTAGTCTAAATCTATGAGTTCTATTAGCATCATCAAAGGAAGAACTCTCTAGGATAAATGAATGTTTTGTCACCTCTGTGTAAGAGATATCCATCTAATCATTCATTCATTCACCTAGTCATTCAACAAACATTGATCAAGTGTAAGGTACTATGCTAAGCTCTATACAGAGTACAAACTTGAAAACGTCTATTGAACACAAATCTGTGCAGCTATCCTCTGTAAGAAAATCAAGAACAACTACAAAAAAGTCATTATAATTGGCTTACAGCTGATGCTTTAAACCACTTTTGACGAAAAGTTAAGAGCTCTTCTATTGGAATGTAAAGTATGCAGACAAAGAAAATTTCTTGCAAGTGACTCAGAAATTCTCTCAACTCTAAACAGGCTCTCAAATGGCTATAGTGGTTAGAGAAAACTAGTAATGGAACTCTTTACCTTCAGTTCTCTGTGATGAGAATCTAAAATTTCATCATAAAAACTTCAAAACAAGTTCCAGTGCAACTGTCTCAAGGGCAAGGAAAAGAATATTTGTCAGATTTAATCTAGAGTCTGGTATTGACTGCTGTCCACTAAGGGACTTTCCTCCTGTCTTAATAAAATTTTTATACAGTATAATTCCATTATTCATACAATATCTTTTCATTTGATCAAGAAGTAACGACCTTTTATTTGGTAGGGGGAGATGAGATTGATTTGGCAAATGGAAATCAAGGAGATATTTCTAGATGGATGTTTTTATTTTCACTGTTATATGAAAGATGACAAAATTAGGCAGGAAATTACAAAAGCCTATGACACAAAGGAGGAAATTACTTGTGTGTGGTACCGTGTAGAGAGGATACACTGAGAAGGTGCTGCAGACAGATAAAGTGAGGGGCTCACCAAGCTTTATTTTTTTTTCGTTTCTGACCATCACTGTCCACACCAATACCAAGCACCATGCCCCGAGCAGGGGTACAAAGACGGGTAAGATGCTGTCCCTGCTTTCAAGGTACCTGTAGTCCATTTGGGGGAAGCTGAGCCAAGTAACTGGACAGTTCCAGCTCAGTGTGATCAGGACCCCAATGAGGCCAGTACTGGGATTACAGGCATACATAGCAGGGCCCTCACACCCAGGCTGGGGGCCTCTGGTGCTGCCTGGACAGGAGTCCTATCAACATGCTTTCCAGGACTGATGTTTCACCTGTGGCTCTGAAGAGATTAAATATATACAAAATCACAGGTGTGATAAGAAACCCCTCAGAGGAATAACAAGGGACGTGAAAATACCATCAAATCCTCTAATGCCTTTATTCAGTTACACTTGGAAAGAGGAGACAGGTACACACGAAGCCTCTGGGGTCGACAACACCTTCCTCCCAGGTTTGCTCAGATTGTTAGGGGATCTCCAGGGACATCCATTCTTCCCATTAGCAGTGCGTTGGGCCAAAGGATGCACCACGGCTGCACTAATATTCGCTATATTGGATTACGAAGCTGAGTAATTGCCATGTAAGTGTCAAGTAATGGTGAGAGCGTTCATCTGTGTTTTCATTCATTTGGACGGCAATTAATTTGTACCTAAATTAACAATAAAAATGGTTATGTGATCCAATAAAGTAGAAATGGTGGCAGGAAAAAAATATAATGTCTGTTTTACCCTACTAGCAAGGCCAAATCACTCTTTTCCCCTCCCACTGTTGTCTTTCTGGAGAAGGTTATTTTCAGGCAGGCAGAGCAGGAACCGGGCGTGCGTGCTGGCCCCTGTCAGAGGTCCAGCCTGAAAGGCTGTGGACAGGAAAATGGGATTTGTGGGATGAAAAGTATTGTTGACTTGAAATGGTACAGGCAGGTCACTACTGCAGCATGCTCCCAAGTAAGGCCAGGAAACAGGCCCTCTGGAATTGTTTAAGGCAAAGATAGACACAAACTCAGATGTTAACACAGAATTAACAAACTGGTGCTTTTGGGCAGCATATGGCTAGCAGACACATTTGTCATGAAAGGTTTTAAGTCTTTGGATTTGTTGCCAATGTTTAAAAATTAGGCTATTTCACATGAATATTCAGATCTCCAGTTCTCTTGAGAAGCTGGAATATTGTCTGCACTGCGTCTACATTCCTGCTTGGCAAAACTTGGTTGGAGCTCAGTAGTCACCGTTCCCTTTAGTCAGGTAGTGCTTGCCAGTTTACTGCAGTCCCCACCACTGCCTATTGTCCTGTACTGTGCCTGCCTCTCTCGTTATTAACTTGGCTGGCTCCTGCAGGAGTTTCTAACCCCTGTTTTCACATTTGCTTAGTCACTTACAGAAGTAACCTGCTTTGTTCACTCTTTATATCGGCTTCACTTTTTAACTTCCTGGATCATTTTGTTTTTATAGAGTTTGGATGTCTTGGGCATAGAGGGCTCTCCCTAACCAAAAGTCTTACGCCTGCTGCTATGCTGTTTGGTTTTGGCATTGAACCTTTTGCCATAGAACCATAGACCTATCCAAAGGGAAGTTACTTTGGAAAGCATCCTATCCACCTGCCTCATTTAGAAACTGAGTCTCATAGAGGCCAAGGTACTTGTTTAAGTCACACAGAAACTTGAGACAGAGCCAAGACTGGAACCAATTCTGGTACTTTTCCTACTACATTTCAGCCCCTTCTGGGTGCTCATTCATGATACTGCATGTCTCAAAGCAAGAATATAATTTCTCAAGTTATTGTTCAATCTTCCCACATTTGAAAAGTTTGAACAATGTAGCCCTGTTGGGCACGGCTATCTGCTCTCTAAGATGGCCCCTGGTGATGAGTTACAGTATTTAAAGCTTATTATCTGATTCCATCTGCTGACTTCTGAGAGCCTTGAACTGGGAGTGAGGCCAACTGGGTTGGAGTCCCAGCTCTCCCTCTTACCAGCTGTGTGACCTTGGGCAAGTTTCCTCACTTCTCTGAGTCAGAATTTCCCAAGTGCAAGACAGGAATGTCTGCCCCACAGGACGTTATGACCATCACGGGACATAACAAACATGAAAGTTCTCAGAAAAATGTAAAAAGTTAGATAAATACAAGTTACTATTACAGGCTATTGAGCTTAGATATCAGAGAATCCCAGAATTCCCTCGTTTTACAAGTGAGGCACTGAGCCTCAGGGAACAGGGTCATCCAGCCAGCTATGGGCAGAACTCAGATTAGAGAGCAAGTCTCAAGTCTTCCCTGCTATTACCATAGTTGGATTCACAGATCTCAGTTAAAGCCATGTGGGCCCCAGCACGTGGGCAGCTAGCCACGGGGTGAAATGGGAAACGCCGTAACCTCCCCTCACAAAGGTTTGGGGAATCAGGGTCCCAGCCTCAGACACAGAACAATTCAAGGGCTCTCATTCTAGGGGCAGAGCCCACACTCGCTGGTGGCTGATTCCCAGTCTGCGAGCATGGACTTGGGAGACATTATACTGTGCAAATGAATGCTGTTTTTGCAAATTTGTGGGACCTGCCAGCTCTCTCAGTTTAACTAGATCTCTGCAGTGACATCCAGACATGTTCTGCATTAAATTAGAGCTGGTAATTTCAGAGGGAAACAGCTCTGAAATGGCAAGAAAGACAAAAATCTGTTCCTTGAAAAATGACACCATATGTGCCCGCATCGCTGCAGTTAGGGTAAAAGGCTTTTCCTCCCTTTGTTTCTCCTCAAGCCGCCAATGTTAATGTCAGATTTGCAACAGAACCATATACTAATGGAACCCAAATTAGCTCTAAAATTAGATCTTAACAAGAAACTGGAGGCTAGCTCAAGGCAAGCAGATTTCTCTGTGAGACAGAAAGCATTTTAGCAAAGCAGCCGCATATTGATATTCTCAAGCCTCAAAAAAGATCTTTCTTTGCTCTGAGTGCACAGCCTGCTGCCTGCCTGTGCGTCAGAACTGGCAGCTCAACCTGCAGTTTTAAGAAAACCTTCCCTCAAGCAAAGCAGCTATTGGGAGTCTGGAGTGTGGGTGAGGAGAAAGGGATTTCGGGGGTCAGATCTGGGTTGGAGACTGGGTCCTGGGAGTGGTAATGTTCCAGATTTTAGAGGATGTTTCATTATCGCTGTTTGTCTGACACCTTTAGAGAACCCAGAGACTATGGAAAAACCAGAGATGGAAAATATTTATATAGATAAGCAATATTTAGCAGCTAAAACGGCTAATTGTGAGTTATCTTCCAGCATCCTGAAAAATTACCATCTGAAAATTTTTCTAAAGAGTGTCCTATCAGTAGTAACATTTCTAAGATGTTAATAGAAAGGTAAATTTCATTAATGGGCCTCCAGACCCATCAAGTTTTTGCTACCCCTGGTTCCTCAGTGGCTGCAGGTTGGAATTTGAAGGTCGATGGGTCTACATGTTGAAAGCCACTTTGTTTTTGGAGTTTCTCCAGGTTTGTGGACCAGGGCTGGGGGCAGGAGGGCACAGGAGGTAGAGTCGGTGGTTAGAACCACTGACACCTACCCAAGGAAAAAAACAAAAGAGTGAAGAAACCAAAGTAAAGAAGCAGTTGGGGAGTAGCAAGAAGATGGCATTAGTTTAGGTGTGGGGTAGTGTGAATTAGTCATCCTTCCATCAGGAAAAATGTATCCAGTTCTTGTAGATGTTTGGCCAAGGAGCACCTCTGAACCTGACATTTGGGGCACGTGAGTGCAATTCATCTTCACGTCCTTAACACACATTGAGCACTGTCGGTTGAGCATTGGGGTGGCTGGGCTGAGGAAGTCCTCCTCTCAGCCTCACAGAGCTCAGTCTATTGGGATGATAAAATGGGTACATAGAAAACCAAAATATAAGCAAAAGGGAGTGAGAACTGTGAGAAAGGGCCTGAAAAAGTGCTCGGGGGCTGCAGATGAAGGAGCGATTAGTTCTGTGTTGTGAATTATCTGGGGAGTCTACACAGAAGAGGTGACATCTGAACTGGTCCAGGAAGGATGGGCAGGAAATTAGTTCCAGGACTTTTAGACCATCAGAGGCCAAACTCTAAGCCTATTTGTAAAGAAAAAAGATGGTGTCATGGAAGAAGCTCTGGCTTGAATTCTAATCCCAGTTCAACATTAAAGATTGCTGTGTATCTTCAACCAATTCATTTAACTTCTCTGGCAATTAAACAAGATGGTGTATATGAATGTAAGAGATAAAACCCTCCACAAATGCTAGTTGTTAGTAATGATATGTGTACTGCCTCACAGGGTTGTTATGCGACTTCTTTGAAACTGCTATTCAAAAGAAAGTTGTTTTTATAAAAAAGTCTAGAATCTTCTGGCCCCAGAAAGAACTACAAATGTACTAAAGGTTTACTGAATTATCAACAACTGAAGCCCAGAACATTTTAGGTTAGCTGGAATTATAACTGGCAGAAACATATTTCTTGTTAAATAAAAAAGAGCCTTTTAAGTGAAACAAGTATCAAGTTCTCTAATGATGCTTACAAATCAATTTTTAAGATGAAAAACTTGCTATCATAATTACTCATTTTTCCTGCTACTGCTTGGCAGGACAAATCCCATCAACTCACAACCTCTTGTGTCAATACAAATACATCCATCTCCTCCGATTATCTCTATGGTTTAGGATACGTGGTGCAAATACACTGACATTGGTGAGCGTGGGCTTGCATTTTGTCTTTTTCTAAATCTGCCAAAGAGCTTCAGCAGGTGATTTCTAGCAAATCTTACTCATCAATAAAACAACCTCCCCTTGAATCTATCCTTCAAACTCAAGAAAAAGAAAGAGTCCCAATTAAAAACAAAAACAGGCTAAGGCTTCCGGGAAGATGGCGGAAGAGTAAGACGCGGAGATCACCTTCCTCCCCACACACCAGAAATACATCTACATGTGGAACAACTCCTAGAGAACACCTACTGAACGCTGGCAGAAGACCTCTGACCTCCCAAAAGGCAAGAAACCCCCCCCCACGTACCTGGGTAGGGCAAAAGAAAAAAGAATAAACAGAGAGAAAAGGAAAGGGACGGGACCTACACCAGTGGGAGGGCGCTGTGGAGGAGGAAAGCTTTCCACACACTAGGAAGCCCCTTCGCGGGCGGAGACTGCGGGTGGCGGAGGGGGAAAGCTTTGGAGCCGCGGAGGAGAGCACAGCAACAGGGGTGCGGAGGGCGAAGCGGGGAGATTCCCGCACAGAGGGCTGACGAGCACTCACCAGCCCGAGAGGCTTGTCGGCTCCCCCGCCGGGGCGGGCGGGGCTGGAACCTGAGGCTCAGGCTTCGGTCGGAGCGCAGGGAGAGGACTGGGGTTGGCGGCATGAACACAGCCTGAAGGGGTTAGTGCGCCACGGCTAGCCGGGAGGGAGTCCGGGGAAAAGTCTGGACCTGCCGAAGAGGCAAGAGACTTTTTCTTCCCTCTTTGTTTCCTGGTGCGCGAGGAGAGGGGATTAAGAGCGCTGCTTAAAGGAGCTCCAGAGACGGGTGCGAGCCGCGGCTAAAAGCGCGGACCCCAGAGACGGGCATGAGACGCTAAGGCTGCTGCTGCCGCCACCAAGAAGCCTGTGTGCGAGCACAGGTCACTATCGACACCCCCCTTCCGGGGAGCCTGTGCAGCCCGCCACTGCCAGGGTACCGGGATCCAGGGACAACTCTCCCGGGAGAACGCACGGCGCGCCTCAGGCTGGTGCAACGTCACGCCGGCCTCTGCCGCCGCAGGCCCGCCCCGCACTCCGTGCCCCTCCCTCCCCCCCGGCCTGAGTGAGCCAGAGCCCCCGAATCAGCGGCTCCTTTAACCCCGTCCTGTCTGAGCGAAGAACAGATGCCCTCCGGCGACCTACATGCAGAGGCGGGGCCAAATCCAAAGCTGAGCCCCTGGGAGCTGTGAGAACAAAGAAGAGAAAAGGAAATCTCTCCCAGCAGCCTCAGAAGCAGCGGATTAAAGCTCCACAATCAACTTGATGTACCCTGCATTTGTGGAATACATGAATAGACAACGAATCATCCCAAATTAAGGAGGTGGACTCTGAGAGGAAGATTTATGATCTTTTTCCCCTTTTCCTCTTTTTGTGAGTGTGTATGTGTATGCTTCTGTGTGAGATTTTGTATGTATAGCTTTGCTTCCACCATTTGTCCTAGGGTTCTATCTGTCCATGTTTTTTGTTTGTTTCGTTTTTTGTTTTTTAATAATTATTTTTTATTTAAATTATTTTATTTTACTTTATCTTCTTTCTTTCTTTCTTTCCTTCCTTCCTTCCTTCCCTCCTTTGACAACGAATCATCCCAAATTGAAGAGGTGGACTTTGAGAGCAAGATTTATGATTTTTTCCCCTTTTCCTCTTTTTGTGAGTGTGTATGTGTATGCTTCTGTGTGAGATTTTGTATGTATAGCTTTGCTTCCACCATTTGTCCTAGAGTTCTATCCGTCCGTTTTTTTTGTTTTGTTTTAATTTACTTTTTCTTAATAATAATTTTTTTATTTTAATAACTTTATTATATTTTATCTTACTTTATTTTATTTTACTTTATCTTCTTTCTTTTTTCCTTCCTTCCCTCCTTCCTCCCTCCCTCCTTTCTTTCTTTCTTTCTTTCTTTCTTTCTACTTCTACTAATTCTTTCTTTCTACTTTTTCTCCCTTTTATTCTGAGCCATGTGGATGAAAGGCTCTTGGTGCTGCAGCCAGGAGTCAGTGCTGTGCCTCTGACTCTGGGAGAGCCAACTTCAGGACACTGGTCCACAAGAGACTTCCCAGCTCCACATAATATCAAATGGCAAAAATCTCCCAGAGATCTCCATCTCAACACCAGCACCCAGCTACACTCAACGACCAGCAAGCTACAGTGCTGGACATCCTATGCCAAACAACTAGCAAGACAGGAACACAACCCGACCCATTAGCAGAGAGGCTGCCTAAAATCATAATAAGTCCACAGACACCCCAAAACACACCACCAGACGTGGACCTGCCCACCAGAAAGACAACCTCCAGCCTCATCCACCAGAACACAGGCACTAGTCCCCTCCACCAGGAAGCCTACACAACCCACTGAACCAACCTTAGCCACTGGGGACAGACACCAAAAACAACGGGAACTACGAACCTGCGGCCTGCAAAAAGGAGACCCCAAACACAGTAAGATAAGCAAAATGAAAAGACAGAAAAACACACAGCAGATGAAGGAGCAAGATAAAAACCCACCAGACCTAACAAATGAAGAGGAAATAGGCAGTCTACCTGAAAAAGAATTCAGAATAATGACAGTAAACATGATCCAAAATCTTGGAAATAGAATAGAGAAAATGCAAGAAACATTTAACAAGGACCTAGAAGAACTAAAGATGAAACAAACAATGATGAACAACACAATAAATGAAATGAAAAATACTCTAGATGGGATCAATAGCAGAATAACTGAGGCAGAAGAACGGATAAGTGACCTGGAAGATAAAATAGTGGAAATAACTACTGCAGAGCAGAATAAAGAAAAAAGAATGAAAAGAACTGAGGACAGTCTCAGAGACCTCTGGGACAACATTAAACGCACCAACATTCGAATTATAGGGGTTCCAGAAGAAGAAGAGAAAAAGAAAGGGACTGAGAAAATATTTGAAGAGATTATAGTTGAAAACTTCCCTAATATGGGAAAGGAAATAGTTAATGAAGTCCAGGAAGCACAGAGAGTCCCATACAGGATAAATCCAAGGAGAAATAAGCCAAGACATATATTAATCAAACTGTCAAAAAGTAAATACAAAGAAAGCATATTAAAAGCAACAAGGGAAAAACAACAAATAACACACAAGGGAATCCTCATAAGGTTAACAGCTGATCTTTCAGCAGAAACTCTGCAAGCCAGGAAGGGACTGGCAGGACATATTTAAAGTGATGAAGGAGAAAAACCTGCAACCAAGATTACTCTACCCAGCAAAGATCTCATTCAGATTTCATGGAGAAATTGAAACGTTTACACTCAAGCAAAAGCTGAGAGAGTTCAGCACCACCAAACCAGCTTTACAACAAATGCTAAAGGAACTTCTCTAGGCAAGAAACACAAGAGAAGGAAAAGACCTACAATAACAAACCCAAAACAATTAAGAAAATGGGAATAGGAAGATACATATCGATAATTACCTTAAATGTAAATGGATTAAATGCTCCCACCAAAAGACACAGACTGGCTGAATGGATACAAAAACAAGACCCATATATATGCTGTCTACAAGAGACCCACTTCAGACCTAGAGACACACACAGACTGAAGGTAAGGGGATGGAAAAAGATATTCCATGCAAATGGAAACCAAAAGAAAGCTGGAGTAGCAATTCTCACATCAGACAAAATAGACATTAAAATAAAGACTATTAGAAGAGACAAAGAAGGACACTACATAATGATCAAGGGATCGATCCAAGAAGAAGATATAACAATTGTAAATATTTATGCACCCAACATAGGAGCACCTCAATACATAAGGCAAATACTAACAGCCATAAAAGGGGAAATTGACAGTACCACATTCATAGTAGGGGACTTTAACACCCCACTTTCACCAACAGACAGATCATCCAAAATGAAAATAAATAAGGAAACACAAGCTTTAATTGATACATTAAACAAGATGGACTTAATTGATATTTATAGGACATTCCATCCAAACACAACAAAATACACATTTTTCTCAAGTGCTTATGGAACATTCTCCAGGATAGACCATATCTTGGGTCACAAATCAAGCCTTGGTAAATTTAAGACAGTTGAAATTGTATCAAGTATCTTTTCTGACCATAATGCTATGAAACTAGATATCAATTACAGGAAAAGGGCTGTAAAAAATACAAACACATGGAGGCTAAACAACACACTACTTAATAACGAAGTGATCACTGAAGAAATCAAAGAGGAAATCAAAAAATACCTAGAAACAAATGACAATGGAGACACAACGACCCAAAACCTATGGGATGCAGCAAAAGCAGTTCTAAGAAGGAAGTTTATAGCAATACAATCCTACCTTAAGAAACAGGAAACATCTCGAATAAACAACCTAACCTTGCACCTAAAGCAATTAGAGAAAGAAGAACAAAAAAAGCCCAAAGTTAGCAGAAGGAAAGAAATCATAAAGATCAGATCAGAAATAAATGAAAAAGAAATGAAGGAAACGATAGCAAACATCAATAAAACTAAAAGCTGGTTCTTTGAGAACATAAACAAAATTGATAAACCATTAGCCAGACTCATCAAGAAAAAAAGGGAGAAGACTCAAATCAATAGAATTAGAAATGAAAAAGGAGAAGTAACAACTGACACGGCAGAAATACAAAAGATCATGAGAGATTACTACAAGCAACTCTATGCCCATAAAATGGACATTGAAGAAATGGACAAATTCTTAGAAATGCACAACCTGCCAAGACTGAATCAGGAAGAAATAGAAAATATGAACAGACCAATCACAAGCACTGAAATTGAAACTGTGATTAAAAATCTTCCAACAAACAAAAGCCCAGGACCACATGGCTTCACAGGCGAATTCTATCAAACATTTAGAGAAGAGCTAACACCTATCCTTCTCAAACTCTTCCAAAATATGGCAGAGGGAGGAACACTCCCAAACTCATTCTACGAGGCCACCATCACCCTGATACCAAAACCAGACAAGGATGTCACAAAGAAAGAAAACTACAGGCCAATGTCACTGAGGAACATAGATGCAAAAATCCTCAACAAATACTAGCAAACAGAATCTAACAGCACATTAAACGGATCGTACACCATGACCAAGTGGGGTTTATTCCAGGAATGCAAGGATTCTTCAATATATGCAAATCAGTCAATGTGATACACCATATTAACAAACTGAAGGAGAAAAACCATATGATCATCTCAATAGATGCAGAGAAAGCTTTTGACAAAATTCAACACCCATTTATGATAAAAACCCTCCAGAAAGTAGGCATAGAGGGAACTTTCCTCAACATAATAAAGGCCGTATATGACAAACCCACATCCAACATCGTCCTCAATGGTGAAAAACTGAAAGCCTTTCCACTAAGATCAGGAACAAGACAAGGTCGCCCACTCCCACCACTCTTATTCAACATAGTTTTGGAAGTTTTAGCCACAGCAATCAGAGAACAAAAGGAAATAAAAGGAATCCAAATCGGAAAAGAAGAAGTAAAGCTGTCACTCTTTGCAGATGACATGATATTATACATGGAGAATCCCAAAGATGCTACCAGAAAACTACTGGAGCTAATCAATGAATTTGGTAAAGCAGCAGGATACAAAATTAATGCACAGAAATCTCTGGCATTCCTATACACTAATGAAAAATCTGAAAGTGAAATCAAGAAAACACTCCCATTTACCATTGCAACAAAAAGAATAAAATATCTAGGAATAAACCTACCTAAGGAGACAAAAGACCTGTATGCTGAAAATTATAAGACACTGATGAAAGAAATTAAAGATGATACAAATAGATGGAGAGATATACCATGTTCTTGGATGGGAAGAATCAACATTGTGAAAATGACTCTACTACCCAAAGCAATCTACAGATTCAATGCCTGCCTATCAAACTACCACTGGCATTTTTCACAGAAGTAGAACAAAAAATTTCACAATTTGTATGGAAACAGAAAAGACCCCGAATAACCTAAGCAATCTTGAGAACGAAAAACGGAGCTGGAGGAATCAGGCTCCCTGACTTCAGACTATAATACAAAGCTATAGTAATCAAGACAGTATGGTACTGGCACAAAAACAGAAAGATAGATAAATGGAACAGGATAGAAAGCCCAGAGATAAACCCACGCACATATGGTCACCTTATCTTTGATAAAGTAGGCAGGAATGTACAGTGGAGAAAGGACAGCCTCTTCAATAAGTGGTTCTGGGAAAACTGGACAGGTCCATGTAAAAGTATGAGATTAGATCACTCCCTAACACCATACACAAAAATAAGCTCAAAATGGATTAAAGACCTAAATGTAAGGCCAGAAGCTATCAAACTCTTAGAGGAAAACATAGGCAGAACACTCTGACATAAATCACAGCAAGATCCTTTTTGACCCACCTCTTAGAGAAATGGAAATAAAACCAAAAATAAACAAATGGGATCTAATGAAACTTCAAAGCTTTTGCACAGCAAAGGAAACCATAAACAAGACGAAAAGACAACCCTCAGAATGGGAGAAAATATTTGCAAATGAAGCAACAGACAAAGGATTAATCTCCAAAATTTATAAGCAGCTCATGCAGCTCAGTAACAAAAAAACAAACAACCCAATCCAAAAATGGGCAGAAGACCTAAATAGACATTTCTCCAAAAAAGGCATACAGACTGCCAACAAACACATGAAAGAATGCTCAACATCATTAATCATTAGAGAAATGCAAATCAAAACTACAATGAGATATCATCTCACACCAGTCAGAATGGCCATCATCAAAAAATCTAGAAACAATAAATGCTGGAGAGGGTGTGGAGAAAAAGGAACCCTCTTGCACTGTTGGTGGGAATGTAAATTGATATAGCCACTGTGGAGCACAGTACAGAGGTTCCTTAAAGAACTACAAATAGAACTACCATATGACCCAGCAATCCCACTACTGGGCATATACCCTGAGAAAACCATAATTCAAAGAGTCATGTACCAAAATGTTCATTGCAGCTCTATTTACAATAGGCTGGAGATGGAAACAACCTAAGTGTCCATCATCGGATGAATGGATAAAGAAGATGTGGCACATATATACAATGGAATATTACTCAGCCATAAAAAGCAACGAAATTGAGCTATTTGTAATGAGGTGGATAGACCTAGAGTCTGTCATACAGAGTGAAGTAAGTCAGAAAGAGAAAGACAAATACTGTATGCTAACACATATATATGGAATTTAAGGAAAATATAATGTCATGAAGAACCTAGGGGTAAGACAGGAATAAAGACATAGACCTACTAGAGAATGGACTTGAGGATATGGGGAGGGGGAAGGGTGAGCTGTGACAAAGCGAGAGAGAGGCGTGGACATATATACACTACCAAACGTAAGGTAGATAGCTAGTGGGAAGCAGCCGCATAGCACAGGGAGATCAGCTCGGTGCTTTGTGACCACCTGGAGGGGTGGGATAGGGAGGGTGGGAGGGAGGGAAACGCAAGAGGGAAGAGATATGGGAACATATGTATATGTATAACTGATTCGCTTTGTTATAAAGCAGAAACTAACACACCATTTTAAATCAATTATACTCCAAAAAAAAAAACAAAAAACAGACCACAAAACTTGACAGTGCATAAATGGGAAGTACACTTTGTTAGGGATGCCATAACAAGTACCATAGTCTGGATGGCTTAAACAATGGAAATTTATTTCCTCACAGTTCTGGAGGCTAGAAGTCCAAGATCAATGTGTCAGCAGTGTTGGTTTCTCCCGAAGCCTCTCTCGTTGGCTTGTAGATGGCTATCTTCTCCCTATATCTTCACATGGTCTTTTCTCTGTACCTGTCTGTGGCGAAATTTCTTCTTATAAGGATACCAGTCATATTGGATGAGGGCCCATCCATATGACCTAATTTTACCTTACTTAACCTCTTTAAAGGTTTTATCTCCAAATCCAGTCACATTCTTAGGTACTGGGGGTTAGGACTTAAATATTTGAATTGCGGATGAGGGGGAAGGCAGCACTCGGTATCTCGTGTAACCTTTGAAAAAACCAAAAGCCTATAGATGACAATGATTCACACTCTCCTGCACAAACTGCGCACATCTGTAATGTGTGTTTCACCCACTCATGGAGCTGTGTGTGGCCCAAGAAAGGGCACAAGTGGCGCAAGGCCATACCTTTCAGTTAAAGGAGCCCCACAGCAATGGGTTGTGGGAAAGGAGGCGGGCCTTGTCTGTCAGTGTCAAGCTCAGCTGTGCCGGCATCAGAAGAGCAGCTTCTGGAGCAGTGGGAAGGAAGAGGAGAAGGAGGGAGGTTAGCTGTGAAACTTTTCCAGGAACCACCTTGGTCTCCTTCCCCAACATTCTTTTTTTTTTTTGCGGTACGTGGGCCTCTCACTGTTGTGGCCTCTCCCGTTGCGGAGCACAGGCTCCGGACGCGCAGGCTCAGCGGCCATGGCTCACGGGCCCAGCCGCTCCGCGGCATGTGGGATCCTCCCGGACCGGGGCACAAACGTGTGTCCCCTGCATCAGCAGGCGGACTCTCAACCATGCGCCACCAGGGAAGCCCCCCCCCAACATTCTTTTAAAGGAATTCTTCCTAGCCAGTTAGGAAATCTGGGGGCAGATCCTGAGCCCCTGGAGATCTGATCCCCTCCCATACCCCCAAGCCTAATGACAGACAACATCTGAGAGGGAAGATACAGATGGAAAACACTGTCTCGTTAGCAATAGGCTCTGCCCTTTCAGATTGCCAAAAAAAAATCTGCAAAGAAAAACAAGTGTGTTCAAATACCACTCCACCCCACCCTCCAGATGGGGGGCCTGGGCCCTTCAGTCTGGAAGCTTCCTGATTTTCCTGTGGGAACAATGGGTGTGCTTTGAGGCAAGCTCCAGAATGCCTGTAATTTTTCACCTGTAGACCTCCCTGACAGATACAAGCCTAAACAGGAGTGACCAAGGGAACCAGGGAAGCACGGCTTCCAGTCTAACAAAATAGGATCACCTAGAGACACCGGGACTAAACCAGTCATGACAATGACCGTAATTACTGAGTGCCTCCGTGTGCCAGGAACTTACATATATTATACAATTTAATCTCCTCGCTCTGAGGTAGAGATCATTACCTTCATTTAGCAGATGAGGAGGCCCAAGTTCAGCAAAGTTAAATGACTCACTTCCCCAAGACCACCAACTCTGAATGACAGAGCTGGTGTTTGAACCAAAGCTAGGACAGCTGTCCACAGTACTGTGCTGCCTTCCCCTGTGCCCTGGATACTGGTGACAGAAACCCACAGCCCCTGCTGCTTCCCTGCAGGACTACCATACCTTGGGGGCCACAGTCACTGGAGTCAGCACCAAATGGTTCTCTCTTCTGCCTCTCTGCCAAGTGCAGCCTCACTCAGTGCCCTGCTCAGACAGCACATAGAAGGCCCTTAACAAAGGGGGACTGAACTCAGGTATCATCAGGTCATGATACAAGCCACACAAGGTCACTGGGGCGAACGCCAGCACCCTGATTCCAGACAAAGGTCCTGGGAGGCCCAGGAGAGTCCTCGCTGGCTTAGCAGAGTGCTGGCCTGTCAGCCACTGATGAGACGTCAGCTTTAGAATGAGAAAAAAAAACAAATGTCCAGACCTGAAGGAATGGCCCTCTGTGATCCCTGGTGCCCCTCTTCTCCCCTCTTTACAATGAGGTCCTTAATCTCATTGGGTCCTTACCATAATTTCTAGTCTGAAACAGCAACTTAATCAAGAAGACAAAGTGGAAAACAACTATGCCTAACACTGTTGCTGTGTTCTTTTGGACAAATCAGTCCCCCATCACATGCTTTGCTTTACTAACTGCCAAACTGGGCCGATAATGCTGACCACCTAAATCCCTTAGGGGAAAGAAGAGAGTGTTTACACACGGCAGGGCCTGGAACTCCTGGAGAAAAGTATTAGATAGACACCTTACCATTCAAATGGAATCTGGGCTTGTTTTTACTTTCACTGCCAAGGTAGAAGTACACAGCATTTCAAATACATCCTCTAGAGCTTTAAAAGCCTTTTTCATTTTCCTGAGTGCTTTGGGAAAGAAGGTACTAATATGTTTTAGAAAACTATGTAATTTTCTCTTTTGGAATTTGGAATCTCTGGATGGGTAAGGGAAGATCAGATTAAGAAATCAATCTAGGGCTTCCCTGGTGGCACAGTGGTTGAGAATCTGCCTGCCAATGCAGGGGACACGGGTTCGAGCCCTGGTCCGGGAAGATCCCACATGCCGCGGAGCAACTAAGCCCGTGCGCTACAACTACTGAGCCTGCGCTCTAGAGCCCACAAGCCACAAGTACTGAAGCCCGTGTGCCTAGAGCCCGTGCTCCACAGCAAGAGAAGCCACTGCTCACCACAACTAGAGAAAGCCCGCATGCAGCAACAAAGACCCAATGCAGACAAAAATAAATAAATGTATTTTTTAAAAAAGGAAAGAAAATCAATCTAGTGGTTCATTTCTACTCACACACACAGACCCTCCTTCTTGGCAGGTGTCAGTCAAAAGTTTATAGAAACACTGTCAATCTGGGGAAAATCCTGACTCATCCTCTCACCCTCACTCACGGAGAGCAAGTATTTGTTTTTCCTTTTTCTTCATCGGCACTTGTTTCTTCCCCAAAGCCCTTTCTAGGGAGCTATTGATTTCCTCTGACTTGAGTAGGCCGTCAATAACGCTGGGTCCTCAGGAGTCCCTTTCATGTCTTGTCTTCGAATGGGGTTGCATTTGCTTGCCGGGGCCCTCTGGGGGCCTGCCTCCCAGCCGGAGGTGAGCAGCCCAAATGGGCTTTCAGGGTGATTCACATCACAGCCACACGCCAACCTAGGACCGAGGGTGGGGAAGTGAGCTTGCCTGATGCCCACCCTGTCCCCGGCACCTCCACCCCGTGACACGTCCAAGCCGTGTCTGGCTCCCGTCCTCAGGGGTCACCAGCAGGCAAGCACCTGCTAAAGAGCTAACTGGTAACCCAGGCGACAGCTGCTAATAATAAGATGAAGGACCGTCCCTGAACCAGATACCACATGGGCATCTCCAGAATCTCTCTGGCCTCTCCAAAGGCCACTTGTTTCAGCCCCAGTCTCCACTGCAGACCAGTTCTGTGTGGGTCCCAATAACCTTCACCCAGGCCTGGCCACCACAGTGCTTCACCTCAAGGCCACCGTCATGGGGATGGGGCTTACCTGTTGACGCTGACACATAAAGTGCCTCGTGGCCTGCCTGGTGCTCACGCATGTGCAATGTGAAAGAGCAGAGGAACTTATGCCCATGGGCCAAATGCCTCCATAGGAGATGGGAGCTTGCAGATGCATTCTTCTTCCTTCCTCTCCTGACTGAGAAGGAATGTTGTATATGGTTGTCATACGGCCTCTCAGAAGATGGTCTCGTGAAAGCAGCACTTGTGGTTTTTATACAAGTTGTGGCCAGCTTGAAAATATGCCCTTCTATTGGATCTCCCTCCGCCTCACTCCCCTTTGCCCTTACTTCTGCTCCTGGGGTTGCACACCCTAATAAAACAGATACTTAAGCTTATTTACCTCAGGCTCTGCTGTCTGAGGAACTCAGGGTAGACAGTCCTTCATAAGGATGTGAGCATTTTTAAAGGGACATCTTGGAGGAGGAAGGGGGTGTTGAGATTCAAAGAAAGGCAGTCTAGTGATGAGATCATGGATAGTGGGGCTGAAGGAGGGTAAAGTCAATCCAGATTTTCAGAAGCGGGTATAGGAAGGGAATGATTTCCTCTTTTGCTGCCTCGTCACCGCATACCAACAAGCCTCCTCCTCCTCTGCCCTTGCTGCGACCCAATTTTCTCTCTGCCCAGCTCTGCTGTGACACGCCTTTTTTCCACTTGTACATTCTGCTTCCCAAGGTGCTTCATCCCAGAGAAACACCTGCTCCCTCTGAAGGAGGTTGCCTGAATTATAAATGAGTCTCCAACAGAGAAAGATGTGCTCAAGTGAGGGGAAAGAGAAAAACAGGTAAACAAGTGGGTCAGAACGTTTCTCTGAGCATCCTAGGACAGTGCAAACTTTGCTTTCCCTTGAGTCCCTGGTTTGAACCCTGAGACCAACCTCAGAATGGTCTGAAATCTCCCTGATCACCACTTTCTTCTTGTGTTCTGGGCTTCTCCAGCTCTGTTCCTTGCCTTGCGCTCTCCTCTGCTTGTGTGTGACCTGTCTCCCCCACCCACCCATCACTACATGTCCAAATCCTATGTGTGCTTCAGCCCTCACAACAAAATGCTAGCTCCTCCAGGAAGCCTTCCTGGATTCCTCAGTTGGGCATGATCTCAGGCCTCAGTTCTTTCCCCTTCTTAACTTTCTTGCCTCTGATTGTAGGCATCCTATTAGTGGGACTCTGGCTGATTCTCCTCTGTGAGTAGTTAGTCAGGAAATAATGAGGAAAGGCAGGAAGGAAGGGAAGGAAGGAGACACTGGGGCCAGACAAGTGTCTCCTGAGGCGGGAGTACAGCACGGTCAGTGGCCAGTGTTCTTTGCTTTCTCCTTTTTGTGCACGTCTGGTGTTGCTAATGACAAGTTATGCAGAAAATCTCAAATTTGCTTCCCTCAGAAGAGGCGTTGCCCAGGGTAATTCCCTCACTGCTTCCCTTCACCTCACTGAAAAGCCTGTGTCCAAAGCCCACTAGTGACAGCAATGTGTGGACTTTGCAGGGAGGAGTTGCATAAGGGCATGACAGTTAGGGGGTCCAAGCGCCCAGTCAGCAGGGAAAGAGGCTGTGCTGGGGGATGGGAAGCCCCTGCCCCTGGCTTCTCCTCAGTCCTCCTCCCAGCAAACAGCCTCCTCACCTTTCACCTTGTTGTCTCCTTTGAGTCTGGTCTCCTCTCCTTCCTCTAACGCTCTCTGAGCTTTAAGTCTACAGTGACTAGATTTATGGTCTTGCACATTTAGACAATGCCCTTTCGTACATAGGAAGCCCTCAAACACACATACTGAATTAGTAAAGGCAGACCATTTCCTTAATCCGAATTGCTTGAAGGGTAAGGAGACCCTACGCTGAAAGCAGGGCACTCTCCTGGGGACACGAGTGAGGCATATTGACCACCCGCGTGGCTTTCTAGACCTACTGAATCCTCTGCTTGATGTGACCCAGGCATCCTGTAGAGCTGCCGGATAACAATGAATAATTTTTTAGTATAAGTATATCCCATGCAATATTTGGAACATACTTATACTAAAAATTATGTGTTGTTTATCTGAAATTCCAACTTAACTGGACATACTGTAGTTTTATTTACTTGATCTGGCAACCCTCCCTGGGAGGCTCCTGGAACCCTGTGTTGTAGCCATTCTCTGGCACCCAGTTACACCCCCTCTTCTGGGCCCCTGGGGCCAGGGAGATGTCAACTTCGAGAAACTCCAGGAGTTTCTGGATTATTGATTTCTTCCCCCCTAAACTATTTTGCAACTAGAAAAGAATGATTCCATTCTTTTTTCTCTTAGGGTTAATTTTAAGATGGGTTAAAAATACACACTTTGTCGTATTCTATATGCTATACGTCACAGAAACCACTAAACTTGGAGAGGGGCCTACAGTTTACGGAGCATGGCCATATGCATTCTCTCTTCACCTTCAGGGTGACCCTGGAAGCACAGGACAGGAAGGTGGACAATCACTATCTGCTTTGTAGTTGGGGAACCAGAGGCCCAGGGAGGTCAGTGAATTACTGACAGTCCCAGGAATGGTGCTGGAGGAAGCCAAGCAAGCCCCAGGTCTTAGCTGCTGGTGCACGGCTCCTCCCTCCTTCCAGCCACCTCCTTCACAGGCCACTGGGCTCCAAGTTAACTAGGCAGGAAAGAAGTCTTTGGAGGAAGCTGAAAGTGAGAGGAAGTGCCCTGGAAGGACTGGTGTAGGGAGAACAAACCAGAATGGCATGTTTTAATTGATCTTTGATTGTGCCAACAACTGCTGGCTCCCAGGGCAAGCAGCTGCTATTTCTGAGTCAGCACACTCGGGTGAGGCTTGGCCTGCCCAGAGTAGAGGAATTTCTGGCTTTTTTTTTTCCCCCAAGCTCTTTGTGCTGGAAATGAGTCTGTGCAAAGCAAAAGTTTCTTCTGCTTTCTTAATTAGTCAACCAGCTTGGAGCCTGGAGTCCTGGAAATACTGTCCAGGGTCACCTACAGCTTCCCCCAATGCTTCCACCCAGTTTATCCTGGAAGCCCCAGGAGACCTGACTCTGCAGATGAAGCTAGACATGGCTCTGAAGACACTGCAGGAAGCACAAAATACTTCGTGAAGGAGTTTAAAAACTTCCACACTACTTAGCAAGTCTGTTAGCATTAGCGGTTATTCAGGGCCACTCAGGAGGCATATGCCCAGCTATAACCCTGGACAAAGAGAAGGCTTCCAATAGGAAAAAAGAAACTCTCTCCAGTCTCACTGGAGGCCTTGGGATTTGGAAAAATCTTTTGTCACCATACAGGGAGAGGACCCTGGTCTTAGAGGCCCTCCTTGCCACTGAACTCAAACAACCAATGGCTTGCTTGCACCTCCACAAAGATGTTTAACAGGCATCTCGAACCTAACAGAACTCTTGATTCCATCCCTCTCACCCCCAACATGTGCCTCCCCTAATCTTCCCCACTTCAATAAAAGACCTCACCACCTACTCAAAAATTAATGGTTTGGGCTTAAGTCAAAAATCTAGATTCATCCTTGTTTCCTCTCTTTTCCCATCTCCACAGCCAATCCATCAGCAAGATCTTTTGGTTCAATCATCACGAAATATCTCGAATCTGTCCATTTCACTTCACCTCCATTGCTACCGTTCTTTTCAAAACCACCATCATCCATCTGAATAACCCAGTTAGGTCTGTCCATGGTGGCTCCGTGACAATCCCTTTTCCCATACAGCATCCCAAGGCCCTATGTGATCTGGTTCCAGCCCACCGCCTACACAAAGGGCTTCTCTTCCTTCAAGTAAGAACTACAATATCACATGACCCTACTTTTAGTACCTGAACCCGCCATTTTCATATTTATTCATCTATGTCTATTGTCATGCCTCCTTCATCAAAATGTAAGTTCTATATCTTATTCTCTGCCAGATGCCCTGTTTGCCAATGTATTAGTTTCCTAAGGCTGCCATACCAAAGTACCACAAAGTTAAGTGGCTTAAAACAAAAGAAATGGGGCTTCCCTGGTGGCGCAGTGGTTGAGAGTCCGCCTGCCGATGCAGGGGACACGGGTTCCTGCCCCGGTCCGGGAAGATCCCACATGCCGCGGAGTGGCTGGGCCCGTGAGCCATGGCCGCTGAGCCTGCGTGTCCGGAGCCTGTGCTGAGCAACGGGAGAGGCCGCTACAGTGAGAGGCCCGTGTACCGCAAAACAAAACGAAACAAAACAAAAGAAATGTATTCTCTCATAGTTCTGGAGGCTGGACTTCCAAAATCAAGGCCTCGGTAGGGCCATGCTCCCTCCAAAGCCCCTAGGGGAGGATCCTTTCTTGTCTCTTCTAGCTTCCAGTAGCCCTAGGGCTTCCTTGGCTGTGGAAGCATAACTCCAATCTTTGCCTCCATTTTCATATGGCAGCCTTCCCTCTGGGTCTGCGTCTGTTTCTTGTCTCCTCTTCTTATAAGGACACCAGTCACAATGGAGTAGGGCTCACCCTACTCTAGTATGACCTCATTTTAACTTGCAAAGACTGTATTTCCAAATAAGGTCACATTCACAGATACCAGGGGTTAGAACTTCAGCATATCTTTTTTGAGAGGCACAATTCAACCCATAACAACCTGGCATAGTAGATGTTCAAAAGATATTTTGGAAATGAATGTATATTTTCAACTGGAGTCAGTAGATTACAGTGAGCTGATTTCCAGAGCAGCAAATACAAGGGCCTCAGGGCTGAACCGCAAATGGTAGGAAGCCTATAACTTTATAATGCCACAGCAACCCACTAGAAAGAGAACATTCAGATAAACTGGTTATTTGGTATTACACAAGTTTTTGAAATCTTAGACACTGACTTTAATTTTTTTCCCACTGATTTCAACAGGCTGGCCAACAAGGCAGCCTGCAGTTTATAAATGCCTCTATATGTACCTGTCTTCAGCTCCTCACAGAGGAGTGGGCATGTGTAATGGCTGAAGAGGCCGGGGCTCTAAGGGAGGACGTGGCTTGCTGAGGAAATGGCAGGGCCAGGATGGGGGGCCAGGTCATTCGGACTCCTTAGCCAGTGCCCCTGAAGGCAGCAACTGTGTGTGTTTCACAGGCCCTGGTCAAGGTCAGTCAGTGTTCATGTAGAGCTGCATGATAAATGCTCAAGAATGAGGAAGAGGACAAGATGGAAGGAACTTGGCTCAGCTTTAAAAGAATCTAACCAGCCAGGACTTAGGTATTCAAAACTGAGACCGATTCTGTACAATTCCATTTGGAAAAAAAAAGACTTTAGAGTAACACCTTTTGAGATCATAGCTTCATGGTATTTTAGAGCTGGAAGAAGACACTGTCTTAGGTCCTGGGAAGGGCCTTTGTCCTCAAAAAGGATGAAATCTCAGGAGTGGGATTAAGCCTCAAATGACTCTAAGACCAAAGCGGAACATCCTAAGAATGTCACCAAAGATTCCAGAGGGACTCAGAAGTGGGACTGTGAGTCTGTCTCACTATGACCCTTGAGGAAACTTCACAGGAGAGGGGAGATGCCTTTGATCCAGGTGTGGAGCGGAAAAAAAAAAAGCAAGTTTCATAGGCAGAAGTACATTCCGAGAAGAGGAAATAAATAGCTCGAGCAAAGGAGACTGGAAAGGACTGGGTGTGTTAGTAATATGGGCGACAGTGGGGGATTATGACCAAAAAGTGAATTGGGTCAGTCAGTTCATTCTGCATGGGGACCCTTCAGTGGGAATACCACCAGCTTGGGGTTCCAGCCCCAGCTCACAGATTCCCCAAGGGACCTGTCCCTGGGCCTCTGGGCCTGTCTCCTCATCTACAATATAAATAAGAGGGTTTTCCAAAGATATTAAGTGAAGCCTCAAGTTCTACAAAGATGCTGCTTTGATAGGCTTTCTTATTGAGATGCCTGGTAAAACTGAATTTTAAGAATGGTTTTCGTGCTTTAAAAATGTTTAAAAGCCACTGGTCTCAATAATTGAGTTCCCTCCAACTGTATAATTCGATTTCTTTATGCTGCAGGCTTCAGAGCTCCTCTGGTTTGTTATTCAAATGAAGCATGTCTCATTTAGGATTTACCAGGTCCCTCTGAATTGCCTACAGTTGTATTAAGTCATTTGACCTGTTTCTAGCAGAAAATCCATTTTTATTTATATCCTTAGGAGAAAGAGCCTGGTGCGGCTGAAAGAGTCCTGGGAAGCAAGTCAGCAGATCTGGCTTCATGCTGTAACAACAAATATCATCCGTAAAGCAGTATAAATAAAACAATGAATATCTGTTAAATAAACCCTAACCAGTGACACCACCTTGACCAAGTCTACTTGCCCCTGTGACCCTTGCTTTTACCCTCTCTAAAATCGGAACAATGCCTGCTGGCCTGCCTCACGGCACTTTTGTGTGGCTCAAATAAGAGAATATACTCGAAAGCTCTTTACAAACTGTAAAGCACTCCACGTGTGTAATGTACCAGATGGTGTTGGGGGACTCAGGGCTTGAGAGAGCAGCTCTCCTGGGTGATAGTGGAGGGGAGGTTTGACTCTGAGACCTCAGGAAGTGTCTGATGTTCTCTGACAAGCATTTCTAGGCTTGGTCATATGAAAGAATAAAAAGAAAAAAAAAAGGATAAATGCATGTGCCGCCTACTTAAGGTGTTTCACCTCACTCCAAGTCCCAGCTAGCCTTCTCAGCCATGAGGCAACAGAAACTAAGATGTGTCACGAAAACTGGTAGAGGCCTAGTGGAAGGAGGCTTGGCCAAGACAAATCTGCAAGGAAGACAGAGGCAGGAGGTCTTGTCTAGCTTCCAAAGATATTTATCAGTTCTTTGCATTATTTGTGAGCTCAAGATGGGGCTTATTTATCTATTTCTACCTTTTAATTTAGGTCTTTAGGTGTATTTTTTTATTGAGGTATAGTTGATGTACAATATTATATAAGTTACAGGTATACAATACAGTGATTCACGCTTCTTAAATGTTATATTCCATTTATAGTTATTATAAAATATTGGCTATATTCCCTGTGTTGTACAATATATCTTTGTAACTTATTTACTTTATGCATAAGTTTGGACTGCTTAATCCCCTACCCCCATATGGCCCCTCCCCCCTTCCCTCTTCCCACTGGCAACTAGTTTGTTCTCTATATCTGTCAGTCTGCTTCTTTTTTTGTTATATTCACTAGTGTGTTGTACTTTTTAGATTCCACATACAAGTGATATATAGTATTTGTCTTTCTCTGAGGACTTTTTTAGTTATTGTTGAATTCCTAATTAAAGCCACACCATTAGGCCAATGGATGGGCACAATTTCTCATGCAGTTTAAGAAGCTCTGATTCTTCCACTGAATTTATCCACTGAACTTATCCACTGACAATTCATCTATTTACCAAAACTCAACCAATGACACCTGTCCTTCTCTAGCCCAAACCACCATCCCCACCAGTGTCTTTGACGCTGCACTGCTGGAGATCGTTCTCAGATGATTCAAATATGCCAGCCTCCTCAATAAAGGGACTGAAACATCAAGAGAGCACAGTCTGAGCTAGGCTGCCACACTAGAATGCCAGAAAGAATGCCTTTGCCCAAACACATTCCATCGTTCTCATCTTGTGGAACTTACATTCCTTAGCCCAGTGGAAGGTCTCCCCAGTCTGGCCACATTCTGGAGGGAGTAAGGTCTACTGGGGGAAGCCCTGAGCTGGGGAGAGGAGACAGACCTCAATCTTGTCTGCCTCCGTGCCCGAGAGCCAATGAGCATGTCCTTCGGCTCTCTGTGCCTCAGTTTCCCTGCTGGTCCAATAAGAAGGTTGAACTAGTCCAGCTGTAGAGCTCCATTCCTTTCCTGGGGGGCTAACCCCGGGGTGAAAGGGAAGCTGAGCAGTTCTGCTTTTAGCACGTTGATACCTAAGTTTTCCTTTGGTGAAGGATTCTGCTGCTAAAAAATGCTTGAAAAACACTAGCCCTCACCCCGTGACTCTGAGGCTGCCCCAAAGCTTTCCATCCCCTGCCCTTGCGAGAAGCCCATACAGTCTTGCTGCAGTGACTTTACTCAAAACCCTCACCCAGCGTGTAGTGCTTGGGCTCCAATTCCAGCCTCACCTCCTCCAAGAAGCCAACTTACCTGCGAGGATCTCTGCTTTTTCTGAGCAACCCGCTCGGTGTAGCCAGAGCGATGCTGGCCTTAGAGTGCCTGGTGCTGGGTGTCTCAAATGTGCCCTAGCTCCCCAACAAGATTTTAAGACCCCTGGGGGCAGGGACCAAGCTCTGGGTTCCGCGCCAATCCTGGGGCACAAGGGATACCTTGTCTAGGGATGTGGCAGAAGATGATGTCACTGACAGGGCCCTGAAGGCTGCTTAGAAAAGAGTCACTTCCAACTCTGGGCCTCTCCCCAACCCCAAAGAGGGGCCAGTGCAAGGGACAGAGGCAAGGTAGGTTCCCAGGGCTGGCAGAAAGTGGAGCGAGCCTGAGACAACGCAGAGGCATGCAGCTCACAGCGTCCCACCCACACCCCGACTCCTGACACACCTTGGGCGAGGCTGCTGCCGCCCTATAAACAGAATCCGCAGCTGCATCGTATTTCCTCCGGGACTTGCTCTGGCTTCCCGCTCTTCCTCGCTGTTGTGAGGAAGAGAACATCTCACCTCTATGAAGAGACCGTCCCTGCCTCGAATCCGTCTCTGCCCTGTTAGGGGGTGAGCTTGGGCAGGTCCCTTCTGCTCTCTGGACCTTGGTTTCCGATGCCCTGCCTTACTGACGTTTCCAGAATTCTGCCACCCATTTGCCTGGATGTCTTGCTAGGCTCCATCCTGCCTGTGACCCTGGGGCCCTCACTCTTGGCTCTCCTTTGGCTCCAGATCTGGATCCTAACCCGCCAGAGACACCAGCCTAAGTTGAGAGCCCAGGCCCAGCCCCTCCATCAGGGGAGGTGAGACAAGTCCGGCTCGGTTCTTCTGATGATGTTCACATCACAGACCAGGGGAGCACCCCGGGGCCCTGCTGTGGAACAGCAGATGCCTTGGGGTCTGGTATCAGTGACACTTTCTGGGCAATAGAGAGAGCCAGGCTGACCTGCGGGAAGACATCAACTAGAGCTGGCAATGCTGAAAGGAGATGCGCAGCTCCCTGAGCGGCCAGCATGCCTTCCTCCCGACAGCGGCCTGTGGGGTAGGGGGTCTGGTTCTGCCACTACAACCTGTGTGACCTTAGGCAAGTCCCCTTCCCATCCACCCTCCCTCCCTTTCAGAAACATTTATTGAGCATCTTGCAATGGCCAAGCCCTCTACTAGGCTGTGAGTCTTCAAAAAATATAGTCCTGGCCCTCGAGAACCTCGTAATCTAATTACGGAAGCAGAAATGTGAATGAATAACTATAATATTTTCCTCCCTGGGGCTCAGTTTCCTTATCTGTAGAATGAAGGAGTTCCAGCCTTGACACTCTGTGATGCTCTCATCACATTAGGCCATCTGTTCCCACTGGTCTGGTGAAGTGGTAGGCCACAGTCAGCAGGTCATCAATGGAGTTAGTAATAAATGATGACTTGCATTAAGGGGAGTCTGCAGTGTGGCCAGCAGATTGCTGTGGTCTGGGTCTTGCTCTCCAAATTTCCATTCTCTCAGCTACTTCAGCTGAACCTGTCAAAGATTATTTCCAGCATATCCAGGGGATCCAAGAGGGATCAGATGAAAGACAGATTATATGTTGGTGTTGGAGCCAGCACCAAACTCAAGCTTCTCCTGATTGTTGGTCCAGGCTACCTGCAGGCCCGCCAGGTCCACCTCCTTCCCTTTCTTGGCTAGGATTTGAGGAATATGAAATATATGTCTGGGTGCATAAGAGGCTGGCAAGTTGAAAACATTCCACAGGATTTCTGAGGACGCCGTATTAGGTGGCCCAGGGTAGTGCTTGACGACTGTTTTCCTCGCTGGTGGCAAATCTCAGATGTTAGCTGCAGAGTTCCTTACTTTCACATCCCCATCTGTATCACACAAACATACCCCACACAGCAACCATCCTCCCTCTTCTGTGTCTCAAGTTGAAACACAGCAAAGGGCAAAGAAGATACCCAGGTTATTAGACCCGCCCAAGATGTCTTCACAGTCCAATAGAGGGCCTTCAGCCTGGGGTGAGAACCGGTGGAATGATGGTCCCCCTCTTGGGAACCAGCAGTATCCTACCAATTCTATATTTATGCAGCAGTCTTGGTCACTTGTCTTTTCTTTCTTTTTTTTCCCTCCACTTGCCTCTTGATATCTTCTAGAATTTGGTTTGCAAGGTCCTTGCCTTACAACTGCAAAATCTGCAGAGAAAGTGGTCCTAGACAGTCCCAGCTCCCATAAGCTGGTAGTTCTAGTCCCCTGGTTCAGGAGGACACACCTGTTGGGCACGCAGGGACCACCAAAGCACTTCTCATTGCATTGTTCAGCCAGAGCATCAGGCCAGAGACAGAGGCATGGCCAGGCAAAACTTCCGGGATTATTGTGGAGCTATCAAAAGTCTTGCCAAAGGGGACACGGGTTCGTGCCCCGGTCTGGGAGGACCCCACATGCCGCGGAGCGGCTGGGCCCGTGAGCCATGGCTGCTGAGCCTGTGCGTCTGGAACCTGTGCTCCGCAGCGGGAGAGGCCACGGCAGTGAGAGCCCCGCGTACCGAAAAAAAAATAAATAAATAAAAGTCTTGCCAAAAAAAATGCATCTAGAGATTTTCATCACTAAATTTGCAGTGTGGATGCTGCCCATTCTGTCCAACAGGGAACCATACTTGCTTCTTCCCTGGGAGATGAGAGGGCACGTGGAAGCTGGTGGGACAGAGCTGTCTTTACCCTGCACACCAGCTGAATATCAGCCCTGGTCACAAGGAGTCGAGGAAGGCTCCACTGCCGTCTCTGACAGGCTGATATCAAAGCATCCAGCTTGACCAACAGAATTTGGTCTTGTATTTGTTTGCCTTTCCTTTTAGGTTTGAAAGCAACTCTCATCTTCACTGCCCTGTTGTTTGGCAGAACAGCTTTTGATTAGGCAGAGAACAATATCTTGCAGTTTCTTCTTGAAATTGCTGGATGAGCACGGAGGCTAATAGCGAAGTGTTGCATCGAGACACTCTGGGGTGCTGCACGGGTCATGGCTTCAGACAGAGTGACTCACAGAGGAAGCCCAGGCCTGCCTGGTAGGCAGGAAGCGTAGCACTTAAGGACTGATGGGCCCTGGACCATACAGACAAAGGCAGATGGGACGAGGTGCACAAGGACATTGCATCATTCTGGGGGTGACCTGGACGGTGCCAAAAGCAGAAAAAACTGCCAGGAGCACCACTGTTCTCTCATTTGATGGGTCTGCAAAGCCTTTTCTCTTGCCATTTTCTTAAAAGAAACCTCTTCTGAATTGCCTATGATTTTAGTTAGGTTCTAGCCAAGGTTTCTTTTAAAAATAGGACACTTTACATAGATATTGAATTATCAAGCGTTTGTCAGCATCAACACCATCATTATCAAAATATCACCCAGGTGTTTGGCTGAGTGGATCCTAGTGCAAGGCAATTTAAATGAATAAACACACTTCTTTATCATCTTTGGGAATTTAGCCGAGAAGCAAAAAACAAAACTGGTGTGGATAAAAATGTAAAAAGACGTGCAGACATGCACCACGTGTACAAAATCTGAGCACACAGCATCACGAAGCGATCAAAGGTGAGGTGTCTTATCCTCAGTCATATCTGCATCCATCCGATGAAATGATGGCGTGCTGGTGGCTATCAGTCTGGGCGGCTGGAGAGAGAACAGTGGACTTGAAGGGTCACCGCAAATTCTTTTGAGTCAAAATGACCCAGACTCGGAGCCCTTGAAGACAGAGGGCATGTCCTGTTTATGACTGACTCCTCACCATCTACCACAGGGCCCAGCTGTAGTTTGATTATAAGAACTATTATTTTATTCTTGTTATAATCTCTGTCGTGAAGGTCCCTATGTTACCTACTAACTATCCCACCAGATGAGACTGTCATAAGGAGAGTTAACGCTCACAGACGTCTTCAATTTGCTTGATTTTGTGGCAAGTACAACATATCACTATTCTAGAAGCTCTTTTCCCCAGAATTCTATAAGCTGGAACAACGATCTGTGAACACCATTTATTAAGAGATGACACTTGCCAGTACAATGAAATAGGTGCCATGGAAAAATAAAATTTAGTTCTGGCCAAATAATTAAACATATGTACAGGTCAGAATGGGTTTTTATATCCCTCTAACCCTTGGTCCGTTCAGGCTGCTATGCCAAATATCATAGACTGGGTAGCCTATAAACAGCAGGGACTTCTTGCTCACTGGAGGTTCGAAGTCCAAGATCAGGGTGCCAGCATGGTCTGGGCTCCACACGTGGCAGAAGGAGCTAGGGAGGTGTGTGGGATCTCCCTTACAAGAGCACTAATCCCATTCATGAGGGCTCCACCCTCATGACCTAATCACCTCCCAGAGGCCCCACCTCCTAATACATAACCTATGGGGGTTAGGATTTCAACATATGAATTTGGAAGAACACAAACATTGATTCCATAACAAACTCCCACCCGACTCTCCCGCCTTTTCCTGGGGGCTGACAAACCAAAGTTAGGCCAACTCCAGGGGGACAGAGAGCAGAGATTCCCTCAGCGCATCAATAAACAGGAGATACGAGCAGATACGAGGTATCAGCTTGGTCAGGAGCAAGCTCAGCTCGCCTTACAGAACCCAATGACCAGCCCCCACCTGGGTCCAAGCCCAGGCAGAGCAGAACCCAGGGTGGCCAGACGCCTGCCCTGTCTTGGAGGCTGCGGATGCCAGGCAGGACCTGGGAGTAGGAGCAGTGGGTTGAGAAAATCTGAAGGGGCAGGATTTGGGGCAGGGAGTGCTGAAAGGAAAGAGATCCAAATGGGAGGGGCCCTCTGCCCTGGCTCAAAAGATCTAGGGCTGAGGAGGGCCCAGAGATGCCCCAGCTGGAGTAGAAGAGCCACGTCCAACTGATTTGGAAGATACAACTCACACTTGAAGGGCTACTTGAACATTCTTCGGGGTTCCATGGCACATTGATAGACTAAGAGTAAAACTGTCTAAGAAACTGAAAACTGCTCTTCCCTTCCACTCTTCAGGGAAAAGCTCTGGATTTGTTTTATAGGTATTTTTTCCTTTCTCCCATAAAATAAAAGGAATCATACTGTCCTCAGTGCCCAGCTTCCTCAGCTTTTCCTGTGTCTGATGGGGGCCCGTCACTGGGACCGCTCCACACAAGTAGGGAGGAGCTTTCTAAATGGACATTTGTGAAGCCCTGCACGCTGGCTGGACAGGGCGGAGTCAGGGAAATGCAAAGCATCCCAGGCCTCAGCTGGGACTTTATTCCCATCCTCTCCTCTGCCCTCAGGACCGCCCTTCCCCCCACCCCCACCCTGCCCCAGCCCCCAAGGCCTCAGCCTTCACCCCTTGGAGCTGAAATTACACCAAGCCCTCTGGTGGAGATTTACCTTGTTGGCCCAGGTGAAGAGAGGGAAGAGGCTCTGGTCAGAGGGAATGCCTAATGAGTCACCATGCAGTAGGAAAATGCAGAACTGCAGCAGCTGCCTCTGCCGGTCAGATCCAGAGAAAGGGTATTTCCAGACCCATGAGTTCGATGGACAGGCAGCAGGGGGAGAGCCCACGGGCCAATGGAGATAAAACTCCTGGAAGTTCTGCTTCCCGAACCCTGGGGCAGGCTTGAGCCTAGCTGGAGGGGCATGGGTTGGGGATGCCATCACATGAGCATGGCAACCAGGCCTGACACCCTCACTAAGGAGGAGGGATGCTGAATGAGGATGGAGGATTAAAATGGATTTGGGGTCTGTTCTAGCCTGAGGAAAGGAAACACGTGAGAAAAAAGTCTACTTGATTGACTGCGAATTCCAACAAATTCCAGGGAGAGGTGGGATAGGGGTTGGAGAGGTTTTCCATTAGCAGCTCCTTTTGTAAACCTGGGGTGAGCAGCTAACCTGGAATGGGATAGGGACAGGAGAGCCACATGATAACAACTTTAGTGAACTGCACTTTACAAAGCATGGGCACAACCAACATGCTGCAGAACAGGACAACAGTCCCAGGAAGCAGCAGCATCACATCACACCTATTTTACAGATGAGAAGACAGAGACACATGCCAGCACTCGCCCACAGCATTGTCCCTTACAGCCAGGGCAGAGAACCCCTGGTTGTGCACAAGATGAGTTAGTGCTACAGGGTGGACACATTTACTTTAATGGGCCTGCATTGTTGCAAAGAGCCATTAAAAATGTAACTAAAACCATCAAACTTGTGATTTCAAGGATACTTTGCTTAGGAGGAGGCTATGTTTCAAAAGTGAGTTTATTTAAAGTTCGTTTGAAGTATTAAATGATGTTATGTATGGTACTTGGTTTTGATTTAAAAATAAAAACATGAAGGTGGGAAACCAAGTATTGATGGTGATTATGACGATGACAGCAACCCGCTTCGCAATACTTACTATGTACCAGAAGCCTGTACGTGTATTAAATCATGTATTCCCACGACAGCTCTGTGGAGTTGGTACAATTATTATCCTCATTTTACACAGAGGCCTGGGGGAGACCCTGGAAGGCACAGGGTGGAGGATTGCATCCAGGCGCTCAGACTGCAGAGCAATGTTCACCAGGCAGAGCACTGCTCATCATGCAACTGTGAAAGCACCTGGCTGAGAGCCCAGGTGCAGGAGGTGGGTGGTTTGAGCCTCTGGGGTTGGGAGGGGGTCCATGTGCTCTTTCCGCTTCCAGTGCAAAACTACTGGAGACTGAATCTCACCACAGCATTACTTCCCGATTCAAATAGGACAAGCCAGTGACAACAGACTAGTTCTAGTGCAACCTGTTTTCTGCACCGGGCAGTGATTATGTTGCATAGCTGATGTGAGGGCCTTGGGCAGAATCCCGGCTAACTCAATTTCAGGCTGGCTTTCCTGCCTGCCTGCTAAACTCTTTCAGATGGTTCTGGTTGGATTTGCAAGGCTTTAACAGACAGGTTGTCTCTGCGTTGGGTGAGGGTGGGGTTGGGGGGAAACATCTGGAAAATGCCTGAAGAGAGGAAAGGAGAGAAGCTCTGAGTTCAAAGGCTCCCTGGACCAGCGTGGACGGGAGAGGAAAGCAGAGGCTGATAGGGCCTGGGAACCCCTCAGCTGAGAGCACAGAAAGCAGTTGCGCTTCTTACTTTCACATGGCAGTTAAAAATGTTCCAGCACACCCTCCAGGTCAGCACGGTATTTAAGAGCAAGAGCTCTGGAATCTCAGTCACTTCTCATTAGCCAGATGCCCTTGCCTCTGGCCGTTTAACCTCTCTGGGCCTCAGTCTCTCCCCCTGTAAAGTGGGAATAGCAAAAGTGTTTCTCCCGGAGGATGCTGTGAGGATTGAGTGAGATGGTCCGAGCACAGCGAAGGCTTCGTTCGTGGTAGTTGTTACTGTTATTATTATTATCCCTCGGGATGGGGTGTAGGTTCATAACCTCTCTGAGGAGACCTGATTCAGAGTTTAAGTCCAGGCTGATCTACCAAAGCAAAGCAAAATTTTAGAAAGTTTCAGTTTGATGTATTTAATGCCCCCGAGATAATAAAAAAGAGGCACATGGACAAGTGTATGGCTTTCATGGGACATTTTCGTCAAAGGAAAGAAATCAAAGTGGCCAGGAAAGGGATCCAGTGTTGAATTCATGATCTCTCCCTTAAAACCTACTCTTGCTTAAGTGTTCCCTATCTCAGTAAATATGCCTCTAAGTGTTGGGGCTTTGAAGCGCTGGGGGGAGGTGGGCGGAAGGCAAGAAAATGCCAGTTCTCTTCCATTTCCAGGCCAGAACCATGGTTTGGGGCTGGTTTAACTGGTTAGGCGGCCCTGAACTGAACGTGCCTCCCAAACTATAGGCTTCTAACCGGGGGCAGAGCCAGCCCCGCTAAGCTCGCTGGTGGCCTTGAGAACAAACTGGGTCACAGCCATCTGTGGCAGGGAATGGGCACTCACTAGAAAACCCAGAAGGCCCTGAGCCGCACTAGCCCAGTTCCTCCTTCCTGATGCACCAATCATAGCCGTGGGGACGGAGCTCAGGAGTGCTACCTAATAGGAGTTCCTTCACCTGGAAACATGAGGCGTGGGGAACAAGCGCCCCCCTAACACCCTCCACCTGGCTGCACAGGTCACCAGCCTCAGCGTGATCTCAGACACATGTTCTCCCTCATCCCGACCCCTCCCCATTTCCTGCTCACCACCAAGTCCCGTCCATTTCACTTCTTAAACTTGTCTTGAATCTGTCCTCTGCTCCATTCTATGCCCACTACTCAGGAGGCCAAGACCCTATTATCTCTCACTGGATCCTCACAGACCTCCTTATCCACTTCTGCTATCTCCGATCTGTTCTCCACGCTGCAGGCCCAACTCCTCCTTACTTTTTTTTTTTGAACAGTCCCTTGTTGCTCTTTGATAAAAACTAAAATCCATTATGCGAGTCCAATGCTCTGCTGGTCTAGCCCGTGCCTACCTCCCCAGCCTTGGGCATCATGACTCTCCCTCTCACAGTAGGGAATCCAGCCCCCCTAATTTCTTTAACTTCTGGGAGGGCACAAGCTTCATTCTGCCTCAGAATCCTAGCTCATGCCCTTCCCTCTGCCTAAAATGCCCTTCCTTCTTTTCTCCCTCCCTCCCCCTTCCCTCCCTCCTTCCCCTTCCTCTGGCTAACTCTTCCTCATCTCGCATATCTTAACTCAAACGTCACCCTTCCAGGGAAGCATCCCAGACCAGATCAGGTGTCCCTACTAAAACGTTCAAGGTTTTGGTGAGCTTTTCCTTCATAGTATTTATCACAATTGGTAATAAGATATTGTATGGTTCTTTGGTTAGTGCCTGTGTCCCACACTAGACTCTAAGCTCCATAAAGATAGGGTTCTCCTATCCCTCATCACCCAGCACAGTCACTGACACATAGTAGATGCCCAGTAAATATTTACTGATTGACTGGACGAAGGAGAAAAATTATTGCGGGAAAAGGTGCAATCTTACTAGAGGGTTCTGGAGATCAAATGGGGTAGGAAATTGGGAAAGTGGGGTAGACCAGGCAGACATGGGTTAGGGTGTCTATGTATGAGTTGGGGCAGGGGGAGCAAGGGTTGGTCTGGAATCAGAGGCCAAGCCAGCAGCTCCACACTAGCCGTGTGTGAAACATGAGTGTAGCAACATGAGGAATAAATAGGGCAGAGCAAAGGAGGTGATACCTGGTAGGAACCTTCTCAGATGGAAGGCACACAGGATTTGAAACTTGGTTGGAAGAACAGGAAATGCTATTATTGGCACCAGCCACAGCAAAAGTCACCAACAGCAATTCTCTGGGTGTAGAGTCTTTCGTCAGGTGAGTAGAGAATTTGTCATTCTGTGGGATGCACAGCATCTAAATCCCCTCTTTAGACCCATAGCACGGGTCTTTCTGAGAGGCAGCCAGCTTTGTTTCTATCTGTTTTCCAAGGCTGGTTCTCTAGCCTTCCTGGTGAGTCTCAGTGCTTCCCAATATCCCTGAATAAATTCCTTTTTTGCTTAAGTCAGCCAGAATTCGTTTTTCTTGTTTTCAGCCAACAACCATAACTGGTATAGTCTGGTGCCAGCAGGGCAGTGACATCTGGCTTGTCTGTGTAGCCAAGTATGTGGCTGCCAGGCATGCAGACACCCCAAGAGGTGCAGGACTACCCTGGCAGCCCACAAGTCAGGGCCTCCTGAGGAACAGGGGGGAAAGGTGGCCATTGTGAGCCACACAGAGCCTCTGGATGGAGTCAGGGTTCCCACGGATCTGTGGGTAGAGGCCACATCAGAGAAATCATCTCATTGTTGGGATATGCCCATGGGGCGGGTCACCTAGTACACTGCAGACTGGAGGCCCAGCAAACCCACAGTTGGCTCACAGCCCCCCTTGGGAAAGCAAAATCCGGCCCCTCCTGGGCCTTCTCATACTTGTTGTACTTTTCCTGAAGAGACTGTACTCTGGGAATCTATTCAAGATATTTTCCACTTGTAGGACCCTGAGTCTACTCTAAAGAACAAAACATGGGAGGAAATAAGCAGAGAGTCAGAGTGCACTTACCACACTTCCTGATGCCTCAGATAATAGGATGTCAGTGCAGGAAAGGCCCTTGGGACCATCTAGTCTTGTGGTCTCAGACGTCAGTGGGCCTCAGAATCACCAGGTTAACATTGTGGGTTCCCACAGATTTCTTCAACCCCACAGCTGATCTACTAGGCCTAGGGTGAAGCCCCCAGATGTGGGCTTTGTACAAACTTTCCCAGGCGATTTTAACATGCGTTGGGTGAGAACAGTGGTCCTAGGCTAGTCCTTCACCCCATCTTACAGTGGAAGAAACTGAGACTCAAAAAAAAAAAAAAAGTCTACCTGACCAAGTCCCCCAGAGAATCAGTTGTTGACCTGGACCCCAAGCCCAGGCCTCCTGATTCCCACACACCTGGACTGGCTGTGGCTAGGACAGGGCATGGAAACTGCATCTTTCCCAAGTTGCTTACGTGATTTTGTTCCCCTAACAGGGCCCTCCCTTTTCTGATTGTAAGAGGGGCCGCTTGTCCTGGGGAAATCAGGATGGATACCCCACTCTGGTCTTTGCTAGAGAGGCTGCTGTGGCCTTAGCTGAGGAGAAAACCCTGTGGGCAAAGCCAGGAATTGATACAGCAAGGGCCTCACTCAGCCTGACTCAGTCACAGGCCCAGGTTCCAGTTCTGAGTCTTTCAATGCCCTGCGCGACCTTGGACAAGTCATTCCCCTCCCCGAGTCTCTGTTGTGTCCAGTTCATAAAATGGAGATAAATCTGCGATCTGCTATCTACCTGCCTACCCCGTGGACCTCTGGGGTGAGGGTGCTTTGTAGACACCCAAGTGCTGCCCAAGCAGGCGGGATTACAGACACTTGGAGATGTGACTGGAATACTGATTTCCACTCAAGGTCCCTTGAGGATGTGCCGGGCCCATCTCAGAAACAGCAGAGGAAGCTAAGAAGCTGCCGGTGATGCTTAGGGTAGATTCTCAGAGCCTTACGGGCTGGCTGGCAGGGAGAGCCCTTCTGCATCAGAACCTGCCATGGCCGAAGAACCCCCTCATTTCCAGGTGCGTGTGTCGTGGGCAGGGGAGTCACTGGACCAGGGCCTTCCTGCCGCTGGCCTGGTACTGCCAGGACCCTCTGTCCATTTCTTAAAGTGTCCTGGCTCAGGAGCAGTAGGAAGTGTTCAGAGGACCCCCAGGGATCCAAGAGAAGGCACAGCTAGTGTGGAGCTGCTAGCTTGGCCTCTTTCATGCCTGTTTTGGCTGTTAGAGCAGGTTCAAGAGGGCGGATTAGCTCATTCACAGTATATTTTTCTTTCTCATCAAATCACACCTCTCAGAACTGTTTCCCCAGCTGGCAGGAGTCCCAGTTTACCTTAAGTTATCAGGATGCCAGGATTCTTACACCATTCTGCCAAAAACTTGCCTTGTCACCTTGCTCAAACCCTTCACCTCTTTGAGCCTGTTTTCTCATCTGTAAATGGGGGAAATAATTCCTGTCCCTCCCTCCATCATAGGTCTGCTGTGTCAAATGAGAACACTGTCAGGGAGGGCTTTGTTTTCATGGTCTTGTAGGAGAAGCAGACAGAGGAGGCCTGGACAGGGAGGGAGATGGGGCAGGCATAGAAATGACCTTCAGCTCCAGGGGGCAGGAAATCTCTGCGGATGATTTCAGTCCTGTCTTCTCTTGGGGCTGTCTCAGGGTGGCAGGTCCTGGCCACCCTGAGAGGAGAAGGCATGCCAGATTCAGGGACCTCGTGATGATGAAGCCTAAAGAAAAGTTTTCCATCAGAGACCTAAGCAGACACTTCCTTGACACAGGTGTGAGGTCACCTAGGCAAGTGCTTTTCAAACCATTCCCTCCCCCCCCCTTTTTTTAGCAGATCCCATTCTTCACAAGATCTGAAAGCAAACCCCTTATCAGTTACTTCTGAAGAATCATTGAGACCCTAGGAAGCACCACTGATTCATTGTGCAGATGGAGGAAACAAAGCTCAAAGCAGGGATGGAATGCTATCAAAGCCACACGATAAACGGGTGGTTAAAACAAACAAATTTCAAAAACCACCTGGAAAGCAGGTCTCTAACCCTCAGCACAGGTGTCTGCAGCTCAGTAAGGCATCAAAGAAAAACGGAAAGTTTCCTTCACTTCCAGGCCATGTACATACCCTGAGGGAAGAGGCTCAGAAAGTGGGTGTGGAGAGGTACATAGGGAGATGTATTGACATCGCTGTAATAAACAAATCTCACTGCAGGGCAGGGAACTCATGGTCTCCTTTGAAAACAGAATGTTTGGCAGGCTGTTTTCTGAGGCACTGAGTCCCTTGCTGAAATAAGGCAGAAGCAGGCACGGCAACTCTAGACAAATGGAAATTCCTTCCAGCTGCCTTAGCTCCGCCTTCTGCATTGCTCCCCCGAGGGCTGGCGGCCAGGCTTTGCCAGCGGCCACGAGGAGACCGACCCAGACGCAGAAGGTCCCCAGGTATTTCTCACAATGGGAACAGGGCACTTGCATGAGTCATCAACCAGAGAGTGGCTTTTTGGTGGACCTTTGGGGCTGGCTTCCTGCCGCGGGGAGCTGACAGCCTAGGGGCGGCAGAGGGCAGAGTCAGACAAGCCAATCACTGCACCACGTTGATGTGGGGCAGGTGCTAGAACAGAGGCACAATCCACACTTGGGTCGGGGGGGCGAGGGGGAGAGTGGGGAGAGGACCGGCAGGGGCTGAAGGCCAGGCACGCGGCTCTATCACAAAGAGCTTTACGAGACTCGACCAAGGTCCCACGTCGCTCCTGCAGAGCTGGAGCAGGGGGTCACCAGCGCAGGAGGGCGGAACGCAGCCCAGCGCCCGCCGTGGCGGGGCGGGAGATTGGGGGAGGCGGGATCTGGACAAGACGGGAGGAGACGCGAGCAGCCGCCTGGGCGCCCGGGGCCAACGCGGCGGGGTCACCCTGGCCGCCCGTGGCTCGGATCAGCTGAGCGGACGCCAGGACCGCCAAGACTGCGGCCGGAGCGCATCGACCGCCGGGACAGACCGCGGCTGCTCCAGCTCTGCCCGTAGGACGTCGCAGCCTCCCTTCCTCTGTTCTCGGGGGTGGGTGTCGCCTCTAGTTTAAAGCAGAGATGCTTTCTGAAAGCAGCTGAGGTCAAGCAGAAGGCCCCAGCTCTCCTAGGGGGAGATTTTGCTCCCCTGGGAAACAGGCCATTCTGGGGGGTTCATCACCGTGCAGGGGAGCTCGCAGACAGGTTCTTATCAAGCCCTTAATCCTACTGTCATCTGGCAGATGGCAGGGCGCCCTGCCTTCCAAACCCCAGGGACTCCTGGCCAAGAGAGAGTCAGAATGTTCCAGTGGGAGGGGCCCTTAGAGACTAGAGCTCTGGAGTTTTGTGGCTTTCACACTGCTCTAGATGGAAGGCGAGGCCTGCAGGGTAGTGCGAGCGAGGCCGCGGGGGTGAGAGATTAGACCCCACCCCCATTCCACCCCCGCTTTCATCTGTACTGCATTGAGACTGCAGGAGACATTGTTAAAGGAGAGACTGTAACTGAACACAAGTTTGAGGTCCTCTTTAAAGTCTATTGTTCTCTCATTTTTACTTTGTTGTGCATGACCTTGGACAACTTAAAAACCTCTGTGTCTCAGGTTCTTCAACTGTGAAACAGGAATAGGAATAGTACTACCTCCTTAATAGGGTTGTTGTAAGGATTAAGTGAATTAATGCATGTAGTCCACTTAGAACGTATTGTGTTGGGACTTCCCTGGTGGCGCAGTGGTTGGGAGTCCACCTGCCAATGCAGGGGACACGGGTTCGAGCCTTGATCCGGGAAGATCCCACATGCCGCGGAGCAACTAAGCCCGTGCGCCACAACTACTGAGCCTGTGCTCTAGAGCCCACGAGCCACAACTACTGAGCCTGTGTGCCGCAACTACTGAAGCCTGCGCGCCTAGAGCCCATGCTCCGCAACAAGAGAAGCCACCACAGTGAGAAGCCTGCACACTGCAGCGAAAAGTGGCCCCTGCTCAGCGCGCCTGGAGAAAGCCCACGCGCAGCAGCAAAGACCCAACGCAGCCATAAAAAGAAAAAAAAGGAAGAACGTATTGTGCCTGGGTCACAGTGTGTTAGGGGTTGTTATTATTGTTATCATTACTATTATTTTTAAATGAGGAGAGTGAGGCCTGGAATGGAGAAGGGACTTGCCCAGGTGACAAGGGAACTTGGTAGTAAAGCGGGGAGTAGTACCAAGCTTTCCTGTCTAGATGGAGTTCTTTATGTCTTAGACATTTTGGGGTTGATGCTCCATGGAAATCTTTGAAGATAAACAAAAGCCCATTTGGGGGAGGCCACACTGTATAAGAAGCCTCTGGAACAACCTCCATGATCCTCAGAAAGTAAAGCAGTGGGGGGGAGTGCAGAGAAAACGAGGGAGAAAAGAGGAGGAGGGGGTGGAAGAAGAGGTGTCTGGAGCCCTCTAAGCCACTAAATAGGAGATGTCTTAGCTCTGGCTGCCATAGCAAGATAACACAGATGGGGGGGCTTATTACCAACAGAAATTTATTTCTCACAGTTCTGGAGGCTGGAAACTCCAAGATCAAGGTGCCAACATGGTCTAGTGAGGAAGGGCCCTCTTCCTGGTTCATAGCTTGTGCCTTTCACAGTGTCCTCACGTGGAAGGGGCTGGGGAGCTCTCTGGAGCCCCTTTTATAAGGCACTAACCCCATTCCTGAGGACTCCACCCTCATGACTTAAGCAACTCCCAATACCATCATCTTTGGGGGTTAGGATGTCAGCATATGAATTTGGGGAGCACAAAAACATTCAGACCATATCATCTGATCACATTGGAGATGCTCTTGAGGGGATACCTTCATTAGGTGGAGGAACTAGACCTCAAAAATATTTAAAGCCTAAGAATTTTGTTTGGAGAATAAGGACTAGAGTTTGTGTTGCCCAGAGTCTTCAGCCTGATTTATGGTCAATTTCCATGCAGTCACAGCCTCCTGAATCTCTCCTCTCAATCTCAGCTGAGTCCAGCTTGGCAGGGACCCTCATCACAGCCTGAGGAACAATCGGGGCTTGTGTCCAGCAGTTAAAGAGATTCTGATTCGGAATCCTGTCACTTTCTGACTGACTGGGCAAGTATTTAAACGTAAGCCTCAGTTTAATCATCTATAAAATTGGGATTATAAATCTTGCCTCATAGTATCATCAGGAGGATCAAATAGGATAATGCATATAAAGTGCTTAACTCAGAACCTGGCACTAGGAAGTGCTCAGTAAATGCTCATGACTATTATTATCAAACATGGCTGCCTGCCCCCATGTGTGTGCAATGGCTTCCGCATCTTCTGTCTAGCTGTGGCCTACATTAGTTGGGATTTGGTTTGCCTCCAAAGAAAGAATCCCAAACTAGTGGTAATGCAGAAAAGACACAAGTTTATTTCTTCTCACATAAAATCTGAATAGGTGATTAAGGGTGGAAAATAGTTCCCTAGTGTCTGGGATCCAGACACTGTCTTGTAACACCATACATGGCCTTGACCTCGTGGTCTAAGATGGCAGTATCCAAGTTCCAGGCAGCAGAATGACAAAATGAAGGAGCCAAAGGATGCTTATAAACTACTTCTTAAGGAAGGTTCCTGAAAGCTGTTGTACTACCATGTCTGCTTATGTGCCATTGGCTAGAACATAGTCACATGATCACCTATAGCTGCAAAGGAAGCTGGGACATGTAATCTTTATTATGGGCAACCGTGTGCCCAGCTAAACACTGGTAGATATGTTCCTATAGCAGGGGAGAATGTATAACAGAGACCTGTAGCAGGCCCTGCCCCAAGCCTCTGGCTTATGCAGGAGAGCTAGGCAGCTGGGAGCCAGGTCCCTGAGCACTAAAAAAAAAAACAGGGATGGGAGCATGTTGCTTCTCCTCACCTATCCCCAGTGGCTCAGTCTGCAATGAAAATGTGGAACTGGAACTCAGGCCTCCTGCCATGGGTCAGAGAAAGTCCTATCCTGTTTAACCACCTCTGGGCCCTTCCAGGCCTCAGCTCTAAAGGCAGGAAGAAAACTGGTGAGGCAGCTGACTGCCCCCTCCTGGCCAAGGAGAGAACACCGAGCAAAACAGGGGTTCTGGGAAGCAGAGTGACACAGCAGGTGGGCTCGGCACAGCTTAATGGAATCTTCCATGGTAGGACGCACACCTGAAAATTGTGGCGAGGCTGGGCCCCCAACTAGTGCCACAATCCAAATGCCAAACTGGACAGACAGATCTGCACTGGGGCCTTCCACCCTTCTTTTCCTGATAATGGTAACACTCCGGCAGGCCACGTGGCCTCCGCCAGGGCTCAGGGAATATCTTTCTTTCTCCCTCCTAGCCTTCACTTCAGCCCACAAAGGTCTCTGAAAATGGAGGAAAGTTCACCAGCATCTCCCTACCCTGGTGCTTCGAAAACAAGCCCTCAGGCCCTTTCTGCTTCAGGAGTTTCCCTGCGAGTAACTACGAAGGCACAGGCAAACCCACAGTCACAGATGCCCTGGCTCTCCCCTCATGTGTACAGTGGAGGAGCACAGACTAGGGGTGGGACACCCAGCTTCTAGGCCCAGATCTGTCACTAACTCAGGGTGTGGTGTTCCCTCCTCTTTCACCGTCCCTTTCCTCACTGTACCTTGGAGTCACCTCTTAGAAGTAAGGTTCCTAGGCTCTGCCCCAGATGCACCGGTTCTGTTTTTTAATCAGATCCCCAAGAGATTCACATGCAGTTAGTTTGGGAACCAAGAGGCTGGATGACTTTGAGGTTCAGCTTGTAGTGATATGGTGCTGAGGGTCAGGTCTGTCTGAACACTGCCCTCTAAGATCTCACACCCCTTCCTTCCAGCATCCTTTTATTCCCAGGGACCAGAAGTCTTCAAGCTCTGCCAAATTATTGCACTTTCCCTTCAAGAATTCTGTCCTTCCCAGATGCTGGGCCAGTCCCACACTGTTCCCTTCAGTGTGAACACCCTGTCAAGTACCCCACGTCCTGTTTCTACCTATCAAAATCCTCTTCACTCATCAAGGCTCCACCGAAACACAATCTCCCTGTAGGGAGCACCTGTAATCTGCCCAGTCTGAATTCTCTTCTACCTTCCCTGGGCTCCCACAAACAGTGTACACCCACTGTATACAGGATGTCCCAAGTGATGGCCAGCTCCCCTGGGTTGGAACACAGCCCACCTGCCCCACAGGACTGGGAACCCCTAGAGGCTGGGAATAAAATCTTAGTGCAGATCCCCGGAAGCCTGATTATAGACAGCACTTAACCCTCAGAACTTGGATGCCAAAGGAAAAAAGACAGGGAGGAAGCCAGGCCTAGCTAAGACATAACTGAGAGGTAACAGGAAGAACCCAAACGCAGAGAGCTGGAGGCAGGAGGAACAGGTCCATCTTCCCATCCTCCCCAAAGCCAAAACTGTCCAGGCTGATCCCCCTGGACAGTTTCAAGGATTTGTGCTACAGAAAATACCTCCTTTGCCTGGGATGCACTTGTTTTCCAGGCTCTGAGGCTGAAGCCCTTCTGGCCGGTAATTCCTTAATCCACCTGCCATCCTCTTCAGGGATTTCCAGCAAGGAGGTGATGTAGGGCTGTAGAGTTTGTTCTGCGTTTAACAGTCAGAAAGGGGCACCTGAAGGAAGAAATTACCTCCTCTGCCCCAGGCCCCTGGAAGGAGCAAGGTGAACAGGAAGGTGGCCTCTGGCTGCTAGGGTTCAACTTTGAGTGTTTCCCGATTTCTGTCTCTGCCTCTGGAACATCCTTGGAGTAAGGCCTAGGCATTTCTCAGAAAGGTTGGGATGGGGTCGGGTAGGGATGGGAGAGGGTTATTTAGGCCCTGGCTACACTGGCCAGCATGCCTTCTGAGTCCCTCCCCCACGCCAGGTGATGTGCTAGGGACCTTAAACACGCACCTAACAACCCTGCAAGGTACCCATCGTTACCCCCATTTCAGACATACAGAAACAGGCTAGGAGAGACTAGATCATTTGACAGCATTAGGCAATCGGAAGGTTGCAGAACAGGATTCAAAGTCAGGTCTGTCCAGCTCCAGAACTTGTGTTCTTTCTACCCAACCTTTCCCAGAATGAAACTTCCAGCAAGTCTTGTTTCTTTCCCATCCTTCTGGCTGCAGGCTCTCTGAGCTCCTTCCATCTCTAACAGGGCATCACAAGTGGGCGCCATTCCCCAGGATCTGTCTGCTCAGGGACCCCCAGATTTGCCCCTTCTTTCTCCGCTGCGGGAAAACAAGAGCTTCCCCAAGAGTATCTTTTTAGTGTTCTGTTGCATTCTTTTGTTGCACACTTAACCTCGTAGAAAGTCAACCCCCAATGCCGAAAATTCCAATTTGTCGCATTCCTTGAGTCGGCGTCTGCCCCTCCATGTCTGTGCTCAGCCTGAGCATATGGTCTGCTTCTACCTTCAGCCTCTAGACCACGTGCCCAACCCCTGGTGTCACAGAGCTCCTGCCTGATCATTCTGCAAGTGGTCATAGCACTGTTTGATGGCCACTTCATGTTGTTGGCATCTGGGCAAGGCGCAGCAGTGTTTTTCCAGGGACACTCACTTTTTATTTTTCCTTTGAGAAAGTTGGGTGATTCCATAAGTAGGAAAAGACCCCTGCTCATTCCTGTCCCCTCACATCTGCGGTCGACCTGGGGCGCTGAGGCTATAAAGGGAAGAAGACGATTTAGGTTGTGTGTAGATTGAAAATGACTACTGTTATTCATTGCTGGTACAATAAAGCATTTCACTTCCTCCCCCAAACCATGGAATCTGTCACCCTGGGTTAAAGTTTCCTAGGAGAGCAGTGAGCTGCCTGCCACTGGATGCCCTGTGCCCAGTACAGCACCTGGCACAAAGCAGAGACTCAAATAATAAAGGGGGCAGAGGGAGAGGGAGCAGATGCTATTAAGCACAGAGGTCCCAGGTGCACCTCCGAATGTGGGAACACCTAGGGCACTTGTATTATCCTCAGTATTGCTCCTCCATTCCCACTAAATGCCCTGAAATCACACTGTGCCTTCTGCCAGTTTCTTCCACTGGAGCAAGTCCATCAATCCTGCCAGTATGCAGGGATGTTTATGGTGCCCTTCATTTATTTTTTTATTTTTTGGCCACACCTTGCAGCATGTGGGATCTTAGTTCCCCGACCAGGGATCGAACTTGCACCCCCTGCAGTGGAAGCACGGAGTCTTAACCACTGGACTGCCAGGGAAGGCCTGTGGTGCCCTTCACAATGTCACAGACCTCTCACCAATCCCTAGTGGCCTGCTGCTCTTCACTTGTTTCCTCTTCACTTGTTTCCTTCACTTGTTGCTCTTGAGACTCCACAAAGTGTGTGTTTTCCCATCCAGCACCATATTCTTTCCTTGTCTCTTTATTTATTTTATTTACTTATTTTTGGCTGCGTTGGGTCTTAGTTGCTGTGCACGGGCTTTCTCTAGTTGTGGTGAATGGGGGCTACTCTTCATTGCGGAGCACAGGCTCTAGGCGCACGGGCTTCAGTAGTTGCGGCACACGGGCTCAGTAGTTGTGGCTCATGGGCTCTAGAACGCAGGCTCAGTAGTTGTGGCGCACAGGCTTAGTTGCTCCGCGGCATGTGGGATCTTCCCGGACCAGGGATCAAACCCGTGTCCCCTGCATTGGCAGGTGGATTCTCAACCACTGGGCCACTAGGGAAGCCCCCTTTCCTTGTCTCTTAAGGCATGTCCTGCACTACTTTGCACACCTTCAGTCAGACATTATGAGCCAAAACCTTTGGCTAGAACACAACATGAGTAGGAGAGAGAGAGAGGCCCCAGCAGAGTAAATACCCCAGTAATGGAACAGAGATGGTTCAGCAGGGCACTTGCTGGCTGAGAACCGGCCCAGCCAGGAAGTGGCCAGGACAGAAGCATGCTCGGTGCAGTCCCTCCTGCAGCCTGAGAGCGGAGTTGAGCAGCAGAACTTCCTCCTGAAACCCAGGTGGCTACAGCTGAAGCTGAGAAGAGCAATCAGCCCCCTGCTATTTCTGAAGGTGCCCAGTGTGGTCACTCAGCGAGCTGTAATTAAGCTTATCTATAATTTGATAAGTGGGAGCAGCCTCACATTTTATAGAGTAATTAACTCTCACTGAGAGAGCAGCACAGGAGTTTCTGGGCCCCAGCATCCCTGGAGGTTGGTCCACATTCACACTCCCTCCCCTCTGACGCATGCCCGTGGATCATCCTCAGCCACAGCCCTGGAAATCCCTCCTGGCCCTGCTCTCTCCCCCTCAGGCCCTCCCACAGAGCCCAGGCCACTGGCAGATCCAGACACAATGGACACACCCGCAGTGAGATGCAGGAAAGGCTCAGCCTCCCTTTCCCCGTTGTTCTCTGCAAAACTGTGGGCTGGAAGAAAGTTGAGTTTAATGCTTCCCACCCATCACTCACTCCTTCACAGGCTCCATGGTCAGCCTCTGACTGACTGGTCCAGCCCAGCTCCAGGGCCCTGATGGAGAGACTGAGGCAGACTTGGGGTAAAGGAAGGGGCCCTAGGGATGGAGGCCAGGCCTGGATTTCTGTCTTGGCTCTCCCACTTCCTGGCTCTGTGATCTTGGGCAAATGACTCTACTTCCCTGAGGCTCAGTTTCCTTATCTGTCAAGTGGGAACAGTAGCCCTGCCTAACTCATAAGCCATTTATGAGGATCAGATGAGAGATGATTTGGGAGCCCACTTACTTGTGAGGGGGCACATGTGTGTAAGAAATCGTCAGCATCTCTACAAGTGTATTATACCCTGTCTCAAAGTTCTTGTTGCTTGAGGGGACTTAGGTGACCATTCAGCCTGATGTGTGTCATCAATAATGAGAGATGGGATAATCACAGCTGAAACCTTCTGTTCAGACAGTGAGGAGTATGGAAACCTTGTCAAATGAGGGACCTTGGCTTCTGAACCTGACTTGCCCATGTCCAACCTAGTGTTCTGTGCAGCTCTGGGTCGTAGCCAAGTGTCAAAGGACTTAAGTCAGAGATGGTAGATTTCAGCTCAGTCTTTGGGTAAATTTTCCCGAACCAAGGAAATGCCATCCTAGGAAGTAAGGAGATCCTTGTCACTGGAGGGCTTCAAAGCCTGGCCAGCTTCCTGGAGGTTGGGAGTCATGCTTGATGATGGCTGAGTCCCTTTTCCTTCTCTGAGGTTCCAGGAGTCCTGGCAGCCCTCCCAGCCCTAATCCCAGGCCCTGGGCCCTGGGCCCTGACCAGTATGTGCTCACCCTATACCTCTGAAGCCACAAACCTCACAAACCACCTTCCCTGGTGCCTACACACACCAGGACGGCCTTAGATGCTCTGGGTTTGCTTGTTTTCTTGTTTGTTCTACATCGGAGCACTGGGTCCCCAGAGCCCTCCTTGTTCCACCTCCGTACCTGAGGATTCTCAAGTCTTGTGCTCAGACGACCCTCGAGCTCTCTGAGGACAGCTCCAGAATCTGTTTCTGTCCAAGGTTTAGGTGTTGGTGTTCTTAGAGCATGCCCTCAGAAACGCCCAGGATGGGGCGGTGTGAGCCCAGGCCAGGCAGATTTCCTCCTGGAGGGTCACTGATGGGCTCCTCCAGCACATCCCCTCCCAGGAAGCAGGGCCCAGAGCCTGGGGGAGGGAAGAAGGAGATGAGGGAGGGAAGGAGGAGATGGCTTATGGGGCAGCACTCCGTGGTTGTACTATGCGTATGCCCACGGATCTTTCTCACTGTTACATAATTGAGGTATTTTTTCCCCTCCTTATTTTAGATCCGGGTGCCATCTGCCCTGCTTTTCATGCATCACTAGCTCCAGGCTGGAGGTTAGATCTGACTTGGCCACCCGGTTCTATCCCTCTCTTGGTGAGAGACTTGGGGTAGTTTGCTTCCTCTTGTGTGAAATGAGAAAATAACCCCAGCCTGCCTGGCTCCCAAGGCTGCTGTGAGAATGAGAGGAGAGGAGGGGCAGAGCTGGCTGCGGACTGGGCCCAGCACTGCACAGGTGTGTCTGGATGCTCTCTGGCAGCCCGGGCCTGGCGCTACGTAAGCCGAGAGAGCCTCTGCTTGCTCGTGTCTGCACCTGCACCAGAAAGACCTGGTGCAGCTTTGCAGAGCCAGTTCCCGCTTGAAATACAGGAAACGAGCAGGCCTCACGAGTGGGCAGTCTGGCAGGGCCCACCGCCCCGGGCAGCGGAGGCACCCGGAGCAGCTCATGGCAGGGAGGGCCAGGCCGGCTTGTCACCTGCTTGCACAGCCCTTGGCCCCGGGTGGAGTGTAAAGCGCAGCACGTGTTCTGTAACAAGGCACTGTCAGGAGTGTCTTGCATAAAGCCCTTACCCAGCCTCCAGCCATCAAGGGAGGGGAGTGCGGGCTGAAGGCACCCGTCCGTGGGTCCCCACAGACAGAGGTACCACTGGGCAAGGTCCCAGGTGCAAGCCGAGTCCAGCCCACACACCCCGCCCGCAGTGCCAGGCTCTGTCTGCACGCTTCCCCTCCTCTTGCCTGAGGCCTCGAGGGAGGCCCTGGAACCAGAGCCACTTACTCAAGATTACACCACGGGGTGACAGAGTGGGAGTGGGGTGTAGGACTCTCCCCCCTCCATCTCAGAGGCCTTGAGGAGGATCCAATGGTACAGTGAATGCCTGGTTCCTGGCCCAGGGCCCCGTGCAGGTGCCTGCTCACTCGTGCCCTGCCCTGCATAGCTGACCGGTACCTGCTGCTTGGGAGATGGGGTTATACTCCAAGGGACCCAGGCCCAGAGCTGCAGGCCTGAATAGACAACAGGTGATGGGTCCTCAGGCCTCACCGACTGAGCGAATCCTTCCAAGGGGAGGGTGCTAGAGACAATGCTGCCACCCAAGGCAGTGCTCGTGGACACCATTAGTCCCCAGCAGCCCCAGACAGTGGGCGCAGGTAGCAGCCTCCCCTCACCCCCACAGGCAGGGGCAGCTCTGCTGACAGGCAGTGAGGGTCTAGGTACCAGGCGACCCTGACCCATCCACCTGGTTCCCAGGGCTCCTGGGGCCACAGAGTGAGGTGATGGTGAACAGCACCACTCAGGAGACTTTCGTGCTGGCCCTGGATCTGCTCAGACCCACTGTGATGCTGGGTGAGTCACTTCCCCTCTCTGGGTCTCAGTTATATCATTTATAAAATGGGAACAACCACCTCTGTTCTGCCCACCTCAGCTGTCTCTCGTAAGGATCAAAATGAGACCTGCCGCCAAGGAGGCTCTCAGCGGCCAAAAGGTGAATAGTAATTGTGAGCTTGTCATTAGCGCTGAGATGATCTGGAGGGAAGTTGCTCTGGGCTTTCCAATCACTGGGATAAAAATGAAAAATCAGGGCAGCCTGCAGGCCAGCCTAGCAGTCCTGACTTAACGCCTGATGGTCCCAGCAGACGCAGATGCGTCTTCTCCAGTGTTCGGTTTACTGCTGATCCTGACCCAGAGCGTATGACCATCTCCCTTTCCTGCCAGTTCCCAGGCATCCATGCACACGAGTAACTTCAAGTTCTGCATACATTTTCCTTTAATAAAATTAAGCATGGAAACAAAATCTCCCGAGATATAAAAACAAGATTCTGAATGGCAAGCCTTGTGATTCAAAAAGCTCTTCTTGTTTTGTAAAGACAATGACCATCGAGTGTCCCTCCCTGGGCTCTGGAGGGTTTCAGTCTCCCTGCCCACCCTGTCATCCACACAGGCCCTCTGGGCCTCACCGTGCAGATAGGGAGCTGAGCAGGGCATCCCTGCTTGATGACAGAGGGGATCAAAGCCCAAAAGACAGGCTGAATTTTCTCGTTGTGAGACCCCCTCTTCTTTGGCACTGCCTGAGCCCCGTGGCTGGTTCCAGCTCTCCAGGTTCTGCTTCCTCCTGGCACCAGGCTCCACGATTAAGCCAGGCAGCTACTAGAAGAGAAGGAAGAGTTGTTTCTAAAGGGGCCTTGTGTCTTTGTGCCTGGACCACTTCCAAGGTGGGGAATCACCAACCCTTTGAGACCTCAGGTTTGGGTGGGAGCTCCCAAATCAGGAGCTGAGGCCACTCCGGCTGCAAAGGAGATAGGGCACCCTCTAGCGGCAGGCCTGGCCCTTCCAGGGCGAGGCAGAAGGGCTGGTACTCAGGAACCTGTTCCAGGGCCTGCAGATACCTGGAGGAGGGTGTTGCCTGGTTTTGGTCCAAACAGGCAGGCTCTGGGCAATTGCAGGGATACTAGCTTTCAAACCCAAACCCAAGGGCTTCCCTGGTGGCGCAGTGGTTAAGAATCTGCCTGCCAGTGCAGGGTACACAGGTTCAAGCCCTGCTCCAGGAAGATCCCACATGCCACAGAGCAACTAAGCCCGTGCGCCACAACTACTGAGCCTGTGCTCTAGAGCCCGCGAGCCACAACTACTGAAGCCTGCACGCCTAAAGCCCGTGCTCCACAACAAGAGAAGCCACCGCAATGAGAAGCCCGTGCACGGCAATGCACAGTAGCCCCCGCTCGCCATACCTAGAGAAAGCCTGCGAGCAGCAACGAAGACCCAACGCAGCCAAAAATTAAAACAAGTAAAATAAATAAATTTATTAAAAAAACACAAAAATCCAAACCCAAGAAGTGATAACACAGACTCTGCTGATCAGTGACCTGGTTTAATTAAAAATAAGTCCATAGAAGGAAGGTGAGCCATCAATGAAGGCCACCCTGAGCACCATAGAACAGGTGTGTGTGTGTATAAGCACCAGGTGAGACAGACAGGGAACCTGGACCCACCCCTGGGGGAGGAGAGGCCACAGTGCCCGTCCTATGTATCACGGCTCCTGCCAAGAATGTCCCATCAACAGGGGTCCCACCCCAGGCAAGACCAAGCAGACCCAAACCAGAAACAAATTACCTCTTAGCCAATGAGCACCTCCACACAAGTTTGTCCTAAGATAAGCTGGAGAAACCTCAAATGGAAATCTCCAGAATGTTGCCACCCCCCCCCCCACTCAGCTCTGAATCACTGGCTGCAGGCTGTACACAGCAGCACCAAGGACATGCAAAGAGGTGCATGGTGGGCACATGGTATATATGGCCCAGGTGAGGGTATAGAGCTCATCACAGGATCCTCAGATAACTGGATCCAGAGCAGCCCCGGAACACAAAATGTGAAATGTTTCTACAGCAGTGGCAGGAACACACAACTTGGACCTTTATATTTTATATAAAGCAATATAAGCAAAATTGATTTATAAGCAATAAAAGGGTAATTCATGTATCCTCTTTGAGCCAAAAATTCTTCGTACAAAAGAAAATAAAAGCTGCCCTTTTTACTCATGAGGCTGGTTTAAGGATCAAATGAGATAAATTTTTTTGATGTGGACCATTTCTTTAAAGTCTTTACTAAATTTATTACAATATTGCTTCTGCTTCATGTTTTGGTTTTTTGGCCCCGATGCATGTGGGATCTTAGCTGACCAGGGATTGAACCTGCGCCCCCTGAACTGGAAGGCGAAGTCTTAGCCACTGGACCGCCAGGGGAGCCCTGAGATAAATTTTTTGAACTGATGCTTTGGCTTTAAAATATAAAGGATTTGGATTCTATTTTATAATAAATCTGTTTTTAATATAAAGATGTCTACCTAAAATCGTTGTATAAAATCAATTCCAGAAAGACAGATTCACCATGTTTGCCCTGAGGTTTGTGGGCCCTGCCCACCACTCTGCACCCCAGTTGAGAAGGCCTGAGCCATTCACTGGGCACACGAGTTGAGCTGGGCTGCCTGCTCTGGTTAACGCTCAGACTGGTAGTGGGTCCTCCTGGGACTGGGTAATCAAGTGGGTAATCAAGAGGTAACGACACAAGCCCCTCCCCCTCCCTCCCTCCGTCCTCTTCCCTCCCCCGAGGGCTGCACAACAGAGGCCAGTGCTAAACTCCTCAGTGTATGTAGATCTTGTTGGAGATCGCTCCGGGCAAGTGGGTCGTGATCCGCATTCGCACCCAACAGCAGTAGTCCGTGGGGTGGTAGCGAGTGCAGGGGGTAGCCGGAGGTCAGGGTGTGGGTGACAGCGCTGATGATGGGGGACGTGTCCGTGGAGCCGCTGTTGCAGTAGGTCTCTATCTTCGCGACCCTCTCGTCAAAGTACTTCCTGCCGTAGTCCTTGCGCACCCCCTCAGGCAGCTCGTCCCACATCTTACTGGCGATGGCATGGATGCGCTCAGCGCCGTGGAGGCTGGTGGTGGCGCTGAAGTTGCCGGGTTCCACCACGCCGACCTTCACTCCCAGTGGGTGCACCTCGTAGCGCAGGCAGTCGGAGAAAGCCTCCACCCCAAACCTGGTGATGCAGTACGGGGCGCCGGCCGCGTGCGCCATGCGGCCCAGCATGCCGCTGGTGTTGACCACGCAGCCTGCGGAGCAAGACAGCAAACTCCTGCTCACGCAACAATACCTGCAGAGGGTCTGGGGCCTGGCATGCTTCTGGAGGTCTGGCCAGAACCCAGCCTCCTGGCCCCCGACAGCTATTTTGCGGCCTGTCAGGCTGGGGCTCCGCCTTCTGAACCAGCCAGGGTCGGGGGGGGCCCCCCTCGTTTATAATGAAGGACAGCTCAGGCCCACACATCAGCGTCAGCATCTCTGGTATTTCCTGGGTAGCTGGCTGTTCCCAGGCAGGACAGGGGAGGAGGAAAGAGTGGAAAGCAGGCCTACATAGTGGGAGGGCACAGTAAAATGAGCAACACACAGCGAGCTCTGTCTCGCCTGCCACGTTCTCCTATTGCCAGTAACCCCAAATTGTTATCACCTGGCCGGGCTCTGTCGCCAGGCAGGCAGGGGCAGGGCTCTGATCCTGACTGCAGATCTAAGACATGCGGACAGAGTCTCAGGCACCGGGAGAGAGTGGGGAGCTGGAGAAGCTCTCCCATAGGCCCCGCCTGGGGGTGCTAGGAGCTGACCACAGCCTCTCCCAGCCGTGGGGCAGGGGATGGAGGAGCCATCCAGCCTGCCCAGTAAGCCCAGGCAGACTTGAGACCCACTCGCCCTGGGTGTGCACCCAGGAAGTTAAGGCACAGCCCCACCTGGGCACTGTGAGGAGACACCTTTCAGAAACCTCTATGTTGGAAGTTGCTGAAGGATTGGGGTTTTCTTCCGAAACCCTACAGCTGCTCTCTGGGTTCCTCCTGTCATTGCTGGGACACTGGGACGGACGGTATGGGTCTTCCCCTTTTTGCCGTAATTGTTTGCTACTATTGGGAGAAAATCTGAGTCAGTGACTTAGGTGGTTTGCTTACATTTGGCCACCTAACGTGGTTTGGGCGTTTGTTTCAGCAATTTCTAATCTTGATTATCACTATTATTATTTTCACCTACTACCACAATTGTCTCATTGGTTAACTATGGCATAGTAACCCATAGAATGGATGTACCAACATTTTCTTAACCACACCCCTGTCCATACCTGATGTGTACACACAGCTCTGTGCACAAAGGTGGTTATTTGTCTAGATTAGGTTCCCAGACGGGGATTACAAATGTAATCTTTTAGCCTTTGGTGCAGACTGCTGACCTCTTACCTGCTCTGCTTTCTGAAAATCACACATCCCTTTCTGCCCCCCCGTCCAGGGCACCCCCACTGGTCACCATCCACGGCCCAGTGTGGCCCCTGGGGGTCATGCACTCAGCCAGTGAGGGCAGTGGATGTTGAGTCTAATGAGACCTATTTCCATTCTGAGCACAGATGAAAAGGTAGAGCAGGCCCAGGGGGCAGGAAGAAGGTCCCTTTCCAACTCAGCTGTGGCCCTCTAAATGAGGGGGAGAAAGGGTTTTGTCCCCCGCACTGTGCCCCAGAGGTTTACTTCCACCACCTCCTTGTAGGTCTCCATGCTGGTGAACTCCACATCCCCCAAACACTGAGATGCCCACATTGTTAACCAAGCCCTACAAGCCTGGACAGGAGGGGACAGAACCGCACTCATCACAGGGCTTGGCCTCTGGATATCACCCATCAGCCTGCAGGCCATTCCCCTCCTCACTTTCATTCCTTTCCCCCATAACTTGCCAGCTTCTTGCCCAAGGCTCTCGGGACACGTTCTAGAGTCACCCAGGAATGACAGGAGATGGAGAGGCCTAAGCTGCTGGCTGTGACCGTCTCTTCAGTCTCGTGTCCAATTCTCATCTCACTTCTGCCTGCAGCGACTCTCTGACCCATCGTGACCCAGCCCTCCTCCAGCCTGGAGCCCCACCTCACCTCACTTGTTTCTACCCTATTCCCTCCAGTCTCATCCCACTCCCTGCACCTGGGCACCTGTTTATTCATTCCTGCCTCTGAGCCTTCACTTGTATTCTCCCTCTCGCCGGAAACCAGGGGAACCTCAGGAGTCTTCCAGGCCAAGCCCTCTCTGGAGGACCAGAGAGGGGACGCGGCGTCCAAGGTCACACAGCAAGTTAGAGGCTCAGCCAAGCCTCGGTGTCGGGTGGGGCCCCCAGTCCAGCTCCACTCCAAGACCCTCCTAACCGCTACTCCATCCTCTGTGAACCATGCACTATTGGCTGGGTGTCATGTGGTGAGCCCCTGGCACCTGGTAAGCTGTTCATCAATATGAACAATGGACACACCTGGTCTTTGCAGGTAGCGAACACCCCTCAGCTTTGTGTGGTCCCATGGGGCTTAGTACGGGGTCAGAGCAAACATACACTCTCTGAGTGTACTTGGGTTGACTGTTTCCTGCAAGGCCAGCTAAGGGCCAGATAAGTAGACTCAGAGAACTATGTGCTAGAAGGATCACTGGAGTCCGTTTAGCCTGATTACTACTCTCACAGCTAGGGAAACAGAGGACCCAAGGGGGAAGCCTGGCTCTGGTGTGACCAGTGAGGCTGAGGCAGAGGCAGAGCTGAACTGGGGGACGGGGCAATGAGGAGGCAGCCTTGTGCTGCAGGGCCCCCTCTGAGCTGTCTTTTGGGTGTAAGGACTGGGTGGGCTGGAGCCTCAGGACGGCGGGGCCCTGCCTCTTCTTTGTGGAATCCCTCAGGATTTAGTCTCCCGTGGCCATGAAGGTGCTCCTTGCCAAGGCGTAGCCTCAGGACAGAGCTGCCTCCTGGGGGGCTGACCCCTGCCTGTGGGAACTCTGGCCCTGCGTCACCCCTAGTTAATCATGGAAATGAGTCTGTGTAAATGACAGAGTAATTGGTCTCTAGCTTCTTTCCTTCGTGTTACCCAAATTAAAGCTTCCTCAACTGACCTCTGGTGCCTTCTCCTTCAATTATGGAAAATTAAGGTCATTTATTAGAGGAAGGAAATGTCTGGTTAACATGACGCTCATGACGCTCTCACCCCCACTCCCCACAGCGGCCAAGCCGAAGCCTCCCCGGCTCAGCTCTCAGGGCTGACCTCACGCAGCCACTCCCTCTCCCCCCCCGCCCCCCCCCCCACTGCAGACTGTCCCCTGCAAGTCTTTGCCCCACTCCTGTCACCAGGAGAAGCAGAAGGCCTCTCACCAATTGTCGATGCTGCCACTTCACGCTCCACCTTCCACACCATCAGCCATGCATTTTCTCTCTTATGCAACTTCCACTCCTCCCTTGCCCCGGCTCCCGCCCTTCAACGTTGTACACAGCAGATGCTCAATAAATGTTTGTCAGGTGAATGACTGTCTGTAAATACCATGTCCCCACATCCTAAAGAACTTTTTCTTTATCACACTACCCCCTCACACCACTGTCTTGCTCTCCTTCCCTCCATAGCCAGGCTTCTGAGAACACAAGCTACACTCTCCAGTTTCCCAGTTCTCTGCCACTCTGGATCCCAGCCCCATGCTGCTCCAGGGTGTCGAGGGCGGCCCATGCTAAGGACGTCTCCCTCATCCCTCACCCCTGCCATCTTCACTGGCCTCAACCTCTCCCCCTGCACCTGGTGTGCTTACACCACTTATGGATCCTGACCCTCACTCCTTCCCTCGCATTAATGATACCCAAGCATCTCCTCCATCTTCCCTGACCCCTTTCTTCCACCTGCCGCCCAATGTCCTGTCCTAGTGCACCTTCCCTCAGATGACACTCAATGCTTAGGCAGCCTCCTCTTCTTTATGTTCATGAAAATTTCCAGCTGCTTTGTGTTTGATTCATATGGCACAGTATCACACAACATAAAATACATACAGTCCTTTTATCCAGCTAAAATTTAATTACATCTGATGCCGATAACGAAAAAAGTTTAACTGAACTTGACCTGTGGAAGCACACTGTTCCTGGATCACAACTCTGACGACATGATAAGTAGCAACGGTCTGTGGACGAAGGAGCTCACTGGAGTCCTCAGCCAGCATTCTGAATAAACTCATGACATTCCTGCTGGTCTGGGTGACAGTTGTTCTCCTGCAACGGCCCCATCGCCACCTCCGAGTAACTGTTCCAATGTACCCCCGGGGAGTCATGGCTCCTCCCAACCCCACCTCCTCCTCCAGACCATCGCTCTTACCTGCATGTCCCACAGGTCCCCAACTCATCCTAACCAACCAACACACCAAGCGCCCAGTGGCCCAAGCCTGCTCCTTTTGCTTGCTAATAGTTTCACTGTCATCTTCAACTCCTCCAGCCCCTTTGTCTCTTCCCCATCTAATGAGTCAAGAGTACTATTAATATTACTGAGAAAGATCAAAAGGACAGCTGCCAGGCCCTGAACTAGGCACTTTGCATCCATTCATTCTCCTGATCCTCACAACCAACCTATAAAAAAGTACGATAGATACTAAATTGTTCCATATCTGGATGAGGCAACTGAGGCTCAGAGAGGTTAAGCACCTTGCTCAGTGTCACCCAGCTAACCAGTGGACAGGAGGGCATTAGGACCCAGGTCTGTGTGAGGACACAGCCCTGGCACTTAACCCTGTTCTGCTGTTGCCTTCCTTTGCTGCATCCTCAGAATCGGTGCCTTCTTTCCTGTGTCTACAGCATTAGTTTGGGTCCCTGTTGCCTCCCTCCTATGTTGTTGGAGAAGCCCTCCCGGGTCTCCCTGTCACAGTCTCTTTCCTCCTCCTCCATCCTGATCTGACCCCCTCCGGCAGACTCTCCTCCTCAGTCAACCACTTCCTGCTCCTATGCTTCCCTTCCGGAGTGGGGCGTGCGAGGCCTCCTTTCCCATGTTTCTCACCCACTCTCCACCAAGGACTCTGCCCTCTCTGAGCCTAAACAGCCTGCCACTCCTCTGACATCACAGCCCCTCCTGCCTCCACTGCTTCCTGGCTTCGCTCAGCTCCCCTGCCCCTCAGCCTGAGAGCAGCTTTAGTTGAAATGCCCCTGCCATGGTCAGATTGACATGTGAGCCTCACAGATGGACAAGCTGAGACCCTCACAGGTGAAGGGACAAGCCCAAGATCACACTTCTAGTAAGAGGCTAAGCCCAGAGTAACTCCAGTCTTCTCACTCCCAGACCAAGGATGCCCCAGATGTAGGGACTTCCCTGTCCATGGCATAATGTCTCCAGTGCTATAACTGTTCCTCATAGGTCCCACTGTGAAGCCACTGACTTCCACTTGGCTGGTGCCCAGCTACAAACTTCTCCTCCCCGCTCATACCCTTTCGGGTGCTCAGCACACTACCAAGTATACAGTAGGCACTCAATAAATGTTTACTGAATGCAAGATAAGGGATGGTTTCAAGATCAGGCCAGGCCCACAGCCTGCTCGTTGGTCTACTCACTTGGCCTTTCCCTGCAGTGGGGAGGAGAGGGCTGGTTACAGGCTCTGGATGTCCAGTCCCTCAGAGCCCTGCTGGGGAGCAAAGGGGCTCGTGGCAGATGGCTCACCAGCTCTAATCGGACAACGCCCTTCATCTCACCACCACGGCTGGCTCCCCTGGCTTTGGCAGCAACTGTTTCACAGAGCCAGAGTGAAAGGCATCAAACGCGCCATCAAAATGTGCCCTCCACGGTGCGGGCAATGGGAGTGGGGAGAATGCACTTGTCTCCCGGAAGGTTCCTGCTGGGGTCGATGGGTGGAGTACGAGTCAGAGCGGCCACCAGCTTAGGAAAAGCATCTGGTCTGAAAGCTCAGGGAGGGCACCACCTGGAGGTCAAAGACAGTATTGCCTGAGAAGGCGGGAATTTGTGCTGTTTTACCAGGAAAAAGACAGTTGGGAGGGGGGGCAGGAAGAGAGAGAAAGAGGGAGAGAGAGACATGTACAACCACGTATCTGACAGATTTATTTTCTTTTTCAGACCTAAAAATCTTCACATCTTTCTTCCAAAAAATGCAGTATTGGTTAAGTAAGGTCATGGTGAGTGGTTTAACAACCCTTCCTGAAATGCATCGAGCAGAAAAAAGCAGCAGGGAAAGGTCTGTGTGTCAGGGTGGTGCTGGGGTTTAAGCCCAATCCAAGGGCAGGGGGTGAGTGCTTCCCCCTGCAACCCAGGGTCCTCCCTGCCTTGCCCGGTTAGGCTAACTGGCCAGACTAGTACAGGGAATGGAGGTGATTCTGCCCTGGCGGCAGAGGACAACAAGAACCAGGGTCTGTGTACTCAGTTGCATCCCTTAAGAGGTGCCCAGTTGTTCCAGCTACAGTTGGAAATAAGGGCATCGCCACCTGTCCTGACCTGCTCAGGTTAATGCAATGAGGAAATTGCTTTTTAAAAAAACCTGTTATATGACAAAGCTCTATGCAAATTCAGGTATTATTAAACAGGAGAAAAGTGTCATTCACTCAGCAAACATTTCTTGGGCCTCTGTCATGTTCCAGCACTGTGCTAAGAACACAGACACAAAAATAAATAACTCAGCCTCTGTTCGCAAAGAGTCAAGTTTTAGGGAAGGAGGCAGATGGGTAAGCAAAGAATACGGGGTGACTTTGCTGTATGAAAGCTTGTGGGAGGTGGGAGGCTGCACAGAAGGTGGGGTGGGCAGGGAAGAGCCTCCAAAGGCAGTGCCAGCTGAGGACATTAACAAGAGGGGGCCTGGGGATGGGGCACTTCAGGAGGAGGGGCACTACGGTCCTGCCGTAAGCCACTGCAGGCAGGGCAGAGGCAGAGGAAGTGGTGGGACATGAAGCAGGAGAGGTGGGCAGCGGTCTGCTTGGGGTCAGGGGTGAGCTGCTGGAGGATTTGAATGAACTAGACACCATTTATTGTTTACTGTGCTTCACACTGTGCTAAGCATTTGACATGCATTATCTCATTAGTCCTCACGCCCTAAGCAGGTTGTATTACCGTATTTCCTGGATTCTATGACACATACTTTTTTCACCACAGGGATGAGCTACGATCGATGTGAAAATCAAACACTGTCAGTCATAATTTAATTGGTAGTGACTTTTCTCAGTGGTCTACAGAACAGTGATGCATCTTATGAGAGGAAAGGAGTAGCTGCCAGAGGATGAAGTGATGGAGAAATGCCTACTGTCAGCCGAGGGCTTGCCTGGGCTACATCTGGTACTGAAACAAACATCCCCAGGAAGGCCAGGGCGGGAAGCACGAGGATGGTCAGCATACACCGGTGGAAAGTTCTCTGCAGGCTGGGCTGAGTGTCAGTGGTTTGAACCAGGAGGATCCTAACCCCAGGTTCTCCAGGGGGCCTCCCCAGTGGCCCTGGAAGAAGCAGCACGGTGTAGCACCAGGAATGCCAGCCACATCCAGCGTCACCTCTGCACAGAGCAGCCAGGTGTGAGGCTCAGTCCACGCTGAACCCCGCTGGTATGCCAGCCTTCCCAAACGACATGGTGTTCCAGCTATGGGGGAGCAGATGAGCCTGGAGCTCCTGCTGCCGTCCCCACAGAGGGCTGCACCAGAGAAGAGCTCCCTGGACGCCATCTTCAAGTCCAGAGGCTGGAGGGGCTGGTGCCCACAGACACCTCTCTTTCCCACAGACAGCACGTGGACATTAGGAAAACACATATCTTGTTTTAATTCAGTCTTCATATCGTGGTTCCTCAAATGCCCCTTGGGGTAAAGCCCGCGTGGCCTGAGTCTCTGAGGGACGCTGATGTCTACTCCCGATAGCATGGATTCCAGCTGCTATCGAGAGCTGAGTGACATTTCCTCCTCTGGACTTCGTTAACCCTGCTGCCATCTGGCAGCAGCTCTCGGGCCCCACGCCAGACCTCTCCTGTGCCTCCTGCCAGCATCAAGCCAATGTCCCTGCAGTTCCCGGGGAAGCCCCTCACTCTAGGCCAGGGTCCCGGCAGGAACTTAGCTTGGCAGCTAAGAGCCTTCTCACAGAGGAAACCGGGGGTTAGTCTCACAGCCCACAGCTTCAGGCTCAGCATTCAGGCCCCAGGAGAGAAACCCCACCCTCCTACCTTCTCCAGACATTCCTCCCAGGAGTCCTCATCTGCCTCTGAGCAGCCTGCACGTCCTGCTGTCAGTTTGCCTCCAGCTGTCCCAACCCCCCTCAGCCCGCAGCCCGCAGACTATGGCAGTCTGTCCCCTTCCGGATCCACCTGTCCTGGGGCCCAGGCTGCACTGCCCGGGCCACACTGCCTCCCTGGCTCCAGGGTTTCTGTCTTTGTCCATGTCTGTCTTGCTGCTCAGGGACAAGCATTCGGTCCTACTGTGTTGGTGCCCGTGTAACCGGTTTATTGATAAACCCACTTCTTTCACTATCCCTTTAAACTTCGTCTGTAAGCTACTTTACCACCCCTGGATGAAATTCCAGGCAAGTCTTGTGGCTCTTCCACTCATTCTCAGATAACAGAGAACCTCTTTGTTTTGGCAGGGAGTCCAGTTCAGTCTACTAATCAAATAACTCCTGTCCAGTCTGGCTTGAATACCCAAACTCTCAAACTTATATCCAGTTTGGATCTAGAGACTGTCATACAGAGTGAAGTAAGTCAGAAAGAGAAAAACAAATATTGTATATTAAAGCATATATGTGGAACCTAGAAAAATGGTACAGATGAACTGGTTTGCAGGGCAGAAATACAGACACAGATGTAGAGAACAAACGTATGGACACCAAGGGGGGAAAGTGGTGGGGGGCGGGTGGTGGTGGTGTGATGAATTGGGAGATTGGGATTGACATGTATACACTGATATGTATAAAATGGATGACTAATAAGAACCTGCTGTATAAAAAAATAAATAAAATAAAATAAAATTCAAAAAAACCACAACAATTTATATCCAGTTTAGAGCCTGCCCTGACCCAGGCCTGGCAGGGCTGTGGGAAGTGGGAGTGGGGTGCCAGGTAGCAGGGCTGGAAGCTGGCCTTCTCACTATTTTCAAGTTCGCCGTCCTCTCCTATTCCTTAATCTCTGACCCTTCCAGGGCTGGATGCAGGGGCTGGCTAATGAAGGGGCAAGATGTAGTCTTCTGAGGGTGGTGCTACTGTTGTCTGTTCTTGGAGCCCTGGACAGCAGGTGCTCAAGAGCTGGTCCTCCCTTCTTAGGACACTTTTGTGGTTTCCGCAGAGATCCTTCCACTGGACCATTCCCTCCTCTACCTGGGCATCTCCTCCCTCAGCCTGGGCGCTTCAGTGGGACACCCTTCTGGCTGAGTCACACGCACCCTCCTAGAGGTCTCACTGCATAGGTGCCCTTAAGATGACTCCAGGCAGCTATCCCATTGTGCATATCAGGTCCAGGCGGCAGTGTCCTGCCTGGGTAGAAGGACAGCCCTCTCTCTAGGGGCTCTCTTTGCTCTGCTTCCACATGAGCCACTCCATCCTCATTTGGGGGCTTTTAGACTTCTTTTGGTAAACACTAACACACCATTTTGTGACCTCCAAACTCCAAGGCACAAAATGTAAGTTCTCCAAGTAAGTTCTCTTGAAGCCCACCTCATTTTAGTTGAGACCAGAGGGAAAACAGCACAGCACCCTAACTATCCTTTCCAATCTTTCAACCTCTTCTACCTCAATTTATTACAACATCGAGGCAGGTCATGGGCTAGTCCCAGCAGAAAGGTTTCACAGTCTCTCAGCATTTATCGTTAGGCAGTCTAGCACCTCAAGGCAGAATGTGAGGACACTCAGCACATATTATATGTGAGCATCTATCACACGTATTAGAAACATGGTGACAAGAGGAACAAGTCTGGAGTGTTGTAATATTACAGGATGAGCCAAAGGAGGAGCCAGCAAAGGAGATGGAGAAAAACCAAGAGTGCAGGGTGTCCACAAAGTCAAGAAACAAAGCGTTACAAGCGAGAGTGGTTTGTTTGGTCAAAGCTGCTGACAGGTTGCCTATGAAAATGGTCTGAGAAGTAGCCAATGGATCTGACAAAATAGGGGCTGCTGGCATCCTTGATAAAAGCCATATCAGAGGCATTCAGAGCCCCGCCTGGTCTGGTCCTGCCTTCCTTTCTCAGCTTCCTCTTCCTCCACAAAGGGCACTAGGCTTCAGCTACCTCAAAGTACCAGTGATGTCTGGATATGCCACCTCCGCCCATCACGGGCAGCTCCTGTTCGTCCTTACAGATGGTGATGAAATGCCATCTCGGCCCACCAAGCCTTCCCTGCGCTCCCAGAGAGGCAATCTTTTCCTCCTCCGATACAAATCTTCCCGCTACCACCCCCCATGCTCATTCACACTACACCCCTCTCACTTATTGGGCTTCAGCCACAGAGGCCTCCTGCTGTTTCTCTAGCCCCCCAGGCACACACTCTCCTTGGGGGTTTTGGCTTGGCCGTCCCCTTTTCCCACACGCATCTGCATGACTTGCTCCCTCACTTCTCAGTGAAGTCCTTCTTCCCTCTTTAAAACCCTTCCACCACATTCACCCTCCATCTTCTTTTCCTGCTTTATTTATCATCCCACAGAGAAGTAATTTACTTACTTACTGTATTCCTTGTCTATCTCCTCCCCCCACATAAACTCCACAGGGCAAGAACCTGTCACTGAATTGGTACATGCTGTAGCTCCAACAGAGAATGTTGTTGGATCGTAGCAGGTGCTCAATAAACATCTTTTGGTGAATAAACAAATAAACAGAGTGGTAGGAGCAAAAGCCCCATCTAACTAGGTTGGGGAAAAAAATGGAAAGTAAATGAAAATATCTAGTACAAGAAACCCTCTCGGGGTGCTTTTCTATAAAGGAAAGCAGAGAAATGGGGTGGTAGCACACACAGGAAGTGGAGTTGTGTCATGGTGTGTGTGTGTGCGCACAAGCATGTACATGTGCCAAAGTGATTTGGTAGAGAGTGAGGGGTTAATGATGTGGGAGGGTGGAGACACCTATCTGGTGGAGCCAAGTCCCTGAGCTGGCCTGAGGCACTGAGATCTGAAGCACAAGAGGAGGGGTAACTAAATAAGAGCAGGCAGAGTGTTTGGCAGAGGTAGCTAGAATCTATCATGTGGCTTAACATCTCAGAACCAGCTTGGAAGACTAAGCTCCCATTTTCAACTCCTGCAGCACTTTATCCATAGTCCCTAATGGATCTGACCATTTTCTGGTTTGCATAACTAGTTCAGACCTCTAGTGACTTCTGCCCCCTCTAGCTCTTAACCAGAACAGACAGACCATGACACCGTAATAGTCAAGAGGTAGACACCACCAGACATAACCTGGCAGTGATTTGCCTGGTATTCTCCTCAAAGTACGTGTCACTAACTCATAAAATCACCGCTGCAGGAGTGGAAGGACCTAAGATCACCCAGTCGGACTCTCTCGTTATAAGTAAGAGCAGACTGGGGCTTGGGGAGGCGAAGTGCTTGCCCAGTTCCCAGGTTAGTGGCTGATCTAGGACTAGCACCCAAGGCCCTGACTCCCTCTCGAAAGCTCCTCTGCAGCATTAGGTCCAGGTGTGCTCCCACCTTGTCCCTGGACAGGCCAGCACAATGGCACAGGTGCTGAATATATGAAGGAGGAATTTTAAAGGCACAAAGCGTTTTGAGGCATCACGACTCCTGCCAGGACCTGTTAAGGCAGGTCCACATTATACAGAGAACCCAACCTTAAGCATGGCCACACCCATTTCCCCCCAAATCCCTTCACCATTAGAGGGAGTAGGCACTGGTATAGATTTCGAGGGGAGCACTTTGGCAGATTTGAATAAATTCTAAAGTCTGCACACCTTTCCACCTAGCACTTTCACATCTAGAAATTTTTCCTAAGAATTACTAATGAAAGGTAGGTGCAAGGCTATTCACTGTGGCTTCGTTTATAATAACGAAAGTAAGAAATACAGTGCACAGATGAATTGCAGTTACTTGGGGGCAAGAGACTGAAATGAAAAGACTTCACTTTTTTACACCACATATTTCTGTATTGTTTGAATCTATTAGGAATATGTACTACTTCCATAATGCAAAATAAGTAAAAATTAAAAGGACAAACTCTTCTCTGATCTAGAAATATGTTCAGACCATGACAACGCAAATTACTTTACTATTTATACTTGTTCATATTCTTGAATTTTTTACATTGAACAGATACTGTTTTATAGATATTAAACCTAGTAAAAAAAAAAAAATTCCTTCCCAGGGTTCCTACTGCCTTCAAAATAAAGAAAAATGTCTCATCCACTGAGCAGAGACAGCAAGTTGTCCTGAATACCCATTCTTCCTTTCTTCTATAGGAGTAAAACCCCTGACTTAAAGCAGGGTACATATTGTTTCAGAATACCAATTACATTTCCCAGAATCCCTAGCAGTCAGGTAGGCCATGTGACTAAGCTCTGCCCAAGAGAGTGACAGCATGGGTGCTATATGTGCAACTTCTGGATCATGCCTTTAAAGAACAGTAAAAGAAGCACTCACAGTAAGAGAAATACAAATTAAAACTATATTGAGATACATTTCTCACCTAACAGATTGGCAAAAATCAAAAGTTTGAAGTACACTCTGTTGGTGAAAGTATGCAGAAACAGGTATTCTCATACATTACTGGTGGGAATATAAAATTACACAACCCCTATGATAGGAAATTGGGGGATATCTTTTAAAATGATGACTTATTTCATTAACCCTTTGACCTAAGAGTAATCTCATTCCTAGGAATTTACCCTAAAGGTAAACCTCCAAAAAATATGTGAAAAATACATACTCACAAGGTTATTCATTGTGGCATTATTTGTAATTGCAAGATATTGGAAAACAACCTAAATGCTCATGCGTATATAGGAAACCAGTGCAGTAAACTATGGTCCACCCACACAATGGAGTACTATGATGCTGTTTAAAAAAAGGGAGGAAGATCCCTGTGAATTCACATGGAGTGGTTTCCAAGCTATATTGGTAAGTTTCTTAAGTACAAAAGAGTATACACATTTGTGTAAGAAGGGGGAAATGAAAGAATGGAGTGGAGTAGAAAAAAACAGGAGGTGGGAGAGTAACACTACTTTGAGTTTACCTTTTTATATAATTTTGACTTTAGATACTTGTTAATGTTTTATATCTTCTAAGATTAAATAAATCAAGAAGAATAGGGGGAACAAAATACAAACAAATGAATCAAACTTTTTCAAATTAATAATAATTAATCCAAGTAACTTTAAACACAGTGCTTTGTATACCTTTGGTCAATAGACAAAAAACACTTTAAAGAAATCTTAAGCTCTACTGTGGTGGCCACAGTAGACTTCCTTTCAGGACAACCTGCTGTGGGAGCAGCTGACAGAAGGTCTCCAGCTGCCGCAACTTCAGATCCACTGCGGCATGAATGCCATGGCCACGGCCATATGTGCCTGAGTTACTCTCAGCCAATGGCCAAGCATGACAAAAGTACAGGGCCATTCCTGCCCAAGGCAGGTCTCCTCTAACAAATAACCTTTGCTGGGGACGTCCCCATCGTCCCAGCCGAGACTCTCAGACTGAACTGCAGTCTGACCTGCGCCTACCTATTCCTCTTTTCACAGACCTGCATTGCAGTCTAAAGGATTGCCCTGACTTTTCCTGCTCTCTGCCCTTCAGCCATTACAGGCATTCCCTAGATCAAGCTCTTGTACATCGAATCCTATTTCGGCACCTGCTTCTTGCAGGATCTGGCCTGACACAACAACTTAGTAGCTTTGCTGTTTGTAATGGTATGAATGTAGCAATTCTGAAGCATTTGTGTATATATTGTAGGATTAACTAAATTAGTAAATATATCAATATAGTTGGGAATCAGCATGCTAACTGCAGGAAAAGAAGAAACAAATATGGAATGAGGGAAGCAGGAAGAATGCTGTTGTGTTGAATTGGAATAGGTCAGTATAACCTCATGAACTGTGTGTGTGTGAGTGTGATATTTATAGGAAATGTATATAGGAGATAGATATAAATAGATATAGTGTGGGTATATGTATATATGTGGGTATGATTATATATACGTCTTCTAGCTTCGTCCGCTGAGGAGATCAAGGAGCAGCAATGCTCCATTAGCAATGAGAACATCTAATGCCCAGATGTTGGTGTCTAAATTCCATTAAAAGGAACCAGGTAAAAACACATGTCTACACAGAGACATGTATGTGAATGTTCATAGTGACATTAGTCACAATGGCCAAAAATCCAAACATTTTTATCCAAATATCTATCAACTAGTGAATTTTTTAATGTACCATATCCATACAATAAAATAGCAACCAGTAGTAAAAAGGAATGAACTACTGATACATTCTACAATATGAATGAATCTCAAACACATTATGCTAATAAACCTGGCACATAAGACTACTCATTGTATGATTCCATTTATTTGAATAGTCCAGAAAGGCAAATCTAAAGAGGCAGAAATCAGTGGCTACCTAGAACTAGAGGTAGGTGTGGGTAGGTGTGCAAATGATCAAGAGGGAAATTTTTGAAAGCTGGAAATGTTCTAAAAATGGATTGTGGTAAATGTTGCAGAACTTGCTAAATTAGGGGAATTGTCTCCCAATTACTTTTGCAGCTTCATGTCCCAATGCTTCCTTTCATGCATCCTAAATTCCACTTTATGAGTCCCAGTGGAGCCTCATACTTCCAAGCCTATGGTTAGGTTACTCCTTCTGTCTGACAGGTCATTCCTCCCAGTTTCCACCTATGACAGCATTATTCATTCTCCATGGCCCAGAACAAATGTCACCCCTTTTGTCATGCCAGAGTCAATCCCTTCCTTCTGTGCATTCTCATTAAACATTCTTTGCACAACCCTGAGAACACTCTCCACTCTAATTCTTCCAGTTGTGTCTGTGCATGGCTGTCCCATCACCACTGGAAAATGCTCCTTGGGGACAGAGATCAGGTCTTACTCTTCTTCAGCACCTAGCAAAGTGTCAGGAACATCATTGGCATTTGGCAAATGAATGAATGAATGAATGAATGAAGCTATGAAGAACAAGAGACACTGAAGTGAATGGAAAAGATATCAGCTGTTGTAAGCAACAGATGAGCCAGTTGTTGGGAAGGCAATTAAAAAACAACTACAAACACTGGCCCAGGTTCTGGGCAGTACTGATATTAAATACTCAGCTTGAAATAAGATTCTGGGAAGATGGCAGACTAGGAACCACCAGGAATCTGTCTCCCCACCTAGACAATAAGTGCACTGGCAGAATCTGTCTAATGTAACTATTTTGGAATTCTAGAATCTGTTGAAGGCTTGCAACTTCCAGGAGACTGTATGGATAGTAAACTGCGGTTGATTTTGGCCAACCTAACCACTTCTATTCAACATATTACTGGAAGTTGTAGCCAGAGCAATTAGGCAAGAAAAATAAATGAAAGATATCCAAACTGGAAAGGAAGAAGTAAAACTATCTGCTTGCAGATGATATGATCTTACATGTAGAAAACCCTAAAGATTCCACAAAAGTAAAACCCTGTTAGAAATAACAAGTGAATTCAGCACAGTAGCAGGATAAAAGTCACACAAAAATCAGGCACATTTCTACACACAAACAATGAACAATCTGAAAAGGAAATGACAAAAACAATTCCATTGACAATAGCATCAAAAAAGAATAAAATACTTAGGAATTAGCTTAACCAAGAAGGCGAAAGACTTGCACAATGAAAACCACAAAACATTTCTGAAAGAAATTAAAGGTGAAAGAAATAAATGGAAACACATACTGTGTTCATGGATCGGATGACTTAATACTGTTAAAATGTCAATACTACCCAAAACAATCCACAGATTTAATCCAATACCTGTCAAAATCGTAATGATGTTTTTTTTAGAGCAAGAGAAACCTATCCTAAAATTCATATGGAATCTCAAGGGACTCCAAATAGCCAAAACAAACTTGAAAAAGAAGAACAAAACTGGAAGACTCAGACTTATTGATTTCAAAACTTACTACAAAGCTACAGTAATCAAAATAGTCTAGTACTGGCATAAAGACAGACAAATGGAATAGAATTGAGAGCCCAGAAATAAACCCCCATATATATGGTCAAATGATTTTTGACAAGTGTACCTTGACCACTCACTGGGGAAAGGACAGTCTTTTCAACAAGTGGTACTGGGAAAAGTGGATATCCACATGTAAAAGAATGAAGTTGGACCCTTACCTAATACCACACACAAAAATTAACTCAAAATGGATCAAGAACCTACATGTAAGACCAAAACAATAAAACTCTTCGAAGAAACACAGGGCAAAACCTCATGACATTGGATTTGGCAGTGATTTCTTGGATATGACACCAAAGGTGCAAGTAACAAAATTAAAAATAGGCAAATTAGACTTCATAAAAATTTTAAAATTTTGTATATCATAGACACTATCCCCAGAGTAAAAAGGCAACCCACAGAGTGGGAGGAAATATTTGCAAATCACATATCTGATAAGGATTTAATATCCAGAATATATAGAGAACTCCTAAAACTCAACAAACAACAACAAAAACATACCGTTAAAAAAATGGGCAAAGGACTTCAATAGATGTTTCTCCAAGGAAGATCTATGAATGGCCAGTAGGCACATGAAAAGGTTCTCAACATCAAAAATTATGAGGGAAACGCAAATCAAAACTACAATGAGATATTACCTCACACCCATTATGATGACTATTATCACAAAAAAACCCCAGAAAACAACAAGTATTGGCAAGGATATAGAGAAATTGGAACCCTTGTGCACTGTTGGTAGGAATGTAGAATGGTATAATCACTGTGGAAAACAGTGTGGCAGTTCCTCAAACAATTTAAGATAAAATCATCATATGATCCAGTAATTCTACTTGTGGGTATATACCTCAAAGAATCGAAAGCAGGATCTTGAAGAGATATTTGTACACCCATGTTCATAACGGCATTATTCACAATAGCTAAAATGTAGAAGAAACCCAAATGTCCATTGACAGATGAATGGATAAGCAATATACGGCATATACACACAGTGGAATATTACTCAGCCTTAAAAAGGAAGGAAATTCTGTAATATGCTACAGCATGGATGAACCTTGAGGACATTATGCCAGTCACAAAAAGACAAATACTGCACGAGTCCACTTATATTAGGTACTTAGAGTAGTCAAATTCATAAAGACAGAAATTGTAATGGTGGTTGCCAGGGACTGGAGAGGAGGGGAGAATGGGCAGTTATTGTTTATATTAGGTATAGACTTTCAGTTTTGCAAGATGAAAAGTGTTATGGGGATGGATGGAGGTGATGGTTGTACAACAATGTGAATATAATTAACACCACTGAACAGTACGCTTAAAAGTGGTTAAGATGGTAAATTTTATTTTGTATGTATTTGATTGCAATTTTAAAACCCTACCAAACAATGACTATGTATAAAAGGACAATGATGGGCTTCCCTGGTGGCGCAATGGTTGAGAGTCCGCCTGCCGATGCAGGGGACACAGGTTCGTGCCCCAGTCCGGGAAGATCCCACATGCCGCAGAGTGGTTAGGCCCGTGAGCCATGGCCACTGAGCCTGCGTGTCCGGAGCCTGTGCTCCGCAAGGGGAGAGGCCACAACAGTGAGAGGCCCGCGTACCGCAAAAAAAAAAAAAAAAAGGACAATGATTATGAAGATGACCCATCTCTTACCTTCATCAAGTAGCCAGCAAATACAAGGAAGCCTTTTGAATGCAGATGCTTGGCCAAGGAGAACCCAAATCCAGAGTCACAGCCTGTGACCAAGACAGCTTTGCTGGCAACCTGTTTTAATAGGTCAGACCCCACATTAGGAACCCAGGATCCTGAGGGCTGAATGACCAGGCCTCCTCTGGGCAGTAAAAATTAGGGCTTCCTGAGTGGGCCAGGCCTGGCCCTCCCCACTTGTCTCTTGCTGTTTGGAGAAGCATCCTGGTATAGTAGAAATGCTTGGACTCAGAATCAAGAGACCAGGTTCTAACCCAGACTCTACCACCAACTAGCAATATTGCTTGGGGAAGTGACCTCCTCTTTCTGGACCTCAGTTTCCTCATCTACAATCACCATCATCACCATCACCATCATCACTGTCATCTTCATCGTCAAGTACTGAGTACCTACCATGGGCAAGGCACTGTGCATGCATTATTTTAATTCTCACAGTAACTCCATATAATAAGTATGATAATTATATCACGTTACAAGTGAGGAAATAGACATTTTAAAATGCCCAACATAATTAGCGATAGACCTGGAACTGAAAGAAGGACTGAGAGATTTCGGAGTCTAAACTCTTAACCCCTAACTTCATTTGATGGGGCAGGGGTTGTTCAGCGAGTGAGAGAGTGGCTCTGAGTGCCCTCGAAGCACTGAAGCCCTTACTCTGAGGGTGGGTCAGGGCGTGGGAGCCCAGGGAGAAGGGCTCCGACCAGCTGGCTGGCTCCCAGGTAGCCGGGCTGCCACTCACTGGGTTCACCGAAGCAGCGTCTAAGTCCGACGGTCAACAGGGACAAAGGAGGCAGAGTGGAACAGCAGCGAGCCTCTGCAAGAGGAAAGAAAGCCATGAGCAGAGGCTGTGGTCACACCAGACCCTGTTCTGGGGTGGAAGCAACTCAACAGGCCCTCAGGCACCAGTACCCACCCTACTCACTACTCCCACCCCAAACCCCTGAGGACAACCTGCTGGTACCACTTAGGAGGAGGGCCTGTTTCCTACAGGTTACTAGTCTGGGACAAAGTGGGCCAGCTGTTGCAGTGGACATTTTTGCCACTGTGTAGGAAGAGCCTTCCAGTGATAGACCTCTGTTAACAAAGCCTTCTGCAAATGCAACGTCTTAACCCTTAGGTTTTATATGGCTTCCTGATAGTTTTTTTATTTTGAAATAATTCTAGATTCACATGAAGTTAAGAATACAGAGAGATGCCCTGTACCTTTTACCCAATTTCCCCTAATGGTAACATCTTGCAAAACTCTAGTACAATATCACAACCAGGATATTGACATATGCAGTGAAAATACAGAACAGTTCCACCACCACAAGGATCCTTTGTGTTATCCTTTTATAGCCACACCCACTCCCACATCCTCTTTAACCACTAATCTGTTCTCCACCTCTATAATTCTGTCATTTCAAGAATGGAGTCATAGAATATTAACCTTTTGGAATTGGCTTTTTTCACGCAACGTAATTCCCTAGAGATTCATCTGATTGTCTATTGTCGCAGGTATCAATAATTTGTTCCTTTTTATTGCTAAATTGTATTCTATGGTATCCTGTACCACAGTTCGTTTAACCATTCAACTATTGAAGGCCATCTGGGTTGCTTCCAATTTAGGGCTATTACAAATAAAGCGGCCAGGAACGTTCCTGTACAGGTTTTGTGTGAACCTGTTTTTCTCTTGGGTAAATGCCCAGAAGAGCAATTGCTGGGTCATACGGTAGTTGCATGTTCAGTTTTTTAAGAAACTTTTAAACTGTTTTCCAGAGTGGCTATAGCATTCTACATTCCCAGCAGTGATCCAGTTTCCCCATATCCTTGCCAGCATTTGGTGGTATCACTATTTTTTATTTTAACCATGCTGGTAACTGTGTAAAGCTATCCACTGTGGTCTTAATTTGCATTTCTCTAATGGCTAATGATGTTGAAAATCTTTCCATGTGCTTATTTGCCATCAGTATATCCCCTTTGATTAAAATGTCTCTTTATGTCTTTTGTGCATATTCTATTGTAATTGGAGTGTTTGTTCTTTCACTTGAGTTTTAAGAGTTCTTTATATGTTCTAGATGCTAGTCCTTTGTTGCATATGTGGTATGCAAATATTATCTCCTAGTCTATAACTTGTCTTTTCATCCTCTTAACAGGACCTTTATGTAGGGAAACAGTGTTTCATTTTGATGAAGTCTGATTATTCAATTTTTCCTTTTATGGATCAATCATATTTTGGTGTCAAGTTTCAGAACTCTTTGCCTATGCCCCAACCCAAAGATTTTCTCCTGTTTTTTTCTAAAAGATTTACAGTCTTGGGTTGTTTGTTTTTTTTCTGTTTTTTCATTTTTTGGCCATACCACGAGGCATGTGGGATCTTAGTTCCCCAACCGAGGATCAAACCCGTGTCCCTTGCATTGGAAGGTCGGAGTCTTAACCACTGGACCTCCAGGGAAGTCCCTAGTCTTGTGTTTTATAATTTAAGTCCATGATCCATCGTGAGTTAACTTTTGTATAAAATGTGAAATAAGTCAAAGTTGGTTGTTTTCGTTTTTGCCTATGAATATCCATGCTCCAGCACCATTTTTTGAAAATGTTATCTTTCCTCCATTGAATTGCTTTTGCACCTTTGTCAAATATTGGTTGGGCATATCCACGTGCTTTTATTTCTGGATTCTCTGTTTCATTGAGCTTTGCGCTCCCACCTTATTTTTCTTTTTCAAAATTGTTTTTGCTATTCTATTTCCTTTGCCTTTTCATATAAATTTTAGAACAATCTTGTCTTTTTCTATAAAAATCTGACTGGGATTTTGATAGAAATTGTGCTAAACTTGTATATCAATTTAGAGAAAGTCAACATCTTTACTTTTTTGAGTCTTTCAAACCCTGAACATAGTGTGGGGTCTCCATTTATTAGATCTTTGATTTCTTTCATCAGTATTGTATCGTTTTCAATGTACAAATCCTGTATAATTTGTTGTATTTATACCTAAGTAACTCATTCTTTTGAGCAACTGTAAATGGTATTATTTTAGATTTTGATATCCACAGTTCATTGCTAGGATATAGAAATACACTGACTTGTGCGTGTTATCTTGTATCTGTGTCCTGCTGAACTCAGTTATTAGTTCTAGGAGTGCTCTGTGGATTCCTTGGGATTTTCTATGTAGTCCATCATGTAATCTGCAAATAGGGATAGTTTTATTTCTTCTTTTACAACCTGTATGACTTTTATTTCCTTTTCTTGCTTTATTGCACTTCCTTATTGCACTATGGTGAGTCAGTGGTGAGAGTGGACATTCTTGCCCTGCTCCCATCTTAGGGAGAAGGCATTCAGTCTTTCACCAGGAAATATGTTAGCTGCATGGTTTTCATAGATGCTCTTTATCAAGTTTAGGAAGTTTCCATCTATGCCTATTTTTCTGAGAGTGTTTATCACAAATGAATGTTAAATTTTGCTTTTTCTGCAATAATAGATTCATGTGATTTTTCTTCAATAATAGATTCATGTGATTTTTCTTCTTTGGCTTTCAGTTTGGTGGATTACATTAACTGATTTTTAGCAACAAGCCATCTTTGCAGCCCTGGAACAAATTCACTTTTTCATGGCTTACAATTCTTTTCACATATTGCTGAATTCTACTGGCTAATATTTTAAGAATTTTGGCACCTATATTCATGAGGGCTATTGGTCTGCAGTCCTCTGTTTTGTACGGTCTTTGTCCGGTTTTGGAATCAGCTAATACTAGCTTCATAAAGTAAGTTGGAAGGAGTTACTGCTGGGTACGGATGGGAGTTCCGGCTTCCCACTGGGTCTTCACCAATACCTCCCTGGCTGTGAGAGGTCGGAGTGCCTCACTACTGCTCTCCACTGTATGGGGGTGTATGGTCTCATTACTGCTGAGAGATGGAGGAAGTCCTAACTCTCCGTCTCTACTAGGTGTCCTCTGACACTCCTCCACCCCCCACTCCCCACCCCAAGCAGGCAGGGTTCCTTATTACTACTGGGTGAGAATGTAAGTCCTGGCTCCTACTTGGCTCTCTCTGACACTACCCCTGGTGGGGGCATTGGTCACAAGTAAGCAGAGTGGTAAGGTCACTACACCCAAAACTAGTTAAATGACTTTATCTAAAATCAATCATTGTTTTACCATAACCCCAGGATTTGCTGTACAAAAAGGACAAGGTGCCCCTGGCAGAACTGTCCTTGTCCCCTGCCATCCTTTTGTACTATTTGATATTTTAAAAAGTAACAAAAAGGTCACAGCAAGAAAAAAAATTATTTCAAACTGATTTGTTGCCAGATTTTCTCTAATCCACTTCCCCATATTCAAATATATCCACACAAACTTGACTATCTCGGGGTGTATTATACCAGGCGCTACTGCTCATACCCAGCTATCAATGGCATATTTCTACTTCTCCAGAGAGCACTAGGCTCCATCCCTCCACACCCAATCCCCAAGAGGCAGGACCCTGATAAGGTGAGGGCCAAGAACACTGCTGGGGAGCTCCAGCTGACACAGGAGCGCCCTCCTGGACACCACTTGGTTTCTCAGCCTTTCCCTTTGGCCACTGCTGGGACTGCCTCATCCTGCTCTTATTTCTTCTCTCACTTTGCAGCTCCTGCAGGTGCTACGGGATCCCTGGCTTGGGGCTACTTCTCAGTTCAGAGGGCCCTTGGGGCTAGGAAGGCCTTAGCACCTCAATTCTTTAACTTTAGTTAACAAGCACCTGGGAAGCTTGTTAAAATGCAGGCTCCCAAGTCCCTGATTGACATTCTGATTCAGTAGGATGGGGTGGCCCCCGGAAATCTGCATGTTAAACCAACACCTGATTCCAGTACAGGCAGTACTGGGAAACACCTGGTTGATGTAGGTCCAGAGCAGCTGTTCTTAGGTTCTCCTCCCTGATTGTTTACTAGAATCACTTGGTAAAACGATCATGCTTATGTGCTTACGTTATTAAAAAGAGATCTTACCATTTAGCAATAGATACCTAAACACCAACATGATGTCCAGGATTTGCTTTGAAACAATCCAGTAGAGGGAGGGGGAGGAAAGTGGGTGGGAACACAGATGAAACAAGACTGGTCATGAGCTGATAACTGTTGAAGCCCAGGTACACCAGGGATCAATTTACCACCTTCTACTTTTGTATGCGATTGAAATTCTTCCCAAAATAGTTGAAGAAGAACTAAGGAACCAAGGAAGCTTTTTAAACTATTCCCATGGTTGGCCTCACGCCTAATGAATGAAATCCGAGTCCCCAGGGGTGGGGCACGGGGATTTTTTTTCCCCACTGCGCTCTAGGTGATTCTAACTTGCAACCAGAGTTTGTAACTGCTGCCTTAGGAAAAGAGAAAAAGGACTTTTTCCCCATGGGGTTTCCTTTTCAAGCCTCTTGACTGCCAAGTCCTAATATCTCCGGGGACAAAATCAGCCCTAGGCCACAGCCCAGCCAAGGCAGACACTACTGTTTGCTGCTAAAATCTATTCTTCTCATCTGTCTCAATACCAAAATGTTGTCTGGGGTACCAATGTGCCCAATTCTTTCCAGACTATCGCCTACCCAGCAATCATGTGACCTACCCCTGGTCCATAAGGTGCGAGCAGAAGTCTGCAATGATTGCCGGGAGAGTTTTGCTCTCCTGAGGCAGGGGCAGCTCCTCCCTTCTTCCATGCTGCTTTGCTTCTTCCTGCCTGGACTGAGGCTGGAGGTGAAGGAACATCGCGGCAGCCAAGGTGAGGGCCACCATCAGGATGACAGAGCAGAAGGAGATAAGAAGCCTGGGTCCACTGATACCTCTCCAGCCCTGGCCTTCTGGAAGTCTTTGCCCTTCTAATTGCGATGCAGTCCTGATACATTGGCTTATCAAGGCTAAGAATGCCCCTGAGGGGTTAAGTCCGAATCCCATAATACAAAATAGCGAGCATTGCCCTGGAGGGTCACCTCTCCCCGGGAGGGTCTTATGGTGGCAGCAAACTGCTGGTTGCCCAAACCACTTACTCTAAGGGCTATGCCAGTCTCACAGGTGGTACAAGTTATACTCAGGGTAGGCAGTAAACTTGCCAAGGGGTGAATCCCAAAGAGGTGGCCTCCAGATTCAGAGAACGAGAGCTTGCTGATTTCCATCCTAACTTAGAAGAGCAATCAGATGGGGTGGAGAGGTTGCAATCCGGCATTTTCCCACAGGCCTGTGGAAGAACCAGCTGGCCCCCGGAGCACTGGCATCCAGGAACTCACCGGGCCACATTTGAGACACCACCCTGTGCTGGCCAAGGCATTAATGCTGGCTTCTCTTCCCTCCTTCCAGTCTATGCCTCTATCCCTTTTGTTCCTTCCGTCACGAATCAGCAACGATAACCAGTTACCCAGCTTTCTGCTGAGAGGAGTCAGGAGTCAGCTTGACAGCCTGAATCTAACAAGATGGGTTTAGGAAGGACAAATGTGGATGACGCAAGGGCAGCTGGGGAGGAAGGAGGTCTCACACAGCAGCACCTGTGAAAAAAAATTAGTCTGATCAACTACGAATCACAACTGATGTGGCTGCCAAAAGAAGCTATGTGAGCCTAGGCTGGACAGGAATAGGGAGGCAAGGGCCACTCTCCATTCTGCCCAGGTCAGGCTGCCCTGGAGTATTACATGCCATGCCTGGGCAGGCAGAGCTGAGCACTGGGGCTGAGCCAGCTGGTGTGTGTAACCAGAATCCGGGAAGTAGTATCCTGGGCGGAGCCAGAGCCTTGAGAAATCCAAAATCTGAGGGCTATATAGAGCCAGGAAGCAGAGCAGGTTGTCAGGGCAGGGACCGCATCCGGCCACTTCTGGGGGAGGTTTCATCTGGATAGGTGCTGTGTACCAGGTGACTGCTGCTCTGAGCCATGTAGGGTAGGGGAGGGGGGTGTTCTGTTTCGGGCACCACATCTCAAGAAAGAGCTCAGGCCAAATGGGCATCATTCACGTGGGAAACCTGGATGCTGAGTGGGAAAACCATGGGAGATGAGCGATGAAAAAACATGCAGATGCAATAAGAGAAGTCAGGGGTATTAGGATGGCATAGTATCCCCAGGAATAAGAGATTAACTTGTTCAGTATGAATACAGAAGGCAGACCCAGGAACAAGGGGTGGCATTTACAGAGGAAAGATTTGTGCCCAGTATGAAGAAGGACTTTATAATAGCACTGTCCAAAGACAGGTCTGCTGTGAGAGGTACTGACTACCCCATGGCTGGAGATATTCAAATAGAGGCTGTAAGGTCACTTGTTAAGGATGAGATCAAAGGATCACCCACAGGTGGGGACTGGAGCATGAGGCCCCTTCCAATCGAGATTCAAGCAAAATGATCGGGCCACCCAAAGACCTCCTGTCTGATCCAGGCACAGTGATCACCCACCATTCCTTCCACCTCACACATCTGGGTCTCCCTCCCTGACCTCTGCTGACAACTTTTCCTGGAGGACAGCTAATGCACTCTGACTCAGCTCTGCCCCTGACCACCCTGTGCCCAACCCCTCAGCCTAACCAGGTGATTTCTACAATCCTTCCAGAAGACTCAGAGTCTCCTGGGATAGCCTTTCTTTCCCTTCAAATGAGCCAGAAGCTTGACTAATGCCTTACTTCCCTTTAATTTTTTAAAATAATAAAGCATTGAATATTTCATGTGATTTATTGAATACTGTACTAAAGTGAAAAAAAGAATGTTTGTATGGGTACAGAATGGTTGTATCACTCCCTTTAATTTGAGGATAAAATCTTTGTAAAAGTATTTAAACTTCCTTTGGGATTATTTTCTCCTCCATAAAAAAAGCTCCAGAAATCTCTGAAAGCCATTTTTGAGACAGATTTTATCATTTCTGTGAGTCATTCACTGAGAAAAATTACAGCAAATCTTCTTTCAAAAGCCCTTTAACAGAATCAAGCTACATTCCCTCTTTGATGGGATATCAACTCTTCTTATATGATGTCCTCCAGCAGTTGAAGCCTCACCTCCAACCAAGCTTCTGTATCCTATGGAAATGCTTTTAAGCAAATGCTGCTAAAAACCTCAATGCATGTTCTTCTAGATATATTTATTGGCACAGAAAATAACCATCAATTTTCTAGCTGCTGGGTCTTTGAATTTAACCTGCCACTTGATTTCACTCCTCTCAAATATAAAAGAAAGGGCATTATGTTTTTCCTTGCTTTAGCTGCAAAAGAAGAAAATGAGGTAGCAGAGCACACTAAATTCCCTTGGAAAAGGCAATTTCCAGAAGCTCTCAAAGAAGAAGAGCTGCTTGTTTACTTTGTACTTAATGCTTTCTCTAAATCACGCAGTTCAGTGAAGTCTCACGACATTTTAGTTAACTATAGTTTCATGTGCGAGATTTTAAAAGAGCCATTAACCAGGTGATTAAAGTAATGAGATCTGTGACTCCTGATGTGATGCACTAAGAAGGGCACCACCTCACCTGAGTGGGTTTCTTCCAAACACACAAACCTGAATCTAAACACGAGGACATCCCACAGCCCACACTGAGAGACATTCTTCCAAGGTGTTAAGGTCAAGACTGAGGAACTGCCCCTGACAGGAAGAGAGTAAGGAGACATGACAACTAAATGTACTGGGAACCCTGGTTTGGATCCTGGACCAGGAAAATGTCCATTCGTGGGCCATCTGGTGAAACTTGAATCAAGTCTGCAGATTAGTTAATAGTATTATATCAGTGGTAATTTCCTGGTTTGGATAACTGCACTATGGTTTTATAAGATGTTAACACTTGGGAAGTTAGGCGAAGAAGGGGTTACGGGAAACTTTTGTACTATTTTTACAACTTTTGTATAAGTGTAGAGTTACTTCAAAATAAAAAGTTTAAAACAAAAATCTGATGAAAGATATTCTTCGGTGCCTTGTGTGACATGGGAAGGTCTGTCTTCCGACAACACCTCTGAGTGTCCTTTGCTGGTGGACAGCCGCTATTGAGGGACACCTTTGAGAGTCAAGCCTTATTATGTGTGAAGAGCTCTGCTTTGCCCAGAAAGTGTAACCCTCAAGGTCACCTCCACCCTTCATTTTCTTACCTTGCTCCATTTACTCTATCAGAGAAATTCAGGGTTTTCCTCGGGAGCTGTGACAGGGGTCTGGAGAAGCGGGCAGTCAGCACAGTGGCCACGAGAGGCAGAATGGCCAGGCTCCTCCGGGTGGGTTCTGAAACACAAAATGTGTCCTCAGCATTGTGTTGCTGCCTTCAGGAGTTTAGGCAGAAGGGGCCATTTTCCTTCCAGGTTGTGAAAGTTAAAGTGGGCTCTGTTCGACCCAGGTTCAGTCAAGGTACCAGGCAGTCCCCGCCTGCCACCCTCCTCTCAAGCTACAGCCTCATGTGATGAAAAGAGTCAGGAGGCTGGGACATCTAGAAACCTGGGTTCTGGTTCCAGCTGTGCCACCCACTCATAGGGTAACCCTGGGTGAGTCATCACGCTTTTGTAGCATGAGGAGGGTGTAGCACCAGTGACCAGTGACCCTCAAACTAGGCTGTGCAGCAACCACTGGGGTGCCCAGGGTCCCACCCCCTCAGGGATTCCAGCTCCATGAGTCCCATTCTCAGTGTTCCCCATATCCAGCAAAACATCCATCTCAATTTGCCCACATGCCTCCAGGCAGCTTTTTCAGTCCTGGGCCAGGTATCTTTGGATTCAGCTCTCCACCTTTCTCCACCCCACCGTGCACAGGGTCCAGCTCTGGGGCTGAATTCATCAGTAACTCATCACAGCATGGAGACTGAAGCTACAAAATGAGACACACTCTAATCAACCTAAATTAAAACACACACACACACTGTCTCTCCCACCACCCTACCACTCCCTTTCCACATTAAATCAAACTTGTTGCAGCAAGGCCATGTGTCAGGAAGGCTACTCAGCATAGTGACTAGCTTCGCATTATGAGTTGTAGATGGGTGTGTGCATTAGTTGTCCTCCTGTTCTGGTTAATTCCCCTCTAGTGATCCCTCCTGGCCTAAGGGAAGGAAAGGGAGGTAGGGAGGGAGCTGAGCAAGGCAATCCCAGCCCTGGGAGCTGTTGCTCTTTTCCTGGGGAACCGCCCTAGTCTCTCTTTGCACACCTGCCTGTGGTTTGTTATACTGCCCTTAACAGTAACAAGGTTCTGCCTGAGAGGCAGCTCCTCCCCTGCCATTTTGCTGCGGTCCCTAATCTGACCACCAGTCACCTGCGCCAGTGGGTCTGTGATAAGTTCACTAACTAGCCAACAACCACAGTATTTACTGCAGAAGGTAGGTGGCGGTGTTTCACCTGTTTAATCTTCAGGAGAGGAAAACAAATAGGGCTCTTTTGTCTTGCGTGATCCTTCCTGGACTGTGCAGTAGGCTCTTGCTCCCGCTCCGGCCCCGACTCGCCACACTCCAGTCTCAGCACTGCAGCCAGAAAGGTCTTTCCAACACCAGTCAGGTACGTACGTGACTCCCTTGACTAAAAGCCTCCTCTCCATGCCTTTTTGGAGCTGGCCTCTGCCTCCCTTCCTATCCGGTACCCCCTCCCCTGTGCTCACTGCTCTGTAGCCACGCTGACCTTCTGAACATACACGGAGCTCTTTCTCGCCTCAGGGCCGTGGACCTTGCCTTTCCTCTCTATAGAGGGCTGAGTCCTTTGGACCCTTCTGACTTCAGAGAGGCTGCCCAATCCCCCATGCAACACACAGGGGTTGCTCTCCATAAGATTGCCCTTCAATCCAAGATTCCCTTGTTTCTTTACTTATCTCCCCCTTCCAGATCGTAAGCTCAGTGAGGCCAGGCACCTTGTCCATCTTAGTCACCACTGAATCCCCCATGCCTGGAAGAACCTGACACAAAGGAGGCACTCAGTGAGTCCCTGCTGAGTGGGCGTGAGCTGTGTGCTTGAACCTCACCCCCATCCCCACACACAGACTGGCCCTTCATGGAAGGCACAGACCCATGCTGTGGGTGCCCCACACCCCTCCCACGTACTGACCGGCTGGCTGAGCACAGACATCTCTGCCTCCTCCCTCCAGGACTGGAGTCTGAGGTCACCACCACTGGGTGATTTAAAATCCAGTCGTCTGTAATTCAAGCGCTTTCCACCCCTTCTGCTCAATGCCTGTGGCACAGAATGCCTCAGTGTTTGCCTCAATGTCTCTCCAAACAGAGAGCTGCTTTTAATTTTATTTTCCTTCGAGTCAGCAATATCTAAAAGCACTGGTGTCAAAATAGCTTAAATTGCATGAAAACTCAGCCCCTTTAATAATGCACTATTCACAATGTAATCTCTCATATACACAATGCTAGAATTTTAGATATCTTTTTCTTCTACTACTTTTTTACATTCCTTCAATATGTTGCTATTTTCACCCCAAACACAATGCTATAGGCAGTGGAATTCCTGTACTCTTCAGGGCTGTTTGTCATCTTAATGTCTTGTGCTGGGCTTTAGTCTCTATAAACATTAGTTTCTCAAACTTGAAATGCCACTCGGTTGCCTTTTGGTTTGGAAACAGAAATGGCCGTGGGAGGCGGGTGCTGCAAGGGGCCAGGCAGAGCCCCTGTGAGGGCGGGGACCACCTCTTTAGCTTTGGATTCAATTAGCTGCTCCAGTGTGACCAAATTTATATGATACTGTTGCAAAATCAAGATGTTCACGTATTATTCTGGAATCTGGGAGAAATTTTTCGAACTCTAAGAACACTTAGGTCTGTTCTCAAGGGCACCTCCTTTCCATTGTCAGTGCAAAACCCACGTGTAGCCCACGGAAAGCATCCCCTCTCCAAAAGAAAAAAAAAACCTGTGTGCATCCTTGTCTTGATGCTGGGCTCACTTGCTGCATTCTGACAGGACTATCTTGCAGAAGACACAGCTGGCTGCATTCCTGTGGGTCAGGGTCAAGGTCTCCCCTGCAAGTGGCAAACATTCCCAGTACTGACATCCTCAGAAGAGGCAGGGCATCGGCAGCAAATAGGAATTCAGGAGGCAGGACTTAGGCAGGAAAGAGAATTCAAGTTTCTGGACATGAAGTCTGGAAGGGCCTTGGTACTACCAAGTGGCAGAGGGAGGTCCTGTTTCACTGGGGAGGGTGAGCTGGGTTTAAGCTAAGAACCATCCTGTGTAGGGATGCCACACTGAGGCGCTCAAAGCCCGTAACCTGTGTGAGAGACTCCAAGGTCTGACAACTGGCAGCCAGTTTCCAACATACTCTACTTGGCTATTTTGTTTGGCCTGCCTAGTGTTTTAAAAGGCAACGTAACGAGGCAGCTATTTTATGCTTGAACTCAATAACAAAAAGTTGTCACTTACTATCTCAAGCCTACCCACCACCTCTGTTAACTGCCTGGACATTGTGGGCATTGGAGTTTGAGATCTCTTACCAAATAGATGTCTATTATCCTTTGGCTATTTCCCTTCTGATCACTTAGCATAATCTTGCCTAGAAGTTCCAGCTCAGCTCAGCTCAGCTATACGTGTTAACTACAGTTATTGGAGGCTTCCTTGAGGCCATGCAAAAAGGAAACCTGACAAGTTTTAAATCCTTATTCACATAAGATGCCTATTATCCCTTAGAGAGATAACTATTCTGAAACGAAAGTCTAAAGACATTATACAGGAACACCAAATGATATTGTAGGTGACGTTCCCACTACCATTTTATCGTAAATGCAGAAGTGACTTTTATATAGCTGCCTCTAACAGGGACCTTCAATAAAAGCCAAGGATTTAACTTTATAGCCCAGTTCAGCGAAGGCAAACCTAATGCAGACACTTGGATTAGTCTGACAGACACTAGCCACCAGATTAGACTTAGGCGATGGCCATTTCTCTTCAGAGAACACACCACACTCTCAGCAATTGCCATCTTTCGGGTGTCTGTCTTGCTCAGCTGATCCCTGTCCCTTTCAGACTTGCCTATTGCCCACAGGATTTGGCCTCTGCAGCTGTAGTTGTACAGTGAGACCCTCCCCCCCACCCTCTGGCCATGGAAGAGTGGGTCAGGGAGAGACACCTGACACCAGATGAATCCATCGGTCTGTCCCCTGGCACTGTGAAAGAATGCAAAGCAGCCTCTGTGGGGCAGAGACATGTGATCTGGTTGCTGGAGTTGGGGGGAGGGGGGTGGGCAGCTGTGCGACACTTGAGCCTGAAGCCAGAGAGAGAGAGATGGAGAAAGCCAATCTGCAAAGAGAGAAAGGAGTCAGGCACACATGTAGAAAGAAGCAGAGATGGAAGTGAAGAAGAGAGAAAAAAACAGCAACAGAGCCTCCTGCTCCCGAGACCCAGCTGCCCTCCTGTCTTCAGCTCTGTAAGGCATGTGATGTCTTTATTCTCTGTGTTGATTTAAGCACGTTTAATGTTTCTGTTAGTTGCAGCCAAAACAATATTGGTGAAAACACACTGAAAGCAGGTTCTTTCTGTAGATCATTATCATTAATTCTTAAGCTTGCCTGATATTCTGAGAATGCCACACTGTAGACCTCATAATGATAACAGGAACAGGAGCCTCTCCCTCTCCACTTCTGTCAAGGAAACATCTGTCCTTCCCCAAGAGAAAGTGTTACCAGAGCTATCAAAATGGCCATAATTACAACCACCAGGTTAAGCAGGCATTCCATCCCTAGGAGAACAGGGCTTGCCTACCAAATTCAAGTCAGACCTGTACACAGTAGGCACATAATATTTGAATGACTTAAGAGAGTTTTCAGCAGAGGAATACCATATCAGGCTTATATTTTAAAATGATAACTCTCACTGGGTTAAGAATAGACTGAGGATGGACAAGGGCAGAAGCAGGGAGACCATTTAGAAGCTATGGCAGTAACCCAGGACCATAACGTACAGCCATGCAGGTTGTGCACTGCAGAACTCCAGCAAAATGTGAAGAGGTACTCCCTGGACATATATAAAAGGGCTGCCAGCCCCGGTGGAAACCATGGAGCTAATTAGATGTGGTCAGAGTCTGGCTGTGTTTTGAAGGTAAAGCCCACTGTGATTTACTGACCAATTAAATGTAGGCTATGAAGGAAGGAAGAATCAACGATATTTCCAAGATTTTTCGTGCAGATGTAAAAAAATGACATTAGTACAACTGACGGTTTAAGGAGCCATCCTATTCATAAGCGCTTACCACATTTCAAATCAGAGCGTACAGCCCAGCATCCTGGTCCTCAGCGGGCCCCTCCAAGTCATATCTCCAACTATACTTCTCTCATCTACTCATTATACCATTTGCCACCATCTCTCAATAAGCCCTGTACTTTCCAATTTTTGTGCCTTGCTCATCCTATACCAAATCTGAGGTCTCCCTCATCCACTAAGCCCTAACTGATTCAAATAACCTCCTTCAAGAAACCTTTCCTGATCCCCTAAATCAAAAATCAATCTCTTGTTGCGGGACTTCCCTAGCAGGTCAGTGGTTAAGACGCCGCGCTCCATATTTGCATTTTCACTGCTTCCTTATGTGCCTCTGAAATAGCACTTAACCTAGGCCGGGTAGTATTAGAGGTATTTCTGCTTATAACCATTCACAGCACCCCGCTCCGCCATCTGACCACCAGTCTCAACCTGGATTGTTTCATTGACCTCCGGCTCATCCAAAATGACTACTCTGGTGTCTGACAGGAAGCAGCCACTCTGTAAATGTGTATTGAGAGACTATGCGAGCTACACTCATTTCAAAGTTCAGCTTCCTCGCCCGCCACGGGTATATGCCCTGGGCACGGCCGGGCTGCAACGCTCTGGTAGAAAGTGCTAGGATATTTGATGCGTCATAAAGGATCCTGGCAGCCGGAAGCCCACCGTACCGAAACGTGTGCCTCTGTAACCCCTGGCAGGGTTAGACGGGAACTTTGTATCAGATGACTCTGGGCAGATTTTGGCAGACTGGTTGGAAAACACCACGCAGAGCTCAAATGAGCTCAACGTCCCGCGCGGCTCCAAACCTTCCCCCAGCAGGGCGCAGACCGCCCGGGTCTCTGTCTCTGACAGGGACGCCCTGTCAGAGACGGGGGACGCCAGAGACTCGCCGGCGCCAACTCGCCCAGCGCGCCGGCAGCCCCGCGTCCGGGTCAATCGCAGGGCCGCAGCCCCTTCCGGCAGACCAGAGGCTGGGAGCCGAGGGGGCTCGGCCCGAGCCACGCTCCCATTGGCTGAGACCGCACCGCCCAGACCAAGTTGAGCTGTTCCCGCACCTGTGAGCGGCAGAGGCTCCGGGCCTTCCCCGGCCGCGGGCCCACCACCAACCCAGCATCTCCGGCCTGCTCCCGCGGCGCCCCCAACTTGCTCGGTCCTCCTCCTCCCCCGGTCCTGCGGCCTCTGCGGTCCTCCAGTAACAGCCGGCTCAGCTCCTGCTCAAGGAAACTGGACCGGCGGCCTGACTGCTGTCCAGCATCCTTCCCGAGGGCGCAGCTTGAGGGGAGGAAGCACTCCCCCTCCCCCCCAACCAAGTCCCCGAGAACAGAGCCTCGTGGAGGACGCGGCAGGAGGACGAGGGATGAGGGAACAACCAGAGAGATGCGGTGAGTAAGGGTGCAGTGCCTAGATCTCAGGCTAGAAGGCAGGGCTACTGGCTTCGGTCCTGGCTCGGCCTCTGACTACGATGTGACCTTGGGCCGGTTTCTTCCCTTCTCGGGGCTGGGCTCGTCTTCTGTAAAATGCGGCGGCAGAGAAGGATAAGTGTTGAGGGTTTCACCTGGGAGACTCGGGGCCGCGTGTTCAACCTAGGCCTCCCCCTGACAAGCACATTTTCTGAATAACAAACGTCAGGCTGGGCTCCCAGAGCACGGACGGAAGCCCCAGGAGGGCGGATGATAAGGATCACCTGGGGTTGAGAAGGCTCTGGGCGGGATCGGTCCATCTTTACATCGTTACTTCGGCCGCGGCCGCAGGGCCCAGCCTACAGGACTTGGTGCCCCCTTTTCCACTCGCATCCCCGCGACCCGAGTAAAGGGCAGCGCAAGTCAAAACCAAACCGAGCATCACGCCGGTTTAGGGGGGCGCCGGCTCATCACGCCCGAGCTTCAGAGATGCGGACCCCTCCTCTTACCCCAAACCAAACTGGCGCGGGGGCTCCAGCTGCTGAAGGCTCAGCTGGTGCGTTCGCAGGTACCCGCGCTCGCCTCTTGTACCACCGGGCGCTACCGCCGTTTCCTTCTCGAAGCGCCTTACTGGCTCCCACTCCTGCGGCCTCCAGCCTCAGCCGCCGGGGTGCGCCTGCGCACAGGGGCTTTGCTCCGTAGGGCTGCGCGGGGCGGAGCCCGACGGCTGACGCCTGCGCACAGGGGCTTTGCTCCGTAGGGCAGCGCGGGGCGGAGCCCGACGGCTGGGCGTGGAGCCTCTGTGCCGCCTCTTTCGCCTTGCGGCGTCAGGCCTGGCCCTCCTCCCGCAGAGGGTATTCCTATTCGCTAGGCGCCCGGCCCGGGATTAACCCACTGCCGCCCATTTTAGGTCTAAACCGCGCTCTGATCTCCTCCACCGCCATCCTGGTTCTGGAACGAGCGGAGAACGGTATTACCCAGCGGGTTGCGGGTAGGGAGGTGGAGGTGCCGCTCCAGGAAGTGAGAAAACCTGGTGAGGTTGAGGCGCCGTTCCAGGTCCTACGCCTACTTGCTGTCTTTGGAGCTTATTGGGGTGGGTTGGTTTGTTGGTTTGTTTTTAAATTTGTCTTTTGGTCAGATGAAATTTATTTAAAATTTTCTTCCTACGATTTTAAAAAATAATTTAAGAATAGCACAGCTTCCCAGAGTTTCAACAACGGAACATCGGAGGCCAATCTGTCACAGATCAGGCTCCCCTGCCAAGTTTCCAGGATGAGAAACCGGCTGAGGAGAAGGAACCTATCAGGGCAAATTAGTGGCAGAGCTATGTTTAGGTCAAATTATAGAGAAGGGCTGATTGGAAAGGGACCAGGCAGATGAAAACAGGAAGGAAGGAAGGGCCTGATGGGGCTTTAAAGAAACCTGTCAGCTCCGTTACGTGAGCTTCTTGAGGGCTGAGGCTGTATCTTCCTTATCTCTGGCTCCTGGCATGTAGAGCTTTGAAGACCAGGAGAATCATGAAGGTAGGATGCACTTGGTTCTCCGTACCCATTTCACAGACCGACTCAAGCTTGCATCAGCGCTGTGGTTCACAATAGTCACTGTTACAGCATGCCATAGCCATAACAAATCCTTATATTGGGTCACCAGGTTACACTTTGAGGGTTATGCATTGCTAGAAAAGCAGTTAACTAAAGGAAGAGTTAATATTTCCACTAGGAAAACCATAGATCCTGACTTTGGACTGAGAATTAATGGAAATAAAGTTCTATTCATGAAAGACAAGGACAGGACAGTTGATCTGTCTACGGTTATATCCGACTCCACCTGTGGCTGACCTCACACCTTCCCAGCCCCACTTTTTATTCCAGTTTTGCTCTGGCAACCAGCTGCATACAGGTGAAACCTGAGAGCACCTTGCCTCAGCTGTACCTGGTATCTTCCCCACTCGGGGCTTCTCTGTCACTGCAGCCTGGGCCCCCTACAGGAAGCCGAAGCCCATTTTGACACATGCATAAACTTGGAAGTGCAAAGGAATTAACAGGTCCTAGGACGACGTTTGACCAAGGCAGACAGGAGCTGGTGGAGAACTATGCCACCCTTTTCGTTCTTCCAGTGGGCAGTTCCAAGGTACGTTTTGTACAGCACCTAAGATGATAGACCCCTGGCTGCCCACAGTAGTGCCCAACTTGATCAGCTCAATAATGCACCCTTGGATCGCTTTTCTCTTTCCTGTCTTGACTGTTTGACTCTTCCAACTCCTCCACTCCTGTTCCTCGGGATTCATTCCCAAAATAAACTACCTGTATCATGAAGGTAGGATGCACTCTGAACAAGTTCTTGTTCAGAGTTTGTTTTGGGGTGAGGGGGGAACCCAGACTAAGCCAATGGTTAATCCAAAAGAGTCATCTCAACAGGGAACTATATTCAATATTCTGTGATAAACCATAATGGAAAAGAATATGAAAAAGAATGTATATATATGTACAACTGAATCACTTTGCTGAACAGTAGAAATTAACAACATTGTAAATCAACTATACTCGAATAAAATAAATTAAAAACCACACACACACAAAGAAGACCCCAAAAAAACCCAAAAAACCCCAGAGGCATCTCAGCCCAACTTTCGGGGTCATTCTCAGCAGACCTTTCCCAAGTCTGCTAATGAGGAATCCATTTGTTCTGTTTGAGCTGTTGCTCTTTTTATTGCCCTGCTGCCCTGCCCTTTAGGGCATCATTAATAAACTCTCAGAGGCAGGCAGGAAGTATCAGAGACTCCCAGGAGACAGGGCCAGCTGAAGGGCTGGGTCTAGGTTAGCATTGGACAAAGCCATTCTCGGCCTTACCTTAAACGTTTTCCCTCCTTCCAAGGTAGGTCCTGTTTGCTGACCTTGAAACGAGAAACTTTCAGCTCTGGGGTTGAACATGGAAGCAGAGACAGGGTGGGACCCAGGTCACTCCCAACACAGCATGTGCCCAGAATACGTCTCTTTTTTGCCCTCCCTTTCCCCCTTGCCCCTGCTGTAAAAGCAGTTCCTCTGCCCAGATACAAGGTTTCAGGCCAGGGTCTTTGGCACCTAGCACACTTCATCTCATTTCAATACCAAGAGGGTGCTGTTGCAAATTACTAAGCTAGGTTTGGGAGGAAAGAGCCCTTAGTCCCAGCCTTCAAGAAGGGAAATGAGACATGTACATAAGCTAAATGAATCCTTAGAAGCCCTGTAAGTCTTCTAAAAGAGGGACTTGTAAGTGTAGTGGGAGCTCTGGTGAGGCTTCAGGACAGGATCTGTAGAAAGGTAGCATCCTGAAAGACTCTCAGAATGAAGTCCCCTCAACAGATCCCCCTCCTAATGGATTACTCATTAGCAGACTTGGGAAAGGTTTGCTGAGAAGGACCTTGAAAGGTGGGCTGAGATGCCTCTTTTGGATTAACCATTGGCTTAGTCTGGGTTCCCCCTTGAAACAGACCCCTGTCCAGAGAGCCACAGTGTTTGCTCCTGTCCTTCTATCAGCTCCTAATTGCCTCCTAGCTCACACCCTTCTTGAATCCCAGATCAGACTAATCATTCATCTTCCTAGGCCCCAGCCCTCCTCTGCTAGATCTGGCCCTGCCCCATCTCTGAATACCTCTGCTCTTCTCTGTCTTCAGTGTTGTGTCTAACACCAGATGGTGCAAGTTAAATCCTGCCCTTAGCCAGCCACGTGGGAACTCTCCAGGAGCCCACGAGTGCAGTGCTCTGTGCTGAGTTCTACTGGGGGATAGAGAATCACAACACCATTTACCATCCCAAACACTACAGGTCTTCCGTTTGTTTAATGCAACTGAATTTTCTTTAAAAAAAAAAAATTTTTTTTTTTTTTTGGCTAGAAATCATGTCCTTAATCTGCAGAATTTTAGAAGTGTCAAGTAGCTTTTTCTATAATTTACAGTGAAGGAACGAAAAAGCCCAATGTACTATTCTAAACAAACTGTGATGCTCAGAATCTTGTGTGCTGAAGAGCCCTGGATCCTAACATGACCATAACACTGAATTTTGCCCATGGATGAGAAGTGGAGGCCCAACCTTCTCCCTGCAGTGACTGAGCAAGTAGAACGAGGGCTTGGACCTTATGGGGAAATAAAGGGGTGTATCGGACACCCACATCCCCACTCCCTTTCTGCCTCTTGACTCTAATGTATTTAATTAAAATGATTGTTTGTTTAAGCCACAGAGTTGTGGGTTTTTTTCTTTTTGTGTGTGTATTGCAGAGGGGGGAGTAGTTTGGAAATTTAACCAAAGTTATTTTGAGGTAATTGGGACCTTTGAAGAGGGAAAAGTATGAGGAAATAAAAAAACAAGTGTGTCCCCACCTCTGCCCATCCACCCCAAGCTACAGCACTGCATGAAACCCCTTCCTTTGTGCAGCTTAGCTTGATCAAGCCCTTAGATCCCAGGCATTGTGCTTTGTGTTGAGGATGCAGTGATAACCCAGTGCGGGGTTTCTGTCTTCAAGTAATACAATTTAGCAGCTAATGACTGATCGCTGCGTACCAAACACTATGCCAAGTGCTTTGTGTGCATTTTTTCACTTAATCTCTGCAGCAGTCCTAAAAGTGACCTAAGAATATCCCCATTTTCCATCTGAGGAAGTTGAGGCCCAGAGAGGTCAAATAATTGCCCACAGCAACACAGCTAGGAAGTGGCAGAGACAGAGTGCGCACAAGTCTGTCCCACTCCAAAGACTTTCTTTTAGCACATCGCCAACTGTTCTAAGGTTCTTGCTTTGACAAAACGGATAAAAATTCCAGTTTATAAGGCTGTTTGGAGTACAGAATTTTTTATAACCAGTTGGGCATTGTTTTGTGAGTAATCCTAACAGAAGCTGGAATTGCTTTGTTACATTGAAGTTCCTTTCGGTGAGTACAGTACAGAAGCCAAGATCTGATGCACTCAACTAGGGAAAGAAATTATAGGTCCTAATTGGACTTATAAACTTTGAAAGACAAAAATATGGGACAAAATTCTCAACCCTTAAAGCTGATTTAATTTTCTGAACTTCAAATCTATTTTTTAAATAATAGTTAATATGTATAGTTAATATAAATGTTTTTAAAACCACATGCTTATTTTGATTAATATCTTTTCATTTTTTTCCCCAATGAATGTGTATTATTTATATTTTCTGCTTGTTGCTACCAGTGACAGAGCCTATTATTTCAAAAGGGAAATCAAATTACAAAGCTGCTGCTTCCCACTTTTGGGTTGCCAGTACCTCTTTCCAAAGGTCTATTTGTTGAGAAGGTTATACTTCAGATTCACTTTGCTAGTCTTATTTTCTTTTCAACACAAATGGGCCAAGGATATTCTCTTGCTAGCAATTTCTCTAACAGTAAATTTTGAGACAAGACCAATATATAATATCTAGAAATTAATGAACACAGAACAATATTTCTATGTTGCTCACTAGAGAATTTCACTTTATAATTACCTTTGTTCTGAAATAAATTAATTTTAAAAGCTCACCAAAAAAAAAAAAAAGGCCTATTTGTTCCTCCTCAACGCCCTCCCCTCACACCAGGCTCCTCCCAAGACTGGATGGTTTTCCTTCTGCCGAGAGTCTACACGCTCAGCATTTGCTCACCTTGGCCAGCTGTAGCAAGGCTCCCTCAGCACTATCAGCACGCAGGTCCAGGCAAGATACAAGCCAGATACACCTGGAATCCTCTTAATTCTCAGTTGATAAGATGTAATAGACACCCCTGGAAACCTCTTCCAGGCTTTACGTGTATTATTTCAATGCTTGTCTTTAGCTGGGAAGGGAAACTCTCACATTCATATGATAAGCAAGGCCAACTACTGATAAAATACAATATTTAGAGTTCTGATGTTTGTGTGTTTGTCGCTGAATAGGCAAAGTTCAGCTTCATAACTTTGTTTTGAGCTTAAAATATCTGTGAGTTCGGCCCTCTGACAAGTGGAGGGTCAAGGGTGGATGCCACTGCCTAGGGATGCATAAGAAAAAATGATGCCAAAGGGCAGCTCCAGCTGACTCCATGGTGAGCTCTCCCTGCCAGGATGTGTGGGCATAAATGAGCATAGGAACTGGCCTGAACAGAATGAGAACTATCCAGAGAGTGCCCTGAGCATAACCCAGACTCGGGACCTGAGAAAGATTGTAAGATTGCTCTGGACAGGGTCAGCTGCAAGAAGGTAGGGCTGAAACATACCTCTTAAACATCACAGTCAGGTGAGGAAGAGGATGTATGCAATACAGGAGATCCCTTCAGGGTGTTTCTTAGTATTACCATACTTTGTAATTAAAGTCAATGGAAAATTACAACAGCTGAATTCAGGCAGTACTACTAATGGTCTAGACTCTTCATAAATAAAGTTTGGGTCACCCCCCCCCATGCATGGTAAAGAACCATGACCTGCCGAGGGCAAAGGGAATATGGAATGGGCAGTGGCAAAAAGTAATTATAAATACCAGGTACAACCATGTGACCAGTTGCAGAACAAGGACTGTAATTGTCATAAGTATTTCTTATTTTGTTATGAATATGTGTGTGTGTAATATCTTTCCTTTCTTTTCTCTCTTATCCCCTTATCATGTAACATGAGATACTTTGACTCATATATCATAGTATTGTTAACTTCACATCATAGTATTTAAGTTATGGGACATCAAGAAGAGTGAACATCACCCAAGGACTCTGTGTCCTCTTTCGGGGAAAGTGTTAGTGCATTTTTAGTTGTACACAGGAGAGTTGTATCATGTAGTTTGAATTATGACCTTGTTATTGTCTTTATTTGGAGAATAAGTATGGTCTAAGGAGATGTATATGGGTGCCAAGTTGACAGGGAGTGAACTGTGATGGTTAATTTTATTTTTTAAAATTAATTACTTAATTTTAAAAAAATTTATCGCTGTGTTGGGTCTCCATTGCTGCGCACGGGCTTTCTCTAGTTGCGGCGAGCCGGGGCTACTCTTCGTTGCGGTACGCAGGCTTCTCATTGCAGTGGCTTCTCTTGTTGCGGAGCACGGGCTCTAGGCACGTGGGCTTCAGTAGGTGTGGCACGCGGGCTCAGTAATTGTGGCTCACAGGCTCTAGAGCGCAGGCTCAGTAGTTGTGGCGCATGGGATTAGTTGCTCCGCAGCATGTGGGATCTTCCCAGACCAGAGATCGAACGTGTCCCCTGCATTGGCAGGCAGATTCTTAACCACTGCACCACCAGGGAAGCCCTGTGATGGTTAATTTTATGTGTCAACTTGGCTAGGCCACAATGCCCATATATTTGGTCAAACATTACCCCAAATGTCTCTGTGAAATTGTTTTTGAATGAGATTAACATTTAAATTGGTGGACTTTGAGTAAAGCAAATTACCCTCCATAATGTGGGTGGGCCTCATCCAACCAAATGAAGGCCTTAGTAGAAAAAGACTGACCTCCTCAGAAGGAGGAGGAATTCTGCTGGCAGACTACCTCTGGCTCAAATTGCACCTCTTCCCTGTGTCTCTACCTTGCCAGCATAATCTAGATTTTGGACTTGCCAAGTCTCTACACGTGAGCCAACTCCTTAAAATCAATCTCTGTGTGTGTGTGTCTCTCTCGCTCTCTTTTTTTTTTTCTTGTGGTACGCGGGCCTCTCACTGTTGTGGCCTCTCCCGTTGCGGAGCACAGGCTCCGGACGCGCAGGCTCAGCGGCCATGGCTCACGGGCCCAGCCGCTCCGCGGCATGTGGGATCTTCCCGGACCGCGGCACAAACCCGTGTCCCCTGCATCGGCAGGCGGACTATCAACCACTGCGCCACCAGGGAAGCCCTCTCTCTCTCTTAACATCCATATACAGCCTGTTGGTTTGTTCCTCAGGAGAATGCTGACTAATACACCCACTCAGAGTGGTCTGCTTCCCTGATTGGACCCTGATACAGTATTGAAATAGATCCCTTTATTCTGGGATTGGCCCCTCTTTCTGTTTGGGAGGGCAGAAGTCAACAGGAGCAGGGAGGGGCCTTGCTCAGGGGCCTGGAGCACAGGCCAGAAGTAGGAGGGTTGGTCCCAGGCCAAGGCAGGACATGGCAAAGCTTGCTTTTCACTCTCTCCATCCCCTGAGATCTCTGTGGGGTGGACAGACAGACACTTCCTCAGCTTACTCCACTCCAGGGTGGCTTGGGCCAGGTGATACAACAGGCAAAACCATGAGGCTCTGGAAGGATGGAAGAGGGAGCTATTCCTTCAGATTGGGGCCAATGAACAGGCTTCATGGAGGAAGTGACTGCCTTGGATCTCAGATTATAAAATAGGTAGGATATTATTTCCTCCAATTTTTTATTTTGAAAAAGTTTAAACACAAAAAAAAGATGAAGGAAGAATATGATGAACACCCATATAGCGATAATCTAGATTCACCAATTGTTAACAGTTTGTCACATTTCCTTCTTCTCTATATATCCGCATACACATACACATATACACTTTGCTGAGTCATTTGAATATATATTGCAGACATCATAACACATCACTCCCAAATATTTCAGCGTGTATCTCAAAAGAACAAGGCAATTCTCCCACACAGTCATGACACTATTGTCACATTCAAGAAATTTAATATTGATAACAATAATATGATTTAATTAATCTATACTCAAATTCCTTCAATTATCCCAATAATGTCCTTTATAGTTTTATAGTTTTTCCCCTTAATCAAGGACCATGGCTTACATTTAGTTATCATGTCTCTTTAGTTTCCTTTAATCTAAAACAATACCCTGCCTTTTCTTTTTTGGAGGGGAGGGTCTTTCATCACATTGACAGTTTGATGAGTTCAGGCTAGTTGTTTTGTAAAATATCCCAAATCTGGATTTGTTTGATCATTTCCTCATGATTGGATCCAGGCTAAACATCCTTGGTAGGCATACTATATAGGTGATTCTACCTACTACATAGGTGGAATTTGGACAGACTGAGATGGGGAAGGATACACCAGACATAAGGAAGAGCAAATATTTTGTCCCTTAGGTGTGAAAAAGGCAAGCATGTCTGGGAATAGCTGTGGCCACAGGGAGTTGCACTGTGGCATGGGGCATGTGGGCAGTAGGCAGGAGAAGGATAAGCGTTGGGACAGTCAGGGAAGTTTGGTCCATATTCACTGGCCTCTGTTCAGAGGGCACTGGGTAATCACAGCCTCTGGAGGCATATTAGCTTTTCATAAAAGAGCCTCAAAGACCAAAAAGCCTTCAAGACCCAAACAAATGAGTCTCAAATTGTGGGATGTTAGCCTCGGAAGAGACTGTGAACAATAGGGCCTTCCCAAGCACCCCCCAGTATACAACATATTATTAATTGGAAAAAAGAGAAAATCTCAAATAAAAAGGAGCACAATTACTTTTCATGTGTTGTATTCCTCTTCTTTCACTATTTTCTACAGTTCTGTCGTTAGCCATTTTCCTCAGAGGTGTTTCCTCAGATGTGTTTCCTTCAGCCCCTCACATTCTTTCCTCTCCCTTCTCTCTCCTTCCCAGTCACCCAGGCCAAAAACCCGAGATTCCCCCAGATGTCCTCCCCTTCACCCCTCACATCCAGCCTGCTTGGTCCAGCCACCTGTGGCCGGTGCTGCAGGAGACTGTGGGAGAAGTCAGAGAAGGACCAGGTTGTCAGGTACTGGCTATCAGACTGACCTCTAGGGCAGCTCCACCTAGGGGCCTTGGGATATGCCCAAAGGCAGATCACTTCGAAAGGCCCTGACTCAGGATGGGGATACAGCATTGGCCAGGAAGTAAACTGTGGCCCAAGCCAGTGGCCAAACTGGAAGAGGAGCTTGTAGAAATGAAGAGAGTCTGCTAATTCAAAAAATACATGTGGGCTTCCCTAGTGGCGCAGTGGTTGAGAGTTCACCTGCCGATGCAGGGGACACGGGTTCGTGCCCCGGTCCGGGAGGATCCCATATGCCGCGGAGTGGCTGGGCCCGTGAGCCATGGCCGCTGAGCCTGCGCGTCCGGAGCCTGTGCTCCGCAATGGGAGAGCCCGCAGAAGTGAGAGGCCCGCGTACCGGAAAAAAAAAAAAAAAAAAAAAAAATGCACCCCAATGTTCATAGCATCACGATTCACAAAAGCCAAGACACGGAAGCAACCTAAATGTCCATCGACAAATGAATGGATAAAGAAGATGTGATACACGCACAAACACACACACACACAATATGGAATACTACTCAGCCATAAAAGGAATGAAATAATGCCATTTGCAGTAACATGGCTGGACCTAGAGATTATCATATAAGGGAAGTAAGTCAGACAGAGAAAAACAAATATCATATGATATCACTTATATGTGGAATCTGAAAAATGATACAAATGAACTTATTTACAAAACAGAAGCAGACTCACAGACATAGAAAACAAACTTATCGTTACCAGAGTGGAAAGGGAACAGGGAGGGATAAATTAGAAGCTTGGGATAAACAGATAAACACTACTTTATATAAAATAGATAAAAAAAACAAGATCCTACTGTGTAGCACAGGGAACTATATTCAATATAGTAATAACCTAAATGGAAAAGAATCTGAAAAAGAATAGAACTGAATCACTAACCGAATCACTTTGTTGTACACCAGAAACTAACAACACTCTAAATCAACTATACTTCAATTTTTTTAAAAAATGAAGAGCGTCTGAAGAGGTGAGGCTGAAGAATGGCTGGGGGCAGGGTGAGGAAGTGGACACTAGGAAGCTTCATTCTTGAATTTCATGGTGTTTGCAGCATCCCTCTGGTTCATGGAAGATTGGCTGGGTGATGATAGGTGTGTTCTTAAGGTTACACAACTAACGCAGCAACATGTCTTTTTTCAGGGGACCCTGGCCAGCTGGGGTATCTCTGGGTGATCCTAGTACAATGTTTCCTCATAGCTGGAGACTACTTGAGGCAGACCAAGTGTTTCTGTCCTTGCTTCTTCATCCCTCCCATTTCACCAGTTTCTGCAGCCAGCCTCCTATGCAGGAGGAATTCAGTTTACTGGCCCCAGCATGCTAGTTCTTCTCTCCCATCACTGGATCGAGTCTGGGGTGGTGCAGGAAGGGGTCCTAGTGGGTCAATTAGAGAAGAGCCAAGGAAAGCACGGGACATGAGAGGATGCACAAAGGCATATGGGGTGAGCTGGAAACAAAAGAACAGCAGACGGAACAGCCCAGCCTTCCAGTTTTGACCAAGCTAGAAGGAAAGGCAGAACTGGCAGTGTGAAAAGAAGTGAGCTGTGATGCGGCCCAGTTGTTTACTGGCCTTCAGAGCAACCAGGTCATCCTTAGAGGTTTTTACTTGAATGGCTGCTCATTTTCCTGCATGATGTGAGGCTGCGGCAGCCACAACAGAGAAGGGTGAAAGCCATGCTTGCAGAGAGGGTGTATTCTGATAAGTAGAGGCTGACTCAGGGGATGAGTCCCCCCCCCCACACACACAAATAATAATAGAACTCCACCCATGCTTGAGGGGTTGCAGCTGAAAGGCAGAGTCTCAGCATCATGTCCCAAAGAGAGAAACCACGTCCAGATACCTCAAAGGTGAGCCTGAAAGGCAAGAAAAAGAAAAAATTTAAATAAAAGGAGTCAAAACTACCATTACTCCAGGCACTATAATTATTAATCTAGAATATTTAGGATATTATGGAAATAATAACAGGTTCAGTAACTTGGCTGAATATAAGACAAATATAGGAAGAAAATTAAAAGCTTTCCCATTTAGAAATTTTAATGTTAAAAAAAAATCCTGAGACTCACAATACAATAAAAACTATGATTACTTGTAGACAACAGGAAAATGCAAAGTCTTTATAAAAAAACAACAACAACCATATGTCTTTACTGAGAATGATGAAAGATGGACAGAAAAATGAGGGGGCAGACCATGTTTCCAGTTAGGAAGGCAATATCATAAAGATGGATCTTTCCCCCACATTTATCTAGAATTCAATACTGTTTTGGTTCAGGGGAAGGCAGAGGCGGGGAGGGAGAACTTGACCAACTGATTCTGAATTAATCAGGAAAATTTTGAAAAATGCCTCATAAGATTAAAACATACTACAAAGCTAAGCTGGTTAGAAAAGTATGGTGCTGATGCATGAATTGAAAAAGCAGATTAATGGAACAAATAAGCAGTCCAGAAACAGAACCACAAATTAATGGAAGTTTAATATACAATAAAAGTAGCACTGTCAATCAAAAAAGATGAATTATTTAATGGTATAGGAACAATTATGTATGTATATACCACACACATAAAAATGAAAGTAGATTAAATATCTAAAAATGAAAACTGAAACTATAAAAATACTGGAAGGAAATATGAGACTATTTCTATAATCTTGAGGTTGGAAAAGGATTTCCTAACCCCAACATGTTGTCCAGGAGACATAAAGGAAAAGACTAAAAGATTAGAAACTTAAAAATGTAAACTTTTATACAAGGATAGCCACCATTCAAATCACTGGCTTAGAGAAAACACTTGTAACATATATAACAGATAAGGGCTAAAAATCCACAACATATAAAGTGCTCCTACATATGAACAAGAAAAAGATAAATAATCTTGTTGAAAAAATACACAAAGGGTAAATAAATCACAATAAAGAAAATCAAATGGCTAATAAACATAAGAACATATACTCAGGTATGATAATCAATATTTAAAATACAAGTCAAAAATAAATATATTTTTAATTAATCACATTGGTGAAAATTAAAAGATTGGAAAGACACATGGAGGCAGCACCCTCACACACTGCTAGCAGGTATGAAAGTTGCAATCATTTTTGAGAATAATTTGGCAGCATGCATGATGCCCCTTGACTCAGCAATTCCATTCTAGGACTCTATTCTACAAAAACACTAACATACTTCACAAAGATGTGCGTACATGAGTATTTGATGCAACATTATTTGTAACAGAAAAACAAAAATGGGAAATAACCTAATAATGGAATTTTAAATAAATTATGGTCCACCTATTCCCAAAATATTATCTACCCCAAATGGCTGCTTTTCCGGGATCATGCTTCCTCATGTCCTGGCCTTCTCCATCCCCTGAAACATGATTCTTGCTAGAACAAGTCTGCTTTCCTGGCCACAGCTGATTGATTTATGGTGCTCACCTGATCCATGGCAGGCCAATCGGATCCCTTCTCTGAAATTTTGGAACTGGAAGTAAGAAGGAGAGCCAGTCTAAAGATGTAAAATATTAACCTCAGGAGGTAGTTGGGGAGTTCTCCCAGAAGCTGCATTTCTGCCCCATGAACCCAACAAATACACTGGTCGGGCCACAGGAAGTATGAACAGAGTAGTGACGCTGAAACACAGAGAAGACCTAAAAACAGAGAAGGTGAGAGAGTCCTGCCCTGTCTCCAGTTGTCCCTCTTTCTCATGTGTTTCCGGAGACACGCTGGTATTATGCTCAATTCTCCTTCTTGCTTAAACTAATTCCGGCTGGCATTCAGTCACTTACAACCAAACAAGCACTTACTACTATGATTTTCCATCATGGAACACTGTGCAACCATTAAAAAGACTGACATCAATTATATGTAAAGACAAGGAAAGAGATCCAGGATATACTGTAGTATGAAAAAGATCAGGGTGCAGAACAATGTGTATATCATGAATCCACTGAAATTTTTTTTAAGTCTGCTTTTTTTTTTTAAAGAGCATTTATTTATTTATTTATTTTTGGCTGTGTCAGGTCTTAGTTGCAGCATGTGGGATCTTCGTTGCGGCACGCGGGCTCTTCCTTGTGGTGCCTGGGTTTCTCTCTAGTTGTGGCGCTGGGCTCCAGGGCGCTGGGCTCTGTATTTGTGGCGCACGGGTTCCAGAGCACGTGGGCTCTGTAGTTTGCAGCATGCGGCCTCTCTAGTTGAGGTGTGCGAGCTCAGTAGTTGTGGCACACAGGCTTAGTTGCTCCACGGCATGTGGGATCTTAGTTCCCCAACCAGGGATTGAACCCGCATCCCTGGCATTGGAACTCGGATTCTTAACCACTGGACAACCAGGGAAGTCCCGGAACTCCAATTTTATAAGAAATTAGCAAGGTAGCAGGTCTGAACACCTTACAGTCAAAACACCAGCATCCAGTTTCTACCACTATCTTGCCATGTGACTTTACAACCTCTCCTCCCTGGACCTCCATCTCTGCATAATAGAATGATAAGGCAGGCTTGGGTAATACTGAAGATTGCTTAGAGCTCTCATGTTCCAACATTTTTATCCAGTGTGATGCCCTCCTGACTCCTTCACTGCCCTTTTAAGCTCCCAAGACCTGTGATTCAGGGAACACAAGCCCGAGAGCCAGGAGAGAGTCCAGCATCCTTCCCAACAGTGGTTCCAGCACTTATGAGAAACTGCAATGAACCAAACTGGCTAGAGGTGGAGCTCTTTACTTAACTGAGAAAGAATTAAGCTGTATGTTGAGTTGATGGTTAATTAAATATTATCATCCAACAGTGTATCCCTGAACATTTTAGGTAAATAAATACTCCCTCAAATATCAGTAAGACTCTGCCAGCGATTCAGACCCAGGCCAAATGACTGCCTTAGAAAGGCAGTGATCTTCTCAAAGATCCAGGTCAGCTGATGATGGGTCCTTGGTGGTAGGGACAACTGGCAGGACATTTAGGCCTTGGCATCTCCTGCAAGATGCACCTGTGCTTCCTGCCACCACCAAGCCTCCTGGCTCCTACACCACACAGCCTGTACCACTCTCTGCTGAGCCCTGAGCACTCTTGCACGATTCATGGCATTTGTCCAGAGCCATGCACCTTGACCCATGACCAAGTCCACTCTGACCTGTCTTGGACTTCCCCTCTGTGTCTTATTTTCCTGTCTTCAGGATAATCTTACCTATCCTTTATATCTAATGTTGACACCCTTTCTTTATCTTTTCTTCCATTCAACCCCATTCCTTTTAGGTGTTTAGTGATCCCCTGGGGCTAGCAAGTGCCCCTGGGGCATTACTGGGGAAGAGGGACTTCTTATCATGGGAGAAGTCTCTGAAGCAGAGGGACTCAGAAGTGGAGCATCTTTCCATGGGGAGGTGCCTTAGAGGCAATGGAGCAGAAATGGGCCCTCAAACCTCTTCCTGCCTTTAGGTATCTGCCCCTCACAGAATATCCACACCCTATTGGCCTCAGCACATCCAGACCAAACACCAACCTTGTAGGGTCAGGCCCTGGATGAAAGCAGAGCCACCTGTCTTTCCATTCCTCCTACCTCTGTCCTCCTTCCAGGGTGCTGCCGCCTTTCTTTTTGAGTCCACAAATACAAATTAGCTTATTCCACCCCCTCACTCCAAAAATTGAGCTTTACTCATTCAACAAAAAAAATTTCTGAGTGCTTACCATTTGCTCTAGGCACCAGGGATATGCCTGGGAGCAAAGCACATAAAAATCCCTGCTCTCATGGAGCTTAAATCCTAGTGAGGGACGCAGATAATAAACAAGATAAACAAATTTTAGCATTGCCAAGGGTGATAAGTGCTAAGGAAAAACATAAAGTAGGAAAAGAGGATGCGTAGTTGCCAGACAGGAAGAGAGGGAGGTACAATTTAAATAGTTTCATTCCAAAGGTGATATTTGAACGAAGACTTGAGGTAGGTAAAGTAGCAATCCATGCAGATGTCTGGGGAACGGGAGTAGATCCAAGGTTTGTGGACCTGACGTTTATACAATTTTGAGACCCTTTTTAATAAAATTATCAGTATAAAAGTAGGTGCGGGCCTTACAGAGGCCTGTGGAAGTGAAGGGCGGGAAGTTTCCGCTCCATTAGCTCAAGAGTAACTCTGCCTTGCTGGGGGAATAGCAACTGCACAGAGAGAACAGCAAGGGCAAGAGAGGCGTGAGCATGTGCAGTGAGTTCGGGGCGCACAGGGAGGTCGAGGAGGCCGGGGTAGCTGGAGCAGAGCCAATGAGAGGAAGAGAAGGGGGTGGGGTTGCAGTCAGAGGGAGCTGGGGCCAGATTACAGGGGACGTTGGACTTTGGCTTTATTGGGTGGGATGCGAGCCACTGGAAGATTTTGAGAAGAGGAGTAACATGACTTATCCTGGATTTTGAAAGAATTCCTAACTGCCATTTGAGAATAGACTGAAGTCCGTCAAGGATGGAAGCAGGGAGACCGGTTAGGAGCCAGTTGGAATGATTTAGGAGAGAGATGATGGCGGCTCGGACCAGGCTGGTAGCGGCAGAGGTGTGAGGAGTGGCCTGATCCTGAATGTTTTGAAGATAAAGTGTGCAGGATTTGCTACCAGATGGGATGTAAGGGTAAGAGAGAGAAAGATGTCAAAGATGACTGAGGATTTTGTCCCGAATAACTGGAAGGATGTAGTTTCATTAACTGAGATGAGGGGGGAAATTTGAGAGCAGATTTTAAGTGGAAGATTAGAGTTCAGTTTTGAACATGTGAATATCGAGATGCTTACATACCCAAAGGGAGAGGTGGAGTGTGGAATGCAGTCTGGAAGAAATTTGGGCTGGAAAAAAATAAATTCCTGAAGCTGGGTTAGATCACTAAGGGAGTGAATGTGGATAGAGAAAAGAAGTGGCCCTAGATTTGAACCCTGAGACCCTCTGATATTTAAAAGTCAGGGAGGAGAGAAGGAACCCGCAGAGGAGACGAAGAAAGAGCAGGCAGGAGGAAGGAGAAGAGCCAGGAAAGAGAGATCCCCTGGAAGCCAGGTGAACGAAATATGTTAAAGAGGCAGAAGCGATCAGCCTTCCAAGGCTGCTGATAGGTCAAAACATGAGGCTGGGAGTTGACCACTGAATGTAACACATGGAGATCATTGGTGATCTTGACAAGAGCAGGAGGCATATTAGTGAGAATCCAAACCACAATTAAATCTTCAGCCTGATATGTCTGGCTGTTCTGCCGTTAGCCCCAGTGAGCAGTTCACACCACCTGGTCTGTTCCCTGGGACCTTCTACCTTCACCCATGACTTTCAGGCTGTTCCTGCCTCCAGGGTCTCTCCAACCCCACAAATAGAACTCAGACACCTGAGCCAACATTTCACATACTGGAAGCCACTCATCTCCCAGAGGGCTGAGATTCTGTAATCCCCTATGTGGGAAAAACAGACAGAAAAAAAACAAGAGAAACAAGGAGATAAAAAGAATTAAACCTGAAGCAAAATGAGTTGCCCATTTTTAGTTCCTGATGTCAGTAAATAAACACTGCCTTTACATTGTGAGTTAGCTGTTACAGGACTGTATCGATGACCCCAATGACAGTGCAAGTTGGTGGGAAGATAGCTCAAACATTACATTTACCTGTTTACAAAAGTTCTTTTTTTTTTCCAAGTAAAAATAGGTGATCGCTAAATTAACGTGCCTAGTTGGTAGAAAGTAAACTGAAAGGCTAAGGAGAGGCTGCTTTAAGGTTGATAGTGTATATCTTTAACTTAGCACGATTTACCTTCAAGTGATATAATACACATATAAGAACCATACAGTAGTCTATTTTAATTTCTCCCCTCCTGAACTTTCTGCTGTGTTATTTACATTTTCCTCTACATACGCTGTAAAACCTACACTACATTGTTCTTATTTTTATTTAAACGTTTGATTGTCTTTTAAAGAGATTTAGATAATAAGGAAAAAGATTTTCGATATTTACCCATGTGGCTGCTCTTCATTTCTCTGTGTCGATCCGTATTTCCACCTGGTATCATTTTCCTTCTGCCTAAAGGACCTCTTAACCTTTCCTGTAGTGCAGGTCTGCTGGTAATGAATTCCTGAAGCTTTCGTATGTCTGAAAACAAAACCTTTACTTCACCTCTGTTTAGAAGGATACTTGTGCTGGTTATGGAATTCTAGTTAACAGGTTTGATTTTTTTTCATGCAGTGCTTTAAAGATGCTCCCCTGCTGTCTTGCTTGCATTTTTTTTCGGTGGGAAATCTGCTGTCATCCTGCATTCATTCTCCCTTTGGCCACTTTTAAGATTTTCTCTTTATCATTGATTTTGAGCAATTTGATTATGATGTTCCTTGGTGTAGTTTTCTTCATGTTTCTTATGCTTTGGAGTTGATTGAACTTATTGGATCTGTGAGTTTATAGTTTTTATCCAATTTGGGAAAAATTTGGCCATTATTTCTTCAAATATTTTTTTCTGTTCTGCCTTCCATCTCTTCTCTCTGAAGCTGATCTTTGACTGGCTCAGGAGGCAGTGTATGTGTCCAAATTTGCTGGGGGAAAAAGCATATGTAGTTTTTTGTTTCGTTTATCTTAGGTCTAGGAGCCAACCCAGGGCATTCTTGTTGGGGCTGCAGTGGCGGAAGGGAGCCCAGTGGGGCGCCCTCCGGAGGCACTATTTCCCACGCTGACTACCCAGTCCTCTGGCTGCTGATGTCATGAGTAACACCGCAGTCCCAATGCCCCCCCAGGTCAACAGTGACTCCATGGGGGGCCGTGTGTGGGAGCCTTTCTTCCTCATCACCCTGGCTGGGGCAGTAGGGGCTGTGGTAATGTACGTCCAGAAGAAAAAGCAGGTGGATCGGCTTCATCATCACCTGCTCGCCGTGTGCAGCTACAGCCCTGCTGAGAAGCTACACAAGGTTGAGCAGGAGCTCCTCTCTGGCGTGGGAAAGGTGGTACATGGCTGGCAGAGTGACTACCAGCTCAAGCAAATGCTCTTGCTGGTGTCAAGACACGACCTGACCCCCTTACCCTGATCTTCAGAACTTTCTGGGCCTGAAACGCCCAAGACCCTGTGAGCTGCTGCTTCCCCTCCAGCTTGCACTCATCCAGCGCCCCCTGCCGGATTCTGGGTGTCCATTCCTCCTCCCACCCGTTCCCAGCAGCATCTGTTTCGTAAGCCCCAGCAGAGCAACCAGTCCCCACCTTCACCTCACTCCTCTCTAGGCCTTCAATCTTTGTGGGCTTTAAGCCCACCACACGCTCCCAGGCGCTAATGGGAAGTTTTCCTTCTGAAGTGGAAGGCTGGCCAAGAGACAGAGCTCTGCCCTTTCTACGGGCATCACTTTCGCTAGCCCTCCCTGCCTTTGCTTTGGAGTCGTTTCCATGGTGATAGGGCCTGATGTATAATATTCAGTATATATGTTTTGTAAATAAAGCATTTTGTGGAAAAGAAGATCTTAGAGTAAGATAGGTTTTGGAAAAACATATAAATAACATGTAAACAACAGCCATTAAAAAGAAAGAGGAGAAAAGAAGAAAAATGATAGATACATATGAAAGCAGAAAATGTTTAAACACTGGCAAAAAAAAAAAATACCCTAAACAAATTCAAAAGATAAATGACAAAAAGAGAGAACACATATGCAGCACAGGTAACAAAGAGCTAATTACCTTAATACACAAGAGAACATTTACAAATAAATAAGATAAAGATAGAAAGAAAAAGGAAGAGAGAAAGAAAAGAAAAAAGAAGAAAGGAGCAAAGATATAAAATGGTAGTTCACAGAGAAAAATGTCTGAGAAACATGTAAATGTGCTCATCATTACTAATTTTAAAGACATGCCCATCGCATATACCATTCCCCCCTGCCCCACCCCAAAAGCTTAGCAGAGATTAAAAACTTGGAAGGGACCCGCCCTTAACATTTGCAGGGTTAAAGCAACAATACAAATGCAACAAACAAACTACAAGTAAACCATCAAATATTTTTTTTCTCTTACCTTAACTAATATATCTCATTCATAATCTGAAAGGCCAGGTTCAGGTTTAGACTTCTTACACTCCTCAGACTTCTGCACCAAAGATGGTACCCAGCCCCTAGTTCATAGCTGCCCCTTCTTTTCCCACCCCCGCTCCATCCTCCACTGTGAGATGCCTCACGCTGTGTGTGTGTGTGTGTGTGTGTGTGTGTGTGTGTGTGTGTGTGTGTACATCCAGCCCACACATCCAAGCTCCCTCTACACTCCATATATGGTTACCCCTTGGCCACCTTAGGGCCTAAGGATGAGTGTATCAGCCATATGCATTCTGGAAGATGGATCTGGGAAGACGCCTATGCAGTCCCCAGAGGTAGGCTTAGGGCTCTTTGGGAAAGAAATTCTAGGGTCTCAGATACCCAGAGCATGGTCAAGAAGGGGGGGGGTGCAGGCTTTAGGTGGGCACACCCCCTTGACCCAATAGAGCCCATGCCCTGTGCAAAGGTCACCACCAGAGGAGAGCCAGAATGGAGCTTTCTATAGCTTGGGGCCCATGGCAGGGATCCTCTGGCCCTGGTCCTAGGGAGGTGCTAGATACAGGGAAATAGGCAGATTCATACAATAGTTGTTACAGATAAATTTGAGGGAGAGAGCAATTTGGCAGTATCCTCTAAAATTCAACCTGGCCGTTCCATTTCTAGTCATGAATCATCTAGAGTTATTTGTAGAAGTGCCCAATGGCATATGCACAATTATGTTCACTATAACACTATGAAATCAAAAGGCTGCAAACAATATAAATATCTAACAGCAAATGGGTAACTAAATTATGGTACACTCGTGCACTGAAATATATTCTGCAGCCATTAAATAGGTTAGGCTGGTGCGAAAGATCTTCCATATATATTTTTAAGTGAGAAAAGCAAATTAATATTTATGTAGTGTGACCAACTGTGTGTGTGTTATGCTTACATTCGTTAAAAATTTTTCCAGAAGGAATTACAAGAAACTATTACAAGTAACTACCTCCGATTAGAAGGGCAGGGATTGATGGGGGCCAGTTTTTGCACCTCTGTCTGTCTGACTTTGTTGTCAGTGCATTTAGTACTTTCATAATTAAAACAATAACAAAAACGGTACTCTAAAATTTCCCAGATGCATCCAATAACAACCTTGCCTCAATCAGTGACAGCAACTGAGAATCCGTCACATGCAGGCAGTGTGTAGGCACTGGGCAACACAACCAAGAATCTTCTCTCCAGTTCAGTGGAATTTTGTTCAGCCATTTGCTGCCAGTTTTATCTCCTTCTTCATTTCTAAGGTGGCAGGAACCCTACAGAAACCCTGGAGAAAATATGTCACATAGGTGCTTCCTTTGTAGATTTCTCTAGAAGTCTGCCAGCTGGGCAGCAGTGGGTCAGCAGCCCCTGGTTCACGCACAAGGCCCTGCAGGTTTAGGAACAAACTCTGGCCCTCACCTGGCCTAGTCTCATTGACGTGGGCAGTGGATCAGAGGGCTTTTCTGTTACTAGGAAAACAAAGTCAACCCTTCCCAGCACTAAGTAAACATCAACACCCCCAATTCTGAGAGAGGCCCAAAGAGATGATCTCTACCCAGGCATGAAGTCCTCCATGGCTAGCTCTTGATTATTGATTTGGGAGCTCCTGGACCGCAGGGACCAGATTGGATTAATCTCTGTACCACAGGCACGTTTGCTGAATTGATGTCGGGCCTGTCCCCTCTCCCGCCACATGACACCTCCTCTCCAAAGAGCTGACTGTTCCTGAGCTTCATTCCTTTGGTTTTGGAACACTCAACTCCTAAAGGTGGGCCATGCTCTTGAGGAAGCTGCACTATGCCTCTGGGAAAACTCACCAAGGGAGGAACTCTTGATGATTTGCTCGCTTTAATATGACAGTTTATTCTAGAAAATTTAGAAAATAAAAATTACTAGTCAAATGAGATTAAAATTATATTTCCCTCCACCTTCCTGCTCCAACAGAAACCTCCGTGGAACATACTCCCCTTGTGGATTGCCTGCCTTCATATTATATATCCATTCCAGGTGCCCACTTTCCTCAGTCTTTTTATTCCCTCACTAACATCTGCTGGGGCGACTCAGGTGTGTCCACTGCAGCACTCAGCATTGGCTATCACTGTCTCCAGGCTTCTAGGAGCCACCCTACAGCCTGCCTCATCCCCTGGGGTCCTTGCCAGGATGTTAAACCCATCATCCTGAGAAAGTGCCCCCGAGTCAGCTCTTGCTTAGCCGGTCTTATACCCCAGCCCCCTGGATCAAGCACTGTTTCCTAAGCAACCAGCTGTGTTTGCTTAAGAAGCTGAGGCCCCGGACTTCCTTGGTGGTGCAGTGGTTAAGAATCTGCCTGCCAATGCAGGGGACATGGGTTCAAGCCCTGGTCTGGGAAGATCCCACGTGTCGCGGAGCAAGTAAGCCCGTGTTCCACAACTACTGAAGCCCATGCACCTAGTGCCCGTGCTCCACAACAAGAGAGGCCTGCACACCGCAACGAAGAGTAGCCCCCACTCGCCACAACTAGAGAAAGCCCATACGCAGCAACGAAGACCCAATGCAGCCAAAAATAAATAAATAAATTTTTGAAAAAAAAGAAGAAGCTGAGGCCCATTTGGTAATGAGCTACCTTGTATTTCCATTGTCTCCTCACTTCCCTTTTCCCCTTATTCTTACTTCCTTGGAACTCAGTACCTTTCCCCAGTAGAGATTTAGCATGCAAGCTTTGTCTCAGGCTCCTTTTTCTGGGGAAACTGGGCTGAGGCCAGGATCTTCGTGAATTCACCTGTTCTGAGAAGAGGAGAGGTTTTCTTCCTGGCCCTTGCCCTGGGGAGTTCCCAGAGCAAGTCCATCTAGCCTAGGGATGAAAGCAGAAAACCCAACTTTCATGGAAAGATATAAAACGTTAGGAAGGGTAACATAAAGGCTAAATAGACATTTAACAGTTTCAAAGTTTAGTCGCTCTCTCTAATATCACAGCATTTTTTCATTGAAAACAGCTTGAGGATGGTACTTAGTCAAGGCATCCCCAGGCAGCAGAGGGGAGTAAAGGAGAGGGGCAGAGGATACCATATGCTTACTTGGTTCACCATCTGTAGTGTATTTCTCCTTTTCTCATGGTCCATGGTGCTCCAGATCCTGACAGAAGTATGGCGAATCAGTGTGTTGGGGAGGATCGGGAGGTGGGGGAGGGAGTATGGGAACCTGTTTCAGAATTTTTAAAAGGTTTTATTGTTTAGAAGAGCTGCATGGCAAGGAAGAAGGAGGGGAGGGTTGGTTAGACAAAAACTGGTGACCACCACACCCAGGTTCCTTAAGTGTCCAAAGTCACAGGCTTTATTTTGCATACAAAGTCAACCCAAGACCCTTTCCAAGAATGTTTTTGTAGTCAGTAAGGGAGGAGAGGACCTGTAAAAGAGATAAGACCCCATCATGCCCGGCAGGAGAGAGAGAGGTAGATCGTGTGGTCATAAATTGGCAAACTTTAACATGGCTGTTTGGAGGGTCTCTGGTGACATACCTTTGAAAACAAAAACTATATTTGTCTAGCAAAACATTAAGAGTCTATTCTGTTGTTGAGGCTCTCCTTTTCTTTAACTACTACCACGAAGCAATGTCTTATTATGGAGAGGCTCATTTGTTCATCATACTCAACCAGAAGTGACCAGAAGTCCAACATCAAATGATAAATCTGTCTTTATGTCTCATTTCTGAATCTTGAAACCAATCATTTCTACTGGGACTCAACTCTGTTTGAAAAAGATAAAAGATCCAAAGGGAAACAAGGGGTCCAAGCAAAAGAAATTCAGATTAAACTTTCACTTAGCATAAGATGTCCCTGACTCGACATCATGGTCCTCAAGGCCAGAAGAATGAAGAAATACAAGCAAGACAAATGAGAAGGGGTCCATGCCCTGAGAGAAGGCAGGAAAACAGCAGTTACCGGAGGAAGTGAATGCTAGAAAGATGGCTCTCCAGCCTGGCTGCATACTGGAACCATCCAGGGAGCCTTAAAAAAATGCTGTTGCCTGGTTACCACTCCCAGAGACTCTAATTTAATTGGTCTAGGGTATGGCCTGGTTGTCAGAAATGCTAAAATCTTCCCAAGGTGATTCTAATGTCAGCTCAAGGCTGAGAACCAGTGTTCTGGAGGAAAGATACTTCTGTTCTTGATTCTGTTTACTTATCTCCCTCTGTTACTCTCTCCCATTACCAAGCCAAACTTGGGTCAGCTCGCCCATGCACAGTGAAGCCAATCTACTGACATCGGGTTGTGGTGAAGGAAACTGCAGTGTTTATTGCAGGTCACCAAGCAGGGAGTCCAAACAGCTAGTGCTTAAAAGACCTGAACTCCCCCATGGCTTTCAGGGAAAGGTTTTTAAAGACAGGGTGAGGAAGGGGGGTTTGGGAGGTGCATGATCAGTTCATGGACATTCTTTTGATTGGTTGGTGGTGAGGTAATTGAGAGCCAACATCATCAACCTTCTGGTTCCAAGCAGTCTGGAGTCTACATGCTTGTGGTCAGCATAGGGTTAACTTCTTCCACCTGATGGGGGTTTTCGTAGCTGTCAAACAGCTCAAAGGATATGGCTCAGCATATTAGCTATAGCCCTTGAGATGGAACTAAAGGTCCTTGACTTTGTTTAATGGCTAAACTATTATTATTTTGTCTTCCTTGACTGTTTCCCTTTGTTTTTGTATTTTCTCATTTCTCCAATTAAATTTACTCGTTGGAACTCAGGGAAGGCCTAGGAAGCTAAAGTTTTCTACAGACAAGAGGCAGGAGGAGGACATGGTGTGGGGGGTTCTGTCCCAGGAAGGTCCCAGAGGATCCTGCTCAGTTACACTACCTGTTCTTAAGAGTCTTTCCCCCTTGCTGTTGGTCAAGGCAGCTTGCCCAGAGCTCGGAGGGGTTGTGCTGACTGCTCAGGTCAAGGAGCGGAAGTCGGCTCTGGGGTGTACCCTCCTGCCTACTAGTGCAGGGACTCAGCCCCAGCCTCCCAGCCTCCAGCTTTCCTCTGCCACACAAGTAGAAAAATTTTCCACTCTCCTGGCAGTGTGCTGCCTACAAAACAAAGCTTGGGGAAGAGTGCCTTGAGTAGTCCAGAAAGTTCCACTAGGAAGAACTACATGGCAGAGGGCAATTTGAGATCTATGCAACCATAATCCTCTTCAGTTCCTTTTCAGTTTACGTCTAGTCAAGAAAAGCCCTCAGCATGGAAGGTTGAGGGTTCTTTCCTCGTAGATAAGTCCACACCCATAAGAGTGGTCTGCTGCAGTGGTGGGCTGAGCAGGTAAAACTGTTAGGCTCATTATGCCTTGAAAAGTGAATCAATATTCTTTCAGGTTAGGACAGACTATTTCTGCTGAGACCCATTTGGAAAAGTGAAAAGCTCTTTTGGAAGGGAACAGCAGTTTCTACAGAATTCTACATTCTAGTGAAAAGTAAAAGGCTATAGATTTCACTTCCTGGAGACCTGATTAACCTTTAAAAAAAAAATAAATGGGATCCTTTTAAACTTATCTCAACTGGAAATCAGCCATAGATGTCAGAGGCGGAAGACTTAAGTGTTTTTTCTTTAAAACAAAATGCACTTGGGCCATCAGATCATAGTGCTGTCAAATCTGGCACAGGTGAAATGCTTGGTAAAGGTAGTGTGTATTATCCAGAGCTGGTACTGGCTAGGCAAACCATCAAACAGAGGCCATGCAACTTGATTTTTGAGCAAGTGCGAGGGCCATACCTGAAAAACCAATTGTTCCTAGGAGTTTAGAAAGGACAGCCTGCCCGCAGGGTAGGAAGAGCAACAAGGGGGAGGATTGCCACATTTTGTTTCTCTTCTCTTAGGAAGCCAGACAGGGCCCTAAGAACAGCCTGGAGCAGTGATCTCAACCCTTAGTGTGCAACAGAATCACCCCCAGTTTCTGATTCAGTGGGTCTGGGGTGAGGCCTGAGAACTTGCATATCTAACGTGTTTCTGGGTGATGGAGATGCTGCCGGTCTGGGACCACACTTTGAGACTTACTGGCTGGGAGGAGGAGAAGCTGAAAAGAAGGTCGTGCCATAATGCTGGAAAACCCTCTGCTGGAACTAGTCCCAAAAGGCTGTGCCCCTGGAAACCAGACTGGGAGCAACTTTTTTTTTAACTTGCAAAATATAGATGGCTTATTCTTTCACCTGAGAGTGACTCAAACAATCACCATGAGAAGCTTTCTGTCTTGCTAAAAGAAAATTAGGTTAATAACATCTCTTTATGATGATGACTTAAAACACCATTTCTAGCATCTCCATCTGGGCCACTACTGTCCAAAGCCTTTCTGCCTCATCTTCCCACCCCACCTCCAGCCCACACTGGTGGCCTGACAGAATCTCAGAATGTCTTGGTGAACAGCTCTGTGAGATTTTATTAGCACTGAGGGATAAACAGGAACCTTAACCCCTGTTTTGTCACTAAGTAGCCACATTACTTCTCTCTCTCTGGGCCTTGGCTTCCCCATCAATAAAAGGAGGGTTTTCAACAAGGTAATAAGAAAGAAAATGACAGTATTTTGATATTTATAGTTTACTTGGCACTTGCGTACGTATTATCTCAGTTAACCCCTGTGAAATAATTTTTATTCCCTCCCCATTTTTCACAGAGAAAGAGAATTGGAAAAGCACAATAATTTTAAGGACCAGTATTAAAAATGGCCACATAGAAAATTCTGCAAAAACTAACATGGAAGACACAGTCCCTTATGTTACTCAGTGTCCCTTTTGTAACAATTTATGTGAAAAATTGCTCCTAAAATTAAGTGCCTGATAAATATGTCCCTCCAAAAGACATAATATGCATCATTTTACAGGACAGAATCAACTTCCTAACTCTTCATATTTTTCTTCTGTTTCAGCTGCCAGAAAGCTTAGAGCTAATTATGCCAAGATTATAATAACCATTTAAATCTCAAATTCCTGGTAACATTATCTCTCACATCCTCTAAATCCTAATGCCTAAATGTTTTCTTACATAGATTATCCGTGATTAGCGTGACAGTGTAATTCACCATCTAAGCGGGGCCCTTTGCGGAGTGAAAGAGAACACCATGAATAATTATGCCCAGGTGACAGATGTAAACCAGGACTGTTTCAGGCAAACTGGGATGGGTGGTCACCCTACCTATGGTTGGAAATAGACTTGGCAAAAATTATATACAAAAAACACTCAATTTGACCTTGTAAGTGTGGCAGTTTGGGGTCTCATTAAACTCAATAAAGTCACATAAAAATGAAAATAGATTATAACTCATAAGAAAAAACAGCAACTAATAGGTTCTAAATATACTTGCAAGACTGGGAAGAGAGAGGGCGTAGTGCTGAGGATGGACACTTCTCCCTTCAAGCATCTGCAAACCCTTCATTTCCTAAAGCCTCTGCCTCCTAAGCCCCATGGGCGTCACATCCTGTGGCCAGTGGCAGCTCTACAGTTCCTTATAAGAGGGTCTTAAGCAAGGTCGTCTGTTTAGAAGGGAAAGGGGGAAGGAGGGCTTTAAGCCGAACAGTGTAGCACTTTACTGAAGATTGTGGATTTTCCATCTCAAAGAATGGGGTGGTGTTGATGAAGTTGGTGGAGCCCTGAAAAGTCACAGTCACCAGGCAGTCCCACTGCCTCACAAGGGCAAGCCACCCAGTATTTGCCTGCTCACACACTCCCCACCACAACCCCTGCCGAAGACAGGACTGACTGATTGGTCATGGCAGGACCATGGAGACATAGATGGAGGCCACCCGAGGATTGGTGCGTTCAACCAGGTGCCCTGGTTCATACCCAGACACATTGCTTGATGCCTTTTCCACCTTCCCCTTCTCCAGTCACAGAAGTGTAACTGAACAAGTCTTCCACAAAGAGACCCCCCCCCATGTCCTCTGCCTGCCTCTTGTCTGTAAAAAAAACCTTAGCCTCCTAGGCCTTCCCCAAATTCCAAAGAATAAATTTAATCAGAGAAGTGAGAAAATGCAGAAAGAAAACAGTCAAGCAAGACAAAATAATAATAGTTTAGCTATTAAACAAAGTCAAGGATCGTTAGTTAGTTCCTCCTTCAGGGCTATAGATAACATCCTGAGCCATATCCTTTGAGCTGTTTGACAGTTACCAAAACCCCCACGAGGTGGAAGAAGTTAACTGCATGCTGACCACAAGCACGTAGACCCCAGACCAATTGGAATCAGGAGGTTGATGATGTTGACTCTCAATTATCTCACCACCGACCAATCAGAAGAATGTCCACGAATCACACACCCCCAACCCCTCACCCTCACCCTGTCTTTAAAAACCTTTCCCTAAAAGCTTTTTAGGAGTTCGGGGCTTTTAAGCATAAGCAGCCTGGACTCCATGCTTGGTGTCCTGCAATAAACACTGCAGTTTCCTTCACCACAACCAGGTGTCAGTGGATTGGCTTTACTGTGCACAGGTGAGTTGACCCAAGTTTGGTCTGGTAGCAGAGGCAGGTGAGCTTGTTTCAGCCAGGTGAGTCAGGGGTGAGGGATGGGCTGAGTCTTGGGTGTTAACAAAAGAGGGGCAGATGTGTTTGGACAATGAGCAGGCCTTAGAGGCCAAATGTGCACGGTTGGGCTTCCTGGAGCTCAAGAATCCCCTCTGTCCTTCCTCCTCATCTCCCTAACAAGTCCAGTTAAACTCTGCCCCTCTCGGTTCACTGCCGGGCTGGCCCCCAGAGCCTCACCTCAGTTGCGGAAAGCCGCTGCGTCCCTTCCAAGAACCAACACTAGAGGTCGCCTTTCTCCAGCGTCAGGCAAGTTGACGCGGAAGGAGACGGTCCAGCTTCTGCTTAAATTGCACGTTGGTGGGCGGGCCCGGTGGGCGGGCCCAGTGGCCCTGATTCCGGGCCAGTTCCTGGACGGCACGCGTCCCAAGTGGGAAGGCGCGGTTCCGGCCTGAAGAGGAGGCTGAGCCACGAAGCTCTGAGGAGATGCAGCGCTGGGTTGAACAGTGAGGTGTGAGCAGGTGAGGAAAAGACCAAATCCGGGTAGAAATACTTTGCACAAGAGATGAAACTTCCAGGAGCAACAAAAGCCCGTGCAGTCTGAAAAGCCCATGAGATAAAGTGTGTGTGTGAATTTTAAAGTGCTACCCACACCCTTTTAAGTGGTCTGTTATTCTCTGCAGATATGGACACTGTGTAAGGGAGGCCCAGGTGTCCCATAAAGGCCGTCTTGGGCCAGGGCTCACAGGAGGGCCCCCAGCCTGGCTTGCCTGTGGTTCTTTCCCCCTTGTGCTGTTCTTGGCCAAGGTTTTCCCAGAGACCTAGTTTTCTGTGTAAAAAGGGAGGGTAGCTTCCAAAAGGCAATTCTACAATCTTTAGTTTTCTGGTCACAGCCGTTTTTAGCTGGAAGCCGGCAGGGCTGTTTCTGTGAGTAGTTGGGAACTGAGGTTCAGGGAGGTTAAATACCTTGCTGGGACCAGACTAGAACTCCCTCCTGCTTGCTCCAAAGCGGCACTCCCTCACTGCCCCGGCTGCCTCTTCTCACTGGAGAGCTACTAGAGCTGAGAAGAAAACTGCCTGGGCTGAAAAACTTTAAACTCGGCAAGGGCCTCAAAACAAAACCCAAACAGAAAACGAACAGAAGCGAGCATACCTCTGGGCCCTGCGAGCAGCCCCTCAGTCCCTGAGGCAGTGCCAAACTAACAGCCACCAGCTCTTGACTTGAGGCTTCGGGATGGACTAAAAGGTCAGCTGCCTGCCTCTATACTGTAGAGCGCTATAGCACCCCAAGTGATTCTTCCTCCAGACCATATGGCAGAGCTCAGGTGGGGTGGTTATGCACCAGCCGTGCTCTGTGCGTCCCAAGTGAAGTGCAGCCATTTGTGTCTTCAGTTGGAGAAGAGATAGGAGATGTTTCCACATAAAGCCCAAGGGAGCCGGGCAGGTCCACAAATATGGCACACGGCGGCCCCTCCTCTTCCCGTTGGGAGGAACAACGCAATCCATTGCCCACATGTAAAGTGACCTAGAGGTCCTCCCTCGACAGACCATCCAAGCCAGGCATCCTCAGGGGCTACGAGTCATGCTGATTTGTGGCACATAATGAAGGTCTATGTAGTGGCAGAACCAGTGTTTAATGTACATGTGAATTTACTCACCCAGCTGAGCACTAGCTCTCTCTACCGCTAGAGTGTGAGTGTCTTGAGGACGATTCACTTAGTGTGGCAATTCACTTAGATGTGTCTCTCCCACAAGCCTGGACACAAGGCAGATGGGCGCTTTAGGGAGTACTCTTCCAATCCAACCGCTTCTTAACCTCACTGCAGAACTGAATTAAGTACTTCTCTTGGGAGAAATTGTTATTCCGGAACACAGGGAGGATCCTTGGATGTAACAAGTCAACATTTTGAACCACGAAAACCATCAAAAGGCATCTGTTTATTATTATTTTTAATTAACTCCTAAAGAAAGAGCCCTTCATATACGGTTCTGAGCGTCTACCAAGAGCACATGTTGTCATATTTCTTCTCTGTTTCTCTCTCAAGAACCAAAAATTCTTTTTTCCCCAAGAGAGTGCCTTCCTCGGTGTGTTGCACCACCATTGAGAAGCTGGATTGTACCAGAGGGAGGGAATTCTTGAGAGCAGGCTGTTACTCCACTCTTCTCGACTTTGACTTGACTTATCTTTAAACTGTCAGGGAATAAGACAAAATATCCCTGAGATTTTGATGTGTTTTCCTTGCTGGTGGATATAAGTAAGATTTCTTCTACGTATTGCCGAAATGTCCCCAAGCTCCAGCCTGTGGCTACAAGGAAGGTCATGGTAACATAAAAGTCACATTTTAATTTTCTCTCACCTACACCCACCTGATTGAGGATCTCAGCCAACTCCACCAGCATCTCCCACCACCCCCACTCATTTCTGGGAATCCCCTGAGTGGTAGACCTGTTTAAGGTCAGCTCCCTCACACACTGCCCTCCAGCCACTGTTCACGCTCCTGCCCCAGGGCTTCATGGCTTTCTGGCTTCATCACCCAACCAGACAGATCCCAGAAAGGATTCACCAGGCATGACCACTCTGCTAAATCAGTTCTGCACCAAAATAAACATAACCCCCAAATGACCCCTTTCCCAGGACTTTGCCTGGAAAAAAAGGAGTTTAACCCATTTAACTGCATAATCTTAACTGAGTAAGATTATATGTGGGGAACCCAGAAAATGAGTTAAATTTGGAGGAGATAGAATCTAGGGTAAATTTTCTTTCTTCTCTTTTGCTTTCTATTACAATTGATTGCATTTTTCATTTTCTTCCAAGATCTGTTAGTGTGAGATGATTATTTGATGATGAAATGATTCATTCAAATAAGTGATCCTATGCATGACATCAGCATGATAACCAGGCCTCATTTCCTTGGAACTGGGCTATCCATCCTTGTCCCAGGCCACTTTCAGTCTCTTTAAACGATTTAACCTAGGCTTACAACCTGCTGGCTGCTGCTTTTCAAAACTCTCATTCTGGCCACAGTTATTATTTTTAAAACATGTTTATAAAGTTGAAGGTTACATGGCAATTAAGCCTGCAGAGAATGCTTAGATTTGATACAGTTGCCAGGGAAAAAAATATACCTCTGTTTCCTGTTGTTTCCACCTCTTGCCTGCTCGAAATAGGATTTGCATCTCTGTGGGTGGGTTATGGTTAGTTCGAACCTAATCATTTTTCCCTGTCTCAGAAATCTTTATCTTTTGTCGTGAATCTTTTCAAGGAGAAGGTTGTCACTGACAATTGTTTCTCTTCCCCACCAGCGGGAAGGGCATGACTGTCATCCCACCTGCCAGTGTCTGAGTCCCTCTGTTTCAGAGGCAAGAGGCTCTCCTGGATGTCTCTTTGTTCTTTCTTAGTTCTCAGACTGATCAGGCTGCTATCCCAAGGGAACTGATAGAGCCTTGGGGTTGGTGATACATGTGCCCCTGGATTAGGGGCATTTGCCTTAGGGGAAACACAGAGACCCCTCTCATGTTAGGGTATTTTCCCCCAGCCTTTCCTTACAAAAACAAAGGGGGGCATCTGGACCAGCCATTTCTAACTGAGAATAATGTAATAATTCTAGACACACAACAGTCTCCCCCCAAACCTAGTCTCATGCCCTGATAATAGAAGTATTAATCACTAATGTTCATTAAGTACTTGCTATGTGCCAGGTGCTATACTAAACGTTGTACATGTATTATTTCATTTAAGCCTCATAACAATCCCATGAAGTAGCTAATGATATTATGCCTACTTTAGAGTGAAGCACACACTGGGAGCGTTGTCAAAAATAAATCTTTTTGGCTTCACAATTCTGATGCAAAAATTGGTCCCAGGTGGGTTGTCCTAAGACTCAGGGTGGCGGCAGTAGTCATCCTGACCATGTGTTAGCCACGCACGTGAAGCGTTTTCCACAACAGCAAGGAGTTGGGGGGCCAGAGAGGGCCGTTGCCTGATCCTTCTTAGACCCAAGAATAGTTCCAGTTGCAGACAGGCTGGCTTTGTTATCAGAAAACTCACTTAGGAGCTGAATACACCCCTCCTAGGATCACTGGCCTTTAATTTTCAGGGACCTGTGGAGAGGTTAGGCAGGAACTGTTGGATGCCCCTGGCCCAATCTTTAGCCCATTTTAAAATCAGGTTGGCTGTTTCCTTATTGTTGAATTTTAAGCATTCTTTGTATATTTGGGGGAAATATTTTCTCCCATTCTGTGACTTGTCATCCTCTGAACAGTGTCTTTCACAAAGCAGAAGTTTTTCATTTTAATGAAGTTCGCTTATCAAATTTCTCTTTCATGTTGTACCTAAAAAGTCATTGCCAAACCCAAGATCACTTAGATTTTCTCCTATGTTATCTTCTCAAAGTTTTAAAGTTTTGCATTTTACATTTACTTCCATGATCCATTTTAAGTTAATTTTTATGAAAAGTGTAACATCTGTGTCTAGATTCATTTTTTACATGTGAATGTCCAGTTATTCCAGCACCATTTATTGAAGACTATCCTTTCTCCATTGAATTGCCTTTGCAATTCAATTTGTCAAAGATCAATTGACTACATGTATGTGGACCCACTTCTTTTTTATCATCTCACTTGCTTTTATTATTTTTTTCTAGCTTTACTGAAGTATGATTAACAAGTAAATATTGTATATATTTAGGTTGTACAATGTGATTTTTTAAGGTGTACAATGTGATGTGTTTTTTTTGTTTGTTTGTTTTTTTGCGGTACGCGGGCCTCTCACTGCTGTGGCCTCTCCCGTTGCGGAGCACAGGCTCCGGACGCGCAGGCTCAGTGGCCATGGTGCACGGGCCCAGCCGCTCTGCAGCATGCGGGATCCTCCCAGACCGGGGCACGAACCCGTGTCCCCTGCATTGGCAGGCGGACTCTCAACCACTGCGCCACCAGGGAAGCCCCAATGTGATGATTTAATATATGTATACATTGTGAAATGATTACCACAATCAAGTTAACTAACACATCCATCACCCCCCATAATTACCTTTGTGTGTGTGTGTGGTGAGAACACTTAAGATTTACTCTCTTAGCAAATTCAAGTATATAATACAGTATTAACTATAATCACCATGCCATACATTAGATCCCCAGAAATTATTCATCTTATAACTAAAAGTTTGTATACTTTAACCAACATCTCTCCACCTCCCCCCATCCTACCCCCAGCCCCTGGCAACCACCATTCTACTTTCTGGTTCTATGAATTCAACTCTTTCAGATTCTACATATAAATGAGAACATATGTCTTTCTGTGTTTGACTTATTTCACTTAGTGTAATGTCCTCCAGTTTCATCCATATTGTCACAAATGGCAGAATTTCTTTTTTCATGCCTGAATAATATTCCATTGAATATATATATATATATATATATATATATATATCACTTTTTTTTATCCATTCATCTGTCAACAGACACTTAGGTTGTTTCCATATCTTTGCTATTGTGAATAATGCTGTAATAAACATGGAGTGCAGATACTTCTTTGAGATACTGATTTTATTTCTTTTGGGTGTATACTCAGAAGTGGGATTGCTGGCTAGCCAAAGCAATCTTAAGAAAGCTGGAAGAATCACACGTCCTGATTTTAAACTATATTACAAACCTATACTAATCAAAACACCATGGTATTGGGATAAAAACAGGCACATAGACCAGTAAAACAGACAAGAGAGCCCAGCAATAAACCCTCGCATATGTGGTCAACTAATCTTTGGGAAGTGCACCAAGAATACAAATGGGGAAAAGATAGTCCTTGCAATAAATAGTGTCGTGAAAACTGGATATCCATATGCCAAAGAATGAAACTGGACCCTTATCTTACACCATATACAAAGATTAACTTGAAATGGATTAAAGACTTAAGTGTGGGTTTATTTCTGGGCTCTACATTTTGTTCCATTGATCTATGTATCTACTTTTCCACTGATACAAGACTGTCTTGATTATCGCAGCTTTATAGTAAGTCTTGAAGTTAGATAGTGTCCATCCTCTGACTTTGTTCTTCTTCAATGTCGTGATGGCTATTCTGAGTATGGACAGGATTTTGATAGGTAGAAATGGAGGTGAGAGCACTCAGGAGAGGGAACTGAGCAAAGGTTCAATAGAGGGAAGGAGGAGATGCATTGGAGGACAGTGAGTAGTTCCAGTTGTCTGAACCCTAGCTTTATAAATGTAGTAAGACTGTGTTTCCTAGAAAATGGATGCTTCCAGTCACAGGTAGGGTTGTGCTTTCCCATGGGAACTTGAGTACCCAGGCCTGGAGAGGAAGAGGGGAAGGAGACCTTAGAAACACCTGTGACTGGCTGTCAAGGGCATTTTGCCAGCCATGGAGCCTGGATTTAATATTGTGAACTTTTGTTGATAACATGTCTAACTTTCAGTCTGATATAAGGACAGAGAGAGAGAGCCCCCAAAGGGTTTTCCTGGGCAGTTGGTGATACTTGGGAGAAGGCCCTGATTTGGAGTCAGGAGACCTGAGTTCTAGCTTGGGCTCTGCCATTTCTGACCTCATTATGTGGGGCAGTTCACTTCCCCCTCTGCGTCCCAGCTCCTCCATCTCTACTGTGGGGTGATTAGAGGTGCCCTATCAGATTCCCAGGGAAGAGATTATGAGAAGCAGTTAGGTAATGTGTATGTAAACTATGAAGCACTGCACAAGTGTATGCAATTATGAAGGAGGTGATCCTTGAAGGAAAGGCACTGTAAGGCATGCAGCATATAGTCGTCGTGTTTCACTTTTCTGCTTCCTTTCCCAAGTAACAGAGCATGCATCTCATCCGTGGGTTTTCATAAGTAATTAGGAGCGTCAGTGAGGATGCTCCATATACAGACCCAATCCTGCCCTAGATTTGCTTTCATATATGTGTAAATTCCTGGAAGGCAGAGGACCTACCATTTTTCTGCATGCCCATGGTTCCTAGCACAGTGTCTTACATGTAGGAGACATTCAGTGAGTACAACGTTGGCTTTTTAAGAACAAAACATATTGGGCTTGTTAGGTGTTTATATGATAACATTAGCTGGTCACAAGCTTAGCATGAATCAGATGGTTAAAAAAGTATGTGTGCAATATTTAGTAAAGGAAAAACTGCACACATGCCATGACGCAGCCATTCCAGTCACAGCTACTGACCCTAGAGAGACTCCCACACATGAGCACAAGGAGTCGTGATCGACAGTGTTCATCTCATCGTTGCCTGTAATGGAAACGACCTAAATGCCCGTCGGACAGGGGCATGAATAAACACATTTTAGAAAATTCAATGGATTGCTGAATCACAGTTAAAATGAATCAAATCTCAAAAACTTAAGGTATAGAAAAATACATACAGTGTGTCACAATTTATTTGAAGCTGAAAACGTGTAAAACAATGCTAAGTACTGTTGATTCATACATTTAACCATATGAAAGCATACATGGGAAGGATTAATCACAGAGTTCTTTTTTTCATTTTTATTGAAATATAGTTGATTTAAACTCAGAGTTCTGATAATGGTTTCTCTAGGGGAGACAGGGAAGGGAGTGTGAAAGGGGTGAGGCTTCAATTGTAGCTGTAATATCTGATGTAAGTGTGGCTTAAAAGGTGACTTTTGAAGTCTGCAGCAAATGTAGCATCATAGTATATTGCCAAAGCAGAGGGGTGGGTTATTAAGTGATTATTTTACTCAATGCTTCTTATATACCTGATATATTTCACAACTTGAAAAGCCCTTTGTCAACAGGGGTTGGGAGAGCTTTAAATGAAGGTTAGGCTGCACTAATAAAAGCAGTGCGCCCCAAACTAGACACAGGATCAGTCTCTCAATTCTGCCATATGGTGGCACCACATGCCCCAGGGAACACTGACAAATCAGAGCCCAAGGGGTGTGGAGGGGGGGTGGGTTGGATGCTGGAGGGCTCAGGAACTTTCTAGTGTGAGGAAAGTTAAAGGAACAGGAAATGTTTAACTTGGAATAGAGATGATTCAAAGGATCATAGGACCCCAGTCTTCAAATATCTCAAGTGGGGCAGAAAGCATCCTCCATACCCCGTGTGGTCCCACAGGAGGAAGTGGGGTAGAAGCTGGGAGGGAGAGGGGCAGATCCCACTCACCCTCAGAGCCACAGCTGTGGGACTCTGGATGCCTTGCCCAGCAGTGATAAGGATGAGCAGCTGATCTTCCAGGCTCTGGGGATGCTGTAGAGGGCATTCTTGCTCTGTGTCAGAGGTTGGCTAGGTAACCTACAAGATCCTTTCTGCTGCTGAGATCCTTACAAATTCAAATTTATATGAGCCTATAGTTGTAAAACTATTACAACATTTATTTTTTAGTGCTGATATTCCAAAAGGTAACAATAATGAATATTATTCTATCGTCATATCTTCTAGGAGTTTCTATTCTTTTTTTTTTTTAAAGCTTTTTTTTTTGGTTGCGCCAGGTTTTAGTTGTGGCAGGTGGGCTCCCTAGTTGTGCCTCATGGGCTCCTTAGTTGCAGCACATGTGCTCCTTAGTTGCGGCTCACGGACTCCTTAGTTGTGGCATGTGAACTCTTAGTTGCAACATGCATGTGGGATTTAGTTGCCTGGCCAGGGATCGAACCCACATCCCCTGCATTGAGAGGCGGACTCTCAACCACTGCGCCACCAGGGAAGCCCCTAGATTCATCTGTTCTTGTATGTATCTGTAGTTCGTTCCTTTTTGTTACTGAGTAGTATCCCACTGTATGGATTTATCACAGTTTGAAGTATTCACCACATAGATATTCATCTGTTCACCAGTTGATGGATATTAGAGTTGTTTCCACTTTGAGTCAGTAAGAATAAAGCTGCTGTGAACATTCATGTAGCAGGTCTTTATGTGGACATATGTTTTTATTTCCATTGGGTAAATACCTCGGTGTGGAATTGCTGGGTCATATGATATGTGTGTATTTAACTTTATGAGAAACTGTCAAAGTGCTCTCCAAAGTGGCTGTGCTATTTTGCACTCCCACCAGCAATATCCGGGGCGTTCTGTTGTTCCACATCCTCACTAACACTTTGTATGGTAAGTCTTTTTAATTTTAACCATTCTAGTGGGTCTATGGTGACATCTCATTTCAGTTTTACTTTGTATTTTCCTAATGACTAATGATGTTGAACATGCTTATTAGCTGTTCATATAACTTTTTTGATGAGGTGTCTGTTCATTCTTTTGTCCATTTCTTTAATCGAGTTGTTTGTCTTCTTCTTACTAAATTGTAAGAGTTCTTTATGTATAAAGCATATAAGAACTTCATCAGATATATTTGCAAATATTTACCTCCCAATCTGTGGCTTGTCTTTCATTTTCTTGACAATGTCTTTTTTTTTTTGTTCTTTTTTTTTTAAAGTTTAAAATTTAATTTAATTTTATTTTTATACAGCAGGTTCTTATTAGTCATCAGTTTTGTACACATCAGTGTATACATGTCAATCCCAATCGCCCAATTCATCCCACCACCACCACCACCCCTCCGCAGCTTTCCCCCCTTGGTGTCAATACGTTTGTTCTCTACATCTGTGTCTCTATTCCTGCCCTGCAAACCGGTTCATCTGTACCATTTTTCTAGGTTCCACATATATGCGTTAATATACAATATTTGTTTTTCTCTTTCTTACTTACATCACTCTGTATGACAGTCTCTAGATCCATCCACGTCTCAACAAATGACCCAATTTTGTTCCTTTTTATGGCTGAGTAATATTCCATTGTATATATGTACCATACCTTCTTTATCCATTTGTCTGTCGATGGGCATTTAGGTTGCTTCCATGACCTGGCTATTGTAAATAGTGCTGCAATGAACATTGGGGTGCATGTGTCTTTTTGAATTGTGGTTTTCTCTGGGTATATGCCCAGTAGTGGGATTGCTGGATCGTCTGGTAATTCTATTTTTAGTTATTTAAGGAACCTCCATACTGTTCTCCATAGTGACTGTATCAGTTTACATTCCCATCAACAGTGCAAGAGGGTTCCCTTTTCCCCACACCCTCTCCAGCATTTGTTGTTTGTAGATTTTCTGATGATGCCCATTCTAACCGGTGTGAGGTGATACCTCATTGTAGTTTTGAGTTGCATTTCTCTAATAATTCACTAATTATTATTAAGCAGCTTTTCATGTACTTCTTGGCCATCTGTATGTCTTCTTTGGAGAAATGTCTATTTAGGTCTTCTGCTCATTTTTGGACTGGGTTGTTTGTTTTTTTAATATTGAGCTGAATGAGCTGTTTATATATTTCGGAGATTAATCCTTTGTCCGTTGATTCGTTTGCAAATATTTTCTCCCATTCTGAGGGTTGTCTTTTCATCTTGTTTATGGTTTCCTTTGCTGTGCAAAAGCTTTTAAGTTTCATTAGGTCCAATTTGTTTATTTTTGTTTTTAGTTCCATTACTCTAGGAGGTGGATCAAAAAAGATCTTGCTGTGATTTATGTCAAAGAGTATTCTTCCTATGTTTTCCTCTAAGAGTTTTACAGTGTCCAGTCTTACATTTAGGTCTCTAATCCATTTTGAGTTTATTTTTGTGTATGGTGTTAGGGAGTGTTCTAATTTCATTCTTTTACAAGTAGCTGTCCAGTTTTCCCAGCACCACTTGTTTAAAAGACTGTCTTTTCTCCATTGTATATCCTTGCCTCCTTTGTCATAGATTAGTTGACCATAGATGCGTGGGTTTACTTCTGGGCTTTCTATCTTGTTCCATTGATCTATATTTCTGTTTTTGTGCCAGTACCATATTGTCTTGATTACTGTAGCTTTGTAGTATAGTCTGAAGTCAGGGAGTCTGATTCCTCCAGCTCCGTTTTTTTCCCTCAAGACTGCTTTGGCTATTCGGGGTCTTTTGTGTCTCCATACAAATTTTAAGAGTTTTTGTTCTAGTTCTGTAAAAAAAAAAAATGCCATTGGTAATTTGATAGGGATTGCATTGAATCTGTAGATTGCTTTGGGTAGTAGCGTCATTTTCACAATATTGATTCTTCCAATCCAAGAACCTGGTATATCTCTCCATCTGTTTGTATCATCTTTAATTTCTTTCATCAGTGTCTTATAGTTTTCTGCATACAGGTCTTTTGTCTCCCTAGGAAGGTTTATTCCTAGGTATTTCTTTTTGTTGCAATGGTAAATGGGAATGTTTCCTTAATTTCTCTTTCAGATTTTTCATCATTAGTGTATAGGAATGCAAGAGATTTCTGTGTATTAATTTTGTATCCTGCAACTTTACCAAATTCATTGATTAGCTCTAGTAGTTTTCTGGTGGCATCTTTAGGATTCTCTGTGTATAGTATCATGTCATCTGCAAACAGTGACAGTTTTACTTCTTCTTTTCCAACTTGTATTCCTTTTATTTCTTTTTCTTCTCTGATTGCCGAGGCTAGGACTTCCAAAACTATGTTGAATAATAGCGGTGAGAGTGGATATCCTTGTCTTGTTCCTGATCTTAGAGGAAATGCTTTCAGTTTTTCACCATTGAGAATGATGTTTGCTGTGGGTTTGTTGTATATGGCCTTTCTTATGTTGAGGTAGGTTCCCTCTATGCCCACTTTCTGGAGAGTTTTTATCATAAATGGGTGTTGAATTTTGTCAAAAGCTTTTTCTGCATCTATTGAGATGATCATATGGTTTTTATTCTTCAATTTGTTAATATGGTGTATCACATTGATTGATTTGTGTATATTGAAGAATCTTTGCATCCCTGGGATAAATCCCACTTGATCATGGTGTATGATCCTTTTAATGTGTTGTTGGATTCTGTTTGCTAGTATTTTGTTGAGGATTTTTGCATCTATATTCATCAGTGATATTGGTCTGTAATTTTCTTTTTCTGTAGTATCTTTTTCTGGTTTTGGTATCAGGGTGATGATGGCCTCATAGAATGAGTTTGGGAGTGTTCCTTGCTCTGCAATTTTCTGGAAGAGTTTGAGAAGGATGGGTGTTAGCTCCTCTCAAAATGTTTGATAGAATTCACCTGTGAAGCCATGTGGTCCTGGACTTTTGTTTGTTGGAAGATTTTTAATCACAGTTTCAATTTCATTACTTGTGATTAGTCTGTTCATATTTTCTATTTCTTCCTGGTTCAGTCTTGGAAGGTTATACCTTTCGAAGAATTTGTCCATTTCTTCCAGGTTGTCCATTTTATTGGCATAGAGTTGCTGGTAGTAGTCTCTTAGGATGCTTTGTATTTCTGTGGTGTCTGTTGTAACTTCTCCTTTTTCATTTCTAATTTTATTGATATGAGTCCTCTCCCTCTTTTTCTTGATGAGTCTGGCTAATGGTTTACCAATTTTGTTTATCTTCTCAAAGAACCAGCTTTTAGTTTTATTGATCTTTGCTATTGTTTTCTTTTTTCTATTTCATTTATTTCTGCTCTGATCTTTATGATTTCTTTCCTTCTGCTAACTTTGGGTTTTGTTTGTTCTTCTTTCTCTAGTTCCTTTTGGTGTAAGGTTAGATTGTTTATTTGAGATTTTTCTTGTTTCTTTAGGTAGGCTTGTATAACTATAAACTTCCCTCTTAGAACTGCTTTTGCTGCATCCCATAGGTTTTGGATTGTGTTTTCATTGTCATTTGTCTCTAGGTATTTTCTGATTTCCTCTTTGATTTCTTAAGTGATCTCTTGATTATTTAGTAACGTAGTGTTTAGCCTCCATGTGTTTGTGTTTTTTACATTTTTTCCCCTGTAATTCATTTCTAATCTCATAGTGTTGTGGTCAGAAAAGATGCTTGATATGATTTCAGTTTTCTTAAATTTACTGAGGCTTGATTTGTGACCCAAGATGTAATCTATCCTGGAGAATGTTCCATGCGCACTTGAGAAGAAAGTGTAATCTGCTGTTTTTGGATGCAATGTCCTATAAATATCAATTAAATCTATCTGGTCTATTGTGTCATTTAAAGCTTCTGTTTCCTTATCTATTTTCATTTTGGATGATCTGTCCATTGGTTTAAGTGAGGTGTTAAAGTCCCCCACTATTATTGTGTTACTATCGATTTCCTCTTTTATAGATGTTAGCAGTTGCCTTATGTATTGAGGTGCTCCTATGTTGGGTGCATATATATTTATAATTGTTATATCTTCTTCTTGGATTGATCCCTTGTTCATTATGTAGTGTCCTTCCTTGTCTCTTGTAACATTCTTTACTTTAAAGTCTATTTTATCTGATATGAGTATTGCTACTCCAGCTTTCTTTTGATTTCCATTTGCATGGAATATCTTTTTCCATGCCCTCACTTTCAGTCTGTATGTGTCCCTAGGTCTGAAGTGGGTCTCTTGTAGACAGCATATATACGGGTCTTGTTTTTTGTATCCATTCAGTGAGCCTGTGTCTTTTGGTTGGAGCATTTAATCCATTCACATTTAAGGTAATTATGGATATGTATGTTCCTATGACCATTTTCTTAATTGTTTTGGTTTGTTTTTGTAGGTCCTTTTCTTCTCTTGTGTTTCCCACTTAGAGAAGTTCCTTTAGCATTTTTTGCAGAGCTGGTTTGGTGGTGCTGAATTCTCTTAGCTTTTGCTTGTCTGTAAAGCTTTTGATTTCTCCATTGAATCTGAATGAGATCCTTGCTGGGTAGAGTCATCTTGGTTGTAGGTTCTTCCCTTTCATCACTTTAAGTATATTATGTCACTCCCTTCTGGCTTGTAGAGTTTCTGCTGAGAAATCAGCTGTTAACCTTATGGGAGTTCCCTTGTATGTTATTTGTCATTTTTCCCTTGCTGCTTTCAATAATTTTTCTTTGTCTTTAATTTTTGCCAATTTGATTACTATGTGTCTTGGTGTGTTTCTCCTTGGGTTTATCCTGTATGGGACTCGCTGCATTTCTTAGACTTGGGTGGCTATTTCCTTTCCCATGTTAGGGAAGTTTTCAACTATAATCTCTGCAAATATTTTCTCTGGTCCTTTCTCTCTCTCTTCTCCTTCTGGGACCCCTATAATGCAAATATTGTTGCGTTTAATGTTGTCCCAGAGGTCTCTTAGGCTCTCTTCATTTCTTTTCATTCTTTTTTCTTTATTCTGTTCAGCAGTGAATTCCACCATTCTGTCTTCCAGGTCACTTATCCGTACTTCTGCCTCAGTTATTCTGCTATTGATTCCTTCTAGTGTAGTTTTCATTTCAGTTATTGTATTGTTCATCTCTGTTTGTTTGTTCTTTAATTCTACTATGTCTTTGTTAAACATTTCTTGCATCTTCTCGATGTTTGCCTCCATTCTTTTTCCAAGGTCCTGGATCATCTTCACTATCATTATTCTGAATTCTTTTTCTGGAAGGTTTCCTATCTCCACTTCATTTAGTTGTTTTTCTGGGGTTTTATCTTGTTCTTTCATCTGGTACATAGCCCTCTGCCTTTTCATCTTGTCTGTCTTTCTGTGAACGTGGTTTTTGTTCCACAGGCTGCAGAATTGTAGTTCTTCTTGCTTCTGCTGTCTGCCCTCTGGTGGGTGAGGCTGTCTAAGAGGCTTGTGTAAGTTTCCTGATGGGAGGGACTGGTGGTGGGTAGAGCTGACTGTTGCTCTGGTGGGCAGAGCTCAGTAAAACTTTAATCCACTTGACTGCTGATGGGTGGGGCTGGGTTCCCTCCCTGTTGTTTGTTTGGCCTGAGGCAAGCCAACACTGGGGCCTACCTGGACTCTTTGGTGGGGCTAATGGCAGACTCTGGGAGGGCTCACACCAAGGAGTACTTCCCAGAACTTCTGCTGCCAGTGTCCTTGTCCCCACAGTGAGCCACGGCCACCCCCCGCCTCTGCAGGAGATCCTCCAACACTAGCAGGTAGGTCTGGTTCAGTCTCCCCTGGGGTCAGCACTCCTTCCCCTGGGTCGCACTGCGCACACTACTTTGTGTGTGCCCTCCAGGAGTGGAGTCTCTGTTTCCCCCAGTCCTGCTTGACAATGTCTTTTGAAGAGTAAATTTTTTTAAAATTGATGAAGTCCAGTTGGTAATTTCTCTTTTATGGCCCATATGTTTTCTGTTCTAAAAAAATTTATCTAACCAAGGCTCATGAAGATTTTGGCCTACGTTTTCTTCTAGGCTTTTGGCCAGAATATGATTTGACTGAATCCTGACTCTCTCCAGAATAGCTGCACGTGGCCCCTCCCACCAGCAGCTCAGGTTTCCTCTAACCCACAGCTCCGCAACGTTTGGCATTATTCAGCTTTCTAACATCTGCCAGTCTAATAGGTAAAAAGTGATATTGCTTTGTTATTTTACTTTGTACTGTTCTGATGACTGAATTAAGTCAGTGTGCCTGTTATCTATGTGACTCCCAGTTGATTTTCTTCTCTTGTGTATCCTCAGTTGAAAGTGTTTCCCAGGCCCTTTTCTGAGCTTCCCACAAGTATCATTTGGTCCTTCTGCCTTGTTTATTGTCATCACTGATGGCAATCAGATGTAATCAGAGGCAAACTAATTCTTTCCCCCAGTCATTGACTTACATGGTGAGTGGTATCATGAACAAGCAGGTGCCTGAATTTCAGGAGGAAGCCTCCATCAGTAGGGCTTTTGCTCCTACAGTGTTTGTTTTCTTTTTAATTGCAACAAGTAATGCAACAGCCAGACTTTTTAGACATCATATTTGGGGCTCTGTACTCAAGAAGGGAAACCATTCCTTTCTCAAGATGTTTGCTCCTTGCTAATAACATTGGAAAGTCATCATTATTCCGTCTTTCTCCTCTCTGGGAAAGACAGATGTGGCTACATGAATTATCTGTTTTAGAGTCCAAGGCTCTGTCTTGAACATGTGTGCAATTCTGTGAGGCAGGTCAGGCCTATGCTGTGGAAGAAGTAGGCTCAAAAGTAGAATTTGGAAAACGAATAATACTCTGTCCAAATACTCTCTCAGTAACAAGCCAAATAAAAAATGATATAAACCTCCTCTACGTACTTTAACAATTATAAACAACATTTTAGGTATTATACTAAAATGCCAGTGCTTAGACCACTGCAGGCTGACTGCACAAGTTAAGCAGCGTCAGGATCAAGCTACATAAACCCTTCAGGGGTAGATTCTTGTAAGGTCAAAAGGGTAGTCAGATTTCCCTTTGAGAGTCCCTGGGATCCTGTCACACATCATCTCAGAAACTGTTTTGCAAGTGTGGGTCATCGTTTTCTCTGGTCATCTGTAGACTGTATTTTCATCCTGGATATTCTCTGAGTTCTACCCACAGTATAGTCTCCTTCTCCTTCTAGTCTGATCTCATCTCCTGCACAGGTGGCCACATTTTACTACTCGAGGTACTACATTTAGCAAGGAAAATCTGATGCTTTAAGAAGCAAAAAATGTGCATCTCTACACCTCACCCCCATTGATGCACATCACCTCAGCTATGGATACATTCAAGAAGAAAAGGGCTGTCCTGGTTTCAGAAGAATATCTCATTGGGAGCCACTCCAGTGTTTAGTAGCAGAAGGGTAATGTTTGTACAGGGCCACAGTATACAGTTGTGCAGTTGGTGCACTGCACATAAAGGGCCAGTAGAACTTGTGAATGGGGACTGAAATCCAAGCTGAGTGTCCTGACTTGGAGATGGCTCTTCCCAAAAGGGGCAGCACAAAGGTGCCCTGTAAGCTACCAGAGGCCCCCACAGGGCCAGTGCTGGATCCCAGAGGGCCAGACCCAGGGCTTAGGGAAGGATGAGAACAGGCTCAGGTTGCTGTTCTATTGCACCTTGTAGAAATGATATGCTTAGGGGGCTGCCTGAGAGATTGCACATGAGTGACATCAGAGAAAAGGGCTACATCAGCAGTTCTCAATGGAGGAAGGGGGAAGGGGTTGCCCCCGAAGGACAGTTGGCAACATCTTGAGGTATTTTTGATTGTCATGACTGGGGGCTGCTACTGGCGGTTAGAGGCCAGAGATGCTGCTAAACCACAGGACATGCTCCATGTTAGAATTATCTGATCCAAAAAATCAATAGTGCCACTGTTGAGAAACCCTGGGCAAAGTGAAGATAAGAGGAATGAGTTTCCTCCGTAGGTGGATGTGTGGGTAGTAATGTGGTTATTTTAACCTATATTTAAGAGTGGCCCGTTGTATACTTCAGGTTTTTCCTTGAAGCAAAGGTTCTTCCTCCACCCCAATTCTACCCCATCCCACTCTCATTTCCTTCCCACCTGTCTCCCTGGTGCCGTGGGAAAACAAGATGCTCAAAAGAAACTTCTGCATAATGGTTGTGCGAGTGTCCATGTGCATGTGTCTACATGTGTGTGAGAGAGAAGCCAAGACAGACTGAGAAACAGAAAAAGACACTTAGAAATGCAGAAAGAGATGTGCAGAGAAAGACAGATAGTGAGGGAGTCGGGCGAGAGGTAGACGGAAAGAGAAAAAAACCCACAGAGGACTGATCTCCAGCTAATTTTTTTTTTTCAACAAATCCCACCTGTAATATGCCCGAGCCTGGAAACTCAGTGATAACAAGTCCAGGTCCCTGCATTCCACAGTCTCTCCAAGAGACAAAGGCCACCAGCTGTAACAAGTGTGGAAAGTAGAAAGCTCACAATAAGTCACAAGCAAAGCTGGAGGGAACGTGGAGGAGGGGCGCACTTTGTTCTGAGGGTGAGGTGGGAGCACCGGGAGAGGCTTCGGGGGAGGCGACCACTGAGGTGACCAGGGAGGAGAAGCATTTTGTTGTGGGAACAGAATGAGGAGTGAGGATTCTTGGTAGGTGGGTTTGGGGAATGGCAGAGGGTTGGGAAGTGAGGATGCAGGGTGGACCTGGGCATGGAGGAGTAGTGGTGAGAAAGGAGGTTGAAAAGGGCAGTTATGACCTGCATGAACCCCCAGGGCAGGATTAGACCTTGAATCCGTGCTTGAAGTTGTACATGTGGAGGATGCCTGGAGTTTCTTGTGTAATATTTCCTCACCTCTTTCCAGCTTTTGCCCTTTCAGTGAGGCCTACCCCAGTGACCCTATGAAAAACTTCAACCCACCCCCTGGCATCCCCAGCCCCTCTATCCTTTCTATAGTACTCATCACCTAATAACATGTTATATACAATTTATTTATTAATTTAATGTTTTTATTCCTTGACTAGAATATAAGCTTCATGAGAGCGGGGATTTTCTTTCTTTTTTTAAAAAATTAATTAATTAATTTATTTCTGGCTGCATTGGGTCTTCGTTGGTGCGCATGGGCCTTCTCTAGTGGCAGTGAGTGGGGGCCACTCCTCGTCATGGTGTGCAGGCTTCTCACTGCAGTGGCCTCTCTTGTTGCAGAGCACCAGCTCCAGGCACACGGGCATCAGCAGTTGTGGCTCGCGGGCTCTAGAGCACAGGCTGAGTAGTTGCGGCGCACAGGCTTAGTTGCTCCGCGGCATGTGGGATCTTCCCCAACCAGGGCTCGAACCCATGTCCCCTGCTTTGGCAGGCGGATTCCCAACCACTGCGCCACCAGGGAAGTCCCAGGGATTTTCTTCCGTTTACTAATGTATCTAAACCAGTGCATCGTGCATCATAAATGCTCGATAAATATTTGCTGAATGGATGAACATGGGAGCTGGAGACATTCCCCCAGCTGTCAGCCCCTTCCCAGAACTTTACATTTCTGATAGCTGCTCCTCAGGAGGTATGGTAGTTTTCTAGTGTTGCATAACAAATTACCACAAACTTAGGGGTTTAAAACAACACACGTGTTTTATCTCACAGTTGCTGTGCGTCAGGAATCCCAGCAAAGCTTATCTGGATCTGCTGTTTAGGGTCTTTTAAAACTGTAATCAGGGTGTCAGCTGGTATAACTGAGTCACTTGGCTGTACGGCAGCAATTAACACAACATTGTAAATCAACTATACTTCAATTTAAAAAAAGAAAAGGGTGTCAGCTGGGGCTGAGTCTCACCTGAGGCTCTGCTGAGGAAAGGTCCAATTCCAAAGTTCCCTCAGGTTGTTGGCAGAGCCCAGTTCCTGCAGCTACGTGACACAGAGCTTCAGTTTCTTGTTGGCTGTTGGCCAGAGGCTGTTCTTAGCTCCTAAAGCTAAGTTTCTTGGCACGTGGGATTCCCCAACGTGGTCACTTGCTTCCTCAAAGCTATAGCAAGGGAGACAGAAACTCCAGCAAGATGGGCACTACAATTTTATGTAACAGAATAATGTAATTACATACACATAGTCACCCACATCCTGTCACCTTTGTCTTATGGTAGAATCAAGCAAGTCATAAGTTCTACCCACACTCAACGGGAGGGGATCACACAAGGGCGTGAACACCAGGAGGTGGGATCAGAGGGGCCATTTTGACAGAAAGTCCACCTCAGGAGGTGACAGCTGGAGGTGATGCTTCTCCTTTGCATGCAGGCAGTCCCTTGGTCTTATGCACACCTCAACCTCTGCACCATATTAGAGTTATTTACATATGCTAAATATGTATAACATATTTACATATGCCTCTCCCACAAGATTGGGGGCAGGAATCATTCTCACTCCTCTTCAGAGTCAGCGTCTAGCACAAAGCCTGGCACATAGGAAGTCATCAGTTTGGGAAGAATGGGTAAAAGGATGGGTGGATGGATGGATAGTGAATGGATTTATGATATATGGATGGAAGAAAGGCAGAAAATAAGGGAAAATGTGGTAACAAAACAAGGTGAAGGCAAAGCACCTGGACAGAAGGAGTGTGGCCCTCACCTGACAGCGGGCCACACACTGTGAAATGAGAAGGTGAAGCAACAGGTATGGATCTGCCCACAGTCCCAGCCTCATTCCTGGAACCGTCACTTGGACTCTTCCTACCAGGGCAGCCAAGAGACCAGAGGCAGGTAGCCCCTCTTTCCCAGAGCTTCTGTTTTCTCTTCAGGAAATAGGAGTGGAAAAAATCATGAGGGATGACCAAATGTTCCATGTATGAAGACACCAATGAAATCCTGCATCTCTTTGTGACTTTGGCAGGTCTGAAGGCAATTTCCTAAGAAATAAGGTGAAGGAAGAAAGCATTACTTTGTAATCCTCTCCAAGGCTCAAGGGAAAGGCTTTGGATAGCAAAGGACTTTAAAAGTGCTTCAAGCAATAAATATTGAATTTTGAGCACAACCTCCTCGAGCTCCTGCTGCAGTGAGGGGTGATGAATCCAGGCCTTGGCCTCTGAGTGCAAGATGGAAGCCAGGTCACAGGCATGCCTGGTGCTGGAGATGGGGTCTCAGGCTGTTGTTCCTCTATCAGAACTGTGAGACAGCTATCCCAGGGCACACTCAGCTGATGATGCTTATGTGTTTTCCACCCAGTAATGCCTTGTGGGAGGAAAGATGGAGACACATTTTCTGGCTGAGAGCTTTAGGCTGGGTGACCTTAGGTTAAAACTTTACGTGTGTGCATATATTTTTTCCCCTTTTGCTTGAATTTTTATGATTTCTTTTGTTCACTTGATCAGTGACAGGTCATTTGTTTTATGTCAGGTAAAGGCCACTAATAGCCAAGGTGAGTGAATTTTGTGACAAGGTCCCACCAGAGGCTATACTATTTATGTCATATGTGCTAATCAGGGCCAGACAGTAAGGCTGAGGAACACCATTGTCTTTAGAGGTGACAACTGAGCCTTTGCACAGGTCCATGTTTGTAAGAACCTTTATAACAGAAATCTGTGGAATGTTTGGTGCTTAGTCTCCCTGGTGTTAATGAAGCACAGAAACTCTGGGTATTCTGACCCATGAAGAAAATGTCAGGCTCCAGGACAAGGCACTTTTCTTCTTTTTTAAAATCTAAAATGAAATGTAATGCCATCTAGGAAGGAGTGGATATTCATGGGTATTTTGAGGACATATAGGTAAAGTGAGTTCAGAAATAATAGAGTATATGGAAAGATACGCAGAGGCTAACTTAAATAAATATTTTAACCTGGATTTCTCTTGCTGTGTTTTCTTTATAACCTATCAGCCTGCCACCACCAAGCTAAAGGAGCTTAAAGCCAATCTGGAAAATCCAATGAATAACAGTGGGGCTTTATTTACTAAAATTGCCCTGAGAGCAAAACAGTAAGGAGAACTTGAAATTTCCCAACACAGTGTTCATCCTTGTTTTGAAAGCAATGTCCTCATTTGAGAAGAAAGGGGCTTTAATCTCTTCCTCATCACATTGGCTCCTCTCCTAGCTTTTTGTTTGAGTTCTTCCTCTCCTCTGTAGAATTCCAAACATGAGGAGCATCATTCCTCTGGATCCAAAACCAGTAACTTGACCTGGAAACATCATGAGAAACATTAGAAGACCACTAGTTCCCTGCTGGGGTCTCTGTGTCTTGAGTCCACACTTCAGGCCCAAACCTTTAAAAGCTTTTTTTTTTTCCCCTAAAATTTATTTATTTATTTATTTATTTTTGGCTGTGTTGGGTCTTTGTTGCTGCGTGGGGCTTTCTCTAGTTGCGGCGAGCAGGGGCTACTCTTCGTTGCGATGTGCGGGCTTCTCATTGCGGTGGCTCCTCTTGTTGTGGAGCACAGGCTCTGGGCACGCGGGCTTCAGTAGTTGTGGCACGCAGGCTCAGTAGTTTGGCTTACGGGCTCTAGAGCACAGGCTCAATAGTTGTAGCGCATGGGCTTAGCTGCTCCGCGGCATGTGGGATCTTCCCGGACCAGGGCTCGAACCCGTGTCCCCTGCGTTGGCAGGCGGATTCTTAACCACTGTGCCACCAGGGAAGCCCCTAAAAGCTTTAAAAGTTGACTTGGCTCAGGTGGGAAGCTTTTGTATAAAGGCATCAATAAGTACTGATTCTCCTGCTGGGGGCATAGCACATTGCTCAGCATGCTGAGGGAACACAAAAGGATTAAAGTCATGACCCTTACCCTCTGGTGACAGATGTGACTTATTCCAGGATCACTGGGAACCCCTGACCAGGGAACTGACTCTAACTGGGGAGCATTTCCAGCTCAGGTCGTACCTAGTGTTCACAGCCAGTCTGAGTGGCTTCATCCTGGGTTCCCGGGCAGCGTCAAAGAAAATGCAGAGCCATCACCACACTTGTTTCCTCAGAATGGACTAATGTAGAAGATTTTCTGTGAAGGAGAAAGTGCATCATATCACAACACACACACACACACACACACACACACACACACACACACACACACACACACACACACACACACACACACCCCAGTTGTCTGTCGCGAGCACGTGCTGCATATTCTCTCAGGGTCCACCTTGTGTCCCATCCCTTCCCCTGACTACTATCTTAATGGAGAGGTTTCTGATGGTACAGCCTGGACTCACTCTCAGTAACTCATTCTTAGTAAATCGTCTCTGTTAGAATGAAGGACTTCCTTTCCATATACTTCCCCCTTTCAACATCAGATCAAAAGGAAGGAAAAAGATGACTCACCATCCCCTGTTCTCCCAGTGAACTTGTATGACTGTCTCTTTCCTCCTGAACCTGGTTCTCTCAAACTGCTAGCTTTCCATCTCTATTCATATTTCTTCTTAAGAAATTTAACCACTGTGGAGTATTTTTCAAACGGATGAACACTTCTAACAAAAACTGCTTTCTTGATGGGTCCATATCCTTTTGACTTTCTAATATTTAAAAATGCATCTGGATACAAAGGCCTTCCCTATCTATCTTATCTGGAATAGGTCCTACCCTCCTGTCCACCCTGGCTCACCTTTCTCTATTTATACAGCCCCACTCGTTTTTAAAATCAAGTTTTGTTTGTTTACTTGAATTTTTGGTTTGTCCTCCCCTGCTGGGCTGTAAGCTCCATGAGGGCAGAGACCACATCTGTTCTGCTCTCCAATGTACCCCCAGCACCTAGCAGAGTGCCTGCCATGTAGGAGAATCTTGTTAGAACTTTTGTTGAATGGATAAATAAAGTAGAATGTACATAATAAGTGATATATCACTTAGCTAATTAATTTTAAATAAGTTTAACAAATTTAAATAAATTTCCTTAGCTAATTAAAAGTGAAATGCAGGGTGAAGTAGAGTGGAGGGTAAGCAATGCCAGCTTTGTCAGGATTGAGTCTTAGGAGAGTGGAGCAGAGTACATAGGAGCTAACAGAGCTGACGGGTCAAACAAAGGCACCTGTCATCGTGGGTGTAAATGCCCACAGCTGCCCAGGGGTCAGGGAAGCTGAGGGAGGACCTAGGGGAGGTGAGGGCAGATATGGGCCTGGTCCCTGCTTCATGCAAAGGAGGTGGGCCAGCAGATAGACGACCATATGTGTGAGCTACAAAATGACTGCTGCTTCACTTCCACCCTCCAAATCTCACATGAGAATCCCCCTGGTGGCCCACCCTATCCAAAAACATGAAGGAAAGGAAAGTGTGATGTAGCCTAGCCAAGTTAACACATTACAAAGCCACTATAGTAGGTACTCACTGTTTGTTGAAGGACTGCTTGAATGAATGAATGCTTGAACAAATGAATGATTGAATGAGCTGGCATGGCAGCAAGAGGCATTTGGCCATCTGGTCTCACCAGAATGAACACTCTGTGAGGGATGGGATTTTTGCAGGTTTCGTTCATTGCTGTATCCCCAATACATGGAATGGTACCTGGCCCATGTGGGTGCTTGAGAAAATTTTGTGGAACGAATATTGAATGGTTCTGGCCCAACGTCAAAAGGACTTGTGTGGAGTCACTAGAAGACACAACTGAATGAAAATTTTTCTTTGGTACAGGGTGTGGGAAATGCATGAGGAGCCATTTTATACATTTAGCATAAATGGGCATGACGTGAAACAAAGGCAAAACCATATTTCCTTCTCTTGCAACATATCTCAAGAGAGCAAAATATAAAATCGTTGTGGTGACAGTGGAGCAAATATCATAAATAATATATCAGTTATAGAGAAGCTTGGCTACTAAGAGCCAAGAATCCTGGCTAAGGGGGATGAGAGGGGAGAGGAAAAGTGAGTTAGAAACATTTTATTCACAGCCTTCTCCAGGTCCAGGTGGGAAGCTACAAAGCAGAGTAAATCCTAGAAGTGGCCTTGACCTGCTGTGAAACCTGACAGGCCATGGATACCCCAGGGCCAGAGTCATTCAATTACAACCAGGCTATACCCTTAGGCAGGCTCCTAGAACTTAGTCCTGGGAGGGCTCAAGGTTTAGCTCAAATATTCCACTTCTCTGTTGGCAGGTCTCTGTCGGAAGGTCTCACATGAACTCTGATGCAATTGGAGCATCTCTTTCACCTTTTGTCTCCCTGCCCCTCATATGATCTCATTTTTGTTTCAAAAGATACGTGCCTCCTCTCTATAACTCTTCTACAACCCTATCCCTATATATCAGAAATACCAAATGGTAACCATGGTTCTCTCTGGCTGGTGGAATTACTGGCTTTCATATGCTTTTCTTCTTTGTGCTTTCCTGTGTTTTCCACTTTTTTTGAACATGAATTACTTCTATAATCACACACACAAAACAGTACAAAAGTACTTTTAAGTACTATAACTAAGGGGAACTGGAGCAATGAAAAAGAGAACTATTGTTTGTATGTTTTCAAAATAAATATTGCCAGCAACATCTTACATCTCAGCATGAGCAACTTAAAGTGTAGATGCTGCTTCTAAGCTACAATATCATTGATATGTGAGATACCTGTGATATAGCAACAATACGGTACTTGTACTTGGTACTGAATTTCCTCTAGATGTCGCACCCTGGGAAAGTTTATGATCAGCCAAATGTTGTTGGTTTTCAACTTGAATTAGACTTTCTCTGATCTTTATACCTGATATAAACTAAAAGACTCTCTATTGGTCCACAAAAATGAAATAAAGAAAATGAGATAACTTTCCACTTATTATGTGTGGTATCTGCAGAATTACAGACCTAAATATTAAAGAAAAGACGTCAAGGTGCCAGCAGCAGATTGAAGATGGCAGCCAGCAGGAGGCTGATGAAGGGGCTTGAGGACATCCTCAAATGTGAGATGAAAAAATTCCTTTACATCTAGGTTGATGAAGCTACTTGGTTGACCTGGCAAGGGCTTATGGTTCCTGACAACCCTCCATATTGATAAGGGGGCCTTCCGAATCGAAATCAGCTTTCCAGCAGACTACCCATTCAAGCTACCAAAGATCACATTTAAACCGAAGATCTATCACCCGGAACATGGATGAAAAGGGCAGGTCTGTCTGCTGGTCATTAGTGCTGAAAACTGGAAGCCAGCAACCAAAACCAACCAAATGAACCCCCCAGCACAAGGACAGTAAAAAATTCTGTAAGAACGTTGAAGAGTTTACAGAGAAATATGGGGAAAAGCGACCTGTGGACTAAAATCTGCCACAGCTGATTCCAGCGTGTGAGCAGAGACCCTGAGCAGTGCATTCAGATATCCCAAGAAGCAGGACTCTGTGGAAGATTGACATGGGCCACTGCCCAGCATCCGCTTGTGGCAGTTACTAATTTTCTACAATTTTCATAATCAAAAGTGGTCTAGGTAACCTGTAAAGATAGGATTAAAATTTTAAGATGTTCTAAGAAAAAGAAAAGAAAAGATGTCAATAAATGGTGTCAGTGGACATGAAAAATGTGGTTACCACTGTGTCATGGATCTAATAAGCGGTATAATGAAAAAAAAAACAGAAAAGAAAACTGAACTGAATACTTGGCTTTAAATTAAAACCAGGGCATGGGCTTCCCTGGTGGCGCAGTGGTTAAGAATCTGCCTGCCAATGCAGGGGACATGAGTTCGAGCCCTGGTCCAGGAAGATCCCACATGCCACAGAGCAACTAAGCCCATGTACCACAACTACTGAGCCTGCGAGCCATAACTACTGAGCCCACATGCCACAACTACTGAAGCCCACACACCTAGAGCCCGTGCTCTGCAAGAAGTGAAGCCATTGCAATGAGAAGTCCGCGTGCAGCAACAAAGACCCAACGCAGCCAAAAATAAAATAAATTTATTTTTAAAAAAATTATAACTGGGGCATATTTGAGGACCAAGTTTTATGATTCATCCCTATTTTCGTAGCAGGTTAAAACCCATTGACAATAAAAAAGTATCAAAGTTTCTTCACCCAAATATCTCCAAACAAATCACTAGAGATGTCCTCAGTAAAGTGGATATGTAAGATTAAGAGATTAAGATCATTCTAGACTTTGGAGAGCTAAATTTTATGTTTCCTCCTGCCCTAATTCTTGGTAGAGGTAAGTCAATAAGAGGAAAACTCACTTCTGTCCCCAGGTCACAGTCCTGGTCTTCCTCTGCTTCTCCTCTTCTCTCAGACTTCTTCCTTATTTTATCCCCAGTGCTTCAGCCAAGCAAGGCCCAGGGCCCTCCTGAGGAGTGAAGGCTTGGACTGAGGACAAGCTCACTGCCATCTCCCATGATTTGTATCCAGGCAAAAGTGGGTGAAATGAGCATCAAGGGCAGTCTTGGGAAGGGTGTGAAGGATGGAGACAGAGGGAGAGTCAGCAAAGGGAAACTGGCTGCCTGAGAAGCATGTGGAAGGGAAAGGAGCAGTCCTCTTGGACGGGGAGAATTGCAGGAACGCTGTATGTACGTGTCTGTGTCCCAAGTTTGGTTTGCACTAGATGAGAGAGTGACCTCTTTTTCCCACAAAGAACGCTTGTCCAAAATCAGCCAGGCACTTCGTTCTACGCTCTCCAGATCAGCTCAGGGCTCTCACTAACTTCGCGAGGCTGGTTCTGATCTGACCACTAGAGACTTATCATAAAGAGTCTGCCTTTCTCCCGGAGTCCAAGGACCTCAGCTCTCGGCCACACACAATCACATAGATATATAATTAATATATCTATGATAAACCCTCCTCAAATAATCAGTTCTTCAATTTGGTGGAAGAACCAACCGGACCATTTGGGTCCTGCAAATAAATTAACCCATGGAATCCTGGAATGTTCCCATTCTCAGCCACTTATTTTGTGCTGGAGACTTTCATATTCACCAAGTGTCCACTAGACTGAGTGCTAAACAAGCTCATAGAGGTAAGACCATGAGAAAAACACACAGAAGAAATTCTTCTGGTGTTAAAACAAACTCTGTGAGGACAAAATGTACTTGGAGTTCGACTCCATCTCTTCTGTCTTCGTGGTGGGTTACTACAGTTCATCAGGAAAATAGTTTGAAATTTGCAAAATCTCCAAATCCTGCCTTGGGGAGTCTGTGCCTGTTGGCTTTCTCACAGCTTCTTTGTGACCATAGGATGGGTTTAATAACCACACTCCGGGTTGCACAACTATTATTATCCCCATCAGAGAAATGCAGTGCAGAAAAACAGAACCTGTGTTTGCATTTCCTGTTTCATATAAACAGTTTCATCTAAGACAACAGCATAAGCTATTCATCCATGACTGTAGTCCTCTCCTGGTGCTGAGGCTGGAGGGCCTGCAGCAAATGGTTTCAAAATGGAAGCATCTTCCCCAGCTGCACTCTCCACATGGCCTCCTTTCTCACCTTACAGCCTATCTCTCTGACTCTCTACCCCCATGGTGGGTGCATAAAAGAAATGGGGACCCAGTGAGTCTTGGTGCTTCTGCGGAAGCCCACAGGCCCTGATCAGAGCTGACAGTTTGGGAGGTAGAGTGAGGCCAGTGGACTTAAAGATGCAAGCAGAGTTATGTAGGGATCCAACGATGTTAATGGTTCCTAAGCTAATACAACCTTCTCCCAACTTCCTTTTCTGACTCCCCTGACCTGCCTGGGGTCTTGTCTTCTTCCTATACTAGGTACCAAATCACAGTCATAGAATGTTAGTGGCAAGAAAGGATGAACCTTGATCTGGGCAGAGGAAGTTCCTTGCCAAAGTCAGCCACAGATTGATGACAAAGCTGGGCCTAGAACCCGTCTGTCTTGATTCACAGACCTGTGCTCTTTCCAGAAGTCCTAACATGAAGAGGATTCTTTAACTGAGCTGTTATGGAGATTCTCACTGATTCTTGGCTGTAAATAGTAATGGCCTGTCAAGATACCAAAATTGAAATAAGACAAAATAGGATAAACCTTTGTTGGCTACAACATCATTGAGAGGAGACTACAAACTCCCTCATCCCTGACACTCTCAGGGATCTGAGTAGGGTCTAGTATCATGGAGGACAAGGTTGGTCACATGAATCCTTCCTTCCCTCTGCTGTCCACCCAGTGACCATTCACAGCATGACTCATCCCTAACATGTTTAGCTGTAGGTCTCTAAAATTTTAGATGCTCAGGAAAGGAAGAGGCCTTAAAGAGCATACAGAATAACTACATGTCTGCGTGTATCACATATGTTAGAAGCAGCTGCAAGTCCAAAGGCAGCCTCCTGTGCCTGTGTCCACAGATCCCTGTGGGACTTGAAGATCTGGCGTTATCTGGTTCATCTGAACAGGTAGCAGTTAAGCTGTATATTTCAAGCCAGAATGTTCACTATGCCACTTGCATTATTCTATTTGGCAGTCTACACCGCAGGACTCCTATAGTAGAGCTAGAAATTCCCCTCCACTTATCCAGTTTCCCAATCTAAAGTCCTAAGGGTATCCCTCTGCTCTGCACGACGTCCTAATGTAGCCATTTATCCCCTGGGCCATTTCCCTGGCCCACTCTGTCCCTGGACCAGAGATGTGCTTCCTCCCAACCCAGCACAGATGCTATGGGAGGCCTGGTACAGTGACCTGGGCTCAGCTGACCCCGCCACTCCATCTGTTCATGGGAACAGTGCTTCCTTTGTACCATTGTTTGGTTTTTTGTTTTTTGGTTGTTTTTTTTTTAAATTTTTCCTTCTCCCCTGTTTCAAACTCAGTCCCTCAGGGCCTCAGTTGAAGCCCATCCCTGCCCAAGCACATCCCCACACTACAACTTGTAATATTCCCTAAGCAGGCCATGGATATCTTTTCAAATAACCCTCCTGAAGTGGGAAGGTCCTGGAAAATCCAGTCACTTCCCCTCAACTGGAAGCACCAGCTTCTGGAAAATTCCACAGCTCTGGGCCCTGGCTAGTGGGAGAAAAGGGGAGGGGGTGAATTAGATTGATGCCTAAATCTTTAGACCATCTGTTGGGTTCTTTTGAGTGAGTTAGGGTGAATCTCAATGAAGTGAAATTCTCAACCTGGAATAGTTATGACAACCTGAAGATCATCTCAGGCCAAATGTAGAGAAAAAAGGCAAAGTGTGTGTGTTCATCCCTTGTTGTTGTAAGGTGGGACCTTCCTTCAGACCCAGCAGACTTTCTTTAGGGGAGCCCTTCCTTGACCCTTTTAAGAAAATCACAGGCCTTCTGGTCATGATTGAAATCTCCCTATTTGAAGCATATTTGATGAACCAACTCTTTTGTTCACATATTTTTCTTTTAAAAGTTGAGTTTGTTTTCCTAAATTTTTGTTATTCTAACTACATCAAAGCATCCCAGTCCAAAGACATAGAATGTGCTAGGAAAGCAGACATTGGATCATTTAGGGCAAAATGTATACAAGACATGTTTACTTGAGAGTTCATGATACCAAAGATAAAAGGATTTCTGGCTGACAGGTCAACAGGCTTCTTTCCCTGGAGACTAGGGTCCCCTGTGGTCCCAAGATACCCAGAGTGGTACCTGCAAGGCTGAGCCCTGAGATGCTAAGAGTCCCTAAGCTTTGCCCATCTCTCAAGTGGATATGGCTGTGGGAGGGGAATGTAAGAGACAATTTGAAGCCCCTGGACAGGCAGAATGGAGCTGTCCAGTGCCCCTCACGGCAGGGTGCAGAGATCCTGAGTCTTCAGGATTTTGTCTGGTTAATGGCCATGTTCAGCTTCTGCTACAAAGGTCACTGATCCCCCAGGTGAGGGAAGCTGAGAAACAAGTGACCAGAGCAACTACTCAGAGGGGAAAGAAGCCAGAATAGCAAAGTCCACAAGGACAGGGGTTTGATCTTGTACATCTCATCTTCCTGGTGCCTAGCAAAATGACTAGTCCTTGCGAAGTGCTCCGTAAACATTTGTTAAATTAATAAATTATTGATTTATGAGAACAGGTCAAAGATTTAGGCCTGGGGTGGGGGAGACAGAAGGAAGTCTAAGGGGATTAGTCAGAAACCTCAAGGGAATCTTGGTAAGTCTCAGAATCATTGACTCAACAGAGGAGGTCCCTTTACTCCAAGACCCAAGTCCAAATGCAGCTCCCACTATGGTTGTGACATACGGTATGAGCTTAGTGACTCTTGCACCTTCTCACGTCAAATTAGATGGCGGCCTGAGGTAAGGTATTGCCACTGGGGAAACAGAGAAGGGATGAAATAGAAATTTAGGAGGCTGGATGGAGAATATTTGGAGACAGAGTATGTAGGTATTGAAGAAAAGTGACTCAAAGGTAAAAATAATATAAAGACAATATCTACTTCATGGGGTTACTGTAAGGAGTAGACGAATTAACACAGAGTCTCTGGAATAGTATTTGAGTGCCACTGGGTAGGTTTTTTGTTTGTTTGTTTGTTTTTTGCGGTACGCAGGCCTCTCACTGTTGTGGCCTCTCCTGTTGCGGAGCACAGGCTCCGGACGCACAGGCTCAGCAGCCATGGCTCACGGGCCCAGCCGCTCCACGGCATGTGGGATCTTCCCGGACCGGGGCACGCACCCGTGTCCCCTGCATTGGCAAGCGGACTGTCAACCACTGCGCTACCAGGGAAGCCCTAGGTAGGTTCTTAATAGAAAGAGCTTTCTCCTCCTCCTCATCCCTCTCTATTTTCATTAAAGATCAGACTATCCCACCTGAAAACCTCAGAGTGCCCACCCCAAGGAGGATCTGCCAGCCGTGTCTTTATGTGAATGTCATGATTGAAGGCCATGGACACACCCGTGTCTCTACCGATCCCCACTGAACAGATAGAAATAAAAGTGTCTTCTCTCCAGGGCTGCGTCAGGAAAACCCCGAAAGCCGTTCTCTCACAGTCAGAATGTTTTCTTTGTTCCTCTGAGATAGAACCAACATCTCTGTAAAGGACAAAGAGGCAGCTTGACTCATAAGCCGAGCAGACGCTATGGGCTGAGTGATGGCTACATGGGGTAGCTGGAGCTGAACCCCTGAGACTTCAGTGTTTGTTGTGGTATATACTATGATGAGGTGCGGGGGGGGACCTTTTTAAAAACCGAATACGTGTATTTCTGAACGTCAGATTCACATGCAGCCTCAGACCTCTCCAAACACAGTCATCCTAAGCTCTCCTGATGTGTCTTCAGGGCCCCCAGAGAACAGAAAAGGACCAGACATGTCTGGCCACATTTCTGATTCTTTCCCTCCAAATATTTTCATGCCCTTACTTATTCAACAAACATTTACCAAGCTCCTACTTTGTGCCAGGCACCGTGCTGGAAGCTGGAGCTTCAAAGAAATAAGGCCACGTCCCTTCCCACGTACAGCCCTGTAGGGAAGAGAGACAAACCACACACTAGAACACTGGGGGATGTGTTAGAGAGAGATTTTGCAAACAGTCCTGGGAGCACAGAGGAGGCCACAGAGCCCAACCAGTGTTTCAGTGTTCCTGGAGGACCAGCAAGGGTTGACCAGGTGAAGGGGGCAGGGAGGCCTTCCAGGTAAGGGAGCCGCAAGCAGGATGGCCAAAGGCAAGCAAGACAATGACTCAGTGGTTCTCACCTCCCTGCACATTGAAATCATTGGCAGAGCTTTTCTTTTCTTTTTTTTAATTGAAGTATAGTTGATTTACAATGTTGTGTTAGTTTGTGGTGTACAGCAAAGTGATTCAGATATAGATATATATATTCTTTTCTATTATGGTTTATTACAGGATATCGAATAGAGTTCCCTGTGCTACACAGTAGGACCTTGTTGTTTATCTATTTTATATATGGTCGTTTGTATCTGGTAATCTCAAACTCCTAATTTATTCCTCCCCTGCTTTCCCCTTTGGTAACATAAGTTTGTTTTCTATGTTGGCAGAGCTTTTAACAGTTACTGATGCCTAGGCCCTCACACAGCTCTATTAAGTCAGAATCTTTGGAGACAGGGCCCAGGAATCAGTCTTATTAAAAGCACCCCAGGTATATGTGACCAGAGTTAAGGACCACTGAACTAAGGAAGAGTCACTAACACAAGATATTTGGGGGAAAGAAAGCACAAAAGAATACTATTTCACTCCATCAATAATTCTAAAATAGAGGCTCTTAGACCCCATGCAAAGCATGCAAGACCAAGGGATGCACTGATGTATTCTCGAGTCAGTAACAGATCTACTATACAGCCTCCACCCAAATCCAGGAACCAATGAAATCTGTGGTTCTCAGTCACCTCCTCTCCCCCACACCCACTTGCTCCCTCCAGGAGATGTAGCCCATGGAAAACCACTTGCCATTCTTAATGGAGTATGCTGTGGCTCTCAAATCCAGTAATACTCTCTTCATCGCTGTAATGAGGACCTACTTGTATTTCAGAAAACTTAAAAGGAGGCTCCAAGGCCAAACACAAAACTCTAGACACGGTACAACAATACCACTTTTGACAAAGTACATAATAAATCAATAAATCAAATGGTCATTTTCTTAAAGACTTAGATGGAGACATAGAAATCCTGTTCTTCAAATTGGGGCATGTCCCATTGTAAGAGGGACTACCTTGGACCAAGAGACTGGCCAATAGCTCCCATTCACGAGAAGGTGAATTCAGAAGTGGTTACGAATCCCAGTTCAGCCACTCGCTGCACCATGTTGGGCAAGTCCTAACCTGTGAGCAAGTTCTCTGCTCCACAAAATGGATATAATTATATCTACCTTGCATGGTTGCTCTTGGCTTGAAGGAGATAATATATGTAGAGTACCCAGCATAACAAGTGTCTAGTACCCGAGAGCTGGCTCATCAGTCAGTGAAAACTCTCTATTTATTCTACCATCACTTTATTATCGGAAACTGTGTTACAGGAGCGAAAGTAACACAGAGATAGAAGGATGGGCCAGGTCATGGTTCTCCTGCTGCCACCCTCTCCCTCCCTCTTATCTTCTCACTCGAGGCAGCACGTGGCACCTGAGACTCGAAGTCTGCAGGCTGCTCCTGCCTCTCGGGGGTGCGCCCCAAGTACACGTCTAAGTGTGTGATGGTTCAGCCCCTCTACCCAGATGAAGACAGCATGTGAGAGCCTGGAGTCTGGCTCTCTCCCTCTGTCACCTGGGCCCCAGCCCAAATGTGATGCTCCATCACCTCCTATTTATTGACCTCTCTCACCAGCATTGGGAAACTGCCCTTCACTCCTGCACACTCAGTTGGACTTCATTAAAGAAATTTCTCTCCCAGAAGGTATGTTCATGGAAATTATGTCGAATCAAGCAGGGACTCCAGACATCCTCTCTCAAGTTCCTACCCTTTTTGTGCCATGGACTCACTGACAACTCAGCAAAAATGTCCATAAATGCGTAAAACAAAACAGGATCGCAAAAGCGTTCAATTTTATTGAAATGGGGTTCTGTCAACCTCCCATGGAGACCCATGGATTCCATATTACAAACACCTGATAGTCAAACCCTGGATTGAAAGCTCAGGAAACTCTCCAAAGTCACCCAGCTAAGAGGTAAGAGAGCCGAGGCAAGAACCCCATCGCCCTGTTCCGGAACCCGAGCTCTGTCCACCAATCTATTTATTATCTTAGAAAATTAAAAAAATCAAAACAGAGCTCTTACTGCTTCTGCATTAAAAAATCCTGAATTAAAAAAAAAATCCTGAATTTTGGTCCCATTGGAAGGCTTGGAGGTGGCCCTGCCAGCCCCATATATCTTCATAAGAACTGGCCTCAGTCTATATTGGATTACAAAACTGGACAAAGATTGTTTCCCAGCAAACATCTGGAAAAGCTTAAAGCCACAATAAGTTGACTGAGGTAACTGGTAGCAGATGTCCCAGCTCCTGGAATTTGTTGGATGACAGTGTTGGATGATGGACTAGATGTACGGGTTCAATTCCTCTGCTTTCAGGTGGCCTTTGTCAAGGAGTCTGGAACACTAGTTTCTGAGCCTGATGCAGAAAACTCAGCCCTCCTGCTTGCCTCAGCATTTCTCAGGAATTAGTAAGCAGTTGGTATCATCCTTCTCTGCTGAGAAGGTTGGAAGGTATTAAACCCCTGGCCAATCTCTCAGTGAACCCTTTCACCCCTTTCTATTGCTGGGCCAATAGAACATAATGGTTAAAAGTATGGCTTTGGAGTTACACGTTAGGATTTAAATTCTCACTTCATCACTTTAGAAAAGTTGCATGACCACATCTTCCCACCTCAGTTTTTTCATCCCTCTAATGGGACTAGTACTAATGCCTGCCTTGCAGGGTATGTAACAATTAGAGCTAATATATGGAAAACACCTATACAGGACCTGGTGTTGCAGTGTTAAATAGTCAGGAGCTATGATTACAATTAGTCCTAGGTTGAACCCTACCCCTTCCCCACTCTGTCCCTTAATAAATGAAGCAGGTGTTAAGGCAGGTGTCATTAGCAGAGTGACTGTGTTCAAGGAAACCCATTTACCATGATCAGAGCAGAATTGTTGAGTTTCTCCAACAGATCTCAGCAAGATAAGTGACTTGACCACAGTCACACAAAGAGAAAACCCCACATCTTCTTACCACCAGATCTACATACCTCCCTGAATCTGGTTGCCTCCCCTCTGCATCCCCTCCTGTTTCTATGGGCCCAGAACCCTTGCTCCTCTCAAAAGCCAGCCTCTCCACCTGTGCTCTGGATCCCACTCCCTCTCTCCTGCTCAGGATTGCTCTTGCAGTCTCCACCCACCTCTCCTACAGAGTCAATATTCCTCCTCTACTGGATCAGCCCCATGTGCATGCCCTGAGCATCTTCCTCAACCTCCATGTCTCCTGTCAGCTACTAAACTCATTTCTCTATTTTCCTTCAACTTCAAAACTGAGTTGCTGTTTCCAATTCCCTTCCTCAACACACTCAAATTGGACTTCTATTCCCATTATCCACAGAGACTACTATTGTCAAGGTCACCAGTGACCTCCATTTGCTAAATCCAGGGGCCGCTTCTTCGTTATCTTCTTTGAACTTTCAGTAAAAGTTGATTATTTCCTCCTTCTTAAAACATTTTCCTCCCTTGGCTCTGTGATAGCCCACTGTCCTCTTTTACTTATGTCTCCTTTACTGGCTCATTCTCCTCTAGTCAGTCTCTCTAAGTTAGAGCATAGTAAGGATCTGTCCTGAGCATCCTTTTCTCCCATTACTGTGTGCTCTCCCTTTGTAACCCCATCGAGTCCCATGACTTTGAAGACCATCTACTTCTGGGATCCCCAACCCCCGGGTCTCGGACCGTTACCGGTCTGCAGCCTGTTAGGAACCGGCCCGCACAGCAGGAGGTGAGCGGTAGGTGAGTGAGCAAAGCTTCATCTGCCACTCCCCATCGCTCCCCCTCGCTCTCCACCGCTCCCTCTTGCTCTCCACCGCTCCCCATTGCTCCCCACCGCTCCCCACTGTTCCCCATCGCTCCCCACCACTCCCCATCGCTCCCCCTCACTCCCCACCACTCCCCACCATTCCCCATAGCTCCCCACCACTCCCCATCACTCATATTACTGCCTGAACCATCCCCCCAACCTCCCGTCCGTGGAAAACTTGTCTTCCAGGAAACTGGTCCCTGGTGCCAAAAAGGTTGGGGACCGCTGATCTATGTGCTTATGATTCCAAAATCTCTGCCTCCAGCCCTGACTTTTCCCCAAATCTTGACTTGACTATCCAACTGCCATCTTCACATTTCCACATGGGTGTCTAACAGGCAACTCAGATATAATTTATCCATGAAAGAATTTGAGTTTTCCTCCCAAACTTGTTCCTTCCTCAGGCTTCCTAGTTTTAGTCATTAGCGTGAGCATTCACCCAGTTGTTCAACCTATAAATCTAGGAGTCAGTCTTGATTCCCTTTTTTCTTCATTATCTATATTCAATATATCAGCAAATCTTGTCCACTTTATCTCCAAAGCATATTCCAAATTCATGTACTTCTCTCCATTTTCATCACAGTCAGTCACTGTGGTCCAAGCCACCATTACCTGAATGACTGCAATAGCTTCCCAGCTGATCCATCTGGAACCATTCTACAATCCACACTTGACAGGGAAGACTGAATAATCTTGTCTTGTAGACATGTACAAGTACATGGCTTCCCATTGTACTTGAAATAAAACCTAAATTCCTCAAAGCAAGATGTAACATGGCTTCTGCCTACCTCTCCAAACTCACTTTGAATCACTTTCCTCCTCATCTCTCCACTCCAGCCATACTGGTCTTTCTGTCCCTTGAAAACCTGAAATCTATTCCCACCCTAGGACCTTTGCACTGGCTGTTCTTCCTGGAATGCTTTTCCCCCTGATCCTTGAATGACTGTTTCCTTTCCATCATTAACATCTCACTGAAATGTCAGTACTCAGAGAGGCCCTTCCTGACCACAAAACTGAAGTAGCCCACCCAGTCACTCCCTATCACATCACCCTGTTCTCTCATATATGTTTTCCTCTCTGTGTGTCTGACTCTGTTCTGGTTGGTAAGTCCCACAAGGGCTAGGACCTTGTCTTTCTTCTTCACCATTACATCTGCAGGACTTAGAACAGTGCCTGAACATGGCAGTGCTTGATATCTGTTGTCGAAAGAGTGAATGAATGGATAAATGAGTTAGTAACGGAGCTAGGACAAGAACCCAGGCCTCCCGCCTTCCAGTTCCGTGTTCCCCCCCCATGCCATGTCAAGTTGTAGTTTTCACCAGTTTGATTGCTTTCTTGCTGTTCAGCAGATGCTTGGCATCCTTCAACTCTCAGCTGGTTCCAGATCCTAGTGATAAACTAAACGGCCACAAAGGAGCAGGAAGGAGAGGAAAGAGGGCATCTGAATAAATCATGAAGTATGTGGTCATCCCCCAAAATAATGAGAATTAAGCACTCAATCATCCAGTGACATTTAGTAAACACTTATTACCTACCAGGCATTAGGCAATTTACCAGGGACGAAAAGACAAACCTACTCTGAAGGATCTGACAGTCTCCAGGAGGAGATGGTGGACCTAGTGGTGATGCTTGACATGGTGTGATGGGCCTGAGACCAAAGTAACACGTGCTGTGGAAACACAAAGTAGAGAGTGATGAACACTGCATGGAGTGGGCAAGAATTCAGGGAGACAACCAGAGAGTGGAACTTTTGAACTGAGTCTTAAAGAGTGAATACCTGCTATTGATAACTCATAGTCTGGGTTTTCACATGAAAAGTACAGTTGTGTTTCCCCTTCATTTTACTTGACAAAAGAAAAATCACTTTAGAAAGGCATACAGGATGACTCTGGTAGTTGAAAGAACCACGTATTAATAAACAGAGAGATTTCCATCTGGGAAACTTTTTTTTTTTTTTTTTTAAGATGGGATAGTTCTCTATTTCTTGCTACAAAAGTCCACAAAAACAATTTCATCTTCCCTGAGGGTCTTATGGTGAAACCACTGAGGCAATTACCTACATGATGAAAGATCACCCAACTAAAGAACTACTTCCCTATAAAACCACAGGCCATCCCCTTGAAGAAATGTGCTGTCATGTAAAAACAAGGTTTTACAGCAAGTAAAAGAATGAAGTAGATCTATGTGAATTGATATCAAGAGATACATTATTACATAAAGACAAGAAAGCTTCAGTACACTGGATATAGTTGCTATTATTGTTATTATGTTGGGATCTGTCTAGGACTATGGAGAAGAATAAGTGCAAATGTAACAATCTCTGAGGTATGGGATTATGAGACACACTTTCTGAGGCCTACATTTTGGTACTATTTTAATTGTTTACAACAAATTGCACTCTTTTGGAATTTAAACATAAAGACTTGTTTAGAACACAATTCTGATTGGTTTTATAATGCTTAAGAACTTGTGCTTGTCTCTACATTCCAGAAACATATAAAAAGAGGATTTCCCTAAATTATATCGTTTGCTAACACCTGCAGAAAAAAATAAACTGAGACCCAGAAAGATAATGTGATTTTTCTCACACTATGACTCCTAGACGAGTACCTTCAGCTCCACAGTTCTTGATTTCATGCTGAGGACTCAAATATATAAATATATCAATCTTAACTTACACATTTGGAAATTTAGCAATATTGCTTTGTGGAAAACTGTGCAACAATTTATTGTAATAGTTACAGGCCAGTACTTTCCCCAGAAAACAATTCAAATAGAAGTCTCTTGAATATTACCTCTAGTCCTTGTGCATATCTTAGAATACTCAGTAAATTCTTTGAATAGATAGGTCCCTTCCATTCAGTTTATAAGTAGTTACTGAGCACTTACGATGTGTTCTAGCCACTAGGGGTACAGCAGTAAGAAAATGAGACAAATTCTCTGTACTTGTGGAGCTTAGATCACAGTGGGGAAAACACCATAAGCAAGAAAAAACATAAATAAAGGATATAATTTCAGGTAAAGATATAGTAAGGATATAATGAACCAAGTAAAATGATAGTGACAAGAGTGCTATTTTTGAAAGGTCAGGAAGGCATTTAAAGGAAGGACATTAGATCAGAGACCTGGACGAAGGAGGGAGCCGCGCAGAGTTCTGAGGGGAAAGCATTACAGGAGTACAGTCAGAGTCAGTGCCCTGAACAGGAAGAAGAATTCCTTCTTTTCCTGAAAAGGTAAAGAACATCCCAAAGAAAGAGCTCTCAAAGTTTGGTATGTTAAGGTTTCACTCTTGCTGCTGTTGTTATAAGGTTTAAAGGTCTAGTGCTGTAAATTTCTCTCTATTGCTTACAAATTTGAGAATGAATTTTATTTAGGAATATAAGTCTGGTACAAAAGTAGTGTCTTATCTATGTGTCACCTTCTGCCAGTGTGGTATATATATATATATATATATACACACACACACACACACAATGGAATATTACTCAGCCATAACAAAGAATGAAATACTGCCATTGGCAGCAACATGGATGGACCCAGAGATTATCATACTAAGTGAAGTAAGTCAGAAAGAGAAAGACAAATACCATATGATATCACTTATATGTGGAATCTAAAATACCAATTTATCTACAAAACAGAAATAGACTCACAGACATAGAGAACAGACTTGTGGTTGCCAAGGAGGAGGGGAGGTGGGGGGAGGGAAGGATTGGGAGTTCAGGATTAGCAGATGCAAACTATTATATACAGGATGGATAAACAAAAAGGTCCGGGGCTTCCCTGGTGGCGCAGTGGTTGAGAGTCCGCCTGCTGATGCTGGGGACGCGGGTTCGTGCCCCAGTCCGGGAGGATCCCACATGCAGCGGAGCGGCCGGGCCCGTGAGCCATGGCCGCTGAGCCTGTGCGTCCGGAGCCTGTGCTCCGCAACGGGAGAGGCCACAACAGTGAGAGGCCCGCGTACCGGAAAAAAAAAAAAAAAAAAAGTCCTACTGTATAGCAGGGGAAACTATATTCAATATCCATGATAAACCATAATGGAAAAGAATATGAAAAAGTATATATATTTTTATAACTGAGCCAATTTGCTGTACAGCAGAAATTAACACAACATTGTAAATCAACTATACTTCAATAAAATAAAATTTAAAAACCTTCTGCCTATCACAAAGGCACAGAATCCAACGCCTAAGAGTCTTTCCAAAGCTGTTCATTCCACAGAGAGAGACGAGGCCCAACCAAAAGTGCCCCTGGGCTTAAATCTGCTCCCCGTCCCCACTCCCACCCCAAGCAGAACGGGCTGCCTAGAATATGTAGCTGGGAGAGTCATCCCAGACTCAAGAGAGAGGAGCTGCAGAAGACACCTTTGGTGTTCTCAGCTTTTAGCCCCTACAGACCCAACTCTGGCGGGGACAGAAATGACAGTCTATCCTTCACAGTGGGGAGACTGAAGCTCAGAGAAGTGGGTGGCTTGCCCAGGATCACACAGAAAGCCAACCCTGTTTGCTAACCTTCTCTCTGTTGCCTGCGTCATGTTCCAGGCCAGGGACCACATGGGTGGAATTCAGGCTCCATTTTCAGGAAATGTGACTGTTGCTTTTTCATTTACACAAAAATGAAAAATAAATAACAGATGTTTGAACACATGTTGCAACTCATCTTACTGGAACTTAAAAGTGCATTCTGACTGAGAAAGTTAAATTAGAAAATCCACACAGCAAAAAAGATGTTTTGAATGAAATGCACTTTGTCTTTCTCTCTCTCTCTCTCACACACACACAAACAATATCTCGTTTCTTCTTCAGGGAGCAGCTGTGAAGGAAACTGGGGGAGGGAGATGAACATAACATCCCATCTTTGTGTTTCATACAGAGCGAAGCTTTTAGGCCAGCCTTCCTGAACTGGAGGGGGTGTGGCATGCATTAAAATTAAACATCAATGACCTGAGAAGCTTATAAAATAGCTTGGGAGAAGCCAGTCACCAAGAGAAGGCATCTCGAATTGGATGATTTTGCATGTGGAAACTGCTTTCATCTTGATAAAAAAGGTATGTACTGTGGTATTAATTTTCATTTATAATAAATAATGCTTAAAATAGAGACAGTCTTGAGTTTTCGTTGCCCCTTTTCAGCTAAAAATTGTAACTAACACAGCTGAGGGCCTTTGGCCAGTTGCTCTGCAGACTTGGTCTCATTTTTCCATAAACAACCTTACAAAGAAGATACTGTTAGTGCCATTTTTCAGACGAGGAAACTGAAGTTCAGATATCCTAAGCAACAGGCCTAAGGTAAGACCACCAACAAATGCCAGAACTGGGGTGCCAACGCAGTGCTGACTCACCTCAAAGTCTTCTGCTGGCACTACGCACCCCCCTCTATACTATATGAGACAATGAGGAATTGTTCCATACACCAATACTGTGATAGATGAACTCTCAGGGGGTTGTTATCCACTGTGCATTACAGTACAATTGACTGAAAAGTGAATTGGAATGCACTATGAATAGAAAATGCATTTAATATTAATAGAATTAATTATTATTAAATTAAATTAAAGTAATAGAAAATACAAAAATATTTTCTTCAGAAGATATGTTTTCTTGTTAGATTCGATAGCGAAATGGTTTTTAAGACCCATTTACTTGTGGAAATGTATTTTTTTTTTGGTCACGTGAAATCTAAAAGCCTAGTCCTTAATATCCTGCAGCTCCTTGAGACCAGGCACCAGGTCCAGGCTAACATGCAGGTGTGTAGACTCTTAGGAAACCTGACCTAAGTTCTGGCTTCACCGCTTGTCAGGAAGTAACCTCACTGAGTACACAGAGAATTGTCGGCACAGGACACTTCCAGTTAGGGTGTTGTGAAGATTCAATGCACATATAAAATACTGAAGCCAGGGCTCCTCCCTGGAGAAGCTCAGTGAGTGTGAGCAGTGGTCCACGAGTCAATTCTGGCCCCGTGTGGATGCACCATAACCTTAGTAGAATTATTTTTTAATTATTTAATATTTAGTTAAAATAATATTTAAATTATATCTTTTTTTTAAAGTATTTAAACTCTCCTTGTTAGGACAGTCTTCCCATTAGTATTAGGAGACAATGCAAAAATAAGTCATGCGTACCCAAGTTCATAGATATATGTTAATAATGTGATTTACCCTCAGAAGGTGCTCAGTAAGCACTGGGTGAAGGAGAATGCAAGGGGTACTGCAAAAAAAGGATGGGTGTTATCGACTCTTCCTCTCACAAAAAGTTTTCATCATAGGAATAAAAGTACTGCAATAAAGAGGCATCTTTGGAAGGGTAGCAGGCAAGGGGAATTAGTTTTGCTCTGAAATCCTCCTACAGAGCTAAAGAACATGTTTCAGCCCACAATAGAACATTCTGTAACAAGATATTTGTCAGAGTAAGACGGCGAACTGACTTTTGGTGGGACTGTCACGTGGTGACATGAGATTTATCAGGTACAGAGGGGTGTTTATTGAAGCCACCGAAGGTGAGCACAGATGGAAGCATGGCTCAGGGCTGGGACAGAATGGAGAAGTGGAGATGGGGCCCGAGTCCCAGCGCTCTGCCCCTTCTGGGCCTCAACTTTCCCATCTGTACACCTGAGGGGTGGGGTTGGATAAATGACCTCTAAGGTCCTGTCCTGTTTGGGGGAGGGGGTGCCTGTAGAATGTGTAGAATGTGTGGCCATCCTCTGGGCTTAGAATTCCTGGGCAAGGCACTGAGCTTGGAGCCTACTAGGGGCCCAAAGCAGAACTTCAGTGGTTCTAAGAACCTCTTGGAAAGAAATGCAAATTTGTGTGGATTTAGGCTGGATTTTGGCATCCATCATCCCCCAAAAGGTTAAAAGACAAGTGTTGTTTACCTGGTGGTAGGGGCTGACAGGAAGTGGAGTCTGCCCCACAGCAGACGTGCTCAAGGCAGGGACTCAGGGACCACCCTTCCTCCCCCCAACCTCACATCGGCTTTTACTCATTAGGTAACTGTTCTTTTGAAAAACGGGCAACAAAACTTCCAGAAGAAAAGCTATTGATTATTAAAGGTTATTTGGAGGTTTAGAGATTCATAAGAAAGTGGTTATAATTATTCCTGTTATGACACATCCTTTTAAATATTCAGATCTGAGAACATCTTGCTTGCATTGATTCAGAACTCTTCATCACAGGCAGAAAGGCAAAGCAAAGCATTGGAAATAGCTCCCGTGCAGCTACAGGCAAGGAGTTGCAAGGAGGAGAACAGACTGAGAGCAAGTCAGTGAAAGAAGCAGGGAGCAGCCCAGGCTCCTACCCTGTGAACAGCGCTGCAGCCCTCACCCCAGCCCACTGCCCCTCCTCAAAGAAGCTTCCACGCCCAAGGGTGCTGGGCTCAAATGCTTTTTGCACAATTACAAGTCAGCTACTGGTCCTTCTCTGGTTAAATGTACAGCATCTATGAAAAATACCCTCAACAGCATGTCAAAGGAAGGAAGGAAGGAAGGGAGGGAGGAAGGGAGGGAGGGAGGAAGAAAGAAAAAGAAATTCAGGAAACACAATATTTTGCTTCTGCTTTTCATAATAATAACTAGCATTTATTGAGCATTTTCTCTGTCAGACACTGCTCTAAATGCTCTCCTTATATTTTCTCATTTAATTCTCATGAAACTTCATGAGGTTGGTATGATTATTATTCCCACTTAATAGCCAAGGAAACTAAAGCATCCATTGGACACTATTATACTTAGTATGTGCAGAGCCAGAATTCATATCCAGTCAGGGTGACCCTGGAGTCCCCAGCACGCTGCTCCCTGTTAAAGTTCCCAGGCCTAGGGTTTCCCTGGTGGCGCAGCGGTTGAGAGTCCGCCTGCCGATGCAGGGGACACGGGTTCGTGCCCCGGTCCGGGAAGATCCCACATGCCGCGGAGCGGCTGGGCCTGTGCGTCTGGAGCCTGTGCTCCGCAACGGGAGAGGCCACAGCAGTGAGAGGCCCGCATACCACCAAAAAAAAAAAAAAAGTTCCCAGGCCTACTCTTGGGTTGGTAAACAGCCAAGCAGATGGGGGCAGGGTGGGGAGTGGAGTCAGGGAGGCATTTCTTTGATGAATCTCACAGGGCACTAAATGTAGTGAATGGTTTGTTTTTGGTTTTTTCTCTCATGGTTCACTTGATGGCTTCACTCTACCCCTTTGCCTACCCATCCCCAACACACACACATTGTTTCTGTTCATACAATGAGTACCTACTGCACCTGGCACTGCGAGGTTCTGTGGGTGAGTCCAGGGAGAATCGAAAACGATGCCCGTCCTTGAAAAATGCATAATTAGGTGTGTAGGGTCAGGGGGAGCTGGGAAAATAAATCCAACAAACTCTAATACCAGGCAGAATGTGTTCAAATGGTGGCACAAAAGCTTCTAGAGAGGCTCACAGGGGTGGAGGGCCTCACAGTGACACTGAGGACTGAGGTGGCCCTGGGGGATGACGGGCTCAGATGGGCTGAGTGGGAGGCTGCGCACAGAGGGACCGGCCAGCCCAGAACTTTTCCTCTAGGGACTCTGTCCCCTCAGGAGACTCCGAGTGCCTCCAGCCGCTTTGTTCTCCCCATTCCAGGTCCACCTCCAGCCACCCAGCTCCAAGATGGTCCCAGCTCTGCTGCTGCTGCTTCCTGCCCTGGCTGGACTCTTAGGAGCAGCTGAGGGACAGGCTTTCCATCTCGGGAAATGCCCAAATCCTCCAGTGCAGGAGAACTTTGACGTGAATAAGGTGCGGTAAAAGGCTAACCTCCCGCTTGTTTTGCTGTCTCCTGTTTGCATAAGCATCCTACCAGGTTCGGTTTTATTTTTCTGCTTTAATGGCCACAGCAAGCCTTGGGGTAGGTACTTATCTTACTGGGAGCTCCCCCAAAGCAGACCCTGAGACAAGAACTGGGGAGCAGAGATGTTTTAGAAGATGATCCCAGGAAGCCTGAGTGGGCATGCGGGGAAACAGACAGAGAAGGCAGGAAAGCAGTAAAGCGTGAGTTCATGAGCAGGTTACTCTGTGAACAATGGGGTTCAATCCTGCTGGGGATCCTCTGAGGAAATATGTAGAATGTGCCTCAGGTTGTCCCACGGACGGATGTAGGTGGGCAGTGGGAGCTCCCATGGCACTGGCCAAGCCTGTGGCAGAGAAGGAGACCCAGGGGCTCCAGGTGGGAAGCTGGCAGTGTGTATGGGAAGCCCGCTGTGATGGAGGTGAGCCCAGAGGTGGGCTGAAAGGACATGGGACAGGGCATTGACAGCAGCTGCTGCAGAAGTATTATCCTCACTCTACAGCTGAAGAAGCTGAACGTCAGAGAGCTTGCAACCCACTCAGTTCACACAGCCAGTAAATGCAGAGTAGGATTCAAAACTAGCCAGGAGTGCAGGACCCCCACAGGTTACGCAAACAGAGCCCAGGAGAGGACAGCACTCCCCCAACGGGCTTTCTTGTTACCTTCACTAAAAAGATATTGATAGAATCAACTCCCCATTTATGGTAAGGATTGTCTTTTCACCTTATTGATGTGTCTTTTGAGCACAAAACTTTTTAATATTAATGATGTCCAATTTATCTATTTTTTCTTTTGTTGCTTGTGCTTTTTGGTGGCCTATCTAAAAAAATTTGCCTAGTCTAAGGTTATAAAGATTTACTCCTATATTTTCTTCTAAGTGATTTACAGTTGTAGTTCTTACATTTAAGTCTTTGATTCATTTTAAGTTAAATTTTGTATATCATGTGATATAGGAGTCAAACTTCTTTCTTTGGCATGAGGATATCCAGTTGTTCCAGGACGGTTTGTTAAGAAGACTATTCTTCACCATTGAATAGTCTTGACACCCTTGTTGAAAATCAATTGACCATATGTGTAAGAGTTGATTTTTGGACCCTCAATTCTATTCTATTGATCTATATATCTATCCTTATACCAGCACAGTATAGTCTTGATTACTGTAGCTTTGTAGTAAGTTTTGACGTCAGAATATATGAGTTCTTCAACTTTGTTCTTCTGGCTATTCTGGGCCCTTTGTATTTCCGTATAAATTTTAGGCTCATTTTGTCAATTTCTGCAAAGAAGCAAGTTAGAATTTTGATAGAGACTGTATTAAATCTGTCGGTCCATTTGGAGAGTATTGCCATCTTAACAATTTTAAGTCTTCCTATCCATGAACATAGGATGTCTTTCCATTTACTTACGTCTCCTTTAATTTACTTCAACAATGTTTTGTAGTTTTCAGAGTATGTTTTACGCTTCTTTGGTTACATTTTTTCATAAGAATTTGATTCTTTTGATGCTACTATAAATGGAATTTTCTTAAATTAATTTGCAGATTGGTCATTGTAAGAATAGAAATACATTTTATTTCTATATATTAATTCTTGTATCTTTAACCTTGCTGAATTCATTTGTTAGTTCTAATAATTGTGTGTGTGTGTGTGTATTCCTTAGGATTTTCTATATATAAAACCCTGTCATCTGGAAATGGAGATAGTTTTACTTCTTCCTTTTCATAATTATCTTTAAACATTGCATTCTCCTCATAGAGATAGAGAAACGGAGACCCCCAAAGACAAAAAGACCTTCACAAAAATATTATGAGATCATGAGGGAACATGACATGAAAAACAATCTTCCACCTCTGAGTTTCTTCCTTTCTGGAAAATCGTGTATCCTCGTTTTTAATTATGGAGCATTAAAGTCACCTTAACAATAATAGAACTATTTTAAATGCATTGTATATAATGGAGATTTTCTGAGAATGCCTATGAAACCAGCTGACCTTTAAACTTATTCTTCAGTGCTTTAAATGCCTGTTAAGTTCAGTGACTTTAATTGAAAGATGTCCTTTAACAAATGAGTGGAAAATTTATGCCCTAAATGTGGGTAGATATTTTAGCAGAGAGCCAGGTGACCGAAGCAATACTTCTACCTATTTGCAGTATGCTCTCATTTCAAATTTTGACTTTTTTGAAGGTGACTGCATCTCTTTGATTTTGTTTTGTTGAGTAATACATTTTTAAATTTCTAAAATAATTTCAATCAGTATTTTGACTAGGTAAATATATTCACATGGTTCAAAATTCTAAAGATGCAAAAGGACATGTATCCTTTCCACCCCTATATCCCAGCCTGTTTTCCTCCCCAGTAGCAACCAGTAAAAACAGCTTATGGTGTATCTTTTGGGAGATAATATGTACATATATAAAAAAGCACATACATAACTGCAGTACAGTAGGAAGAATGATGTCCATGCCATATTCCCCAGAATCTGCAAATTGTTTCTTTACATGGAAAAGGGGATTTTGAAGATGTGATTAAAGTAATGGAGCTTGAGATGGCAAGAGTAGCCTGCATTATCAGGTGGGTCCAATCTAATCATTAGAAGCAAAGAACCTTACCCAGCTGTGGTCAGAGAGATGTGATGATGGAAGAAGAGTGAAAGAGATGCAGTGTGAGAGGGATTTGACCTACTTTTGCTGCCTCTGAAGATGGAGGAAGGGATTCACAAACCAAGGAATGCAAACGGCCTCTAGAACCTGGAAAGGGCAAGAAGACAGATTCTCCGCTAGAGCCTCTGGAAAGGAATGTAGCACTGCCAGCACTTTGATTTTAACCCAGTGAGACCCGTGTCAGACTTCTGATGTACAAAACTATGAGACCATAAATTTGTGGTGTTTTAAGTTTGTGTTAATTTGTTACAGCAGCAATAGAGAACTGATATAATAACCTTTTCCCCCACTTTTACATAAAAGTTAGTTGAATATATACACTATTTTGCACCTGGCTCTTTTTCCATTAAATGTATCTTGGAGATAATTACATATAGCTCTTTTAAAAGAGGGTGTATAACATTCCATTGTATGGATGTACCATCATTTATTTACCCAGTTCCCTACTAATGCTCACTTAGGCCATTTCCTGTCTTTTATTATCACAAATAGGACTGCAATGAATAACCTTATGCATACATCGTTTCTTAATTTCAGGAGGATACCTTCTCAGAGGTGAAATTGTTGGGCCAGAGCATATGTAGTTTTAGTTTTGCTAGATACTGCCAAGTTGCCCTCATGAAGGCTGTAGATTAGAGCAGTCTCTATGCCCAGCAACGTATGGAAGCAGGAGTGTGCCTCTCTCCCCTCACCCTCACCCGTGCAGTTGCTCACTCCCTTTAAAGATGACTCTGTGCACCGAAATTATGGACAGAGAGCAAGCCCTCAGGGGAGGAATGATACAGGTCTTCTAAATCTTGACCACCTTCCAAAAGCCTTTGTGACCAACTCCCTGTGTGGGGTTATATGAGGAGAATTTAACCAACTCTGGAGACCCAGCTCCCCACAGTAAACACATCTGACTTTGCACACCATTCAAAGACGTCTTGGAGAATCATAAAATATTTGAGCTGGCACCTTACATCATCTAAACCAATCCCTTCCTTTTACGGAGTTTAGAATTTCAGATAGATTTTGACTGAAGGGGACACTGAAAGCATAGCTAAATAAAAAGCACTTTAGGAATGGACTGTGGCATTCAACCAATGCCCACACATCCGATTCACTTATTACCATTTGAGTCAATATCTTGCTCAGTGGCTGCTGGGAACAATGCAGCCCATTTTGCCTGGTTACCCCAGGAAAGGGCTCTGCTCTGAAAGACAACAATGGGGAAGAGTTTGCAGGTCCCCAGAGAGCCACAGGGTTTGCTCCGCTTGTCGTTGTCTCTGCAGTATCTTGGAAGATGGTATGAAATTGAGAAGATCCCAGTGAGCTTTGAGAAGGGAAGTTGCATCCAAGCCAACTACTCGCTAATGGAAAACGGAAACATCAAAGTGATAAACAAGGAGCTGAGGTGAGAGGCTGTGCTTTCAAAGGCAACGCACGTCCGGGAGGGAGCCCTGCAGAGACTGTCCTGGGGTGACTGGTGTCCTTGCCGTCTAGTGTGGGGAGGATGCAGACATTGCTGGGTCTGGGCTGCCTGCTCAGGACAGGTCCTGAGAGGAAAGCTTTTGGCAGGCAGGATGGTAGGGACTAGAAGTCACTCATTCATTTCCATGACCACTTGCTGAGCACCTTATTGTGTCCCACACCCTGTGAGAGGTCCTAGGGACTCAATGGTAACACAAACTGCAAGGTTCCTGCTCTCATTGCAAAACAGACCCTCTGGTAGCAAAGGACAGCAAAGGACCCTCTTGTCTGACCTCCAAACCAAGAGAGAAGCACTTTCTATATCATCTGCTGATTGAGGGCATCCAGCATAGCTTGAATCCTTCCAGAAACTGGGAGCTCAACATCTTCCATGACAATTTATCCCATCTCCAGACAGCTTTAACTCTTAGAAAACTCCTTTTCTTATTAAGCAAGAATCAGATACATAGTCACACTCTAGGTTGTGTGAACAGGAGAACCTCCAGAAAGATATTTTTCTATTACTTCTAACAGACTGATATTTGATCCCAAAATTCATACTTTAGAAAGCAAATATAAACTTAAAAAGAAACCTAGGAAGAACTCCTACCTACCTGCCATCAACAAAGATAAGAGTAACAATAAACAATGGTAACGAATATTAATTAAGCATTTCCTATATGCAAGGCACTGTTCTGTATGTGTATGTATATATACATGTGTGTACATATACATCTATTTATGTATGTACACGTAAATGAGCATAGATATTCATTTAATCCCCGTAGCAACCTGAAGTTGGTACTATTATTAACCCTCTTTTTATGGATGAGGAAAATGAGGTACAGAGAGGTAACGTAATTTGCCCAAGGGTCACACAGCTTATAAGTGATGAAGTTGAGATTCAACACCAGGGAGAAGTGAAATGGGGAAGAGACCAGAAGATATATGAAAGAGGCGGGGCATGGATGGTTGCCATTCCTGTTTCCTAAGTTGTCTAAGAACTGTGTTCAACTGCAAGAAAACAACTACCACCCAGCCTAGAAGTTACTCGGGCTCAGAGAGGCTTTGCATGGCCATCCTATTACCCATTAAGCTTCCTGTGAGCCACAGTACAGTGGGCTGACTCTCTGACCCCGCATAAACCAAAGAAATAAAGTAAGAATCTTGAGCAACTCTAAAGAAAAATCCCACTCATTTCAGAGCCCAGTAAGGGCTACAGGAATTGAGATGCAGACCCCCAGAAGGTCTCACAGGAATTTTATAGGTTCCAAAGTAACAATGACTTTATTTGAAATATTTTGTCCCATTCTAAGGTCAAGAGTCAATGACACAGATCCCAAAACCCATCAGATGCCCCCAGCTCTCCTTCTGAGTTGGCCAGGAATCCTCTTTAACTGTACCCAGAGTATTAGGTCACTCTGCCTCTAGGGTCACTTCTACTTAAGAGCAAAGGCATATGGAGAAAGGTTTGTTAGTCAGGAAAATGATATAGATTCTGCAGAACAAGCAGGGGGCACGGCAGGGAGCCTGAGCAAAATACCCTTAGCCAGTGTCAGAATGCTGGGGCCAAAGCAGCTGGCTCAGGGCTGGGAGCTGAAGGGGTTAGGTGCCCAGTTTCAAATCCTGGTTCTACCACTTACTAATGATGTGATCTTAGGTTAGTTATGGTAATTTTCTAGGCCTCAGTTTCCTCCTCTGTAAATTGACAATAATCATAGTACATCCATCCATAAGGCTGTGTGAACATTAAATAGGGTAACACGTGTAAAGCACTTAGAACAGTGTTTAGCATGTGGTAATCATTTAATATTACCTATTATTGCTAATATGTTGCTACCCTTGAAAATACAAATGCATTTTTCCTATGAACAAATTGTGAGTTTATGATCAGAGACTGGTATTTTGAAAACTGTCCTGGAGCAAAACATAAATGACGGTGAAAAGGGGGAAAGTCTGTTGGGAAGAGACTGGTTTGTTGCTAAGCAACTGCATGCAGATAGAAATGGACCGTCTTCCGTCTTACAGGTTGACTCCCAGGTGAGAGCGGGGCACGGTCTCCAGCCCTACTCAGTGATAAACAGACTATGCAATCCAGGAGCATCAGAGAACATTTCCCACCCCCAACCCCCTTACCTGCTGCTTATTGTCTGGTTTCTAGGATATCCATCCCCACTAACCATAGCCTACTGACTTTCTAACACATGCCATTGCTCCAATTTTAGTTTGTCTGCCCCTCTGAGAACTGATGAACAGGAAACTCCTCTGTTGGCCTGCTAGGAAGAGCACCCTCCTTCATGGCCTCAATCCCTAGGTCTTTCCCTTAGATCCAGGAGGTCATTGGAAGTTATCCAGAAATGGGGCCAGCTCCCTTCAAAAGAGTGAAAGTATTTCATCCATCCAAGCAAAAAGACCATCGCTTTTAAGACACCACCATTTTATATACCACTAAAAAAGAAACGACACTAGCAATTGTAAGGTGGCATTAATTGTAAGATGCACATTTCTTCACATCTAATGTCTCTGAGATCTGGATGCCTGGTAGAATCCCTGAAGTGAGGTAAATGTTTCCTCACTGCCTGCTTTGACCTGGCCTACGTCAGAACCTCCCACACTCAATCAGAAGCTTGCTGAACTGGATGGGGTCTCAGAGCTATGAACCCAGGCATATGAACCCCTTTATGGGACAAATGATGCCACGTGATATCACTGAGGCCCAAAGAGGGGGAGACTTGGCAGATCTCCAGATTCCACGTTTTACATGATTTTCAGTAATCCAGTCAGTCCTTATTTTTTCCTTTCTCATTTTTTTTTTTTTTTTTTTTTTTTTTTTTTTTTTTTGCGGTACGCGGGCCTCTCACTGCTGTGGCCTCTCTCGCCGCAGAGCACAGGCTCCGGACGCGCAGGCCCAGCAGCCATGGCTCACGGGCCCAGCCGCTCCGCGGCATGTGGGATCCTCCCGGACCGGGGCACGAACCCGTGTCCCCTGCATCGGCAGGCGGACTCTCAACCACTGCGCCACCAGGGAAGCCCCCCTTTCTCATTTTTAAAGAAGCGAATCTTTGTTCTGTGTTGGGTTGTTTTATTTGCTTGTTTTTCCCTTCCCTTTTCCTCCCTCTTGGTTTGGAGCCCAGGAGCAGCAAATGGCCTTGCAGGCTACTACATACACTCCAAAAAACAGTGTTGAAATACCAGGGCCTCACATATTATCCAGTCCTGGGGCATTGCAATTGTTGATTCTTATCACCCAAAAGCTGTCTTCCTCTGCTCTGTCTCAGAGACAGCAAGAAAGCAAAGGGGAGGGAATGGAATTAGGATCCAACCTGTTTTCAAGAACCTCCTACCCAGAAATTGCAGTGTTGGCCACCATGATTGTTGGTGTCACAAATCTTGCTTTTCCTTGATTTGGGGCTTTTCATGAGTTCAGGTTTTTTGGTTTTTGTTTTTAACTCATTGCAGAGCTGATGGAACTGTGAATCAAATTGAAGGTGAAGCCACCCAGGAGAACATCACGGAGCCTGCCAAGTTGGCAGTTAAGTTTTTCTGGTGTAAGTATACACTTCTCGCAGGAGGTGTCAGGGACAGGAGATATGCAAACGGAAGACTAGAGCCCTGGGTCCGAGCACTCCCATCACATCTGAGTGTCACCCATATTGATTCAATGCATAATTATTCGTTGAGTACCTCCTACCTGCCATGCGCTGAGCTAGGCCCTGGAGATGCAAAGATGAGCAAGACAGAGCTGGCCCTCGTCCCTGAGAAGCTTACATGTCAGTGTGGCTTACTATAAAACTACAGTAAGTGTGTCAATAGAGGAAGTACAGATTGGAGGCCACTGGGCATGAGCCGTAGGAGACCCAAGCCAGTCTTGTTTCCCAGAGGAAACTAATAACTGAAAAATTAGTAGTTATTAGCAGAACAACTAACATGTGAGAAATCTTGGAGGTAAGTGATGATAAGAGTGAAGGTAAGTTGGAGTCCTGGCTCTGTCTGCCATTGTCTAGCCAAATTGTTGGAGTTTCATTTGGGTCCACCTTCCCCTTAACTTTAACAAGCTGGGCAGTGAGTTTTCCTTGGTGTTTGGAAGTGGAGTTACTGAATAATATCCTCTGAACTGAAAAGGAACTTTGAGACTGGAAACAAAGCGGACAACTCCATAAAGAACTAGTGTGGGTAGAATCAGGTGGACGACCCTCAGAGGCATTCACAGCTGCACTGCATTCCGCCAAAAGGGGTACAGGGGCACTTAAAGGAGCCAAAGCTAAAAATAGAATGACTACTAAAGAGAAGTATGTCCACATTGACAGGAACTGAGGGGTTTTCCTCCCTGCACTCTCACCCCAGGGGGTCTCGTGACCATTAACCACCTGTGTCAGCAAAAGGCATTCGTCCAGTTTTCATGTCAGATGAAGTTTATAGGGAACTAATCTGGCTTGGGTGTATTCCTTGTGAGTAAGCTAAAGCTCAGACTCACAAAAAAAGGGAGAGGGTAGGACCGCAGGCCTAAGATGGAGCTGACAAAATGGAGCTTGGCTGTGGAGGTCACGTTCACAGAGGAAGTTTCTGGATTCAGATGGGGAAAGTCAATCCTCCTTCTCTCTTAAGGACCATTTCAATGTTGAGCTTTCAACACTATACAGATGTCAATCAGTGAATCATAACCTGTGACCACCTGATTTACCGTATTCTTAAGAGTGGTGGGATTTTCAAAGTTCGCACAAGAAGAAAAACAAGCAGACCAACATTAGCCCCTACCTCCTTCCGTAGGTGGGTTCTAGAGGAAGTGGTACAAACTTGGAAAGCCTGGGGCCCCTGACCTTACATTCTTGACTCTGTTTAGCTAAGTGGTGGTTCCATACGCACTAGAGCCGCCTGTTGGTCCGGGGGTACAGCCAAACCTCCCAGGTATTATGGACTTCCAGGTACCAACCTGCAATCAGGGAAGAGGGGGGATCCAGAATTATGACTCTGAACTCTGGCTGCACACTGGAATCACTGGGGAGCTTTCAAAAGTACCAATAGCCTCCAGTTCAGAATTGGGGAGTCAGGGTGAGGGGAGGCGGGCCTGGTGTTTTTCAAAGTTCCCGTAGGATTCCCATGTGAAGTCACAATTAAGAACCACTGATGTAGAAGAATTAGAACCCCAGAGCCTGGCTTCCAGGGTCCTAGAGGTGAAGGTTTCTCTTCACCTGGTCCCTCCTAATACTGTCTTTCTCTGGTTTTCAGTCATGCCATCAGCTCCATACTGGGTCCTGGCCACCGACTATGAGAACTACGCCCTCGTGTACTCCTGTACCACAATCATCTGGCTTTTTCACATGGATCATGTTTGGATCTTGGGAAGAAACCCTTATCTCCCTCCAGAAACAGTGACCTATCTCAAAGATATCCTGACCTCTAATGACATTGACATTGAGAAAATAGCTGTCACAGATCAGGTGAACTGCCCCGAGTTCCTATAACCAGGCTCTAAAGGGAGGCTGCATTCACTCCATGTTCCTTCCTTTGCTTTGCTTTTCCCCTACACCACCCCCCTCATAAAGACAAACCAAACCACCACAGCAAACTATTACAAATACCAGAAGGGAAATGTGACAGCAGAAGCTAGTGGAGAGGAACTCAAGGCAAGTTGGCCCAAACACTTAGCCATGCACCATCCTGTTACCTTGCAAGCCTGATAATAAATTTGCTGCTGACCTGCTGTGCTCACAGTAGACTACAAATTGGACTAATTAATGGGAGTTTTTAATTCTAAGCTTATGTTTGGAAATCCTTAAGCAGTTATGTTGAAAAAAAAAAAAGCACTGAACAATTTAAAGGTAACAATCTTGTTTCTAGAAAGGGAAAGCTGATGGCAAAGGCACATACCAGGTGACCTGAATCCAGGTGGCCCCATCCTGCAGTAGGCAGTCCATAGCGGGGAATCATTTGGAGTTTTTGAGTCTCTGACAGGCAGTTTCCTGGACGCATTTACTTTCTTATCAGGAGGTCTTCAGAGTCAGGTGAAGAATGGGACCATCTTGGGTCTGTGCAAGGAAGAAGAGAATCTATGAGGGTGAAGCTATGGGAATTTTTTTAAGAAAATAATTTTTGGGTCTTTTATTCAACTGATATTTACTGGGACCCAACTGCATTCCAGGCATTGAAAAATACAGACTCCGTCTCCTCCCACAGAAGCTCACAGACTAGGGAGGGAGATTGACAAGTAAAGACACAATTTTAATCCAAGCTGAGGGGTCCATAGGCAGAGGCATGTGGAGGGAGCCATGGGAGCTCTGAGAAGGTCTCAACCCCTGCCAGGCATAGGTACCCACAAGGTTATACAGTCACATCTCAGAGTGTCCCAGCTTCAAGGAGTCAGGAACCACCAGGAGTTTGTTGTTGTTGTTTTTTTTTACATTTTACTATTAAAATCAGAACAATCTCAGAATCATCACCCTGCGATTACTCTTAGGTCACATAACATTTGTAATCCACTAATGTTTTGGGAAATGAATAGAAGATGAAGCCATTTGATTAGCTTTTTGCGTTTTCAGCATGAGTATAAAATATTTCCTTGAGCACTTGAGACGCTTCACTGCTTTATATTAAAGGTTATAAAATTTCCAAGACACTTAATATGTATAATTTTCATCTTACTAAATAAATATGACCTCAAAATGTAGCTTGCTATTTGCAATTCCTAAAGGCTGAAAACCACTGGACAAAAAGGCGGTGATGGAGAGGTAGGTATTGAAGAAGAGCCTCTTCCCACAAGCTCGGCCTGCTGTTGCATCTGTGCTTTATCACACTGCCCACCCCGCCAGAGGGTACCTGGCTCCTCCTCTAACATACAGTTCTTCCCAAGAGTGTTAAGCTGCTTACCTCTCTCTTAACTCATGGTACAAGACAAGCTATGATTGTGTTCCTCTTAACAGCTGTCTGGTAGCATCTAAAACAATGAACATGGCTACATTTTGCACCTTTACAGTGTAGGTATCAGGGGTGATTGAACCTCAGAAAATGGGGGGAATTCAGAGGATAGCATGGGGGCACCACGTATCTAGAGGAAACATGGGGAAAAACAACAAAAAATCCAGAAGGGAGAGCAAGAGAAGGGAAATGGGAAGCAAACAGCAAATAGAGACAGTAGTAAATCCCCCTGTGCCTATGTACCCATCATCAGCTCCAACAGTCATCAACATCTCACCAATCTTGCTTCAGCTATCTCCCACCCACCCCCATTTTTTTTCATAGAGTGTTTTGAAGCAAATCCTAAAGAGCACATCCGATTATTTTGCCTGTTAGCTTACCTAAGGATAAATCTCTAGCAGGTACAGACATTTCTTAAACAACAACAAAAAATACAAGGTTACGTTTTATATCCTGCAAGTGCTCAGAGAATATCATTTAATCTATGTAATTTAAAGATTATTTTATATTATCCAGATGAAAGGGAAGATATATGTACAAAAATGTTCATCATACTTTTACTCGTAGCAGCCCCCAAACTAAAAGGAGCTAAACTAAAACTAAAACAGAGGAATGAGATCATGAATTATGGAACATCCACTTGTTGTAATGTGGTGTACTCATTAAAATTCATAGTTATGAAGACTACAAGGCCACATGGGAGCTGTGCCTGCCCACCCACACTTACCACCTGTGTGTGTGTAGGGGGGGGTGGAAAAAGGTGGAGGAGGAGAGGAAGAGGAGGGGTCCCGCATGTGGCCTTGCTGCCTGCAGAGATAGAGTCTGGAACATGTGCTCTGCTTACCCAGCCACATCCGATAAGACCAAGGTGTGTCCACCAGTGCTAATGACAGCCAATCCACAGGCTGAACAGAAACCTCTGATTTTTGTGGCCTACCTGGATGAAAAAGATAAATTAGGCCAATCTAATCAGAATCTGACTTTAAGAGATCTAGAGAAAGGATAATTGAAAACTCTGTAAGTCATAATCATAAGGTCGTGTAGTTTGGGGTGGCCATTTTTGGTGATGCACAACTGAAGTTATGAGAGTGCAGAACAGAAGTGCAAAGATAAGCCCAGACCCCACCCAAGGTCCCACCAGCAGCTTCAGTAGCTGACTGCTGTCTGTGTCCTAGCTCCAGTTCCTGTGGAGCTTAGCTGTCTTAGGTTCCTGAGTTTGGATTTCTTTAAGATTAGGCTCACACACACACAGACACACACACAGACACACACAGACACACACACACACACACACCCCTTTTTCTTGAGGTAATTTGACTTGCCTGAGTAAATGTTCCTTGCAAACTCAAATAGCCCTAAGACAAAAGTGTTCACTTTTTGAGTGAAAAAAAGAAGGCAGCATTGTACCAAGTTGTACTTGTAGTTACATAAAATGATGGCATAAAATCAAGGACTAAAAGTGAACAGAGAAATGAAAGCAATTAATATGTTAGAATGGTGGCATTACTGAATGATTTATTTTCCTTTTTTATTTTTGCTGTTGGTGTTTGTCATGTAGGCCCTAAAACTTTAGACCCTAAAACTTCCTCCTAGTTCAGCCTGGCCCTCTAGCAAGTCGAGTGTCAAACCCCAAAGAAACAGGCTTCTTCCAATAATTACCTCAGTTATGTGAGTAGTATGTGTTTAATCCCTATGGAAAAATGTATACATCCAAATAATGTATAGTATGAAAAAAGATACACGTATTGATTAAAAAACAAAGTGTGTGTACGTGTGTGTGTGTATACATTGATAAGGATTAGGAAACAAAACAATTCAAAGAGTTGCTTATGTCTTTTAAGTTTATGGTTTCTTTTCTCTATAAAGGTATAGGTATCCCTTCCTTTGTAGAAAAAAATTTACTTAATTAATCTTGTACAAAACTATAATGCACAGAACTATAAATGATTGACCTGGAAGAGTCCTTAGAGGCAGTTCTTTTAATGACATCTAGTTCTTTTAATGACATAACGCGCAGGTGAGGAAACAGCGGGAGGGGAGGGGATGCTGGAGGACGCGGCTAAGTCGACTGAAGCAGGGACTGTCCTTGGATCCCATCCTAGTGTGCTTTCCACCACATCACCTCTCAGCACTCCCAACTAGTTCAGTTCACCTTGCTCTGCTGGAAAACCTTAGATCTGATGAACCTATTTTCATCTCATATTTGATATTTAGTCAAAATATTGATTTTAGCATAAAAGTTGGCCATATTTAACAAATATTCATAATGTTAATAGTTTCTCATAATCATCAAGATGAAAGTGATTGCTCTGGGGGGAAACTTTTAAATAAAAGAACACAACATTTAGACAACTGTGTAAACAAAAACTTTCTAAATTACTTATCTCCCTTCATGCCTCCTAGAAGTGTACAGAGGGCCTTGTTGGTAGTAAATAAAAATTGCTTTAATCACAGGTCCTATATTCACAAATCAAACCACCATCTCAGGTGTAACGGAAATGCAGTGTAATAAGAGTAGAGTCCAGAAAGGTCTCACACGTTATGTTCTATAAATGCATTGGAAGTATTATATTTAACTTTCCTGAATTTTCCTAGGCTACTAATTATATTTCAAGTATAAGAATGCCAAACTTAAGTCAACTCTTCAGCCTCTTCAGAGACCCAGGGGAGTGATAGCTCATTGAATTATTATTTTTTATCTTTTTTAAAAAATTTATTTATCTTTGGCTGCGTTAGGTCTTTGTTGCTGCATGCGGGCTTTCTCTAGTTGCGGCGAGTGGGGACTACTCTTCATTGCAGTGCACGGGCTTCTCACTGCGGTGCCTTCTCTTGTTGCAGAGCACGGGCTCTAGGTGTGTGGGCTTCGGTAGTTGTGGCGCACAGGCTCAGTAGTTGTGGCACACGGGCTTAGTTGCTCCACGGCATGTAAGATCTTCCCAGACCAGGGATCGAACCCATATCCCCTGCATTGGCAGGCGGATTCTTAACCACTGCGCCACCACGGAAGTCCTGGTATGACTCTCTATATAAAATGGCATATTATTCCAGGATACATACGTATGCAATAAAAGTATAACGGAATTCAGAGAATATTAAACACCAAATTCAAGGTTACCTCCAGAGGGTGGAGAGAGGGAATTGCAATTGGATACAGTAACATAGGTAGCTTCCATTGCATTGGTAATTATATTAGTTTGCTGTAGCTGCTGTAACAAATTACTACAAATTTGTGAGTCTCTTTTAAGATGTTAAATTAAAATGTTTAGAGAGTGACCCCTCCCCCCAAAATTTAGCCTTCAGAGACCTGAAGACTAAAAAACAAAAAAACTTTCAAAAACTGAGTGGATTGGATGCTAACTTCTAGCAGTAGAATTTCAGGCATTGAGGTGAGGACAGGTCAGAGGAGAAAAATTCCAGTCATATTACATAGGCAGTCACCAGCTTCACCTGCTTTTAATCCAAACCTTCTGTCTCCAACCCTTCCCAGGTCAAAAGAGCTGCCAGTGATCTGTGAATCTGCTCTGTCCCCAGAAGGTGACAAATGGGCTCAGGAGCTCCCTAGCCAGAATGGGCAGTACTGGAAAAAGCAGGTGCCCATTCCTTCATCAGCACAGTTCAGCTGTGACTAAGCACATGTTCATTCCTTGCCTGCAGCCTGGTCAGAGCAGGACTGGTGAGGTCAGGGCCTACACACAGAGTCAGAGGACTCCCTCTCCAAATGAGGGAGTGGTTGGTAATGACCAGGACCAGCCCTACTGCTATGGAAATCTACAACACTGGGACTGACACCTCTGGCATTCTGCCTAAGGGCATTATGTCAACCAAGTGTTCTGTACATGGGGAACAGTCTATATGGGTCATTTTTGTACCTATGAGTTACTGATATGAACAGCCTCTCTACCTTGGCAAGCTTAGAGGCTAAGGTTGTTGGCATGTCATTTGGGATTCATTTCTCAGCTCAGATGGCATCTCTACAGGCATCTACCTAAAAGTGATTGCCCCAATTACCACCTATCCCATACACTTCTTAAATTTTCTTTCTTACCACTTTTCACAATCTGCAATTATTTTGTTTACTTATTTGCTTATGTATTTATTGTCTATTTGTCCCACTAGAATGTAGGCTTTCTGAAGACAGGAAACTTGTTTTGTTCATTATTGCGTCCTCAGAGCTTAGGACACTCAACAATTTTTTACTGAATGAATGAATGAATGAACAAATTAATAAACTCCCTAGGGCCCAGAAAGAATCAGTCGTGGAAATGAAAACAAGGCAAATAAATGTAAATATCCTATATTCATGTGCTTTGCGACATATTCAACTAAGATTGTCTCCCAATTTGCTAGTTCTGCTACATTCCCACAATTTACCACTGGAATATCATCCCCCTCATATGCATATTCATTCTCCAAATGGAGAAACTGATGCCCAGCAAAGTGAAATGACTTGAACAAAACTATTTGGCTAGTTACAGTGATGACTTGAACTTGGACACTAATTTCTATCAGAGAAGTAATTTACTCATGGGATAATTGGGATTTTTTTCTTCTTCCTGTTCCTTTTTCCCACAAACAACAACAACAAAACACCTCCTATGAGAAAAATGTTCAGTCTCCATGAGACAAAAAACTATGGTACAGAGTCAGTGTTACATTTGGCAAGTCAATAACCTCTACATAGGAGGCTATAGTCAAGGAATAATAACTAAGGAGGTAATTTTGGCTAGGCTTGGTGATACTCTATGTTATTAGAGGTGAGTGAGAGGAGGACATCCTGCTCCCCAGGGCTACCAGACACGTGAGATGTCACAAGGAAATCTTGGATTCAGACTCTGGTTATTTTTAGCATTAGGAATATGTTTTCATATGGCTAAGGGGCAACTCTACCAGGAAGCAGGGGACTGACTGACTTTATGAGACCTTCCCAGCATCTAGAGCCATCTGGACAAGGACAGCACAGGAAGCATGAAGAAGAGGAGCTTCAAACGCCCCTCCTCCCATGAGACTCTGCTGCCTCCTTCTGATTTGAGGGACAAATGCTGATTGCATGTACTTAACACGTTAACTGAGAAGCTACTAATTCCTTACTAAGTGTGAATGCTTTCTCTATGTCCAGTTCTTGTTGTCCCTTTGTGTGTTATAGAAAGTATACCCCAGCTCATTCATTCCTTCCTTCTTACTTTTTTCTCTTTGAAAATGTCACCCATTCTGAAACTTGTTTTTAATTGTAATAGAAAAGTATGACTGTCATTGAAAGGAGAATTTTTTTCATGCACACAAATAAAAGCCCTGAGGTACCTTGGCTTCTTATAAGTAAGTTCACTGCCAACTGACAGCAAAAGAATTATCACAGTAAAGGGAGACTCTATGAAGATGTGTACTTTACCAAAGAATAGCCTAACTTAGAGAATCTTTCTTAGCTCTCAAACAAACCTCACCATTAACTGATATTGTTTATTAATTATGTCTAGTATTGTAACAACCACCTCTGCCACCATCTTAAAGAAAGACATCTCCCTTTAAAGTCACAAAGAACAGCCAATGGGTGGCTTGCTGAGAGACAATTTTCAGTACAGAATGATGGTACCCTAAATGCTAAACACAAACTGAAAAATAAATCACAAAGCAATTTAAAATGAAGAAAAATTCTTATTTCAGCATAATGTAAGAAAACTAAAAGGAAACTCTTCAGGTAGTAGAGCAACTCTGTGAAAACAGAATCCACAGAACATCCCAGAAAACATTATATTAGGCCACCAAATTCAATACGGTCAAGAAACAATGTGATAGTTTTCTGCCTGAGGGACAAAGACTGGTAACCCACGCAATGTTTTCAGTTCTCTGCTCTGAGGACTGGTTTGACTCATTATTTGAATTATGCCTAAGAATGCCAACAGCGCACATATTCCCTTTGGCAGGAAGGCAGCTCTTCTTTTTCTTGGAATTACTGCCTCCAAAGACAAATGCAATGTGTCAACCCTAAATCATCTACTTCATTCTTAGCTATTGGTTGGCCAGCCTGCCTTTCCCACTAGATGATGAGGGCCTTAGGGCAGGGACGCTGTCATTCATTTTCACTTCCCTCACTTCTAGTACAGAGGAGTGAAGTTAATACATGGGTAGGTATGGAGCCTGCCTCAAAAATCAAGCCCCTTGAAAGTATTTTTTATAATTTTATCTGTTCTATTCTTTATTCCTATCTTTTTGGCATTTGAAGGACTTTTTAAAGTATTTTGACATACAAAGCACCTCGGACTTTGTATTTCAAATTAGCTTATAATAGATTTGCAACATTTATGAAGGATGGTGTTGTTAGTTCCCCTGTGGCTGTTATTTTTCTTTTATTTACCATGAATCAAGACCTTAAAATCACTAAATAATATTCTGGATTCTAAAATGCTAGTTATAAATACTATAAATTATAAAAACTAACTTGTACCAGATATTATGGGTGACTGAAAGCAAGTTATTTCAAGAATTTACAGTTGGGATCCACCCATAGACAACAGTTTTCAGTCTCCACATAATCTCCACATCTCATCTGCAGCAATGCTTCCAGCTGCCTGCAAAATGCTCCATCCCCACCTCATTCAGGCTTTGCTACCCAGTCTCCATCATGGGTAGCTGCCAACATTACCTGTTTGAAGGGGGTTGCCTTAGAGTCCACATCTAGTGTCCTTGTAAATCCAGGAATTCCATCAAAAAAAGCAAAACAAAAACGACAAAAAGTAGGCAAAAAAAGCACAAGATACCTCCACAGATGCCAAAAGGGCAGTACTGTGGGTACAGTACACTGCTTTTGGAGAACAGATCTGGAGCCTGCTTGAGTTGCTCACAGTCTAGAGAGAAAGAGAAACAAGAAAATCAACCATTGCAATGTAGGATTCAGAGGCCACGAAGGGTTAGGAGCTGGAATCTAGGTTAGAATTGGGCACTAGGGCGGCACCAAGGAGGGGCACCTGACCCCAGTCTGAAGAGTCAGGGAAGGTTTCTCTCAGGAGCAAATCCTGATCTGCTTTTGAAGGAACAAGCTGAAGTTAGCCAGAAATAGAAGGGTGAGGAGGCAGCATCCCAGGCAGAAGAAAGACTGTCACATGAGAGAACTCAAAGAATTCAGTAGCAAGTGGGGTCCAGGGTCTATGGAGGAGCAGTGGAATATGAAGCTAGCTAAGTGGCCAAGGTCAGATTACCCACAGCCTTGTAAACCATGACAAGGAGTTCGGATGTCAATTTGAAGGTGAAGGGGAGTGACTGAGGATTTAAATCTAGGAAGTAATTTAACTTGCAGAGAAAAAAGTCCTTAAAGAGCAGATGGAGTCCTCTGGGAGCTAATGCTCTGCCTTCAGTTGGCTGCAGAGTATGCCAGGGTCTGATGAGAAAGGGGTTGGTGAAACTCAGGCAGCAGGCTAAGGCCACGTCATTCATGACACACTGGGCATCCACCTACCACCTACTCAGACACCTTCCTCCTGGGAAGGGCACTGTCCTGAGCTGAGAGGGACAGGTGAGCTTGAAAGTAGGAACATCCATGAGGTGGCTGTTGTACTAATGTGTGTGATGATGAGGGACTGAACTAAGGCAGTGGGGATGAAAAGGACAAGTCAGATTTAGGAGAGTCTTAGGAGACAGAATCATGTGGACTTAGGGACCAACTGGATGTGGGAAGTGATGGGGAAGGAGGAGTCTAAGATAAGTGGTTACCAGGAGCCAAAGAGAGAGAGTAAAGATGTGAAGGCATGTTTGTGTGGGAAGATAATGAGATTCCTGACCTGCTTCCTGCCACATTTTAGGATTATCTCTTGCCACTACTGAGTATAGATCCTTTACAGCTGCCAGACTAGGTCACTTGCAGTTTCCCAAAGGTGGCATCCTCTCAGACCTCAGTCCCTTTGTACACATTGCTCCAGATGACATGACACAATCTCACTCTCCTGCTCTACCTGGATGACTCCAACTTACCAGCTCACCAGTTCTGTCCAGCCAGTCTTCTCCAGCCCTTCCCTTGCTTTCCTTCCTACTCAGCTGTTATGGGTTGAATTGTGTCCTCCCAAAAGATATGTTGACATCCTAACCATCAGTACCTGTGAATGTGACTTTATTTGAAAATAGGGTCTTTGCATATTTAATCAAATTAAGATGAGGCCATTAGGGTAGACCCTAATCCAATACAACTGCTGTACTTATAAGAAGAAGAAAATGCTCTGTGAAGATAGAAATACACAGGGAGAACACCACGTGACAACAGAGGCGGAGATTAGAATGAGGCAGCGGCCCTTAAGGAAGTCTAAGGGTTGCCGGCCACCACCAGAAGCTAGGAAGAGCTAAGGAAGGATTCCACCCAGAGTCTTAGAGGGAGCATAGCCCTGCTGACACCTTGATTTCAGACTTCTAGCCTCTAGAACTCTGAGAGAATAAATTTCTGCTGTTTTAAGCTGCTTGGTGGTAATTTGTTACAGCAGCTACAGAAAACTAATATACCAGCCATTTCCATGTGCCCATGTTTCCATACCTATAAATGCTTTACGACCGCTCAGGCATTTACCATCTAGTCTGAGTCTTTGTTTTATATTTATTCTTTAAACTATGAGCTTATCTTTAAGGACAGGAAGTCTTACACATCTTACACATCTCTGTACATACTGCACACTGACACAATGAATGCTTAATAATGATTTTTTTTTTTTCCGGCCACGCCGTGCAGCCTGCAGGATCCAAGTTCCCCGACCAGTGATTGAACCCAGGCCCCCTGCAGTGAAAGTGCTGAGTCTTAACCACTGGACCTCCAGGGAATTCCCGAATATTTCTTACATGAGAAAAAAATGAGCCAAAGCTCTTGATGAATTGTAGAGATTGGCAGGAGTTTGCGAGATGGCCACAGCTGGAAAGGGCAGACAGGGATACATAGTAGCTGATATGAGCCTCCAGGAGTTTTTATCTTGGGGTGTGGGTCAGGGTAGGGGGAGTGATGATGAAGGAAGCAGCCTTGAGAGTAAAGGAGAAAGGCCCACCACTTCCTACCCCCAGGCTCCATGGCACATGGATGAATTACCAGCCACGATTTGTAAGAGCTGCGTGGGAGAGAAAAGCCAGAATTTTGCTAAGGTGAGGAATGCAGGCAACCTTCTGGGAAGTCATTTGGAGTCTCAGGCTGCTACTCAGTATGTGGGCCATCACAGCAGTCCCACTTGGTAAGCAACCACTCTTCTGAGCCTCTAGAGTGCTCCCCATCACTTGGTCGTCCTTGGGCCCCCCCAGTGAGCCCAGAAACTAAAGGAGGAACACTTGGTACTGCAGAGGCCTCCATGAATTATATGAACCCGCACCCGCATCATGGCTATTTTTCTGACTGTTCGGAGCTAGCCCACACCGTTTTGGTTATCGAATATTCGGAGCTGTTTGTTTGTGAGGAATGGAGGCTGGAGTGCCAGCAGAAAGGGCTGAGGAGGAAAATGAGCACTAAGATGCCTGAAGATGACAGTGGGCAAAGAGGTTGCATGTCCAGGAAGGCTGAGGGTGACAGGGTTGGGGGCCTAATGAGCAGAACTGGCCTTGGGTGTGAAACGGCTGGTCCACGGTGCCATTTGAACTCTCTGAAAGCTGCCTGAACTAGGAGAGAAGCATGGCTAGCCTACTTGGCTCCTGGAAGCAGCTGTCCCAGAAGAAAGGGCTTGGCCGGGTCCCAGAGCCCGGAAAGATTGAAATGGAGTTTGATGCCTGAGCAGGGGAGGTGGGAGCAAAAGACATTTATGCTGAATTCCACTTAGAGTTATTGACTTAAGTCAATTAGCATTGACAACTTTATTACATTCTTATCCTTCAAGAAGTATAATCTTGTATTTAATAAGTATGCTAACGTGATTAAGCAGAAGACTTTACTCCTGCCCACTCTGTATAAATTTTCTTTATTTCTATGTCCCTCTATGGAAGGAGAAGAAACATGAAACAAAAGCAGTTAACGTGTTTATGTGTTCTCTTTGAAAGAGTTGGAGGGAGTTTATCCTGCAGCCTTAATTCATTGTTTCCTATTTAGAGGGATTTAGCAAGATCAAAGTGAGTTTCAGCTATAGTCACCCATAAAGGTCCACAATCCTGCACTGCAGCCATTTTAGCACAGAATCAAATATGCTTCTGGACTCTCCTCTGAGATGTGGCAAATACAATTCACTGCCTTTGACAAGCACAGCTGAGCAGTGTATTTAAGAATGCTGGAGGGGCTTCCCTGGTGGCGCAGTGGTTGGGAGTCCGCCTGCCAATGCAGGGGACACGGGTTCATGCCCCGGTCCGGGAAGATCCCACATGCCGCGGAGCGGCTGGGCCCGTGAGCCATGGCCGCTGAGCCTGCGTGTCCGGAGCCTGTGCTCCGCAACGGGAGAGGCCACAACAGTGAGAGGCCCGCGTATCGCAAAATAAATAAATAAATAAATAAGAATGCTGGAGTATTAGGGGTACAGTGGACCTTCATAAAATTAAGATAAAATTAATGTTTACTAAGGGCCTAGCTTGGACACAGTTGGGTTTCCAAGTAGGTAAACCATTAATGACAGGCAATTAGAAAGAACATTCTAGTTAGTTACCTACAATACAACAGTATAGGTGCCACAGTTAAAAAAAAATTCTAGCGATGGACTTCCCTGGTGGTCCAGTGGTTAAGACTCCGTGCTCCCAGTGCAGAGGGCCTGGGTTTGATCCCTGGAGGGGGTTAGATCCCACATGCCACATGGTGCAGCCGAAAAAGAAGAAAACTTCTAGGGACAAAGCTAGTATTCATTTTGGCTTCATTTTTAGTTCAATTCAGTTCAAGATTTTGGCTTCATTTTTAGTTCAATTCAGTTCAAGATGCTGGCTAGAAAACCCCACATATGAGAAAATGGGAGGAGCAAATTCCTTCATGCCCTAGAATGTTCTTGTAGGAGCTATAAAAAAAGATTATTGGAAACCTTCAGCATTTCCTGCTTTATGTTTCACAGATGAGAATGTTTGCCCTGAAACCAGCCACCTACGCAGCCATTGGTTTCCCAAGCATGAGCTTTTCTCGCAGTCTCCCCTCCCCTGCTTTCCCCTGACTGCCAGTCCAGGAGGGAGAAAACAGCTAGGCACCAGTTGCTTCTGTGAGAGCTTTGTGGTTCCTAGAGGGGAACCTGCCTTAGCCACAGGAGAACACAGAGGGTCTGGAAGCCCATCTAGAGCACAGGCCCACTTCATAAGAATGCCTGATGATGCAGATAGGAAGACATGCCTTTGTGAAAACAGCAACACTGCTCTCACAGAGCACAGACACAAATGCAGAGAGAACTAATTAAAACTGGATGTGTGTGTGTGTGTGTGTGTGTGTGTGTGTGTGTGTGTGAGAGAGAGAGAGAGAGAGAGAGAGAGAGAGAGAGAGAGAGAGAGAGAGAACAAAGAATTTTTTTTAGAAAGGGTTCTGAACCTAAAATGTAAAAAGAATAGCTGCCATAGTTCAATTTATGAAACCAAGCAATCGGCGGCACCTAGAAAGGGGCCCAGCACAGAACAAGTCCTCGATAAAGATTTTTGACAGACTGTGTTGACAGACAACCACTCCCCCACCTTTAATGCCTTCTCTGCCTTATTCAGCAGGCTTTCTTATCTCTACTATTTCCTTTCCAGCATTATAGCTGGTTAGTAACTCACTCTGCCATGTAGAACAAGATATGTAATCAGATAGTTTTCTAAGAAATTGATGTTGTTAAGGGAACCATTGTTTGATTGGGGAAGAATTTCAGAAGCGTTTATTCATTTATTCACTGATTCGACCAACACTCATCAGGTGCTTCTCATGGACAGACACTGCATTCGTTAAGTTATACTGCTGGGAAGCTGAGAGGAGAAATGCACCTGCTCCCAAAGAGGCCACCGTGGGAGAGACAGACAGACACTTAGAGAATTATGATACCACGATATAGAGGGATGCAAACAGTTCCTCAGGATCCCGACGGAGGCAAAGACTAATTCTGCCTGAGTGGAGTGGGAAGGAGGTGACCTTTGAACTGGGATGATTCCAGGGCAAGAATGGGGGACAGCATTTCACACAAACTAGTAGAGCATGAAAAAGTGAAGGAACATGGGGTGCTCTTGTTACAGAACCACATTTGTTTTGCCTGACGTGCAGCAAGCCCAAACACTGAGATGATGAGGTTCGCAGCACAGAGAGTTTATTCACAAGGCAGCCAAGAGAGGGGAACAAGTCTCAAATCCACCTACCAAATGCTTGGGGCTCAGGGCATTCATGGCATAAAACAGCAAGGTGTCTTGAGGTGTAAGGGGCGTGGGGGAAGGTGATTGGGAAAAGGTGTGGTAACTGTCATTCCGGGCAGGTGTAAATAAGCTATGGGCCTCTGCGCATTCAAAAATGGAGGCACTTAGCATCATTTGAGGGTGGAGTTTTGGGCCCTGTGACGTCAAAAGGTCACCGAGTGGACACTTGCTCATGTCCAGTTGGAGGGTCAGTGGTCCTATCCAGTCTCAACCAGCTCAGCTCCAACTAGACACAGCTGACTCGAAGTTCCTGGAAAACAGCTCTAGCAAACATCTTATCGCTTAGGCTACATGCTGCGTGGAGGACACACCAGTCTTAAAACAACCCTGATTAGTGAAGGCAGGGGAAATGGATTTGACTCATTGCCCATGGTTTCTTTCTGGCACCTTGAGAATGGTAGTAAGATTGGTCTGAAGAGCATGGGGAGAAAGAAAGTGGATGTGAAAAGACAGGGAGCCTAGAAAAACAGACAGGGCCAGATTGTGAAGGCCCAAGGAGTTTGGACTTTATTCTATGCAATAAGCAGTCACTGAAGGCTGAGGTCCTTGAGTAAAAGATGAAAGTGGGGTAAGGGTCTAATCAATTGTTTGCTCCATGCCAAAAGCAGAGTTGATTTTATAAATTACATTTCACTACATAACACAATTTATTTTGTTTAGTATGAGAGCAGTATGAAGATGAATGGTCAATAAGGAAAAATGGAGATTGGTCGCTAGATCAATCTAGAACTGTTACAAGAGTCAAATAAAAATAATAAGGTTACATAGTTGAGAAATATCAAAGTAGAACAAATGCAAGTGAGCATAAATACAGTTTTTAAAATAAGAAGTCTGCCCATTGTAAACAATGATTATAGGCTTCAAAATATATTTAGGATTTTCCATGAGGTATTTATACCAACATCATATGTATTCCGAATCAAAGTCTATACTCCTCATTCCATTATGAGTTCACAGAATAATAAAATGCAATAGAATCTGGCAATATGGACTTCCCTGGTGGCACAGTGGTTAAGAATCCGCCTGACAATGCAGGGGACAGGGGTTCGAGCCCTGGTCCGGGAGGATCTCACATGCCGCGGAGCAACTAAGCCTGCGAGCCACAACTACTGAGCCCGCATGCCACAGCTACTGAAGCCTGCTCGCCTAGGGCCCATGCTCTGCAACAAGAGAAGCCACCGCAATGAGAAGCCCAGGCACCGCAACAAAGAGTAGCCCCTGCTCACCACAACTAAAGAAAGCCTGCACGCAGCAACGAAGACCCAATGCAGCCAAAAATAAAATAAAAAAGTCATTAGATGTCAAAGTGAAAAAAAAATTTTTTAAAAAGAATCTGGAAATATTAGCACAATGAAATTAAAATATGTGTCATTGCTTGCTTACTACTTGCAGTAATTTACAGACCAGACTCAATGACACTTATGGAAAATTTACAGTCACAAAAAGTTGAGAGATTTCTGGCAGGCCCAAGATAAATTTGTAGCTTAGCCAAGAAAATAATTCACATTTCCTACTTACCATTCCAAGGCTCTTCACACTTCTTATCCTGCCTTCTTTTTTCTTTCCATTTTTTTGTCTTATAGGTTTCGAAAAATGTAGGTAATTCTCTAGATTTCCTCAATTTAATTAGTTTTTAATGGGTCAGGAAACATCTAGGAACTAATGAAACCTTTGTATACTTGACAGGTGTACCTATGCTGTGTGGGTCTTCTCAGAAAAGTATTTTGGCAGTATTTGGTGGTGAGGGTAAGGAATCCTTTTGGTAGGTATCTTTGAAGAGAAGAGAAACAGTGGAGAGTTGCAAATCAAAGCCATTTTTTAAGCAAAAAGTGATTAATATTTGTCTTTAGATTTCTCTCCCTCTTTTGAATACTTTTGTATTTTTGTTTAAATAATCTTGCCCCTGCTATGATGAATTTTTCCATGCACTATAAAATCTGTGATTTTTCTTGTCCCATGGAGGGCTTACCTGAAAAGGAAAAGAACAATAGCTATTCTTGACAAGCAAAGAGCTGCTGCTGACTCAGTGGTCATTAAGTCCCAACCCTTGGGTATTTTTCCAGAGGTCAGGAGTGGGCATTATCGCTTCTCTGCTCAGTGAGCCCTGGCTGATGACTTAGACAGGTCAGTCACAGAAGCCATTTCTAGCTTTGGAATTCTGTTTTTGGTGAGAAACCAAGTGGTGTTGGTCTCAGTTGCCTACTCCAATGAGAGCCAACTGGCTCAGCCAGGTAAGGAGGTACATTCAACCTGTCTCCTCTCTTCCTCTCCACACATAGCATTGAATCAGGCAACCATGATGAAGTCTTCAAAAGGAGAGCAGAAATATTGGTAATTGTCAGATAATTCTTAAACTTGTATATATATATATTAATTAATTAATTTATTTATTTATTTTTATTTTTGGCTGCGTTGGGTCTTCGTTGCTGCACACAGGCATTCTCTAGTTGCGGCGAGCAGGGGCTACTCCTCGTTGCGGTGCACAGTCTTCTCACTGTGGTGGCTTCTCTTCTTGCAGAGCACAGGCAGGCTCTAGGCGTGCGGGCTTCAGTGGTTGTGGCACACGGGCTCAGTAGTTGTGGCTCACGGGCTCTAGAGTACAGGCTCAGTAGTTGTGGTGCACGGGCTTAGTTGCTCCACGGCATGTGGAATCTTCCCGGACCAGGGATCAAACCCATGTCCCCTGCATTGGCAGGCAGATTCTTAACCACTGCACCACCAGGGAAGTCCCTAACATGTATATATTTTTAAATACATGATTTGCCTTGATCTCAATAGCTACCTTCAGAAACTGAAACAAGAATGGAAGATTCCATCCACAATCCATCTCTTGGCAGCCAAACCCTCAACACACAGGAAATGTAATGCGAATACAGCCAAATTCAGTGCTTGGGCTGTTTGGTCCAGACGACTTCCCACAAGAGAGTATCTCAGTAAACACATAGAAGGAGAGCTCTGTTTAGAAGCATTTGGAAATCTTCTTTGGGCCACACTAAGGAGTAAAGTGGTTCAATTATTCTAAAATATAAAGAAAAGCTGTACTGGCACTCATAATCTTGCAGTCAAACTAATGCTTCATTAATATTTTTACACACTAAGAAAGTCCTCTTCATCTACATTCTCTTTTAGTGGTGTTTGGAGTGGAAAAAATAATACAAGAGGCAACAGTTTGACTTTTGATGATGGAAATTTTTTTTCAAGATTCTCCAGAGAACTCTTTACCACTCCCTGTTCCAATGCTTTTTATTTTATTAACCGTAATAAAACACTTTATGTCATACTGTGCTAGCCCTTTTCATTAGTGTCTCAAAGCAAGACAGTGCTTAATTTAGAGCCCAGTCACGGTTAGGTCCAGGGAGATGACTGCTGGGCCCAAGCAGGAACCAGGCAACTCTGCCCAGTAATTTACATCATGAAGGGTGTATTCCCTTGAGAACAGGATTATCACTGCTGAGTTGGGCTCCTGCTGACAGGGCAGAAGAGGCAGTGCAGGTGTTGGAAACTTGGATGGAAAGAACTCAGGAAGGGAGGTGGCCATCCAGCTTCCTCTCACTGAGAACCCTCTCTCTTCCCCGGGGCTGGTCAGGGCCTTCAGGGTGTGACGTCAGATCCACTGGGCAGTGGAAGACCTGTGGCTAGGAACAGAGGTGGGGCCAGGACAGGGAGGTGCCAAGGGGGGCTGTGGATGCCTCTGCCTGGGGAGATCCCTGGGGAACACATGCAGCTCTGACAAGTTTGTTGCCCTCCTGCCCTTCCTGCTCACTGTCCCCTGCATTGTCTCCATTCAGCAATCATTCCCTTGCTGAGGCCCTGTTCCATGCCAGGAACTCAGCTATAGGCTGGGGACCAGGCAATAAAAGCAGAATAGTTTCCAGGAACCCTACAGTCGTTCCTGAGGAGCAGAGTTCTAAGGCAATAAACCGATTGTTGCTCTTCAAGGTACAGAGCCTGTATTAAGGGAGATGAGAGGACTTTGCTGGTGGTGCAGTGGTTAAGAATCCGCCTGGGGCCTTCCCTGGTGGTGCAGTGGTTAAGAATCTGCCTGCTGGGCTTCCCTGGTGGCGCAGTGGTTGAGAGTCCGCCTGCCGATGCAGGGGACGCAGGTTCGTGCCCCGGTCCAGGAAGATCCCACATGCCACGGAGTGGCTAGGCCCGTGAGCCATGGCCACTGAGCCTGCGCGTCTGGAGCCTGTGCTCCGCGACGGGAGAGGCCACAGCAGTGAGAGGCCCGCGTACCACAAAAAAAAAAAAGAATCCGCCTGCTAATGCAGGGGACACAGGTTCAAGCCCTGGTCCGGGAAGATCCCACATGCTGCGGAGCAACTATGCCGGTGCACCACAACTACTGAGCCTGCACTCTAGAGCCCGCGAGACACAGCTACTGAAGCCCGAGCGCCTAGAGCCCAAGGTCCGCAACAAGAGAAGCCACCGCAATGAGAAGCCTGAGCGCGGCAACGAAGACTAGCCCCCGCTAGCCGCAACTAGAGAAAGCCCGCGCGTAGCAATGAAGACCCAACGCAGGCAAAAATAAATAAATAAATAATTTAAAAATAATTTTTTTAAAGGGAGATGAGATTTGGGGCCCAGGACTAGGAGACTTGAATGAGATCACTGCCATTGGGGTATGATAAAGTACCTTCACCTTCGCTCCTCTCATCCCTTACACAGGTGGCCAGATGTTGCTGGGAACTGGGAGTCAGATCAATTTAAGGAAGAACTTTCTAACTCAGAGCTGTCCAAAGATAAAATGAGTGGTGTTGAGGGGTGGCGAGCGCCCAGCCACTGGGATTGTTGGAGAAGAGGCTGGATAGCTACCTGGTGGGATTAACAAGGTCCCTTCCAGACCTAGTAGTCCATGAATCCACAGGGTCTGGTCCGCTGGCAGTGGCAATTCTGGATGAACTAGTCTGCTCTGCTCTGACCTGTCATGAAGATAATGAGGAGGCCTGATCAAGGAAAGGGTGATGGGAAAGAGCCTGGTGATGAGGGAGTTGGGGACTAAGGGGAGGAGCGGGAGGGGAGGGGTATATACAGCTGCCATAACAAAGTACCACAAACTGGGTGGTTTTAAACAACAGAAATTTAATCTCACAGTCTGGAGACTAAAAGTCCAAAATCAAAATGTCAGCAGGGTTGGTTCCTTCTGAGATGTCGAAAGGAGAGTCTTCTCCAAGCTTCTGCCAGCTTTGGGTAGCCCCAGGTGGTCCTTAGCTTGTAGATGCATCACTCCAGTCCCCTGTCTTCACATGGCCTTCTGCTTATAAGGACACCAGTTATATTGGGTTAGAGGCCTACCCTACTCCAGTACAACCTCATATTAATTTGACAAATTAGATCTGCAATGACTCTATTTCCAAATAAGTTTACATTCTAAGGTATTGGAAGTTAGGACTTCAATATAACTTAGGGGGACATAATTCAACCCGTAACAGGAGGCAACTTGCTTAATTCCTGAGCCCTCCACTTTTCCCACCAGTACAACGCCAGTGGTGGCGCTGCATGGAGAGAGGCTGGGTGTCTGGAGTGGACACCACCCGCTCTGTTGACCTGAGCTTGACTTTAGATACAGCCTAGCCCCCAGAGTGTTCCCAGGACTTCAAACTCCTGCCCTTCCCTAGAACCCACTTCTCCTCACAACAGTCACAGCACCCACCACTGGGAAACACGTGTATCCTGGCACCTTAGAGCCTCAAGGTCTCTTCTCTCTCATCAAGGTTCTCCCGGCTATCTTTCATTCGCACCCAGGCAGAGATAACATGCGGAGAGTGTGTGCTGGAGGGTTTTGTTTTTTTTCTCTTTTGGGACTCATCTTACAAAGACCTAGACAGTCCCCTAGGCTTTTGGCCTGTTTCACCCAGTGTTAGACAGCTGGTTACACTAAGTGTGTCCCCAAGATCTGGGGGGAGAAAAATTATAAGCTACAATTCTAGGAACTTCTGCCAGTGATACCTTCCATGAGATTACCAACACAGAGGCAGAATGTGGTAAAATGGGGAAACATCAGACTAGAAGCAGAAGTCTGAACTTCTATGACCACACACTACGGATGGGCCGTGTGACAGTGGTGGTCCCGTCACTTCTACTCTCCTTCAGCTTTTCCAATGGTAAAAATAAGTTAGACTATTTTAATGCTGATGTTCTATGATTTCATAAAAGTCAGTATTCTATGATCTCACAATAGGTCTCTAAGGACCATTCCAATGCTGATATTTCATGATTTTATAATGGATAGTTAAGCTTTTTATGCTGGTTAAATGGAAGGAAAGAGGAGACATACTTCATTTCTCTGAAAGTCAGTTAATATCTTTGGCGAATGATGTCACCTTTGAGCTTCAATTTTCAGATCTATAAAATACAGAAATAACAATATGAACCTCATGAAATGGTGGGAGCGAGGGTGCTTGGAGAGATGTACAGCTCGGTACAGACTCCAGCCGGAAACCTCTCGGAACGTTTCCTCACCCAGAGCCCCAGCCAAGGCAGGAGACAGCTCACCGAGAGGGACGGGAAGGGGCGGGGCGAAGAGGTGGACATGGTTCCCGCCCCGCCCCCGCCCCTCCCCAGATATCGCGAGAGGGCGGGCCCGCTTGGGTTAGGCGTCGGCGTTGCTCCGGCGTCAGGCCGGCTTCTCTCCGCGGGCCGCGGATGAAGTGTGGGTAGCCTAGGGTGCTGTAAGGGCCGTCCGGCGCGCTAAGGACCGCTAGCCACGCGGCGTCGGCTGGACGCCAGGGCGTCCGAGTCGTTGTGTCGTGACAACGACTCTGGTGGCTGTCTCAGCGACAGCAGGTGCGGCCGCTTCAGCCCCAGGCAGGCTTGGCGGCTGACTGGCGAGTCTCTGCTCACGCCCAGCCCTTTCCTTCCTGTACCCGGCGCCAAGCAGCGACGCTGAGCCGACCGCCGGAGCGACGGGCAATGGCGGCCTCGACGGCCTCGCACCGGCCCATCAAGGGGATCCTGAAGAACAAGAGCGCTGCGACTTCCTCTGTGGTGGCATCGGCCGAACAGCCCGGCAGGAGTGTCGACGAAGAGCTGAGGTAAGAGCCGCGAGGGACGGCCATCGTCGCCCGGGTCGGCCTGGCCAACCCCTTCTTCCCCGCCTGGGCGGCCTCGCCCTCCCCACCCCCCGGCACTGTTGCCGACCCCCAGCCCGACCCCGGACACCGAGCGCGGCGGGCGGGGCGGCTGCGTAGATGCGGCCCTTGTGCCGCTCGGGTCTCCCTCCGCCGGCCAGGCTGAGGGGTGGAGTGATTATAAAGAAGACAGGAGCTATGACGTTTGTTGTGTGGGTTTTAAGTATATACGCATATATAATAATTTGAAAACATACACCATGATCTTTGAGCTTCTGGAAATTGGGAATATTAAAGAATCAAATTGAAGTTAAAGCTTCACCTGTTAAGCATTTATTATTTCTTCACTTCGTATCGGAGTGTCTTAAATTCAATGAGTAAAGTGTATTTTCTTGGCTTGGGAGCTCTTTAAGATCTACTCGCAAGCTAATAAGAGACTCCTCCGAAAAAGAGAGAATTTCTCCATTTTTCTAATTGCCCTTCTGCCATAGTCGTTCCTTTTTAGGTGAACATTACCACAAGAATCATGCCACATTCACTCTCTTGGGTCCTGGTTTGTCATTATCTCTGCATTAAAAGAAACCGAAAATTTCCCAGTCTGATCTATATTTAATGGAAAGCTACTTATTGCTAATTATTTTTGCATCTGCAACGAGAGTTTGAGCGCTTTCTAGTCTTTGTTCCTCTTGAAAGACATATGTAAGCTCAGAACAGTTCATAAAGTACCAACTTAAAATGATCCCGTGATAATTTAGTTGCTTTTGCATACTCACAAATACATATGTGAAAAGATGTTGACCCATAGCATTGTGTGTGATAGTAAATAATTGGGAACAACCCAAGGTCCCTTAAGAAGGACTGGTGAAATATTAATTATGGTACATTAGTATAATGGGAAAACAGACCAGCCTTTAAAAAGAATGAAATAGATGTTAATGTGCAGAGAAAGATATCCAAGGTGCAGTCCTCAATGGGGAAGAAAAAAGGTGCAAAACCGTATATATAGTGTAAAATACAACACTGGGTTAGAAGTCCTCGGGGGCTTGGGTGTTCTAAGATACTAAACACATAAGGACTCTACATTCTGGAAGTAAGGCCTAAGAAAAGTTGTTGAAATCTGTGAAGTCATAAAGCTAAAATGAGGATGTTCCCGAAAACTTTGAATATTGGAACTAGGGCACACCTGTTCAAAAGGATCATTTTAGGGCTATAAAAGGAACTACAGTTTGGTGATGGTAAATTTATGGGGATTTGTGTTACCTAGAGGAAAACATTAAGTAGGATCACAGCTCAGAATCATGGCCTTTGGGGGTTGGAAAGGACCTTAATTTGTCTAGCACCTCTCCTACTCCCACTCTCTTTTGGATGCTTGACTCTCTTACGTTCTCCAACATGCAATTTTCAAACCTCTATTTGGGGTAAGCCGCTTCATATGGGAAGGGGGGGGGGTGTTGTAATGGGATTAAGAAAATAATCTTACCAGAGCATAGCTATAACAGAAAGACCAAGATAGTCTTAATAACAAAACAAACTATGGAAGGCTTTTATATGATTTCAGGGTGTTCAGCAGCAAGAATGTGGTTCTCACTAGCATTTAAGTTATTTACCTATTCTCCAGTGTGAGCTTCTTTTTGTTTGGCTACCAAGTAGCTTATTACTTTCTTCTGTCTTTTGCTGCTGCTTCTGTTTATTCTCAACTTTGGTCTGCTGTAATTTCTGGTGGCCCCACTCTGTGTGTTGGCCTCTTTATGTAATTGATGGGGGTTTACCTCCAGGTCCTTCTGCCTGGAAAGCCACTATACTAGACTGTCTCACCTACATAGGGCTGCTCCTTCTCTAGGAGCTGCTAACAGGGCAGATTGACTTAAAGGGAGCCTTTTGCAAGGCAGTTGACTTTGACTTATGTAAATTAGGAGGTTATAGTCCTGTCTTCAAAGGCAGTTACCAAGCCCTAATTCATTGAGGTTTATGATGTTTAGCTCTAAGTAGTAAAAGGGGATGGGTTTTTTCATGGTAAGTGTTATTTGACTGGAAGGGAAATAAACTAATTCTATTCGTAATACAGTACACATTATTATTTATGGCACAGCTCATGCAAACAATATTAGTGACTTTATGAGAGCCTCTTTGAACAGAAACAATGAAAGTATAGGTGAACACATTTGAAACAAACTTTTTATAATGTTTAAGTACAACCAGTATTTTCCCTTTCATGTATAAAGGACCGAAATAGCTCTTTCAAGTACAATGCACTTAAAATTCAGAAACTAAAAAGTACGGTGTAATGGTCTAACTTCAAATGTTGGAGCCAGAGTATTAGTAAAATAATCTCATATTAATGTGAAAATGACCGGGGATTTAAGTCAGTTCTCACTGTTCTCAGTAGTGACACTCTATAAAGTCACCACAAACACTGAGTTAGTTAATACTGAACTGTTACTCCTAGGGGGAATACAGACTTAGGTTCCTGTAAGCCTCTGGTCACAACATTTTCATCAACCAATCAGTCCATAACCTTTTAAAATTTCTGTTTCTGTTTAAAGACACCTAATTTTATACATATTGTTGATTCATCAACATTGAACACATGGCCAATAGCACTATATATAACTCATGCCTGAATGAAGTTTATCTAACACATACTTTCTCCATAAGACACATAACAATCATCTTGGGCTTAGGAGCACTGGACAGCACTTAAGCACAATCTTTGGGAGCCATTTTGAATGGCTAATTCACCAGAAAAGCAAAAAACATGGTACTAAATAGATAAAAAGGACACATTTACAGTAAGAGAGCTGAAGCAAGGTTTAGTCTCAGCTGGGAACATGTGCATCAGACAACTCAAATTTTTCCCTGCTTTATGCATGTCAGAGAGACAGAAATCTCAGGTATTGATTTTGGAGTTACAGATAAATTTTGGCAAGTAGTCAGATTTGCAAATACAGAATCCACGAATAACTTTCATTGGTGCCATTATCATGTGAAGTATAGTGGTAGTTTCCCTTTTCTGCACAAACCACTCCCTACCCCAACGCCATCAGGTTGTGAGAGGGTATAATTTAACAGAACATTTTATTTAACATAAAGAGATGTTACTAAGGGATTTTTTTTTAAGTCATGAGTTGTGCTATTCCACTGGTCTCTAAACTTTTTGATTGTGCATCATTTTAGTAGGAAAAACTTGAAATATGTTTCAAATATGTTTGTTTATGATTTATATACATATACTACTACCATTAGATAATATCTCAAGATTCAATATATACTTAAAGTGAGGTTTATATACTGCCGTATTTCAAGTAGTCTTTAGGATTTTTTTATATACAGTTCTTGTCCAACCTTTTTGTTTTTTTAATGTCCCAGTGGTGTTATCTTCTTATTCTCTGTACTTTGCATTGGTACTGTTATCTTCAGTGGTTTCTTCAGGTACCATTTGTCAAGTACCACTTTTTGAGGGTTAGTTCAATTAAAACTGGATATAGTCTGTAAATCCACATAATTAGGCATAGATAATGTCAGTATATTGCAGCACCCTGCTCAACTAATTAGAACACCACTGTCATCACTGTGATTGTGGAATTCCCATTCTTTCTGGATGCTTTGAATATAGTGAACAACCTGTGAAGGTCAGACATAACAGATCTAGTGAGTAAGTACGTGTGTTTCATCAAAAACAAGACACCATTGATTCTAAGATGTACCATGATTTTAGGTAGCACCAAGAAAGAAAAAAATACTGCCAATTTTAAGATGCCATCCATTTTAAGACATATTCTGTTTTCAGAAATATTGAAGTGAGAAAAATGTTCACTTGGAATTGTTGAAAATATTGTGTTACTAAAGGCTATCTTATTAGAAGTGTTAAAGGTTAGTGATTAATATGGGGCCAGATTGCCTGGGTTCAGATCCTCTTTGCTACTTATTAGCTCTGTGACTTACAGTGCGTTATTCATTATATCCCTGCCTAGTTTAATTATTAAATGAGTTACTAAATGTAAAGTGTTTAACCCCGTACCTCACCCTCAAATGTTGGTCTTATTCTATTAGAAATACAGAAATCTGTATTTTCCCCACTTTTGGGGTTGTTGTACACAGTATGCTTTGGATTCACTGTGTTCAATTCAAATTCTGTAGTAGTCTTAGGTAATGTAGGCAAATTCTGCTTGGAAAAATTGTGCTTAAATTAATTTCCTTTAATATAATTTTATATAAGCATGCTTCAGCTTTGTCTTTTTCTGCCTATAAAGGGATATGGAATACGGTCAAAGGCCCACTGAGTAAAGTTTTCCAAAAGTGACCTTTTATTTACTAATTGCTTTTATTTTTAAGTCTTAGTTTAATTGTTCAAGCTTCAAAGGCTTGTACTTTGTCAACCTACAGAAGTTGAATCTTCATTTAAGAAAGAACCATTTCTTGAAATGTGGGGTTAAAGTTTAACACATTGAAGCAAAATCCTGCTTCCCACTCCAAACTCAGCTAAAACTGTAAAAACGAGAAGGTCACAAGCAACAAGAAGTATGAGTAGGTCTTTGAGATGGCATCATATGAGCTATCAAAGTGAAAGTGAGAATTGGTGACTTTTTCTGGTGCAGATTTAGGCTGCCGGAAAACCAGTCACCCAAGAGGGAGGAGGGAGCTGAAACTAGCAGGTGCTTTCACCCTCACAGCAGATCTTCCGTGTAAGTGGTACTGTGCCTATTTTTTGTAAGTGGAGATGATGGCCCAAAGAAGGTCACACGAACAGTTTGTGGTAGTATTGGGAATAAACCAAGTTCACTCCTTGGGTTTTGTTACTCAACTGATGTTAATTCTACCAGAATTTAAGAGATGCTAATTTCCATATCCAGTGTCCTCTGCAGACAGCTTCTTCGGCTTCATTACTTTCCTCCTAAGAATTTCCAGCATTCTTTGGAGTCTGTTGTTTTATGCCCTTACTGAAAGTTCATGGTTTTGCAAGATAATATCTCCTCTGGATCTTGACAGTTGTAAGGTTCTTTTCCTCTTAGTATTGTGGTGAAGATGTGGAGTGAAGCTTTGGATATATAAAACTTTAATTCTGTTTATAGTAGATAGTAAACTAAATGGCAAGCGAATGGGAAAAATTTAGGTTATATGTAATGTGGTTCTATATAATATAGCTTAAATCTTATATATATCTTGGAGTTATATATAATGTGGTTTAAACCTTCTCATAAATTTGAATGAGTTCTTTACATTTAAGTAGATACAAAGAACTCACTCAATGAGAATGTTTCCAGTAAATAGGCAAAGGATGTAAACAATTCACACAAGGAAAGTAAAATAAGCATTTTTTCATATGATTTATTAGGTAATGAGCAGAGAAACATAAAACAGCATTTAAATATCAATTTATACCTCTCAGGTGGCAAAAACACACACAGATACCCAATCCTGGCAAAGTTTTGGCAGTTATTTGGGGACATTACAAATAGTCCTCTTTAAAAAAAAAAAAAGCTATATGGCAACATGGAGTGAACTACAAAGCTCTTGATAAATTTAACCCAGATATGCTTGTCCTAGCAAATTATCCTGAAAAGTCATTGAATACAATATGCACAAATGTTCATTTCTGCTTTACTTTAAGTAGGAAGACACTGGATTCAATCTAAATATCTAATATTAGGTAAATAGTTTGTTATTGAATATTATGCATGTAATATTAAAAAGGTAAAGACTAGAAAATACAAGCAGCTTATGATAAAATACATATACTGATATAGAAGCTATTTTTATATATACTATATGTATACTGTTTTGTCTATATTTTTATATATACTAATAGCTTGGGTATTTTTTCGTATATGTTAGAGTAGAAAGAATATACAGAAATCAAAATTGTTAGTGGGTTAAGGTACTAGGATTGTGATTTTTAAATTTTATCCTTAATTTCAAGAAAACATCATTTCTTCTTATATCCTACAATTCAGTTCTTTTTCTTCTATCATTGTCTCACAGAACAGATTTGCAGGGTGTTTGGGGGTACCTCTGTAACTTCAGAGGGCCATCTTCATTCTTCTAATGATGATAAATTGTCATTTTAATTCAATATTGTTAGCATCACTTAGGAAGTAGCTTGTTTTACTTTGAGATTAGGACACACCTAACAAAGTCATTTTGTATGTGTTTATTTATTTATTTATTTATTTTTGTGCGGTGAGCGGGCCTCTCACTGTTGTGGCCTCTCCCGCTGTGGAGCACAGGCTCCGGATGCGCAGGCCCAGTGGCCATGGCTCACGGGCCTAGCAGCTCCGCGGCATGTGGGATCTTCCCGGACCGGGGCACGAACCCGTGTCCCCTGCATCGGCAGGCAGACTCTCAACCACTGCGCCACCAGGGAAGCCCCTGTATGTGTTTATTTTTTTAATATTTTATTGTAATTTAATACACATACAGAAAAGTGTATTAGATGTAATTTTAAAGCTTAAGGAATAATTATAAAGCAAACACCCCTGTCAAGAAGAAGAATGTTTCCATCACCTCAGAAATGTCTCCTGTCTGGGACTTCCCTGGTGGCCCAGTGGGTGGGACTCCACGCTCCCAATGCAGGGGGCCCGGGTTCGATCCCTGGTTGGGAACTAGATCCCTCATGCATGACGCAACTAAGATCCGGTGCAGCCAAAATAAATAATAAATAAATAAATATTTAAAAAAAAAACAGAGAAAGAAAAGAAATGTCTCCTGTCCTTTCCAATCACAGTCTCCTCCCCTGTAATATAATCACTATCCTGACTTTTACGGTAATTCCCTAAGTATACATCCCTATACATTTTAGTTTTTGCGTGCTCTTGAACTTTATATAAATAGATATTTGCTAGTTATCTTTTACAATATCTTTAATAGGGAATCTTAATTGGACTGTATTAATACAGGTTTTATGAAACGTTTACCTGTGCTTTTGTGTTTCTGACTCGGACTTAACTCTGGCTTATCATTTCAGAGGCCTTGTCTATCAGGAGGGAACATTGAGTTACCATATAATGGGTCTCCCTTTGTCTATTAATTGAATTGCTTTCTTTACAAAATTAATCTAATTCTCTTAAAATTTGTATATGTCTTTAATTATCCTTCTGATCAGAAGCTTCTTGATCATTTCTGCTGTCTAAAATCTTTAAAGTGTATCTCTCTTCACTGTGAGTTTCCTTATGTAGAATATGACCATGAGAAGACCTAAATCATTTGCTTTCTAAATTTACAGAAATTTGTAGATAATAGAGCTATTTAGCAAAATACAAATCTGAAACTGTAGATTTAGTCAAATAGAAAACTGACTGCTTTTTAGAAAAACTCATTCTGTAGCAGATCATAAATATTTCAAAATCATTTAAATTTTGACTCATGTGGGACAGTGGGAGAAGGCATTCATACATAAGCAATTTAAACATTTTTTCAGAATGCCTTATCGCAAGCCATTCTCACAGTGCTAAGTGAGATATGGTTTCCAGACTTGTAACAAAACTTTAGATTTAAAAATTCCATTTTTTATAATTTCCATGTAGAGTAAATACAGCCCGAGAGAGAATGTTTGTTGGACTTGCCTATAGTAACAGGACTAATGAAGGGTAGGTGGAACTTGAACCTTAAACATCTATCTCACAGTTGTACGTTACTGTTGTTGTTTTTTGCCACAAGACCAACTATTACTCTGATGGTCAGAAACTAGGCATCTAAAGAAATCAATACTATTTTAAAGCAACATCTATATACACAGTCTAGTTCAATCAAGTGTTATATACATACACACACTAGCAACATTTAAGTTTGATTAGTTGAAAATTCAGGTGAGTACCTTGCTGAATGAATTAAAAAGCCGTTTTTTGAAGAAGAAGTGTTACTTCTGTGCTTTAAAAATAAATGACCCATTAATTTTTAGCTTCTTATAAACTTAAGATTTTGATTTTTTCATGGTGAAGAAACTTCTGTTTGGTGGGGGGCGGGAATGGGAGTTGTAGTGGCAGTCACCTGTGGAGTATATCTAGGCCAACATTTGCCTCTTGATAAAACTAAGCATAAGTAGGCTTAAAAGGAAGTTGTAGTTAATAGCATTTAGTCTGCAATTGAATATTATTCAGCCTTAAAAAGGAAGAAAATTTTGACACATGCCACAACATGGATGGAACCATACAGACATTAAGTGAGATAAGCCATCCACAAAGGACAAATACAGTATCAGTCCACTTATAAGAGGTACCTCGAGTGGTCTTAGAGACAGAAAATGGAATGGTTGTTGTGGCGGGGGTGAGGGGTAGTGTTCAGTGGGTACAGAGTTTCAGCTGGGGAAGATGAAAAAGTTCTAGAGATGGATGATGGTGATGGTTACACAATAATGTGAATGTACTTAATGTCACAGAACTATTCACTTAAAAATGGTTAAAATGGGGCTTCCCTGGTGGCGCAGTGGTTGAGAGTCCGCCTGCCGATGCAGGGGACACGGGTTCGTGCCCCGGTCCGGGAAGATCCCACATGCCGCGGAACAGCCGGACCCGTGAGCCATGGCTGCTGAGCCTGCGCGTCCGGAGCCTGTGCTCCGCAACGGGAGAGGCAACAACAGTGAGAGGCCCGCGAATAGCAAAAAAAAAAAAAATGGTTAAAATGGTGAATTTTATGTTATGTATATTCTACCACAATAAAAATATGAAGGAAAAAAGTGTATTAGCCTTAAATGAGGACACTGTGGGCCCTTTATGGTAGAAAGCAGAAGAGCATAAAGTCAGGCTCAACTGCCACGAGTGGGCACATGTAATTTTTAAGGTGACTCAGAACATGGAGAAGAGAATATAATATTAAAATTTTAAAACTGTCTTTCTTCAAGAGCAGTTCAAGATCCAGGTATTGGTAGATTTAGGAAAATTGAAAATATCTGCAGTAAAACCTCACCAATGTTGAGCAAATATGGAAAGGATGATTTGAATCTGTGTAAAATCTACATTGATTTTTTTAAGGTAGTTTTATTTTTAAGTATATAACCAAGTCACAAATTGTATATGTAACAGATTGTTGGCTGGCACAGAGGTTGTTGATGTCCTTTTTAATGAGTAGATAAGGATTTGTAATTAAGGCATTTAATTATTGAGCACCTTAGTAGTTGTACAAATATTTTGTTGAATGTACACTAATGGATGTTCATAAAGCATTTACAAAGCATTTCTAGTTTTCTTAAGTAGATTTATTCCAGGTGATCTGAAACCATTTATCAGCAAATCGTTGTATTTCTAAATTTTAAAAAAAACAACTGAGGTATAATTTTATGTGCAATCTAAATCTTTATTAATGGTATCTGAATTTAATGAGGTTTTCTCTGTAGTTTTATGTTATGATTATTTTGATTGTTATAGATACTGCTAAAAAAAATTAGGCCAAGGAAAATATTCTTGTTGTGTTTTTTATCAAACTATTAAAAATATATCGTAGATCCAAAATCCTTAACTACTGAGATCAGGCAATGTGTAAATTCCAGCTTTTGCTGTTACTCTATAGGCCAGATGAAGATTAAACATGTCATAATGTAATCGTTTTTTGAATGTCTGGTGAAGAATCTGTTTACCCCTCCATATCCACAGGTTCTGCATCCTCAGATTCAACCAATCATGGATCAAACATATTCTGGAAAAAAAATTTCCAGAAAGTTTCAGAAACCAAACTTGAATTTGCCATGTGCCAGCAACTATTTGCATTGTATTATATTGTATTTACAACTATTTGCATAGCATTTACATTGTATTAGGCATTATAAGTAATCTAGTAATGGTCTAAAGTATACAGGAGGATGTGCAGAGATTATATACAAATATTACGCCATGTTAAAAAAGAGATTTGAGCATCCTTGGATTTTGGTATCTGTGTCAGTCCTGGAACCAATCCCCTGAGGATACCAAGGGACAACTGTAATGTGTTTTTAATATGTGGGCACTAAGTATTCTGTAAAATATTTACTGACACTTTATTGTAGTTACTTATGGCTTTTACCCAAGTCAGTTTCTGTTCCAAGAAAGTAGATGTAAAAATAGAAGTTAGCAGTCAAATAGAAATTGCAATGTGGGATTTGGATGTTCGTGAATTTTAGATGTGTACATTTTGTATCTTTCACTACATTGAGGAAAATTTTTTTTCTTATTATTGTAGTAAAAAGTCCCAGAAGTGGGATGAAATGAACATCCTGGCGACATATCATCCAGCAGACAAAGACTATGGTTTAATGAAAATAGATGAACCTAGCACTCCTTACCATAGGTAATGTTTTGTACACAGCATTCCTTTTTTGACTTGTTTCCATTTTGCATTTGACATGAGCTTCTGGATAACAGATGATTTGAATCTTTGTCTGTTTTTTTATATTTGTTACTGGAACACTAATTAATAACTGCATATTTTTGTGTAATAGTAAAAGTAATATGGAACTTTATGGAATCCATTTTTTACATTATAATTATAGTAGTAAATGTTTATTCATTGCACCTCAGTGGTCCCTAGCTGCTAATGATATATACAAAGTGACTTTTGCCTTCCTTAAAGTCATCTATTTGTAAAGGAAGATGAGAGCTGGGCTTGTTTGCTTCCTAAGTAGGTGTCAGGGGCTTATTCATTCTCTTTGCAGAAAGGGATAACTTCACAGATGGTAACTCTTTTTTAATCCATGCAAAGACAAATGGACATTACTACTGTTTCATGTCCTTATTTTTGAACTTACATGATATTGTAGTTCATATAATTGCATTGTAATTGTTAGTTTTGAGTCTTCCAGACTCAAATGACTCATTATCATTTTTTTAATGAGTTGTAAAATGATAGTGTATGGCTGTAGTTAGTATGAAGACAAAAATAAGGCACCAATAAACATAATGAGATTCTAAATAAGTTAGAAATACCTAATTCAGATCATGCCTAGATTGTATTGAAGAAAATAAAGATTTTCAGGACTGAAATATTTTGTATTTGTCACTGAAGTAAAACAATATAAATCCAGAAGTTACTATTAAAATAGAGTTAAAGAAATTCTGTTTTAAATCAATGGATGAAACTTTGGAAGATAAGTTGAGATAACTTGATAATAGCAAAAACAGTAAAAACAAGAATTAACATGATTGTGACAAGGGGAGAAAAATAATGAAATAGGAGGTACAGATACTGAAACTCAGTACTAATAAAGCTTGAGGGAAGAAGTAGACATATCATTTATGAAAGTGATCCTTATTTTTCTCCTAATTACAGGTATATACTTTAAAACGTAAACTAAAACTTCTGTTGTACCAGAAGCCAAAGTCAATGCTTTCTTCCTTTTCAATAAAGGTAGTAGACATCCCTTATCTGTGTTGGTTGGAGATAACTATCCTAAAAAAATTAAGATCAAACATTCAAAAATAAATAGCTGTAGCCATTATTTTAAAACTGTTTATATTTAAATAATAAAGATAACCATTTTTCGCAATTATGTAGGGAGCAAATATTTCATTAGAGAGTAGATTGCGTAAGCTAAATAGCTTTTAAACTTCCTGAATTAGGTCTTAGGATCTAATTTTGTTATTTTACCTAACCTGTGTTTGCATAGATCATTTGTGTCTTATCTTCAGGTTGATGTACAAATACATATTCTAAAGCTGGATAGGGTTCTTTTGCATTATTTTTTCCCTGCCACTGGATGGACTAACTGAAGTTTTTTTTTTTCCGCCTCCAGATGATTCGCGTTTTCAGTATTTATTTTTATAGTTGCAGTGGGGTTTTTTTTTGCATGTTTTTTCTTTTTTTTAAATTATTTGAAGGCTTTTCTTGATTGGTGCTATACTTTTAAATATTTGTATCAAATAGAAACAGTGTAAAATTAAACTTCAAAGATGACAACAGAGCCATAAATACATTGATACTTTTAGTCAATAGAATTATGTTTCTCTACCTTGTTTTCCTGCTTGAAAAATTATAGTTCAGGTATTAATTTATAATGTGCTTATCATCCTAGTATGGTAGGTGATGATGAAGATGCACTGAGTGATTCAGAAACCACTGAAGCCCTGACCCCAGATATCTTAGCTAGGAAGTAAGTATTGATGACTATAAAGCATTTTTCTCATGCTGTTTTTAATTCTGCAGAGTTAAAGGCATTTTACTTTACTTGTACAAGTGTAAATAAAAAGCATGTGCTAAATAAATAAGTTTATCTGGTTTTTTCATAGCAACTTACATAGTCTTATTTCTAGGTTAAAATCAAGGTATGTAGATTGAGAACCAGAAGCTGGTACACAGATTCCCTGTGTCAGTTCCCTGAATGGAGGTTTTTCTGTTTTTGCTTTTTAATATCCTGTCACCTGGGTTTTAAAGATAGAAGTGAGAAAGGCAAAATAAGTTGAATTCCTGAAAAAAAGCTCTATTTGCTGTTCATGGGTTTGTCAACTTCCACTCTTCTTGTTTATTGGTTTCTATATACAGTCCCACTCTCTTGCTTTTTATGTTCCTCATCAGGTTATAGCTAGCATATTAATGATCTTTAGATGTTTTTATGAGACTAAAAAGTAGAGTGAGACACTCAACTAATATAAGACTATCACAGTATTGATTTCTTTTTAAATGATTGTTGTATAGATTAACTGCTGCTGCTGAAAGCTCAGAGCCAAAGTGTCGAGTTCGTGAACAAGAAAGCAGTGAAGATGAGGATAGTGACCTCTCACCTGAAGAACGAGGTAGTTTCTTTCTTTTACTGCTTTTAGCATTGCTAATAATTTTTGCTAAGATAAATACATTATATAGAAGACTGTCAAATGGTTTTCCTTTTTAGGAAGTGGATGGTGGGAGATTAAGGAGCAACATTTTTATAATTCAGATTCTACTTGTGTGGGTTTACTGTGTGACAGCTCCACACCCCCCCCATTTCAAGAAAATATTACTGTCTGTAAAGGGATTAACATGTGTTCCTTTCTTTGTACTTTTTGTTCCTTTCTTTGTACCAAGCATCTATACCAGGTAGATGCTCAGTAAATATTTATTAAATTAATACATTTAGGGTCATTGAGCGTTTGGATGATCTTAAAGTGGATAGCAGTAAGAGCTAATTTCTCAATTGCTTGTGCTTTTTCTGTATTAAGGCAGTGGTGAAGCTTACCAAATGAATCAAGATGGTCAGACTTGGAATAAAGATTTTTGTTAGGTCCCATTGAACAGAAAGAACAGAAGTGTCACAGGAAAGGAGATAAAGATAGCCCTCTCAACAAGGATGAAAGAGGCTCTTTTAGCCCACACAGTACATACACAGTTAAGGCATTGCTACCTATTCATTGTTCCTGTTTTTACAAGTAATAGTTCTTATCTGTGGAGGTAAGGAAAGATGGAAAATATTTCACTTTGTTGCTTTTTGTAATTTTGAAGGATGTGAATGTATAATCACAGGAACTGAAAATTGCTTATATAGTTTATTTTCAATTATTTTTTAATAATTTATTTATTTTTAATTTAATTTATTTATCTGACTGCGTTGGGTCTTCATTGCTGCACGTGGGCTTTCTCTAGTTGCGGCGAGTGGGGGCTACTCTTCGTCGCGATGTGCGGGCTTCTCATTGTAGTGGCTTCTCATTGCGGAGCACGGGCTCTAGGCACGCGGGCTTCAGCAGTTGTGGCTCACGGGCTCAGTAGTTGTGGCTCACGGGCTCGAGAGCGCAGGCTCAGTAGTTGTGGTGCACGGGCTTAGTTGCTTCGCGGCATGTGGGATCTTCCCAGACCAGAGATTGAACCCGTGTCCCCTGCATTGGCAGGCGGATTCTTAACCACTGCACTACCAGGGAAGTCCCTTCAATTATTTTTAAAAGGGAAGACCAAGCCTATGTATGTAGGAAAAAAGATGCAAGAAAAACACACACCCTCACAAAAAAGAAAAAAGAAATCGAGTAGTTTGTTTACTTGAAGGCTTGAAATGCAGAAACTACCTGTACTGTAAAGAAGTTTAGAAACTTTAGAACTACGATTCTGAATATTTGCTAGTTAACTGTCAGGATCTTTGTCATGTGTAGCTGTAAAGGTACAATTTGCTATTCCCTCCTATCATCTTTAGAATGTAGTGTATTGAACAAAACTATGATAGTTTGAGTACTATACAAGAAAGAAATATAACATATAGCATAATCTCAAATTGTATTATATTATCTATCCTCAGTGACTTCCTGATTTATTTTCCCAAAATATACCCCAAAGGCCTTTGAAACGGTTTCAGATAGAAATTGTTCCTAGAGTTTGTTGATTCCTTATTCTCTGAAAACGTGATCTATTGAGAACAGGGAATTTTTTATTAACCTCTATTGTCAGTTTCATTAAGCGATTTTCCCTCAAATTGTAGTTCCAGGAGTTAGCCAGCAGGGGGAACCATTTCACTAGTTAGAGTTTCACAAGTTCAAGTTCCCAGTAGTAAGAGTTACTGATACAGGTGTTTATTGCTTTTAAATAAATTACATGTCTGAACATCCTTGTTTATTAAAGAAATTCTTAGAAAATTTTATTTTGGGGACTTCCCTGGTGGCGCAGTGGTTGAGAGTCCGCCTGCCGGTGCAGGGGACATGGGTTCGTGCCCTGGTCCAGGAAGATCCCACATGCCGCGGAGCGGCTAGGCCCGTGAGCCATGGTTGCTGAGCCTGCGCGTCCGGAGCCTGTGCTCCGCAACAGGAGATGCCGCAACAGGAGAGGCCACAACAGTGAGAGGCCCGCATACCGCAAAAAAAAAAAAAAAAGGAGAAAAGAAAAAGAAAATTTTATCTTGTAACTAGTAACATAACAATTAAAATATTGGCTGTGGAGTCAGATAGATCTAAGTTTGTACTCTAGGTATGTCACTTACCTAATTTGCCTAATTTCTCTGACCCTCAGTTTCCTCATTTCTAAATGGGGGGGCTATAAAAATATTTGGAGTCATTTTTGAGTATTAAATGAGATAAAGAATTTAAGACACTTAGCACTGATTCTGGCATATTGTAAGTACTCAGTAAATATTAACTTTTAATAACTTAAAATAATCGGTATATTCTCCATTATATTATTTTTTAAAATAGCCAAAGAAAGTATAAAAAGGATAATTTACTTGTCAAGTTCACATGGATAGTTGATTATTATTAGAGCTGGGCCTGAAACCTGAAAATTTTTGTACTCTTTGGCATTATGTTGCTCTGCCATACAAAGATTATAAGTAAAATTAATATTCAAAGAAGGTTGAGACCACTTATGTTAGCTTTCTACAAAATAAATACATAAATTATATAATAAATTTTGAGTATTGCAAAACTAAAATATATAACAAGCAAAACTGAGTTTAATATCTCTTAGAATTAAAAAGAAATCATCTTCTTAGACTATTAGTATAATTGACAAAAGAAAAATACCATAAGATCAACTCTTAGGAATAAGAAACTACAAATTAAAACAGCGTTATGATGCCTTTCTTTCCTTTCAGATCAACAAAAATTAAAAAGAATGACAATATCCCTTTTGGTGTGAATGTGGAGAAATAAGTTATTCATATACAATTGGTGGGTGTGAAAAATGGTTTGGCTTTTCTGGACGGCGATATGGCAACATATGAGCCAAAAGCTTTAAAAGAAAATGACACCCTTTGCTCTAGCAATTCAGTTTCCCAGGCTTTATTTCAATGTTTCTCAAACATTTTTTACCAAGTGCCACTCAGTATACATGTAAACATAAAATTATAAAAATTAAAATTTCACAAAACATTACTTAACCTTTACTATATGTGATATGTTCTATCCAGTTTATTCTGTTTTGTTTCATTTTTTTAAAATGCTGGTTATAACTTACTAAAGGATTATAAGGCACAGTTTAAAAAAACACTAACTAGGGCTTCCCTGGTGGCGCAGTGGTTGAGAGTCTGCCTGCCAATGCAGGGAACACGGGTTCATGCCTGGGTCTGGGAAGATCCCACGTGCCGCGGAGCGGCTGGCCCCGTGAACCATGGCTGCTGAGCCTGCGCGTCCGGAGCCTGTGCTCTGCAACAGGAGAGGCCACAACAGTGAGAGGCCCACGTACCGCAAAAAAAACACAAAAAAAACGGAAAAAAAACACTAACTAATGTTGAGAAAATAATAGAACAGATGCACAAATATGTAAGTTGAACCTTGAACAACATGGGTTTGAACTGTGCAGGTCCACTTATACTAAATACCTACTACACTACTACACAGTCTGCGGTTGGTTGAATCCACAGATGCGGAACTGTGAACATGAAGGGCGAACTGTAAAGTTATATGTGGATTTCAACTGTGAGGAGAGTAGGCACTCCTAATCCCCACGTTGTTCAAGGGTCAACTGTATATTACATCATAAAAAACAATGAAAATACAAAGGGGGAAATCAGAAACCTTTGACCAAGTTAGGGGATTAAATTATAACTCACTACTTTATAACCTTTTAAAAATTATGTAGATCTGCTATGTACGTGGCAGAATTTTACTCTATCTTCATATACTTTATTGTCTAAACTCTGGATTATTTTAAGAGTGAAAGGGTCACTAATACAGCTCCATCAGACAATAGGCATAAACTGAGACTTCCTGGGACGTTGTCATTCTAACTATACAGTAAGTGAGAAAACAGCATATACATACAACAAGGTATGATTCATTTTTATAAAAAATACATTTTTAGAAAAAAGTCGAGTCATAAAATATGATAATTTCTGAGTGTGGAGACTGAGTGATTTTTAAGTTTCTAGCTTTTTTTTAAACTTTGTAAGTTCTTTTAAGTTGCATGAAAAAGAACATGTGTTACTTTGTACTGAGAAAAAGTCTTACCTTTTTAGTAAATGTATCTGGTATTGGAGGCAATTAGAATCATTTTTTGTTGTTTTTTAATCTTGGCCTTTACATCATCTGAAACTCATCACTAAAAATTTAGTCATGAGGATTTGGTCTTTTATTGATTTTTTAAAAAATTTTTACTTTCTTCTACAATATGGTACTCAAAGAGTAAAACAAATCACAAAAGTAACTTAGAGAAGGAGAAAGATGGCTGGCAAGATCTTGGTAGTTTGCAACAAATGTTTATGGGATGATGATATGGATGTTGATCTCGGAACTTTCCTTCTCCCAACCCAAATAGAGGCTGAAAAGTGACTGATCAGTAGTGACAACTGTAAATGCCAGTGTTTAGAACATAAATAAGTATAGATAATAAAAACTTAAAGGGAGGGACTTCCCTGGCGGTCCAGTGGTTAAGACTCCGCGCTTCCACTGCAGGGGATGTGGGTTCGATAGAGGGAATTAGGGGACATAGAGAAAGTACTTTGAATAGCCTTATTCTGAGAGATTTCTCTTATGCCTTTTTGGCATTAAAATATTTTTATGAATACCATAATAAACCTATGGTGAATGAGTTTTAATGCTCTTGACAAAATAAACAGTTGGCAATTTTATGTCGACTCCTTTTTTGTTTTTCAATTTACTGGTCTAAGAAATTCTAAAATCTTATAATATTTCTTAAAGTTGATCTTTAAAGTGCTATATATTGATAAAATATGGTCAGTTGTGTTGATTTACAGCTATTTTTGTTTCTGTGGTGAAGACTATAAATAAAGAATAGTCTAGAATCACTTTACTGTTCCTAATAACACATTTTTCTTAAAATTACTCTGGGAATGAGGTTATGTTTTTAGGCCAGCAATGTTTGTTTTTTTTTCCTCTCCCCGTCCCTTCTTCCCTCCCTCCCTCCCTCTTTAGAGCCAGCAATGTTTTAAATCATGGCAATTTCTTAATGGATAATAAGAATTTTTTAAAGGAATTTTTTTCTGAATTATAAAAATAGAAAACTTGAAAACATTAAAATTACCCCATAGTTCCTTGACCCAGAATTAACGGTTGTTAATTGCCGAGTCTTTATTTTGTGTGTGTGTGCACATGTGCATGCACGCAGGCTTTGTACATAGTATGTATATGGTATTATAGTTTTCCTTTTTTCCCATTCATCTCTATCTGGAGAATTTTCCTATATCTTTAAATTTCCTTCACAAATATAACTACTAATGGCTCTTACTCTTAGTCTCCCATTAAGATGTACTTGAAGCATCTAAGGCAAAGGTTGGTAAACTTTTTCTATAAACGGCCAGACAGTAAATATTTTAGGTTTTGAGGGCCATATGGTCTCTATTGCAACTACTCAACTCTGCCATTGAGTACAAAAGCAGTTTTAAGCATTACAAAAGCAAATGAGTGTGACTGTGTTCTATAACACTTTACTTACCAAATAGACACAGGCTGTAGTTTGCCAGTCTTTGAGCTAAAGACGCCTACTTTTTTGTATCTTGTAGAAAAAAAGCGACAGTTTGAAATGAAAAGGAAGCTTCACTACAATGAAGGACTGAATATTAAATTAGCTAGACAATTAATTTCAAAAGACCTACGTGATGAGGAGGAGGATGAAGAAATGTCAGAGACTGCAGCTGGAGAAAGCATGAATACAGAAGAATCAAATCAAGGTTAGGTGTTTTGAAAATATCACTGAGACACTTGTGGTCCTTTGTACATAAATAATATACTTTATTTTGCTCGCAACTTTGAAGAACCTCAGAAAATTTTTCTAAAATTCACTTTTTATGCCAAAAGTTTAGAAAATTTCAACCCCTGTTGGTCAGTTTCAAAATAATGTTTTTATGCTCAGAGTTGATTTAAGCCCATATGTTATGTTATATGTCTTATGTTGTTTGGTCTACTTGGCTTTAAGCAATGATGTTTGTCTTCATATTAAGCTATACTTTGTTTTTAATGGTTCAGATCATATTTTGTCTGTCGTAACAATGTCAATTAAGGTTTAAACTTTTTAAAGAAACGTGTTTTTAACATGGAAGATTTGTTTTAACATCCCTTCAGGCATAAAGTATGTCATGTCTTTCCAGTGTTGATTCTTTTGACTGTTGGGTCAACAAATTATTTGGCTGATTTTTGTTTGTTTTAAGTCTCAGACAGGCAGCCACTGCAGCCTACCAACTCTCGATCAGTCATAGAAAATTGATTTTATTTATTTATTTTTCATAAACTGTTATTCTGGCATTCAACAAAGGTGAATCTTCTATACCATTAATGCAGATTTTGTGCCCATCTACCTACTCTTTGTGCTGCAAACTGGTGCTTTTGAGTGGAGATGTAACTTACTTTTTTTTTTTTTAACATCTTTATTGGGGTATAATTGCTTTACAATCGTGTGTTAGTTTCTGCTTTATAACAAAGTGAATCAGTTATACATATACATATGTTCCCATATCTCTTCCCTCTTGCATCTCCCTCCCTCCCACCCTCCCTAGTAACTTACTATTATATGTTGTGCCTTGGATGATTAAGTCTTAGGAAAGTAAATAATTATTATATTATTGTTTTGGTGAGCACATATGAAATATAAGTGATTCTATGGTAGAACCTGATGACTGTGCTCATTATAATAGCAGGATGACAATATTTTTTTGTTATTCCATGTTATGCTTTTGCGTTTCAGTTTGTTTCATACAGCATTTTCTTTCCATTTTATTCACCATAGTCTGTTTAACTTGAACAAACTTTATCTTGAGTAATTATTGTTGTATGTCTCTCTCTTCTCTCTCTTTAAATTTATTATCCATTTTTAGGTGACCTATCTCCTAGTTGGTCTTTGTTTCCCTGTTACCTATATCTTGGTGATTTCTTTTTATGTATTCAATGCAGATGTTTCTGGGTTATAACTTTTCATCAGTTTCTTCTCAGACTTTCAGTATCTATTTGTAGCGACTCTAACAAAGCGTTGGGAATACCCTTCATTTGCCAATGGAAATTTGTACCAGCACCACTATGCCAAATATTAAAGGGATTTGTTTTTTAAGCCACAGCTTTTGAAAAATAAATCTGACCTTTTGTCTGTCTCTGCTTCTAAAACATTGGATTTCACAGATTTAACACATAAATACATTTTTTTCATTTAAGTGTAATAGATGATTAAAATTTGTATTAACGCCGATTTTTCTTCAGTGGAGATGAAGTACTCCTTACCTAGGAGTATATACTGCTTCGCTTCAATAACGTCCACAAAGATAGAAAAGACTACATAATAAGGCATAGAGAAGAAAGTTCATTATTTATTTTCTGTTCTTGGGCCCTTAAAAAAATTTTACCAGCTTTTAAAATCTCCAAGGATCTATGGCACCCATTACTTTTTTATCATTTTCCTTCTTTTCCCCCTCTTCTACACTCCTGCCCATTCCCAGCTGTTTTATTACTGTTTTTATAAAAAGAAATGTGGCATGTTTAGACTCTCAGGAAATTTTTTTATCATTTTTATATCATAAACACAAATCTTTTATAGTTCTGGATATTTGAGTTGTAATAAACTCTTAGCTATCCACCTGTGATTTAGTCACAAAAGTGTTCAACCTGAAACCTATTTGTCCTGTCACTTAAATAGATACACCTGTTCTGCTCTTTATATTATTTACGGGGTATACAGATTCTTTCATATCATACTGATCAGTCTGCATGAAATACATCTTACTTGTTTTTTAGATCTTTCTATTTGTTTATCATACGTAGCAGTGGAAGGAAACTTTAGCTCAGGTAGTTCCAAGTTTGGCAATACTCAACAAACAAATTATGTTGCTGTTTTTTCTTTTATCATTGCAGGATCTACTACATGTGACCAACTGCAAAACAAATCACAGAGCTCATAGAAGGGATTCGTTCAGCACAGTAATTGTCAGATACAAACCGTTACTATAACATACTGCTTCTTGTTCTCTACAATTCATGACTTAAGTACCAAAATGCGTACCAGTTATTATATATTGCCAAGAATTAAATAACTTTAGAGACTAAATAGACTGAAAATGCCTAATTGATACATATATTCTTGTGCCTAGTACTTCACCACAAATACAGCATAATGTCATCAGTCCAAAACTACATTACTTTTGTAAGAACACTGGTTAATTTGTATAAGATATATAGCTTTATATGCTTTAGAAGTTAATATCTTTTGGGGAGGGAGAAGGGATCTAATTTATTTTCTTCACTTCTAGATGTGATAGCTCTTATAAAAATTAGGTTTTTTTTAAATCAAAATCCAATTGGAACAACAGATCATACAGGCTGATAAATATTCAGTCTGAAAAGTATTTTAACATGCATCTTCAACTTGTCTGTTTAATTGAAAAGAATTATAAGAGTTACTGTTGCATTTTCTGGTATACTACCTTTAAAATTCCTGTTGAGTTTCTTTTATGTTTACAAGGAAAGGATTAAACTTTTTCTCATCAAAATTAGCTTTTTCCACAAATAAATTATCAGGTTAAACTTGCACTAACGTCTGCTCTGACTTTTTTTTTGTACTCTCGATGGGCAGACTTCAGATCAGTTTTTTAAATAAATATAATTCTAATATAGTCTCAGCATTCCCTTTATCTACTTGTCTTAACTTCCTACCTTTGTTTCTTACTCCTTTCCACGCATATGCACAGAATCCTTTACCTTTATAAAGGATCATAAAGATTGTCGTGACATTAGGAACTTTTCCTTTTCTCACATATTCTGTCATTTGCTGCAACAATGAAAATCTTATTTTGACTATCAATGCCTATTAGTTCTTCTAATACATGGAGAAAATAGATTGAATAGCAGCAGTACTATAGACAGGAAATACAATTCAACTGCAGAATTTCTACACCTCTGTGATTTACAGCTTGCTAATTAAAGTGCTATTATTAGTTTATTGTTTGACTTAATTAGACCTTAGAAAACAACTAACTGAGGCTTTCGGGGGTTTTTTTTGCATGATGAGAGAATTGTGTGTAACCAGTGATATGATGATAGTTCCTGAATGTATAGACAGAAGTAAATCTGAACACTTTTTAAATTTAAAAACCTTAAATAGTTCCTGCTTTAAGGGAATATCATAATGTATACTATGACAAATGTACTTTATTCTTCTAACACAGTAAGATTTGGACTTCTTCCCTGAAATGAAGTGCAGTTCCTGTGTATCTTAGTTTAGTGATGGTTTCATTTCTAGTCAATTATTTGTATCTTAATTTTTTGTTAGTACCAAAGGAATCCATTATATGAACAGACTTTTAAAATAATTTCTGTATACTGTATGTATGTATGAATTGGCTTTTATTGAACAGCTTTTCTTCCACTTGCAAGTTTATAGAAATATCAATATGTCAAAATAAATAAGAAGTGGGAGAATTCTTTGCTATTAGAAGAATGTTTTTATTAATTTGAATGTCTTTTTTTTTAATGGAATCCAATCAGTACTTTTGAACTGCAGGTATAGTGTTCTAACTAAAACATATTAGCTAGTAATACTACTGATTTATAAACAATGTTTATCTCTACTTTCTGAATTTAGAATGTTGAGGTATTCTTACCTGTTTAAACCTGTTTGGGGGTATTTAAGCTTATACATATGTGTGTACATATGTTCATGCGCACAGACCTCTGTTTTTGGTTTTCTCATTTCGAGTCCTTAGAAAGTATCCACATGCTCTTTATTTGTAGAAATAGCTGCTATACAGTGAAGAAAAGGTAAGACCTTTAACAACTGATCCTTTTGGTGTTTTCTACAAACTATTTCTTGAAACTTAAATCACAGGCAAACTTGCATTTCTGGTTTCAGGAAGTAGATAGTTATGTAAGAGGAATAAGACATGGCAAATAGCATGCCCAGTAGGATTTTAGGTAGTCAAATGTGACTGAGTAAAACTGTTCATCGTCATGAATTCCTAATTGACACAGTATTGAACTATACAAAAAATGGACCTTCATGACTCAAGTTAGATTTTCCTTTGGAGAAAGTTATCTGTCAGTGTTCAGTTCTAGCCAAAGTAGATTTTACTTTCAATTTTTTAATCAATATCTCTTCTCTGCTTAACTCCTCTGATGTCATCTTTTCTGTTTATTTTTCAGTCTGAAATTCAGCAATGATGCTCTTTAAAATCTGAGACATATAATGGTATAAATGGATTGTTAAAAATAACTTTAAATTGAAGATTAAAGCAAAGTGCCATTTTTCCCTAGACTTCCGTTTTGTTTACATTTTTTCCTCTTAAATTAGTACACCGAACATATTGTAATAAAATACAGTATATGACGATTGTGTGTGGATTTTATTTTCTTGTTACCCAGCTATCGTGTTCCATTGGCTAAATGTTCTGGATACCAGGAGAGGGTCTTGAACTACACTGTGACAGAATAGTTTGTTTAGTTGCCCAGCATTGTGCTAGGTGTCCAATATATAATCCTCAAAACAACCACGCAGAACAGGTATCTTATCAGCACTTTATAAGTGAGGAAAATGCTCTTGGCCAAATTCTTCAGTCTCAATGTCTCATACATGCCAGTTGACAGGATTCAAATCCAGATGTAACTAAATTTCATACTCTTTATCCATGCCATTTTAGATGTAGAAATTCCCTCATTTTTGCAGTTGTACCTTACAAGTAAACTTTATTTGGATTATTGATACACATCGTGTGCTTTAGGAGTAACATTTTTCAGGTGTTTAGTTTGAGTTTTTGTTTTTTACTTTAATCTGAAGAAATTTGGAAATTTTGTTTGAGGTTTATATACCATTGAGGAAAAATCTCAAAAGTACAATTATACAGTGGCTGGAGATGTCTAAATTCATGTGATTTGGTTTGCGTTCCACAAGTTTGTCTCTGAACAGAATGTTTCAAACTCAAAAAATGATTTTTTTTCATAGACTCCGTGTTACAAAGTAAGTACCAAGCTAGCCTGTCAAATTAACATATACCTAAGCCAGCATTTCCCAGTGTGTTCCGTGAAACCCTCAATCCCACATGTTCCATGAAAAGGATTCCATGAGCAAATGTGCTTTGCACATGCTATATGCTTTATTCCCCTACCTCCCAGAGATTTATAATAATGCACATCATCATAATCAAGAGTCTGAGACATTCTACTTAAGGAACTGTTCAAAACTTGGTTTAACCTAGTATTTATCAAACGTTTCACAACCACTCCCAACCCCCTTTTCCCTCAAGTAGAATTCCAAATAGGAGTAGGGAAATAGTCTGGGATCTCTAATATATGAAAGTTGAACTTCCTCCTAAAAGAAAAGAACAGTTTACCATTGAAAGAGGGAAGACACGGTAGCAATAACTGCACATTGCAGATTGTATATAATTTGCCAGATATAAGACTTTAATTTTTGGTAACTTATGCAAGAAACTGTAAAATACACATCCGGGACAGATGAGGGTGTGGTTGATGTGTTTGGTTATAAGCTGCTGTGGTTTAGTATTGATACAACTATTGCTCAAAGACTTGCTGCTCTAAGCAAATTTCCAAAATGCCTTGTCCTCCCCATCAGCTCACATAACTGGTTGACAAGAGCACATCTGCTACTCATTGGGAAAATAAAAGAGCAGATAGCAAGTGTCTCTGGTCTGTGGCTTACACCCCCAAGCCTTGGTTAGCTGCCCCAGTGTTTGGGGGGGGATGTTGGGGGTGGGGGTTGGCTCCTACACTTTAAATTTGGGGTTGACTCATCTAGTCTTTTATTTGAGGAATTATTGGTGGGAGGTAATGCTGAGAGGAGGTAAGTGAGGGTGGATTTGGCAAGTGTTCAGTCATGATTTTATCTCAACTGCCCGACCTGAAATTTTTTTCGGTAAGTCTGCCAAGTGAGTGTTAAGCATTTCAGTTCTGTTACCAATGGGAATTATTGTAATTGGAAGAAAATACACATTTTTGTTCTCCATTTAATTATTTTGGATTGTTGACTGTGTTGACTAGAAGCAGAAGAGGATTGTGCAGGCTGATCTTTGGCATCTTAATATCATTTGACCTCACTTTTTAGGCAAAGGGATTATAAGCAGCTTTGCAGTGTGCCTTGATCTAATAAATGTTACAGCCTGAAAAAGTGTTAACCAGCAATAGACCTAACATGCATAGGAAGAAGAAAGTTTAATTATATTCTTGTTTAGTTATACTCCCTGGTATCTGCAGCATCACATAAGCAGTTACTTAAAAGATAATATATATATTTTCATCTTCATTTGTAAAAGAGATTCCCATGTGAAAAATAAGCACTTTATTGTAGGGCATCATGCCAAGCTAATTGGGAAATATGGACGTGAGACTCTTGCCCCGCCTTTAAATATTTTAGAAGTTACATGTACATACAGAGCAGAGAGCACACTTTGGGGGGGAACAAGGAAGGAGTAAACTACACACTTACCTTCTCTAGTCATTCTGAGGAGGCCTTTCTGGTAGGGAAGCCCGGGCTAATTATTATTAGCAAGACTTTGTTATTTAGCAGATTACTTATGCCGTTTTCCTGAAGGTAAGATTTCTTAGTGATCTAAGACAAAATTGTTACTAAGCAAGCTAGAAAGTTCCCACAGAAATCAAAAATGTTAAATGACCATTTTTTTTAACAAAACTTAATCTGAAATGTTGGATTTTAAAAGTTAAAGCAAATTTGTGGATTGTTGCGAGTTAACCTTCTGCTGCCATTTTTAGTTATCCCTAAGTCAGGTTATTGGGGGAAAAGGGGTGGGTTGAGAGGGTCTGGGGCAAGACCACAATTATGGGAGTCCCACTGTAGTTTGAAGCTATCAGGAAATGTGCTCTGGTTCAGTGCTAACTTTGAAAAGCGGTCCCCACTTGTCCAAGTAGGAGTATCTTGAGTTTTTTTATGGCAAATGACAAAGTATAGAATTCAATCCAGGAATTTTAAAACCAGCCCGGGGGTGGGGGAATGGGGCGGGTAGTGGGAAATTGGTCAGACTGCAAAGTGAATTTGACCCAGAATAGTATTCTCTATTCTAAGCTTCAAGCACTGTTCGGAAGACGTGGACTAGAATCATCTGAAATTTTACAGTCTGGATGGAGACACACTGATAAATGCAGAGTTTAGGGGAAAAGATGTTTATTTTTGAGAAGATTATTAAATATGTATTAAGCACCAACTGTGACCCCAGAAATTTGCTGGGTATTGTACATAAAAAGGTAAATAGATGGTTCTTAGAAAAAAAGGTATGCAATTACTGTGACCAGAATCAAAAGATGTAAGAACAGAGGGTTCAGATATCTATTGCTTACATAAGATGTCTCACATATATCAAACACCACATCTAAAACTGAGCTCTTTATTTTTCCTCTATTCTTTTGTTTTTTTTTTTTTTTTTGCGGTACGCGGGCCTCTCACTGTTGTGGTCTGTCCCGTGTCGGAGCACAGCCTCCGGACGCGCAGGCTCAGCGGCCATGGCTCACAGGCCCAGCCACTCCATGGCATGTGGGATCTTCCCGGACCGGGGCACAAACCCATGTCCCCTACATCGGCAGGTGGACTCTCAACCACTGAGCCACCAGGGAAGCCCTCCTCTAATTATTCTTAATTGCTGTATTCCCCACCCAAAACATTCTCCCAAAATCAATAACTTAGCACCATATTATTTCTCAACTTTGATTCCCTTCGTTTTCTCAAATATGTGAAAACAATCCACTAGAAAGCCCTTTTGATTCTACCTCCATGATATATCTTAAATCTCTCCCCTACTCCAATCTGTACTACAGTATCATAGTCAAACCACCATCATACTTTGCCTATACTGCTACCACAGCCTCCTAAGTACTTGATTTCCCCACTTCCATTCTGTCCCTTTCCAATCCATCTTTTATAACAGCAAGTGTTGCTGCCCTACTTAAAGCCCTTCAGTGATTTCTCTACCATCCTTAAGAATGAGTCCAGATTTCTTAGAATGGCTTAACAAGACTGTGTGTACTGACCCCCAAATACCTCTGCAAATCTTCTCGTGCCACTCTTCTGCATAATTATTATAGTCATACTTTTTTTTTTTTCATTTTCTCAAGTTTACTGAGTTTTCCCCCCTTTTTAGGCCTAGGCATTAAAGGTTACTCTCCTGAAATGCTCTTCACTAATTCTTCATATGGCTTTTGTTTTCATTATTTAGGTTCAGACATGACCTCTCCAGAGGTGCCATTCCCTGACCATCTTATCTAAAAAGATGTCTTTCCTATTATTCTCAGACTCTTGTTTTCTTATCTGGTTGGTTTGCTTTGTTGTTGCCTGACTCCCTCTCTAAACAGAAAGTTCAAGGCAGGACCTCTTTTACTTACTACAGTATTCTCAGAGCTTGGTATAGGTCATCTCAATAGAAGCCTCAATAAATGTTTATTGAATGAATAAAAGGAAGATAATTGTTTATAATGTGATTTAACTTTTCCTTCCCGTTACTCTTTAGCATCTTCATATACTTAATGCTTGAATATTAGAACTGGAAAGGATTTTTAGAAATCAACTAGTCTAATGTCCTTGTTTTTCAGAGAAGTCAACCAAAGCAAAGAGAAGTCAAGATTACCCATCTGGTTTTTGGCAGAGAGTCTAGAATCTAGTTTCTCTGACTCTATTTTCACAATAAATCTCTCCTTGGATTGAACAACTGTGGCCCTGTCTAGACTTGGTGGTTATATTTTTTCATAGTGGAGGGAGTTAAGAATTATTAACTCATTATTCAGGATTATCTGAAAATGAGTTCTCCCCCCAAGTAAAATTTCTCAAAACTGAGTTACCCAAACTCTGCCTTTTTTGTTGTTATAATGATACACTCAATGATACACATCATATGTGTATAATTAATATACGATATTGTATTAGTTTCTGGTGTGCAGCATAGTGATTCAGTATTTTTATGCATTATAAAGTGATCACAGCAGTAAGACCAGTTCCCATACATCACCATACAAAGTTGTTGTAATATTATTGACTCTATTCCCGATATATGCATTACATCCCTGTGACTTATTTATTTTGTAGCTAGAAGTTTGTACCTGTAAGCATTTTGGAAGTAAATCTTGCTAAAGAATGGTGCATTGTCCAAGATTCACATACCAAGGATCCCAAACATAATCTTTACTTACTGACTGGTTTGTTTTTATCAACATTGATTATTGTACTGTCTGAAATACAGCCTTGCCCTCAAGAGCACATTGAAGGGATTTTTCCCAAGCCTTAACATGCTGGTCTTTTTTAAAAAGTAAGACATCTGAGGGTAGTTACCAGTTTCTGGATGAGGCCTTTGTGACTGTTTTCCTTGATGCCAAGAGGCTTGTTTCATTTCCAGCTTCCTGTCTTTGTTTCTGGCTGTAACTGCCAAAAAGCTCACACCAGGGTGAATGGGTTGTTACTGTAATGTAATAGTCCTTGAACTTATCCCAGCCTACCTATCTTAGGAAGGTCTTTAACACTTTTGAAAAGATATCAGTTGTCAGGTCCTGTGGTCCAGCCAGAACATGAATCAAAAAAGTTACAAATTTTGAGAACCAGACTGAATACTTAGCTTCTCTTCTGCCCAAATTCCAGAAAATTATATTACATGTGTTGATGAGATTTTCCTGAAGAATTAAAATGGAAATTTAGCTATTTAGCTATTTAGCTTCTTTTAGCTATTTTTCTTGTTTAGTTATATAAATACAAGTGAGTGAAAATGTGATGACTTTTCAATTATTTTGAATGATGGAAAAATCATTTGCTGGATTTACATATAGTCAGAGGTACCAAGAAAAGACAGAAGCTTGGAACATATCTTGAATATTTCAGATACTCTACTAAGTATATTAGATAAATTAACTCATTTCTTCATTTGATTTAGGGTCACCTAGATCAGGATGATCTTGGTGAGAATTGACTTCATTGGCCTTGTGAAGGCGGAAGCCACATTGCAGGGGGCTGAGGAATGAATACAAGGCATGGAAATGGATATTGCATGTGTGGGCAGCTTGTTCAAGAACTTTAGTTGTGAATGCGAATATGGGGATAGAACGATAGGTAAAGTGGAGCAGAGATTTGTATGTTTGTAATTATATTTTAGAAGATGTTTAGACTTAGGAGATAGAGAAGGTTCATCTTTGTATATAGGTTAAAAATGCACATATGACTAGATAAAGTTTAAAAATTAATCATCAGCAGTAACATTTGAAAAGAGACCTATGAACGTACCTAATAAATAACCCTGCCTTACTGTTCTTTGAAGTACCTACCTCCTTATGTGTACAAATTATAACATACACATAATGTTCATTCATCGTGGCATCATCTCAGCCTGTTTGTTTAATGCAATGCCTAAAGCATATCATTGTTTTCTGTGTGTAGGTTTATGATCTATATTAATATATTCTACGATTTTGATGTCATTTGCCTCCAAAAGATCATCTATTTTTAAACCATTAATTAGTCTCTAAACAGGTGGCACAACAACTAAGAAATCTTTTTTAGAGTCAGAGGCTTTGGTATGTATTAAGTTAGAACCCCAGATGTTATGCTTCTTTGTTCACACATTTTATTAACAAAAGTTATTGCATCCAAAATTTAGTTATAATAAAAATTAAAATACCTACTGACAGCAAAAAAAAAAAGGCTACTGAGAAAAACATTTAAATTACCATCACCTATCTTTTGTTAAATGAAATTTTGGACAGTAAAAGTGGCAGATCTTAGAGAAAGGGGATATTCCAACGCCCCAAAACAAAACACTTGAGCACAGAGCTAGACAGCTCGGAGCTAATTTTGGAACTCAGAAGTCAAAGCAAAATTTTTCTAAAGGATATCTGAGAAAAAGCAGACTTTACGTTTACATTCTTTTGTTTAAGCTCAATGTGTACAAAACTAAACTCATAAAATTTCCGTACCAAACCATGCCATAATTGTGGAGCAGTGTCTTCCTGTCACCCATGCTATGCAAAGCCATCTTTGATGCCCTCCCTGCCCTTACCCTAACATCTTATAAATTACTAAGCTCTGTCAATATTACCTTTAAAATATCTCTTGAATGTGTCCTTTTCTAACTTCTCTGTAACTCTTCTCACTCTGATCCTTTATTATCTACCCTCCAACTAGTCTCAGTCCTTCCTCTGTCACCCTTGCTAATCTACATCCATCCTATTCCTGGATGTTAATTGTCTTTTAAGACAAACCTAATCATGCATTAAGATATTCCTGGTTTGGAGGGCCCTGGTTCCCTACAGCCTACTGGATAAAATCAAAACTCAGTTCGTCCTTAGGTCCTTTCTTTCTACTCTCTATATATTCCCTTGGTTTGTGTGAAGCTGGGCTGCTCTTTTTTCACTAACATAGCTTGGGCTTTCTCACCTTCTTTTTCTTTTCTCTATCAGCCTCTGTCATTCTGATCTTTCCTGTCTTTTAGGTCAAGATTCACTTCTTTCATTAAGCTTTTTCATATGTGGTGGTTTTTTTCCTTTGAATCCCTGTTACATTATACTTATTTCTCCCTTAGCACATTCTGCTCTGTGTTATAATTATGTACCTGTCTTCTATTCCCTTGGACTAAATACATCTTTCTTGTATTTCTAACACATAGGAAAGTGCATGACAAATGTTTAATTATTCTTGAGTCTTGAGGTATATTGACTAGTGAAACGTTAGATTGTGATTCCAATCTGTAATGATGGAGCCCTAGGGTCAATTAAAAGGAGATGTGGGTAGAGGGAACAGAGGAAATTTTGCATAGATTCCAGTGCGTTGGACCTGTTCCTGTATTGGATGTAAGGAAACATTACAGTTGCACTGCTCTTCCTTCCTCTCTAGATCTGGGCATCAAGCAAACTTGCTGGATTGCCAAGGTATTATCTATATGCAGATCCCAACACATGGGATTTGGGGTACCACAGACACATATATTTGGTTTAGTTTGAGGTGAGTTTATTCACCCTGTGTAAGGCCTTACAATATTCAAAGGAGATATGGATTAGTGATAACAAGGTCCCTCTCTCAGAGGACTGGAGTAGATTTGGCTTGAATAGCTGTCTGCTTCCAAATGCTGGTTAGCAGAAAAGCGCAATGATATTTTATATTTCTCAGGGACACGTGGGTCCATGGAGATAAAAATGTTAATTTCAGCAGATGTGTCAATTTTACTCAGGGAGAAGGTGTCAGAACACTGTACCAGCACCAAAAATAGCTTCTTGAAGGCATTGTGTGCCTGACTTTAGAAAGGTTAAAAATAAAAATACAAAACATTTTTACATACTTTTCAAATGGTGGTAAAATATGTTATGTGTTACACAAGGACTTTTTAGTGTGCTTATTTATTATTAGGGTAGTTTCTTGCATAACCTAAGTGATAAACATGTCTGCCGAGTTTTCATAAATTCCCAGGGATTTTTCATCTGCCTCTTTCCTCTCAAGTTATTTACTAATATGGAAAGGCTTGTTTAAGAGCATTTTGTTATCCACATGCATCTTAATCCAGTTTTGAAGAGAATTTGGTTTTGGCTGCTACTCAATTCCAAGAGAACATATTAAGTAGGGTGGGTGACTGAGTAGCTGGTCGGCAGCTGGGTTTTAGAATAGCTTGGCTCTTAATCTGGTTTGTTTCAATTGCACATTACTCCAATTTCCTTCTTACAAACAAAAACAAGATTTTGCTAAACACTGTGAAAGTAAGGGAAAAATTACTAAAATATGAAATAGGGTGAATTTGTGGATATGGAATCCCTTTAGACTGTTGAAACAGACGATGCCTTTTTATTATTACACAGAGATGGCAAAAATAGCACCACTGTGATACTACTACGTGTATTAGGTTTTACTGAGACTGAAATCACTTTCCCTGAAAAGTAACAAATACAATGAAAACTTAACATGATATAGTTCATTCCTAAGGTGACTCCAATAACTAGCATGAGGTCCACTGTAGATCTGAAAACGTGGGTTACCAGAAATATTGACGAAGTTTGTGCCTGCCTTGGGTTATCAGCTAACCTGACAACTGATTTCTAACTTTCATCTTTACACATTGTATAACATCCATAATGATTTTTTTTTTTTTGGTCAGTTTCTTGAAGCATCTTATAAAGAATGTTATATAGATGCAGACTATTACAGATATCTTAGAAAATCAAAGAGCATCTTTCAGAGAAGGTATGTATATCAAGTCTTTTGGTGCAAAGAAACCAAATCCTTAAACAAAATAGGAATTTATGTTTCACATAACTGTAAAGTCCAGAGGTACATAGAGCTGACTTTAGTTGTGGCTGAATTCTCAGCAGGGCTATCTCTATCTTTTGACTCTGTTTCTCTCTGTGATGGCCTCATTCTCTCCACCTGGTGGTAGAGTTGGCTGCTACTTCCTGGTCTATGTCATCCTTAGAGGCTTGAGATGCCAGAAAGAGAGAGCATTCTCTGAAAAACTTCCAAGGAGGACTCCGATTTGGCCCAGTCTGAGTCTTGTGCTGCTCCTTCTTTGAACAATCACTGTGTGTGTACGTTGGAGAAAGGAGGCAGGAATGGAGAAGACAGAGTGCGGATGGAGGACTCCGGGCAAAGCTGGATCTCATCTTCACTCCTCACCAGGACTACACAGACCAAGAAGAATCACTGCGGAAGAGGGAGGGCTGGTCCCCCAAAGGAAGGAACAACAAGCAGATAAAGCCCTTCAGTGTGCTTATTCAAACCTTTTATAAATAAGCACATTCAGAACCTTCAGGGAGGCTAATTTCATTTATTGTCTGAATTCTTTATATAGAAGAAATATGCATTTAGTTTTCCTGTTTAAAAATGTTTTTTCTTTTTCTTTTTTTAAAAATTTATTTATTTTATTTATTTATTTTTGGCTGTGTTGGGTCTCCGTTGCTGTGTTCAGGCCCCCTCTAGCTGTGGCGAGCAGGAGCCGCTTCCCTGCTGCAGTGTGCGGGCCTCTCACTGCAGTGGCCTCTCCCGTTGCAGAGTACAGGCTGCAGGCCCACAGGCCTCAGCAGTTGTGGCTCGTGGGCTCCAGAGCGCAGGCTCAGCAGTTGTGGCACAAGGGCCCAGCTGCTCTGCGGCATGCAGGATCCTCCTGGATCAGGGCTCGAACTCACGTCCCCCTCATTGGCAGGCGGACTCCCAACCACTGCGCCACCGGGGAAGCCCTAAAAATGTTTTTTCTTTATATGTAAATTTTCTGTTTAAAAAATAACTTGCAGATTCTGAATTAGTGAAGTCTACCTTAATGAACTCAATTAGTTGTACAACTTGGTAACTGATAGTAATAATGGCTAACATTTATTGAGCACTTAATTCTAGAAAGTATTCTGGGTGTTATATGTGTAATATCTCATTTAATCTTCAAAACAACCCTAATATGGTAAGTACTATTACTACTGCTATTTTACAAGTGAGGAAATTGAGGCACTAAGAAGTTAAGTATCCTATCCAAGGCCACACACGGTAAGTGGTTTACCCAAGATTCCAAGCAGGCAGCTCTCGAGCCCATGCTCTTCTTAACAGATGTGCCATATTGCTGCCAAAGTCCATGTTACACCTCTGTTGTCTACTATTTGTGTTGCTCTTTGCGTATTTTTGCTTTCATTATCTTCATACCACATGCACAATAAAACCCCAGCTCTCTGCCATGGCCTGCAAAGCTATGCATGACCTGGCCCCTGCCTATCTCTGTAGCATCATCTACCACTATCCCCCCGTGCTCACTCCTGGCTATTCCTCACATGTGAACCCCCAGTTCATTCTGACCTCAGGAACTTAAATTCTGTTTGCCCTGCCTGGACTGCCCTTTCCCCAGATCACTGTCTAGCTTTCTTTCTTTATATTCAAGTCTCTGTCTGATGTTACCTCTTCCCTGATCACTCTATAACCCCTGTCCTCTTTTATTTTTCTTCAGGGTGCATATTACTCTTGAAAATATCTACTTATTTGTTCTTATTTTTGTCAATCCTCCTTTCCACTAGAATGCAAACCCCATGAGGGCAAGGATTTTGTCTGTCTCGTTCATGACATGTTCCTGGTGTCTAGAGCAATGCCAGGCACACGTAGTAGGTGCTCTGTATCTACTGAATGAATAAATTTAGTTTCTCCCAAGAGTCTATGGGGTAGTAAAGCAGAAAATACTATATCGTTTTTATAGTTGAGATGGTCTCAGAAGGATGAAATAAATGCCTTAAGAGTATTGGCTAATAAGTGGATGGGACTAAAGTAAGACTAAAATTCCTCCCCCTTCACTCTCATGTCTGGACGTTTTTTACTGTGCCCCCATGGTCTGCCTGATGTCATCTGTTTTTCTCTTCTCTGCCTCCAGATTGGTTATAAAACATTTTTGAAGTTACTGTCTGTATAAGTCATCACAGTAACCAAACCACAGCTAAGATGGACGATAGTTTGAGAACCCTTAAGTTAGTGACACTAACATTTGTTATTTTTTGACATGATTTTTCTACGGCTAAAACTTTGAAATATTTGTAAATCTATGTCCTTTTCTCCCTCTCCCATTTCATATGTGGTTAGAATATTTAGCTAAACCCAAATGTTTGCTTATCTTGAAAGAATTATTTTATTTCATTTATTCAATATGGATTTGTTTTATTTATTTTTAAGATTTTTAAATTTTTGGCTGCGTTGGGTCTTCATTGCTGCACATGGGCCTTCTCCAGTTGAGGAGAGCAGGGTCTACTCTTTCGTTGCAGTGCTCAGGCTTCTCATTGCCTCATTGCGGTGACTTCTCTTATTGCGGAGCACGGGCTCTAGGCGCGAGGGCTTCAGTAGTTGTGGCTTGTGGGCTCTAGAGCACAGGCTCAGTAGTTGTGCACATGGACTTAGTAGCTCCGTGGCATGTGGTAATCTTCCCGGACCAGGGATCGAACCCACGTCTCCTGCATTGGCAGGCAGATTCTTAACCACTGCGCCACTAGGGAAGCCTCTCAATATGGATTTGAATTCCACCCTTGTATTCACTGGTGTATGTCATTTCATTTCTCTGGGCCTCAGTTTCCTCACTTAGTAAATGAGGATAATAATAGTACCTACCTCATAAGGCTGTTCTGATGATTAAATGAGATTATGTTAAGTGCCTGGCATGTAGCAACGGCTCAATAAATAGCAGTTATGAGCTGTATCGCTATGTTCTATGCACTCCTTGATGTGAGAATACAACAATGAACAAGGCAGATTTGAGCCCTTCTCCCTTAGAACTTTCAGTCTTACAGGGAAGATAGTTAAACAAATCAACACAACATATGTCAAGTACTCTAAGGGGGTGGGGGGGAGAGTGTCATCCTTGGAGTTATCCTTGACACCCTCCTCTCATACCCCACATCCAATCCATCAGCAAATCATGTCAGCTCTACCTGCACAAAAAAACAGAATTAGGCTACATGTCACCACCTCTAGTGCTGGCACTCAGGCCTTGATCAGCTCTCACCTGGATTATTCTAATAGCCTCCTACTTGGTCTCCCTGCTTCCACCCTTGTCCTCTACAGAGCACTCAGGGTTATCCTGGTAAAACCTTAAGTCAGATCAAGTCATTTGTTGTAGGCAGAATAATACCCTCCCCAAACATGTCCATTTTCTAATCCCTGGAACCTATGAATATACCACCTCATGTGACCAAGGAACTTTGCAGATGTGATTAAGGACCTTGAGATGCAGAGATTATTCTGGATTATTCAAGTGGTCCCCACCTAATCACATGACTGCTTAAAGGTAGATAACCTTTCTTGACTGTGGTCAGAGGGAAGTATGGACACAGAACTGTACATTACTGGCTTTGAAGACAGAAGAAGAGGGCTGATACAGAGGGATGACTATACTCTTATTTTCAGAAATTTTTACTATGTACCTAGTTTAAAATGAGCCAGATGGTTCAAAATGAAATAGCACAAGGAGTTTTTGCTTATGTCTTTGGGCCTCTTCAAACTGCAAGTTGTGACTCATTAGCGGGTCATAGACCGATTTAGTAGGTCAAAAAAACTTCTTAAAAATAATAACAGAGGGAGCTCCCTGATGGTCCAGCAGTTAGGACTCCTCACTCTCACTGCCAAGGGCCCGGATTTAATCCCTGGTTAGGGAACTAAGATCCTGCAAGCTGCACGGTGCGGCCAAAAAATAATGATAATAAAAACAACAGAAAAGAAAACAGAGCATAGCATTTGGAAAGGGTAATACTGTGTCATGCCATGTCTGTTTCAATCACATGTATGTCTACATTTCACTCACTCATTGGTAACGAGGTTAAATGTATTTCTGACCATGGATCCTGGTTTCACAAGTTTGAGAAACAGTGCTTCAGGAGACCTGTTTGAATTCTTGTTCTGCAAGCTGGCTGTGTCACCCTGGGTGAGTCCTTTATAGAATCCTGAAGGTTCTTATGGCTCTGTAAGATCATGACTCCTGATATAGGAGGTCCTCCCTGTTTGGTTGTGTGGCCAAATGTCTTGCTGTGACCTATAGTGAGCTAAAAGGCAAAACCCAACCAGTCCTTGAGAGACGGCCCCAAGGAAGCAGTTGGCAAAGCACAATCCAGGGCAGAGCAGCTGCGGGAGGCTGATTTCAGATCCCAAAGTACCTTGTGTTTCCAACTTAGGGAGTGGGGGGAAGGATGGGGAAGTGTGAACTGCTTATCTCCATAGTGCCACCCACCTCGGCCGCCTTCGAATCATGTCGACAAGCTGCCGACAGCTCTGTGGCAGTGCCCTTGCCCACCCAGGCCCCTTTCAGCGGCCAGTTATGGAATCAGCTGAGGAGAACAGTGAGGGCTGTTATGTCTGTCAGAAGGTTGGTGGTCTCTGCATGCCTGACGGTCGTCTCTGTGGAGCTTCTTTGCCAGAAGTTGCCTGGCAGGTCAGCTGTTCCATGGGTGGAGGGGAGGGTTGACTCTGGCTAGTTATATGTATGTAGCAATGTAACCAATGCCAGCGGTGATACACACCCCTTTTGTCAGTGGCGGCGCACCACTGGCACTAGCCCACCTATTAGTTTTGCTCTAACAGGTGTTCTAATTCTCTGAGAGAGGTAAGAAAGCTGGAGTCAGAACTGCAAGGAACTGGAGTCGTGGTGGCTGGGACGAGAGGAGTTGGACAATTTCTGTTCTTTGAATGTAGCTATGTTGTGACCAGTCATGTTGAAATCACAGTACATTGAACAGCATTACACTTCAGGCACTGAGGCCCCAGGTCGGGGTGGGGCCGTTAACCCCTTGTACTCCTGGACTCTGCCACATCTCTAACAGTTTATGCCTTGTACTTGATATTTTACTAACTTGAAACATCATCCTTCCCCTTGCATTCCCAGAGCACACACATCTGGTGTTTGAATGTGTAGCTTTGGATTTATAGGATTTGGGCGAGCATTTGTGTTGGTGCAAAAGGCTATGAGTAATGTCAACATTACATTTTAAAAAAGAATACTTCCCTCATAATGTAGATCTATACCTTGATATAGCACAGTGTGTTCAAAGGAACTAATAAATAGGTAAAATTCGTCAGCTCCTCCCCCCTCTTTTTCTTTTTTTAAGCAACAACAACAAGCCACCCTGTCATTAGGAGAGATTAAGGAATGAGGTAGGCAGCTTCTTAGCTCTTCTAGTGAGGGACATATTTGGCTCTATTCCTACAGTCGATAAAAATTTTTTTTAAAAGTTTTAAATTTCAGCCATGAAAATCAATAGCTTGGTTTTACCTAACAATACCAACATTAGCACATGAAGGAAGACGAGGAGGAAGAAGACAAATTTATTTCTATTGCCTTCTACTTCCCTAGCACCTCTGCCAAGAGACAGTTAAAGGCAAAAGACAGATATTAGGAAGAAAAGCAGTAAATGTTCTGCTGAAGGTCATGGGTGGCCCTTGGTAGGTAAGGAAGGAAGCAGTGAAGCCTAAGACATGAGTGCTCCTAGCATCAACAGCAGCAGGAAGGAGACCTGCTCTTCAGTGCATACCCCTTTGTACATGTGCAAATGTTCAAAGTATTTAAATCATAAACAACAGCAACAAAACTGAAGTCCCCTAGTAAAGCTTCATTTTCATATTTGGAAATCCCAAACTTTCTTTAAAATAACAAAAGTAAAGAAAACAGGGTATGTGTTTTGAGGCCCACTAAAAGGAAGTACCAAAATGTCCTTGTGATAATACCACATCCTCATGTGTAAGCACTTTCAAAGCCATGAATTCAGCACTAAAGAGAGGGTTCAGTGGAAGTGCACATTAGTTGCCTAACAGGTGATAGGAACAGAAATTAAGCTTGTATAAATTTCTCTTGGAAAATGTTTGTCTTTCCTGTGTTAGTGGTATGAATTCTTTTCTCAGTTAATTGGAACAACATAACAGTGTATTTTATTTTTAACCTTGTCCAAAAAAAAAGAGCCTGGGTTCTTAGCATAACTTTTTATTCTCTTTCCCATAGTTTCCATGTTTTTAGAAAAACTTTCATTTTAACTGCCTTATTATTTAATATTTTCTTAATTTAAGAGACATACAGGATATAAGTGATTAAAATAGAGCAAATAGGTAAAATTTTAAACACTTTAGGGTCTACTTTTCTTGGAATAATAGGTCTGAAGACTTTTTTTCAATTATAAAAGTAATATATATGTTTACAAAGAAAGGAGGTAAACGATAAAGGATTAAACCAAAACTAATAATCATTGCTAATATTGGATTTATTTTCTTCTCATTACATAGTATTCTACTGTATGGATATATTATAGTTTATTTAACCCGTCTATTAGTAAAAATTTAGAATATATCTTTTTTCTCCAGAAATAACACTGCAGCAAACATGTATATGTACATATCTCCTATCCTTTTCTTAAGATAAATTCAAAGATAAACATATTTAGCACTTTGATACATATTGCCAAACGGTCCTTCAGAAAAGTTCTGTGCTTCTCCAGTGTATGAGAACCTCTATCTACACAGTCTCACCAGTGAGAAAAATTACTTAATTTTTTTTTTTTTTTTTTTTTTTTTTTTTGCGGTACGCGGGCCTCTCACTGTTGTGGCCTCTCCCGTTGTGGAGCCAACAGGCTCCGGACACGCAGGCTCAGCGGCCATGGCTCACGGGCACAGCCACTCCGCGGCACGTGGGATCTTCCTGGACCGGGGCACGAACCCGCATCCCCTGCATCGGCAGGCGGACTCTCAACCACTGCGCCCACCAGGGAAGCCCGCCAGTCATACTTCTTTAAAGAACAGGTATTTTCTTATGTGTTGTGTGTGGCAGAGGGAAGGCTGCAGGGCTTGGATTTGACTGCCTTCCTGTGCAATAAGGAAAGCCGATCTCACACAGGTGTGCTAGTCACTTACTGAATATTAAATATTAAATTGCCCCAGCTATCTGCCAGGCTCTGTACCACATGACAGGGATATAGTGGCGAGCAAAACAGAAGTCTCTGCTCTCAGGAGGTTTACACTCTAATGGGTTGTTTTCTAGGGCATTCTCTTCCATCTTTACCATCTGAGAGGGGAGGAAAAGGTATATCTTTCTAATTTGCATGTATTTGATTTCTGAATTTTGTAATTTTTTGTCCATTTGTATTACTTCCATTTTTTAAGATATGAGCATTCTTGTCTTTTCCTTCTTTTTCTTCTTGATTTGTCAGGGTTAGTCACATTGATCCTTTGCCATTGTGGCAGACACCAGTGCCCCTCTGTCCTTGCTGACCAGGCCCTGACTGTGTTCAGGTGCTGGATGACCAGCACCAGTGGAGCTGGCCTTAGTTCCTGGGCTTTTAGGAGAAATAGGAAGCAGTGTGCTGAGCCTGGGCTCCGGCATGGAATCCCCGTGAGGTCTGATAAGTGCACAGATTACTCTTTGCTATGCCTCCATTTCTTCACCTATAAAGTTTACAAGGGACTGGACAAAACAATGTTTTTAGTTTCCTCTTCTGTCTATGACTTGAGACCAAGATTGGGGTGGCTGCTTCTCACTGGCCAAGCCTAGGTCACAATCCCTCCTCCTCTGTGTGAGGAGGGCTGGGAAAGAGAATGACAGCCGTTCCGGCTTTGACGGTGGCAGGCTGACTCTGCTGAGTAAAGTGGAGGATTCCCCGGACACCCAAGACTCTATTAGTTTGCTAGAGCTGCCATATCAAAATACCACAGGTTGGGTGGCTTAAACCACAGAAATTTATTTTCTCACAGCTCTGGAGGCTGGAAGTCCAAAATCAATGTGTTGGCAGGTATCTCCTGAGGCCTCTCTCCTTGCCTTGCAGGCAGCTGCCTTCTCTCTGTGTCCTCACTTGGCCTTTTCTCAGTGTGCCTGCATCCCTAGGATCCCTTCCTCTTCTTATAAGGATATCGCTCATACTGTTAAATGAGGGCCCCACCATTATGACCTCACTTAACCTTAATACCTCCATAAAGACCCCATCTCCAAATATAATCGCATTCTGAGGTCCTGGGCACAGGGCTTCAACATATAAATTTGAGGGGAACACAGTTCAGCCTATAACAAGCAAGGAGCCCAGTTAGGATGCTATTTAGAATAATTCTGGCAAGGGTATTGAAGGCCTTGAACCAAGGCAGTGGCAATGAGGATTGGAAGTTGGGCACAAATTCAAGAGCTATTACACAAGATAAAGTTAACAGGATCTGAGGATCAATTAAATGTGGTGGTTATGAGAGAGCACTTCCAGGAAAGCGCTGAGAGAGAGACCATAGCCAGATCAAGAAGTTACATTCTTGATTCTTAATCTTAGAAACTTTGGTGTTTTGGATCTGTGGGGGTCGTAGTTGGGCAAAGAGTAAGTCTTCTTACTATGTAATAAAGGCAGGAAGGTGGGAAGGGGGCAGAAGGAAGTAAGAAGAGCAGCAGAGGGTACAGACTATACTGAAGTATAGACCCAACAGGACCTTTGCCAGTTACAAAATGAACATTAGGTAGCATGTACTGAGTTTCAATTATGAAGGCTGTGCATCAGAGTCATCTGTGGGACTTATGCCCTGGACCACCTCTGGAAAATCTGATTTAATAAGTAGGGCCCACAAGTCTACATTAAAACAAACAAACACAGAACAACTCTAAAGGGGATTCTGTTATACAGCCAGGATGAAAAACTCCCAATGAATCAGGCATTGTTTGGCACTTTTATGTATATCTTATTTAGTTCTCACCATCACCCTAACATATAAGTATTGTAATCTGAGCTCATAATCTGGTGGGGAAGTATATACTTACCCATAATCTGGTGGGGAAGTAACCATGGGGATGCGAATAAGAAAAAGATCATCTGGGGAGAGAAATACATCTATTTACTCAACATTTATCAGACACTTAGTAAGTGCCAGGCACTAGGCTAGGTTCCAGAGCTAAAAAGGTGAAAAGAACATAATGTCACCACCCAGCAGCTCCAGGTCTGAAGAGAACATGAGTATAAAAATCTCAAATTATAAAGCTGAACTGAACTCTGTTCTAATGGAGTTATGTGCTGACACAAAGGAGAAGTCACATCATGTGGGAAGCACCTGAGGAGATTCCATTTAAGCCAACTTACAAATAATGAATTGGAGCTCACCAGGCACACAGAGGAAGGAGGCCCACTCAGGCAGAGGAATCATCATGTACCACGGTGGGGCTGAGAAAAAAGCACACCAAAGCCACTGAAAGAATCCCTTCGTGGATGGCTGAACCTGTCTGGAGTAGAGAGATGGGCAGCAAAGAAGGTAGGAAAGGTTGGCAGGTTGACGGGGCCTGATTTTTGAAATTAAGGAATTTGGAGTTTATCCTACAGATCTGTGGTTTTCAAATTCTATTCCGTAGAGCTGTGAGGTCTCTTTGGAGTCCACTGGTGGGTCATCTGGGAATGCGGAGTGGGCCCAGGTGGGCAGGGGCCTGGGTCTCCCACGCCTAATTCAACCACACCAACTCTGCTTTTACCCATTTAATAGTGGGTACTAGTGAAAGACTTTTTCTTTTAAACAAAGGGCCCCATGATTAAGGAAAACTTAAAAACCATAGCTTTAGGTGATGATAAACTACTGAAGAATTTTAAGCATGAGAGTGCTATGAGTTTCCAAGGTGAAAAGAGTTGCCAAGAGTGTCAAGCGCTGAAGAGATGTTAGGAAAAATAAGTACTGGAAAGTGTCCTTTGGCTTGGCAATCGGAAAGTGACCTTACTGAAAACAGCTGATGGGGGTGGGTAGGGAGTGGAGAACAGAATGCAGTGGATAGTGGAATGAACAGGAGGAGAAAATGTGTCGACTATGCTCTTAAGAATCTTAGGAAGCAATGGAGGGAGATTTGGCAACAGCCAAAGGGGGGGTTTACTCAACTCACCTGTCTGCCTTCTTTGCTAACTGATCCCCTATCCACATGGTCACAGAGGGAGGCTTCTGAAGCTATGTTTGTACGTGGCTGTCCCCTTGATGTGGTCAGTTGGCCCTTGATGGGGTACATCATCCAAGCTGGGCTGATACTTCCCCCAAGAAATTTAGAATTTGGGTCAAGAGAGAAAACCCTTTCTTGCCAGTTGGTTGGTTAATCTCGGGAGCTGGGCCCGGACAGTCAGGTGAAGTGAGCTTCAGGTGTGCAGAAGAACAAAGCAGATGTTTGGAAAGGACAGAGGGGAGGGAGCATCCAGGCTTTACAGGGCCTGGTTCCAACTACTTCTCAAGGTCCATGGAAAGCCTGTCATCTCCATTGCAGGTGAAATCATCCTATTTTATCATGAACTCTTTATTTTTGCCTTACTCAAATAGTTTCTCTTACAACAAAAATGATCCTTACCGATACAGAGGATATATGCTTCCATTTCTTTCTCTTTTCTTCAAAGAGAAAAGAAAGGTCAGTGGAGAGAAAGGGTGAGGATACCGAGAAAGAACCTTTCTCAGAGGAGAATGGAAGGGGTGAGGTCTGGAGCACAAGGAAAAGATACACTTTCCTCTGAGATAGGTGGGTAAGAAGTAAGGAAGATGGGAATGTAGATGAGTATGCGGGGCAGGGCTGGGAAGAGTATTCCTACCTAATGACTCCTGTCTTCTTTGTGAAGAGGCAAAATTATCTACAGATCATGGAGGCGTGGGCCACAGCTTGGCTAGCAAAGTTTGGGAATAGCCATTGTGTCAGTGTGCCAGGGATGTGGCAACATAAATAATACAAAGACAGTTGAAACGCCTAAGTATGTAGTGTCCAAGTCTTGAACTACTGAATGCAGTGATACAGTCTCAGCCGTGAAAGCCTTCAACTCTTGCCTACCCAGCCCCCTTTAACATACAAATTGGATCACATCACACTCCTCTGCTTAAACTCTTCCAATGGCTCCCATTGCTTTAAGATATAAATTGTCTCCAGTATTGCTCAACAACTAGCGGGGGAGGCATCATGAAGGAAATCTTTGGATTGATCCAGTGCTGGGTGTGTGAAATAGCCAGGGTATGACCTAGGGAGAGGTAGGGAGCATGATTAAAAAAAAAAAAAAAAAAGCTGTTGAAGTAGTGGAGGAAGACCAGACAGGTGGATACCAACAGCCTTAAAGAGAGAGTCCTGGGGTCGGGACTTGGGGTGTGAAGTGAATGTGTGTGAGTGAGACAGCGGGGAACATTGAAGGTTGAGCTTGTGCACGGAATGTTCTGGGTGAGACAAAGTTTAACATGGGAACATTTAAGGACTTTCTGGAGTGACATATTCTGAGCCAAAGAGATAACCTTTCTTCTCTCTGTGTGAATGACACCACCTCCTACCAGTCACCACAACCTGTAACCTGGAGTCATCCTAGGGGTTCAGTCTTCATTGCCTCCCTTACATTCATTTGGCCAACAGAACCTTTTAACTGTATTTCCTAAACATCTTTTTTTTTTTAAATATAAATTTATTTATTTTTGGTTGCGTTGGGTCTTCGTTGCTGCGCACGGGTTTTCTCTAGTTGCGGCGAGCGGGGGCTACTCTTTGTTGCAGTGCACGGGCTTCTCATTGTGGTGGCTTCTCTTGTTGCAGAGCACGGGCTCTAGGCGCACGGGCTTCAGTAGTTGTGGCGCGCGGGCTCTAGAGCACAGGCTCAGTAGTTGTAGCACACGGGCTTGGTTGCTCCGGGGCATGTGGGATCTTCCCTGACCAGGGCTTGAACCCGCGTCCCCTGCATTGGCAGGTGGATTCTTAACCACTGCACTACCAGGGAAGCCCCCTAAACATCTCTTGATTGCAGTTGCCTTGATTGAAAACCTCGAAATTGCCCCCACCCCCTTGCCCCACTGTCCTTTAAAATTCAAACCAGATCTCACTCCCAGGCTTAAATTCTCCCAGTGGCTTCCCACTGCTTTAAGATACAAATTCCTTAGTGTGGCAGACAAGGTCCTTGGTATCTGGTCACCGTTTACCTCTGTGCTTTAGTCACATAGTTCTCTGTGATTAAAGGTCCTTGGAAAGACCTTCCACACCTTCTCTTGGATCTTTTTCAAGATCCCTCATATCTGTGGAGGTATGAGAACCTTATTTCCTTCACTGGGAGAAATGACCATCAGAGTATGAGTAGCCCCCTGTGCCTGCCCCTGGCCCAGAACTAATCACATATTTCCCCCTCTGGTCTGATAGCTCTAGACGGGAGACACTGTTTATTTCACCTGTAAACCTCAGAGCCTACCACAGGGTTTGGCCAGAGTACATGCTCAATGGATATTATTGAATGAAGAAGGAATGAGTGAATGTTGAAATCTCCTTAGCTGAGGGTAGGAATTGGGGTTGGAAGACTGTGAGTGAGAGCCCAAAGTCTTGGATGAGAGTTTACTAGCTGCGTTTTATGGGACCTGGCCATCGACACCTTCTTTTAGGGAAATTTCCTTGTCTAGTAGTCAGCTGTCCTGAATCCTGCATCCTGACACCATTCCTGTACAAATGATTAAGTTGAGTGATCCTGCCCTTCTATCTGCTTGCCAGGGACCTGTGTGACCTGTCATGAAAAGATGAGCTGCGTTAATCGGATTTTCTCCTGGGATCTGGGAATTGGAAAACAGGTTAAAATGATAAGCTCTAGGAGCATAGGTTGAAAGGATACATCAAGAATTGTCAAGAAATATTTAGCAGAAGTTGCAGAGTGGCCCGGATACATTTTTATGACCTGTGCGATGTTTTATAATATTTTGAATGGGTTGCCAACGTTTGAGAATTGGAAGGTTTCACATTGAAATCTGGCTATTTGGTTTCTCTTGTAAAATTCAAAAGTCTGATATGGCAAAAACTGAAGCCAAGTAGAACACAGGGCACCTGCTTTCCCCTTCGCCATGGCCTTTCCCACGCCATATGCTCACACCTGGCCAGCTTCATTCATTTACTTTATCTGCTTGGCCCCTATAGCCATCTGACAACCAACTTGTTGAAGGAACAAGTTAGCAGTGAGGGCTTATATGCAAGCCAGGTTCACAGGGGAACAGAATCCCTAAGAGAGCAAGGAGGAAACTGGTGGGAGTTGGGGAGTAGGTGAGAAAGAGAGAGGATACAGCTGCTAAGAGAGGGAAACCAGTGCCCAGAGATGCCTGAGTTTCTGGGCTTCTCAGTTCTAGTAACTGCTAATGGTTACCTTCATCATAATTCCCTTTTCTTGAGATAATTTGCAATGCAATTAGTCAGGCTAAGGGAGGGGGCTACTAGGAAATTGGTAGATAACAGCAATGAGGCAAGTAAGACAGTGGTTTATTTAGATGTTATTAGCCTCAAAGAAGAAATTCTTACATGAAGGTGGAATATAAATTATAAGTTGCTGTCAAGAGTTAGACTCTTGTCGACTATGTATCCTGGTTCAGAAAGATCAGAGAAGGGGCACTGAACAACCTCTGCTCGAGAGGATGTATAGTCAAAAGTATTCTCAGAGAAAATCAGAAGCATTCTGGGAAGGGCTGTGGGTATGCAGGGTTCCAGAGGGTTTGGAGGAAGGAACTAGGAAGTCTGGGGAGAAGAAATTTGGAAGAGATTTAAGTTTTGATCATTTATATCATCTAAGAGTGTAGACTGGGCCTGGTAACTAACTTTCACTGTGTGTTGAAAAGAGAGGTCTGTATTTCAGCAAACAGGGAAGGCTTCCTGAAAGAGGTGGCATCTGAGCTGCGTTTTTTTTTTGTTTTTTTTTTTTTGCGGTACGCGGGCCTCTCACTGTTGTGGCCTCTCCCGTTGCGGAGCACAGGCTCCGGACTTGCAGGCTCAGCGGCCATGGCTCAGGGGCCTAGCCGCTCCACGGCATGTGGGATCCTCCCGACCCGGGGCACGAACCCGAGTCCCCTGCATCGGCAGGCGGACTCTCAATCACTGCGCCACCAGGGAAGCCCTGAGCTGCGTTTTAAAGAGATGAAAAGGAAATGCTTCACAGGCAGACAGAGCCACAACTGTAAAGGCTGAATTCTAAAGGGAGAGTGGGCAGTTTGCAGTTAAGAGTCTGGATCATGGGGCCTGAGTCACCTAGCAAGTTATTTTTGTATCTTGGGGCCTTGGTTTCCATTATTATAAGAATAATGATATTGTAATTCTATTCTAAGACTCAATGTTCCTACCCTATCTCACTTTTAATATTTCTCAATTTAAGACGTATCTTACAATTGACACCCCAAAATGCTTGCTTTATCACAGGGCAAAGAAAAATTGTGACAGCGTTATCACTAACTAGGTATATGTAAATTTAGCCATCCACAGAAAGATGTTCATTTGATAATTAGGTTAGTTATTTGCATTGATGGTGCCATGCAGTTGAATTTTAATCTGAATCTCAAAGTGTCATGTTAGGGGTCTTCCAAAAGGTTACATTGTGTTGAGTCATTGAAACAACAAGATATCATATACACAGATTAGTTGTCATGCATACGGAATACAATTAAATGTAGAAATGGCCAACTCTCTAAATTTGACACAGAAGTTACAAATCTAAGAAGAGGTTGTTTTGACTAACTGTAGTGTCTGAGGACACTGAATGTTTAACTGCCAAATAGTTTCTAGTTATTAAGAGAAGCTGTGTAGATTCTAGGGCTATGCAATTCAATTAAAAAAAGAAACCAAGTTTATAAACAAAGAAGAAACATATATAATGCTCGTATATTCTTTGAAATGTCTCAAAAGTATGCTGTTACTTTCTAAAGGTGATGAAGAGATCAAGATATAACCATACGTTATGAAAAACAGCATGCCATCATGCTATGCTTAACCAGATGGTCAAAAGGGTTATTATATAAGACTTTAGGCAGTGGAAGTGAGAAGACTTAAACCTAACTTCTGCTTATGGTACTGAAGAAGAAAGCGGTACAATTATGATAATAACCAACATTAACTGAATGATTACTATGTGGCACTGTTGACTTGAGTTCTTATCTGTTCAGCCTCAGGACACTCTGTCACATCAGTGGTATTACCTTCATTTTGCAGTGAGAAAGCTAGCAGGCAAATCCAGGAAGTTTACCTCCAGAGCCACTATGCTGTTCTAACCCTCCCTGTGCATTTTTACAGGTATGGTTTTTAGGTTGAGTTTAGAAGTATATACTTAAATACAATGTATCCATGGTACTTTTTACTTACATGCCATGAGTCCGTGGCATCTAAGAATCAGAAGTAGGGGATTGTGGGATTATTGTGGGGATCAGAAGATGAGTATCTTACAGTGGCTCCTAGAAAAATCGTGTATCAGAGGGCAGGTGTTGCAAGTTGAGTAAATGAGCCTGCATTTTCAGAATCCTATCATCTTAGAACTGGCAAAGGCTACTGAGAGAAAGGTGTCAGTAAGGAGGAATGTCTTCTGTGGTTTTGAGAACGGTTCCTCCACACAAAACGCCCTGCCTCCCCCATCTGTCTAAATCCTTCTGATCTTTCCATGCCCACCCCAAATGCCAGCTCCTTCTGAAAGTAGTCTCTGGTTATATGAAAATATATATCAATACATGGGAGATACTTTCAAATTATTACGTGATGAAGCCGGTAAGTGAAAGACGGATTTTATCATTAAAGTTACCCTCGCTCCTCTCCTGGCCTCGGTTTCTCTACACTGAAAGGAAGTGGTGGCTTAGACCATCTCTTCCTTTTATAATCTCTACTCTTTTACCCTTTTCAGATTTCTGCCAAAGCTGCCTTGAAAAGCAGCTCTCCTTCCTCAGACCTGCAGGCAGCGGCTCCTCCTTGTTGGCAGCTCAGCAGGGCGGGGCTGGAGAAGCAGGAGAAGAGGCGGGGGCTCCGGGGGAAGCGCGGCGCGCAGCCACGTGACTTCCTTCCCAAGGAGCCTCAGCTGCCGGCCTCCCAGCAACCGGTTCGTCCCGCCTAACGACGCCCGCGCATCCTGGTTGGCCCTCGGGACGTATTTGGCAAGGAGGCTCCCACGGTCGCGCCGCTCATTGGCTTCCGCTACCGTCGCTCAGGCGCGTTGCCCGAGCGCCCGCAGGCGGTGCTACCGGAAGCCCCTCCCATTGGCCGTCGTGTTCGTGGCTGGCTGGCTGGGGCTGTCACTCCGGGTCGTTTCCCTGAGGTCGGTCCTCTGCTGGGGGCGGGAGGAAGAGAGGCAGGACTGGGGCCTGAGGAGCCGTCGCTGCCGCCGCTGTCTTCGCGGCTGCTATGACCAGCGGGCGAGGCGCCCTCCGCAGCTCTGCGCAGCGCTAGTCGCGGCCGTGCGCCAGCCGTAGCCGTCTGGGTCCCCAGCGCAGCCGCTCCCGCGGCTCCCTCGGCTCTTCCAGCGCCGCTTGCGAGACGAAGCGGAGGCAGGATGAAGATGACGGTGGATTTCGAAGAGTGTCTGAAGGACTCGCCCCGCTTCAGGTAGCCGACGCGGCCGCCTGGCGCCGGGCCGGCGTCACCCGGAGGTGCCTCCCCCGGCGGTGGGGGCGTGAAAGGCAGACCGCGGAACGCGCGGGAGGCCCCGTAGTCCGCGCCCTCCGACGGGGCAGGCTGCGGATGCCGTCGCTCCCGACCCGGAGAGGGCACGACAGCCCCGACTAGCCCTTCGTGAGGGGCGAGGCTGAGCCAGAGGAGGATGTTGCCTCCTTATCCCCCTTCCTTGCTCTCTGCCCGGGGCGGAGCGCCCGAGAGGCGGGGCGCACCAGCTCCGGGGAACTGGGATGCAGCCGCGTCCCCGAAGACTCGTGCCCTTTGCGGTGCGCGCTCTCGTCCCCTTCCTCTTGCCGCTCGTCCTTTCCCCTTCCTTCCGCTGCTTCTTCGTTTCCACCCCCACCCCAGCCCCTCTTTGAGGGAGCTTGCAGGGCACCCTCCTGCAGTTCACTTAGTTCCTTTTACCCCGAGGGTGAAGGAGTGGGGGGCGAACTGGGATGTTGATTTATGCTGCTGGCGTGTCTCCTGCCTGGGGTGGTCTCCTCGGAAGGCGCTGGCGGTTGATTTTGCACGGGAGTTCGGGGATGGGAGTCCTTTGACCAACAGCATTCTGTCCACCTTGGTCCGAGACTATAGGCTTTTCTTTACACCTAAGCTCGTCGGAGGGGCACCGCTGTCGAGAGGTACCGGGCTGAGGGGTGAGGACTAGGAGAAACAGTGCATTTCTGTTTTGAGAACGGAAGTAGGAGGGCCCTGAAGATGGCATTTCTGTTCCTCTTCCAGCAGCGTCGGCCCGGGAGGGCCCCCATCCCCGTCGGATGCTCCCAGTGGATCTGTCACATAAACTGACGTGGTGGCGCTCCGATTCACATGGGCTGGCCACCTTGCCTTGAGAGAGGCGGCAGTCCTGAGGGTGTCCAGAGCACAGACTCTTTCGGTTTCGGGCATCGTAGGAAACTCTTGAATTGTTTTGGAGAATGGAGTTTTGCTAGGTTGTGTTTTACAGTGCATTTATAGGGCTGTCCTTAGGCCTTAAAAATAAGGCCTTTAGAACTTCCGTTAGATAGTGACATGTCTTGAAAGCGTCCCCTGAGCATTGATGTGTGTGTGCCGGCTGATCTCTAGGCCAAGCCTGGGTTGTAAATTCCTGCATCCTCTGCCTGGGAACTAACTGTTCTCATCGTTATCACTGTTAATTTCATTTGCCATTTTCTTTTCAGTGAAAAGCAAAGAAAACTATTGTAAAACTAAGGAACTCCTACTTCTAAGAGAATGTCCTTTGATTTTTTTTTTTGTTTTTTGGTGTTAATTTTATTTGGGCTATTGCTTGTAAAAACGTACAGCTGATTTGATTGTTGTTGTTGGTATTAGTTTTTAAAACTTACATTGTGCGTGATTTGATGGACTCAGAGGAGATACAAATGGATTGTTTAGGACAGCTTTGCAAGTTAGATTCCAGGACTGTGTGGCAAAGGAAGTAATTTTTAAAGTGTACCTTAAAAAGTTCTACTTTTTTGGTGAAATTGTTGTTAATATTACTGGGTAACAAGGTAATCACGGCACTTTTTACCTAGAGAATGTGGCTTTGTGCTCAGTTTGTTTCACAGTTTAAATTTCATTAAAAAAAAAAGTTGAGAGAAGTGATTTGGAAATGCTTCTAATCCCTGGTGTTGGTCACAAACCGTGTGCTGTCTTTGTTTTTAAAATAAAAGAATCATTGAATATAAAATAAGAGGAAAAGATACTGATTAAGTCGTATGGAATATTATAGTGAACGTTTGTTAGACTTGAATGTAATTTATATTCTATATTAATTAGGATGTTAGGGATTTTCTAGAGTTGTTTCCGGTATTCCAGTTGCTGTTGGCTGCAAATTGGGAAGACAAACCAAGATTCAGAGAACTCTAATATCTTGTATACATTTGTGAGACTAGATTAAATTTGCAATAGAGGCAAGAATGCCAGGAAATAAAAGTCTCATCATTCACACTTCTAATTTTTACAGTTTTCCTATAATCCCATTACTGTGTAGGTTTCTATAGCATTTGAAAATAATGTTTCAGAAGTCTTTTTATTCACATGCCTTATGTATAAGTGAAACTTTTAAAAGCATTGTGCACTTTATGAGTGATATATTGAAGTGTTTGTATCAAAAGAGAAGATTTGTGGCGGCTGGGCTTGTTTTTTTGAGAGCAAGGCAGCTGTACTATTTATTCCTTGTAGTGTCCTGATCTATTGTGCTGCTTTAAATCTAATTCCTATTTTTATTATCCTTCACAAATGAATCTTGTGGCGTTTAAGTCTGGTATGTGGACATAACTGCCTTGAATGTTGTAGAATCAATGTAAATGGCAGCTCTTGCTGAAGAAAAATTTCATCAGTGTTCAAGCTTCAGACATTAATTTTCCTATTAAATTGGTAAGGAAACAGGAAGACTGGTTGAAATAGGGAGAGAAGGATGTTGCAGTTGCAACATTGTTTTTAGTAATTTGAATAGTCCGTGGTTACTTTTACATTCCTGTGAACATTTTGTTTTGTTTTTAGATTGGAAGGCACATTTCATTGTGTAATTTTGGGTTCCCTTCTTAGTTTTTAAAAAACCAGTCTAAAGGTGAAAATCTTGTTCATTTAAAATCTGCAGGAAAGTGAATGCATCTAAGTGTACATTTCTAAAGTGGGAATTATCCATTTTGACCAACATTTGTTGAAGAAGTTTGAACTTGTTTGGGCCCTAAACTGTAAATTTATAAAATTTTAATAAAAATTGTGCTTTTTCCTTTATATAAACATATGGTTCACTCAGGAAGTGAAATTTTGTTTGAAACAAAAAGTTGAATTAGTGCTTTTTTTTTTTTTTTTTTTACAGTCCAGGTCTTTTATTTTCTTTACACCCTTAGTGCCATGAATTCATAGGGAATGGGCTCCAACAGTTCAGGCTTCTTTCCGTTGGTTCTCACGAAGTGTGCTTCTCTGGGTGGAGCAGGCTGGCGCTTCAGTTGAACCCAATTACCTTTCTCTTTGGCTTCCTTCTTTTTCTGATCATTTTCCTTCACCCGTTTCAGGAAGCTATCTCGGCTCTTAGAATGCTTAATATGCTCGAAACGCACATTAATTCTCTTGGCGAGAATCTTGCCCTTAACTTGTTTGTTTACAATGATGCCAACAGCATGCTGGGTAACATTGTAGACTCTCCCAGTTTTGCCATGGTAATATTTGTGGGGCATTCCTTTATGAACAGTGCCCATTCCCTTGATATCTACAATATCACCTTTCTTGTAGATTCACATGTATGTGGCCAAAGGAACAACTCCATGTTTTCTAAAAGGCCTAGAGAACATGTAGTGGGTGCCCCTCCTCTTTCCCTTTGTGTTGGTCATTTTGGCGAATTACTGGAAGATGGCGGTTCCGCTAGTGCTTTTTTATTTTTATTTTTTTTGCGGTACGCGGGCCTCTCACTGTTGTGGTCTCTCCCGTTGCGGAGCACAGGCTCCGGACGCGCAGGCTCAGTGGCCATGGCTCACGGGCCCAGCCGCTCCGCGGCATGTGGGATCTTCCCGGACTGGGATACGAACGCGTGTCCCCTGCATCGGCAGGCGGACTCTCAACCACTGCGCCACCAGGGAAGCCCCTGCTAGTGCTTTTTTTTTTTTTTTAAATTATTTATATTTTGGCTGCTTTGGGTCTTAGTTGTGGCACGCGGGACCTTTTGTTGTGGCGTGCAGGCTCTTCCTTGCGGTGCACCAACTTCTCTCTAGTTGTGGCGTGCGGGTTTTCTCTCTCTAGCTGTGGCACGTGGGCTCCAGGGCTCGTGTGCTCTGTAGCTGTGGGGCGTGGGTTCCCGAGCGCGTGGGCTCTGTTGAGGCACGCGAGCTCAGCAGTTGGCGGGCTTAGTTGTCCCGGGCGTGTGGGATGGAACCGGAGTTCCCTGCCTTGGAAGGCAGATTCTGTACCACTGGACCACCCGGGAGGTCCCAAGTGCTTTTTGACTTGTGGAAGATTTTTGCTCTAATTCATTCCTCAGATATAAAAATATTCAGTCTTTATCTGGTACATTTATTTTTTATCCTTAACAATGTTTATTTTGCATTGATCTGAAGGTTTTTTGTTTGATTCTATTTCAGATATCCTTGTTCAGCAACTTAGGATAAAAATCTTAAAAAGATGTTTTAGGGTGAAAGATTTTAATGGTTGAAAGACATTGGAATAAATAAATAAATGCACACATAAGTGTGTGCATGTGCACACACATACATATAATGTTTTGCTCTTAAGCTGGTGCCAATCCTGGCTGGTTTGCCTCTTTACCTTCCATATTTAGAACCGGTATACACTCTTAACAATTGGTACTTTATATACATGGAAATACAGTGGGCAAGAGATGAAGCAAAATGTGTTTTTATTTCAGAAGTGGTAGAATGGCATTATAAAGTATCAATAGTTTTATCATGAACCAAAATACAGGAACCCAGCTACTCCTCATTGCAGCTTCTAATTCCTCATTTAATGTAGTACCAGCATAAGTTGAAATAAGGAAGAACAAGCTTTTATAACATACCAGACCTTATACTAGATGCTTTTATAGCTACCATCTCTTTTAATACTAAAATGTATTACGATGTAGGAATTACTATCTTTGTTTTTAAAATGTTTAAAAATTACCAAACTGGATATTTTGAGAAGTTAAACTGACTTTTTTTTTTTTAATTTTACTTATTTTATTTTTGGCTGCGTTGGATCTTTGTTGCTGTGTACGGGCTTTCTACGGTTGCGGAGAGCGGGGGCTACTCTTCGTTGCAGTGTGCGGGCTTCTCATTGTGATGGCTTCTCTTGTTGCGGAGCACGGGCTCTAGGCACGCAGGGTCAGTAGTTGTGGCACGTGGGCTTAGTTGCTCTGCGGCATGTGGGATCTTCCCAGACCAGGGCTTGAACCCGTGTCCCCTGCATTGGCAGGCGGATTCTTAACCACTGCGCCACTAGGGAAGCCCAAACTGACTTCTTAATGGTGGACTTTCAAGTGGTGGACTTGGAAGTGAATTCACTCTTTTACTCCATCTCTTGAGCCACAGGCTTTATTGCATTAATTAAATTTGCATTAAGTGTGTGTATGGTGTCTTTTATAATACAGAAGTTTAAAAATTGGCATTCGTGTATTCCCTAGAAAAGTGTTCCCATTCCCATTATTATAGGATATTTTCTATTTTTAGCAATTTTTAGTTTCATGTAATGCAGCTGGATTTAGTTTTGAGTGTGGGAGATAATCCTATTTTATTTTCTTCCTAATGGAAGCCCTTGTCCTAATACCTTTTATTGAATAATCCATCCTTTCCCCATTGATTTAAAATTATACACATACGTGCATATACATATATGTATACGAACATGGGTCTTTTTCTGGATTCTACTCTTTTCTACCAATGTAATTTTTTGTTCTCTTGCAAATATTGTTAATGTATTAGTTGTAAAATTTTATAGTCTGTTATGATATCCAGTGGGACAAGTTTTCCTTTGTTACTGTTTTTTCCAAAAATTTAATGGCTGTTCTTGAATATTTTGTCTATATAATAGCTTCTTCAATTCCAGAAGAGGTTACGTCTTTCTATGTATTTTGGCCTTATTTATTTAAAACTTTTTATTATGTAAAATTTCAATGATGATCCAACTACATGCTGTTTATTAGAGAAATACTTTAGATTCAAAGATACAAATAGATTGAAAGTAAAAGGATAGAAAAAGATAAACAGTGCAAGCAGTACCCAAAAGAGAACTGGAATGCTATACTAATATCAGATAAAATAAACTTTATGACAAAAATTACTAAAGATAAAGGACGTTTTTTAATGATAAAAGAGTCAATCCATCAGGAAGACATATACTTATAAACATATGCACTTAGTATAGCCTCAAAATACATGAGGCAAAAATTGACAGAATTGAAGGGAGAAATAGAAAATCCAACAATAATAGAGACATAAATACTTTCAATAATGGGTAGAACAACTAGCCAGATGGTCAACAAGGAAATAGAAGATGTGAATAACACTATAAACCAAAAAAAGATTTAATAGATATCTATAGAACACTTCATGCAGCAGTAGCAGAATTCATATTTTTCTCCAGTTCACATGAATACATTTTCTAGCACGGACTGTATATTAAGGCATTAAACAAGCTTCAGTAAATTCAGAAGGATTGAAATCATGAAAAATATGTTCTTTGGCCACAATGGAATGAAATTAGAAGTCAGTAACAGAAAGAAATCTGAAAAATTTATAAATAGTTGAAAATTAAGCAACACATTCCTAAATAACTAGTGGATCAAAGAGGAAATCACAAGGAAATAAGGAAATACTTTCAGACAAATGGAAACAAAAATACAACATACTAAACTTATGGGATGCAGCTAAAGCAGTGCTTAGAGTGAAATTTATACCTACAAACACCTATATTAAAAAGAAGAAAGATCTCAAATCAGTGATCTAACCTTCCATCTTAAGAAACTACAAAAAGAATAGCAAACTAATGTCAAAGCAGGGAAAGGGAGGAAATAAAAAAGACTAGAGCAGAAATAAATGAAAATGGAGACTAGTACAACAACTAGAGAAAATCAGTGAAACCAGAAGTTGGTTATTCATAAGGATCAACAAAGCTGACAAGCCTTTAGCTAGACAAAGGAAAAAAAAGGAGAAGACTCAAATTTCTAGATTCAGGACAGAAAGAGGGGACATCATTGCTGTCTTACAAAAATAAGAGGGATTATGAGAGAATACTATGAAGAATACTCAGACAATAAATTAGTTAAGCTAGATGAAATGGATATATTCCTAGAAAGACACAAATTACTGAAAATGGCTCAAGAAGAAATAGAAAATTTGAATAGACATGAGATTGAATTAGCAATCAAAAAGCTTCCTGAAAAGAAAAGCCCAGGGACTTCTCTGGTGGCGGAGTGGTTAAGAATCCGCCTGCCAGTGCAGGGGACACGGTTTCGATCCCTAGTCTGGGAAGATCCCACATGCCGCGGAGCAACTAAGCCCATGTGCTACAAGTACTGAGCCTGTGTTCTAGAGCGCACGTGCTGCAAATACTGAAGCCTGCATGTCTAGAGCCTGTGCTCCGCAACAAGAGAAGCCACCGCAGCGAGAAGCCCATGCACTGCAACCAGGAGTAGCCCCTGCTTGCCACAACTAGAAAAAGCCCACGCGCAGGAAGAAGACCCAATGCCGCCCAAAAGAAAAAATAAAAGAAAACCCCAGGCCAAAATGGCTTCACTGATGAATTCTATCAAATATTTAAAGATGAATTAACAACAGTCCTTCATAAACTCTTCGAAGAAACGGTAGGAACGAAGTGTCGCTTCCCAACTGATTTATGAGGCCAGTATCACCCTGCTACCAAAGCCAAAGATATCACAAGAAAATTACATACCAATATCTGTTATGAATACAGGTATTAAAATCCTCAACAAAATATTAGCAAACCAAATATAGCAATATATAGAAAGGATTGTACACCATGACCAAGTGGGATTTATCCCAGGAGTACAAAAATCAATCAATGTAGTAAACTGTATTAATAGAACAAATGATGCAAACCACATAATCATCTTGATACAGAGAGAGCATTTGACTAAATCCAGCCCACTTTCATGATGAAAATACTCAGTAGTGATGAACTGGGTGATTGGGATTGACATGTATACACTGATGTGTATAAAATTGATGACTAATAAGAACCTGCTGTATAAAAAATAAATAAAATTCAAAGATTAGAAAAAAGAAAATACTCAATAAACTAGGAATAGAAAAATTCCTCAACCTGATGAAGGACATGTATAAAACACTCTCAGCTAACATCATACTTAATGGTGAAAGACAAACTTTTTCTCTAAGATCAAGAGAAAGTCTGTTCTTCCCACTTCTGTTTAGCAGTGTAGTGGAGGTTGTAGCCAGAGCAATTAGGCAAGAAAGAAAAATAAAGGCATACATATAAGAAAAGAAGTAGTAAATCCATCTCTACTTTTAGATTATATACAGTTGTCTCTTGGTATCCATGGGGATTGGTTCCAGGACCCCCGTGGACATCAAAATATGTGAATACTTGGGCTTCCCTGGTGGTGCAGTGGTTGAGAGTCCGCCTGCCGATGCAGGGGACGCGGATTTGTGCCCCAGTCTGGGAGGATCCCATGTGCCGCAGAGCGGCTGGGCCCATGAGCCATGGCCACTGGGCCCGTGCGTCCGGGGCCTGTGCTCCGCAACTGGAGAGGCTACAACAGTGAGAGGCCCGCATACTGCAAAAAAAAAAAAAGAAAAAAAAGTGAATACTCAAGTTCCTTGCATAAAATGGTGTAGTATAGTCAACCCTCTTTATCTGCAGGTTCTCCAAGGATATGGAGGGCTGACTGTATCTAGTACATAGAAAATCTTAAGGAATGCACAAAAGTCAGAACTAATAAGTTCAACAAGGCCATAGGATACAAGATCATTGTCAGAATACACCACAGTTTATTTATGCATTCACCTACCAGAGGACATCTTGGTTGCTTCCAGGTTTTGGCAGTTATGAATAAAGCTGCTATATACATTTGTATGCAAATTTTTGTGTGGACATAAGTTTTCCACTCATTTGGGTAAGTACCAAGGAGCACAATTGCTGGGTTGTATGGTAAGTATTGCCAGAGTATATTTAGTTTTATAAGAAACCCCCAAACTGTCTTCCAAAGTGGCTGTGCCAGTTGCATTCTCAAGAGCAATGAATGAGAGTTCCTGTTGCTCCACCTTCTCACCAGCATTTGGTGTTGTCAGTATTCTCGAGTTTAGCCATTCTTGTAGGTGTGTAGTGGTATCTCGTTGTTTTAATTTGCATTTCTCTGATCACGTTTGATGTGAGCTTATTTGCCATCATGTGCTTATTTGCCATCTGTATATCTTCTTTGTTAAGGTGTCTTTTAAGGTCTTTGGCCCATTTTTTAATTGGGTTGTTTGTTTTCTTATTAATTTTTAAGAGTTCTTTGTATATTTTGAAGAACAGTCCTATATTAGATATGTATTTTGGAATTTTTTTTTCCCAGTCTGTGGTTTGTCTTCATTTTCTTGATTCCCTTTATTTTTGATATGGAAATTCCCTCTGTCCTTCATATATTGGGTTTACTGTTCTTGATTTTCATGTTGTTGCTTTTTCTATTTACTTATTTTTGCAGTGCGCAGTTGCCACTACCCTCCCTTGAAAAGGTGCATTTTTTTTTTTTTTCCTTTTAGACTTTAGCTGTTTGGAAATGTTTGTAGGTTTGTAGATTGAAACGATTTTCTCTCAGAATTTGCAGGCATTGCTCTATTTTCTTCAGGTTTTCAGTGTTGTTGTTGACATGTGATGCTGTTTTTATTTCCTGATTCATTTTTTGTCCCTGAAGTTTTTTTAGATTTTTTCTTTACTACTGGTATTCTGAAATTTCATGATGATGTGCCTTTGGGTGGGTCTTTTTAATTTATTGTCTTGGACATGTACTTTCAATCTGAAAACTCATGTGTTTTAGTTCTGAGGAATCTTATTATTTCTTTGGTAGTTTCTTTTCCTCTTTTTTAACCTGTTATTTTTATATTCATATTTTGAATGAATCCTCTAATTTTCTTTTTTCTCCCTTTTTCTATTTCTTTGTCTTTTTGTTCTACTTTCTGGATGATATATCCAAATTATTTACTAATCCTAGTTTTCAAGAATTCTTTCTTACTGTGAATATTCCTTTTTAATGTCAACCCATTCTTCAAGAGCTTTCCTTGTACGTCTGAAGAAATTAGTCATAGTCAACAATTTTTTTTCCTCTCTGAATTGCCTTCCTCTAAGGTTTTTGTTTGTTTGTTTGTTTGTTTTGGTCTCCTTTTAGAAGTTTTCCTTAATGTGTTTCTGTTGACCCTTGGCTCTCTGTTTACATCAAAGAATGAGGCACTTAAAAAGTTATTGGAAGTATGGTATATTTTGTTACAGCTTGTTGACTGGTGAGTTTCTCTACAGGGCAGTATTTTCATTGGGACCACTCCCAAATGTCAGTATCTTTAGGTCTTTTCTTATTTATCTGACATGTCCTTAAAGAGCCATCTTCTGCCTGGTAGGTAGAGCATAAGTGCTGAATTTCAGGGAACTGAGCTAGGGAAGGGGTTGCGGAAGGGCTGTGGGGTAGAGACTTCTTACTGGAGTTTCTCTCTCATAGGGAATTTTTAACTGAGTTTTAATCAATACTTTTGATTTAATTATGTAAACCTTTACAGAAAATAAAGCTCCCATCTTTTGTCAGGGTCAGGGAGGGTTAGTCATATCAGGTTGGAGGAGTAGAATGAGGATCTGAAGAGTTTGGTTGCTCCTTATGAGTATAAGATTTCAACTAATCCTGTTTTCACCCTCCCACCTCCTCCCACCTCCATCCTGGTATTTTGAGACATATGACATCTTCATGCCTCTAACCATTAGGGGATTCTGTATTGTGGATCTTCTTGCTTGACATTGGCTTCACAAGTGTACTTTGAAGACTTAGGTTTTGGCATTTTCTGGTCTGAGTTACTGTTGTTTTATTTGCCTTTCAGATTCCAGAATTGTGTGGCTACTGTTATTGCTTCTGTTCTTTGTCCTGTGTATTAACCCACCTTACTTTTCTGTCATTTTAATTGGATTTTTTTTTTTTTGGCGGGCCTCTCATTGTTGTGGCCTCTCCCGTTGTGGAGCGCAGGCTCAGTGGCCATGGCTCATGGGCCCAGCCGCTCCGCGGCATGTGGGATCTTCCCGGACCGGGGCACGAACCTGTGTCCCCTGCATCGGCAGGTGGACTCTCAATCACTGCACCACCAGAGAAGCCCTTAATTGGATTTTTTGAGAAAATGGAGATAAATGGATGTATTTGATCTGCTGTTGGTATGCAAAGCATAATTTCTACTGGAGAACACTCTTTTAGGGTAGTGAATGTGGACCAAGTATGTGAGCTCTGGAGGTTGATTACCTGTTTGACTGCTTTTTCACTTACTCGTTGTGAGATCTTGGGTAGGTTTCTTACTTTTACCTAGGCTCAGTGAGAACAGTACGGCATTACTGAGAATTCAAAATGCTTTTCACCGAAGTAGGTGGGGAGTACCCACTTAATAATGCTAATTTCCCTTCCTCTTTCTCTTGTATCCTTGAAGAGAAGCTTGGATGATTTAGTTAAGGATGCAGGCATTCCCACGTGGAAATAATAAGCTATCGGTTGGAAGCATCTAGAATGCATGAAGGATTAGGCATGTTACTTGTAAATATGAAAATCATCTGTGTTGTGGATGATGAAACAATAAAAGTAGATGGACAGACTTCACTTTGTAGGAGAGCAGTAAAGGTCTTTAAAAAGGGCCATATGTAGATTTTATGTGTAGAGTATTTAAGAAGGAAGAGTGAGCAAAAGAAGAATAGGAGGACAAAAAACAACTGAGGACACAGTGCCTTAAGGATTTAAATCCTGAATGATGACAGAGCAAAGGATAAGTGAACTGAGAGGTTGTAGAAGAAAACTACTATGAAGAAATGTACGTGTTTACTCGAGAGTACATGAAATCTGTTTCCATTGAATTGTATCTAGGATTTGGAGGTTAGACAGATGAGAAGCAATGCAAGTTAAACCTCTATAAAGATCCGGGTAAATGAGTACATGAAGAAATTCTCATAGAAGGAATTAATTTGATTGTAATCTTGTAGTAATTTGTACCTGAAATACGTCAGGATTCTTTATTGAAATATAATCAGTTTTTCTGTTTAAAGTTTTTATATTTTCTGTGATGCCACAGACATACTCAAATTTAAATATGAATTTTTCACTGCTTAAAAAGTTATAGTTCAGTGCTGAAGTGTAAAAAAAAGGGTAAAATAGTTTAACCAAAGGCAGGCAATGGAGAATGGGCATTACTGTTGCAGGAAGGGGGACCCCTTCCAGGGCACGAGAGTGGGCTCTTGTCTAACACTCGGAAATGAATTGTCCGAGGAGACACATATGCTGACATAAAGCAAGAGACTTTATTGGGAAGGGGCATCCGGGTGGAGAGCAGGAGGGTAAGGGAACCCAGGAGGACTGCTCTGCCATGTGGCTTGCAGTCTCTGTTTTTACGGTGATAGGATTAGTTTCTGGGTTGTCTCTGGCCAATCATTCTGACTCAGGGTCCTTCCTGGTGGTGCATGCATCACTCAGCCAAGATGGATTACAGCGAGGAGGATTCTGGGAGGCTGGCAGGGCATATGGACTGGCATCACCTTTTGACCTTTACTGAATTCTTCTGGTTGGTGGTGGCTTGTTAGTTCCATGTTCCTTACCAGGACCTCCTGTTGCAAGATAACTCATTGGTGCCTGGCCAGGGTGGGCAGTTTTAGTCAGTGGTTCCCCTAACACTAGGACAATTAATATCAAGGATTTAACTTTGTGTGTAGTCTAGAGTCACTTTTAGACAAAGATGTGAGCAAGTGTGTATACTTTTAAAGTTGACTCATATAAAATTAAAGTTGATGGGACTAATTTTAGTTTTTTAGTTCTAGCCAGAAGTGTGTGTGTTTTTTTTTTTTTTGGCTGCACCTTGGGGCTTGTGGGATCTTAGTTCCCTGACCAGGGATTGAACCCAGACCCTTGGCAGTGAAAGAGCGGAGTCCTAACCATGGTACCGCCAGGGAATTCCCCATGTTCATTTTTAAATAAACAAAACTTTTCCTTTTTTAAAAAATAGTTTTTAACTTGGAGATAATGTTTTACTTCGATTTTCAATTTTCTGTTCAAAGGGAGGCTTTATAGTAAGTTAAAAATCCATTTCTATGAATTTTCAAATGAAAGTATTTAAACTAATATAATAATAAAGAGACTAGATTTTATTGGTTATGGTCAGGTAATAGTTTTATATGAATAAAATGAATTAAGATACTTCCTAGCACACTTATCATTTAATTTGAAGACCTCTTTTGGCATTTCTTTCAGGTTTTATGGGCTGGCTAAGAGCCACCTCTGTTTGTCTGAAAAAGCCTTTGTTTTTCTTTGATGTTAGAAGGCTATTTTCCCAAAGCATAGAATAGTAGGTTGGCTTTTTTCTTAAAGCACAATGTCATTTCATTGTCTTTTGTTTATGTTTTTTATGTTTTTATCATTTATGTTACAAGTTTGTCTTATTGTTGCTCTTTGGAGCATAATGTGTCTATTTTCCTCTGGCTGCTTTTAAGATTTTTTTCTTTGACTGGTTTTCAAGCAGTTTTACCATGATGTGTAGGTGTGGTTTCTTTCATATTCATCCTGCTTGGGGCTTGTAGGGTTTCTTCAATACATGGGGTTTGTAGAGAATCTTTCATCCATTTGTAAAATTCCTGGCTATTATCTCTCCAAATGTTGCCTCTGCTTCACTTCTTCTCTTCTTCTGGGACTCAATTCCACATATGTTAGAATTTTTTTGCTGTGTCTTACATGTCTCTTGTTCTTTTTTGAAATATTCTTCATAGAAAAATAGGATATTTTTATTCATCTGTATTCCCTCATCTTCTGCTGTGTATGAACTGCTGTTAAACCTGTCTGTGGAGTTTTCAGTTGTATCTTTTCACTTTTGGAAACTTCATTTGATTTTCTCTTTTATAGATTCTTATTCTTTGGTGAAAATCGCTAACTTTTCATCTGTTTCTTGCAGGTTTTTCTCTAGGTTCATGAATATATTAATTATTGGCACTTTTAAGTCACTAATAAAACCAATATCTAGGTCATCTGTCGGTCTATTTCTATTTGTTTTGTGTTTTCTTTTTGTTGTTATTTAGTTCTTTCTTTTGGTGGGCCCAGTTTTTAACTTCATGCTATACATCGTATTTGAAAAACTGTAGATGCTCTGGATGATATTATCTTCCTCCAGAGAGGGTGAATTCTTTCCTTTGTTAGGTAGACAGTGTGACCGATGATCATCCTAGTCCAGTCACTGAATAAGCTTTGTCAGTTTCCTATTGCTGCTTTAACAAATTATCCCAAATTTAGTGGCTTAAAACAACACAAATGTATTATTTTACAGTTCTGAGGGTCAGAGTTTCGATACAGGTCTCATTTAGCTAAAATCAAGGTGTTGGCAGGACTGCATTTCTTTCTAGAAGGTCTAGGGAATAATCTTTATTTTATTTATTTATTTATTTTTGGCTGTGTTGGGTCTTTGTTGCTGCACACGGGCTTTCTCTAGTTGCAGTGAGCGGGGGCCATTCTTCGTTGCAGTGTGCCGGCTTCTCATTGTGGTGGCTTCTCTTGTTGCGGAGCATGGGGTCTAGGTGCGCGGGCTTCAGTAGATGTGGCACGTGGGCTCAGTAGTTGTGGCTTGCAGCTCTAGAGCACAGGCTTAGTAGTTGTGGCTTCCGCGCTTAGTTGCTCCACGGCATGTGGGATGTTCCCGGATTAGGGCTTGAACCCGTGTCCCCTGCATTGGCAGGCAGATTCTTAACCACTGTGCCACCAGGGAAGTCCCAGAATCTTTATTTTTTGACTTTTCTAGTTTCAAAGGGCTGCCCATATTTCTTGATTCATGGCCCCCTTCTATCTTCAAAGCCAGTAATGACTGTGACACTCTCTGTCTCCCTCTTTCCCTTATAATGACTCTGTGGTAACATTGGACTTACCCAGATAATTCCAGGATAATTTCCTCATCTCAAGGTCAGATGATTATCAACCTTAATTCTTTCTGCTGCTTTAATTCACCCAAACAGTGTAACCTAACATCTTCACAGGTTCTGGGGATTAGGATGTTGGCATCATTGGGAGGCCATTATTCTGTCTACCACATTCCACCCTCTGACTCCTAAAGTCTCACCTCTGTCTCACATGCAGAGTTTATTAACCTCATTGCAACTTAAGTCTCATCTCATCTGGGTTGAAATTTTGCCAAAAGTCTCATTTGTGTTTGTTAGTTTACATGTTACCATCTTAAAATCATAGTGCAAAGTTTTGGTAGCTGTGCTATTTTTTTTTTTTTTTTTTTTTTTTTTGCGGTACGCGGACCTCTCACTGTTGTGGCCTCTCCCGTTGCGGAACCCAGGCTCTGGACGCGCAGGCTCAGTGGCCATGGCTCATGGGCCCAGCCGCTCCGTGGCATGTGGGATCTTCCCAGATCGGGGCATGAACCCACGTCCCCTGCATCAGCAGGCGGACTCTCAACCACTGCATCACCAGGGAAGCCCCAGCTGTGCTATTTTTTATTTAGTAGTATGTTATAAATTTTCACTGTTGCTAGGAAGGTTTTATGATTTAAAGAAAATGGTTGTATTATATGTTCTATCAAGATGTTATAGCATAACACTTACTGCTTATTCCTGTTTTCAAAGTGATGATTCCCCCACTTTTCTGGATTATAGATAATATGATAACTAATAATTTCATGTTACTTTTTTGAGGGTAGACAAATTATCTTGTACAATTTCCCACATTCTGAAATTGTCTGGTGGTTCCCTCTGGATAGACTCAGTTTAAACAGTTTTGGCAAGAATACTTGTGAGTGGTGATGTTTCATTTCCATCAGGAGGCCCATGATAGTTGGTCATCTTCCGGTTGATCTCTGGTACCATGGATTGGGAACTAGGGGGAAGAGAGGCTTCTGAATCAAAAGCCTTGAAATGGGAAGGAGCATGATCTTCAAGGAACTAAAAGAGACCAGTGTGGGCTGGAGCAAGTGAGCAAGAGGAACAATGGTAGGAGATTAGAGAGAGAAACAGGGATCATATCATGTTAGGCCTTGTAAGTCATCCATTGTAAGAAGTTTGGATTTTATGATTAGTGCAATAGGAAGCCATTAGAAAGCAGTGGTGAGAGATGATAAGGATTATATTTTTAAAATATTTTGAGTACTGTTCGGAAAATGGGTAGTAGAGGGGCAAGGGTGAATGTGGGGAGAACAGTTAACTAGTTTCCTGCAATGGCTTCCTTATCAGGCTAGGCCAGGCAAGAGATGACTCGGGGAGATAGTAGAGATAATTTTTGTGGTAGAATCAAACAGAATTGCTGTTGAATTGCTTGTCAGGAACAAGAATAAAAAATGACATTTTTACCTTTAGCAACTGGGCGGATAGAGGTATTGTTTGCTGCTAAGGGGAAGGCAAGGGAAGAACAGGTTTTGGGTAAAAAATAAAGAGTTCTATTTTTGTACCTGTTAAGTTTGAGATACCTAGTAGACACCCAGGTGGTGCTGTTAAGTAGAATCGGCACAGAAGTGTAGCCTTTTGTAATTTTACTTTACAAACTGATATGATCTCATCTCATACTCCCTTTTAGATTATAAACTCTTTGATACAGAGACCACCACTGTCTTCATTTCCTTTCACTCTCAGCATAATACTTTGTGCACAAGTTAGGCTACAGACTTTTATTGCCAAAAATTATGTTCATAAGATAGTCATACATTCTCCATTTTCACATAACATACTATTTTTAGTTTAAAAATCTTGCTGTTATTGTACTATTGATGAATTTGAAAAACTATAAGTAATACGTGACAGCTGCTAGGGCTTGTGTAACTTTTCCTTCACTACATAGTAATTAAATCAAACCAAAATCTTTAGATCCTCTTGGGTAGTTGTTATAATTCTAGAGAGCCTAGTCTTTTCTAGGCTACCAGAATATTTATACTTGGGGTTTATAAGGAAATAGTTAATTTCACAAACTGAACTATTCAGAGAATTAATGCTTATTGTAGTTGTATAGAAAAAATTTTACATATCATATTCTTTTTTATTTTTTTCAGTTTTTAAAAAATTTTCCGCTTCCACCTTGAGAGACTTTGGGCTCTCGGCAGTGAAAGCGCGGAGTCCTAACTACTGGACCACCAGGGAGTTCCCTAAAATAACATTATTTTGTCTCCTTGATAAACTGTTAATTTTTCAGCTGACTATCTAGTTAGAATATCTATAACAGTCTTTTGGAAACTGTTGTTCCTTGACAGCCTGATTCAGAATGAGATAAATATTAAGGCTCCTTAAGCAATTATAAAATAGTTGTTCTTAAGGTGCTCTTAGTAATCATGAAATCATTGGAGTAAGTATGTTTCTTTAAGATAACCTTTGAAGTGCATGTTGACTTGGGGATATATGATCTTAAAATTTTTATCAGACAGCAGAGGAAACCATAAACAAGACGAAAAGACAACCCTCAGAATGGGAGAAAATATTTGCAAACGAATCAACGGACAAAGGATTAATCTCCAAAATATATAAACAGCTCATGCAGCTCAATATTAAAAAAGCAAACAACCCAGTCCAAAAATGGGCAGAAGACCTAAGTAGACATTTCTCCAAGGAAGACATACAGATGGCCAAGAGGCACATGAAAAGCTGCTCAACATCACTAATTATTAGAGAAATGCAAATCAAAACTACAATGAGTTATCACCTCACACCAGTTAGAATGGGCATCATCAGAAAATCTACAAACAACAAATGCTGGAGAGGGTGTGGAGAAAAGGGAACCCTCTTGCACTGTTGGTGGGAATGTAAATTGATACAGCCACTATGGAGAACAGTATGGAGGTTCCTTAAAAAACTAAAAATAGAATTACCATATGATCCAGCAATCCCACTACTGGGCATATACCCAGAGAAAACCATAATTCAGAAAGACACGTGCACCCCAGTTTTCATTGCAGCACTATTTACAATAGCCAGGTCATGGAAGCAACCTAAAAGTCCATTGACAGACAAATGGATAAAGAAGATATGGTACATACATAACAATGGACTATTACTCAGCTGTAAAAAGGAATGAAATTGGATCATTTGTAGAGACGTGGATGGATCTGGAGACTGTCATACAGAGTGAAGTAAGTCAGAAAGAGAAAAACAAATATCGTATATTAACGCATGTATGTGGAACCTAGAAAAATAGATAGTACAGATGAACCAGTTTGCAGGGCAGAAAATGAGACACAGATGTAGAGAACAAACATATGGACAGCAAGTGGGGAAAGCGGTGGGGGGTGGTGGTGGTGGTGTGATGAATTGGGCGATTGGAATTGACATGTATACACTGATGTGTATAAAATTGATGACTAATAAGAACCTGCTGTATAAAAAATAAAATAAAATTCAAAAATTAAAAAAAATTTTTTTATCAGTTTTTACTTTAAATCATGTTCTGGTTATCTACTGCTCTGTAACAAACCAACTTAAAATTTAGTGACTTAAAACAACCATTTTATTTTGCTTATGATTTGTGGGTCAGGAGTTTGAAAAGGTCTTGGCTGGAAGGTTCATCTCTGATCCATGTTATGAAAACTGGGTGGCTGAGGCTGGACCATCCACTTCCAATGTGGCTTCTTTATTCACATGCCTGACGCCCCTGTGCTTCATGGTCCTTCTGCCGTCTCTTCACATGTCATCTCATTCTTGAGGCCATTTAAGCTACCAGGCTGATTAAGGGCTAAGCCTGGAACAGGTTCAGCATCATTTCCACTGTATTCTGTTAGGGCGGTCACAGGAGTCACCCAGATTCAAGGGAGTGGAGAAATAGACTCTGCATCTTGATGGGGGAATGGCCAGGTCATGTTGCAAATCATCATGTGTGGCCATCTTTGGAAAATATAATCTGCTGCACATTGTATCCAAAAGTGCCCTTGGCAATAATGATGAGGAGAATTATAAAGATGCAATAAGATTGCATATTTAAAGCTAAAACGAGCTATTTTTGTCTGTCAAATTGACAGTTTTAAGAGTTCTCATTGCTAGGAAAGGTATAGGGAAACAGTCCTCATACTGTTGGAAAGCGTGTGGTTTGGTAGAGCTTTTGTGAAGGACAAAGTAGTAAAATATCTCAGAATTTTAAAATGCATATGCTTTGATTTACCATTTTTCCATCTAGGAATTTCTCCTAAGGAATAATAGGAAAAGTGTGCAAAGTTATATGACCAAGGATATTTTTCAGGTAAATTTATCACATTATTTATAAGAAAAATTGTGCAAGTAGAATATTGGTTAAGTAGAATACTATTTAGCTATTAAAATATAATGATAACTAACACTTAAAAAGTGCTTTATATTTACTAGGACCATTCTATGTGCTTTATATAACTTGTGCAGTCATGTAGGGCCTCACTCTTAGAAGGGCCCTGTGCTTGGTTTAATGCTCTGTCACTATTTTGAAATTCGTAATTGTTAAACAAGAGGCCTCATTTATTTTTTTCCATTGGTCCATGCAGATTATGTTGTCATTTCTACTTGTGAACTATGTTTTTATATCTTTAAAAGTTGAAAAAAACCTAGAAGATAATTTTATGACACAATGAAAATTATACAAAATTTAAATTTGTGTTCATAAATAAAGTTTTATTGGAACACATCCATGCTTATTTATTTACATATTATCAATGACTTTTTTGCTACAGCAGCACAATTGAGTAGTTGGAACAGGGACTGTATGGCTCTCAAAGCTTAATATTTACTATCTGGCTCTATATGGAAACTTTGCCAGTGCTTGCTCTATAGATCTAAACCACTGTTCTATTCTGCCTTTCATAAAAGAATGAGAAATAGATCTCAATTTATGGGGATAATGTCCATGATACATTATGTGAAAAGAAAAAGTGGAATATAGAATATAATTTAGAATGTGTAACATGACACTGTGTATGTCAAAAGGGCTATTAAAAAGTCTGGAAAAGTCTGGAAAACTACTAAAGTATTTTATCTCTGGGAAATAGGAGTATGCTTTCTGGCCATTATTTTTGAAGTTTTGTTTACAAAAATAAGTGCTATTAGTAAAAAAAAAAAAAAAAGATACTATGGGGAAAAGGAGGCAGTACATTCTTTCCCTTCCCCCTTTGCCCCCCACAACTTTTTATTTTAAAAATGTTCAAGCTTACTGAAATGTTGAAAGGATGTACAATGAATACCTATCTAACCTTTATCTAGATCCTCTGGTTGTTAATATTTTGGCACATTTGCTCCCTCTGTCTTAACACACACACACACTCACACACACACACACACATATACATACAGCATGTACATTTTTATTTATTTATTTTATTCATTTATTTAAAATTTTTTTTTGGCCATGCTGCGCGGCTTGTGGGATCTTAGTTCCCTGACCAGAGATCGAACCCAGGCCCTTGCAGTGAAAGCACAGAGTCCTAACCACGGGACTGCCAGGGAATTCCCCAGCATGTACATTTTTAAAAAAACCATTTGAAAGTTCAAAATGCATCTTCTAAAAATAAGGACATTCTCCTTCATAACCACCTTTATAACGCTAACAGTAATTACACGTTCTAATTTTCCCAATTGTGCCAGTAAGGTCTTTTGTAAGTAGTTTTTTTCCTTTGGTTCAGCATTCAGTTAAGGTTCCACACCATTGTAAAGCAATTATACTCTAATAAAGATGATAAAAAAAAAGGTTCACGCAGTGGATTGCTTTTTCATTACCTTTAGCTGAGTGTACTTTTTTGATTCTTTTAGTCCATTATCTCTCACTGGGGCAACTTACCATTAAGAAAATACTAGATTATTATGGATCTAGGAGAGGTCTCAGTCATAACCTGAGGCCTTGATTTGCGTAAGCGCCAGAACATGCACGACTTTGTATATCACGTTAAGGATTTTGGTGGATCGCCATAGAAACATAGTGGGAAGCTCTTATAGAGCTATGACATGTTCAGATTTGGATAGTGTATAAAACATTAACTTTTGAGGCAAAATATTTTAGAGTATCACATTTGGTACAAAATGATATAGCCTTGAATAAAACTGTAAAAAATACATTTTTGAGACAATCTGGGAAAGTCAAACATGACATGGTTATTAGATACTATTAAGGAATTACTGTTATTAGGTGTGATAATGATAAAGAGTTTCTATTAAATTCTTATCAATTAAAGTTTAATTAAAGAATATAACAGCTGGTGTTTTCTTTAAAGTACATCAGCAAAAAAGTAGGATAGGATTACATGAAACAAGAATGGCAAAGTTTTGATAATTGTTGAAACCAGGTGATGGGTATGTGGGAGTGCATCATATACTTCTGTCTATTTTTATGTGTTTGATTAATTTCATAAGAGGTAAAAAAGACATAACCACTGACACCTCATTTTTGACTTGAAAAATGAATTAGAAAGTAAGTTGTATGTGAAAGTTGACTGGTATCTAAAACTTCTGTTACTTTCCATAGGAGTTCTTTAATAGTATCAAATAAATACACCAAAGAAACATTTTAAAACATTTGATTAGAAAAATAATTCTTAGCAAAAATAATTATGTTTCTGAATCTCTTGAAGAGAATCCAATGTTTGAAGGTATTAAGAAGTAATCCTGCTCTTACAGTATTTATTTAAAAACTGTGATCTTTTAAGTATGGCAGAAAGCTAGCTATGACAATAGAAAAAGTCTGTACAAATTACAAAACTGTTTAATTCAAACCACCACTCACAATTGTAGAACACTATTGTGGAGATTTCTTGCTTTTCAATCAGCTATTGTGTAAATTGTGTGTAATCTTTCCTATAATTACAGCACTAATACATTACTAGTGCTGCTTTACTATGATTCCAAGAGATGTAAACAATGGCATCTCTTTTTTTTTTTGCGGTACGCGGGCCTCTCACTGTTGTGGCCTCTCCCGTTGAGGAGCACAGGCTCCGGACGCCCAGGCTCAGCGGCCATGGCTCACGGGCCCAGCTGCTCCGCGGCATGTGGGATCCTCCCGGACCAGGGCACGAACCCGTGTCCCCTGCATCGGCAGGCGGACTCTCAACCACTGCGCCACCTGGGAAGCCCAATGGCATCTCTTGATTTGAATCCAGCCAGCTGTATTCTGACCACAGGTGCTAGTTGCAGTCATTGAAGTAAAGATATGACTGTGTTAGGGAGGGAGAGTTTGATTCTAAGATAGTTAACTGATGACTTAATGTCAAGGCCTTTGCCCTCTATATTAGCAATGTGTTAGTTTTCATTTTATTTTAATGTTTGATTATTTGAGAAACCATCCATGTAGTCAAATAAGCAGTTTTAAACTAGAGGATCAGAGGTGCACATCAAAATCACCTAGGGAGCTTTATCCAAGATACCTTTGTTTGGATTCTGCTCCAAGCCTATTGAATCAGAACTTTGGGGGAGAAATGGACCTAGGCATAGATACTTTGAAAATGTCTTTTAGGTGGTTCTGATATGAACCTATATTCAAGGACTATTCAAGGACTACTGTTCTAAGAGTGTCTTTTTAATTCTAATTCTTCTTTTTAATGTTCTAATTCTTCTTTAATATATGTAAACAGATAATAAAGCACAGTGATTTCAGTCTTCTTGTCTTTTTAACCTAATGGTTCTAGGCAAGGCACAGTTACCCACTGGCTATCTATAACTCCATTCCTTATTCTTGTTTACCTGTTCTCTAGAACAAGTAAAGCATTCAGGATTGCAGTGGATAGCCATTAAAGTGTTTTTTAGCAGGCAAGTGATGTGATAACGTTTGTATCTGAATTATTAGTAACAAGTATTTTGTCACACCTCAGACCGACCTCAATAACTCCCCAGTGTAGACAGCCTCATTATAGTTCTTCCCTAGATAACCTGTTCCCTGCCCGACCCAACACTACCTATTATTATTGGGTTGGCCAAAAAGTTCGTTCGGTTTTTCTGCAGCACCTTATGGGAAAACAAAACGAACTTTTTGGCCAACCCAATATTGTATTAAGTCCTCCTGTGATACTAATTTCATCATTTTTACTTTTATACCCAAAAATGATCAGTGTCTTTACACTGCCTTTGAGTAAACTTTGCTAAGGCCTTCTAATTTATACCCTCTTGTGTCTTCTAATTTTTTCTTTTGTTGCCACCTAAACATTGCTGTCATGACCACTTCAAACTTTTATATGCAGTGCCCTTTTCTTTATTCTATCTTTAAAAAAATTATGAAGCTTTATTTTGTACAGGTTTTAAAAACAATTTATACAAATTGGAAAAATAATACATTTAAAGTAAATTCTAAGTGCTAACAACTTAGTGTATATGCTTTCAGATGTTTTGCTCTATTTATGCTAACACAGTCATTTTTCTTGTATGAATGAGATCAGATCATCTTCTGTCTGCTTCACTTAGCTTTTTTCACTTAATATAATATTCATATTTCTTTGTCAGTACATAGAGATCTGCCTCTTTAAATGGCTGCATACTTTTTAAGTGGCTGTGTACTAATTAATTAGTGAATGGTAATTTGAATAACCAGTCCCCTGATGGGTTTTTTATTTTTAGTTTATTTATTTTTCCTGTGAGCTTCCTTCTGTACTCTTGGTGTATTTGCCTTATTGTATCTGTAGCATAAATACCTAAAAGGAACATAATAATTTGGGTAAAAGAGGATATAACACTTAAAATTTTAGAAGCTATTGCTAAATTTTGAATGAGGAGGACTAGTCCAAGCAAATGTGCTTTCTTCTCTCTCTCTCTCTCTGTGTGGTGTGTGTGCGTATCTTAAAGATGTAACTTCTTTTTTTTTTTTTTGGCTGCACTGCGTGGCTTGTGGGATCTTAGTTCCCTGGCCGGGGATTGAACCTGGGGTGCAGAGTCCTAACCACTGGACTGCCAGGGAATTCCCAAGAAGTAACTGTTTTTGAATAAATAGGGTTATAAATCAGGAATGGGTGTTTAACTTTGTCAGTTGCCTTTTTGTCATCTGAGACTGTTTTAGTCAATTTGGACTGCTGCCATATCAGATTGCCATCGACTGAGTGGCTTAGATACCAAACATTTATTTCTCACAGTTCTGGAAGTTGGAAGTGCAAGATCAGAGTGTTAGCATGGTTGAGTTCTTGATGAGAGCCTTCTTCCTGGTGTATAGAGAGAGTTCTGATCTCTTAAACTCCTTTTAAGGACACTAATCCCATCATCACCTTTGTGAACTAATCTAACCCTCATTACTTCCCAAAGACCCTACCTCAAAATACCAACACATTAGAAATTAAGGTTTCAGCATATCAATTTTGGAGGGATACCAATATTCAGTCTTTAGAGAGATAACCATGTTGCTTTTCTTCTTTGACCTGTTAACATAGTGAATTAAATTAATGGATTTCCTAATAATATTTAAGTTTTATTACAGTCCTGGAAGCTTCATTTGGTCATAATTTTAAAAAACACAGCTGGATCTTATTAATATTTTATTTATAAATTTTTATTAATATTCAGCAGTTATAATGAGCTGTTGTTCTGTTTTAGGTTTTGGTAATACAGTAGTCTCCCCTAATCAGAAGGAAATACATTCTAAGACCCCCAATGGATGCCTGAAACTGAGGATAGTACTGAATCATATATATACTATTTTTTCCTATTCATACATACCTATGATAAAGTTTGACTTATAAATTAGGCATAGTAAGTGATTAACAATAATTTATAACAATAAAGTATAATAAAAATTATGTGAATGTGGTCTCTCAAAGTATCTTATTGTAATATACTCACCCTCTTGTGATGATGTGAGATGATAAAATGAAGTTGGCATTGTGATGAAGCGTTAGGCTACTGTTTTTTTTGTTTTTTCATTTTTGGCTATGCTGCATGGCTTGTGGGATCTTAGTTCCCTGACCAAGGATTGAACCCAGGCCCCTGGCAGTGAAAGTGCTGAGTCCTAATCACTGGACCACCAGAGAATTCCCAAGGCTACTGTTGATGTTCTGATTATATGTGAGAAAGATGATCATCTACTTCAGGTAATCCTGGATCATCAAGCCAGGATGATGTCAGTGGTGGGCGGGTCGGAGCAAGCTGACACAAGATTTCATTGCACTATTCAGAATGGCATGCAATTTAAAATTTATGGGTTATTTGTGGAACTTTCCATTTAATATCTTCAGACTGTGGCTGACTGTGGGTAACTGAAGTGGGGACTACTATAGTGTTACATTGACTTTTTTAAAAAAATTAATTTATTTTTGGCTGCATTGGGTCTTCGTTGCTGTGTGCAGGCTTCTTCTAGTTGCAGTGAGCGGGGGCTGCTCTTCGTTGTGGTGCGCGGGCTTCTCATTGCGGTGGCTTCTCTTGTTGCGGAGCACAGGCTGTAGGCGTGTGGGCTTCAGTAGTTGTGGCACGTGGGCTCAGTAGTTGTGGCTTGCAGGCTCTAGAGCACAGGCTCAGTAGTTGTGGTGCACAGGCTTAGTTGCTCTGCGGCATGTGGGATGTTCCTGGATTAGGGCTCGAACCCGTGCCCCCTGCATTGGCAGGCGGATTCTTAACCACTGCGCCACCAGGGAAGCCTTATATTGACTTTTTTAAGTGGAAAAAAAAAACCCAACCCAATAAGTACCCACTTCTACATGCTCTGGTATAATTTGCTCTTCAAATTATTTGTTCTTGAAATTGTTATATAATTCACCTAGATTGGACCTTTCTGTCACTCTTTGGCAATTTGTCTTACCCAGAAGTATCTGTTATGGGTTGAACTGTGTCCCCCAGAAGATGTGTTGTAGTCCTAACTCCAGTATCCCAGAATGTGACTTTATTTGGAAATAGGGTCATAGCAGATGTAATTAAGTTAAGATGAGGTCATACTGAAGTAGGATGGACTCTTAATTCATTGTAACTGATATCCTTATAAGGAGGCAGAAGGCAGTGTGAAGACAGACACACAGGGAGAAGACAACCATGTAATGACAGAGGCAGAGACTGGGGTGATGCTGCTATAAGCCAGGAATCGATGACCAGAATCTAGACAGAGGCAAGGAAGGATCCTGCTGTACAGGTTTCAGAGGCAGCATGGCCCTGCCGGTGCCTTAACTTCAGACTCTAGAGCTGTGGGAGAAGAAATTTATTGTTTTAAGCTACCCAGTTTTTGGTAATTTCTTATGAGAACCCTAGAAAACTAATATAATATGTATTTCACTCAGGCTTCCAAATTTGTACAACATAGGGTCATGTAAAATATTGTAGATTTCTTGTCTTTTTCATTCATAATGTTTTAATTGATGCTTTCTTTTTTTATCCTGTTAATATGGTGTCCCATAATACTTAGTTTTTATCTACCTCCCCATATTAGTTGTTGAGTTTGATCAACTTTCCCTTTTTTTTTTTGGCCGTGCCCCATGGCTTGTGGGATCTTAGTTCCTCAACCAGGCATCGAACCCAGGCCTCGGCAGTGAAAACACTGAGTCCTAACCACTGGATATCCAGGGAATTCCCAAGTTTGATCAGTTCTCTTTTTTATTACTATTGGCCTTAGCCTTCATAATTCTGTTTTCTGCTTTCCTAAGAAAGAATAAAGTAAATCTGACATTTTGAGTTCATTTACATTCTTTTTGTCTAATATTCAGTATGAAGTCTTCAAGAGTATAAGTTTTTCTTTGAGCTTAGCTTTTGCTGGATTTTACCAGTTTTGATGTGAAATGTTTTTATGATTATTTATCATATATTATTACTGTGTAGTTTTGATTTTCTTTTTAACTCAACACTGTTACAGAGAAAAATTTAAAATTCCTAACATTGGGATTTTTTTGTTTGTTTACTTCTGCTATTTCAATTTTCAATACTTAGTGGTTAATGAGTGTGATTAGTTTTATTTCTACTTTATGAAACTTATGAATTTTCTTTGTGGCTTAATTAATCAGTTTCTTAAAGTGGTCCATGAATGTTTAAATAGAAGCATACTCTGCAGAGTATAAATCTTTGTTGATAGCTGTATGTCTATTAGATTAATTGTATTAATAATCTTACTTAGTTCCTCTCTATCAGAGATTACAAACTACCTAACATGGTCTTATTTGGCCCATAGGCATATATTTTTCTTGCCATGCGTTGTGTTGACTTGTATAATGTTAAAAATTAACATTGATTAAAAGTGTGCCAATATTAAAACATTTGGACATTTTCTATACATATGTGGATTTCCAGTTTACTAAGAAGGTCTTATTTCAGCTCCTCAAGCAACTCATACTCTCTCCTGCCTCCTCCAGTCTTTGAACAGGCTGTTTGTTCCCTTTGCCTGGAAGGCTTTCTCCATTCCCTTTTACTAGCTTACTCCTATTCATCCTTTCTGTCTCAGTGTCAACATTACCACCTTCCAGAAGCCTTCTTTCACCTCTCAGGACTAGCTAAAGAAGATGTAGGATAGCAAATAAGCATTTGAAAAGATGCTCAACTTCTTCAGTAATTAGGGTAATGCAAATTATTAATACCCTACTAAGATACCACTACATACCTAGTATAATGGCTAAAATGAAACGGATGGATCATACCGATCATACCAAGTATTTGCAGGTATGTGGACTAACTAGAATTCTCTTACACGCTAGTAGATATATAAAATGGCAAAACTACTTTGAAAACCAGTATGGCAATTTCTTGAAAACTTAACATACAGTTCTCATACAATGCACACATTCCACTCTTAGGTATTTATCCATGAGAAAAGAAAGCAAATGGCCATAAAAAGACTTGTACCTGAATGTTTATAGCAGCTTTATTTGTAATAGCTGAAAACTGGAAACAACCCAAATGTCCATCAGCAAATGAGTGGATAAATAAACTGGTATATCCTTAAAACAGAATACTACTCAGTAACAAAAAGGAATGAACTGTTGCTACAACGTGGATGAACCTCAAAATATGCATGCTGAGTAAAAGAACCCAGATCAAAGAGTTCATAGTATATTAACCCATTTATATAAAATTCTTTTTTTAACATCTTTATTGTAGTATAATTGCTTTACAATGGTGTGTTAGTTTCTGCTTTACAGCAAAGTGAATCAGTTATACATATACATATGTTCCCATATCTCTTCCCTCTTGTGTCTCCCTACCTCCCACCCTCCCTATCCCACCCCTCTAGGTGGTCACACACCACCTAGCTGATCGCCCTGTGCATGCGGCTGCTTCCCACTAGCTATCCATCGTACGTTTGGTAGTGTATATATGTCCATGCCACTCTCTCACTTTGTCACGGCTTACCCTTCCCCATCCCCATATCCTCAAGTCCATACTCTAGTAGGTCTGTGTTTTTATTCTTGTCCAACCCCTAGACTCTTCATGACATTTTTTTTTCTTAGATTCCATATATATGTGCTAGCATACAGTATTTGTTTTTCTCCTTCTGACTGACTTCACTCTGTATGACAGACTCCAGGTCCATCCACCTCACTACAAATAACTCAATTTCGTTTCTTTTTATGGCTGAGTAATATTCCATCATATATATGTGCTACATCTTCTTTGCCCATTCATCTGTTGATGGACACTTAGGTAGCTTCCATGTCCTGGCTATTGTAAAGAGAGCTGCAATGAACATTGTGGTACGACTCTTTTTGAATTATAGTTTTCTCAGGGTATATATATGCCCAGTAGTGGGATTGCTGGGTCATATGGTAGTTCTATTTGTAGTTTTTTAAAGAACCTCCATACTGTTCTCCCTAGTGGCTGTATCAATTTACATTCCCACCAGCAGTGCAAGAGTGTTCCCTTTTCTCCACACCCTCTCCAGCATTTATTGTTTCTAGATTTTTTGATGATGGCCATTCTGACCGATGTGAGATGATATCTCATTGTAGTTTTGATTTGCATTTCTCTAAGGATTAATGATGTTGAGCATTCTTTCATGTGTTTGTTGGCAATCTGTATATCTTCTTTGGAGAAATATCTATTTAGGTCTTCTGCCCATTTTTGGATTGGGTTGTTTTCTTGTTATTGAGCTGCATGAGCTGCTTGTAAGTCTTGGAGATTAATCCTTTGTCAGTTGCTTCATTTGCAAATATTTTCTCCCATTCTGAGGGTTGTCTTTTGGTCTCGTTTATGGTTTCCTTTGCTGTGCAAAAGCTTTGAAGTTTCATTAGGTCCCATTTGTTTATTTTTGTTTTTATTTCCATTTCTCTAGGAGGTGGGTCAAAAAGGATCTTGCTGTGATTTATGTCAAAGAGTGTTCTTCCTATGTTTTCCTGTAAGAGTTTTGATAGTTTCTGGCCTTACATTTAGGTCTTTAATCCATTTTGAGCTTATTTTTGTTTATGGTGTTAGGGAGTGATCTAATCTCATACTTTTACATGTAACTGTCCAGTTCTCCCAGCACCAATTATTGAAGAGGCTGTCCTTTCTCCACTGTACATTCATGCCTCCTTTATCAAAGATAAGGTGACCATATGTGTGTGGGTTTATCTCTGGGCTTTCTATCCTGTTCCATTGATCTATCTTTCTGTTTTTGTGCCAGTACCATACTGTCTTGATTACTGTAGCTTTGTAGTATAGTCTGAAGTCAGGGAGCCTGATTCCTCCAGCTCCGTTTTTCGTTCTCAAGATTGCTTTGGCTGTTCGGGGTCTTTTGTGTTTCCATACAAATTGTGAAATTTTTTGTTCTAGTTCTGTGAAAAATGCCAGTGGTAGTTTGATAGGGATTGCATTGAATCTGTAGATTGCTTTGGGTAGTAGCGTCATTTTCACAATGTTGATTCTTCCAATCCAAGAACATGGTATATCTCTCCATCTATTTGTATCATCTCTAATTTCTTTCATCAGTGTCTTATAATTTTCTGCATACAGGTCTTTTGTCTCCTTAGGTAGGTTTATTCCTAGATATTTTATTCTTTTTGTTGCAATGGCAAATGGGAGTGTTTTCTTCATTTCACTTTTAGATTTTTCATCATTAGTGTATAGGAATGCCAGAGATTTCTGTGCATTAATTTTGGATCCTGCTACTTTACCAAATTCATTGATTAGCTCTAGTAGTTTTCTGGTAGCATCTTTAGGATTCTCTATGTATAGTATCATGTCATCTGCAAACAGTGACAGCTTTACGTCTTCTTTTCCGATTTGGATTCCTTTTATTTCTTTTGCTCCTCTGATTGCCATGGCTAGAACTTCCAAACCTATGTTGAATAAGAGTGGTGAGAGTGGGCAACCTTGTCTTGTTCCTGATCTTAGTGGAAATGGTTTCAGTTTTTCACCATTGAGGACGATGTTGGCTGTGGGTTTGTCATATATGGCCTTTATTATGTTGAGGAAAGTTCCCTCTATGCCTGCTTTTTGCAGGATTTTTATCATAAATGGGTGTTGAATTTTGTTGTAAGCTTTCTCTGCATCTATTGAGATAATCATATGGTTTTTCTCCTTCAATTTGTTAATGTGGTGTATCACGTTGATTGATTTGCGTATATTGAAGAATCCTTGAATTCCTGGAATAAACCCCACTTGATCATGGTGTATGATCCTTTTAATGTGCTGTTGGATTCTGTTTGCTAGTATTTTGTTGAGAATTTTTGCATCTATGTTCATCAGTGATACTGGCCTGTAGTTTTTTTTCTTTGTGACATCTTTGTCTGGTTTCGGTATCAGGGTGATGGTGGCCTCGTAGAATGAGTTTGGGAGTGTTCCTCCCTCTGCTATATTTTGGAAGAGTTTGCGAAGGATAGATGTTAGCTCTTCTCTGAATGTTTGATAGAATTCGCCTGTGAAGCCATGTGGTCCTGGGCTTTTGTTTGTTGGAAGATTTTTTTTTTTTGGGGGGGCCGGTTACGCGGGCCTCTCACTGTTGTGGCCTCTCCCATTGCAGAGCACAGGCTCCGGACGCGCAGGCTCAGCGGCCATGGTTCACGGGCCCAGCCGTTCCGCGGCATGTGGGATCTTCCCGGACCGGGGCACGAACCGGTGTCCCCTGCATCGGCAGGCGGACTCTCAACCACTGCGCCACCAGGAAGCCCTGTTAGAAGATTTTTAATCACAGTTTCAATTTCAGTGCTTGTGATTGGTCTGTTCATATTGTCTATTTCTTCCTGGTTCAGTCTCGGCAGGTTGTACATTTCTAAGAATTTGTCCATTTCTTCCAGGTTGTCCATTTTATTGGCATAGAGTTGCTTGTAGTAATCTCTCATGATCTTTTGTATTTCTGCAGTGTCAATTGTTACTTCTCCTTTTTCATTTCTAATTCTATTGATTTGAGTCTTCTCCCTTTTTTTCTTGATGAGTCTGGCTAATGGTTTATCCATTTTGTTTATCTTCTCAAAGAACCAGCTTTTAGTTTTATTGATTTTTGCTGTCCTTTCCTTCATTTCTTTTTCATTTATTTCTGATCTGATCCTTATGATTTCTTTCCTTCTGCTAAATTTGGGGTTTTTTTGTTCTTCTTTCTCTAATTGCTTTAGGTGCAAGGTTAGGTTGTTTATTTGAAATGTTTCCTGTTTCTTAAGGTAGGATTGTATTGCTATAAACTTCCCTCTTTGAACTGCTTTTTTGCATCCCATAGGTTTTGTTTTGTTTTGTTTTGTTTCTTTGTGGTACGTGGGCCTCTCACTGTTGTGGCCTCTCCTGTTGTGGAGCACAGGCTCTGGACGCACAGGCTCAGCGGCCATGGCTCACGGGCCCAGGCGCTCCGCGGCATGTGGGATCTTCCCAGACCGCGGCACGAACCCATGTCCCCTGCATCTACAGGCGGACTCTCAACCACTGTGCCACCAGGGAAGCCCTATCCCATACGTTTTACATCGTTGTGTCTCCATTGTCATTTGTTTCTAGGTCTTTTTTGATTTCTTCTTTGATTTCTTTGATTTCCAAAATTTGCATGCTGAGTAAAAGAACCCAGATCAAAGAGTTCATATTATATTAACCCATTTATATAAAATGCTTAAAAATTTAATCTGTGGCAACACAGAGTACCTGGAGAGGGGAGGGGCAGGAGGCAGAAGTTACAAAGGGGCATGAGGAAATTTTCAGGGTGATGGATGTGTTTATTATCTTGATTTTGGTGTTGGCTTCGTGTGTGTGTGTGTGTGTATGTATGTATCAAATTGTACACTTTATATATATGCACTGTCAATTGTACCTCAGTAAATCTGTTTAAAAACAAAACCAGCCTAGAGAATGCTATTACTATTACTCCCTAATCCATCAATGTGGATCTCTAACTGCTTTTCTCTTGTCATAGGCCAATGCTTCTTGTTAGGCAGGTTGTTTACAGTATTTCTGTCCATTGGCATCTGGTGGTACAGTTCAGCCTCTGCAGAAGTTTCCTCATTCCAGGATATAAAGTCCAAGACAGCTCTCAAGTGGTTCATATTTTTTTACATGCGAAACAGTCCTTGGCCTATTAGCAGTGACAGTGCAGCTACTTTGTAATTCTAGTCTTCTGCTCTGCTGCTGTGGGTCACTCTAATCAACTGCTAGTCTTTAGATTTCTCAGGTAGAAGTCAGATAAAACCAGTCCACAGAGTCCCTAAACTCCAAAAGACAGATACCAAGTTTTCAGAGTGGTATCCTTGAAGCCCTCCTTACTAGGTGAGAGGTGAGGGTAAAACACTAGTCCACTCCCATTCATTTGAGAGTGTTATTGACAACTCACTTTAAAGAAAATCTCTTCTCCCCAGTTTCCATCTTCTCTTTAGATCTCTCCAGATCCTCCCCACCTCCACCCTTTTTAAAAATAGTTGGAGGTGGGTGATTAGCTAAGGTATTATAAAATTGCCCTTTTTTTTTGGCCACGTCCTTCATGGGGTAGCCCTTCATTTTGGATAGTGGAAGTAAGTAGTTGGCAGGTAGTACCTTGGAGGCTCAGCTAAGAACTGACAGGTGTTTATTTGGTATCGTGTTATATGCTGTTAATAGGACGTGTCTGTACTTAGCTTAAGATTAGTGAAATTGTGGGAGCTCCACTTTTCATTTTGTCCTTATTTCATGGTATTGGACCTATATTCTTATCTGTGGTATGGAATTGTAGCCATTCCCTAGTTTCATAGTAGGTGGAGTTTCCTATAATAATAGTTTTCTTTTTATTAATGTTTGTAAACTTTAGGGAAGGAAAGAAACATGCTCTTACTGCTCTCCCAAAACAGTCATCTCATCATTCCCTCACTGACTTCCATCTTTTCTAAATTTCTGTCGAATTTATTCTTTGTAATACTCATTCTCTATATTTATCTAGTGTTTTATTCTTTTGTATTTATTTCCTTTCAGATACTTCAGTGCAGTTGATTTGTTTTCTGTATTTTTGAAATGGAACAATTAAAATGGGTTATCTTTGATAGCCCCTGACTCAGAGATTTTAGGATTCTCAAAGCTCCTTTGGGAAGGTAGGATAAGTGATAATATTTGGAGTTTTATAGGTAACGAATAAGTCAGATTTGAAGTGATTGGCCAGTATAACATAGCAAATTAATGACAGTGAGGATTAGAACACAGTCTGTACCAACTCCATTCTGTTTCCTGGGTACTACAAGTTTGCAGATTTTCTGCTGAGGAATGGGTACCCCCCCACCCCTGCCTCCCGTAATTGGTTTATGTAATGAGCCCAGACCTGACAGATGGAATAACTGCTGCTAGAGTAATAGGTAATGTGGGAATGGGTTACATTTATTAAAAGTCTCATTTATTAGATGTTTTTATTCTCTATGTTATGCAGTGGGGAGTTATCAAAGTAATAGATTGATCAGAAATGACCATAGTACCAATAACTTTACTCAAACCCCAGGCTAATTGCTTAATTTTGTATATGTTTTTCCCTGTTCTTTTTTTTGTTTTAACTGTATGGGCTGCAAAGTCTAATTTGAATAATGAAGAAAGGAGTTTTTTGGTAAACTGCCTGTGTTAAGAGGTAATCTGTCCTCATGAAAGTTCCTGTTGACATAGACCTGATTCTGGAAATTAAGTGAAACATTTAAGACATACAAGAATGTTGTCAGAGTAAATAGGAAGAAAAACAATAGGAAGAGATGCTGTCTTTTAGCCCTGCCTGCTTAAGTTAGCCTTTAAGTCTTAATCACAGGGAAACCATTAGTGTAGTAAGGTTTATTGTGATCAACATAATTAAGAGGTCTTTTATTTTGATGCTGAGTCTCTGCAAGAGTAATCAAATGACTGAGAGAGGGAAAAGCAACATAGTTACCCTCTTCATCCCAAATTAAGTCTAACACAAAAATCATTCAAGATGGCTCACCACTAAAAAGATTTTTATCATTTTCTATCATAATTTATTCTAGACTTAGTGAGATTTCTCTTTTTTTAATGAATTTATGTATATTTATTTATTTTTGGCTGCGTTGGGTCTTTGTTGCTGTGCGCGCACTTTCTCTAGTTGCAGCGAGTGGGGGCTACTCTTCATAGCAGTGCGCGGGCTTCTCATTGCAGTGGCTTCTCTTGTTACGGAGCACAGGCTCTGGGCGTGCGAGCTTCAGTAGTTGTGGTACGTGGGCTCAGTAGTTGTGGCTTGCGGGCTCTAGAGTGCAGGCTCAGTAGTTGTGGTGTACGGGCTTAGTTGCTCTGCGGCATGTGGGATCTTCCCGGACCAAGGCTCGAACCTGTGTCCCCTGCATTGGCAGGTGGATTCTTAACCACTGTGCCACCAGGGAAGTCCCAGTGAGATTCCTCTTAAACAAGGATACATTTCTATGGCATGACAGTAAGTTTTTTTTCCCCCACCCTGGGAAAACAAACATATGTTAGTTTGTGAGACACATCTAGTATTTCAAAGTTAGGTAGTAAATCACATTTTTAGATTGAAAGCTATGTCAGATGGATTCTGAGTAGAACAGGGTTCTTTTCCTTTTACTTCCATCCATGGTCTCCCAAGTTCATGGCTGTACAATTCTTTCTGCTGTTTATTTGGAAATGTCTCTGGTCTTCCTTGAGAAATTTAGCTTGTTGAATGTAGTCAGAATACCCCCTTGAAAAAAGTAACGTGCAAAACAATGCACACTGCTCTCCTTTAAAGGAATGGATAGGTAATATACTTTATAAAACAGTCTCTGGAGTCATGTGTGAATGTTACTCTGAATCTCATTCGTTTTCTGATCATATTCCCATAGTCCTTTTTCAGCTTATAATGTTTAGGTCTGATTAAGTATAAGGCAGATACAATGAAAATGAATAAAACAATTCAAAAATGATTTTGAACATGTTTATACATAAAAGTTAGTAACTTTCCTGTATACCAAGTAAGCAGATAGAAATAAAGACATGTTCAGGGAAATCTCCTTTAAGTTAGTGAAAAAATACATAAAATGAATAGAAGTGAAGTCAACAAAAATATGTGGGACTTTATAACTATACAACAACTAAACACTTGATGACAAAAAGGGAAAATATGACTAAGGAATCATGTCTATTGCTTGAAGACTCAACATTGTAAAGTGTAAATTTTTCCTAAATTAATTTATAAATTTAAATCTCTAAATTTAAATGCAAGAACAAATATGCGAGACTAGCCAAGACAATGATGTCCCCCATCAGATTTTTTTTTTTTTTTTTGCGGTATGCGGGCCTCTCACTGTTGTGGCCTCTCCCGTTGCAGAGCACAGGCTCCGGGCGCGCGGGCTCAGCGGCCATGGCTCACGGGCCCAGCCGCTCCACAGCATGTGGGATCTTCCCAGACCGGGGCACGAACCCGTGTCCCCTGCATCGGCAAGCGAACTCTCAACCAGTGTGCCACCAGGGAAGCCCTCCCCGCATCAGATTTTAAAATGTATTATTGGAATACCAAGATTAAAATAGTGTTTTATTGAGCTCAGATCTGACAGATGAAAGGAACAGAATTTTTAAAAGTTCTGAGACAGACTCAAATGTATATGAGTTTAGAGTATGATTAAGGTGATATTTCAAATCAATCGAAAATAGTTACTTGAGAAATAAAGAGGGACTACTGGCTCACTACTTGGCAAAAAACAAGATAGGATACTTACACTTCTCCAGAATAAATTTTAGGTGGAGTAATGATTTGGATGTTAAAATTGAAGCCTTGAATATAGTAATGGATAGTATAGATGAGATTATATATTAACTTGTGATCAGGACAGTCTTTCTAAGCATGACACAAAAGGCAAAAGCCTTAAAATAGATTTGACTATATAAAAATATTAACTTCCCCTCCATAGATGGAAAAATATTTGGAATGTGTGAAAGAAGTGTCAAATCCTATATATTTAGAAAGTTCTTAGAAATGTCTTGCAGGAGCTACTGGGTTGGTGAACATGTGGTGTTTTGGCGGAGAGTGACACACTCAGCATGGAAGCTCCGTGCCCCTTCCCACATACCTTACCCTATGCATCTCTTCTCTGTGGCTGTTCCTGAGTTGAGTGTATTTCTACTGGATCATAGGAATGCCTCTGCTGATCTGTATTCTATTTAGATAAGACTTGATACAAATGAATATCTACATTCAAGAATGTGTTTGGTTGGAAATACAAGAAGTCTCCATCTAAAAGTCAGAAACATAACACCTAGCTTGGATATCTGAAAATGTCTGTATCAACTTATCCATAAACATAGAGTCTAATGTAATAATTCTTCCCTGTCCTCTTATCAAAATCCATTTAAATAAATCCAAAGTATTGTACTGGGAAAAATTTTTTTTGCAGTTCCATTTATATGAAATGTCCAGAATAGGCCAACCTGTGGAGGTAGAAAGTAGATTAGTGGTTGCCTAGGGCTGGGAGCAGGGGAAGTGGGAATGGGAAGTGACTAGCTAATGGGCATTGGATTTCTTTTGGGGGTGATGAAAATGTTCTAAAATTAGTGGTGATGGGTGCACAACTCTGTGAATGTACTAAAAAAGATTGAATTGTATATTTTAAGTGATTATAGTATTTGAATTATATCTCAGTAAAGCTGTTTAAATATTTTTTTAATTGCAAACCTGACTCAGTAGAAAATAGGCTAATACCTACTCAGCCATAAAAAAAGAATGAAATAATGCCATTTGCAGCAACATGGATGGACCTAAAGATTATCATATTAAGTGAAGTAAGTCAAAGACAAATATCGTATGATACTACTTATATGTGGAATCTAAAAAAAGTGAAACAAATGGACTTACAAAACAGAAATAGGCTCACAGACGTAGAAAACAAACTTATGGTTACCAAAGGGGAAAGGGGGTGGGGGAGATAATTTAGGAGTTTGGGATTAACATATATACACTACTATATATAAAATAGATAAACAACAAGGACCTGCTGTATAGCACAGGGAGCGATATTCAATATCTTGTAATAATGGAAAAGAATCTGAAAAGAATACATATATATGTATGTATATATGTATGCATAACTGAATCACTTTGCTGTACACCTGAAACGAATACAACATTGTAAATTAACTGTACTTCAATTAAAAAATGGTTAAAAAAAGAAAATAGGCTAATATCATAAATAGGCAATTAAAAAATAGAATGCAGATGGCTAGTAAACCTAAAAGTTATTCATTTTTTGCATTAAATAAATGGCAATAAATCCATATTAAATTGCCATTATTTAAGATATTTCAATTGACAAAGATTTGGGTTTACTCATATATAGTTGGTGGGAGTGTAAATGGTCAACCTTTGTGGGAGGCTGTGTATCACTGTGTAAGAAAAAAAACCTTTAAAATATTCATACTCATAAAACATTTGTTTCTGCAATTCCACTTTAAGCTTTTTTCACTTAATAGTCTTTTCCAGGTATCTCCGTGTTATATAATATCTCAGTATTTTGAATAGCCGTGTGTGTGTTTAGTTATTTATTTATCTGGGAATATTCCCTACAAAACACTTTTATAGAATGAATGTTCTCATCTGAACATCTTATTTATTTCTTTGATTGTTGAGAAATTATTATTTTTAAAATTATTTATTTTTGGCTGCGTTGGGTCTTTGTTGCTGTGTGCAGGCTTTCTCTAGTTGTGGCGAGCAGGGGCTACTCTTTGTTGTGGTGTGCAGTCTTCTCATCGCGGTGGCTTCTCGTTGCGGAGCACAGGCTCTAGGCACGTGGGCTTCAGTAGTTGTGGCATCCGGACTTAGTTGCTCCATGGCATGTGGGATCTTCCTGGACCGGGGATCGAACCCATGTCCCCTGCGTTGGCAGGCAGATTCTTAACCACTGCACCACCAGGGAAGCCCAGAAATTATTAAAAACAGTAATCTTCAGTATGGGTTTCAAGCAGACTGAGCAACCACCCAAGAGCAAGTTAATTGCAAATGGCAAGAAATTGCAGGTTTCTTGCTTTTTAAAGGAAGTTCAACCTGTTAATCCTCTAAACTAGGTTCTGGAGCTTTGGTGAAAAGACTCAGTCTCTGTCTCTGGGAGCAAATGGACACTTAACTTACAGTGTGTTAAGTGATACAATTGAATTAAATCCTAGGAGCAGATAAGAAAGATCTCTGTCTTGCATGGGCAAGTAAGGCTTCCTAAAATAGGGAATGTTTAAGCTGACAGATGAAGAACAAATTGGGAATTACTGAGGTGAAGAAGTTTGAGGAGAAGGGCTTCTGGCAGAGAACTGCGTGTGGAATGGCCCGAAAGTAAGTGAGAGTGTACAATGGTGAGGATGGAGGCATAAATAAGGGCCAGATCATGGGCCTTTTGAGTCCATTAAGGATTTTAACCTGAGGATAGTGGAGAGCCATTGAAAATGTTAAGTAGGAGGTTGATGTATCTTGATCATATTTTTACTTGTTAAAGAACATTTTGATTGCAGTGTGTTGATATGATTAACTTCACTGGAGCAAAAGAGTCCTTTAGAAGGTGGTTGCTGCAGTTCAGATGAGAGGAAATGATGGTTTGCTCCGGGTAGTTAGTGGGATAGCATCAAAGTATTTAGGAGGTAGAATGATAGGACGTGTTTGCTTGCATATGAGGGATGGGGAGGAAGGAGGCCAGGATGATGGTCCAGAGTTATGTCTTGATCAACTGTGCAAATACTGTTTGTTGCTAATCACTGAGCTAGAGAACAGCAGGTTTGGTGAAGAAGATAATGCCCAGTTTTTTAGTTAAGCGTGGCTCATTCAGGCAGAGATGTTCAGTAGGCAGTCTGAAGCTCTGAGAGAGGTAATGGGCTGGATATAAATATTTGAGATCTTGATATTCATTTCCTTGAGGGTAAATTGGGTTTATAAGTTGGGATAATTTCCTTTTGTATTTTATGACAGCCAATGCTTATGCTCAAAGAGTTGCTTGCCAAATAACAGGCTACCTGAAAGTGTTTTGTTGGTCATGTTTTTACTTCCTGTGTTATAATTGGTGAGATTCAACCTAATTGATTCTTATTCTTTTAGTTTATTTTCACAGTTTTCATGGTATTTTAAAATCCATTGTAAGAAAATACTTCATTGTATTTATCTCTTCTTCTGTGGATGGACATTTGTTTCCTATTTTTCTTAGTGCTACTGTGTTCATAGTTAGTGTTACTATGAAGCTTGTGTGCATGTCTCTGCACATGTGTGAGAGCTAGGGAGTGGAACTACCAGGTAGAAGGGCATATACATCTTTAATTTTACCAGCTGTTGACAGATTGCTTTATGAATAGGTTATATCTGTGTACACTCCCACTAGCTATGTGTGAGACTGTATGTTTCATATCCTCTCCTATGTTAGGTATTGTCAGACTTTAAAGTTTTTGCCAATCTGAGGAGTGTGAAATGGTGTCTTGCGATTTTAAATTTGTTTCTTAATTGCCCATGAAGTTGAGCATCTTTTCATGTTAATTGTCCACTCATGATTTCTCTTCTACAAATTGCCTATTCATATTTTCCCCCTACTTTCTATTGGTGAGTTTGTCCTTTTCTTTCTGATTTGTGGAATGATTGTGGTTTCTCTTCACTTTTTAATGTTGTTTATTTTTTCACCCTAAAACTTCACCTTCTGTGACTTGAGACTTTTAAAATTTACTGCTTCATTTACTGCTTATTTTGAATATATACATATCTTATTTTTTAAAAGAAAGTTATTTTTATCTTTTATACATAGAGAATTTATCAAATCAATGGTATCGAATAATTATACATTTGAAAATATTTTACAGTTATAAACTGATGATACAGACATATGCAAATGTATTTTTTTTAATAGACTTTATTTTTTAGAGCAGTTTTAGGTTCACAGCAAACTTGAGCAGAAGGTAAAGAGAATTCCCATGTCCCTTCGTCCCCACATACTTACAGCCTCCCCCCACTGTCTACATCAGGCACCAGGGTACCTTTGTCACAATCAAGAAACCTACAACGACACATCATTATCACCCAAACCCTGTAGTTTACATTAGGGTTCGCTGGTAGTGTTGTACATCCTGTGGGTTTTGACACGTGAATAAAGACATTCACTCACCATTGTAGTGACATACAGAATAGTTTTACTGCCCTAAGTATCCTTTGTGCTCTGCTGATTCATCTCTCCATCCCCTTGACCCCTGTCAACCACTGATCTTTTTAATGTCTCCATAGTTTTGCCTTTTCCAGAATATCATATAGTTGAAATCATACCGTATGTAGCCTTTTCACATTGGCTTCTTTCACTTAGTAATATGCATTTAAGTTTCTTCCATGTCTTTTCATGGCTTGATAGCTCATTCCTTTTTTTTTAAGCACTGAATAATATTCCACTATCTGGAGGTACTACAGGTTATTTATCCATTCACCTACTGAAGGACTTCTTGGTTGCTTCCGAGTTTTGGCAATCGTGAATAAAGCTGCTATATAGATGTATGTGCAGGTTTTTGTGTGGGCAAAAGGTTTCCACTCATTTGGGTAAATACCAGGGAGCACAATTGCTGGATTGTATGGTATGTATTATAAGAGTATGTTTAGTTTTATTAGAAACCCCGAAACTGTCTTCCAAAGTGGCTGTGCCATTTGCATTCCCAGGAGCAATGAATGAGAGTTCCTGTTGCTCCACCTTCTCACCAGCATTTGGTGTTGTCAGTATTCTGGAGTTTGGCCATTCTAATAGGTGTGTAGTGGTATCTTGTTGTTTTTTAAAATTAATTCATTAATAGAGGTATAATTGATTTACAACATTATATGTTTCAAGTGTACAGCATAGTGATTCAGGATTTTTAAAGGTTATAGTCTATTTATAGTTATTATAAAATATTAGCTATATTGCCTGTGCTGTACAGTATATCCTTATAGCTTATTTATTTTACACGTAGTAGTTTGTATCTCTTAGTCCCCTACCCCCCCATTGTGTTTTTAATTTGTATTTCTCTGATCACTTATGATGTGGTGCATCTTTTCATATGTTTATATGCCACCTGTATATCTTATTTAGTGAAGTGTCCAGATCTTGGGCCTATTTTTTAAATTGGGTTGTTTGTTTGCTTATTGTTGAGTTTTAAGAGTTCTTTGTATATTTTGAATAGCAGTCTTTTATCAGATATGTATTTTGCAAATATTTTCTCCCAGCCTATGATCTGTCATTTTATTCTCTTAAGCAATATTTACTTTTAAATAAACATCAGGCACTTTTGTTTGTGGACTATAATTTTTTAATTAATTGATTAGTGTCCTAAGATAAGAAATCTTGGTTGTGATGTAACCCACCAAATAAAATAACGCAGAATGAATAAAATTTTAAATCAGTAAATACTACCAACTAAAACTAGTTACAAAAAGAACAAGGTTGAGTGCCTTAAGGTCTAAATTTATGTAGAACTCCCCTCTATGGAATATAATAAAAATCACATTTATTCAACTATTTTCTTCACTGCTTATATTGTTGAAACAATTTCTTTCCATTCCTTAGTATATTTCAGCCATGAATATTTTTTCTTAAATATTTAAAATTGAATCCCCTTCCATCACTCTGTATCCTCTTATCCCGCCTTTTTAAAAAGTGCTTATAGTACCTGATACAATATGTGTACATATTTATTGATAGTCTTAAACCCACTTAGATTTCTTTATTGATTGTCATAACCTGTTCCATGAGAACAGAGATTTATTTTATTTTCTACTGTATCCTAAGTCCCTTGTATAGTGTCTGGCATCCAATAAATACTAAAGAAATATTTGTTGAATGAATGAAAAACTTACTTATATTTTAGTATGCAAAGCTTAAAAAAATTACTGCTTATTTCAGAGGTAGTTGTTATGGCCTTAATTTGTTATTATCCCCAAGATTGATTTTACAAAGACTTCTCACACCTCAAAAGGGCTTAAATCTCTGCTTAGTACTACTACTCAGAATTTCAAATTTCATATTCTGAGCAACAAGTTATGCTACCTTAATCGAGTATGCTAATTCTTATTTTTAAGCCAACTATAGATTTTTGAGTGGTTGGTCAGTGGGTCTGTGTAGTATGTGATGTAATCCTTTACCATCATCAAGACCCAGCTTTAAAACAAGTTTTGCCATGCAATATGAGTTTAAATGCAACATAGTTATGTTAATTATCTGTAAATTTCTTGATGGTTTGACCTAGAAATTTGAAATTGGTTAGTACTAGGAATATGCCAGTCACAGGCAAGAGACTACAGGTTAGAGATTATCAAGGAAAGAATTAAGTAAAATGCATATGTCTTTTGATGTGAAGAAATTCTTTTATTTTCCATTTTTTTATGGTGGTAAAATACATATAACATAAAATGTACTGTCTTAACCATTTTTAAGTGTACATGTCAGTGGTATGAATTACATTTATATTATTGTGCGACTATTATCATTGTTCATCTCCAGAACTCTTTTCACCTCCCCAAAATGAGACTCTGTACCCATTATGTAATAACTCCCCATTTCCTCCTACCCTTAGTCCCTGGAAACCACCATTTTACTGTCTGTCTCTATGATTTTGACTAAGAATCTCATGTAAGTGGAATCATACAATATTTATCTTTTTGTGACTAGCTTATTTCACTTAGCATAATGTCCCCAAGTTTCATCCATGTTGTAGCATAGGTCAGAATTTCCTTCCTTTTCAAAGCTGGATAATATTCTATTGTATGTACATACCACATTTTGCTTATCCATTCATTTGTTGATGGACACTGCAGTATTTTCTCCTAGTCTTTATCCAGATGATGGATGCTACCTTAACAATTGACATGAAGGGAATGACTTTCTCCTTCAGGGGAGCCCTTGTCCCTTTTAGGAGTGTGGTTCTATTCCTGTAGGTTTAAATAATATATCTTCATCAGAATATAGCAAAGCCACATATCCATACAATAAATACAACTTTAGTGTTGTTTCCCTAAGAAACACACTTTGCTTTTCTTCAGCGTTCTTGGAAACACTAATAATAGGTGGTTATTTTTTTTAACATCTTTATTGGAGTATAATTGCTTTATAATGTTGTGTTAGTTTCTGCTGTATAACAAAGTGAATCCCCTATACGTATACATATATCCCCATATCCCCTCCCTCTTGTGTCTCCCTCCCACCCTCCCTATCCCACCCCTCCAGGTGGTCACAAAGCACCGAGCTGATCTCCCTGTGCTATGTGGCTGCTTCCCACTAGCTATCTCTTTTACATTTTGTAGTGTATATATGTCCATGCCACTCCCTCACTTCGCCCCAGCTTACCCTATCCCCTCCCCGTGTCCTCAGGTCCATTGTCTACGTCTGTGTGTTTATTCCTGTCCTGCCCCTAGGTTCTTCAGAACCATTTTTTTTTCTTTTAGATTCCATATATATGTGTTAGCATACGATATTTGTTTTTCTGACTTACTTCACTCTGTATGACAGACTCTAGGTCCATCCACCTCACTACAAATAACTCAACTTTGTTTCTTTTTATGGCTGAGTAATATTCCATTGTATATATGTGCCACATCTTTTTTATCCATTCATCTGTCTATGGACACTTAGGTTGCTTCCATGTCCTGGCTATTGTAAATAGTGCCGCAGTGAACATTGTGGTACATGACTCTTTTTGAATTATGGTTTTCTCAGGGTATATGCCCAGTAGTGGGATTGCTGGATCATATGGTAGTTCTAATTTTAGGTTTTTAAGGAACCTCTATACTGTTCTCCATAGTGGCTGTATCAATTTACATTTCTACCAATAGTGCAAGAGGGTTCCCTTTTCTCCACACCCTCTCCAGCATTTATTGTTTGTAGATTTTTTGATGATGGCCATTCTGACCTGTGGGAGGTGATACCTTATTGTGGTTTTGATTTGCATTTCTCTAATGATTAGTGATGTTGAGCATTCTTTCATGTGTTTGTTGGCAATCTTATCTTCTTTGGGGAAACAGTAATAATAGTTTAAGGTAGTCAGTAGAATGTTAAAGCCAAGGGTGATTTCTATTCCCAATGCACTAATGTACCTGTGATTTCTTTTTATTTTAAAATATTATGTGTTTTACAAGAAAAAGTTTATGTGTTACAATATATTTTTATTTTTGCCCTTGAAGGTAGTGACTTCCTGTGACTGACTGCATCAGAGTCACCTGGGAGCTTATTAAAATTACACGTATCTCAACTGTGCAGGTTAAGGTTATATTAGAGTGAGTGGGATAGAGATCTAGGAGTCTGTATTTTGACACGCTTGTTATTTGGTCAGAGATAAGTGTGCTTCCCATTATTCCAGGAGACTTTCTTAACTGGCATCTTTATATTTCTAGCTTTTAGTGTATGTCATATACACATGTATCCCACTCCTTATGGCATAAATGAAGACAAATTCAAAATAGACTTGTCAGCAGTTATTTTGAGACTCCAGTAGAATTCCTTTACAAGACAAGTTGTTAGACACAGATTTAGATAGGCTACAGGTCATAACCATAGAACAAGTAAGATTTATGTCGAAGCCATTAAGTCTGTAAATACTTAAGTAGTAGTTTGTATTTCTTTCCCCTTGAATTGTGTTAAACACGAAATGCACTGAACTTCTATGGTGTCTTAGTTTATACTTACTTGGAAGTGTCACATTAGGAGTTTTATGAAAGTATGTACATTTTTAGTTTTCTGAGTTAAGTCATTTGATGTCTTAGAATGACTAGTTTCCTGTTATTTAGTTGGTAATATTAGGTATCACCAGGAATGTGCAACCAAGATGCAATAGATCAACCAAGTGTTTAATAAGCATCCATCGTATCTGTAGCCATTATAAATCAGTGGATTAGGTAGAGCTAGTGGTGAACTACAGAATATGAATAAATGCTCAGCTTAAATACACATATTACCCAAAACTGTACAGTCTCTTACTTAAGTTGCACCATCTCCTTTAGAGTATAGGATTGTTAAACAGGAGGATGAGGACTTGCTGATAGAAGATAAAATCTGAGGTATAAAGATTCCTGGCTCTTCAGCAATATAGTTAATATGATTGCATTTAAGACTGCTGTTGCTAGATTATTTAAACAAAGATAACCTAGACTTCCAGTTTTGTTTACTGCAGAAAGACAAGATTAGCAAGTTTGTGGGACAGATTTATAACCCATCCGTAAGCAGTTAATGAAATTAATTTAAAATTATTGATCTTGTGGGTATGCATAGCTTTTAGTTTCGAGAATTTATTAGCAAAGGGTAACAGTATAGCTATACAAAAAGAACTGTAGAATTGGAATGCAAAATATCCCAACTTTATAGAAAGAAAAGAAAGTACAGATCTTGATCCATAATTTGTCTCATGGAGAGTTAGAGCTTGGTTAGCAGTCTTTGTATTTGTAGGAGTTAGATTGTGTTTAATATTATGGATGGCAATAGAACTTTTGCCCTGGACTTCCTGAGAAAGAATAAGGTTTCTTTTTCATATAATTAATTAGCTTTAGCTTCTAGGAAGAGATTGAGGATGGAGAAGAGTAGAGGGGAACCTAGCTACTTGTCTTCCTTGTTTATTGTTAATATGCATTTTCAGAGTTTCTAGTTGGGAAATTTTTTTTTCTCATTTTAGTTTCAGGTGCGTTTTATTCCTAGAAAAATTTCCAAACGTCTGTTTTAAGATATTAAAGTAATTCCTTCTGTAGGAGTACACCCTTGGTTCATCAAAATACCAGACTAGAGGTGTTTTTCAACCATTTTGACTTGTCATAAAATTGGTGTTTATTCTCAGCCCTTATCTTATTTGATCTATTAGTGGCTTTTGACAGAGTTGGTCACTCCTTCCTCCTTGATATGCATTTTTCAGTTCCCTTTTACACCACACTCTCTCATTTTTCCCTCTTATCTCATTAGTTGCTTCTTCTCGGTTTCTTTTGCCAGTTCCCCTTGTTTTTCCTGATCTTTGATATCAGAGTGTCCCAGACCTCAGTCCTTAATCCTCTTTTCTGTCTTCACTTTTTTTGATAATGTCCAGTGACATGGCTGTAAATGCTATCGATATGCCCATGATTCCTAAACTTGTACCCCCAGCTCAGACCTCTAAAATCCAGACTCTTATATCCATCCACCTATTTGATGTCACTGCTTATATATCTAATAAATATTTCAAAGTCAAGTCCCAAACTGAACTCCAGATCTTTTCTACCCAAACCAGTTCTACCCATAGTCTTCTCCATCTCAAGTTGGCTGCAACTCTATCCTTTTGGCTGCTCTAGCCAAAAACTTTTAATCCATCTTTGATTATACATCTATCTGCTCACTGGCATACCTGTGCTTATATATGCTCATACTTCACATCCATTCCATGAGGAAATCCTCTTTAGTTTAAGCTACTTTCCAAATCCTCTATTACTCTACATTCTAGAGTATTATATTGTGAAAAATATTCCCATTTCTCTCAACTTTAAAAGAAATTATAGGTATTGTAATGGTTCAATAAAGGTGTATAGGCTCCTCCTTTTATGTGGAAAGAACTGTCTTTTTCATTGTTTCATTGTAAATCTGAGTTTGAGGTTTATGGAATTGTTTGTGTTCTTTTTTCTTTCGTTTTTTCTAAAGACTTTTAAAATAACACCTGTATAAGGCTGGAGAGGTTATGGCAGATTGGAATAACTAAAGTCTGGAATTGTAATTGTAATTGGAAAAGGAATTGGAAAGTTACACATAAATACATGTACACTGCAATGCATGTATAACCATCATAAGTGGCCCTGGGCCCCAGCGTACATAATTGTTTTAAATGCTGCATCTTTCCATCTGTCCAGTAAGCAGGCGTTTTACTTGTTAACTAACTGAACTAGGGATATATAGCTAAAGGAATCATAGTCTTTGCTCAAGGCGTCTCAGTTTGGACATCTAGACCAATAGTTGAATTATTTTGAGTGCCAGGTGCTCTATTTGAAGTGAACATAGGGTGCTTTGTGGAGGAGGTGGTGGTGGTGGTGAGGTGCTCATTCCACTGAGGAGTAGAAGGGGCTTCAGTGTCACAAGTTTACTATCCAAAGATGGTTTATAGTGTGAACATTGTCTTCAAAACCCTGAGCCTACTTATTACGCTCTTAAATTTGTATTCTTCTGCATCCTGTTTACAGATCTTGTAAAATTGCAGCATTTTAATGGAGCTAAAATAGTATGTGAAGTGCTTTTCTAAATACAGCTGCTCTACTTTTTTTAAAAATAAATTTATTTATTTATTTATTTATGGCTGCGTTGGGTCTTCGTCGCTGTGCGCGGGCTTTCATTTTAGTTGCAGAGAGTGGGGGGCTACTCTTCGTTGCGGTGCGCAGGCCTCTCGTTAAGGTGGCTTCTCTTGTTGCGGAGCACGGGCTCTAGAGCGCAGGCTCAGTAGTTACAGCATATGGGCTCAGTTGCTCCGTGGCATATGGGATCTTCCCAGACCAGGGCTCAAACCCGTGTCCCCTGCATTGGCAGGCAGATTCTTAACCACTGTGCCACCAGGGAAGCCCCTGCTCTACTTTTATTAAACAGTTCTGACATTCAGCAATTTGCTAAGGTTTCTTCCAATTTGATTCTGTGATTCTGGGGTTGTTGCTCATTTCCTCTTAATATTTTTTCTATTTATTATTTCATATTACTATTTTATATTCATCTCTGAATACAATACATGCTATACCATGCACAAAGGTGCCATGCAAATTGTAAAACACAGAGAAGAGGTAATGCAAAATTATTTTAATTATGTATTAAAGTGGATTTTTTTTTTTTTGTTACTGGAGGAGTCTGGGAAAGTTATAGATGTGATTTGTCTATCAGTCTCTGATATGTTATGGAGAGAACCCGGAAAGGCCCAGTATGTAGTTACCTTACCTACCTGCTCTGATTTGCAGAGGATAACCTGTGTCTTTAGTACCATTTCTATTTTCTAAAAAGGGTAATGGGGGAACAGCCATGAAAGGGAACATGGCAGGTCTCTGATTATAATTTTTGACAGTGGTATCTGGGCCTGGCCCTAGATGTCTCTACCATCTTGCTTCTTTCTCTCATTGTGAATCTGATGATAGTCCCATCTTATTTGAAAGCCTTGGTCATCCTGACAGTAATATCAGTCTCAGTGTCCTTTTCTCATAGAAATCTTCTCTTCCTTTGTTATGAACCATGAAGTTTACAGAGCTTCTTCTCTCTATGTCGCCTGTGACACTCCACTAATAGAATAAGCATTGTGGTTTAACTGCTTTGGTTGAACATATGCTCTTAATCCTCTAAACAGTAATGGTAGCTACTTTATTTTCCTATTATGGCAATGCCTACTACAGTGATAAGAATTCTTGGGACTGGACTGCCTTTATAGAAAGTCAACTTAAATTTTTTTTTTTTTTTTTTTAAGTAGACCTGCCTGAGTTTGTTGTGATTTCAAGACAGAAATACTTTCTTCTTTAGCTTTTATTTTTCTGGGCCCAGTTGAAGGCAATATTCTATAGTCTGTAAGTCTGTAGTTTTTTTCCCTTAATCCTCTTTTTTTTTTTTTTCTCATGAAAGTGACCTTACCCTTCTTTAGATGACTAGTTCTTTCATTCTAGTTTACATCCTGTACTGTGAAAACTGGAAGGGACTGTTAACCAGTCATATGTCACTTATTGATCCCAACATAATAGACGGGCCATCCCTTCTTCCACTACCTTCTTTTATGGCACAGTAGAATGAAGTTAACTCCTACTGCAATTAGGAGTAGCATATGCACCAGCTTGCATATGCTAACTCCCTGGACAAGAAATTTAGCCTGTTAGAGGAGGGTGAAATGGAAATATGGCTTTCTATTGACTTTTTGTGAGAAAAAATATAAAATAATTTCCTATCTGATCAAAATAAAACATTACTAGTATTTCCTTAGACTAGTTTCCTGTAAATAGTGAATATTTGCCACTGCACGTGATAAAAAAAATTACTTTGTGTATAATTCCTATCTGCTATGCAAAGCAAATTCTGGAAGTGACTATTGAAGTTATATCCCTGTTGAGACAGTCTGGAACTCTAGGAACAGAAGATCCTGTACTTTTCCACTTCTCCAACTCGCTATTCTCTATGTAGGATGATCTGGGTAATATTTTAAGACTGTTCCCTTTTTTTAATGATGAGCTTTGACTGATAGGGTTCTTGAAGCCTGAGTAATGACTTGAGAGTGTGGTATTCATTCACTTAGACCTAGTACTTACATCTGGATCTTGGGCTGTGGTTTGGTTGCCTTTTAAATTATGCTCTTCTCTGGCCTCAATGGTTTTACTTTGGATACTGTGTATTGACAAGGGAGAACTTGAGAAGAGAGGAGGTATGTGTTCCTTTAACTACCTTTTAAAAAATGTTCTTTTTTCTCTGAGAAATGGCAGAATAATATTTACAATCTTTAAAAATGAAATATAATGGAACTCACTCAGAAAAATACATGTGTGAACAGAAGATACATTTTTTTCCCCAAACTGTTGAGCTGAAGAAAAAACTTAAAAAACAACCCACTATTTTCATCTTATGTTCATTATCTTTTTTCTTTTTTTCTTACATCTTTATTAGAATATAATTGCTTTACAATGGTGTGTTAGTTTCTGCTTTATAACAGAGTGAATCAGTTATACATATACATATGTTCTCATATCTCCTCCCTCTTGCGTCTCCTTCCCTCCCACCCTCCCTATCCCACCCCTCTAGGTGGTCACAAAGCACCGAGCTGATCTCCCTGTGCTATGCGGCTGCTTCCCACTAGCTATCTATTTTACGTTTGGTAGTATATATATGTCCATGCCACTCTCTCGCTTTGTCAAAGATTACCCTTCCCCCTCCCCACATCCTCAAGTCCATTCTCTAGTAGGTCTGTGTCTTTATTCCTGTCTTACCCCTAGGTTCTTCATGACATTTTTTTTTCTTAAATTCCATATATATGTGTTAGCATACGGTATTTGTCTTTCTCTTTCTGACTTACTTCACTCTGTATGACAGACTCTAGGTCTATCCACCTCATTACAAATAGCTCAATTTTGTTGCTTTTTATGGCTGAGTAATATTCCATTGTATATATGTGCCACATCTTCTTTATCCATTCATCCAATGATGGACACTTAGGTTGTTTCCATCTCCGGGCTATTGTAAATAGAGCTGCAGAGAACATTTTGGTACATGACTCTTTGAATTATGGTTTTCTCAGGATATATGCCCAGTAGTGGGATTGCTGGGTCATATGGTAGTTCTATTTGTAGTTTTTGAAGGAACCTCCATACTGGCTCCATATTGGCTGTACCAATTCACATTCCCACCAGCAGTACAAGAGTGTTCCCTTTTCTCCACACCCTCTCCAGCATTTATTGTTTCTAGATTTTTTGATGATGGCCATTCTGACTGGTGTGAGATGATATCTCATTGTAGTTTTGATTTGGATTTCTCTAATGATTAATGATGTTGAGCATTCTTTCATGTGTTTGTTGGCAGTCTGTATATCTTCTTTGGAGATATATCTATTTAGGTCTTCTGCCCATTTTTGGATTGGGTTCTTTGTTTTTTTGTTATTGAGCTGCATGAGCTGCTTATAAATTTTGGAGATTAATCCTTTGTCTGTTGCTTCATTTGCAAATATTTTATCCCATTCTGAGGGTTGTCTTTTGGTCTTGTTTATGGTTTTCTTTGCTGTGCAAAAGCTTTTAAGTTTCATTAGGTCCCATTTGTTTATTTTTGTTTTTATTTCCATTTCTCTAGGAGGTGGGTCAAAAAGGATCTTGCTGTGATTTATGTCACAGAGTGTTCTGCCTATGTTTTCCTGCAAAAGTTTGATAGTTTCTGGCCTTACATTTAGGTCTTTAATCCATTTTGAGCTTATTTTTGTGTATGGTGTTAGGGAGTGATCTAATCTCATACTTTTACATGTACCTGTCCAGTTTTCCCAGCACCACTTATTGAAGAGGCTTTCCTTTCTCCACTGTACATTCCTGCCTCCTTTGTCAAAGATAAGGTGACCATATGTGCGTGGGTGTATCTCTGGGCTTTCTATCCTGTTCCACTGATCTATCTTTCTGTTTTTGTGCCAGTACCATACTGTCTTGATTACTGTACCTTTGTAGTATAGTCTGAAGTCAGGGAGCCTGATTCCTCCAGCTCCATTTTTCGTTCTCAAGATTGCTTTGGCTATTCGGGGTCTTTTGTGTTTCCATACAAATTGTGAAATTTTTTGTTATAGTTCTGTAAAAAATGCCGGTGGTAGTTTGATAGGGATTGCATTGAATCTGTAGATTGCTTTGGGTAGTAGTCATTTTCACAATGTTGATTCTTCCAACCCAAAACATGAGATATCTCTCGATCTATTTGTATCATCATTAATTTCTTTCATCAGTGTCTTATAATTTTCTGCATACAGGTCTTTTGTCTCCTTAGGTAGGTTTATTCCTAGATATTATATTCTTTTTGTTGCAGTGGCAAATGGGAGTGTTTTCTTCATTTCACTTTTAGATTTTTCATCATTAGTGTATAGGAATGCCAGAGATTTCTGTGCATTAATTTTGTATCCTGCTACTTTACCAAATTCATTGATTAGCTCTAGTAGTTTTCTGGTAGCATCTTTAGGATTCTCTATGTATAGTATCATGTCATCTGTAAACAGTGACAGCTTTACTTCTTCTTTTCTTATTTGGATTCCTTTTATTTCTTTTGCTTCTGTGATTGCCGTGGCTAGAACTTCCAAACCTATGTTGAATAAGAGTGGTGAGAGTGGGCAACCTTGTCTTGTTCCTGATCTTAGTGGAAATGGTTTCAGTTTTTCACCATTGAGGAGGATGTTGGCTGTGGGTTTGTCATATATGGCCTTTATTATGTTGAGGAAAATTCCCTCTATGCCTACTTTCTGGAGGGTTTTTATCATAAATGGGTGTGGAATTTTGTCAAAAGCTTTCTCCGCATCTATTGAGATATTCATATGGTTTTTCTCCTTCAGTATGTTAATATGGTGTATCACGTTGATTGATTTGCGTATATTGAAGAATCCTTGAATTCCTGGAATAAACCCCACTTGATCATGGTGTATGATCCTTTTAATGTGCTGTTGGATTCTGTTTGCTAGTATTTTGTTGAGGATTTTTGCATCTATGTTCATCAGTGATATTGGCCTGTAGTTTTCTTTCTTTGTGACATCCTTGTCTGGTTATGGTATCAAGGTGATGGTGGCCTCGTAGAATGAGTTTGGGAGTGTTCCTCCCTCTGCTATATTTTGGAAGAGTTTGAGAAGGATAGGTGTTAGCTCTTCCCTAAATGTTTGATAGAATTCGCCTGTGAAGCCATCTGGTCCTGGGCTTTTGTTTGTTGGAAGATTTTTAATCACAGTTTCAATTTCAGTGCTTGTGATTTGTCTGTTCATATTTTCTATTTCTTCCTGATTCAGTGTTGGCAGGTTGTGAATTTCTAAGAATTTGTCCATTTCTTCCAGGTTGTCCATTTTATTGGCATAGAGTTGCTTGTAGTAATCTCTCATGATCTTTTGTATTTCTGCAGTGTCAGTTGTTACTTCTCCTTTTTCATTGCTAATTCTATTGATTTGAGTGTTCTCCCTTTTTTTCTTGATGAGTCTGGCTAATGGTTTATCCATTTTGTTTATCTTCTCAAAGAACCAGGTTTTAGTTTTATTGATCTTTGCTATTGTTTCCTTCATTTCTTTTTCATTTATTTCTGATCTGATTTTTATGATTTCTTTCCTTCTTCTAACTTCGGATTTTTTTTTTGTTCTTCTTTCTCTAATTGCTTTAGGTGCAAGGTTAGGTTGTTTATTTGAAATGTTTCCTGTTTCTTAAGGTAGGATTGTATTGCTATAAACTTCCCTCTTAGAACTGCTTTTTCTGCATCCCATAGGTTTTGGGTCATTGTGTCTCCATTGTCATTTGTTTTTAGGTATTTTTTAATTTTCTCTTTGATTTCTTCAGTGATCACTTCGTTATTAAGTAATGTATTATTTAGCCTCCATGTGTTGGTATTTTTTACAGATCTTTTCCTGTAATTGATATCTAGTCTCCTAGCGTTGTGGTCGGAAAAGATACTTGATACAATTTCAATTTTCTTAAATTTACCAAGGCTTGATTTGTGACCCAAGATATGATCTATCCTGGAGAATGTTCCATGAGCACTTGAGAAAAATGTGTATTCTGTTGTTTTTGGATGGAATGTCCTATAAATATCAATTAAGTCAATCTTGTTTAATGTATCATTTAGAGCTTGTGTTCCCTTATTTATTTTCATTTTGGATGATCTGTCCATTGGTGAAAGTGGGGTGTTAAAGTCCCCTACTATGAATGTGGTACTGTCAATTTCCCCTTTTATGGCTGTTAGTATTTGCCTTATGTATTGAGGTGCTCCTATGTTGGGTGCATAAATATTTACAATTGTTATATCTTCTTCTTGTATCGATCCCTTGATCATTATGTAGTGTCCTTTGTCTCTTCTAATAGTCTTTATTTTAAAGTCTCTTTTGTCTGATATGAGAATTGCTACTCCAGCTTTCTTTTGGTCTCCATTTGCATGGAATATCTTTTTCCATTCCCTTACTTTCAGTCTGTATGTGTCTCTAGGTCTGAAATGGGTCTCTTGTAGACAGCATATATATGGGTCTTGTTTTTGTATCCATTCAGCCAATCTGTGTCTTTTGGTGGGAGCATTTAGTCCATTTACATTTAAGGTAATTATCGATATGTATGTTCCTATTCCCATTTTCTTAATTGTTTTGGGTTCGTTATTGTAGGTCTTTTCCTTCTCTTGTGTTTCTTGCCTAGAGAAGTTCCTTTAGCAGTTGTTGTAGAGCTGGTTTGGTGGTGCTGAACTCTCTCAGCTTTTGCTTGTCTGTAAAGGTTTTAATTTCTCCATTAAATCTGAATGAGATCCTTGCTGGGTAGAGTAATCTTGGTTGCAGGTTTTTCTCCTTCATCACTTTAAATATGTCCTGCCAGTCCCTTCTGGCTTGCAGAGTTTCTGCTGAAGGATCAGCTGTTAACCTTATGGGGATTCCCTTGTGTGTTATTTGTTGTTTTTCCCTTGCTGCTTTTAATATGTTTTCTTTGTGTTTAATTTTTGATAGTTTGATTAATATGTGTCTTGGCGTATTTCTCCTTAGATTTATCCTGTATGGGACTCTCTGTGCTGCCTGGACTTGATTAACTATTTCCTTTCCCATATTAGGGAAGTTTTCAACTATAATCTCTTCAAATATTTTCTCAGTCCCTTTCTTTTTCTCTTCTTCTTCTGGAACCCCTATAATTCGAATGTTGGTGCGTTTAATGTTGTCCCAGACGTCTCTGAGACTGTCCTCAGTTCTTTTCATTCTTTTTTCTTTATTCTGCTCTGCAGTAGTTATTTCTACTATTTTATCTTCCAGGTCACTTATCCATTCTTCTGCCTCAGTTATTCTGCTATAGATCCCATCTAGAGTATTTTTAATTTCATTTATTGTGTTGTTCTTCGTTGCTTGTTTCATCTTTAGTTCTTCTAGGTCTTTGTTAAATGTTTCTTGCATTTTGTCTATTCTATTTCCAAGATTTTGGATTATCTTTACTATCATTATTCTGAATTCTTTTTCAGGTAGACTGCCTATTTCCTCTTCATTTGTTAGGTCTGGTGGGTTTTTATCTTTCTCCTTCATCTGCTGTGTGTTTTTCTGTCTTCTCATTTTGCTTATCTTACTGTGTTTAGGGTCTCCTTTTTGCAGGCTGCAGGTTCGTAGTTCCCGTTGTTTTTGGTGTCTGTCGCCAGTGGCTAAATTTTGTTCAGTGGGTTGTGTAGGCTTCCTGGTGGAGGGGACTAGTGCCTGTGTTCTGGTGGATGAGGCTGGATCTTGTCTTTCTGGTGGGCAGGTCCACGTCTGGTGGTTTGTTTTGGGGTGTCTGTGGACTTATTATGATTTTAGGCAGCCTCTCTGCTAATGGGTGAGGTTGTATTCCTGTCTTGCTAGTTGTTTTACGTAGGGTGTCCAGCACTTTGGCTGCAGCACCAATAGCCTTTCATTCACATGGCTCAGAATAAAAGGGAGAAAAAGTAGAAAGAAGGAAGGAAGGAAAGAAAGAAAGAAAGAGGAAGGGAGGGAAGGAAGGAAGGAAGGAAAGAAAGAAAGAAAAAAGAAAAGGAAAAGAGAAAGAAAGAAAGAAAGAGAAAGAAAAAAGAGAAATAAGGGAAGGAGGGAGGGAGGAAGGAAGGAGGGAAGGAAGGAAAGAAGATAAAGTAAAATAAAGTAAGATAATTTAAAATAAAGTTATTAAAATAAAAAATAATTATTAAGGAAAAAAATTTTTTTAAAGAAAGAAAAAAAACGGACGGATAGAACCCTAGGACAAATGGTGAAAGCAAAGCTGTACAGATAAAATCTCACGCAGAAGCATACACATACACAGTCACAAAAAGAGGAAAAGGGGAAAAAATAATAAATCTTGCTTTCAAAGTCCACCTCCTTAATTTGGGATGATTCGTTGTCTATTCCTGTATTCCAGAGATGCAGGGTACATCAGGTTGATTGTGGAGCTTTAATGCGCTGCTTCTGAGGCTGCTGGGAGAGATTTCCCGTTCTCTTCTTTGTTCGCACAGCTACCGGGGCTCAGTTTTGGATTTGGCCCCGCCTCTGTGTGTAGGTCGCCGGAGGGCGTCTGTTCTTCGCTCAGACAGGACGGGGTTAAAGGAGCAGCTGCTTCTGGGGCTCTGGCTTAGTCAGGCGGGGGTGGGGGGGGGGCGGGCCTGCAGTGGCAGAGGCCGGCGTGACATTGCACCAGCCTGAGGCGCACTGTGTGTTCTCCCGGGGAAGTTGTCCCTGGATCCCTGGACGCTGGCAGTGGCGGGCTGCACAGGCTCCCCGGAAGTGGGGTGTGGATAGTGACCTGTGCTCGCACACAGGTTTCTTGGTGGCGGCAGCAGCAGCCTTAGCGTCTCATGCCCGTCTCTGGCATTCACGCTTTTAGCCGCGGCTTGCGCCCGTCTCTGGAGCTCCTTTAAGCAGCGCTCTTAATCTCCTCTCCTCGCACACCAGGAAACAAAGAGGGAAGAAAAAGTCATTTGCCTCTTCGGCAGGTCCAGACTTTTCCCCGCGACTCCCTTCCGGCTAGCCGTGGTGCACTAACCCCCTGCAGGCTGTGTTCTCGGCGCCAGCCCCAGTCCTCTCCCTGCGCTCCGACCGAAGCCTGAGCCTCAGCTTCCAGCCCCGCCCGCCCCGGGCCCCGGGCCTCTCGGGCTGGTGAGTGCTGGTCGGCCCTCTGTGCGGGAATCTCTCCGCTTCGCCTTCCGCACCCTTGTTGCTATGCTCTCCTCCGCGGCTCCGAAGCTTCCCCCTCCGCCACCCGCAGTCTCCGCCCGCGAAGGGGCTTCCTAGTGTGTGGAAACCTTTCCTCCACAGCGCCCTCCCACTGGTGCAGGTCCCGTCCCTTTCCTTTTGTCTCTGTTTATTCTTTTTTCTTTTGCCCTACCCAGGTACTTGGGGGGGTTTCTTGCCTTTTGGGAGGTCTGAGGTCTTCTGCCAGCGTTCAGTAGGTGTTCTGTAGGAGTTGTTCCTCGTGTAGATGTATTTCTGGTGTATCTGTGGAGAGGAAGGTGATCTCCGTGTCTTACTCTTCCGCCATCTTTCCCTCGTCCTCCATTATCTTTTAAGAAGCATATAGAGGAGGCATTTGAAAGGGATGAGTGAAACAATATAAATTTTGGTGAGGGTTTTCATGGCTTATATGTTTTTTTCTTTTATTCTCTAACTCTGTTGAAAGTGTGAGTGAGGGCCTGGAGGAAACCTTGCTTGGGAGAAGATAATCAAATCCAGGTTCTTGCTTTCCTTTGAATGCTTATTCCAGAGTAATAGAATGTTATTATCTGGAAGTGATATTAAAGATGATTCAGTCCATTCGTCACTTTTTATGGATGAGAGAATTGAGGTCTGGAGAGATTCAGAGGTCTTTCCAGCGACCCATATTAGTTGGTAGAGGGTTAGACTAAAAGTTTGGTTTCCATTTCTAGTCTGTTTTTCCACAATTCTTTTTTCCATTACAGGACTGAATTTCTCATGGATCTTGCCAGTTTTGCTTAGTTGACCAATCTGAGCGAATAGGAGCAGTTAACAACATTTCTAGCATACTATGTTGCATATAAATGTTTCCAGCAACATTTCTAGCATATACTTTTAAAAGGAGAATGTCCTTTTAATTTCACTGAGACTTTACAGAAATAAAGGCAGAGACTTTTTAAAAAGATGGCTTATTATTATTATGTAATTTTATTGAAGTATAGTTGATTTACAGTGTTGTGTTTAATTTCTGCTGTACAGCAAAGTGACTCAGTTATATGTATTCATTTTCCTATTCTTTTCCATTATGGGTTATCACAGGATATTGAATGTAGTTCCCTGTGCTATACAGGAGAACCTTGTTGTTTATTAAAAGGTGGCTTACTGTTATTGTCTAATAAATATATATTCAGGGCCTTAACTCCCCCTGGTACTGATTGCAGTGTTGGTTCTCCTCTGTTTGTAGGCTCTTAGAGGAGTCAGATAGAACCAACCTTGATAACCATAGAAAACCTAGAGGATTTTCAAGTAAATTTTATTATATTCTCCTATGGCTAGATTGAAATTATGAAGAAGTTAGGAGAAGACTCCAGTGTGTATTTGACATGTAATTTTTGTAAGAGGGCAAAAGTATTGAAGTATTTTAAAGCAGTTTGGACTTGCTGTTTTATCTGCTGATCAAAGGCCTGTTGTAAATTTTTTGTTCCTTCTTAAACCATTTCAAATTCTTGTTGGGAGTATGTGATAACTTAATCTTATCACTGCTTTCTTCCCTTTTGGCCCCATGAAATGAAAATGAAAAGAAATTGCGTATTTTCTTTAACACTATAGATGATTATAGCTAACATTTATTGATTACTTACTGAGTGTCAGGTACTGTGCTAAGGTTTTTATATGTATTTAAAAATTCTCATACGTCTCTATGGGACATACAGTTATTATTACCTGTATTTTATAGATGATATTGAAACACGAAGAACTTGTTCAACATTACATAGGTAGTAAGAAGTAAAATATGGATTCATACCTAGACAGTTTTTTAAAAACTCCATTCCATTCCCTCTCAACATTAAAGGTATTACAGAGACCCAATTATAAAGGGCTCAGAGCTTATTGAACAAAATAAGGGAAGGCCATTCACATTACAAGATGATCTAATGAAGGATTTCTTTTAAAAAGTAAGTTTCCAGGGTGTGTCATGTGTTCTCCGGTCAAAAACCCAGAGAGAGCCATCTCATTATATGGGGAGTTTGATCATCTAGTTTTGCCATCTGTTGAGTTATAGGGCTACCCTTGGATCAGTGAGCTATCCCTGATCCTGCCATTGTCCTATCTTTGCAAAGAATACCCCAGCATTGCCCACGGTGGATAAAGCTGTTGAGTTGAAAGAGTTGGTTGGGGATGGTAGGTCATGATAGACATATAGGCAACTCCTCTGAGTATCTAAATGGTTATTCAATTTATGTGCAGCCTTTAGGAGTATATCTATTATATAAAACAAGGACCATAGATGTTAGTTTCAAAATCTGTACATTATAGTTTGAGTATTTATTTGATCTCTTTCATAATTCTTTGGGAGGTAGTTATGACAGAGCCTCAAATCCATCTTTAATGCTTTGAGGATATTTATGTGCTCAATAAGTGATCTTGAGTATCCTGTAGTTGTGTTTTAGATTGCATCATCATGTGACCTAGTCTTAGATTATCAATTCCATTTTAAGCATATTGTCAAAGCTGAAGTGGAAACAGTTTTTTTTTTTAAAAGGATCTCAAATGGATGGGTAGAATAATTCTTTATCATACCTCCTGTTTCTTTCAAATAATTTTCTTTTATAAAGAAAATGTAATGCTCGTGTTACACATACTATTTAGTTATTCTTATGGATAAACTTGTAAAAGCAGTGGTTTAAAAAGTTTATTGTAAATCAACTATACTTCAATAAAAAAATTTTTAAAAAAGTTTATTTCTACACCAGGGGTGTGCAGTTATCTGGGTGGGGAGAGTTCTATGTTTGTGCTTTTCTTAGAGCTTTATTTAATTCACAGCCCAAAGTGATCACCATGTGATTAGAAATGTCTCAGTGTTAGTACTTGCTGCTAGATTTTTTCCTATTCTAGTTTTATGTTTTTATTTTTAGTTAACTCTTTTGTGAGTTGATCTGTGATGCATGAATAGATAAAAGAATGAAGTTGTTATTATTAAAAATAAAGTGACCCTAACAAAAAGGTCCTACTGTCTAGCACAGGGAACTATATTCAGTATCCTGTGATAAACCATAATGGAAAAGAATAGGAAAAAGAATATATATGTAACTGAATCACTTTGCTGTGCAGCAGAAATTAACACAGCATTGTAAGTCAACTATACTTTAATAAAATTTAAAAAAATAAAATGACTCTTTCCCTGAAATCTGGGCTTATTCAGTTTCTTAGGGTACAGCCAAGCAGACCTAAGTCCTAAAAATTATTTTCTTGTATGTAGCTCATGTATGAAAACGCATTTTCATCCCTGTTCTTGTATTTGATATTCATAGTAAGGAGTCAGTAAACTTTTCCCATAAAGGACCAGATAGTAGTAAATATTTTAAGCTTTGTAGGCCATATAGTCTCTCTTCCAACTACTCAACTCTGCCACTAGGGCGTGCGAGCTGACATAGGCAATGTGTAAATGGATGAGCTTGACCGTGTTTCCATAAAACTTTATTTATGGACACTGGAATTTGAATTTAATATGGTTTTCATGGGTCATTAAATATTATTTTTCTTTTGTTTTTTTTCAGCCATTTAAAAATGCAAGAACCATTTTTAGCTCATGGGCTATGTGAAAGCAGGTTATGGGCCAGATTGCCTGACAGGCTGTCATTTGCTGACCCCTGCTTATAATAATCCTGTGAGACTTAGCTTACTGCTTTCTGGTTTTTTTGCCCTTTATTTTACCATCTTTTAACATTATTTCATATTATTCTTATTTTACTAAATCAGGTTTTCTTTCCTTGTTAATGTGTGTGTAACTTTTAAAATTTAATAATTGTAATTAACATTTTAAGCTATGGAGTGTAGGGTCTATAATATTGTCATCTTTAATGCCTTGCACATTTATAAAAATTATATGCTCAATAAATATATATTTTTTAATAAATATATTTATTTATTTTTGGCTGCGTTCGGTTTTTGTTGCTGCGCGTGGTCTTTTCTCTAGTTGTGGTGAGCGAGGGCAACTCTTTGTTGTGGTGCGCAGGCTTCTCACTGGTGGAGCACGGGCTCTAGGCGTGCAGGCCTAGTTGTGGCTCGCGGGCTCTAGAGCGCAGGCTCAGTAGTTGTGGCACATGGGCTTAGTTGCTCCGCAGCATGTGGGATCTTCCTGGACCAGGGCTCGAACCTGTGTCCCCTGTGTTGGCAGGTGGATTCTTAACGACTGTGCCACCAGGGAAGCCCATATGCTCAATAAATATTTGAGAGAGTTGGAAAGGAATAATATCTGTCTTTCACTATTTGAAGGATTGTTGTGTAGATTGTTTTACTTATTGATTTATGTATTAAAAATGTGTTCCAGAATGGTTGTCTTGCATAATGAGTAGACGCAATAGGGAGGCAAAACTCACCTCAGAATGCAGGGACGAGAAAGGAGAGAAAGAAGCTCCTATTGATTGTGTTCTTTGTGTTGTAGTACATATATACTGTGGTCAGTGACATGTACAGTCCCTCATTTAACCTTTACAACTCTTTTAAATAGGCATTTGTTTACTCAGTTTACAGATGAAGAAACTTAGATAAAATACCTTAGCCTTAGATAAGTGAGTGGTGAGACAGAATTTGAACTGAGAATATGTTCTGTCCATATACTTTTCTTTTTATACCAAGGAATATTCAACAGTTAACCAGGCTGCTTTAGACACTAGCTACTTACTTATTGCTACAAGTTTTCACACACATCTTAGATGACCAAGGACAGAGATTTTTTTTAGAGAAGGTGAAATGTTGAATTGAAGAACCTCTGTGATAAACTTTCAGATTCTCAATATGTGATTACAGTGAGCTTTATTTTGAAATGATAGGCAAAACACATTTTACCTGTTAATTTTATACACAAACTCTTACCTCTCTCTTTTTAAGAAATATTTATTTATTTATTTGGCTGCGTCAGGTCTTTGTTGCAGTGTGCAGGCAGGCTCTAGAGTGTGCGGGCTCAGTAGTTGAGGCACGTGGGTTCTAGAGTGCATGGGCTTAGGTGCCCCACAAAATGTGGAATCTTAGCTCCTCTACCAGGGATTGAACCTGCGTCCCCTGTATTGGAAGGTGGATTCTTAACCACTAAACCACCAAGGAAGTCCCTCTTACCTCTCTTTAAAGAAAGGTGTTTAAAAGTGTTTCACAAATAAATTCGTAGTATTGCACAGTGAAATAAGATTGAGGAATGTACATGAAGTTTCTATTAAACTATATGTTTAGTAGACACCAATGATTAAATCAAATCTTAAGCTGATTGTTTCAACTCATTTTCTTGAAGTTGAAGATTGAATCAAGCTAAATTAAATGCAGGTTAAAAGTATAAATGGAGAGGTTTTAAATGGTTATAAATGGAGAGGGAATTCCCTGGTGGTCCGGTGGTTAGGACTCCACGCTTCCACTGCTGGGGGCCTGGGTTCGATCCCTGGTCAGGGAACTAAGATCCCGCAAGACGTGCGGCGTGGCCAACAACAAAAGAAGTATAAATGAAGAAAGTTTCTGAAATTGTGGAGTTTCTTTCTTGACTCGGCAAACATTTTGAGTCTCTGTACTGCTACCAGGAGTTCGTACTAGTGAGAGAAGTGGACAGGGATAGACCTTCTAAGAGGACCCACTTCCTAGGAAGGTGATGTCTGAACTTATTTCTTTTCCCCTTTATTAGCTTTAAAAATTATTTAAAAACACATAGTCATTGAAAACATTAAAACAATCTAGAAATATAAATCGTAAGAAGTGTAAATCCTTATTTTCACTTTCTGCCCTCTGATCCCCATTCTTCAAAGTTATAGTTAGCAGATTGGTAAATTTGCTTCCAGATTTTTTCTTATGCATATACGAATAGGCTCCCCACTCCAACCCCCCCAAAAAAACTGGGCTCACACTATATGTAATTTTGTAACTTGCTTTTCCTCCCTTGTGATGGTCTGTAATGTATATGTTTCCATCTCAGTAGAGACAGATTAATCTCATTTAAAAACCTGCTGCTTCACATAATAGGATGGAGTACCATCATTTATTTACATTATTTCTCATTGCTGGACATGTAGGTTTTAAACCTATTTACAAAAAATAGATATCCTTGTACTAATATATTTGTTTTCTTCTGTGAATTAAGTTTTAAATGATGAGTAACATAGAGGCAGGTGAAGAGAATGAGGATTAATGTGAAGGGGAAATGTTTTCTAGGCTAAGGGAACAATGTGTACTTTGAAAACACTGCTGAAGAAAATGACAAACTTTTAGTTAGGGGAGAAGCATTTCTCTTTCTATGCTGTGGAAGTATAGCACCTCTTGTTTTCTTAACTGTGCTAGAGTATCTCATTTTATGGAATCGGCATTTCTTTACTGAATAATTTATGGTTACATAATTTTCTCATTTTGGAGATGAAAAATTTTTTTCAATAAATGTTACCAGGTAGAGAAGTAGAACCACAAGCTGATAAAAATGGTATTCAAGAGGTCACACAGAGGTTATGTGGGTAGTTTTGGGAATAGAGCTTATATCTTGGCTATTTTTCTCTTCTTAACAGTGTCTAATTGAGAATTCTTGCCCAGAGTTCAAAATAGCTTTTTGGGTGGCTAGTCCCCCACTGTTACCCAATTGAAACAAATTTTGGTTGATTCAAAAAACAGGTATTGCAAAGTTGCTAGTTTATCAAGTAGTTATCTTAAAATGGATAGATAGATGGCTTAAAGTAGATGAATAACATTTTTTACTCTTAAGTATAAAATATTGTTATCCTTAAAAAGTTTTAGTTGCTGCTGTTTTGTTCCAAATTTCCAATTTTGGAATGTTGCCCTATAGGGCATATCAAGTACTACTTAGTGTTAGAATTTTATCATTCCCCTGACAAGGAAGATAATCTGCTGATTTCTTTAAAAATACATAGGAAACAAAACGCGGTCTTAAACAAGGGTCATAACATCTTTCTGAACCGTTTCTAAAAGTAAAAGCCTTTAGTTTTGGTTGCCAAGGATGCTGTGCTGTTTGGTTACATGTGCTTTGTTGAATAGAAATATAAGTCTTTGTAAGGCTCAACTTTCAAAATCTTACTTATTTTTAAAAACATGCTTAATAGTTCTAATTAGTGTTATTAATTTGAATAACATGAATGTGTTGAGTAAATTAGCCTAATGTGTTCTCTCATTACCTTAAACAATAATTGTATTATGTGTTGTAATACATGGTTATGAAGTATTCATACTTTGTTCTAAGGGAGTTATTACTTTATGTGAAGTGTAATTTTTTAGCATTCATATCTATTTTTTTACTTGGAGTTATTTTTCAAGAGTAAAGTATATGTTTAAACACAAAGTAACTTACTTTATGTTTAATTTTTCTAGGGCTGCTTTGGAAGAAGTAGAAGGAGATGTGGCAGAATTGGAACTGAAACTTGATAAGGTAAATTTTACTTTAACTTTTTAAAACATTAATTCTTGTTTTGCATAATGATTTGTTCCTGTAACACTAGATGGTTCAAGTGACTTCTTTTATCTCCGTGAGGGTAAATGCTAATATTATCCCAATATTATGAAGAAGTTGAGGCTAGAGACATTAAGTAGTTTGTTGAAAATTTAATCTAAGTGCCAGAGCAAGAATCTGAACCATGTCTGACTAGGCATCTTTTATATTGCTGGACGGTTGTTTCCTTCTCCATCAAAAAGATTGCAGTCTTTTTTGATGCTTAATGGATATCATATGTAACCTAACCACTCTTGTTTATACATTTGGGTGAGGCCATGTTCAAATATAAAATTTTAAATACTCCTTCCATTTTTTAAAGCTAATGCCAGAAATGCTGAATATGTATTTAATAATTGATATTAAATGGTCATATTCTATGCAAGGGTAGATGTAGATTGATTCCTATCTTCTGTATTAATTATTGATAATCTTTTTTTTTTTTTTGGCCTCTACCCAAGAAATGTTATCTGCTGTATAACAGTGAAATATGAGAATGAGTAAGACATGGCTTCTGATCTTTAGTAACCGTTGTTCATTGTTAAAATTTTTGGAGATAAATGTGTATATTTGAATACCTTCTCTGAAAATAATTTCCTATTTATGTAATTATTATTATAAATGGAATTATTATGTAAAGCAGTGCTTCTCAAACCTTACTGTGCATAGGAATATGTGGGGTTCTGGTGAAAATATGGATCTAGATTCAGTAAGTCTTGGTATCTGAGAGTCTGTGTTTCTAACCAGATTTTAGGTGATACCAATGCTGTTGTTCCATAGACTGCATTTTGAATAACAAGGATAATATATATTAACTAGACTGATGGTTTTCAAATGTTTTGAAATCATGAAATATATGTATATAATGTAAATAGTATAGAAACTATATAAAGCAGTAGTTATTAGTTATATATGTAAAACAAAATAATTTTAGAAAATGTTTAGTAGTAAGTTATTTTTGTGCAGTACTCTGTAGTTTTCAAAGCACTTTGATATACAGTATGTTTTTGGATTTTTACAATAATCCTGTGAGGTGGGTAGGACAAGTGGATTATTTCCATTTTATAGATGAGGGTCCCACAGCCCAGAAAGTGAAGAGGACTTGCTTCAAATCACAGAGTTAGAAAAGGCAGAACCAGGGTTAGAATCCATCTGTTTTATTCTTAGTTCAGTGCTCTTCTTGTGCACCACTGTACTCCTGGATCCATGTTGAGGGAGCACATGCCACTTGGAAATTTTCTGAGGAACACTAGCAAGCTTCCAGGCAAGTGTTTTTAAAAACTAATGTTAGAATTTTTTGTAAGGATATTATTTTCAAGAATTTTATTTTCTATTTAAAATTATATATATGGGATCATTGTTGTTGTTGTTGTTATTATTATTTTCCCCTGAGGTATTACATTTATTTTTAAGGACTCTGTGAAACAAAGTTTTTAAACCCTTAAGGTAGGCAGCAGAAGATGTAGTTTTGATTTTCTGGTAGGTTTATAAGAGAGTATATAGAAGGAGAAGGCTTTTCAAAGAATCACAGAGTAGTACAATAAGGATATCTATTCTCTTTGGGCAGAACTGCATCTAAATCAAACAAAACACTTGTGTCGGGGGGACCTCAAAATTTAAAGTACCTAAACAGAATCCTCTTATAGTATTTTTGTTAATGATTTGCTTTTATGAGCAGCTATCTCCCCCGCCCCCCTTTGTATCATTTGGTTGCAGTTGAGAGACTGGTAGAATCTTAAAACCAAAAGATTCAAATCTAAACCAAATTGTCACAGTATTGGCATTCAGTACTAAGAACCCTAAATCCTTTCTAGAGTCCATATTACCCAAAGGGCTACTCAGGTTATCATGGAAGCTTTGGCATCTTTTAAAATACCATCTTCCACCCAAATAGAATTTCCATAGTTACTTTTACATTTCTCTAGTTTAAGATCTTGATCCCTTATACAATGTCCCTTTCCCAAATTCTTAAGCTATTACTAATCATTTTTACTTTAGAATTATGAGGAGTTACAATTAAAGAAGAGAGACTGTGAGGAGCAAGAAATGGTTGTTATTGAAAGAGGTGGCATTGAAGGACTTGTGGAGGGGAGGGGTTGCCTAAAACTAGTTTACTGATTTCATAACTTTGTGCAGGACCAGTTGTACCTGTAATATTGCAAATCATGGCAGCAACAGGTTTAACCAGCTTGACGACCTAGCTTATATTTATTTTGCTTATAATGTATGCCACCAGTAGTTACACTCTTTCTGATGAGTAATGCTCCATGAATGGATGGCATTATTCGACTAGGTCCAATTATTTATCCATTCTGCCAGGTATTCTGGCATTGGCAATACACAGAGCATCATAATGGCCATCTAGATATAATTTCTGTATCTATTGCATCTTCTCACTGGAATGCTTGTTCCTTGTTTGTTAAGCAGATACCCTTTAAATCACAGCTCAGGTACTACCAAACTTAGGTTCTTTTTCAGGTATTTCATTATTTCTTGCATTTTTACATTTTAAAATTGTACTGCCATTTAAATTATTATAATATTATTGTAATTTTTGGTTTGTAGCATAGTCTAGTAATTAAGAGCACAAAGCCTGGAGCAAGGCTTTACCACTTACTAAGCTGTATGGCCTTGGGCAAGTTCCTAAACCTTCCTATGTCTCAGTTTCTTCATCTCCAAAATGGGGAAAATAAGAGTATCTATTATAAGGTTATTATGTGAATGAGATGTGTTAATACATGTTAAGTGCTTTGACACATGATAAGTTCTAAATAAATGTTAATGATGGTGGTGTCTTTTCAACAGACTCTTAGATCTCCTTGAAGACAGATTGTCTTTAACAGGGAAAAAGCCCTCATTTTACTCTTAGGTAAAAATCTTCCCTCTTTGTAGGCTTATGTTATTTAGTATAGCTGTCATCACTGTCATCTAATAAGGACTTTGACAGCTGGCAAAGTATCTATCTGTCTATCACCCAGTCAGTCCTTCCACCTGAGTAGCTGCAGTGTATATGTGCTTCAGCTATATGACAATTTCATCTTCTCTCCAACGCCTGCGATTGTGACCTTTATTCTAATTCTGATACCTGTTTTCCTGGCCATATGCTGTGTCTTGTTGCTCAGAGTCGTAATCTCTGAAACTGTGGAATGCTCATTGATATCTTACTTTCTGATGTGAGTCTCCAGTCTTTCCAGTTCTCATCTTGGACTCCTCCTGCTTCTGTTTTTCAAGCTTATCTAAATCTCTAGTCTTTCAGTCTATCCGCTTCCAATGTTTCAGATCCCTTTTTTATTCACTATATATTTTTTAAAATAATTTTTTTAATTGAGATAAAATTCACCTAACATAAAACCCACCATTTTAAAGTGTACAACTCAGTGGTTTTTAGCATATTCACAATGTGAATATACTACTTAATTCCATTACCCTGATAAGAAACTCTGTACCTGTTAGTAGTCAATTCCAGTTTCCCTCTCTCTACATCCTCTGGCAACCACTAATTTACTTGCTGTCTCTGTGGATTTGCCTGTTCTGGACATTTCATATAAATGGAATCATACAGTATTTGACCCTTTTGTGACTGGCTTCTTTCACTTAGCATAATGTTTTTAAAGTTCATCCGTCTATGTTGTAGCATCGCCAGTATTTCCCTTTTTATGGCTGAATAATATGCCATTGTATGGATATACCATATGTTGTTTATCCATTCATCAGTTGATGGACATTTGGGTTGTTTCCACTTTTTGGCTATTATGTATAATACTGCTGTGAACTCTTCCAGTCTACTCTTACCACATCATTTCTCTTATGGAGACCTTCATTTCCTTTCCATAACACCTACTCTGCCGAATTCTGACTATATTTGTCTAACCATCTATATCCTCTGTCCCTTATCTGGGCTATAAAGCCCTACAGGAGAAGTTACACAACTGTTTGGTGAAACTAATTGGTGGAGCTACACATACCTGGGATTCATGATGCAAAGCAATTTTTCTGACACTCAATCAGGTTATCTTACTGTGTTTAGCGTCTCTTATATTTCACTGTTTTCTCAAGATTCACCACCTTGCTCTTCATTCTTAGTAGAGGAACTTGTCTCTTACTTCCTTTTGGTGGGAACACCTTTATTTCTTGCTTTTAATCTAGAAACTTAACAGAATCTGTCCTTATTCCATTTTTTTTTTTCCATTTGAGTGATAAAAATATCCCCTTTCCTATGTAATTCCAAACTCTAACTTCTCAGGACTTTGCTTTAGCCATCTCTCTCCTTTTCCTTCTCTACCATCTCATTATTTTAAGTAAACAAAAACGTTTGTTTCTCTTGAATCAAAACAAAACAAAACAAGAGGAAAATCTCACCTCTGACAAGGAATTGCAAATCTTTATCAAGTAATTACCATGTGCCAGTAACAGTTTGTGCTAAGATCTTTAAGTGCATTATCTTAACTCTTATAGTAACCCTCTATGGTTTGATACCATTGTCATTGTGTCATACAGAAGAACCTGAAGCTTCTTGAGGCTGAGGTCTCTCCGAATCACTTAGAGCATTAAGTTTGGCGGCAGAATTTGAACCTAAGCCAACTGAGCCTATAAACCTGTTTTTAACCATAATGTTCTACTACCAACCTGTCTGTTTGTTTCTGTTTTTATGGAAACTTTCAATTTAATCATTTTTGAATTATTTAATTTGTTTAATAAGCAATATCACACATGTGGTACAAAATTCAAAGGTACAAAAGTGTACCTAGTGAAAAATTAGTCATCATCTAATCTATATCCCAGAGGAGTACACTGACCTAGTTTCTTGTGTGGTCTTCCAGAAATCTCTTAAGCATGTGAAAGATTATATGTATTTGTACTCTTCTCTCCCCACTCCAACAAAGATATTAGCGTTGTTTTAATTTTGCTTTCTTAAAATACATAATTTAGATTTTGTTCCTTATTATTAATTACAGAGCTGCCCCATTCTTTTTAATGGCTGATTGTATCTAATTGTGCAAATATATCTGTATGATACATTTCTAAAAGTGAAATTACTACATTAGAGGGCATGTATGTTTAAAATTTTTATAGCTCTTGCTTAGTTGCCTTTCATGGAAATTGTACCAGTTTACATTCCCACCAGCAGTGTGCGAGAGTGCCTATTTCCCCATACCTACCTTCTCTAAAACAGCATGTTATCACATTTTTTGACCTTTGCTCTTCTATAAAAAATAGTAATTTACCTTTCTTTTATTATGAGTGAGGTTGAGTTTCTTTTCATGGACATAGGTATATTTGAATTTTCTTTTCTGGGAATTACCTGTACATGTCTGTCAGCCATTGTTTTTGTAGTGGCTGGTTGGATTTTCAAAAATGAGTTGTATACCCTTTCTTGTAGTAGGGAAATTAGTCCCTTGTGATTTGTTGCTAGTATTGTTTTCCAATATTGTCATTTGTCTTTTGACTAAGTTTTTTTTTTCCCCTTATCTAAATGTTTTATTGTTATGTATTTGAATTGATTAGTTTCTTCTATGGCTTTTGAGTTTTGCATCCTTTTCAGAAAGACTTTTCCTACTTTGAGATTATAAAAAATACCACCTCCTGTTTTCTCTTGGTTTTCTGATTTAATGTTTTATGTTTAAATATTTATTCCATCTGAAATTAATTTGGGGGTTTGGAATACAACTTAGTTTCTTTTTTTAGATGGCTTTAGATGGCTGTCCAGTGTCCTTTATTGGATAATTTTTTACCCCCCTGGCTGGAGTGTGTATCTGCTTCTTCACTCTGTATTCTCTTCCATTAACCAATTTGTCTATTCACATCCATTACCAGACTTCTAATTACTGCACCTGTATATTTTAATGTGGGGCTAATGTCCCCACCTCATTACCCTTTTTCAATTTTTTTGATTCTCTTCTTGCATGTTGGTTACTCATATGAATTTTAGAATTAGTTTTTTTGGTTGTTAAGATATGTTTTTATTTTTTTTGAAATAGCAAACTATTTGAAGGACTAGTCTCTGCCAGCATTTCTCATAGTGGGTTTTGTGGAACATTGGTCCTATGAGGATGCTTCCTCTAAAGAGAATTCAATCAATGTCAGATAATTTTGAGAAATGCTGCCTATTACATACTTCCTTTCTAGGATTCATAATACACATTAATATATCAAAAGCTCTTACAAATTTAGTAATAAAGAAATCTGTTTAACTTGACAAAATGAGTTTCCCAGACTTACTTGATCACAGAATCCTATTTTGGTATTGAATGTTCCCCTGGGATATTCTATAGAATATATATTCGCGAAGAATTGACCTCTCATTATGTCTTCTTCATCTGCAGTTCATAACTCATTGTAATCTGGCTACAGCCCCCCCCAGTTTCTCTTAAAACTATTCTTGCTAGGGATGCTGGTGACTGTCACCAAACTCAACAAACTTTTTTTAAGTGTTTTTAAAACTTGACCTTTATGGATTTTCAACCTATTCATCATCCATCTTTTGATACTTTGTTCTTTCTTGACTTTGATGAAATTAATCTGTTGCTTTTCCTCCTACCTTTCCCTTTTCCTTTTTAGTCTCCTTTGTGGGGTCCTCACTGTACACACTGTGACCCCTGCTTTTTATCTAGGCTGTAGCACTGATACTTTATTTGCTGCTGACTCCTGTGTGTGTATCTACAGTACACTTCTCTTTTTTGAGCTTTAAATATCTATTTTCACTTGGGTTTGGTAGACTTTCCACTTGGCTTATTTCACAGACCCATCTAGCTCAGGCCTACCTCACAGGCCCAATGCTGTTAAAACAAGTCTTGGCTGGACAGTATAGTGTCTTTGTGCAAATTAGCATCTTGTAGCAGATATAGCCCTCAGCAAGCAGAGCTCAGGCTGGATTTCATCCCCTGTTTTTCCCTTTGGTAGGACACTATCTGCATAATTGTACTTCGGTACTCAACTAATTTCTAAATTTGTCTCCTCTCTTCTCTCCCTGCTTACTGCCTTAATTCAGGCTCTCTTAGTTTTTGGTCTAATCTCCTTATCTTTATTCTTTCCACTTCCGTATCTTACTTTTTCTTCTTTTAGGTCATCATTCTAAAATGGAACTCTGGTCAACTCACCCATTCGATGTCTTTGTTTTCCATTTCCTTTCGTATAAAATGTGAACACCTTAGCTTTGCACACAAGGCTTTTCCTGATCGGGCCCTTGTATACATTTTCACACTGTGCTAAGCTACTTAGTGCCCCTGGTTTGCCCTGCCGTCTAAGCTTCAGGGCCTTAGAATATGCTTTTCCTAGAGAAGTGTCTTCTTATTACCCTTATCTGATTGGCTAATTCCTGTTGGTGTTCAGGGCTTTTCTCAAGTGTTACCTTTTCCAGGAACCCTTCCTTGATCCCCATAGCCCTCATTACGCATTCCTCCTTTGTTCCCTCTTGCATGATTTTGATGAGCATAGCAGTTGTACTTGTGCTAAATAGAATTTATCTGCTTTTTGAATGGTTAGAATTAGAACAGAGATTATGTTTTTCACTTCTGTTCCTCTGGGTCCCAGGGTAACAGTTTTAAATTACACTCCTGAGATCCTTGAGCTGTCTTCTAAAGTTTTCCTGAGCTCTTTATCTTCTTCTTGGTGGCCCCTCTTCCCACCCTCTCATTACCCTTCCTTCATCTAGAGCAGCTCCACTTTTATCTTTTTTAATATTAGATTTTCAGCCAAGTTTTTGTTTACTTAAAGAAAATGTTCTGTATCTAAGTGAACTGAAGAAAGAAACAAGGAAGGGATAGGAAAAAAAAAAGAGAGAGAAAAGGAATGAAAGGGAAAAAGAGAAAGATGAAAAAAAGAAAGAAGAAAGGAGGGGACAGGAGAAGAGAGAGAGAACCTCTGTTCTAAGATTTAGCACAATGCCTAGATGGTAGGCATTAGAGAAATATGGTTGATGAAGCAATTCTGCTTTGATAGTCTGATATTAAAATGACCAGCATGACTAACCCACCATACCAGTTTACTTCCCTTTCCTCCACCATACCATAGTTGTGTTTTTAAAAAATCTTTTATCATACTGCTTGCTCTGCCTGAAGTTTCCTTTCCTTCCTTCCAAGGGGTGCTTAATACATTTTTATGGGGTTAATTTATGGGATTGAATTTAACTTGATAAAATGATTGGTTGTTGTTGTTATCAGACAGCCTCTGCATCCTGAAAGGTCAACTTTTTTTGGTACAGTTCTCTTATGAATTTACTTTTTAAGCCAAAGGAAAAGAAACAGTTTTCATTTAGTCTATTTTGGGTTTATTGATGAACTATAATTTGTCTTAACTAGGCTAACACATGTGGTTAATGCTAGCACTTGTTTGATTAAGTAATTTGTAAAATTATTTTCAATGATATGATGTTTTTCTTTTTCAGCTTGTGAAGCTATGTATTGCAATGATTGATACTGGAAAAGCCTTTTGTGTTGCAAATAAACAGTTCATGAATGGGATTCGAGACCTGGCACAGTATTCTAGCAATGATGCTGTAGTTGAGGTTAGTATTATTAAATTTAGTTAAAATGGTAAATGAAACAAGATGTTAAGAGAATTATGCATCCATTTACCTTATTAATAGTAGTAGTGGTCCTTAAAATTAGAAGTGGAAAAGCTATCATCTGTTGGTGCTATCTGATATAATCCTGTTTTCTAGGACAGTTAGAAGGTGATGGTTGATTTGCATTGTGGATATAAGTTTACTATACTTGCTGCTAGGTGAACTGAAGCATCTACAAGGGGACCTGAGCAGTGAGAGTAGGATCATGCTTATTAGTAGCTGTTTATCGGGGCAAGCAGAGAGCATTAACCCAAGACTAATATCTAACTATACATTTTGGGGGCTGCATAGGAAAGTTCTGGTCAGCTAGCTATGCTGTGTTAGCTTAGACCCCTGGCTATACTATGTGGTATTATGACATTTCTTTTATGAAGAATAATAACTGGTACAGAAATGGTTGTAATTTGATGATTATGTGATCCATAGATGCCTAAATGGACAGTCTTGATATACTCAATTTTACCTTAGGTTTACATGGGCCATTTCGATTTGCTAGTATAATAGTATTGATAGGGCAGGCTAATTCTTTGACTGTTCTAGGGTTTTATGTTACTACATGTAGACTTGACCTCTCTGCAGAGCATGCCTGAGAGGTAGTGAGATTGTCCTAGTGAGAAATAAATGTTACTGTTTACAGTGTAACTTGATCTTCTGTCAGAAATGCTGAAGTAACATTTTTGTGGCCTATATTAGTAGCTCTTAAATGACTTGGTTTTCTTTTGATTTCTTTCTCATAGACAAGTTTGACCAAATTTTCTGACAGTCTTCAAGAAATGATAAATTTTCACACAGTAAGTGTTTAGTAAATAGGTGTTATTATGACCATGTTCATGTTTTAGTACTTTCTTTGGTGGCAGTATTTTATAAAATTACTTAAGTTGGAAAATGAATGACTTTGATTTGTCAACAACTTTTTAGTTGGGTGGATCTAAAATTGTGTGTGTGTGAGGGAGAGACAGAGGGAGAAAGTATAGATGTGTATTATTTCCCATTCTATAATAGTGAACTTTAATTTCAATGAAGTACACACCCATAAAAGTTAATTTTTTTCCTTTAAGTTGTGCCTTTATAAGTTTTTAAGTAATTTCAAGAAGAAAGACGTACAAGTCATCATTCTAAAATTAGCTATTTCTTTTAAGATACAAATATATATATCCCCTTTGAGGACAGATCTTCAAGAATGAGGGATATGTATTACTTTTGGAATGTTGTGAAATTCCTTTATAAGTTTTGTAAACGTTTACTGAAATAATGTGGGATCTTTTAGTTGCGGCGTGTGGGATCTAGTTCCCTGACCAGGGATTGAACCCAGGCCCCCTGCACTGGGAGTGTGGAGTCTTAGCCACTGGACTACCAGGGAAGTCCCTCATTGTGGTTTTGATTTGCATTTCCCTAATGACCAATCTGGTTGAGCATCTTTTCATCTGCTTATTGGCCATTTGTATATTTTCTTCTGCCATTGTTACCATTGTTGTCCACTTAAGTCCTTTGCCCATTTAAAGTTTTTTTTAATTAAATTCTTTATATATTCTGGATATTACATGCTTATCAGATATATGATATATAAATAATTTTTCCCATTCTGTAAGTAGTCTTTTTATTTTCTTGATAATGTCATTTGATGCATAAAAGTTTTAATTTTTTTTTATTGAAGTATAGTTAATTTACAATGTTATGTTTCAAGTATACAGCAAAGTGATTCAGTTATACATATATATATATATTCTTTTTCAGATTCCTTTCCATTATAGGTTATTACAAGATAGTATAGTTTTCTTCACTATACAGTAGGTCCTTATTGTTTACCTATTTTATATATAGTAGAGTGTATTATGTTAATCCCAAACTGCTATCCTCCCTCTCCCCACCCCCATTATCCCCTTTGGTAACCAGAAGTTTGTGTTCTGTGTCTGTGAGTCTATTTCTGTTTTGTTAATAAGTTCATTTGTATCATTTTTTTAGATTCCACATATAAGTGATATCCTATGATATTTGTCTTTCTCTGTTTTACTTCACTTAATAATCTCTAGGTCCATCCATGTTGCTGCAAATGGCATTATTTCATTCTTTTTAGTGGCTGAGTAGTATTCTGTTGTGTGTGTGTGCATATATATATATACACACACACGCGCACACACACACACACACACACACACACCCCACATCTTCTTTATTCATTTCTCTGTTAATGGATATTTAGGTTGCTTCCATGTCTTGGCTATTGTAAATAGTGCTGATATGAACATTGGGGTGCATATATCTTTTCAAATCAGAGTTTTCTCCAGAAATATGCCCAGAAGGGGGATTTCTGGATCATATGGCAACTCTATTTTTAGTTTTTTAAGGAAACTCCATACTGTTCTCGATAATGACTGCACCAATTTATATTCCCACCAACAGTGTAGGAGGGTTTCTTTTTCTCCACACCCTCTCCAGCATTTATTATTTGTAGACTTTTTGATGGTGCCCATTCTGACCACAGTGAGGTGATACCTCATTTGTAGTTTTGATTTGTATTTCACAGTAATTAGCAGTGTTGAGCATCTTTTCATGTGCCTCTTGACCATCTGTATGTCTTCTTTGGAGAAATGTCTAGGTCTTCTGCCCATTTTTTTTTCCTGGGTTGTTTGTTTTTTTTGATATTGAGCTGTTTGTATAGTTTGGAAATTAATCCCTTGTTGGTCACAATATTTGCAATATTTTCTCCTATTCAGTAGGTTGTCTTTTCATTTTGCCTCCTTGGGTAGGTTTATTCCTAGGTACTTTATTCTTTTTCGATGTGATGGTAAATGGGATTGTTTTCTTAATTTCTCTTTCTGATATTCGGTTGTTAGTGTATAGAAATGCAACAGATTTCTGTATGTTAATTTTGTATCCTGCAACTTTACTGAATTCATTGATGAGCTCTATTAGTTTTCTGGTAACATCTTCAGGATTTTCTATATAGAGCATCATGTCATCTGCAAACAGTGACAATTTTACTTCTTCTTTTCCAACTTGGATTCCTTTTATTTCTTTTCCTTCTCTAATTGCTGTGGCTAGGACTTCCAAAATGATGTTGAATAAAAGTGGCGAGAGTGGACATCCTTGTCTTTTTGTGATCTTAGAGGAAATGCTTTCAGCTTTTCATCATTGAGTATGATGTTAGCTGTAGGTTTGTCATATATGACCTTTATTATGTTGAGGTAGGTTCCCTCTGTGCCCACTTTCTGAAGAGTTTTTATCATAAATGGATGCTGAATTTTATCAAAAGCTTTTTCTGCATCTATTGAAATGATCATATGGTTTTTATTCCTCAATTTGTTAATGTGGTGTATCACACTGATTGATTTGCAGATATTGAAAAGTCCTTGCATCCCTGGAATAAATCCCACTTGTTCATGGTGTATGATCCTTTTAATGTATTGTTGGATTCAGTTTGCTGGTATTTTGTTGAGGATTTTTACATTGTGTTCATCAGTGATATTGGCCTATACTTTTCTTTTTTGATATCTTTGTCTGATTTTGGTATCAGGGTGACTGTGGCCTCATAGAATGAGTTTGGGAGTGTTCCTTCCTCTGCAGTAGTTTGGAATAGTTTCAGAAGGATAGGTGTTAACTCTTCTTTAAATGTTCGGTAGAATTTACCTGTGAAACCATGTTCTGGACTTTTACTTCTTGGGAGTTTTTAAATTACTGATTCAATTTAAGTACTGGTAGTTGGTCTGTTCATATATTCTATTTCCTCCTGGTTCAGTCTTGGGAGAATGTACCTTTCTAAGAATTTGTCCATTTCTTCTAGGTTGTCCATTTTATTGGTATATAATTGCTCATAGTATTCTCCCTATGATCCTTTGTATTTCTGTGGCGTCGGTTGTAACTTCTCCTTTTTCATTTCTGATTTTATTGATTTGGGCCCTCTCCCTTCTTTTCTTGATGAGTCTGGCTAAAGGTTTATCAGTTTTGTTTATCTTTTCTGAGAACCAGCTTTTAGTTTCACTGATCTTTCTATTGTTTTTTTAGTCTCTATTTCATTTATTTCTGCTGTGATCTTTGTGATTTCTTTTCTTTTACTAAGTTTGGATTTTGTTTGTTCTTCTTTCTCTAGTTGCTTTATACGTAAGATTAGGTTGTTTGAGATTTTTCTTGTTTCCTGAAGTAGAATTGTATTGCTATAAACTTCGCTCTTAGAACTGCTTTTGCTGCATCCCATAGGTTTTGGATAGTCGGTTCTTTTTTTGCTTTCATTAGTCTCCAGGCGTTTTAAAATTTCCTCTTTGATTCCTTCAGTGATCCATTGGTTGTTTAGTAGCATATTGTTTAGCCTCCATGTGTGTGTGTGTTTTTTTGCAGTTTTTCTTCTTGTAGTTGATTTCTAGCCTCACAGCCTTGTGGTCAGAAAAGATATTTGATATGATTTCAATTTTCTTAAATTTACTGAGGCTTGCTACATGGCCCAGCATGTGATCTGTTTTGGAGAATGTTCCATGTGCCCTTGAAAAGAATGTGTTCTGCAGCTTTTGGATGGAATGCTCTATAAATATCAATTAAGTCTGTCTGGTCTATATGTCATTTAAGTCCTGTATTTCTTCATTGATTTTCTGTCTAGATAATCTGTCCATTGATGTAAGTGGGGTGTTAAAGTCCCCCACTATTATTGTGTTAATGTCAGTTTCTCCTTTTGTGTCTGTTAACATTTGCCTTATGTATTGAGGTGCTCCTATGTTGGGTGCATATATATTTACAATTATATCTTCTTCTTGGATTGATCCTTTTATCATTATGTAGTGTCCTTCTCCGTCTCTTGTAACAGTCTTTATTTTAAAGTCTATTTTGTCTGTTATAAGTATTGCTACTCCAGCTTTCTTTTGATTTCCATTTGCGTGGAATACCTTTTTCCATCCCCTTACTTTCAGTCTGTATGTGTCTCCAGATCTGAAGTGAGTCTCTTGTAGGCAGCAAATACACGGGTCTTATTTTTGTATCCATTCAGCTAGTCTCTGTCTTTTGGTAGGAGCATTTAGTCCATTTACATTTAAGGTTATGATGACCAATATATTTGTTTCTATTGCTGTTTTCTTAATTGTTTTGGATTTGTTTTTATAGGTCTTTTTTCTCCTTTCTTCTTTTGTTTTGTCTTATGATTTGATGACTTCTCTTCTAACAACACTGTTATGTTTGTATTCCTTTTTCTTCTTTGTGTGTATATCTATTATAGATTTTTGTTTTGCAGTTACCATGAGGTTTTTGTATAGGAGTCTATATTTATACATGCTTGTTTTAAGTTGCTGATCTCTTAATTTCAAACACATTTTAAATAACCTGCATTTGTACCCTCCTCCCCTCACGATCACTGTTTTTTTTGTTGTTTTGTTTTTAAAATTTATTTATTTATTTATTTATTCACTTATTTGTTGTTTGTTTGTTTCTTTCTTTATTGCCATGTTGGGTTTTTGTTTCTGTGCAAGGGCTTTCTCTAGTTGCGGCGAGCGGGCACCACTCTTCATCATGGTGCGCGGGCCTCTCACTGTTGCAGCCTCTTGTTGCAGAGTACAAGCTCCAGATGCGCAGGCTCAGTAGTTGTGGCTCATGGGCCTAGTTGCTCCGCGGCATGTGGGATCTTGTCCCAGACCAGGGCTCGAACCCATGTCCCCTGCATTGGCAGGCAGATTCTCAGCCCCTGCGCCACCAGGGAAGCCCCACTGTTTTTGATATTATATTCTGCATCAAATTGTTTTCTATATCCCTTAACTGCTTATTGTGTATACAAATGATTTTACTACTTTTGTCTTTTAACCTTACTACTAGCTTTGTTTGTGGATGATTTCCTACCTTTATTGTATGTTTGCCTTTACCAGTGAACTTTTCCATTTTGTGATTTTCTTGTTTCTAGTTGTGGCCTTTTCTGCCTAGAGAAGTTCCTTTAGCATTTGTTGTAAAGCTGGTTTGGTGGTGCTGAATTCTTTCAGCTTTTGCTTGTCTGTAAAGCTTTTGACCTCTCCATCAAATCTGAATGAGAGCCTTGCTGGGTAGATTATTCTTGGTTTTTCTCTTTCATCACTTTAAGTGTATCTTGCCACTCCCTGCTGGCCTGTAGAGTTTTGCTGAAAAATTAGCTGATAACTTTATGGGAGTCCCCTTGTATGTTATTTGTTGCTTTTCCCTTGTTGCTTTTAATATTCTCTCTTATCTTTAATTTTTGTCATTTTGATTACAGTGTGTTGTGGTGTATTCCTCTATGGGTTAATTCTGTATGGGACTCTCTGCACTTCCTGGACTTGGATGACTATTTCCATCCCCAGATTAGGGAAGTTTTCAGCTATTGTCTCTTCAAATATGTTTTTAGGCCCTTCCTCTCTTCTCCTTTTGGGACCCCTATCAAGTGAATATTAGCACGCTTGATGTTGTCCCAGAGGTCTGCTAAACTGTCCTTATTTCTTTTCATTCTTTTTTCTTTTTTCTGTTCAGGGACAGTGATTTCCACTATTTTGTCTTCCAGCTCAGTGATCCATCCTTCTGCCTCAGTTAGTCTACTATTCATTCCTTCTAGTGTATTTTTCATTTCAGTTATTGTATTCTTTAATTCTGTTTGGCTGTTCTTTATATATTCTAATTCTTTGTTAAAAACTTCTAATTTCTCACTCTGTGCATCCCTTATCCTAAGTTCTTTGATCATCTTTATGGTTGTTATTCTGAACAAGATCTTTCTTGGTTAGATTGCCTATCTTCCTTCACTTTGTTTTTCTGGAGTTTTATCTTGTTCCTTTGTCTGAAACATATTCCTCTGTCACCTAATTTTTTGTAAATTGCTATTTGTATTTTTATGGATGTGGTAGGTTCGTTAAGTTTCTTGACCTTGGAAAAGTGGCCCTCTGTAGGAGACGTCCTATGTGTCCCAGCAGTGCACTCCCCTCTTGTCACAAGGGCTAGGGGCCAGCTGGTCCAGGGTAGTGTCTGGCCTGTGTTTGTGGACTTGGTCCACATGCTGCTGGACTGTAATTTTCTTGCTTCTGTTGTCTGCCCCCTGGTGGGTGAGACTGGTCTAGAGGCTTCTGCAAGCTTCCTGACAGGAGAGGCCGGTGCCTGCCTCCTGGTGGGTGGGGCTGGGTATTCATCTTCTGGTGGGCAGGGCCATTCTAGGGGTGTGTCTAGAGGCTGCTGTGGGCTCAGGAAGTCTTTAGATAGCCTGTCTGCTGATGAATGGGGCTGTGTCCTTGCTCAGTTTTTTGTTTGGCCAGAGGTGTCCCAGCAACTGGAGCCTACGGGCTTTTAGGTGGGGCCAGGTCTCTGTGCCAAAATGTCAGCCTCCAGGAGAGCTCACGCAGATGAATATTCCCTGATACATCTGCCAGCAGTGTTTGTGTCCCCAGGGTGGGCCACAGTCACCCAGGAGCCTCCCTAGGAGACCCTCCAAGACCAGAATTAGGTCTGGCCCAGGCTCCTATCAAATTACTGCTTTTGCCCTTGGTCCTGGTATACCTGAGATTTTGTGTGTGCTCTTTAAGAGTGAAGTCTCTATTTCCCCCAGTCCTGTGGAGCTTCTGCAGTCAAGCCCCACTGACCTTCAAGGCCAAATGCTCTGGGGGCTCTCCTTCCTGGTGCCAGACCTCTAGGCTGGGGGCCTGATGTGGGGCTCAGCATTCTCACTCTTATGCGAGAACATCTGTAATTTAATTCTCTAGTTTGTGGGTGTCCTACCCGGGGGGTATGGGATTTGATTATATCACAGGTGCACCCCTCCTACCAGTCTTGTTGTGGTTCTGTCTGTATGTCTTTAGTTGTAGAGAATCTTTTCTGGTAGGTTTCAGTCTTTTTCAATGATGGTTGTTCTGCAGATTGTTGTGATTTTGGTGTGTTCGTGAGAGGAGGTGATCTTAGGGTTCTTCTACTCTACCATCTTGGCCACTCTCTAAAAGTTTTAATTTTGGGACTTCCCTGGTGGCACAGTGGTTAAGAATCCACCTGCCAGTGCAGGGGACACAGGTTTGATCCCTGGTCCAGGAAGATCCCACATGCCATGAAGCAACTAAGCCCATGCGTCACAACTACTGAGCCTGCGCTCTAGAGCCTGCAAACCACAACTACTGAGCCCATGTGCCACAACTACTAAAGCCTGTGCGCCTAGAGCCCGTGCTCCGCAACAAGAGAAGCCACCACAATGAGAAGCCCACGCACCGCTATGAAGAGTAGCCCCTGCTCGCCGCAACTAGAGAAAGCCTGCGTGTAGCAACAAAGACCCAACACAGCCAAAAATAAATAAATAAAAATAAATAGAAGTTTTAATTTTGATGAAATCCAATTTATCTTTTTTTTTCTGTTCCTCCTGCTTTTGGGGTCATATCCAAGAATCCACTGCTAAATTCCAGATCATACAGATTAATCCCTTTGTTTTCTTCTAATATTTTTATGATTTTAGCTCTAATATTTTGCACCAATTTGTTTTTAATGACCTCTTATTAATTTTCTTTTTGCCTTCTATTGAATTTGGATGCTAGTGTAGAGTATATTTGATTTCTTTTTAAATCAGGGACCTTTGGGATTCAAACTTCTTAAAAAGTGTAATATAATGAGAATTAAATTTTTTTAAGTTACTGATTTTAAATTAACAGGTTAAATTTTTTTGTAATATAGTATCCTTTGTAGTAATCCTGTTTCTTATATTTTCTTTAAATCAGTAAGTCTTATATTATTGCTTTATATAAGAATATTTTGCTTTTTGTTATAGTTTTATATGTGAAAAGTTATGAGTAAGATAAACTTCTGGTAAATAAATAGTTTAAATGTATGTTGAAATCTGTCCTGTCAAGAAAACTTAAGTTCAGAGTATTTTATAAATCATTCTCTTAGAGTAAATTGAGTCTTTAAAAATGAGGTTTGTTTGAAGCAAGGTATATAAGTATAGTTTGCTTCAAGAGGATAGCGGTTGGTCTTTTTAGTGCTAGTGCTATTAATGTGCAGCTGGTTTCCTGAACTAATTCCAATAATGTGGGGTTTTTTTTCCTTTTCTAAAATTGAAAGCAATCGATATTTCTTAATTTTAACATTGTAAAAAGAGCATAGAATTTAGATAGAAACAACTTTGAGTTTAGGCTTCACTGTTATTAGCTGTATAATTTTGGTCAGTTTATTTAATCACTTTCATTTTTCATTTTACTGTTCTATAAAAGGGGAATAGTAGAATTTGCGATACCAACGTGTAAGGGTGTTGTGATGAGGAACAAAATATGTGCAGCTAGATCCTGGGGAGTGATACTTCTTCCTTTACTATATTGGTTGGTATCCGTTCGGGAAAACAGAAACCACATACGGTATTTCTTATAGAAGGGTTTTAATATAGTGAATTGGTTACAAAGTGTTGGAAGGGTTGTAGGAATGCAAAAAGCCACAGTGAAAAAATAAAAAAAGCCTAGAGATTAGTCAAAGTAGGAAGGAGCTACTGTCCTTAGGGGTTGCAGGAGCAAGGGTGGAAGTGGTGGTGCTAGAGCCCCTAAGTACTGCACTCTTGAGAACACTGCCATTGTTGCCGAGCCAGGAAGTCAGGGGTTGCCTGCTTGCTGTGGCTGCAAGAGCCTCGGAGCCTGCAGTCCCATTGACACCCTCAGATTGGTCACTGACGCTGCCGAAATTTGGAGTAGCTCAGTTGCTCACTAATGGCTGTGTCAGAACAGAAGCAGAAAAAGAAAGTGGCTTCTCCTTATCTCCTGCCTCTTAATCTAACATCAGATCCTATTTGCAGAACCTAACCTCTTGGCTTGCAGGGGGGTTGGGAAATATGCTTTGCATATTTCTAGCTCCTGGCAACATAGAGGAGGAGATTATGGAAGGGTGATGTAGTGGTGAAAGCCAGTAAACAACTGGCACACCAACCATAAAGGCTATAATTTTGAAAACAGTTTTAGTAAGCAAATTATTGTGCAGTCTTAGCAATTTTCATCCTTGAAACCTCTTTCTGTGACTTTTCTTTTTCCCCCCATACTCCATATCCCACACATTAACAAAATATACCGCAGATCCTATAATAAATAGTTGCTCTGTCACCTCCAAGTCTAAACTACTACCATCTTTTGTTTAGGATTATATAACTTGTATCTCTGCTTCTTTACTTGCCCTTCTAAATATAGTGAGTTATGTATACAGCAGCCAGAATGAACTTTTAAAAATATAAATTAATTCACAGTACTCTCCTGTTCTAGTTCCCTGTTACACTCAGAATAAAATCCTAACCAAGCCCTATATGATGAGGCTCCTGCTGATAACTTTCTGATCTCATCTCTCTTCTCTGTCCAGTTGTAGCCTCTTGGGCTCTTTGTTCTTCTTTGAACATGCCAAAGTAATTCTCATGTTACAGCCTTTGTACTTGCAGTCTGTTTGGTGTGGCATGTTCCTCCTCTACGTTTATGTGCGACTGTTTCCTTACCATATTGCTTTTCTTTCTATAGGTCTCCCTCACTTTAATAGATCACTGCCTCTACGAGAAGCCTTCCTTGACCACCATATGGTTACTGTCTATCAATTTACCCTGCCTTTTGTGTGCGCACACACATACCATGTATATTCTTAAATATGTGTACTCATTTTATTGTCTGTTCCTCTCTAAGTTTTATAACTGTAGGCACTTTGTTGTATTCATCTCTGCTACTACCACCTAGAAGAGTCCTTGGCAGGAAGGAGTTACTCATGGCAGGATTGAGGACACTGAGATTATGACAACGCTTGTAATGTTTTTTTAGTCATTAAATGAATAAAGATGTGTTAAATCAGTGAAAATTCAGTGAACAAATAGACAGAAGTATTTAATATTCTTTAGAAATGCTTAATATGCTTTAGAAAGATAATTTGCAAACTAAGAGGAGATCACTATTTGTCTGCCTGTCTGCCTAGAGGTCTAAATGCTATAGGTTGGTGATCTTGTGTGTGTTTACATGTATACTTATATATATGTATATAGGAGAGCTCTGATACTACACCCAGATGTCTAGTGCCTTTCTAATTTTATTCCCATATTCCTTTTTACAGCATCTCAGAAATTTTTCTACTAATAACTATAGGTATGAAATTGTGAGACCGTAGTTTACTTTCTTTTAATTTTCTTGCCTTTTATATAGTTGCTATGCTCTGTGCTTTACCTGGCCTTTTTGTTTCTTGTTAACAAATACTTTTCCCTTAGTTTTTTCAGTAGGAGTGACCTCTTTGTACTTGAATCACAATCTTTATTTTTTATTATTATTATTATTTTTTTTGCTGTACACGGGCCTCTCACTGTTGCGGCCTCTCCCGTTGTGGAGCACAGGCTCCGGATGCGCAGGCTCAGCGGCCGTGGCTCACGGGCCCAGCCGCTCCGCGGCATGTGGGATCTTCCCAGACCGGGGTACGAACCCGTGTCCCCTGCATCGGCAGGCGGACTCTCAACCACTGCGCCACCAGGGAAGGCCGAATCACAATCTTTATATTTGTGGCAAAGGTTCTTCCCGCATCGTAACGCTGTATACTTCAACTAGATTAAAGATAGGGATGACACATATCTTGTTTACTGTTATATCCTTAGTACTTGCATAATTCTTACCTTGGGGAAGTCATTTAATTTTTCTAAGCTTTGCATTCCACCTCTGTAAAATGAAGCAGCTTTTACTAGATGACTTTTAATTATAAAGTATTAATTATTATAAGATTTAAATATGATCTCAGAGTCACTTGTTAAAAATGTGGGAAAGCCTAGTTGTATAAAATGCTTTATTTTAGTAGCATTCTGTTCAGTGAAATTTTAATTACATAGCATTATAGGATAAAGGAGACTTTATAGGATAAGACAAACTGCTTTATAAAAGGTAATAAACACTGGAATCTGCTTTATATTCTATAGCAAAGCTCATAACACTTAAGTCTTGGTGTATCACTTTGTATCAGGATAAAAGGCTAGGTGTTACAGAGATGATATTTATGAATAACTTTGTGGGCTTAAATAAATGTGTGAAATAATGTAACCATTTGGGTTTTTAGCCAAGTAAGATTAAACATAGATTGGGTTTAGATTATCTAGTCATTTAAAAAATAAATTATTTGGATTCTTTTGTGATTTATTTTCTCTGTAAAAATGGATAGTACTGTTCCTTATTCCTTATAGAATGAGAACTTCCTAGGGTTGCTCTTTAACTCATATGTTTTTTATAAGGTGCCAACTCATAACTTTTCCAGAGCAGGTCATATATGCTACATTCTACTATGTACTACAGTTGATTTGACTACTTTGTTTTCCTGGAACTTAGAGCTCTGTTTCTGTAACGTCACTGATGACTCTTTTGGATTCTAATTTGCTGTTAGTATGAGGAAATTGGAATATTATTTTGATTATTTGCTGAATGAAGTTTTGAAGTTGAATTGCTGCATAAAATTCTGTGAAAATATATGACCCTTTTTGTTTTGTTTTTTTGTGAGTTTGGTTTTCCATATTACAGCTGTCTACTCATTCGCTCAACAAATGGTTTTAGGTAGTGAGAATATAGTAGTTCAGTGCTTTCCAACGGTTCTCATCTCATGGCACAGATAGAAACTGATGGTTGTATTTGTATGAGACACTGGAGAAAACTTCTAGGGGACATAAGGTGTCATGTCCTGTCTGGGTGTTGGTGAAAAATGTTTAGATTTCCTTTTTATGGAATTACATTAAATAATAAATATTTAATAAATAATTTATTTTTATAGAATTATGTTAAAATAAAACCTAAAGTGTTAGGAAAGATATTCCATATTGAATGTGTATAACACTTCCATATATTTAAAATATATATACATATATATTTTAACATCTTTATTGGAGTATAATTGCTTTACAATGGTGTGTTAGTTTCTGCTTTATAACAAAGTGAATCAGTTATACATATACATATGTTCCCATATCTCTTCCCTCTTGCGTCTCCCTCCCTCCCACCCTCCCTATCCCACTCCTCTAGGTGGTCACAAAGCACCAAGCTGATCTCCCTGTGCTATGCAGCTGCTTCCCCCTAGCTATCTGTTTTACGTTTGGTAGTGTATATATGTCCATGCCACTCTCTCACTTTGTCACAGCTTACGCTTCCCCCTCCCCATATCCTCAAGTCCATTCTCTAGTAGGTCTGTGTCTTTATTCCCGTCTTAACCCTAGGTTCTTCATGACCTTTTTTTTTTTACTCTTAGATTCCATATATATGTGTTAGCATACGGTATTTGTTTTTCTCTTTCTGACTTACTTCACTCTGTATGACAGACTCTAGGTCCATCCACCTCACTACAAATAACTCAGTTTCGTTTCTTTTTATGGCTGAGTAATATTCCATTGTATATATGTGCCACATCTTCTTTATCCATTCATCCAATGATGGACACTTAGGTTGCTTCCATCTCCTGGCTGTTGTAAATAGAGCTGCAATGAACATTTTGGTACATGACTCTTTTTGAATTATGGTTTTTCTCAGGGTATATGCCCAGTAGTGGGATTGCTGGGTCGTATGGTAGTTCTATTTGTAGTTTTTTTAAAGAACCTCCATACTGTTCTCCCTAGTGGCTGTATCAATTTACATTCCCACCAGCAGTGCAAGAGTGTTCCCATTTCTCCACACCCTCTCTAGCATTTATTGTTTCTAGATTTTTTGATGATGGCCATTCTGACCAGTGTGAGATGATATCTCATTGTAGTTTTGATTTGCATTTCTCTAATGATTAATGATGTTGAGCATTCTTTTATGTGTTTGTTGGCAATCTATATATCTTCTTTGGAGAAATGTCTATTTAGGTCTTCAGCCCATTTTTGGATTGGGTTGCTTGTTTTTTTGTTGTTGAGCTGCATGAGCTGCTTGTAAATTTTGGAGATTAATCCTTTGTCTGTTGCTTCATTTGCAAATATTTTATCCCATTCTGAGGGTTGTCTTTTGGTCTTGTTTATGGTTTCCCTTGCTGTGCAAAAGCTTTTAATAAGTTTCATTAGGTCCCATTTGTTTATTTTTGTTTTTATTTCCATTTCTCTAGGAGGTGGGTCTTGCTGTGATTTATGTCACAGAGTGTTCTGCCTATGTTTTTCTCTAACAGTTTGATAGTTTCTGGCCTTACGTTTAGGTCTTTAATCCATTTTGAGCTTATTTTTGTTTATGGTGTTAGGGAGTGTTCTAATCTCATACTTTTACATGTACGTGTCCAGTTTTCCCAGCACCACTTTTTGAAGAGGCTGTCTTTTCTCCACTGTATATTCTTGCCTCCTTTATCAAAGATAAGGTGACCATATGTGAGCGGGTTTATCTCTGGGCTTTCTCTCCTGTTCCATTGATCTATCTTTCTCTTTTTGTGCCAGTACCATACTGTCTTGATTACTGTAGCTTTGTAGTATAGTCTGAAGTCCGGGAGCCTGATTCCTCCAGCTCCATTTTTTGTTCTCAAGATTGCTTTGGCTCTTCGGGGTCTTTTGTGTTTCCATACAAATTGTGAAATTTTTTGTTCTAGTTCTGTGAAAAATGCCAGTGGTAGTTTGATAGGGATTGCATTGAATCTGTAGATTGCTTTGGGTAGTAGCGTCATTTTCACAATGTTGATTCTTCCAATCGAACAACATGGTATATCTCTCGATCTATTTGTATCATCTTTAATTTCTTTCATCAGTGTCTTATAATTTTCTGCATACAGGTCTTTTGTCTCCTTAGGTAGGCTTATTCCTAGATATTTTATTCTTTTTGTTGCAGTGGCAAATGGGAGTGTTTTCTTAATTTCACTTTCAGATTTTTCATCATTAGTGTATAGGAATACCAGAGATTTCTGTGCATTAATTTTGTATCCTGCTACTTTACCAAATTCATTGATTAGCTCTAGTAGTTTTCTGGTAGCATCTTTGGGATTCACTGTGTATAGTATCCTGTCATTTGAAAAGTGGCACTTTTACTTTTTCTTTTCCAATTTGTATTCCTTCTATTTCTTTTTCTTCTCTCTGTGTGTATAACACTTCCATATATTTAAAAAATATTTTAATGAGAAACTTGAACTGGCTTCCCTGAACATAACTTAAAAAAAAAACAATCTTATGCATGAAATGATTTCAAGCAATTCCTGATCAAGATTTAAAAATTGATGATCTTTTCAAATTCTTGGCCATTGTCATTGATGAGAACTTTGTCTGCATAGGTAGACATATTAGTGAAAGGCATATGAGCACTTATTGCCCTTTCCTCCTGATTGACAGGAACTCTTTTATCACTTGTAATTAGAATTTAAATAATTACATATCTTTAAATTATACCTTAAAGGAGCAATCATTCATTAAGTGGGGCTGCTCTTCCTTTTCTTTCATTGACACATGTAATGCTTAAATTTTCTGTGATAAACTGAATGGATTTTGAATAAAATAATGATGAAGCTTTTCTGTAGGTATACGTAGAAGTTGCTCTACTTACTAAACCCCATTTACCCACTTTTTTTTTTTTTTTTTTTTTTGCGGTACGCGGGCCTCTCACTATTGTGGCCTCTCCCATTGCAGAGCACAGGCTCCAGACGCACAGGCTCAGCGGCCATGGCTCACGAGCCCAGCCGCTCCGCGGCATGTGGGATCCTCCCAGACCGGGGCACGAACCCACATCCCCTGCATCGGCAGGCGGACTCTCAACCATTGCGCCACCAGGGAAGCCCCCCATTTACTCACTTTTAATAATTCTATTTTTGGATTCAGATTATAGCACTGACTCCCTAGTGACTCATTCTTAGCCTCTTGTTTCCAACACTTTGAATCCATAAAGATTGTTGGTACATGTTAATTGTCAAAAATATCAAGGATTGTTTGAAATAAGATCATCAGATTTAGAACACCAGTTAACTAAGCCACCTTTTAAAGTCAATAACTAGCACTAAACACATCTGCAAGTTGAAAGTTGTTCCTCCTTAAACTTTTTGAATTCTACTTTTAAATCATAAACTTAGGCAAAACTCTTCCTTTGGACAGCTAGTACACTGTTGTATGAAAACAGTAGAAAGTGATATTCCTTTTTTAAAATTTTTTTGGCCACGCTGCACAGCATGCAGGATTTTAGTTCCCCGAACAGGGATAGAACCCGTGCCCCCTGCATTGGAAGCCTGGAGTCTTAACCACTGGACAGCCAGGGAAGTCCCCAGAGCGTGATATACTTGTCTCACTTCTATGCAAAAAGCTGAAAAAAATTGAAATATTTTGAATATTTGTTTAGATTCATGTATCATTTTCATAAAATTTAATTTGGAATTTATATCTACATGTAACCTTTTACATATAAGAGATCCTTTGTGAAATAATGTACTACTAGATCTTCACAGCTTTCTAAATGAATTCTTAACGTAAATTTACGTCTTGCTGTCTTTGTAGCTGTTCTATCAGTATGCAAAGTTACAGTGTTTCCAAATTTATCCTCTTTGTTTTAAAGTTTTCTTTTGGCATTTGAGTATTTCATCCCTAGGAATTTGTTTTGGTGCTTAGTAAAACAATCAGTGTTCTTCCAAGATAATCTTCTATTCAGAAATTTTAAGTATTGCTGTTAGTTTGAGTACAGTTATTAACATGTAGAATCATTGGGCAGCAATGAAAACTTTTTGATACAGTTGTCTTCTGGGTTAGTAATTATTGCTGTGTTTATTTGGCATGCCATCAAACGCATCTGTTAATTCTGTTATTTGAATGCGGCACATTTTCTATTTCCTTTGCTTCTTTGGAAATTACAAAGTTCTGAAATTTTCCTTGTAGGCTGGTATATTATACAGTTTTGCAATTGTATGAGGCATTCTGGCTCTAGCCGTTAATTGAGTAGTAACCTTTTAAGCAGTTTAGTAATCTGATATAGTTATAACTAATGTGATAAAAGAACTTTGTTTCTTATTTTGTGTTTGTAGAAGTTTAAAGTGCAAATCTTTTTCTGTATTAAATGGATATTTTGTGTTGAAGTCCTGTATGATTTGCTTCTGTAATTGCTTTATTTAATAACTCTTTCATGTAAAAATACATTTTGGTTAAAGAAGAGAATTTTGGAAATGTTGTGTTTGCCTTATGAATGTAATGGCTTTCCAGCACTGTTTGATGAAAAAGTTGTCCATTATGGTGGAAAACGACAACCAGTAAAAAATCAGATCTATTTAAATATGAGATAAAATAGGATATGTTTTAAGGTTCAAAAGTTGATTATGTGTATAATTTTCTGCATTCTTAAAATGTTTTAAAGTAAATTATATTGCAAGATTATAAAATTAGGCATTTAGTAAAGATAGGAAATATTAATTCATTTTAGTTTATTCAACAAATGTTACGCTTATTTATGATCAAAAAATCAAAATTTCAAAATGTTTTGAATCTGCAATCCCATTTAAAATGATATAACTATGTGCATTTAATTCCATCTTCAGAAATAAATGTTTTTTAATAATTTAAAATAAAACATAATTAAATTTCATTAAGAGTCAGACTTTGGCTAATTAACATTAAAAGCCAATAATAAATAAATACCAAGAAGTAAGAGCCAAAAAATAACAAAATCAATTGCATTCTAATAGGAATACCTTATAACTAATGATGATGATGCTAAGGAAACAATCATACATACCTTGTTAATAGGAAAAATGTGAAAAATGACAATAGGAGCAAGAATTGTGAAAAATAAGCAAAAGAAAGATGCAATATTTGACAGGGCGTACAAAACAAAGAAGTGATGACAAACAAATTGTGACTAAAATAGCTTTGGATGATTCAAATAGTAATGCCATGTAACTTTTCCCCTGAAATGTCACTATTTTAGTGTGCCATGACCTAAGCATTGAGAACGTTTATAGTAGTAAATTGGTTCCCATTCCCAGAGATTGGATTTATGTCATCTGGAGTGCGGCATTAGAATTTTTAAAATCTCCCCATGTGATTCTGACATGCAGTAAAATTTGAGGACCATTACTTTCGATCGATGGTTCTCAAATTGTGGTCCCTGGACCAGCAGCATCAGTATCACCTAGGGACTTGTTAGAATAGCAACTTCTTAGAGCCCATCCAGGTCTACTAGATCAGAAACTCTGAGGCTGGAAGCCAGCAATATGTGTTTGAACAAGGCTTGCAGGGGATTCTGTTGTATTCTAAAGTTTGTGAACCACTGTTCTAGAGCAGGGGTTGGCAAACTATGGCTTAAAGGCCAAATTTAGCCCATCGCCCCCTCCCCTTTTTTTCATATAAATTTTTATTGGAACACAGCTGTGCTCATTTGCTTCTGTATTGTCTATGGTTACTTTCGCACGATGGCAGAGATGAGTAGCTGTGGCAGAGACAACATGGCCCACAAGCCTAAAATACCATCTAGCTCTTTACAGAAAAAATGTGCTGACTTCTGCTCTCAAGACTGTTTTTGCCCACTTCCAAGGACTGTATCTGTCATGACATCCACTGAAGGGAGGCCCCTTTTTGCTCTTAGTGAAGGTAATTTAGTGATTTAGATGCCTTGATGAATTCTTCTCAGTGGAGTGCTAGTGGGCTGCAACCCAGACTAGTTAAAATTAGTCTCTGGGAGTAAGAACCAGCAATCAAAGCTCCACAGGTCATCCCATTGTGCAGCCCAGTTTGAGAAACAATGCATTGCTTCTTCCCCCAAACAAGCACTTGGAAATCATGGTAAATGCAGATTTTGATTCTGTAAGTCTGGGGTGGTTCTGGAGATTCTTCATCTCTAACAAGCACGCAAGTGATGTGGATAATGCTGGTTCACATCTGGGGAACCTTAAAAATTCTGATTCCTGATACTTGCCACTTTTTCTAATTATCTCAGCATCAGGGTATTTAAAAGTTCCCCAGGTTATAATACTGTACAATTGAGAACCCCTGGTCAGAGCGATTTGTCTCAATCTTGGAGTAACAGAATCACCTAGTGAACTTACTAAAAAATACAGAGGGATTCTGTCCTTCAATAAGCTTGGATCTTTGTATTAATATTTTCTGTTAGCTTTGCAGGTGATTTTGATTCACACCCAAGCCCGTGAAGAACCACTGCCTTAGAGAAATGAAGAAAGGGAGAAAGAAGAAGTTAGATAAATGGATAGGTTAGGACAGGCAGGGGATGTAGAAAAACAGGAACACATAATAAATATTCATTTGCATATTGGGACCTGTTTCTGATAAAAGCAAAGAAGAGTCTTCTTGATTATTATAAGTCTGTAATAAACAGGCCTAATGAGATTAACTAAAAGATTCAATGAATCCACAGTGTCAACAGCCATAACCCTGTGCCTATAGATTCTGGAAAGGACAGGAATGATTCTGTCATGCAGAATCGTCAGAAGAGACTGCTGTGGTAGCTCAGTAATATTTAAATGGATCACAAAGACTACAAAATTTTTAGTCTCGGCCAATGGGACCTAAATGGCAAGAACTGAGAATAGTTCAATGCTATCTATGGATGTGTAGCCTATTCTTCTACTAAAGTTCCTAGAGTGTCTGCCATCTTTGTAGTGTATCTCAGCTTTCATCTTTTGCTGAACACAGCTAGATAGTGTTGCTTTAACTGAGTGTAAGCCATTGGTTTTAAACAGCCATGATATTTATGCACTCTTACCTCTTAAAAGGTAAGATCCTTTTATAAGTAGCAGATAGGTCAAATGACATTGCTGATTATTTGTCATACATATGTTGCTAGGAATAATGCCATTCATTTCCAAAAATGGAACTGAACCTTTGCTTTTGTGTTGGTTCCCCCCACACACACACCCCACCCAAGGAACCTGTCACTCTGGCTTTATTATACCATCCCAGGTTTTGTGGTACAGACATGGAAGAGAAGACCTGTATGCACTCAATTCTGAGGATGAAACAAATTTTGTTTTTGGTCTAAAGCCCAGATAAAGTTTTTGGGTGGTTGCTGAGCACTTTGGGTAAGATCTTGATCAGAACCCCCAACTAGTCAGGATAGTAGAACTCTACACAAGGAAAATAGGGAAATGAGGTAAAGGGCAAAAATTTAGGGAAGAGTCTTGCAAAATTCCTTCGTCACCGAATTTCCAGAGACATTGACAAGGCAAAGTCTTAAAGCTTAAGAAATGCTGCGAATTCTCTCTTAGTGGGGAATAGATTAGTGCCCTATTGAGGCAGCTCTTTGCAACAGTTCACCAGAGGAAGAGTTAGCTGTTCGGTAGCTGGATAGCTTGAAACTGGCAAGTGGGAGACTCAGTTGCCTTTGCATTACAACATACTTTTCATTCTAATGGAGGTGTTAAAATAGGTAGGCTAGATTATTGACAATTGCTTGAAATATTTCTCATTCTATCCAAATGTATATAAACTTTAGTTAATGCTATATTTTGGAGAACTTTGTAATGTTTTTGTAGTTTTAAAATAACAATAATAGGCAAAAACCATTGTGTTTCTTTCTCTGGAATATATTGATTTTTTTTTTTACTGGGGAATGATTGACATAAACTGTATATTAAAGTGTACAATTTGATAAATGTTGACATATGTATACCTCCATAAAACTGTCACCTCAATTAATTTAATGAACATAACAATTATGCCTCAAAATTTTCTTGTGCCGCTTTATAATTCCTCCTCTGATTTGCCACCTCCTCATTCCTAGTCAATCACTGATCTGCTGTCTGTCATTACTGATCAGTTTGCATTTTCCAGACCTATATGTAAATGGATTTTTTTTTTTGGTCTAATTTCTTTCAGTGTAATGATTTTGAGACTCAATCATGGTCTGTGTAGCAATAGTTTATTCCCTTTTTTTCTATTGCTTAATAGTATTGCATTGTGTAGATATATCACAATTTGTTTTTCCATTCACCTGTTGATGGATGTGTTAGTTATCTATTGCTGTATAACTGATTACCCCAAAATATAGTGGCTTAAAGCAACAAACATTTATTATCTCAGTTTCTGGGCCTGGAATTTTTAGAGAGACTTAGCTGAGTGGCTTTGGCTCAGAGTCTTTAATGAGAGAGCTGATAAGATGTGGCCAGGGTTACTGTAATTTGAAGGCTTCACTGGGGTTGGAGGATCCAATTCCAAGATAGGGCCGTGCATATGACTGTTGACTGCAGGCCTCAGTTCCTCACCAAGGAGCCTCTTTACAGGGCTGCTTGAGTGGTTTTTACTGCATGGAATCTGGTTACTCCCAAAACAAATGATACAAGAGTAAGGGCAAAGAGAAAGATGCAATACTATCCATGACTTAGTCTCAGAAGTTACTGTTTGTCACTTCCTCCATATTACTATTTGTTACAAGTAAGTCTCTATGACCAGCCACTCTCAAGGGGAAAAGAATTAGGCTCCACTTTTGAAGGGAAGAATGTCAAACAATTTGTGGACGTATTTTAAAGCCAATACAATGAACATTTGAGTTGTTTCCCAGTTTTGGCTATTACAAATAAAGCTGCTAATAAAAAATATGTGTAAAAGTCTGTATAGATGTATGCTTTTATTTCTTTCGTGTAAATAGCTAGAGGTAGAATGGGTAGTATGTTTAACATTTTACGAAACTACTTATATAGTGAAATCTACAAAAAAATTGCTAAGAAGAATTATGGAAAGAAGAATTTCTTTTATTATTTATTAATGCTTATAATGATGTTAATATTCTTTTATACATTAAATTTCTAAAAGTTTTAAATTTCATTAAAGAAAACCTCCAAAATCTGGAAATTGTTTTCCAAATTTGATTGTATCCTTTTATACAAGCAGTGTATGAGAGTTCTAGTTGTTCCACATGATTGCCAACACTTGGTATGGATACTCTTCTTAATTTTGTTATGGTTTTAATTTGCATTTCCTTAATAACTAATGATCCCAAGAATCTTTTCATGCGTTTATTTGCCACCCTTGTATTTTCCTCAATGAAATGTCAGATCTTTAGCCCATTTTAAAAAGTTGGGCTGTTTATCTTATTTAGTTACAAGAGTTCTTTCTATATTCCAGATATGTTGTTTGTCAGATAAGTGTTTTGCAGATATGTATTTTCTCCCAGGCTTTGGCTTATCTTTTTTATTTTTGTAGCAGTATCTTTCGAAGAGCAATAGTTTTTAATTTTGATGAAGTAAATTTATTGATCTTTTTTTCTTTTATAGTTTTCTTTTTGTGTACTATTAAGATATGTTTGCCTAACCCAAGTTCACTGACACTATTCTAGGTTTAGTTTAGGTCTGTAGATCCATCCCAAGTTAATTTTTGTGTATGTTGCATGGTAAGGGTCGAGTTTCATTTTTTGGTCATAAGGCTGTCCAGTTGTTTGTTCCAGCATCATTTGCTCAAAAAATTATCTTTTCCCTATTGGCATCTTTTGTTTAAAAAAAAAAAAAGTTGACCGTGTGTATTGGTCATTTCTGGACTCTATTCTGTTTTATTGACCTTTTTTGCCTATCTTTAATACTACAAATGCCTTGATTACTGTAGGTTTCATAATAAGTCTTGAAATCAAGTAGGTTAGATATTTCAACTTTCTTCCTTCTTTTCAAAATTGGTTTGGCTACTCTAGGTCCCTCACATTTCCATATATATTTTAGAATCAAGTTTTAAACTTCTACAAAATGCCTTACTGGGATTTGGAGTGGGATTGCATCAAATCTATATAGATCAATTTGGTGAGAATTGACATCTTACTACTATTGAATCTTCTAATCCATGAACACAATATATCTGTATTTATTTAGGTTTTCTTTAATTTCTCTTGGCAGTATTTTGTGATCTTCATCGTACAAGTCTTGCATATCTTTTGTCAAGTTTATCCCTAAGCATTTCCTATTTTTTGGTGCTATTGTAAGTGATATATTTTAAAGTTCAGTTTCTAATTGGTCATTGCTGGTGTATAGAAATACCACTGAATCTTGTATACTGACTTTATTTCTGCAGACTTGCTAAATTCACTTATTAGTTCTAGTAGGCTTTCCTGTAGTTTCTCTTTAGTTATGTTTGTTCATTTGTTTTGTTTTTTAGATTCCATATATAAGTGAAATCATATAATATTTGTCTTTCTTTTTCTGACTGTTTCACATAGCATAACACCCTCTAGGTCCATGTATGTTGTAGCAAATGGCAAATATTAGAAGTCATAGCCACAGCAGTCAGACAAGAAAAATAAAAGGAATGCAGATTGGAAAGGAAGATATAAAACTGTCAATGTTCGCAGATGCCATATGATACTATATATACAAAATCCTAAAGATGCCACCAAAAAACTACTGGCACTTGTCAATGAATTCAGTAAAGTTGCAGGATACATTTTTTTTTTAACATCTTTATTGGAGTATAATTGCTTTACAATGGTGTATTAGTTTCTGCTTTATAACAAAGCGAATCAGTTATACATATACATATGTTCCCATATCTCTTCCCTCTTGCATCTCCCCCCCTCCCACCCTCCCTATCCCACCCCTCTAGGTGGTCACAAAGCACCAAGCTGATCTCCCTGTGCTATGTGGCTGCTTCCCCCTAGCTATCTGTTTTACGTTTGGTAGTGTATATATGTCCATGCCACTCTCTCACTTTGTCACAGCTTACCCTTCCCCCTCTCCATATCCTCAAGTCCATTCTCTAGTAGGTCTGTGCCTTTATTCCTGTCTTACCTCTAGGTTCTTCATGACCTTTTTTTTTTTTTTATTTTACTTAGATTCTGTATATATGTGTTAACATACGGTATTTGTTTTTCTCTTTCTGACTGACTTCACTCTGTATGACAGACTCTAGATCCATCCACCTCACTACAAATAGGATACATAATTAATATGCAGAAACCTGTTACATTTCTATACGCTAACAATGAAGTAACAAACAGTCCCATTTACAATCACATCCAAAAGAATAAAATACATGGAAATAAATCTAACTAAGGAAATAAAAGACTTAGAAAACTATATGACACTGATCAAAGAAATTAAAGATGACACAAACAGATGGAAAGGTATACTGTGCTCATGGATTGAAAGGAATAATATTTTTAAAATGACCATACTACCTCAGGCGGTGTGGGGATTCATTTTAATCCTTATCAAAATCCCAATTACATTTTTCACAGAACTGGAAAAAATAATTCTAAAATATGTATGGAAACATGAAAGACCCGAAGTAGCCAAAACAATCTTAAGAGAGAAGAACAAAGCTGGAGGTATCATGCACCCTCATCTCAAACTATACTACAAAGCTGCAGTAATCAAAACAGTGTGGTACTGGCACAAAAACAGACACATAGATCAAGGGAACAGAATAGAGAGCCCAGAAATGAACCCACATTTATATGGGCAATTAATATATGACAAAGGAGGCAAGAGTACACAGTGGGGGAAAGGCAGACTCTTCAATAAATGGTGTTAGGAAAACTGGGCAGCTACATGCAAAAGAATCAGATGACTACATTCTCACACCATATACAAAAATAAACTCAAAATGGATTAAAGACTTAAATGTAAGATCTGAAACCATAAAACTTCTAGAAGGAAACATAAGCAGTATGCTCTTTGACATCTGTCTTAGCAATATTTTTTTGGCTGTGTCTCCACAGTCAAGGGAAACAAAAGCAAAGATAAGCAAATGGGACTACATGAAACTAAGAAAGCTTTTATACAGTGAAGGAAGCCATGAACAAAATGAAAAGGCAGCCTACTGAATGGGAGAAGATGTTTGCAAATGTTATATCCAACAAGGGGTCAATATCCCAAATATACAAGGAACTCATACAACTCAGCATCCAAAAAAACCCCAAATACCCCAATTTAAAAAATGGGCAGAGGACCTGAATAGACATTTTTCCAAAGAAGACATACAGATGGTCAACAGGCACATGAAAAAATGCTTTCAAAACCACAATGAGATATAACCTCACATTTGTCAGAATGGCTGTTATCTAAACAAATCAAATGCAAATCAAAACCACAATGAGATATAACCTCACATTTGTCAGAATGGCTGTTACCTAAACGTTAACAAGTAACAAGCATTGGTGAGGATGTGGAGACAGGTAAATCTTTGTGTGCTGTTGATGGGAATATAAATTGGTACAGCCACTATGGAAAACAGTATGGAAATTCCTCAAAAAACTAAAAGTAAAACTACTGTATGGTCCAGCAAGTTCACTCTTGGGTACTTAACCAAAGAAAACAAAAACACTAATTAGAAAATATACATACACCCCTGTGTTCATTGCAGCATTATTCACAATAGGCAAGATATGGAAGCAATCTAAGTGCCTATCAGTAGGTGAATGGATGAAGAAGGTGTGGTGTATATATTACATGTATAGTATATGTACAATGGAATATTATTCAACCATAAAAAAGAATGAAACCTTGCCATTTGTGACAAATAGGGTGGACCTAGAGGGTATTAAAGTTATTTTCAAATTTAAATTTATTTATTTATTTATTTATTTTGGACCGTGTTGGGTCTTCGTTTCCATGCGAGGGCTTTCTCCAGTTGCGGCGAGCGGGGGCCACTCTTCATTGTGGTGCATGGGCCTCTCACTGTCGCGGCCTCTCCCGTTGTGGAGCACAGGCTCCAGACGCGCAGGCTCAGTAGTTGTGGCTCACGGGCTTAGTTGCTCTGTGGCATGTGGGATCTTCCCAGACCAGGGCACGAACCCGTGTCCCCTGCATTGGCAGGCAGATTCTTAACCATTGCACCACCAGGGAAGCCCCAAATTTAAATGTAACAAAATTGATTCCTTGTGGTGTACAGTTTTATGAGTTTTGACAAATGCATACGGTTGGGTCTCCATACCTCAATCAAGATGCAGTTTTGTTAACTCTCGAAATACTCTTATTAACCCATTGTTAGTCACCCTTTCCTTCTTCCTCCTACCATTGTAAATTGCTGATTTGATATCCATCCTGTAGTTCTGCCTTTTCCTAAATGTCATATAACTGGACTCATTCAGTTTGTACCCTTTTGAATATGACTTATTTATCAAAATGCATTCAGATTCATCTATGTGGTTGTATGTATTAATAGTTCTTTCTTTTTTATTGCTGAGTAGTATTCCATTGTATAGATATACTATAGTTTGTTTCTCCAAGGACATTTGGGTTGTGTCCAATTTTTGGCAATTAGGAATGAAACTGCTAAAAAACATTTGTATACAGATTTTGTTATGAACCTAAGTTTTCATTTCTCTTGGGCAAATACCTAAGATTGGGGTTGCTAGGTTTTATGTAAAGTTACCTTTAACTTTATAGGATAGGCGAGGTTTTTCACTATAGATTCTATTTCTTTAATTCTGTTTAGGTTTCTTTGTTTTTTTTTTTTTTTTTTTTTGGCCACGCCATGTGGCTTCTCAGTTCCCCAACCAGGGGTTGAACCCAGGCCACAGCAGTAAAAGCCCAGAATCCTAACCATTAGGCCACCAGGGAACTCTGTTTAGGTTTCTGATACCTTCTTTTTTTAAAATTTTTTTATTGAAGTATAGTTGATTTACAAAGTTGTATTAGTTCCTGGTATACAGCAAAGTGACTCAGTTATGTGTGTGTGTGTGTATGTATATATATATTCTTTTTCACATTCTTTTCCACTATGGTTTATTACAGAATATTCAATATAGTTCCCTGTGCTATACAGTAGTACCTTGTTGTTATCCATCCTATATGTAATAGTTTGCATCTGCTAATCCTGAACTCTCAATCCTTCCCTCCCTCACCTCCCCTCCTCCTTGGCAACCACAAGTCTATTCTCTATGTCTGTGAGTCTGTTTCTGTTTCGTAGATAAATTCATTTGTGTCATATTTTAGATTCCACATATAAGTGATATCACATAATATTTGTCTTTCTCTGGCTGACTTCACTTAGTATGATAATCTCAAAGTCCACCCATGTTGCTGCAAATGGCATTATTTCATTCCTTCTTATGGCTGAGTAATATTCCATGTATCCATTCATCTGTTGATGGACATTTAGGTTGCTTCCATGTCTTGGCTGTTGTAGATAGAGGTGCTATGAACATTGGGATGCATGTATCTTTTCAAATTAGAGTTTTCTCTGGAAGTATGCCCAGGAGGGGGATTGCTGGATTACATGGCAACTCTATTTTTAGTTTTTTAAGGAACCTCCATACTGTTTTCCCTAGTGGCTGCACCAATTTACGTTCTTACCAACAGTGTAGGAGGGTTCCCTTTTCTCTACACCCTCTCCAGCATTTATTATTTGTAGACTTTTTAATGATGGCCATTCTGACTGGTGTGAAGTGAGACCTTATTGTAGTTTTGATTTGCATTTATCTAATAATTAGAGAAGTTGAGCATCTTTTCATGTACCTATTGGCCATCTGTATGTTTTCTTTGGAGAAATGTCTATTTAGGTCTTCTGCCCATTTTTTGATTTGTTTGTGTTTTTGTTATTGAGTTGTATGAGCTCTTTGTATATTTTGGAAATTAAGCCCTCGTCAGTCACAACATTTGCAAATTTTTTCTTCCAGTCTGTAGGTTGTCTTTTCATTTTGTTCATGGTTTCCTTTGCTGTTCAAAAGCTTCTAAGTTTGATTAGATCCCATTTGTTTATTTTTGCTTTTATTTCTGTTGCCTTGGGAAACTGCTCTTAACGTTGCTACAGTTGAGCTTTGTTAGTTTTTGTCCTTCAAAGTATTTCCCCATCTCATCTATTGAATTTATCAGCATAAAATTGTTCCCCTGATTATCCTTTTTTAATATCTGTAGAATCTGTGGTGAAGCCATCTCTCTCCTTTTTATTGTATGAAATTTGTGTCTTCTTTCTTCCTGATCACTTTGGTTGTAGGTTTATCTATTTTAGATCTTCTTAAAGAACTAGCTTTAGGTTTCATTGGGTTTTGGCTATTGATTTTCTGTTTTCTATTTAGTTGCCTTCCAAACTGATCTTCATTATTTCCTTTCTTCTGCTTAATTTGGGTTTAATACTTTGGGATTAACATAATACAAAACTGTTTTTCCTTTGGAAGTGAATTGACAGATTTTGAAACCCTGTACTCAATCCAGGTTTTGTGTGTGTGTGGGGTGTGTGTGTGTGTGTGTGTGTATTTGGCGTTTAGACAAGGACGTAAGACTTTGCTAATAGTAAGATTCCATAGAGACTGAATTTTTTTGGTACTGCTTTTAGTTAGTTGAAGGACATAAGGTTTTCTTTTTGTTTTTAATATTTATTTTTCTGCCTCTTCATCTGGCATGTGTTTCAAATTCTGAATGAAGTGTATCTGTAAATTATGAAAGTACTTGGAATTCCCATGCCAAGCCCTGTGAAATTTACCACACATAGTTAAATATGTGACATCCATTAAGTGGTGTAAAATATTGTCGTGAGAAGTAAAATTTTATTCTCATTTTTAATCTTAGCAATAATTTAACCTGAAGGGCTATATAATATTCACTTGAGTTCTGAATTTAAGACATTTAAATCCACAGGTCTTCCCAAATGAGAAACCTCTAACTAAGGTATAAGGCAGTTCTAGAGTTGTTTTCATTTGTTTTGTTTTAATATATTAGAGTAAGAAATTTCTGTGGTGGATAGAGTAGAATTTGTATTACTCTTTTAGGTTGTCTTCCAAAGCCTGAATTAGAGTCAAGGAAATAAATTGCTCTACTGATTGAACATTGTATTTAAATATTAATGCACATTTCATTCCTCTGTAAATAGAAGTAATTTTATTTTTTAAACAGATGAAATTGGCTTGAAAATCAGTTTGTTTCTTTTTTAAATACTTATGCAATGTTCAGTAAGAAATGTAGGTGTTATTAGAATTGGAATATTGTTGGAAGGATGTAATATTTATGGAACTAAATGAAAATTATTTTCTTTGTTTACTTTTCTAATTGTTTAATGTCCTTCTTTTCTTTTAGATCCTATTTGACCAAACTCAGAGATCGATTAAGGCACAGCTTCAGAACTTTGTCAAAGAGTAAGTCAGTTGCAGTGAAAAGAAAAGAAAAGCAACCAGTTAATGATCACATCTGGGAGTTGGTATCGTTTCAGAGAGCTTAGAAACATGACTTAGTGAAAATATGGGGGTTTTTGTGTGTTTTTTGCTTTGTGAAATTTATATTGCATTTTTTCCTGAATTACTCTGTAAAGGAGTCAGACTTCATGCCTTTCAATGAATCATTTATACTATGAAATTTGTGTTCAGGATACATAGTTCAAATTGTTACAGACTTAAAAAAAAATTTTTAATGTAAATAAATAACCTAATGATCTTTAAAAATCAAAGCAGATCCCAAAAGTGGTTGAAATACTGTCAGTTATTCTAGTTGTCTCAATATGGTATTTTCTTTGTAGAGAAGATAATAGAATATACGAGAATGAGTAATGAAGGTGCATAATAAGTAATGAAGCAAACCTTTTGTGTCACATTCATCACATTTTATATGTGAAATAAAATGAAACTAGAAATAAAAAATTTATCTGAACTTCCAGGTAGGAACGTTTTCCTTTTCCACATTAATAATTTCACTTTATGTCTTTTAATTCCTGACTGAGAATATATTAAATTACAGATAAAGTTGATTATGATATAGTATTCAGATGTTAAAAGCTATAAATAGTGGCAGATCTCATGAACATAATGCACTTCTGTTTTAGTAGGTTAGAATTTGTTGTTCTGGAGGTGATGTCTTGCAGATCATTTATAAATCACTTCAAAATAGACTAATATTCAGAATGTCCTTGTAGAGTGTATACATGAAAATTTATGGCTTCTTATTAAAGTCTTTGCTAGGTACACGTTATTATTATTGTTATTATTTTAAAGTCATTTGTCTTCAAATTACTTTGCCTAATTCCTTGGTAGAAAAAGTAAAAGGATGTTATATATTTACCTAAGATCATTAATGAATCAAGGTTTCAGATTTTCAGACTACTGAAATGGATACTGTTATTCTCTACTGGTACATAATTCTTTTAGAAAGCATTCTTCTGTGTGTGTGTTTTAAGAATATATTCATGTCCTTTGGACTCCTAATTTTTTTCAACAATAAATGAATGTTGTTTCTTAAAGTGTGGTCTGTAGACCACCATAACAGTGAAATCAAGGGCATGTCTTAAGAAAATCCCTCAGATTTCTAGGGCTTATCCCGAAAACACAAAGAATTGTAATCTCTGGTAGAGGACCCTTGGAACTTGCATTTTTAACAAGTTCCCTATGGTATATACTACTGTTTAAAAACCATTTTGTCTTTTTTTTTTTAATTGGTGTATAGTTGCTTGACAATGTTGTGTAAGTTTCTGCTGTATAGCGAAGTGAATCAGCTATATGTATACATATATCCCCTCTTTTTTGGATTTCCTTCCCATTTAGGTCACCACAGAGTATTAAGTAGAGTTCCCTGTGCTATACAGCATGTTCTCGTTAGTTACCTATTTTATACATATTACTGTGTATATGTCAATCCCAGTCTTCCAATTCACCCCACACACCCCTGACCCCGCTTGGTGTCCATATGTTTTTTTCTCTACATCTGTGTCTCTATTTCTGCCTTGCAAACAGGTTCATCTGTACCATTTTTCTACATTCCACATATATGTGTTAATACACGATATTTGTTTTTCTCTTTCTGACTTAGTTCACTCTGTATGACAGTCTCTAGGTCCATCCACATTGTTACAAATGACCCAATTTCATTCCTTTTTATGGCTGAGTAATTTTCCATTGTATATATGTACCACATCTTTATCCATTCATCTGTCAGTGGACATTTAGGTTACTTCCATGACCTGGCTATTGTAAATAGTGCTGCAGTGAACACTGGGGTGCATCTGTCTTTTTGAATTATGGTTTTCTCTGGGTATATGCCCAGTAGTGGGATTGCTGGGTCATATGCTAATTCTGTTTTTAGTTTTTAAAGGAACCCTCATACTGTTCTCCATAGTGGGTGTATCAGTTTACATTTCCACCAACAGTTGCAAGATAGTTCCCTTTTCTTCACACCCTCTCCAGCATTTATTGTTTGTAGATTTTTTGACGATGGCCATTCTGACTGGTGTGAAGTGATACCTCATTGTAGTTTTGATTTGCATTTCTCTAATAATTAGTGATATTGAGCATCTTTTCATGTGCCTCTTGGCCATCTTTATGTCTTCTTTGGAGGAATGTCTATTTAGGTCTTCTGCCCATTTTTTGATTGGGTTGTTTGTTTTTTTGATATTGAGATGCATGAGCTATTTGTATTTTTTGGAGATTAATCCCTTGTCTGTTGCTTCGTTTGTAAATATTTTCTCTCATTCTGTGGGTTGTCTTCTCGTCTTGTTTATGGTTTCCTTTGCTGTGCAAAAGCTTTTAAGTTTCATTAGGTCCCATTTGTTTGTTTTTATTTTTATTATTGAAGGAGGTGGGTCAAAAAAGGTCTTGCTGTGATTTATGTCAAAAAGTGTTCTTCCTATGTTTTCCTCTGAGAGTTTTATAGTGTCTGGTCTTACATTTAGGTCTCTAATCCATTTTGAGTTTATTTTTGTGTATGGTGTTAGGGAGTGTTCTAATTTCATTCTTTTACATGTAGCTGTCCAGTTTTCCCAGCACCACTTATTGAAGAGGCTGTCTTTTCTCCACTGTATATTTTTGCCTCCTTTGTCATAGATTAAGTAACCATAGGTGCATGGGTTTATCTCTGGGGTTTCTGTCCTGTTACATTGGTCTGTATTTCTGTTTTTGTGCCAGTACCATACTGTCTTGATTACTGTATCTTTGTAGTATAGTCTGAAGTCAGGGAGCCTGATTCCTCCAGCTCCATTTTTCTTTCTCAAGATTGCTTTGGCTATTTGGGGTCTTTTGTGTCTCCATACAAATTGTGCAATTTTTTGTTCTAGTCTGTGAAAAATGCCATTGGTAATTTGATAGGGATTGCATTGAATCTGTAGATGGCTTTGGGTAGTATAGTCATTTTCACAGTATTGATTCTTCCAATCCAAGAACATGGTATATCTCTCCATTTGTTTGTGTCATCTTTGATTTCTTTCATCAGTGTCTTGTAGTTTTCCACATACAGGTCTTTTACCTCCTTAGGTAGGTTTATTCCTAGGTATTTTATTATTTTTGTTGCATTGGTGAATGGGATTATTTCCTTAATTTCTCTTTCTGATCTTTTGTTGTTAGTGTATAGGAATGCAAGAGATTTTTGTGCATTAATTTTGTATCCTGCAAATTTACCAAATTCATTGATTAGCTCTAGTAGTTTTCTGGTGGCATATTTAGGATCTTCTACATATAGTATCCTGTCATTTGAAAAGTGACAGTTTTTCCAATTTGTATTCCCTTTATTTCTTTTTCTTCTCTGATTGCTGTGGCTAGGACTTCCAAAACTATGTTGAATAATAGTGGTGAGAGTGGACATCCTCATCTTGTTCCTGATCTTAGAAGAAATGCTTTCAGTTTTTCACCATTGAGAATGATGTTTGCTGTGGGTTTGTCAGATATGGCCTTTATTATGTCGAGGTAGGTTCCCTCTATGCCCACTTTCTGGAGAGTTTTTATCATAAATGGGTGTTGAATTTTGTCAAAAGCTTTTTCTGTATCTATTGAGCTGATCATATGGTTTTTATTCTTCAATTTGTTAATATGGTGTATCACATTGATTGGTTTGCGTATATTGAAGAATCCTTGCATCCCTGGGATAAATCGCTCTTGATCATGGTGTATGCTCCTTTTAATGTGTTGTTGGATTCTGTTTGCTAGTATTTTGTTGAGGTTTTTTGCATCTATATTCATCAGTGATATTGGTCTGTAATTCTCTGTTTTTGTGATATCTTTGTCTGGTTTTGGTATCAGGGTGATGGTGGCCTTGTAGAATGAGCTTGGGAGTGTTTCTCTCTCTGCAATTTTTTGGAATAGTTTGAGAAGGATGGGCGTTAGCTGTTCTCTAAATGTTTGATAGAATTCGCCTGTCGAGCCATCTGGTCCTGGACTTTTTGTTTGTTGGAAACTTTTTTTTTTTTTGCGGTACGCGGGCCTCTCACTGTTGTGGACTCTCCCGTTGCGGAGCACAGGCTCCGGACGCGCAGGCTCAGCAGCCGTGGCTCATGGGCCTAGCCGCTCTGCGGCATGTAGGATCTTCCCGGACCGGGGCACGAACCCGTGTCCCCTACATCAGCAGGCGGACTCGCAACCACTGCGCCACCAGGGAAGCCCAGTTTTATTGATCTTTGCTCTTGTTTTCTTTTTTTCTGTTTCATTTATTTCTGCTCTGATATTTGTGATTTCTTTCCGTCTACTAACGTTGGTTTTTATTGTTTTGTTTTGGTTTTTGTTTTGTTTTCTTCTTCTTTCTCTAGTCCCTTTAGGTGTAAGGTTAGATTGTTTATTTGAGATTTTTCATGTTTCTTGAGGTAGGATTATATTGCTATAAACTTCCCTCTTAGAATTGCTTTTGCTGCATACCATAGGTTTTGGGTTGTCGTGCTTTTGTTGTCATTTGTCTCTAGGTATTTTTTGATTTCTTCAGTGATCTCTTGGTTATGTAGTAGCATATTGTTTAGCCTCCCTGTGTTTGTGTTTTTTTCCTGTAATTGATTTCTAGTCTCATAGCATTGTGGTCAGAAAAGATGCTTGATACGATTTCAATTTTCTTAAATTTACTGAGGCTTGATTTGTGACCCAAGATGTGATGTATAATGTTCCGTGTATAATGTATAATGTGTATAATGTATAATGTGATGGATAATGTTCCATGTACACTTGAGAAGAAAGTGTATTCTGCTGCTTTCAGGTGGAATGTCCTATAAATATCAGTTAAATCCATCTCATTTAAAGCTTGTGTTTCCATGTTAATTTTCTGTCTGGATAATCTGTCTGTTGGTGTAAATGAAGTGTTAAAGTCCCCCACTATTATTGTGTTACCGTCAGTTTCCTCTTTTATGGCTGTTAACATTTGCCTTATATATTGAGGTGCTCCTATGTTGGGTGCATGTATATTTGTAATTGTTATATCTTCTTCTTGGATTGATCCCTTTATCATTATGTAGTGTTCTTCCTTGTCTCTTGTAACAGTTTATATTTTAAAGTCTATCTTATCTGGTATGAGTAAGTCTATCTCATCTGATATGAGTATTCCATGCACATGGAAATCAAAATCTTTTGATTTCCATGTGCATGGAATACCTTTTTCCATCCCCTCACTTTCAGTCTGTATGTGTCCCTAGGTCTGAAGTGGGTCTCTTGTAGACAGCATATATATGGATCTTGTTTTTGTATCCATTCAGCGAGCTTGTGTCTTTTGGTTGGAGCATTTAATCCATTCACATGTAAGGTAATTATCGATATGTAAGTTCTATTACCTTTTTCTTAATTGTTTTGGGTTGTTTTTCTAGGTCTTTTTCTTGTGTTTCTGGCTTAGAGGAGTTCCTTTAGCATTTGTTGTAGAGTTGGTTTGGTGGTTCTGAAGTCTCTTAGCTTTTGCTTGTCTGTAAAGCTTTTGATTTCTCTGTTGAATGTGAGTGAGATCCTTGCTGGGTAGATTAATCTTGGTTGTAGCTTTTTCCCTTTCACCACTTTAAATATATCCTGCCACTCCAATGTGGCCTCCAGAGTTTCTGTTGAAAAATCATCTCATAACCTTACAGGGATTCCCTTGTATGTTATTTTTTGCTTTTTCCTTGCTGCTTAATATTTTTTCTTTGTATTTAATTTTTTTTAATGCGATTAATGTGTCTCGGTGTGTTTTTCCTTGGGTTTATACCGTATGGGACTCTCTGCACTTCCTAGACTTGATTGACTATTTCCTTTCCCATGTTAGGGATGTTTTCAACTATAGTCTCTTCAGATATTTTCTCAGACCCTTTCTCTTTCTCTTCTTCCTCTGGGACCTCTGTAATTTGAATGTAGGTGTGTTTAATGTTGTCCCAGAGGCCTCTGAGACTGTCCTTAATTGTTTTCATTCTTTTTTCTTTATTCTGCTCTGTGGCAGTTATTTCCACCATTCTGTCTTCCAGCTCACTTATCCGTTCTTCTGCCTCAGTTATTCTGCTATTGCTTCCTTCTAGAGTATTTTTAATTTCGGTTATTGTCTTGTTCATCACTGTTCTCTAGTTCTTCTAGGTCCTTGTTAAATGTTTCTTGTATTTTCTCCTTTCTATTTCCAATATTTTGGATCATCTTTGCTATCAATACTCTGAATTCTTTTTCAGGTAGATTGCCTATTTCCTCTTCATTTGTTTGGTCTTGTGGGTGTTTACCTTGCTCCTTCATTTGCAACACATTTCTCTGTCTTCTCATTTTGTTTTACTTATTGTGTTTGGGGTTTCCTTTCCACAGGCTGTGAGGCTGTAGTTGCTCTTGCTTCTGGTGTCTGCCCCCAGTGGGTGAGGTTGGTCCAGTGGCCTGTGTAGGCTTCCTGGTGTGGGGGACTGGTGTTTGTGTTCTGGTGGGTGGAGCTGTATTTTGTCCCTCTGGTTGGCAGGGCTGTGTCAGGTGATGTGTTTTGGGTTGTCTGTGAGCTTCCTATGACTTCAGGCAGCCTGTATGCTAATGGGTGGCGTTGTGTTCCTGTCTTGCTAGTTGTTTGGTGTGAGGCGTCCAGCACTGGAGCTTGCTGGCCCTTGGGTGGAGCCGGGTCTTGGTGTTGAGATGGAGACATCTAGGAGAGCTCTCACCTATTAATATTCCCTGGGGCTGGGAGTTCTCTGGCGGTCCAGTGTCCTGGACTTGGCTGTCCCACCTCAGAAGGTCAGGCCTGACCCCTGGCCGGAGAACCAAGACCCTGCAAGCTGTACCATGTGAAAGAAAAAAAAAAAAAAAAAGGAAATGAACAAGCAAAACCCCCAAGACAAATGGTAAAAGCAAAAACAAACACACAAAAATACACAAAGAAACACATACACACACACAAAAACAGGGGAAAAAAAGAAAAAAAAAAAAGAAAGGCAAGATGGACTTACCTGGTGGTCCAGTGGGTAAGACTCCATGCTCCCAATGCAGGGCGCCTGGGTTCAGTCCCTGGTTGGGGAACTAAATCCCACATGCATGCCACAACTAAGTTCGCATGCCTCAAGTAAGAGTCTGCAGGCTGCAATGAAGATCCCATGTGCCGTAACTAAGACTCGGCGCAGCCAAAATAAATAAATAAATATTAAAAAATAACAACAAGTTTACAGATTCACAGACTCAGAGAACAAATTTATGGTTATCAGTAGGGAAGAGTGGGGGAGGGATAGTTAGGGAGTTTGGGATTGACCAAAAAAAAAAAAATTGTATATAACTATATTATACACCTGTAACTTATATAATATTTTACATCAACCATTCATCAGTTAAAGAAAATAAAAATAAATGTAAAAAAAATAAAAATTATTTGGTTAAATATTGGTGCATGTCCCAGAATTTGTCTTTAGAAAAATTAACTTTGCCTTTTATGTTTCTGTAATGTTAATTTGATAATTTATTTTCACTTTAAATTGTATAGATTTAAGTAAGGAAATGCTAGCTGACTATATCAGGAATAGTGTGTACTCATAAACTAATATATATGTTAGTTGGAAGAGCTATTGAGTGTCATTTGCAAATAAATAAATAAGTAGAGGAACATAAGAATTAAATTCTAAATGTTATTTTGGTAAAGTTTTTGATCCAGATAGTTTTATGAAAGTTTCACTATTTTAATTTTTTTTAGAGATCTTAGAAAATTCAAAGATGCCAAGAAGCAGTTTGAAAAAGTCAGTGAAGAAAAAGAAAACGCATTAGTAAAAAATGCTCAAGTACAGAGAAACAAACAGCATGAAGTTGAAGAAGCCACAAACATTCTGACAGCAACAAGGAAATGTTTTCGACATATAGCCCTAGATTACGTACTTCAGGTATGTTTATTATATGTTTTCAAAAAATGGCTATTAGGGCTTCCCTGGTGGCGCAGTGGTTGAGAGTCCGCCTGCCGATGCAGAGGACACGGGTTCGTGCCCTGGTCTGGGAAGATCCCACCTGCAGCGGAGTGGCTAGGCCCGTGAGCCATGGCCACTGAGCCTGCGCGTCCGGAGCCTGTGCTCTGCAACAGGTGAGGCCACAACAGTGAGAGGCCCGCGTACCACAAAAAAAAAAAAAAATACTTAAGTAAACATATTGCTAATTAGTGATTAAAAACTACTCAGGTAACTTTGCGAAAACAGTAGAAAATGACTTTAAGATTTTTTTCTATTAAGTTCCTGTTCAGTAAGTGGGAAGTTAAATTTTAAAAAATGAAGTACACTCCACTTATTAATGAAAGGCTTCTAGCATGGAGTAGTCTGTATTTCCTATCTCGTCTTATCTACCTCACATTTATACCACTTCCTGCAGTAGTATGAGTACTGAGTCTGCCTACCTCATTCTACTGAAATGGCTCATGTTAAGGTCTTATTCATTAGATATATTGTACTTTTTAACCAACTTGACTATTGTGTTTCACTGAAATAGTAGACCACACTCTCTTGAAACATACTTTTGTCTTAATGTATCTTAAACCATTTGCAGGTCATCATCTTAATTTATGTTTCTTTTCAGTTTCCACTTCGGGTTTCTCTCCTTTGTCCACCTTTTCAGTCTCTCTATTAGGGTTCCATCTTTGGTCTTCCTGTTTTCTGACTTTATGATAATCCCTTACAGTTTAATCATGCCCTTTGCTTGAATTATCACCATATATAAGCGACAAAATATATTTTTCTCAGAAGTACCTCATTCCTTTTGTGTCTAAAACTAAAATCTTTCTTCTTCTCAAATGACTTTGTATTGCCGTTACCATACTGAGTAGTATCACCCTCTTAATCATAGAAATCAGAATTGGAGAATCATATCAGATATTCTTAGCTACTATATCCAACAGTCAAAATTGCCTTGAAAAGTTCTATGTACCTCGTTCTCACTCTGCTGCAGCCGCAACACTAGTTCTTACTGCTTCTTGTCTCGAGTATTAAGATGTTCTCATAAAAATTGATCTTTCTTGTGTTGCTTTTAACCTGCCCATTAGCAATTCATTCTCTGTTCTGTGGTCACAATTACTCAAGCTTTTCCAGGCAAAATGAATCATTCTTGTCTCTGTTTCCTCTGTGCTGCCATATTATTGTCATACACATTGCTGTTAGAGCACTTATCTCATTTATTGAAATTATTTATTTATATGTCTTTCCTACTCCTAGATTATATCCCTTCCCTCTAGTCCAGTGGTTGGAAAATAGATAGGTAATGTTTTTTGAAAGAGTGAACAGCTTACTTAATTTTAAATTTTATTTGGGAAGGGGGGAAGTTACCTAAAATATTCATTATTTTCAAATTTACACATTATAAACTGTCCGTTTCCTTTGACGTCCATCCACTAGTTTTAAGTTAGGACCTCACCTCTCTTATAACTATTTGTTTGATTTTTCTAATGAGAACTGTTGCGTTATTTTACCATATGGCCAAAGTGTCTGTTTTAGAGAATAGTAAGTAAGAAATATTCAGATTTATAGAGTGTCATGCTTTAGTTTCTCTAAATATTTGAATATACTTTTGTATTTTCAAATGTATGCTGTTTTTCATTGTCAAACAGGCATTTTTAACATTTTTCTAAGCTTTTACTTAGAGCATTTGAAAGTTAATCTTTTAGTTCTCAAAACTGAATAGACCTTGAAACAGACATGCAGAAGAAACTAGTGCTTAGGTAAACAGTTATTAGATTTTTCTTGGTCTGTCTTTACTTATTTATTTGTTTATTTATTTATTTATTTATTTTTGACTGCATTGGGTCTTCATAGCAGTGCGCCTGCTTTCTCTAGTTGCGTCAAGCGGGGGCTACTCTTCATTGTGGTGCACGGGCTTCTCATTGCGGTAGCTTCTCTTGTTGCAGAACACGGGCTCTAGGCACGTGGGCTTCAGTAGTTGCTGCATGCAGGCTCAGTAGTTGTGGCTTATGGACTCTAGAGCACAGGCTCAGTAGTTGTGGCACACGGGCTTAGTTGCTCCGCGGCATGTGGGATCTTACCAGAGCAGGGCTCGAACCCGTGTCCCCTGCATTGGCAGGCGGATTCTTAACGACTGCACCACCAAGAAATTCCCTCTTGGTCTGTTTTTTTTTGTTTGTTTGTTTTTTGCGGTACGCGGGCCTCTCACTGTTGTGGCCTCTCCCGTTGCGGAGCATAGGCTCCGGACGCACAGGCTCAGCGGCCATGGCTCACGGGCCTAGCCGCTCCGCGGCATATGGGATCTTCCTGGATCGAGGCACGAACCTGTGTCCCCTGCATCGGCAGGCGGACTCTCAACCACTGCGCCACCAGGGAAGTCCCCTCTTGGTCTGTTTTTGTTTTCTGATCAGTGCTTTAAAATTACCTTATTAAACAACAGGCGGAACATTCAGTGGGAAGGACATATTAAAAAGATATTCTGTAACCTTTTGGAAATTTTAGCAAAGAGTTCATGATTCTTTTCTTGTGTAAACATTGTATTTCATTAAGCTGATATATAATAAATAACAGACAAAAATAAAATGTTTGTTGTGAATTTCTAGAGTTGGGAGAGATACCACAGAAGGCAACTTTTATAATTACTGATCTTTCAATAGTTTGGTCTAATTAAAATATTTATTTAAGATCCATTAATTTGTTCAACAAATATTTCTGAGTGCCTAATATATACAGCTTGGAGGATACAGCTGGGAATAAAGCACGACCTTGATCTCACGGAGCTTATGTTTTAGCTGGGGAAAATAAATAAGTAAATAAAATATGAGGTAGTTATGAATACTATAAAGAAAATAAATAGGGTTGGTGTACTAAAGACTGCTTAAAGGCCTACTTTAGACCTTTGTGAGGAGATACTGTTTAAGCTGCGACCTGATGGATAAGAGCCTTGTGCCCATCTGGGAAGAAAATCACGACATGAGGACAGAACAAATAGTACAAAGGCATTGAGGTGGGAGTACTCTTGGGTTGTGGTTGGACCACAGAAAAGGGGAAAGTACTGTAGTATAAAATTAGGTGGGAGAGGTAGCAGGAGCCTCTTCACAAACGGCCTTGTAGGCTACAGTAGGGAGTTGGAAGGTTTTAATACAGACGTACATGATCTTATTTATTGTTTGAAAAGATCACTCTGGTTGCTGTGTGGAGAATGAAGTGTCAAGAGTGGAAACAGAGACTAGTTCATAGACTATTATAGCAGTCAGGAAAAGATATGGTGGTTGGTGGTAGTGGTAAAAGTGATTAGAATTTGTATGAAGGATGTATGTTAAAAGAGCAATTAGATAAGGAGGGTGGAGAGAAGACGGAATTCTAAGAAATTCAGAAGTTTATCAAGGTGATAGTTTTATTAGTACAGTACAATATTATGGTTTGAACATGGCCAGTTTTTCTTTAAGTTGAAAAAATGGATGAGAGTTTCATTGGTATGTTTGTCTTAACTGTTTTTGCAAAAAGCAGGTCAAAAGGTGAAAAACTTGAACTTTGTTTTCATTTACTTTTCTGGAAAAGTATTAGAATAAGCAAATTTTACAATATTGCATTCTGGATTAGTTTTAAAAATAATGCATAGGTGATTAACCAAGTGCATTTTTCCTCAGATTAACGTCCTTCAATCAAAAAGGAGATCAGAAATCCTGAAATCAGTAAGATATTTATTGAAATGATGTTCTAAATATTTTCATATGAAGTTAAATGTCTATATTTAAGTTTTTAAAATAGCACCATATATGTGTGTGTGTATGTATATTTATTTATTGACTTATTTATTTATTCCAGGTTCATAATTAATCTTACTTAATGATATTTTTGTACTTCTATGTCACTTAACCACTTTTTTTGGTTTCCTTTATGTTATAGTTATTTATGTGTGTCTCATCTATAATTACACTGTAATCTGCTTAAAGCAGACACTTAAATAATTTGAGATTGAGGGCATACATAGCATCATTTTACAGAATTTTTCCCTTAGGGCTGTAGATGGTGTATCAACTTTTTGGAGTGCAGGTAGAAAACAAACGAGATAAAATTTGAAGGATGGCATGGCAACAGTGATTTTTTATTTGCCCATTTTTCGTCTTAAAAGCTAACAAGGAAGTGGGCAGAGGATGATAGTCATATATACATTACACTCTTTTATATTTTGAGAACCTTAGAAATAATTTCTCCTCTCTGATTTTGTTCACTAAAGTTTTTTTATGGTTTTTTTTTTTCTCAAAGGATCTACAGAAATTGCTTTTGATCCTTGTCCACACCTAGGTTTTTCCTAAATTCTCTGTTAATATTTATGTTATTTCTTATCAGATGAGAACATTATACTTCCTGTTTACCTCCACCACCTTTTCCAGATTGAGAGTAATGTATGTTAATTGTAGAAAATTGGAAAATAAAATATATGAAGGAAGAATAAAAATACTTATAAATGCTACTACCAAGAGAGAACCACTATTAATATCTTGGTGTAATCTTTGTCTTTTTTCTCTGTTTGTGTGCGTGCGCCTGTGTGTGTGTGTATGTGAAAATGTATATACACCTCTTAAAATTCCATTTAATTTTTAAAAACAAAATAGGAATCATTCCTACATACTGTTCTATAATTTTCTTTTTTCACTAATACACTCCAAAATCATCATGAGTCATTAAATATTTTTTTATTTAACGATGTGACCAGGTAGAATTCTACCATATGAATACAGTAGGGGGTGAGCAAACATTTTTTTTGAAGGGCCAGGTAGTAAATATATTAGGTTTTGGAGGCCGTATTGTCTGTGTTGCAACTACTCAGCTGTGCTATTGTAATAGGAAAACAGTCATAGACAATATGTAAATGAATGGCATGACTGTTCTAATAAAACTTTTTTTATGAACATGGAAATTTGAATTTTATATAATTTTTACGTGTCATGAATTTCATGTCTTCTTTTCATTTTCTTTAACCATTTAAAAATGCAAAAACCGTTGTTAGCCCGTAGGCCATCCAAAAACAGGTGGTAGGGCTGGATATAGTTTGTAGGTCAGTTTGCTGACCTTGAATATACCGTAAATTAACTTTACCTATTAATGGATTTTAAGTAATTTCCCTGTTTTTGACATAAAGCGTAGCATTATAGTGATCATTCTAATGAATAATATTTCCTTCGGATAGATTAAGACAAGAGATTACTTAGTCAAAGCGTTGAAGCATTTATTGAAACTTTTAAGGAATATTGTCAAATTTTAAGGGTTACACAAAATTTCCACTAATAGTGTGTGAGAGTGAACATTTTTCCACATTTTACCAACACTGGGTATTAATTTCCCCCACTCTACCACAATTTGGTAGATTGAAAATGTCATCTCATTGTTTAATTTTGGATTTCTTTGTGGCAAAGGAGTATGAATGTCCCCCCCCACACACCTTTTTTTTCTTGGTCACTATGTTTTCTATTTATGTCCTTCCCCTCTTTTTTTGTGGGGGTCTTCATGCTTTTCATATTGATTTGTAACATCTCTTATCTATTAAGACAAGTAACCCTTTGTCAAGTGTTTTTTCCTAGTTTATTATTTATCTTTTAATATGCTTATTCTGTGTTTTGATGTGCAGGCATATTTTACTTTTTATGAACTTGTAACTATTAATCTCTTCCTCTCTTTTTTTAAAATATATTTAGTGTTTTTTAAAATCATATTCACAAAGTTGTACAACCGGCGTTATCTAATTCCAGAATCATCTTTTAGTGAGCTTTGTCCTTTTGTCATTGTGTTTTATTTTATTGGTTTTTCTCTCCCAAAAAAATTCCTTTTGAAGGATTCTTGAGTATTAAGGACCTTTTGACCTATTTTAGATTTTACAGAATTAAACAGATGTCTCTTCTTGCTAAAAATAACAGGGATGTTTGGAGGATTCTTTCAGTATTGTGATTGAATTAATTCCTTCTCATGTAAAAATTTAACTAATGAAAATAAGAGTGTTTTTTCTCTCATGAATAGGTAAAATGTAGGAAAACTTAGAAAAAAATCTTAACGCATTAATCATTTTTAATTTTTGGAATGAATATAACAAAATCTCCATATTGGCAAAGTCTGTTGCCTCATTTTATTTTGCTATCTTGAGAAAAAAATGAGCATGCCCCTATTTCATGTTGTGCTTAGTGATCTACGGGTTGTAAAGTATATGTGATTGCTTTGTTTTGAGAGCTTCATATGTCCCCTCCTAATATTTTAATGTTTTATTTGTAATTGGAGGTTTTGCCAATGAATTTCGTTGAAAGACACATAGATATTTTATAATGTACCTGGAAAGATGGTGAAGCTATTGGAAACTTGATTCTTTGAATTATTGCAATATAAGTTTGAAAATATTTTTGTAATACTCTTTTAAGAAAAATGACTCAGTTTAATTTTAAATAGGTTTGCTATTTTGGGCTCTGGTGGAATAATTTTTAAATAATAGATAGGATCAGAATTTTTTTTAAATTTCAGAATATTTATCTAAGAATTGATTTTAAAATGCTAACCATTTTTTCCTCCTGTTAGATGTTATCCTTTATGTATGCCCATTTGGCCTTCTTTCATCAAGGATATGATCTATTTAGTGAACTTGGGCCCTACATGAAGGATCTTGGTGCACAGGTAATGTACTGTACTTCTTGATTCTGTGTTATATACCAATATCTGTATTTTTTTAAATTGAGATATAATTGACATACATATAACTGGAAGTTTTGTACCTTTTGACCCCACTCACCCATTTTCCCACCGCCAACACCCACTTCTAGCAACCTCCAGTCTGTTTTTACTATGAGTTCTGTTTTTTGTTTTTGTTTTTTTTTAATTCCACATATCAGTGAGATCACACAGTAGTTGTCTTTCTGTGTCTGACTTATTTCACTTAGTGTAATGCCCTCAGGATCCATCCATGTTGTTGCAAAAGGCAGGATTTCCTTTTTTATGGCTGAATAATATTCCACTGTATATGTATACCACATTTTAAAATCCATCTATTGACGGACACTTAGTTAGGTTACTTCCATATCTTGGCTAAATAATGCTGCAGTGAATGTGGGGATGCAGATATCTTTTCGAGTTAGTGTCTTCGATTCCTTCAGGTAAATACCCAGAAGTGGAATTGTTGGATCACATAGTAGTTCTATTTTTAATTTTTTGAGGAACCTCCATACTGTTTTTCATAGTGGCTGTGCCAATTTCATTCTCACCAACAGTGCACAAGGGTTCCCTTTTCTCCACATCCTTGACAGTCTTCTCTTATCTTTGATGACAGCCATTCTAACAGGTGTGAGGCAATATCTCCCTGTGGTTTTGATCTGCATGTCTTTCATCATTAGTGACATTGAGTACCTTTGACCCCTTATTGGCCATCTTATGTCTTCTGTGGGAAAATGTCTGTTCAGATCCTCTGCCCATTTTTTAATTGAATTTTTTTTTTCTGTTAAGTTGTCTGAGTTATTTATATATTTTAGATATTAACCCCTTATCAGATATATGACTTGTAAATATTTTCTGCCATTTGGTAGGTTGCCTTTTCATTTTGCTCATGGTTTCCTTTGCTGTGTAGAAGCTTTTTAGTTTGATGTAGTTTGACTTGTTTATTTTTCCTTTTGTAGTCTTTGTTCTAGTATCTGTATTTTTAAAGAGATTTAGCATATTGGGAAATTTGACAGTTTATTTAATGGTGAAGTTTGGTGCTATAGCAGATTTATGTATGGGTTAAATGTGTAACCAAAAATAAGATTAAAGTTAAAGAAAATGTTGCAGATAGTATATTAGGGTACCAAAAAGAAGAATTTTAAAACAAAGTGTTTGTTTTACAGTATACATAGCTGGATTTATTTTTTTGTTTCTTACATTTGGATTATTGAGTTACTATCCTAATTGGTATTTTATTTGAGTTATAGCTCTTTTTTTATTTTCAGAGAAATTTGCATTTTGCTATTTTGAATAATAAATTTTAGAATCTTAAGATTATAGAACTCTTGGGAACTTTTTCGTTTTATACACATGCACACACACATGCACATGCATGAATTATATATAAGAATATTATATAGAAATTTTATTACATCCAAATTATTTTTGATATCTAATCAAAACTTTATGTTAGATCTGTTCCCGGACATTCTTTTTTGTTGACTGGTGAGTTTTCTGGATTTCTGTCAATTTTCAGTTGATTTTCTTTCCCAAAATGGTTCAGGTTACTTTCTGAGGAGAGGGATTAAGGATGAAAAATAGAGTTTAGGGAAATGGGGAAAAGGTAAGAGCAGAATGAGAATTGCATTCATTGACCAAAAATAAATGTGGTGCATGCATGTGTGCATGTGTGTCTGTGTGTGTGTGTTGGGATGGTGTTGGGGAAAGATGGTGTGCAGGGCATATGCTGTGAATTATAGAAATGCTCTTCCGTGCCTCTACAGAACTTAATCTATTGGAAGAAAATAACAAGTCACCACACTATTAATCTCTGTGCTGAGTGCCCTGTCTGGGTATATAAATGGAGATTAGATTTGTTTGCATGTGATAGAAAACCAGAAATAGTAGGAGCTTTAACAAGATAGAATTTTATTTCTTCTATGTAAAACCAAAGGCCTAGTATGGTGGTCACTTAATCTGCAGGGACACAGGCTTATTATATCTTTGGATTCTACCTAATGGTTCAAAGTGGTTTATCAAGCTTTAGCCTTCATATCCAAATGCTAGCCAACAGGAAGGAGGAAAGGGGAAAGAAAGATTCATTCCCTTTCTTTAAGGATATTTCCTAGAAATTGTATATTCCACTTCTGTGTATGACCTAGTGTCACACTAGCTGCAAGGAAAGCTGGGAAATTTAGTCTCAATGCATGTAACCATGTTAACCTACTAGAATTTGGGGATTCTGTTGTTAAGAAAGGAGGAGAGAATGGATGTTGGGAGGCAACCAGCTATCCCTACCACATATTGGAGGATCAAAGTGTTACTGTAACATGTATACAGTACATCCAGCCCAGACTTGGGAAGAAGGCAAGACCTTCCTAGGCCCCAGGCACTCCCCACATCTTAATCAAACATTAGATTGTACCCTCATCTTACATTAAGTATAGTTTATCAAAAAAATGAATTGGTTTGTAGTTGACTAGTTTCAATAATTGTATATTTTGACATTTATTAATTTCAGTTTTTACCCTCCCAGGTCTCAAGTAATTTTGCAGGTCCTTGAAAAGCATCTAAACTCTGGTGCCTGTAGTGCCTGGTGGATACTATGGCCTGGTTGGAGGTGGCCAGTTAGGATATTCTTTCAGTAATTCAGTTATGAGATTATGGCATCTGGAACTAGGGTCCTGGCGGTAAGGGTGGAGATAAATAGATAGACTTGAGGAATAGTTAAGATGTAGCCAATTTGAGAGTGGAGGGACATGATGAGTTCAAGTTTAAATGTGTTGATTTTGAGAATAGGACATCTAAGTGGGTATATCTGGAGTTCAAGAGAAAGAAACACTAAAGGGGTCAATAGCATATAATTGCTAATTGCAATCACAAGAGTGTGTGAATTGACCCAAGGAAAGTTAATAGGTATTTCAAAATCATGAACCTATTTTAAAAAAACATAAGTGACCGAACACCATGCCTAATAATTCTGATTTTGTAAGTTAAGGTCAAGGTCCACAAGTATGCAGTAAAAAGAGATTTGGCTTGGGACAGAGCCCTAAGAATGATCTACTTTTAAGAGACGGCTAGGTAAGAGGGGCTCCGTGAGAACACTGATGGGAGAGGAGGTGGAAAACCAGAAAATCATGGTAGCACAGGGCAAGGAAAGAGTGTCTCAGAAAGGTGGGGGTGGTTGTCAGTGCAAATACTGGAAAGAAGGTCGAGTAACCCTAGGACTGAGAACTACCTCTTGGGTTTAGCAGCAAGAAGGTTATGTGTTACTGATGTGAGAGTTGAGGGTCCAAGAGGTGGAAGCTTAATTACAGTGGGTAGATGAATATGAAATGGGCAAGTGGAGAACAGGGAAAAATGTTTTAAGAAGTTGTATTGTGAAGAAAAGAGAGCAGGTAGTAGCTAGAGGGGAGTATGAGTTGTAGGAAGGTTTTATTTAAGGTATTATTTGCACAAATTTAAAAAGAAATGGGAATGGGAGAAGTTGAAAGGCAGAAAGAGAAGTGGTGAAATCTGAGGTGGTAGGAGTGTAGGAGATTCAATACATAGGTAGAGGATTGGGGGCACCTGGTTAGGTATAGGAGCCTATTAACCTCATGATGCCCAACACTAATAGAAACACGGGACACATGCTACTGTGCTCCAAACTCTCTCTTCCTGATACAGTACCCAGCATCTAGGAGACAAGACTGCCAGCCGTCGCACCTCCCCAACTCATACGTCCTCCGGTACTCCACCATGTTGGAAGATATCTTTTTCTTTATACTTCTGCCCCAACAGAGAGAGGGGATTTCCTCCCTTTCTGCTGCAATAGCAGTGGGGTGGGATGCAGCAGAGAAATTTACTACCAAGTTGACAATTTTACTACCATCACTAGCATTGTAGTACTGGTGTGGAAAGTACATGCATGCAAGTTTAGAAATATCAGTTTGAATCTTGGGGGCTGCCTTCTGCTGCACTTCAATCTGAATGTATGAAAAACATTAACATGCCTTTCACTTAAAGGCTATAAAACAAGGATATAATGGTTATTCCACTCATTCAGTATAAGAAACTATTAAGGACAAACATTTTCCTAGCGCAGCATTACCCATTAAATCAATGCAGCATGTCACTAAGGTAAGTATGCATTAGATCTTAAAGTGGAGTGGTATAGTTGCCATCTAAGTAAAATATTTTATAATAGTGATAGTTCTATTTCAGTGTTTTCTTTTGGTTCTTTATTATTATTCAGTGATATTAAGATTCTGTGGTCAGAATTTGTCTCCTGTAGAAAAAAACACCATTTGTGATAGTGAATAAAGGATCACACAGTCTTTTAAGAAGGCCTTTTTCAGTTTTGTTTTTAAAGGATATCAATGAGAACATTTTGACATTTAATACTTTGTCTCTGTAGTCTGTTGACATTTACATTTTTATTTATTCATTTATCACACATTAGTCAGTTTGAGGTGATGGGTGTTCAAAGATGAAATGACAGGGCTTCCCTGGTGGCGCAGTGGTTGAGAGTCCGCCTGCCGATGCAGGGGACGCGGGTTCGTGCCCTGGTCTGGGAAGATCCCACATGCCGCGGAGCGGCTGGGCCCGTGAGCCATGGCCGCTGAGCCTGCGTGTCCAGAGCCTGTGCTCCGCAACGGGAGAGGCCACAGCAGTAAGAGGCCCGCCTACCGGGGAAAAAAAAAAAAAAGATGAAATGACATGCATCACAGTTTAGAAGAGTAGACCCACATAATGGGGTATTTTATAACCCAATTTTTGTTATTCCAGCAAAGAGGAGATCAAGAAGCCAGTGCTTTTGTCATAATACTGGAAGCCAGATATTTCTCTTCTGATGGAAAGGATCAAGAAAGAAATGGGATTTTATGATTTCATAAGTTTTTTAATTTTTTTTTAATAAAAGGACTTTAAAAATTGGTGATTTTATACTCTGATCTAATGAATGATTTCTATTCTGTTCTATTCTGTTCTATTCTATCCTATTCTGTCCTCTCCTACTCTATTCTATTCTATTCCCTCCCTCCCTCCTTTCTTGCTTTCTCTTTTATCTGTTGAATTTTTTTTCTACCTTTTAGATTTTATTGTAATATTAGGAAGCCAACTTGAAAACATCATGCATCTTGAGTGATTGGAAGTGTCTGTTACGTTGAACTTGTGAGGCTGGCATACACTAGCTTAGCTGCTACTTTTTGCTGTTTGGGAAGAAAAATCACCAGTATATCTTCTTTCTGTCTTTGATAGCGACTACCAGAATTGCTGAGTGCATCAGCAGACAACTTAATCTAGAGTCATTCTCCTTAATTCAAGGGGTGAGCATGTTATCACTGTTGTGCCTTAGACAGGGCCACCTGTCACAATTGCTTGGAACCATGGTTGCTCTTAGAAATGTTTTCCCTAGAGGAATTAAAGACCTTCTCAAAGAGGATATGATACCAGAAAAAAAAGAACTTCCACTTTAAAGTTGTAGCCAAAATGCCTTTTTAGGTAAACCTCAATTGACTGACTGATTTGGAGTATGAGTTTTGAAAAATAATCATGTCTTTCTTTCTTTAACTTCTAAGTCTCTATCATTTACTCCTTTTATAGTTGGATCGACTGGTTGTGGATGCAGCAAAGGAGAAAAGAGAAATGGAGCAAAAACATTCCACCATTCAACAAAAGGTACTTGAGGGGAGAAGTTAAAGGAGATTAATTCCCATTTTACACAATTTCTTGATTATTGGTTTCAGCAGGATATCATTGTGTTGGAAAGGATCCTTTGAGTTGCTTTAATAATTAAAGATTGTATTGTATAGATAAATTCCTCCGTTTTTTGTAAAAAATAAAATATTTTTCTGATGTTCAGGTTTGTATTTTATTATTATTTTATATCAAAATATTTGAAAGCCATGCTCTTGAACCAGTTTATAAAAACATCAGTCTCTTAGGGCCTTAACTGCTTTAAAAGTGGCCCTTAGGGTTTAAAACACTACTTATAGTTTCAGTTAGGATATCACCAACCACCTGTAAAAATGTGTGTGTGTATGTGGGGGGCGGTGGATGGGGGGGTGCGTGGAGGTGGTCATGGGTTGGAGAACACTGTAGCATCAATGTGTGTGTTTGGTACTTGGAATTTCCAGCTGCAGTCACTCTAAGGCAGCACTTACTCTCTCAAGTGATGCTGAAATTTCACTTGCATTTCTTATTAATTTGCCTAAGTCTAGCTAAACTAATGTTTGAAAAATATATATTTAAAAATGAAGCTTTAAATGTGAAAACAGTTTTTGTTTCTGTGTGCTAAAAGCTTTGAATATGATATACCTGGAACTCAGTCTAATAATATTTTATCTTATATAGTCATTGACATTTTTTTGTGTGTAGTAATCTGAAAATAAAAAGAGACAACTGGAGGTTGAATGTATGTAAAAAGTATGAAAAAAGATGTGTTCTGTACTTACCTGGCAGGAGAGATACCATGATCACAAAGGTGGTTTTCCCAGGGTGAGGCTTATCCATCCCACACCTACAATTTCCCCAAACGTGGGAAACTTGACTGCATAATTTTTGGTAGTGGGGGACTGCTATCACACTTTCCCCTAAAAAGACAAAAAAAAAAAAGATACCTTCTAGCATTGCTTTAAGAAATCTATTCTCTTGGTATTGAGCAGTCAAATCAACTTTTGTTATGGTTTATTTAGAATTTAAAATACCAGTAAACTAGATCTGATATAGAAGATGTCAGAGGAAAAAACTGAAAGTGAAATCTGTAATAAAAGTAAGGAAAATTTTATTGGTGATGGGTTGTTAGTACTCAAAGAGAAACGTTATTTAAAAAGTGGAAGATTTTCTACCAGACCATGTTTAATTCATTACTTCTAGTTATATTCAGGTAAGACTACCTCCATGTTTTATTTTGTTTAAAGTTAGAATCACTATTGGTTGGATAACTTGTTTTAATGACGTTACTGTAGAAAGATTTTTAAGAATTGGGACCAATCATTTTTAATTAAAATGAGAGGTCATGAAATTTAGAAACATGTGACTATTTGTTTAAACTGAATTATTTAATGAATATTATGCATCTTTTTTTTTAATAGATCTTTATTGGAGTATAATTGCTTCACAGTACCGTGTTAGTTTCTGTTGCACTATGCATCTTTTAATATCTTTCTCTATTGTATAAACAGCTCAGTGTTGTACCGAATGTCCAAGAGTAGTAGATTATTAAATCTGATAAATTTATTTGATTTTAAATAATTGTCAGTTATTGTTTTCCTTAAAGGGAATAATGCTGTTTTTGTTCATTATGAATACTTACCTTTTTTTTTTTTTTTGCCCTTAAATGCTGACACAAGGCTGCATTACAGGTAAAAAAAAAAAAAAAAAAAAAAAAGGAAAAGAACAAGATCCAGTCAAACTAAAAATTAAGGAAAAGTATGTCTAATGTAATTGTTTAGATTTTTTCAAGAACTGAAATTGATCAGTTGAAGAAACGATGCTATGCATATTCATGTACATGCCTTTTGGATATATGCACACATTTCTGATGGATTTATACCTAGGAATAAAACTGGGTCAGAGGGTGTGTATATATGTTCAGTGTTGGTAGATAATGCTGAATTATTTTTCAAAATGTTATACCACTCCTGGTAAGCAGCACTGTGTGAGAGTTCCCATTGCTGCTTGCCACCTCGTTGTATTGTGAAAGTTTTAAATTTTTTGCCTATTTTGGTGGTAGGTATTGACATCTTGTTGTGGTTTTAATTTATGCTTTAGTCACTAATGACCTTCTCCCAAGTTTGTTGGTCATTTGGATATCCTCCTTGTTAAATGTCTGTTAGTCTTTCTCCCATTTTTCCATCATGTTGCCTAGCTAACTGTTGATCATATCTTCAAATATTCTGGATATTAGCCCCCCTTTGGGGTATATACGTTTTAAATTTTCACATAGTTTTTAAAATGTCTTTTCTGTGTGGTACTTTTTGTGTCCTTCCCAACCGAGGATCACAATGGTATATCTCCTAAGGGTTTATAGATTTGCATCATCTTCTAAGTGTTTATAGATTTGCCTTTTATCAATATCTAGATTTTTTAATCAATCTGTAATTGGTTTTTTGTATATAGTATGAGGTAGAGATCCAGTTTCCTTTTATTTTCACATTGGTAGCTAAATGATCTAGATTCAGTTATTAAAAAGTTTGTTTCTCCCTACTACTCAGTGTTGTATACTGTTATACATCACATTTCCATACATGTGAGGTCTGTTTTGGACTCTATTCTGTTTTGTTGGTCTTTTTATCTTAATTATGCCAATACTGTGCTATCTTAATTATTTTAGCTTTATAGCATATCTTGATATCTGACAAAGCGAAGCCTCCTACCTTCTCTTCAAAAGTGAATTGCCAAAGTTCTGCATTTCCATATAAATTTCAGGAGTGGCTTTTTAGGTTACATAAAAATAGCTTTTGGGATTTTGATTGGGATTGCATTGGATCTGTGAATCAATTTGGGGAAAAATTGATATCTTTATTTTAAATGTCTTCTAGTCCATGAGCTTGAAATATTTCTCCATTTATTTAAGTTTTCTTTAATGTCCTTCATAAAGTTTGATAGTTTTCTTGTACATCTTTTGTTACATTGTATTGCAAATGTTATTGTAAATATTATCTTGTAAAAATTTCTTTTCTCACTGTTTACTTTTGTTCTATATTAGAATAAAATTTGATTTTTATGTATTGATTTTGTAACCAGTAGTCTTTTTAAGCTCTCTTTAATACTGACTTATCTCTGGATTCTTTTGGATGTTATGTGTACAAAGTCACATCATCTGCAAATAATTGTTTCCTTTACTTTTTGTTTATCTTGCTGGCTAGGACTTTTAAAATAAGCTTAAAACAAAGAGATAATAGTGGTCCTTCTTGTCCTTCTTGCAATTTCAAAAGAGAAAGCTTCTCTTAGAGTCCCCTCATTGGCCAGCCTTGGCCTTGCCTTCTATTCCTTGGGCCCCACACCAGAGCTTCAAGTTCTCCTCATGAGACAAACGCCCTTAATGGGAGACTTGGCTTCCTTGCTCTGCTTACCCCTGTGGCTTCCAATTTTCACTTATTCTTTTGCCTTTGAGTATTCCTTCCAATTTGTCAGCTCATCAGTGTATTTAAATTCTAATATTATATATTTTATTCAACATTATTGGTTGCTTTCATTATAAAATCATATCTATCACATTTTAAGTACTATAAAATATTAATTGATGTTAATAGGAATTATACTGAAGACTTAATTTATCTCAAGAAAAATAGTTGAAATTAGAAAAAAATACTTATAATGCATTGCAAAGATGCCGATGTTACAAATGAAATTTTTAGAATGTTGCCAAACTCAATTACATCTGTTGCTGACTTAATTCTGTCTACATAATTAAATAAATTATAGCTTCAAGTAAATTTTAAATGAAGGAATTAAAATTTCCGTGATTTTTTCCCCCAAAGTATTAAAGCAGGAAGAAATGTAGCAATTTATTTACAGGTTATTTCATTTGATTATTTTGGATTATTATGTCTTTATGATTAAATTTTGAGAGATGTCAGCAGTGTTTGTTTTTAATTCTGAAGTTAGTCTGTTTCCTCTTTCCATAGTCTTAGAGTCAGATTTGGAAAGCCCTTAGGTGGTTCTCACTCCGTTTCCCCTCCAGTGCAGGACCCCCGCATCCCAGCGTTCTGGCAGGTGGTCATCCAGCCTCTACCAAAATCTTTCTCAAGACAGAAAGTCTACTACTCTCTAATAGGATAGCATTCTAATTTTGATTATTGGTCCAGAAATAATTTTGAAAGTTTCAAGACTGATCTTTAGAGTTTTCAATTTGGGGATCACAGCAGTCTTGCAGTTTTGTTGAAATTACTTTGGAAATTCACCAGGAAATATTTTAAATATGGTAATTCTGATTTCAAAAATTCATGAATCCTTGGAGGAAAATTGAAAGTTTGAATTGCATTCAAGTGAAAACTAGAATGATTAGAATGATAGAAAATGCCTATGAGTGGTTCTATAGTCCTCATAAAAAAGTGAGCTCGGAATGCTTACTTCACACTGTGGTGCTTCTCCTTTGCAAAAATAATTTTATTTTAATCCTTTTTTGAACCCCCAAACAGTGGAGTTATTGTTTCTACCAGATTTTAAAAACTGCCATAATAGTAATATATTTAGAAAATAGTGGTAGATTTAAATAATCCCAATTAAATATACCCATATTCCTTTAAAAAAAATTGTTAGCAGACACATCACCATAAAATATTGGGATTAAATGAAAACATTTTAAACATAACACCTGTAGAATATCGAGTTATTCCCTTTATCTATTTGTATACATATTGTGCTTTTAATCACAGTGTATATACAATTTATTTACCCAAGCTGTATAATTTATAAAATTTATATTGTCTTTTCTCTTTTAATGTATATTCTGTATACTCATCTATGTTATTGCATAATAGTCTACTGGATTGAAATACATCAATATGTTGAAGCATTCTTCTATTTTTGAACATTTAGGTCTCCCCTGCTTTCTTATGAATATTGTTGATATAACTATCTTAATACAAAGCTTTTTACTGTTTGAGCTGTTTCTCTAGGATAGATTTGTTGTCTAGGGAAATCAGTAAAAATCATATGAACTTTTTAATGTGTTATTTTGTCTAGGATTTCTCCAGTGATGATTCTAAGCTAGAATATAATGTAGATGCTGCAAATGGCATTGTTATGGAAGGTTATCTGTTCAAACGAGCCAGCAATGCCTTCAAAACTTGGAACAGGTAATATATTTCAAATCTAGTCTTGCTCTTTCCATATTCTCAGTTTTCTGACTTTCCCTTTGGTTTGGCAACTCTTTCCTTCATAATTCTCTAAATTCACCGTCCCTAGTAACTTTCCTGAACCCAGTCCATTGAAGATAAGATAAGGCCCTTCTAGGAAAGGGGCCTTATGAAGCAAGTCAAAAGTAACAGTAGTAATTCTAAATTTTAAAATTTAAGCGAAGTTTAAACCAGGAAACAAGGAGACTTTTTATACTGCTTGGTCTGTAGTGACTAGATCATTACAATGAATAAATTTTTAAATGTGAGCTTCCTCCCATATTTGTTACCAAATAGATCTGATTGCAAATTATATTTTGAATATAATGGATGAATATGACAAGTGAGCTTTTTTTTTCCCCTTTGGGTTCCTCCCCTATATGCTGTTTATGTACATTTTTACTTAATTTTGGCTTGTGAATCTTTAAGTGAGGTGATTCTGATCTTTGGATCTTTGCAATAACTTTAACCAGGAGTTTTAGGATATGGAATTGTTTTTATGTGTGAAGTGAGTATGGCAGCTGGTGCTCCTTTTTTCTAAACTTGATGCCTACCAAAAACTTAAAATGTTTTTTTCTAAACTGATTTTTATATATATTGATCCAGTAAATGTCTTTTGAATGAATGTGTAAAATATTTTATTTTCTTATGTATTAATAAAGTGGAATAATTTCAAACATTAAAACAAAAAAAAAAGATTGTATTGTCTCAGGATCATTATTCTGAATAGCAGTGATTAGCCTTTTATTCAAGGATGCCTCCCTTCTTGCAAAAAAAAAAAAGAGTAGTTAGAACAGTTTTGTAATAATTGAAAATAGTATTGGGTTCTGGTTAATTGGTACACTATTATATTATTGGTTGAATGTATATTATTTGCTGCTTGAACAGATATGCATTCACTTAATGATAGATTGTTTTCTTTTTAAAAAAAATGGACAGTAGCAAAATAAATAGAATTTTCTTGGTAAGTTTAATTTAGTATACATTTTTGTTAATTTAACTGGAAATGATTATGCTTGGATATTCAGTACATTGAAATGGATTCCTTGTGCACTAATTTTGAGTCCTTGGTGATGAGGTTATAGAAAAAACATTTATTGATATTTTCAAATGTCAGTGATACATTGAGTATTTCCATAGCATTCGATATTGTCAGATGTTTGAATGGTACATGGTGCGTTGTATTTGAAATAATTTTCCTTTACTTGAGAGTGAATATAAACTGGAAAGAATAATGATTATATTTGATATTAAGTCTCTTTGAGTTATGTAGAACTTTTTTTTTTTTGGCGGTACGCGGGCCTCTTACTGTTGTGGCCTCTCCCGTTGCGGAGCACAGGTTCCGGACGCGCAGGCTCAGCGGCCATGGCTCACGGGCCTAGCCGCTCCGTGGCATGTGGGATCTTCCTGGACTGGGGCATGAACCCGTGTCCCCTGCATCGGCAGGCGGACTCTCAACCACTGCACCACCAGGGAAGCCCGAGTTATGTAGAACTTTAAAAATAATACATGAATATAGATGGATCAACTACATGGTCTGGTTAAGAAATAATGTTTTAACTATTATAAAGTAAAAAAGAAAAATTAAAATTCTGTATTAAGCCAATAATCTTTGAAGCGTTTCCTGGCAAATTTGCATAGCCAGAGTAGGAAATTAAAATCGTGTGGTTGTCAAATTTTTATAATAAAGATTTTTCAACTAGTATGGTTTCATGAGGTAATGTTAGAATTGAATTTTAACCTTCAGATTTCAAAACAACCTCCTTAAAGTTTAACACAGTGAAAATACAGTAAATCCATAGAAACTGTACCGTTATGTTAAGAAGAAATGAAATGAAATTCCATGGACTACTCCAATCAGAAATGCTCTCAGACTTCAAAATGAAGCACAGTAAGTGTTAGTGGAAAATCGCATTCCCACTTAGGACAACGGAAGAACATTAATTGACTTAAGCATGGACCTTTTGGTTTTTTATTATATGTTTCATGAATTTTATTAATTGGCATATACATTAAAACATAACTAAAATCAAGTAGGGAATAACTATAAAATTCTCAATTGTAGATATGTTACCTATCATTTGCCAAGTAAGGAAGACAATAACTTTGGAAATGAGGCCACTTTTTAAAGGAGATGCCATTTCTGTGTGATAGGATGACAGTTATTGATTAGAATCATAGATTGTAGTTAACACCCTAATTTTTAGTAAAGAAATGGAAGTGCAGGGAGATGGTTGCTCATTCAGGGTCACACAGCTGGTTTGTGACAAAATTGAGGCTCAAAACCTGGCTCTTTAAAAAACTTGCTATGGCAGATAGTCAAGAGACGACCAAGGTCAGACGACAGTGGATCAACCCAGAATTAAGACTCCGTGCTTCCAGTGCAGGGGCGGGCGGGTTCGATCCCTGGTCGGAGAACTAAGATACCACATTACACGAGGCCAAAAAAAAATAAAATAAAACATAAAGGAAATGTCAAAAAAAGAAAGAAATAAAAAACTTGCTATGGAAATTCCAAACAATTTGAATTTTTTATTTTTTATTTTTTTGCGGTACGTGGGCCTCTCACTGTTGTGGCCTCTCCTGTTGCGGAGCACAGGCTCCGGGCGTGCAGGCTCAGCGGCCATGGCTCACGGGCCCAGCCGCTCCACGGCATGTGGGATCTTCCCAGACCGGGGCACAAACCCGTGTACCCTGCATCAGCAGGCGGACTCTCAACCACTGTGCCACCAGGGAAGCCCACAATCTGTATTTTGATAAGACAAAATACAACTTCAATAACAACAAAAAAATAGCTTAAAAAATACTTTTAAAAACCTTCCTAATCCATTTGCATTATTAGGAATAAATTATGCATAGCAAATTAGTTTCATTTTCATACACCTTTAAAGAATATTTTGATGACAGCAGTAGTTAAAGGCAGAGTTCTAAGGAATATAGCATATAAACATTATACAAATCCCTTTTTAAAAACAAAAGTCAAAACCTTGCAACAGAAGTCTTAAGTATTTTCTAGGTTATAGGTCAGTAGCTATAAAAGGGAGAAGAAAGAAAGAGTTATCTATTAAATGTTATTTAGAATTCTCTTCTGCTTTTCAATTTTAAAAATTTGGAATGTATCTAAATTTTTTTATATGAGGTTACCAAAAATCTAATGTTAGGAAGTACGTGCAAATAATTTCCCTTTACCTGTATATGACTTCCAGACTCTGCCCTGCTTCTCTAGTTAGTTCTCTATCTAGCTTGATTTAATATATTCTACGAGCCTCTGAATAAAAGACTGTGTATTTGTGATATTTGTGCCTTAACTTTAAAAATTCAGGAATTCAACTGTTCAAATGTACAGATTTTTTTTCTGCCCACCGTTTACGTTTGTTTTTGTTTTTTTTTAATTGTTTGTGGATTAGTTTTAGGAAACATACTTTCTTGTAGTTACTATAAGGTGCCAATCATATGATGACAAATTTGCCATTGTCTATAGTTTTATGGAGTAGAAGCATACAATATTTTCAAAAGGAACTTTTTAAAAAGATCTTCCTGAGGGAAATGTGAATTTGACTAGGAATTCCCAGGTAGTTTTAAAACCTGACCCTGTGTTTCATAAAATCTAAGTATATCTTGAAAGCATCATTCTATGATCTGAAATTTAACCAAAGAGATGGTATTTTGTGTGATATGATTGAAATAGCGTAAGGAGTGAAACGTTTTATGTCTTATGTGAATTGTTGAGCTTGTTTCTGGTTGGCTTCAGATTTCTGGTGTCTCTTAAGATTTTTATATGTCTATAATATACATTTTTTGATGATGTGATATCTACAAAATAGTCTTTCCATACCAGGCCATCTTCTCAGTGTGTCAGCTTTACTTCAAGCTCAAGTCAGTGCTAGATGGATTACTAATACCTGTATATCTCTTTTGCTTTTAATGATAAATTTAGAAAAGATGAAGGAACAAGGAAAATAATTAAATATTAACATTATTTAGTAGTGAGGTGTTAAAACGAATAAAGAAGTTGAATAATTACATGCTGTGCTCAGTCTTTGTTGAATTAGAAAATATAGCTAAAAGCATAAAATGTATTATATAGTATCTTAATCTAGTACAGATACAAATAAGAAGTGTATAGATAGATTAAAGATAAACTCTACTTATGTGTGGCCTTAGAGTCTCCACTATCATTTGACAAAAAGAGGGTGAGCAGATGGGAGGAACTTTTCCTTATGGAAAGTTCTCATTTGTTTCAGGTTTTTATATATATATATATATATATATATATATATATATATAAATATAACTGTAGTGATTATTTCCTTTAAATTTTTAAGATGAGGAAAGGTACTATTTATATTTTACAGCTATGACCATAGAGGCAGAAAATAATAGCAGAGTGTGCTAAGTCCTACCAGAACCTTCTATACCATAATGCTTTGAAGAAAATTTTGAATATTTCTGAAATATTAGCATTTCAGATCCCTAAGAATTGGAATTAACTGTATAAATGCATGTATGTATAATATGTGAGCAAAATACAACAGATACTTTTGACTCTTTTGTTAGGTTATGAGCTTAAGCTGGTTCCTTTAATTCTTGCTTTATTTTCATATCATGCTAGTCTTTTGCTTATTTTGCACATTTGCGTTTTCATTCTTTTACCACCTTTCCCTTATGTTTTAATCCTGCCCCATTTTTTCACATGACAGGAAAAAGCCCGATCATATCAGGTACCAAATGGCTTCCTTCCCCTCACCCCTACCTTACTCCAGTTTCCTCTTTGGCACGAGAAGGCTCATAATTAACCTGCATTTCAATTGGATTACTTGCAATGGATATAAAGTCTCATGTTTTAAATTGGGAAGAAAGTGTAATTCTTATTTGAGGAATGGAATTATACCTTTTCATTGCTTATCTCCTCAATTTGTTTTAATCTGGAAAAGAACATTTGATATGTATATAGTTATCCAAAGAAGATATAGATTGAGTAATACGAATACCTTTATATATATATGTGTCTGTATTTTTTAAGGGAAATAAGCTAGTAAATGCTTTTTAAATTTTTTAAACAGTAATTAGGAATTAGCCCCTTTGGTAATCACCTTATTAATTATGTTTAAAGGAAACATTGTCAGTTCCTAGCTTTTGTTTGTTTTACCATTTTGGTCTTTTTCCTTGTGAAAAACTAAATTGAATTTTAGATAAAGGAACATATACATGTTCAAGCTTTTAACTTTGTTAAATGTTCACCTTTTTGGCACCTATGTGCCAGATGTGTGCATGAATCCATCATCTGTATAGTTTTAGTGATAAAGCTTCTACAGATTTAGAAGTCTGACTTTTACCCATGTTCTTGATTTTGAGTTCCGGGACGAGTGCTCAAAAATTGTAAAAGATACTTGATTTCTTTTTTAATGTATTCCCTCTCCACCAAAATTCTGTCATCCTATGGCTCTCATTGGTATTTAAAAATTAATAATATTTGTTTATGAATGTAATATTTTGGTCTAAAATCTTTATTATGTTATCTCAGTTTGAGATAGATATAAAGTGGTGTCTTAGTTTTCTTAAAACCAAGACATTTTCTTTTTAAAAACTTATATTTTGGCTTTGTGGTCAGTTTGTGAATCTTGCAGAATATAGTGTAGTTGTCAGCACAATGCTTTCCAACATTTGTCTTTTTTATTAATTACCTTTTAAAGAATCTTCAAATTGCAGGTAGCATGAACTTGAAAAATATTAAATATTTTTGCATGTCGCATAGACTATGAACTGCCTCATTTTTCCTTTTATTAAAATTGTTAATAATAACTAGGATCATCCTACAGGAGCAATTTAAAATTATGTTTTATTTTACTTACCTGATTAAGGTCTTCATCAGTGTAAATGAGTAAAGTTAACTCTTTTTTCTTTTTTTAATGGCAGAGGAGGGGAGATAGTATCATAATACATACTGATCTTAGTAATTAAAGTATTTTTCTACCTAGGATATATTGTGGGGTTGTTTTTCCTTAGGAGATGTCAAATTAAGATGAATTTATAGTGTATACAAAAACTAATGATGTGAGAAAGTTACCCAGAAGCAGATAGATGGTAGGGGAACTGAGTTTCAGAAATACAAATGATCTATAAAGTTAATAATCAGAGCAAATTGTCTCTAACCAAAAAAAATTAAGTTTTTATCTAGTATTTTGTTATTTATGTTTAGAGGCTATTCTAAGATTCAGCAGGTCAAAAGAAATTTATTTTTTGAAGACCTCAGAAGCATGAAAAGTTTACATGGATGTTTTTCCATTGTGCAATAAAATTCATTGTAGTTTTTCATCAAATTATATAATATGATTACTATATATAAAATATAAGAATTTTTATTAATATGGTTTACGCTACTTCAAATGATTTTTTTAAAAAACACTTTAATCAATATCAGAGATTGTTTCCATTGCATGTCATCCCATGTGGCAGGGCTGCACCATTTTGTTTGTTTGGAGGTTTTTCCTTTAACATTTCTAACCAACCATGTGTTCCAAAGCAAAGAGACCCCAGAAGTTCTTCCTTTTCTAGCTCACCTCTTGATGATTTGCATTTAGAGGCAACGCACTTGGTTTTATCTAGATGCTTATTTAACAGTCTCTATTTTAATGGTAACGGTGATACCTTTTTAAATAGCAAGAAAACCTAACAATCTGTCTAGCTTAAAAATAGAAAAGCATCTAATCATTTTCTCAGCTTTGGAGAATTAACTTAATTTTTTAAAATAGAAATTCTAAATATGTCTAAATACAATTTTTAGTGCTTTGTATTAGTATCAATGAAAAGGTAGAATCTCTATCTGCTAATAGATGAATAACTAATGTTTATGATAGAAATCATCTCACATGAAACTAATTTTAAAATAATGACTCAAATATTGTTTTACCTTTCATGCTTGATGAGAGTTTTTGCTTCCTTTTATGAATGGCTTTTGGCTGTGATTTTTTTTTGTAAGTCTTTAGGTCCTTTTACTGTTTTAATAAATTAGAATTAGTAAATATGCCATACGTAGCTTAGTTTTTTCTTCTAAAGAAGATTGCAAGTAAAGTGTTTGCCAATTAATGTATAGTAATGAGCAGAACAATAGTTGGGTGACTCATTTTTAGTCATAACTTTGATTATTCTGCTTAGAAGTATTTTACATGAAAGTAAGCCCAAGTGAATTGGCACCTATCTCCTGTGATGTCAGTTCTAAAAGGATGATACAATTTTCTGTTTTGCTTAACAAATCAAATGCTGAATTAGCTTCAGAAAGGTTGAAAACAAAGCACCATTTATTTCAGTCTTTTATTGTATACAAATGAAGTCTTATTTATAATATAATTTTATTTCTACTTTATAACAAAAGCAAATTATTTTGGGGGAAAGATTTAGTTATTTTTGAGGAAGCTCAAAAAGCTAAATTTTTATTTTAAAACAATTATTATTTGGTAATGACATAAAGGATGACAACTTTTGTTAGGATATAAATTTCTGACATAAAAATGAATCAAAATATAGTAATTTTATTTTCCTAATCTGTGGTTTTAAAATTGCCTGAAATTGTTTTTTTACTTTCAGTAGTTATCTATCTCATTGACATCGTTTATATAAAGCAAAACAAAACAATGCACTTCTAAAAACATAATTACCATAAACTGATTTTCTAGTGCTTTCCCCAGTATTTCTTTTCTAACAACAACTGAAATAAATTATGTTTGTGAAAACGTAATCTATTTTGTATCTATTTAGACGCTGGTTTTCAATACAGAATAATCAGTTGGTTTACCAGAAAAAGTTTAAGGTAGGTGTTTTGTTAATTAGTGAAAACCCATTGAGTCCCCAGTTTAAGTTTTTTAACTGTTCCTTTTGGTAAAGCATTGAAGTCCATAAATATGCATGTGTGCAAGATTACTGTTTATTAGTTTTATGTTTGTGTATGTATAAGAGGACTCAGAAGTGGAAAGTGTCAACATTGTGTCCTGAATTCTTAGTTCCTAGCTTTGAGATGGATTTTTCTGTGTCCCAGGATTATTACTTTTATTCCTTCACATGTTTCTTTGTCCAGCTGTGAGACAGGAATTCCCTAGTACTGTCTTGATGCTGAAGGAAAGGGTGCCTTTTAAGAAATATCACCTTAGGGCCAAAAGTGGTAATGGAGAAAGGTTAATAATTACATTAAAGTGTAAGCTTGAATTAATTTAAATAGAAACTTTTAAATTTGTTAACATTGTTTTTACATGTTTGTTTTCCTGAACCTGATTTTAAGAGTGAAGTATTTTTATTTAATGGAAAGGCATAATGAGATTATATGTGACTTGAGAATGTTAAAGATAATTAGAGAAAAAGAACTATTAGTTAATTGATGACTTGATTTTTACCTAGTTAGTCTTTATGAATGATGTATTCACCTGTAAATTTCAAATATCCACTTTACTCTTGAGATGACACAATGTGAAATTTTACTTGCTATTCTATGGTAGCAGGTTTATTCCATAGAAGTTCTTTATTCTAACTAATTAGTCCATGGTTATTTCTACTCTGATAAGCTTGGTTTTGAGTTTATTTTTTTATTAAGTACTAAAAAATGATTTAAAATTTCTCATTTTCTTAGGTATTTTAAGAAGCACATATAGGCTTCTTATTTTTCTTTCAGTTATTTAAACTTGACTCATGAAAGGCTTCTTGTTTTGGAGGAAAGTAGCTTTTATTATATGTGAGTAAGGATCAGGAGAGAAATCGATATGAAAGAAAATAGAAGAAAATGAACAGAAAGCTAACATTTATTGAGCACTTGCTGATTAACTACCAAGTGTTGGACTAAGTATATATAAACTATTTCATTTAATTCTTATACAGCAGTTTTATGAGGCAGATAAAATTAGCAGGGCAGAATTACCTTTATTAGTTATATCTATGTTGATAACTCCTATTTCTAATCTAAAATAAGATAAAATATAAACCTTTAAAATTAGACCATTTATTCCAAGTACTGTTTTTAAGTATGTTTTCATTGGTAGTTGGTATTTAAAACCTAGGTTGATAAATATAGGAGTTTTGTATCCTTATTGTAGGATAATCCCACTGTGGTGGTAGAAGATCTAAGGCTCTGTACAGTGAAACATTGTGAGGACATAGAACGACGATTCTGCTTTGAGGTGGTCTCTCCAACAAAGTGAGTGGTTCTAAAGAATTTGAGAGTTGCTTTTATGTTTCCATAGCTTGTCTTAAAGAATTTTCCAGAATACAGAGAGATCTGTGTTGCAGTTGTGATTATATGAGCTAAAGAGGAAAAAAGTGCTCTAAAAGTAAATTTTAATAATTAATGGTTACACGTATTAAGTCAGATATTTATGTAACTTCTACCCAGTATCGTATTCTTTAAATTCTATAAAGATGATTGATGTGGCCATGTGAAAACATATTAACTGTCATGGTAATGAACTGAAGTCATATATCAGATAAATTTCTTTGATAACTATCATTTCATATATCTACCCAATGGAAAAAATTAATGTTATTTTATGTGGCAAATTTAAAGTTGTTTTTTTTTTTAATATACAGGAATGGGTGATTTGTTTTCAGTAGGTAATTTATTTCATTGGTTCCTTGATTTCTTTATGAACATACCCTGTCGTAAAGATAGGTGAAATAAAACCTTTCAACAGAAATTAGTTTTTGTTAGAAAATTATTAAATAACAAAGTGGACAAAAAAGTAAACCTTCTTATTTTTTGGTTTAATTTAGTATCTGAGAAAACAATGTTATTTCCTTTTAGAAGTTGTATGCTTCAGGCAGATTCTGAAAAGCTGCGCCAGGCATGGATTAAGGCTGTTCAGACCAGTATTGCTACTGCTTATAGAGAGAAGGGTGATGAATCGGAGGTTAGTAAACAATATTGTAATACCAAGTGATACATTAACAAAGTTTCTAATTTTAGTCGCAACATTGCATGATTATTAAAACTTTCTTTTTTATGGAGGATAATTTTTTTTGTAATTGAAATGGTTTTTATTTTTAAATTGTAGATTCAATTCTCTTGCTTATTTTTCTTTAATTATCATTTTATATATATGTTTAATATATATTTAATATATATATTTATGTTTAATCCATTATTTCAATATGTGTCCCAGGTATTCTGATGCAAGTATTTTTCCCCAAATATTTTATTATTCTAATAAAACAGTGAATGTGAAAGGTATTTAAAATTAAAACTGGGTGAAAAGCAAAAAAGGAAAGCTCATATTTTAGTGGAAATCTCCCTGGAGAAGATAAACTAAATATAGAGTCTTGGGTTGTAGTCTGGCTTTAGCTACCCAGTGAGTTTACAAACTCCTTTGAGCAAGGCCATGAGTGAGTCTTAAGAAATGGAACTCACCACTTCCCCCCACTAGCTTCCTGAAAATGTGACATTTGTGAATCTCTGTACATGTCTGAAAATGTCTGTATTCTATCCTCACATTTGTTTGATAGTTTGGTTGAGTGTGGAATTTTTAGGTTGGAAATGATTATTCTTAAAAATTTTAATGGCAGTGTTTTTCTTGTTTCCAGAGTTGTTGTTGGAGTCTTTCTTGTTACCAGTCTTTAGTATTCCTCCTCTCCAATTTCTTTGTTTTCTTTTTCTGGAATTTCTGGACTGGTCTTATGATTTTCTTATTTTTTGTGTTTTTTGTTCTGTATTCTGGGAGATTTTATCAGTTAGTCTTCCAAACCTTCTATTAAATATTTCAGTTCTGCTAGCACATATTTAATTTCCAAGAGATCCTTTTTGTTTGCTGAATGTTTGTACATATAAACTTGTTCTTTTTTCATATATGCAGTGTTAGAGTTGTGGTTCTTAATCTTGACTGCACATTAGGATAACACAAGAAGCTTTAAAAAATCCCAGTGCTTAGGTCCCGCCCCAGAACAATTGAATGGAGTTGGGACCCAGGCATCAATATTTTTAAAAGCTTTCTAAATGATTTCTGTGTATAGACAATGTTGAGAACCATTTTATTAGGGGCTTTCTGGTAATCTGCTCATGGTTGCAAGTTAAGGACTAACCTCTTCGGAAGCTCTGAGAACACAGTTAGGACTTCGTTGACTGTGAGCTTCAGCAAAGTGTGGACCATTTGTTGAGGAACAACCAGAGTTAGGGTCTTTGGAGTCTTTTCAGCTAAGATTCCCCAGAGAAGACTCACCAATCTCCTGCATAGGGATAAGGGCCTGGCTTGGAGCTAATTGCTGGGGATCGCAGCATTCGGCGTGTATACATTAATTTAATCCTCTGCCTTCCACCTTTTAGGTAAACCCCATCCAGTCACTTTCTGTTTTACTTTCCCAGAGAATAAACCTCTAGTCATTTGTGTGTCTTTGTAGAGAGCAGTCCACTAATGGCAGTGTTGGGGAGGGCACCTTCGATCTAACTGCTTCTTAAACAATCAGTCCTCCTACTTTCATCCCCACTTCCAAGATAACTGGTATAAATCCTTGAGTCCTTTGAATATTATGTGATATAAATTGATGGACTCTTAGATTTTTCTTATTATTTCCTTAGATTTTACCTTGGTCTACTCAGTTACCATTCATCCAGCCACTCTTCAGCTCCCCAAGTTTTGTTGCTCTTATTTTCTTTCCTGTTCTCCCTATTCTTGTGGATAAATGTCTTAATTTTTTTAAATAAAAAAGCTTAAGTTTTTAAAAGTAGATTACAGATATCATGTCATTCCACACTTAATAGTAATTTCTTAATATCGTCTGTAACCCAGTCTATATTCATGTGTCTTCAGTTGTCCTAAAAATGTCTTTTACAACCTGTTTTACAAAGTAGGAGCTCTCTATGACTGGGCATTGCATCTGGTCTTATGTTCCTTGTCTTTCCATCTAGAACAGTTCTTTTTTTTTCATAACAATGACGTGCTGAAAAGGTTAGGCTATTTGTTCCTATAGAATTCCTTCTCATAGATTGCAACATAGATAATGTGTATACTTTATGCTGCAACAGGAGACATACAATATTGTTATCCAGCCACTGTTAATGCGAAAATGTTCTGTGTGAACATGAAGCAGACACATTGGATTAGGGACATGACAATATGATCCCTCCATTGTCATGTTCCATTTCCTTTTTTGTTCCCAGTCTACTTTGTTATTTTGTGTAACAAAATCTACCTTGTGTTACTTTGACCCTATAAGATCTATGCTCCATCAACCATTCATCTAATAGTTTTATAACTGAATTTGTAATTTCATTAGGAATTGCAAAATGATGATTTTCTAATTCTGTCATTCCCGTCTGCATTCCTGTGTGAAATACAGGTTTTCTTCATCAACGGAGCTATTTAGTTAGTTTAATAAAATGCTTGATTTTTTGCTTTTAATTACCACATTTGGTTGATTTATTAGCTACCTTAAGTGGGGACGGATACATGTTTTTTGGGATATCATTATACACTCATGGATTTTTGGTAAATACAGTGGGTCCCAATTAATTGCAGTAATTACTCTTTTTTCATATTCAGATTATCACAGCTTTGTCCATTAAGGGCTCTGGGTAATTGCCTTTAAAAAAATTCTCTAGTTTTTAGCGGAGTTTTGAGAGGGAACAAATTTAGGTGTGTATCCAGATCATCTTGATGAAGGAGCTAGTGGTGTTGCTGAAATACCTATGTTAGCAAAATCATACACCAGAAATAGCAGGGATTACAGGAAAAATAGGGATAGGGCCAACCTAAAAAACGTGTAAGTTTGTAACTTGAATAATTTTTGGAACTTTAGAATCTCAGTAAAAATATTGGCTTGGCCAAAAAGTTTGTTTGGTTTTAAGTCAAGATAAAAGACACATTTTTCATGAAGAACTTTATGGAACAACTTATTCACTACCGAATGAGCTTTTTGGCCAACCCAATATTAGCCTAGTTAAATTCCTAATAAATGAACACTATAATATAGAATACAGATAGGACTTAACTTTAAAAATTGGTGAGGATAGCTTAAAGGAAGGGTACAGAAGGGTTGAGGCTTTGGTGACATATACAAAGTACATAAAGATCAGAGAGAATGGTGCAGTAAACACTTTCAAGTCATAGCACATGGCCAAAATGAGCCAAGAAGAATGGGGAGATGGGTGTCATTTTCAGTCCTGTGTTCCTTGAGGTGGCCAGCCCAAGTTCTGCTGTGTTAGTGTATTTTGCTGTCGGCCAAAAGCATTAGCTAATAAAGAAAAAATTGGGACTGAACCAACATGATTTCTGCATTATATTGACATCCTTTCTCTATATGGTAATTGCTTATGAGCTAATTCACATAATCAAACATGTTTTAGTAAAGCAGATTTTATTTCTTTTTTTAAAAAATTTTAAAGTACTCTCAAATTTATAGAGAAGTTCCAAGTATAATACAAACAATTTTTTCCCCTGAACTGTTTCAGAGTAAGCTGCTAACATATGCCCCATCACCCATTATTAATTTAGTGAGTAATTCCCACAATTAGGACATTTCTCCTGTATAAGCATAGTACAATCATCAAAATCAAGAAATGAGCATTGATGCATTACTTCCTTTTAATTCTCAAATATCATTGTTTTAACAGTTGTCCCAGTAATGTTCTTTACAGCAAAAAGATGCAGTTCAGAAGCACAGGTCTCTTTTAGTTGTCATGACTCTTCAGTTTCCTTCAGTTAGGAATAGTCCCTCAGTCTTACTTTGACCTTCTTGACCTTGGTTGTATTCAAGATTACAGATTTCTGTAGAATGTCCCTCATTGTTGGTTTGTTTACTCACAAGGTTATGCATCTTTTGTAGGAATGTTGTATAAATGATGCTGTGTTCTTCTCACTGCATCCTTTCAGGTGGCACAAGATTTTGATTTGTCCCGTTATTGGTGATGTTAACTTTGATCACTTGAGTAAGGTAGTGTCTGCTAGACTTCTCTACTATAATGTTATCTTTGTAATAGTATTTTATGTGTGTGTGGGGGGGTACTTTGAGACTATGTAGATATTCTGTTCCTCATCAGGCTTTAAATTTTAAAATATAATTATATCAAGATAGGCCTCTATTTTATTCAGTGTATTATAATTCATTACTATCATTATTTGTTTTGTTTCTCAAATTGACCCAAGTTTGGCCAGTCCAGTGGAGCCCTGGATTCTGTATCCTTTTGACATGTTCCCAACAATCTTTGAGTTGTTCTCGACTTTCTAACATGATGAGATGTTCCGAGTTCATCTTCTTGTAGTTTCTCTGTACTAGCCTTGAAATCAGTAGTTTCTGCAAACTGCCCTAGTTCTTTTTCGTGGAGAATAGTTTGTAGAAACCAAGATAAGGGAATATACATGTATATATACACATTTACATCTGTATAACTTTATGTATCTATTTGTATTGAAACCATTAGGGCACCTGTTGTTATCTCCAGTCCTAATTTAATATAACAGGGTTTGTTCTAACTCTCTCCCTTTTTATATAAATGAGCCCTTTCTCTGCAGTGAGAAATCTGGCTCCCACTTATTTTTAGCAGGTTTAGTTACATAATCAGTTCCCCTGTATGTGACCAATATCCCTTCCCTGCTGCCATTTCCCACCTGCCAGGCTCTAACATCTCTCACTAGGTGGCACTCCCACTTTGTAGTTCCTCTCTATCCTCAGGCTCTCATTTCCTTTGTTGGGCTGTCTCCCTATGCAAATGCCCTCCTTCTGCTGCTTGGGAACAGCAACCTGCACAGGGTCACTCTCATTTGAGGGTATGCTCCTCACCCAGCTGAGTCCTCTCTGGCATACTGTATCCCCACACTTTCTTTACTTAGCCCCACCTAATGGCTATTGAATTGAGTTTTCAAGAAGGGCAAGACAAGGGCCAAATTATATTTCTGTTGATTTTATACTAAAACACTGGCTTGTTGAAATATTTTTAAACCAGAAGACTTTTTAGGTCATATCTTTAATTGCTTAGGATCCCCAAACTACATGTTTGTATTTGGTCGTTATTGGTATAGACTTTGTTGTTCACTTAAAAAATTAGCTTTTTGCTTATCTACCACCTTTGCTTTTCTCCTCGTTTTGCCTGAGATTTTAGACATCGTGCATTCTGTTGTTGATTCACTCGTAATTATAATTATGCAATTGATCTCCTCATAGTAAAAGGCCATATCATTTTCAGTAATTCACTGCAGTAATTGAAACAACTTGCTTGCAGTTCATTGAATACCTTGGAAAAACTTGGTATAAAATTTATAAAAATTTTGGTATTTATTTTATTCTTGAGTCTTTATAGTCTCACGTGTACTCTCTCTGTCTCTCATCCTGTGTGTTAATTTACTGTTCCCCTTTCTCTTTGCCATTTTATCTTGTACATACATTCATTGTGTCGGGTTATTTTTCAATATTAATGTGTTTCTCCCCACAAGACTAAAGGCCAATTGATGGAGGAAACTATATCTTTTCATCCTTGAATCCCCGGTGCTTAGAACAGTGCCTGGTTTAGGCCCATAATAGGCCTTCAATTTGTTGATTAGAAGCATTTGTTTGGAGCATGCAGTGTGCAACGTAGTATTACAATCCTTTTTTTTTTTTTTTTAATAATTCTTAATTCTTTTAGAAGCTGGATAAGAAATCATCTCCATCCACGGGAAGCCTGGATTCTGGAAATGAGTCAAAAGATAAATTATTGAAAGGAGAAAGTGCATTGCAGCGAGTCCAGTGTATTCCTGGCAATGCCAGCTGTTGTGACTGTGGTCTGGCAGACCCACGGTGGGCCAGCATCAACCTGGGCATCACCCTGTGTATCGAGTGTTCTGGGATTCACCGGTGGGTAGGCCTGCCCAGGATGAGAGACTTCTTTCCGTTAAACACACATTGTAAATTACTGTGTCTCATTGGTTAGAGGACCTTTCCCACTTGCCTAGTTTGACTGCCAGTGTGTTTTTGTATCTTTTATGAAGTGGATAAAATTCTGGTTTGTGAAGTACTTTTGAGGACTTTGATTCACCATTCATTATTAACTAGAAGATCTATCCCTATTTATGTATGTGTTGAGGCCTATATTAGAGACTATGTCACATTAAGAGAGAAAAATAACTTGCATAATGTGCAAATAGAGACTTGAAAGTTTTATATATTAATGCAGTCTTTTTTTTCCCCCACTTAGGAGTCTTGGAGTTCACTTTTCAAAAGTACGATCTTTAACTTTAGACACCTGGGAGCCTGAACTTTTAAAGGTAAAATGAATATTTGCTTAAAAATATTTTATGTTTTCACATAAAAGTCAAGATTTTATTTATTTATTTATTTTTTTGCCACATAGCTGTGCAGGATCTTAGTTCCCCTACCAGGGATTGAACCCGTGCCCCCTGCAGTGGAAAGGCAGAGTTCTAACCATTGGACTGCCAGGGAATCCCCCAAAGTCAGGATTTTAGAATCTGGTTTTACAAATGTGTGAGTTTCTCAGTGCTAACAGTGAATTAAATTGTATTGGAACATATCTGATGTTATTTTGGCAAATCTGGTGTTTTGTTATTGGTTTTTTAAATTGCTAAGCTTATTATGTAGCACTCTTAACTCCATGTCAGTTCACTTTTTTTTTTTTGCGGTACGCGGGCCTCTCACTGTTGTGGCCTCTCCCGTTGCGGAGCACAGGCTCCGGACGCGCAGGCTCAGCAGCCATGGCTCACGGGCCCAGCCGCTCCGCGGCACGTGGGATCTTCCCAGACCGGGGCACAAACCTGTGTCTCCTGCATCGGCAGGCGGCCTCTCAACCACTGCGCCACCAGGGAAGCCCTGTCAGTTCACTTTTTAAGGAAACCAGCACCCCTGCATTTTTATGTTTTCTCACAAATTATCTTAGATTCTGTGCCTTAATTTTATATTTTATAATTACAAAATTCTTGTTAAAAATATTAGATATTGCTATAGTGAGCTGCGTGATGGATTGGTATAGCATGTCACTATTATTGCATATTTTAGCATAACACATTTGCAAATTTACATTTTTAAGGGGTAGTAGTCATCAGACTAAGACATCCTTTTTCCTGTGTAAGGATTCATATCTATGAAAATGTCATAAATGATTTTATATCACAACTGGGTTTTTAATATTTACAAAATTTATACTGGTTAATAGTATACCCATTTTAATTCCCACCATTTAGTTTACCATACTGTAAAAAATATACGTTTGTTTAAAGCTTGTAGTGTATCCTACATTTATTTCTGTCTGAAAATTGTGTTCTTAATGTGCTTGTGTTTTTATTTCAACCCATAAATAAACCAATAATCCTGTCAATTAAGTAAAGTAAAAAGTTTTCTTTGTGGAATCACTGTGGAAACGTCTAAATGAAAGTGATTAAGTTGGCTCCTGTGGTAGAGCCCTATTTCGATAGATTCCATAAATTGTTATGAATTCAAAGGAGAAGAAAGTGGGGGGTGGTGGCTAGCAATCTAATTTCTGCATCAACTTTGCGTGTAGATATGAACTCAGTGGATTCAGTTTAGAAGCTTTGGTTGAAACACAACTGTCTGATACATTTAAAAAATATTTAGAAATACTTATAAATAAAGAGTAAGGAGAAAATAGTTTGCTTCAATTCTGAGTTGTTTAAACCTTACCGTGTCTGGACTTAGGCTTCTTTTTTCAGTTAACTTAGCAGATGTTGTGAATGTGTAGCCTTGTGCTAGCCACAGTAAGGGATAGAAATCTGGTAGAAGATGGGTGAGGAGAAACGCTTTCTTGAGGAGTAGTAATCTTCTAGGGGAGGTATTCTGGTGAAGAATGGCAAAATGGTGATATTGCTCTCAGTCCTTGTCTCCTTTTGTTTTAACTTTAAGCATCTTTGTGAAATGAGCATTTGCAGAACATGCAAAAAGAACTAAGTAGCTCTGTTTGCTTAAGGATTTATACAGTGTTTTTTAGGAAATTATTGCTTATTTTCTTTCTGCCAAACAGCTTATGTGTGAGTTGGGGAATGATGTTATGAATAGAGTTTATGAAGCTAATGTGGAAAAAATGGGAATAAAGAAACCGCAACCAGGACAAAGGTACTGTTGTGTTAATGTGTTACCTCATTCCCCCCCCACCATCTTGAATATAGCTGTTATTTTATTTCACTTTAATTGATATGTATTATTGAAGCAGACTGTTCAGAAGAGATCATTACTGCTTCTGTTAAAATGTGTCTGTGTCTCTCTTGGGTTTGTTAATTAGATAATTATATTTTACTAGTCAGATAATAAATTATAGTCTCCAGATGAGAGAGAATCTTAAAAATTAAGGCTCCAGGGCTTCCCTGGTGGCACAGTGGTTAAGAATCCGCTTGCCAATGCAGGGGACACAGGTTCGAGTCCTGGCCCAGGAAGATCCCACATGCCGCGGAGCAACTAAGCCCGTGGGCCACAACTACCGAGCCTGCGTTCTAGAGCCTGTGAGCCACAACTACTGAGCCTGCATGCCACAACTACTGAAGCCTGCATGCCTAGAGCCCATGCTCCACAAGAGAAGCCACCACAATGAGAAGCCCGCACACTGCATTGAAGAGTAGCCCCCGCTCGCCACAACTAGAGAAAGCCTGCGCACAGCAACAAAGACCCAAAGTAGCCAGAAATAAATAAATTAAAAATAAATTAATTAAAAAAAAAGACTCCACATAGGAATATAAAAACTCTTAGCAATTAAAGGAGACAAAGTTCTATTAGTGGCAGGCCTTTAAAAAAAGTTAATCTGTTCATTAATGTCTCCAAGGATCAAGTTTCTACTACCTACAATGAATAGTATCACATTGTTTGACTTCGTTCTGCAAATATTTGTTAATTATGTATTTCATACATGGCATTATTATATTGAAGAATTACAGATGAAAAGGGTAGCTTCTGGTAGGGGAGAGTACTTACTTAATTGCTCTGTTTGAAATTTTACTTCCAATTCTATATATGGAGACTCTGAACGAAGTGGCCGCCTTCAAGGTAGATAATTAGTTTTGTTGTTCATGTTATTTTTAGACTTTATGATTCTTTATATTAGGTATTAAAATTTTATTTGCCATAATCCTATGTTTGATTATATTTTTATGATAATTAATACTTTTTAAAAGTTATTGCCCTCTAAACCAATACCACTTAAATCAGATTCTTATTTTTTTGCTAAAGCATGTCTGTTTGAGTTATTTCAGACCTTGAGATATCCTATTTTAGCCAAAGACCTAGGCATTTTAGAAAGATGTAAGTAAGAAAAGGTATAGAACAAACTTGGTGTTTTATAGTTGTATCATAAATCAAAAATTTTAAATGTGATACCTTTTTTGGTCCCCCTTAAGTTAGAAATGCTATGTTGTTTTGAAGTAGTTGTCTTACGAAGAATTATGGTCATGACTAGTGATAGTTCAGTGTGTGACATTATTTATTGGAGTAAAAATGGAATTAAAGTTAACTTCTGTAAATTTTAATAGTTTCTTGGTAATGTTTTTCATTCTGTAAAAAGCAAAAGAGAATATGTATGGGAATGAATGAGCATAGAAATTAAGACAATAAGAGAGTGCCATGTTAATACTTGTGATTTTTCATTTTATTGTTTGTTTTTCATTTAAACATGAAATCATAGTTCATTAAATATTGGGAAGGAAAACATGTTGTAGAATGTTGCAAATTCAGTTTTAACTAGTATGACATTTAGTGACTTTCTTTGAAAAATTCAATATGTAATGGCTTCTTTTCAGTATTAGCCATGCTAAGATATTAAGCAGAACATCATGACATTTTTATGTATACCAACCAGACAGGAGAAAGAGGCGTATATCAGAGCAAAATATGTGGAGAGAAAATTTGTGGATAAATATTCTATATCATCATCACCTCCTGAGCAGGAAAAACAGATTGTCTCCAAAAGTTGTGAAGAAAAGAGGCTGAGCATTTCTAAACTTGGGCCAAGTGAACAAGTTAGAGCATCTCCCCAAAGTTCAGGTATTACGGTTTACTTGTTATCTATATAAATGTTTTCTTAAGCTGAAGTCACTTTCTTAATCTCTGAATTAGTAGCTGTTGTAGATTTTTTAAATGCTAAAAACTGTTTCCTTCTGTATATCCAACAGAAAAATTGGATTTCTCTGTCTTTACAACAGTTAAATTTAAGCAGTGTTCTGATAATTCACATTTCTAGGTACACTTGACCCTTGAACAACTCGGGGGTTGGGGCACTGACTCTCCGATCAGTTGAAACTTCTCATATAATTTGTAGTTGGCCCTCCATGTATGCGTTTCCTCCATGTCTGCTCTGCAGTTCCTCTGTATCATTGGTTCTGCATCCGTGGATGCCACCAATCCCAGATCATGTGGTACCGTAGTATTTAGTATTGAAAAAATCTGAGTATAGGTGGACCCACGTAGTTCAAACCTGTGTTGTTCAAGGTTCAACCATAATGTGTATATTCTTAAGGAATAAAACTGCTTAAAATGAAAGGGGAGATGGGAATTGCAAATCTGTCATGCAAAAAGCCCTAAATATCTGATTAACCACCTAATAGCCTTCCTGTTTTTTCCTCCTAAATTTTTCCCAGTAACGTTTTTTCCTGCCCTTTTCCCTTCTTATGGCCTGCTTTGTGCTTTGCTAACTTGCATGTCCCCAGTGATTGCTGTAAATAGCGACGAGGCCAGGAGGGAGTCTCTGTTCTGTCCTGATGAGCTAGATTCACTCTTCTCCTACTTTGATACTTCTTCAAAACTACGTAGTAGTAAGTACTACTCTTGTGGAGCATTCCAAGTCTGTGCCCGTGGTCATTGTGCGGTGTGGCCATTTCTCTAGATGTTACCCATTGTCTCAGAATTACACATTACTTACAGTCATACGATAAATTAACTCTTTACTACCCCTGACACATTACGGGGTAATGAGATATGTTGCGACTCTGAAAATAAGTTTATTGCCAGGCTTCATGACTGATTCATATTTTGATACGTGAAGTGTTCCAAAGGATTAAAATTGTCGTAAATTTATTCTACTGGTGGTGACTGAGATCACGTTGACGTATCAGAGCTCATTTTAAAACCTCATTGATTGTGGGACTTTTTTTCTTAATGGTGCAAACTTTAATCACTAGCTGGTTTTTCTTTAAAACAGTCAAAAGTAATGACAGTGGAATCCAGCAGAGCTCTGATGATGGAAGAGAATCTTTACCTTCCACAGTGTCAGCCAATAGTTTATATGAGCCGGGTGAGTTTTGGTGAAATTCCATGTTAATTGGTATTGTTTGCTGAAAAATGCATGTGGAAAATGCCAAGTTTGATTAAATAGTTTCTGAAGGAAGTGGTTAGTCTTTCAGAAGGTACTAAGGGGCAGTTAATACTGCTGAATGAGAAAGCAGCTATTTTCATATTTGGAAGTTCTCTCTTAGCTGTACATTTTTCTAAGCCTCAAGATATGTGTCAATAGCTAAGGATAATTTTTAATCCACGTGAATGGTATTTCTTACTACCCGTTATGTTTTTTTGTGGCTGTCTTTTCTTATCAGGAGAAAGAGATCAGCAAATCCCCCACATCCCCCCCAAGTTAGGTTTTTCTTCTGACCTGTGCTTTCCTCCTATATTCTCTCCTTTATGATTTCAGTGGTTATGATCTTGCAGAATACTCAGGATAGTAAGCATTCTTTAAATTATTTGAATTGCTTGTACTGCAAATTGTGATGATGGTATTGGACCATTCTAGGAATAAAGTGAGGTTTGGTCTAGTAGTGAAATCCTTTAGGGGTTCTTACTGCCTCTTCTGAGTCTCTAAGTCCAGGCTTATACTCATATATACCTAATTTTAATCTAATACAGAGTAATTTACCTATCCATTGGATACTGGCAAGACCATAAAGGCCTGGTGTACTAGTCGATGTATTTATAAGAGAAGAAGGTTGTGGAGAGTGATTAGTCTATAGGAAATAAGATTCCTTTGTGAACATCTCCCATTAGCTCATTTTGTTAAACTAGTGGCTTCTTATGTCACAACTTTCATACTGTGATACAGGTAAGAGTTCGCTTTTTTAAAAAGCTGTGGTAAGATACACATAACGTAAAATTTACCATCTTAACAATTTTCAAGTGTACAGTTCAGTGGCATTAAATCTATTCACACTGTTGTGCTGCCATCACCACCATCTATCCACAGAACTCTTTTCATCTTACAGAACTGAAATTCTGTACCTATGAAGCAATGACTCCCCATTCTTTCCCTCCCTCCTTGCCAAGAGCTCATTTTTATTGATGTATTTGTGTTTGCTTTTCAGAGACAGAAAGGCAGGATTCTTCTGTGTTTCTTGACTCTCAACATCTTAATCCAGGACTCCAGCTTTATAGGGCTTCGTATGAAAAAAATCTTCCTAAAATGGCTGAAGCTTTGGCTCATGGCGCAGATGTGAACTGGGCTAATTCTGAGGAAAACAAAGCAACACCACTTATTCAGGCTGTATTAGGGGTATGAATTTGTAAATTCAGGTCTTCAGTGGTAGTAGAGCATAAAAAAAAATCATAATTCATTTTGAGCATAGCTTTAGCATTATTGTTTGCTTTAAGAGATGGGATAGAAAATAGAAGCAGCAGCTAGTAGTGATTTCTGAACATCACTTTGTATAAGCTCAATTTTTTTTCTTAATGAGGGAGTTCTAGTAATGAAAGTAGTGGGTTTTGCTAGATCACAAACTGAATCCCAGTTAGAAGTAGTTCTTGGGAAGAAAATAATATAATTTATCATTTTTCTGCTTTTTGCAGGGGGGTATTTTCTCTTTTGGGGAAAATACAATAGAAAGGCTATTAGAGTAAAGTAAATACTCTGTTAATAGAAATATATTGTTGTTTGTTTGCTTTTTCTCCATTGTTATCTTCTTTTTTCCTCTAAGGGCTCTTTGGTGACATGCGAGTTTCTCCTTCAGAATGGTGCTAATGTGAACCAGAGAGATGTGCAAGGGCGGGGACCACTGCACCATGCCACTGTCTTAGGGCACACGGGGTAAACTAGTGCTTATATATTTAAGTAGATTTTATTTGAAAAAATTATTTTGAAATAATGTTTTGCTCTTTCTCAGGTTAAGATTGTTAGCTAGAGCTTATAAAGTTATACTTTCCTTGACTTATACTCTCATGCTGGAACTTAAAATTTTTAAAAATTTCATTCAGAAAAAAGATATGGTTACTTTTCAGATAAGAAAATTGCCAAGCTTACTTTGAACTTTACTAATTCTTTATATAGATCTGTTTTAGTATTTAAAACTGTGGTGATTTCATCAGGCAACTGAAGTCTGTATTTGTGTATATTTATGCATGTACATACATTATGTAGGTAGCACATACATTTTGGGAGAGTTTTGTAACTTTGTAAATTTTAGTTTTCCCACAAGGTAGTTAATTCTTATTTTGTGCTATTGTTGTGTGGCTTCTGGAGCAATATTTAGATTCACAGAACAATAAAGCCGTAAAAATGGGCTTTCTACTAGAGGGTACAAATAAAGTCAAAATATTGGCCTTATGTAAAGTTTGTGTCATAGGTCATTGTTTTTCAATAAAACATCTCAGGATCTCCAAGTCTTATTACCTGGACAAACAAGAAACTGTCCTTTTTTAATGTTTATTTTATAGCATCTTCTATTTTCATCATAGCTTATTTTGTTTCCCTCTATTAGCAAGAAGATTCAGTTCAATAACTTTATCATAAAAACTTTTCTCTACTTAAAAATGGTTATATTTAACTCATCCTTTGTATTTTCTTCATAATCATAATTATTCCCATTTTACTTTGTAGACTCCATTTATTCATTTTCATTTTTTTTCATTTTTTGTCAGTTTCTTCAAGTTATGAATATTTGTGGAATACAGCGGCAAGATTACTTCCCACTCGTTGCTGTTGTATTATCGTTAATGTATTATGATGTTAACATTGCCTTGGCTTTCTTCTTTCCCAGATAATGACCTTGAGTGATTTTTGTTTTATTTACATTTATAGTGATCTGTGTACATCTTTTTATGATATTCTTGGAGGGTAGGGACCATAATTTACACATCTCACTATGCTGTATATTATCAGGTTAAATGTGAAAATTTCATAAGATTTATAAAATGTTGATCATGGTAGATTTTTATTATTAGAGTCAATAGTCAATAAATCTTTGTAGAATGAAATCAAGAATTTCCTAATGAAAATGTTATTTCTTTAAGTAGTGCTTTTTATTTCTTAAGGTGAATACTAATTTTTTTTCTTATCGGCAATATCTCATAAACACTGTTCCCTTAAACAGGCAGGTATGTTTATTCCTAAAACGAGGTGCCAATCAACATGCCACTGATGAAGAAGGGAAGGACCCTTTGAGTATAGCTGTGGAAGCAGCCAACGCTGATATAGTGACCTTGTAAGTGTTTTCTTTTCACTTGATTATTTTCCATACACCGTATTACTTAATACAGTGTTTAAACGTAGAGTTTCGTGTGTAGGCATGAAATTTAAACTTGGTTCTTTACTAGAAGCCATTTACTTCTCTAAGCACGTTAAATGTATGAAGCACTTTACATACATGAACTTACTTGGTTCCCACCTCAACCCTGTGAGGAAGGTTTTATTATTATCAGCCTCATTTTATAAGGAAGCCAAGCCACAAATAATTTGAGAAGCTAGTAAGTGGTAGGGCTGGGATTTGAAACCAAGAATTCTGGCTCTAAAACCCATGTGCTTAGCCACTTCTGTTATACTGCCTGGCCAGTAGGAACAGAAAATCAGTAACTTTTCTGATTCTTTAACTCTCAGTACAGTACTGGGGTGGGAGTTGGATTGGTATAGTAACAGGCAATTTTTCAACTACCTCAGGAATTAGAGGATTATAAGCAGGGAAACCAACTGCATTGATGTTAGTAACTTTTGCAGTTGCATTTCCTTTGGGCAGTGATAATTAGGGGACCTGTTTGTACTTACTTTTTTAAAGAATTATTTGTATGAGTCCTCTATTTTGAGGTAAAAATATTTGTTTTGGAATGTTTGAATACAATTTAACATGACCTACTAAAGAAAGAATCTTGAGGTCTTTATTTGATTTTCATCTTAGATCAGAGTTGTTCATTACACTTGGAATCTAGGAGTGTGGTTGTCACCTACACTTTATTGTTGTGTAGGGAGTCTCAAGCATATGTTGTATGAATCGCTTATTCAGTCTATTCTGAATGAAGCCCAGCATTGCTGATTCCCTGTTAAATAAGTAGAGATAGTTCCATCTACACTACTGAATTTCAGTCACTTACAGATAGAAACTCCCTTGACTGTCTTGAACTCCTGAGCTCCCACTGAGAATTCTTGACTTGCCATATATCACCCCTCCCTGACCCCTGCCAGATTAAAACAAAACGAAAAAACAAAAGAGCAAGACATATTTTCTCTGTACTTAGCTTCTTTTCCTCACTGGAGGGGTTATTGTTATTATGGAGTCTATTGTAGGAAAATTTACATCTATTAAATCATTATAGACTTAAAATTGGAGAAAGATAAGTTATTAAAGAAAAGATAGGAGTGATATACAGAGAAATTAACCCTGGCTGCAGCTTCCCAGGCAATTCTTACAGTAATGGGCCTTCTTCCCCCAAAATAGGGTCCCAAATTGTCTTAAGTTTTCTCATTTTACTTTGTATGAGGACGTCAGTTTCACTTACAATTTTTTGAAACAGGCATCCTCTGTGAAAAGTCCAAATACCAAAAAGGGAGACTTATCTTGCTATTATTAATTCACACAATGGTTGGAAAGGAAATGGCAGGGAATTGTGGTACTTTTAAGATAAAGAAAGCCCATGTCAGATGCGGCAACTGCCAGAGAGAGCATGCTAGAAGAGGGTGACAGAAGTCTGGGAAGGCGTTGAGGATTTGGCGGCCTGGAGGACAGGCAAGAAGTACAGAGTAGGAGAGGGGCACCACAGGTAACATTTGCCTGTTTCAAAATGTTGCTTAAAGTCAGTAAGAAAATGAGAGGAAATTCTTGTTTCCTTAATCCAGTGCTACAGGTCTTCCTGCTGCCAGGATAAATAACCCAAAAAAGAATGTATAATCAATATGGTAACCATGCAAAAATCTTGGTAACCTATGGTCACTTATTATAATGTCTGTAGGTCAGAATATATCCCTAATATTTATAGATAACACGTGCTATTTATACATCTGGAACTACCGTACCTCAGGGTGAACCAGAATGAACTTATGACAGGCTATTGCTTCCATTCTATAGAAGCAATAATTTCAGCAGTTGGCAGTTAAAGTTTGACAGGTTGCTTTAGGAGCCAGGAATTCTCTGTGTCTGGAGGAAGTAAGCTGCTAGAGGTGCTGCCGGGAACCTGCTTAAACAGAAGTGAAATGCCCTTGTTAGAAGTCTTTTATTGTCTTCTCTCATGAGAATTGTATAAGATAAAATACAGTTATTTTTGTATCTCAGATTGCTGGGCCTGATAAACTAAAAGTACTTTTGTTTCAGTGGCAAATACTGGTAAAAGAAAAAATTACATGAATACGTCTTAGCTGTGTATGTAATTCATTAGTTTATGAATATTTATATTGTATAACTTATCTAAAAAATTCTTTTATTTAATTTTAGGTTACGTTTAGCAAGAATGAATGAAGAGATGCGGGAATCAGAAGGACTTTATGGACAGCCAGGTCAATATTCTACTAATAACCATACTGAAATGCAGTATAAGAAATGCATCCAGGAATTTATCAGTTTACAATTGGAAGATTCATAGTTCTTTAGCAAACTAACTTAATGCTACAGAGTTTTTATAAATTACTTGTAAATTGTGAGTTGTTAGGTATATATACTGTACTTACTGAATTCTTGGGAGTGGCTCACTCCCGAGCCTTTAAAAATCCGTAACTATTCCTATTACAGAACACATTTACTTGCTGTATCTAACTCTGGCTGCTGACTTCTTTATCTGCTGTACAGATGTCTTCCATATACATTCCAGAGAGGCGAATGGAATGATAACATATCTTTATACACTTACAGCAGCACAGCAGTCATTTTCTTTTTGGCTGTCAAGTGAATATAACAAAATTGTTTTCTTTTTGTTATTCAGGGAATTTCTATAAATTGTGTTCAGGGAAAAAAACAAATCACTATGTGTTGACATATAACAGTCAGTATGGAAAATGCCTAGAAGAAGTTTATTAAATTAAGAGTTCCGTATTTGATCTAAAAATGAGTGGAAGATTTAAGAATAAAATTTACCAGTAGGTTAAGAAGTCCATAATGCAAATGGAGTTAGTTTAAAAGGTATAGGGAAAAGGTCAAATTTTATGTTGTACCTTTGCCCCAAGTAATTGTACAATATCTGTTGGATAAATGGAAGTATTTAGAAGAATATTTCATGAGCTTGATGGATGGCAAAGTAGACGTATTCTTATTAGAGAGAACTCAGGATCAGCTCAATTCTCATTTTGAGTAATTTTTGAGTCGAGATGTCAAGAAAAGCAAGAAATGTTGCTGATCAGATTTCTTTCTTTGATGAACATATCCTGATTAGACATTCTTCACAAAGAAGAGAGTAATAATTAGATCTCCAGTTTCATGAATTTGAGTATATGAATTACTAATTTATCTGTTTTAAATTCATATACATGCTGGTTAAAAATTTTAGGAATTCATGACTAAAATAATTGAGAATGTTCAGTTTTAAGTGAGTATGTTTGATTTTTTTTCAATGACTACTAATATATTATTTTAAAAGTGGCTTGTGATATCATCTATCTTTCCTGTTTAAGTATGTTTTGAAATTTCTGCACTTTATGCTAGCTTCAGCCATTTACTTTTATTTTAGCCAGATTAATATATAACTAAGATAAATATGGGACCATTCCTTTCTCAGAGGACTGTATTTATGACTTATTTTTGGTCTACTTTAATAGGAACAAATAAGAACTTTGAGAATAGAGGCACTTCAGCTAGATACTTCTAATCTAGGGTGTCCCACTTTAATCCTATGGATCAGACAGTACTACTGACTCATGATGTACCAAGATGTAAGAGTGCTGATTAAGGGTGAAGTCTCAGCGTTAATTCTGAATTTCACCCATTTGTTTTAAACTTGAATGTTAGACTTTAAATACATTATAATTTTGTAACAGATATACACTTAAGTGATAGTATTACTAGGCCATTTTTGAGGCCTTTATGTTTAAGCACTTTAAAATGAAAATTATTCAAAGACTATGACCTGATTCGTGAGGTAAGAGTGAACTTCAAGATTTTAAGTTAAACAGTTTTTTTTTTTCCTGATATTTTAAGTGTAAATGTTTTCTTAAGGTGTTTGCTGATGAAGCTGCACCCAGCTGATTAGTCAGAAGGTCGGTGGGTGACTTTTCTCTGGAGCTGGGAAGCTTGGAAGGACAGGTCTTCTTATGTTCTTGCAGCTTCTAGTTCCACCTAAACTGCTCGGGCTTCTGCCCCCATCTAGGAGCATTCAAATGTCTCTTTCACTGTCATTTTATGTATACGTTTATGAGTATATACCTTCCGCTCAACAGTAGAAAAACAGATTTTTCCAATTTATTTGAATGAAAATTTGAAGAAAAGGCTTATTTAAAAAAAAAAAAAGCTTGGGCTTCCCTGGTGGCACAGTGGTTGAGAGTCCGTCCGCCTGCCGATGCAGGGGACACGGATTCGTGCCCTGGTCCGGGAAGACCCCACATGCCGCAGAGCGGCTAGGCCCGTGAGTCGTGGCTGCTGAGCCTGCGCGTCCGGAGCCTGTGCTCCGCAGCGGGAGAGGCCACAACAGTGAGAGGCCCGCGTACTGCAAAAAAAAAATAATAAAAGTAAAAAAACAAGCTTTCCTACCACTCAAATTTTAGCTTAGAAAAGATTAAAAAATAGATCAGAAGTCTGGAAATGGTATATCAGCAGAATAAAATGAGATTCTGATTTGGTAATAATTAGATTTTAAATTCATTTGGGGGTCTCGTAGTTAAAGCAGAACAACTTTATACTTATACAGATGACATGGTAAAATGGTTCAGCAATTGCTCTCTGGCTTCTTTTCCTTTGTGAGTCTTGGGAGAGCAGATATTTTTGCTCAGGCAGCAGGTCTTTTTTCTTCTCTGCTTATCGCTGTAAATTTCCCTCTCATAGATTTTGGTTGGTTGTTTTATCTAGATCCTTTTTTTGTTGCCTAGCAATAGAAGGAAAACTTCAGAATTCTGGGTAGTTTTAAAAGGCGGGTATTTTCAATTTTTTCATTATGAAGAGCCCTACCGTTAAAAGACTCAGATATAATCTTTGGGAATGATGGACCTATGTCTAGGAAACCCCACTTTTGAACTTTCTGTCTACAACCCTATGGACCTGAGACTCCCTGTTTTTTGCAAGGCGACTTAAGAGCACACATTTCCTGAAGGGAAGATGTATCCTTCTTTGTCAGTTCCCACAACTCATAGGACTGGGTGGGTGGGTGCAACATCACGCCGTTCTCTCAATTGTTGGAAACCAGTTTGGTGGTTCCCACAGTCTCTGGCTCTGTGACTCCTCTTGATTGTTGGCAGAGTTTCTCAGCCAGTTGAAAATCACTGCTTTAGTGAACCACTACTGGTTACGTGAGTATGTTGCTGATGAAGATTGATCATTGATCTAATCAGTTACAAAAAGGAAGCTGTAATCAGCCCAGAAGGGGCAGGATCATACACTGATCACCTGGGAGTAGGGTCTCACAAGCTGTCATATCTTTGAGGGGAGTACATTTTGAGAGCAAAATTAGCAAAATCTTGGATCATCACTGCTGTTGCAGTGCTTATTCTGAATACCAAAAATCAAGAACTGTTTTAAGCTATCAGTGGAAATATAGCAGTCCACATTTCAAAAAACTCAGAACTGTCCAGGCACATGGAAAAGTTAACTTTCTGAAGAGAAATAAAATGTGATGAAGTAATTTAAAGAATATAACTTAGTATTACAAATATTGGGTGGTTAGTTGTTTACTGTTTATAATAGACTGTTAAATGTACTCATATGAACTTTCCAGGGCAACATATTCTGGGTCATTGTTTATGTATTGTAGTGTAGACAAGTTATATTTGCCGTGGGAAACATTCTAAATGATGAAAATTGTATTTAAAGAATCATATTGAAGTTCAATTTGTGTTAACTATATTAAATATCTTAGTCACTATTGTTATCGTAACGTTTGCTTTTTGACAACACATTTTGAGGCCTAAGAAAGGTATTATATTGATAAGTCCCTTAATTAACATTTGGTTAGAAACTGAATGTTAACAAAAAGTTTTGTGTATGTGTGTGAAGGTGAGACTTCCTTTTGTATTGTATTAACTCTTTTAAAATGTATTCGGTAAGTGAAACCAATGAGTAGTGTAGCACCAACACTTTCCTTCAAGGAAGCATTTAATTCAGTGAATTAAAAAAATCTTATAATTTGTTTTGCATGGTACAATGGTTCTACTAAAATGTACTTGTGTAGTAGATACTTTAAAAACAAAAACTGGGAAACCACAAAAAGGAAAAAAAAATCTCACAACCTGTTATACAAAATATGCATTGCTAATAGTAGAAGCCATATATTGCCATTGTACTGTTGTAATACTTAAGATTGCTCACCTGGTGCTATCTGTAAACTATTTGGCATTAGCATCTATTAGATACTTCTTCCTATTTCTTCTTGAATGTATAATGTGTGCCTTTTAAGTTATTTCTGGTGTTGAATGGTAAAATCAGTGTGGTATTTTTGTATTATAATCTGCACTTTACACTTTCTTCGAAAGTAAAACTCCAGACTCTCCAGTTTAGATAGTATTTTTAAAATATTTATACTGTTTACAATAAATATTTTAAATATTTGAATTCAACATCTAAGAATAAGAAAAAAGTTTAAATATTTTATATGGTTTGTTAAGTGATGTTTAATGTTTGTCTCTTCTCAGTTTATTTTATATCTTTTAGAGTGGCTAATAATGGGAATAGATTGTAGTTTGTCTTTTAATGTGGGGTAAACTTTTATGAAATGAAACATGGGTGTAATTGAATTGTCTTACCCATTGTTCCACCATATCAACCTTTATTGTTTTAGTAACAATAATATGAGTTAGATGTTACTCTTAGCCAACCTATTAAGATTCTCTTCTTACCATATTTTTTCTTTTTAAAGTAGATTGATTGATTCAGGTCATGAGAAAATTTCCAGGGCTAAATGAAAAACTACATAGAGATTTTAATAACTTGCTTTTTACATTGACTAAATATTAAATGCATTAACTTTTTTTAATTGAAAATCTTGGTTTATGCTATTAGACCTTTTACTAGATCTGTATCCCCCTCCCCCAGATTTTTTCTAATTCTCTGGCTTTTGGTATGACATCTGTTGCCTCAAAAAAATCTCACTTTTTAAAAGCTGACAAAACTTACTGCACTATTAACAACAACTGTAGCAATGAGTGTATAATAAGATGGATGCAAGGTATCTTATGGGGAATAATTATAAAACCATGTTCCAACACTAATCATCTAAAACAGTATTTGACAGTCTAAATTCTGTTTTCTAAATCAGAAAACAGAATTATGCCCAGCTTCTGCATAAAGCTAATATGTTTAACAGGAAGCATTCATGATGAATGATTCATCTTGAAAATAAGATTTCATTTTATACAAATCTTTTGTCTGAGGAGTTAGCCTTTATGTGTGTTATATATTTAGTTTTTCATTGCAAGAAAAATAGTATTCAATCCACTATAATATCAGTATCTACAATCTTCTCTACAAGCATATTTGTGTGTATAAACATTTGTATTACTCTAATTTAACAGATGTCTTTGATATTTATTCCCCTTTTGTCATAGCATCCTTGCTCATATGACCTACACTAAATGAAAAACTGACTAAATGTGAAATGATTTTAAAGTCATTTTCTAGGCTTTATTTTATAAGCCTAGTAAAAAGTGGATTAGGTGCATTAGTTTGAGTTAAGAATTAAAGTTTGAGTAAAGACTTACTTTTTCACATGCTATTTAAATTAAAATGCCTTTAATTAAAAGATAATATTAAAATATGAGGCTTTTTTTCCCACATGGTTATTAGTTTTGTCTTGCTAATAACTTGCATCCAACAGAAACATTAGTGTTTGTTTTTGGTCTTTTCTTTTGGCCTTGATCAAGGGAAATATTTATTTAAAGAATGCTTTGTTTATTTAGAATGACGTGATTTACCTCATTTAGAATGACTTTTATTTCTCATGTGTTAATAAATGTATTTCTTTATATTGCTTTAAAACACTTGCATCTTTGCTCTTTTCTAACTCTGAACTTTCCTCTGTGGCTGCATCTGAGGTGCTTTTTTCAGGTATAGTTTTTTTTTTTTCTTCCACTGTATACTTTTCCAGCACTTATATTTAGTTGGTCTTTTTTCTTCCAAAAATGCTCATCTGAACAAAATTTTAATGTAATGAATTATAAAATAGTTACTAGTCGTAAAAATGAATGTTGTTTATTAATGCTTTCAATTGTGTAAATTTTAAAAGTCTCCTCATTTTACTTTCATGCAGGTGATGAAACTTACCAGGATATTTTTCGTGATTTCTCCCAAATGGCATCCAATAATCCAGAGAAACTAAATCGTTTCCAGCAAGATTCACAGAAATTTTGAGTTTTTTTAAGAAGGGGAAAATAGTAAATCTGGTGACTCCCTAAAGTATACATTTGAAAGCTCACAGATTTTTACTTCTTTAATTCTACTTACTTACTTTTAGTAGCTATTGAGTTTTTTGGGAAAAAGGTACCCATTCATTGATATTTTTATAAATCAAAACATAGATCTCTAGTAGTTGGGAGAGGAACCTACTTTAAGACTTCTTTTATTAAAATTTTTTTTAAAGCCTGTTTAAAGGGCTATTTTTTATAGATTAAAATTTAAATCTAGACTTAGGCCATCTCTAGGTTACAAGATGCTAAGAGTTTAGACAAAATAATCTTTTTTTCCCAGTGGGTGGTAGCATTGAATTTTTTCTTCTGTGCACTGTGCCCAGGATCGTTCAATCAAGCATATCGGCATCGAGTGGGAGCCTGATGTCCTGCCTGACTTGAGAATATGTCTTTGCTTTAGCTTCCCTGATGTTGGTGATTCAGAAATAGTTTTTTTCTGTTTGTTTGTTTGTTTCTTGGTAGCCTAGCTGTCATATACACAATATGTAATTTAATTATTAGAACTAGAGAATGTATGCCCCCCCATTTGCTCAAAAATGCAGTTATATTCCTCAGTTATTGTCCAGTACTTTAACGTACATACAGTGGCTGTACAGATTGACATAACTCAGTCCTTTAGATTTATTCCATTTTATGAAGGAAAAAAAAAACAACCCTTGACAATAGTTTTTTTTTAATTACCAAAAGAATCTCATAGCAGTTGTAGTTCTTCATTGTTTAGTTGATTTCCTAAAACCTTGACAAATTTATTGGTGTAACAAAACTGTGTTTCAAAAGTTACTTGAATGTTGCAAAATTATGCTTTCATCAGTTGTAACTATCAAAGGAAAAGTTGACTTATAAAATAATGTAGAATTTATATTTGAAATGTGTCCTTTTCCAGATACAATTTTGCTATTGCTCCTAGTGAAAGGAAAAATATCTCTGTAAAAGGAGTAAAAAAGACTCAAGTTTTTTTAGTTTATACTAAAATATACAGCAATAAATTGCTTTTTAATTCTTCTAACATCTCCTGTGTACTTGTTGTACACGGTATACATTCTTTTAAATTATAGCATCTCTATAGCTTTAGTATTTGGTTACATGAATCACAGACCCTTGAATTCCAAAATATTATGGGTATACTAATTTTCCAGGTATATGCTACAGATTAGTCTGATTCTATCTTTGATTGACGTATCTTGTCAGGAGTATAAAATAAGTAATTTGCCTTATGGTTTCTTTCTGATATTGTCATAATTAAGTTTAACTTTCTTTTTCAAGTTACATGTAAATAATATTATTGATACTCAGTTTCTAAATGAGAGGTTTTTAAACTTGAGTTGCCAAATGAGTACAGAAATTATATTTCATTGGGTAGATAATAAATTTTCTAACATTTTCCCACCAGTAAGTAGAGTTTTCTAAGTTGACTGAACATCAAATCAGAATCTGTCTAAACAGGAATTATACTGACATAAATTCATATCACAGAAAAGGTTCCATATTTGTTTGGCCAAATTGCATGCATATAATGCTTATTTAGTAATAATTGCTGTGTATTAGATAAGGATACAAATATATTTAGGGATTATTTCTAAGGAAATGCTAACTTCCAAAGCCTTGTATTTTAATTGCAACAATACCAGGAACCTTAAATCTTTCCTGTTTCACCTCAGAATCACAGGTCACCGGGCTTTGCAAAAGTCTGATTTGTAGCATTTTTATTAGTGTACTTTGAAATTAATTGTCCGAAAATCTCAAGGAGAAGGAAATATGTTGAGAAAAGAAAGAAACAAAGAAAGGAAGAAAGAAAAAAAGAAAAGAGTGCCTCACTTTTCCTTTGTAGTGCCTATTCCTGTTTTGCTCCTAGAAATTCATCTGACCTTTATCTGAGGAAGCCTAGGCAGTTTACCTTTTGGATACAACCTTTGGTCTTCAGATCACTTCTGGGATCTCTGGTTGTAAAAGCAATTCTTGATCATACTCTTAACTCCTGTGGCTTCAGTCATGAGTTGTTAATGTGGCAGTAATTAGTGTCTACTTAAATTTAATTGTTAGAGATGTATTTGAAGTACACTAAAGATCATGGTTCTGAATATCTTCAGAGAAAGTGAAATCTTTAACAGTACAGGGAGCCTGTACGTACAAAAATATACTTCTGTGGCTTGACTTCTTGAATATGCGGAGACCCAATTTGGATTAAATTTGGCAGAAATGATGCAGGAGTAACAGCAAGGTTTTAAAGTAAATTAATGGTTACAAGTAGTTATAGAGTAGGTTGGCTCTTAACCAAGGTGAATTAGCTGTGTCAACTAATAGCCTTTCTGTAGTATGTAACAAATCTTAGTTTCATTATGCTGTGAATTATTCAGTATCATATGATAAATTATAGTTTAAACAACGTTAGTCATACTCTTGGGCTTCAGAAATCAATTTGACTGTCCTTTGTTTTCATTCCCTCACTGATCTGCTGGTATTAGTTTCTGATTCCTTGTCATTATTCCATTAACTCATTAACTTAAAAGTTAGAGTAATCTGAAAATAAGAATAGCAGTACTATGAGGAATTCATAAAATACAGTTTCATGTTAGAACTAGACTAAAGGTAATTGCATAGTTATTTGCAATTTTTTCATTGTAACACTTACATGTTTAAGATTTCTAAGGTTTTAAAAATTACCTTTGGTACAATCCTTAGAAATTCAGAAATTTCCAGGGATTCACTATATTACATTGTTTACCTAATTTATACTGGTCTTTGTAGATTTTAATCAACTTTGGTGTTTACTTTGGAAAACATACAGATTTTATTTGGAATATTACTTTGGTTCTTCATGGGTGCATTTTGAAAAAAACTTATACTTTCACAGTCTGGACAGCTTAAGTTTGTGATGTGTTAAAGCAGTATTTTAAAAATATAATTTTACACATGTGAAGTGGGGTCACGATAAACCAAATTGTATTTAAGATTAAATTTACTATCCATTTTGAATAAGACATTCCCATATCACTCTTACATTGTGGAATTAACTTTTCTGTTTGATAGCACTTTCAACTATGGACATGAGCTGGAAAAATGCTATATTTTTATAGAATTGTCTGTTCAGAATGACTTCAGACCTGCATGATATAGTGGAAAGAGCACTGACTAGTTACTTACTACTCTTACTGGATTCAGAGCTCCTCACAAATAAAATGAGTGGGACGAAACAAGGTGAAACTGTAACAGCATCCCTTGGTGTACTGTTCCGCTGCTCACATCTGCTCACAGTGTGCTTTGCCGTTACTCACAGTAGGACTTCTGAGATCTTAATCTAAGAGCACCAACAGTGTCTCTTCTTTGATCCTGGGCTGCTCCTCTTGTTTGACAGAGCAGGTCACTGGTTTGCTGGTTGGTGGCGTAGCTGACACCAGAACCCCTGTCTGACTAGTAGTCAGAGGCACTTTACTCATATCATGAAATGATTTGAAATCATTGTAAAGCAGCAAAATTGGATAATGACTGCCAGCTTTCCTTGTGCTTTGATAACGAAGACTCCAAGTATTCTGGAGAACCTGGATATAAAATTACTTTGAAGGACTAGATTAGGGTTTAAATACGTTAAATTGTAGGGAATTGTATATATTTGCAATAACAAACATTGATGAAGGCAAAACGTTGTAAAGGCAATTCTCGTTCACATATGCTTATCAATTTCTTGATGCTTCTAAACGAAGACAACTGAAAGGGGCATGGATTCAGTTTGGCCAAATCCTGACATCTATAAATATGATTTTGGGGGCATCTTTTTCTATTTACATAAATTATCTACTAAAATAAGGTAATGGGGGGAGGGAAGTAAGGTTTTGATTAAGTAAACTTTTCTCTACATTGCTCTTTTCACTATCTTATGTACTAGATTTTCTTATTTTTCCTCAACACACCTCCCACCTTTTGGGTGTTCATTTTAAACAGGGAAAGCTCGCTACATTATAAAGAATGTTGGCACCATTTATTTTACACAAAGGCTAAAGGTTAACTTTTGGAAGTGATGAGCTACTTTTCTATATGTGTTTACTCGTGCTTTGTGATATTTCTGGATCATTCCAGTCATAAAGACTTATTACATGTAATATTTCCTGCTACCTGTGAAAAGGTATATTTTAAAGAATGTATAACCAACAATCCATTTACTTTTTATTAGTATGTAGAGGATTTATTTGTATCTAATTCATGAATGTAGTTTTACTGTAGGATGTCACTGTAAATGGAACAAAGTACATTATCTTTATAGTTATTCTAAAATGTATATTATGTAAGAATTGTAAATATTATACCTGATTAAACTCTTTGTATGCCAAGAAATTATGTCAAGTCAATAAAAATCTCACCTCTGGCATAGTTCTATTATGCTCAGACTTCCACTTTATTGTGAACTACAATTGCAGACATACCTGTTAACAACTGTCATGTTTAAGGTCCTGTATTCCTTTCCAACGCTGTCACACTGGTCCAGATTGATCCTATTTGCTGATTGCTTCAACCATGAAATCCATTTTGATCTTTTAAATATTTTCTTCTGCCTGATCACAGAGCGGTATGGCTCCCAGTTCATTAGCTAAAAACCACAGAAGGCCTTTTTTGCTGTAGCTCTAATTTTTTTCTATTATGATTGAGATATCTGTTGAAGTTTCTAATCTAGGCAACACATTTACACTCAATCCTTTTAGTAAACAAACAAACAACATGTTTTTGCATGAAATGAGATTGAAGGAATAGAGGCTTGAAGGAACAGACCTGGCAGTGAATTGCCTGCTTTTGCCTTTCCTTTAAAAGTTAGTTGAAAGCAGACACTTAAAACTTTTCTATGTAATTTGCTTTATTCCACTTCATTTCATTTTCGTAATAGTTCTTTGACAAAGAGAATCCAAACTGACAGTAAATGTTTTCAATGAAAACAGCCTACTTTTCGTTATTACAAAACAGTGCTTTTTCATCGTAGAAAAATGTTTAAGTAATGATAAGTAAAAAGAATTCCATCCTAATTCCGTCATCTGCCTGTGATGTTCATGTGTGGCTAGTAGATGGTAGCTACTAGCTACATGTGGCTATTGAAATTTAATTAAAAGACAAAATTAAGAGTTCAGTTCATCTGTGGAATTGCCACATTTAAGAGCTGACTAGCCATGTGCCCAGTGACTACTGTTTTGAACAGGGCAGATAATAGAGCATATTCATCCTAGGAAGTTCTATTTGACAGTTACCAAGTACGGGGCAAGCTGTTACTTCTTTGGTATATACCCTTCTAGACCTTTGGGTGTATGTATTATATTTATATACAAGGGGATCATACTGATTTGCCAACTGCTTCTTTCACTTAATAAATGAGGAACAAGTTTCTAAGTCCTTAAGTAATCTGCATCACTTTGGGAAGGATTTCTTTAAATGTTTTTATTATGGAAACTTTCAAACATATACAAAAGTAGAGACAATAACTTCAGTAGCTGTTAGCTCATGGCTCACATTGTTTTATCTATACTCCCACCCATTTTTCCTCTTCATTTTTTTTAAACCAAATGCCAGACATTTCAACAAATCGTTGAGTGTGTCTCTAAATATCGTATGATAGCGCTTATTATGCAGAATCTTAAAAATAATGATACAAATGAACTTATTTACAAAACAGAAAACAGAACAAACTTAGGGTTACCAGAGGGGAAGGGTGGTGGGGGGTTGGCGTTAGTTAGGGAGTTTGGGAGTGACTTGTACACGCGGCTATATTTAAAACAGATCACCAGCAGGGACCTACTGTGTAACTGCAGGGAACACTGCTCAATATTAGGTAACAACCTAAATGGGAAAAGAATCCAAAAAAGAATAGATACATGTATATGTATAACTGAATCACTTTGCTGTACACCTGAAACTAAGACAACATTTGTTAATCAGCTCTCCTCCAATATAAAATAAAAGGTTAAAAACATAAAGGGGGGAAAAAAGGACTTTTAAAAAAATCATATCACCTTCCTTAAAATATGAAACTATATAGTCAATATTCAAATTTTCCCAATGTCTTAGGTGTGTTCTTTAAAAACAGATTTTTCAAATCAGAATTCATGTAAGTTCCATTCATTGCAATTGGCTAATATATCTCTTGAGTCTCTATAGGTTCTTCTATTTATCACTTTAAAAAATTTCCCTTATAGTTTGTTGAATACATCACTCTTAATGACAGCATCTTTATTTTAGTTTCACTTTACTGATGAACATTTGATTTCAGTATCTTGTCATCATAAACCTAGTTCTTCATTACCCTTATGGCTAAATATTTGAGTACATTCTTCCTTATTTCCTTAGGATGAGTTCCTAGATGTGAAAATGCTGGTTCACAAAGGGTGGGTAAATTTTTGAGGCTCATTCAATGAGTCAGGCACTGTGTTAGGTACTGGGGATATTATGGTTAAAAAAAACACACACACACTACCTGTTCTCTTGAATTCTTGCCCTCTTGCAGTGGAGAAAGATAGGACTGGGCAGTTCATAGGTGGCCCTCATGGGATCCCTGAGGATGGTGCCTCCTCTGGACACTGGACGCGTTGGTGATTAGAGACCATTCCTCAAGGCAGTGACATCTAAGCCAAGGTCTGAAGCCAGAGCGGTTGGCTCGGTGAAGAGCTAGGGCAGTACTTTTCAAACTTTGGCTTGTAAAAGAATCACCGTAGAGGCCCAGGCTCATTGAAGATAATAGGGCCTGAGCCATTGTGTTTTTACCAAGCTCCCCATGGTTTCCAATGCCAATCAAAATTTGAGACCCTTGTCTCAGAAAGAAACATTCATCTGGATAGGAGAGAGAACTGAAAGTTCTCTTAGAAAGATTTTAGTATTGCCAGAGTTCCCTCCAGGAAAGTTGTGTCAATATACACACCCCCATCTACTGTAGAGGAGTGTCTTTTTCTCTGTATCTTTGACAATATTGGGTAGTGGTCAATAAAGAAAAAAGCCTGCTAAACTATCAGATTTCTACGTTACATTACAGATGTAGAAATCATACAACAGGAAAAACCATCTCCCCTGGCTAGAAGTCAGAGAACTTGACCACAGTTAAAGTTAGAACTGAAGGGTCACTTGCTGACCAAGTTCTTGTCTATTTAGTCATATTGTTATACACCCAGATATATCTATTTTAAGCTGAGAAAATAGCGCATAACATCTGACACACTACATACTTTCTCTTTTTGTTTAAAAAGACTTTATTCATTTTTGATAAGGGAAAGGACAATCTCAATGTCAACTTGTCATCTAATCATAAATTTGAATTTACAGGATTCACTGCCCTAAAGACACTGTATCTACTGACTGACAACATAACTTAAAATGAAAATCTCCTTTCTGTTCCCTAAGGTTGCATGTTGAAAGAATTAAACAGTCCTTTGCAATAGTCAGCATTGGTACTTGGCCTAGGTGTAAGATCAAAGAGCAAAACAGGAGCAAAAGAAGGCCGAAAGCATAACTTGATTGTCCAGCGAGTACAAACATCATTGGAACAAAGAAAGTTGCAGGCACCAGATAAAAAAGGCAGGTTCATTAGCATAAAAAAAATTACACTTGGTTGAAGGTGAGGTCAGCTATTCCACACGTTAACATGTATGCCAATGCTAATGGCTAACATGGAACCACAGAAACAAAAACAGAGACCTTAAATTCAGTAACTACACAATGTAAAATTCAAAACTGGAATTTACCCAGGTCATCCTCCAAAATCTATAGCTAAAACTGTTTTTAATGCACCAGGAAGATCTGTTGTAATGACATGAGTTGGTCACACTTAGATTTGCATTTATATAAGATTTAAGGGATACCTTTCCCCACTATTCCTTATGTCTGAATATGGATATGCGTTAACTACCCAGCTCATGCACTAACTGCGCTAAAAATGATGAAACTTACTACCATGACTTTTTCTAAGAACTCAACACCACATAACAGCTAACACCCAATATAGCTTCCTAAAAATGTCCCAACAGAAAACATTTTGTTCAGTTTGGTGCTTGCTGTGACATAATACCAACAGAATAGTGTACAATTACTTTAGTTACTCAGCCGCTACTTCAAATATTTTAATCTAACTTTTGTTCAGACTTTAATAACTTCGTACCTATTTGCCAAAACCCTTGTGTTAAATGTAACTACATCTGATATTCTTAAACTGTAGCTCCTGTAACACAGTTCAAGTGTTTTTTTCCCCTGGGTATATCTAGACATTTTAATCAAGAAAACAAAGTTATGCTATTATGATTAGCCAAAGCTCTTTCCAGCAGACCACTGAATACAGCAAGTCATAACAAATGCCTTCCCAGAGACAAGAACAAGGCAAAATATTTTCTATTCATAAAAGGAGCTAACAGCATGCTTTGTGCCATTAAAAAGCTACTTTTCAAAATATAACCAGAAGACTTATGGTCTACTAGAAAGCTTCCACTAATCACACACTATAACTAAGCCACAGAAACTTTCATGACAAAGGCTCCAGATATACAGAGAGAAAACATTACTTAAAGTTACGTGGAAACCTCAGTTAACAGGGAAATGAAGCCTTAGAAGACAGAATACATCTAACAAATACGGGGAACAGAGTAGACACTGTAACTGGCTATTCGTAAAGGACCACAGTTTCTCCCTATGGACCAACACTCCCTACAAAATAAACTGTACCTTAATTATCACTTATTTAAAATTACACTTTTACAGAGCTATTTAGTACCTGACTCAGAAAAACAATCGCATTTATTAGAGGTTTAACATGAAATCATACAAATAAAATTTGTATAAACACAAATCCACATCGAGTCATAACACAGATAGCAAAAGACAAAGTAAAAACAAAACTTATTGGCGGCTACATACAGTTGGACACAGTTGTGTCTTGTACACTAGAAAGTCTTTTACAAAATTATCATCTTAGATCAATAGAAGACCAAACTTCAATGTTGTCCTTGCAAGATGGGCTGCTTTAGCAATCTCTTCCTGTTTTCTCCAACGTCCCTTTTTAATATGGCTGGTAATTATTTTGGTGATTGCCATCCCCTCGAGATGCCTTGCCATAAGTGCAGACTGTAGTCTGCATATCCGTGCATATCCATAGTTCCCATAGTTATACCCAGTATAACCATAGCTGCCATAGCCACTATAGTTTTGATCACCACCATAAGCACTATTGTAATTTCCATATCCTTGATCATAATAGTTATTAAATCCTTGGTTCCAGTTTTGGCCCTGACCTTGGCCACGACCCCTAGTACCTCCTCGTCCACCAGCTGCAGCACCTCTTCCTCCTTTTTGTTGTTGCTGTTGCTGCCTATATACCTCTTTGGGTTGTGCAACTTTGATTTCACACTTCCCAGAACCAATTTGATATCTGCTTTCTACCAATTTCTTTACCGGCTCTCCGTCTGTATATGTAATAAAACAAAATCCTCTTCTTTCATTTGTTTTTGTATCCATGGGAAGTTCAATATTTTCAATCTCTCCAAAGGCTCCAAAATATTCTTTAATTTGTTCTTCCAAAGTATCTGGGCTCAATCCACCCACAAAAACCTTTTTGGGGGGTTCCTTCCCCAAGCTTTGGCCCTATTAGGGTCTATCAATTTGCCATCCAGCTTGTGTTCTTTCAGTTTCAAAACCTTATCAACACTAGCAGCATCTTTGAAATGCACAAATCCAAATCCTCTTGATCTTCCAGCAACTGGATCTGTTTTCATTGTGCAGTCTACAACTTCTCCAAATCGAGACAAATATTCAGTCAGATCTTTCTTGCTTGTATCCCAGCTCAAGCCTCCAATAAACTTTTACCGTCATCCTGCTGATTCACATAACACATTAATTTTTCTTTATGGTCAAAGAATTGAGGATGAAGAAGCTTGGAGAAAAGACCAGTCTCTTGAGTATTTTCCTGTGTCTACTGACTTCCTATGTAAAATTTAAATTATCTTGTTCTTCATTTGTTATCCATAAATTCCAGGAGTAGTGATCTTATAAAGGTCTGAAAAAGTATATTTGTTGAATAAATTCCAGAATAAATGGCAGAGGAAAAATCCACCTTATTGATTGTGGAGGTGGGTGGACTAAAAGGTACAATTCCAGCATTATTTCCCCATTATTAATGAACAATAATTAGAATGTAATAATACAATGGTAGCACACAGTGGTGGAGATTCTGTGGTACATGTAATAAAGTTTTAATGGATATTTGGGGTTTAGAATTTGTAAACACTCTAGAAAAGCTATGGTTGCTAAACTGTATTTTGTACTTGTTGGATATTTAGACTTTGTTTTAGAGTTTGGTGTTTCTAGCATAGTTTATATTTATTGTTTACTAAGTGTCAGACACTATTCTAACTGCTTTTTATCTATTATCTCTCATAACCCTATGAGGCATAAGTACTAATATTAGCCCCATGTTACATAGGGGTATGATTGCAGCTCAGAGAGATTACCTCCCTTGAAGTCTAACAACTCCTAGTTAGCTGTAAATCCAGCTCTCTGGTGCCTGTGGGAGCAGCTGTGCTCAGGGTCTTCCTACTCTGCCATCTTGCTTCCCCCCGCACATGCCCAAATCCAGCTCTCTTAACCACAATGTCATCTGCTGAAGCTTGTGGTAAAATACACACAACTCAGAGTCTGAGTTATCACTTTCAGTGCTAATCTTGGCAGGAAGTTTGGGCTTTGGAAGTGGTATGGCTTGAGCGGGGATCCATTATTTACTAGCCAACTAGATTTGGGCAGTTCACTTCTCTAAAGCTCAATTTCCTCAATTGTAAAGTGCAAATAAGCAAATAATACCTCTACCTCTTACAGCTGTGTGGATTAAATGAACTAAAGTAATACGTGTTACTAAAGTGAGATAATTCTGCTATTGTTCCCCCCCCCCAAGGTGAGTAGCATGTATTGAACTTGTTGCTAAGCATTCTTTAGCGGTCCAAGGTTTTTCAGAGAAGTGTTGCTCCAACTGAAAAGAAGAAGAGTTAAAAAGGAGATGAATTGTGGTTCTGGGGACCACACTTTGAGAAATAATGGCATGGCACAGTAAACGGGTGAGAGAATTTGTGATTGCATTTGTGCCTGCGTTTTCACCTGCACCTCTTTCAAGCATGCAGACCACTTGTACATGTTTACGTAAACACTGTAGTGTGTCATTGGTCCTCAGAAGACTCAAGTTAATGGGTTTTTATGTAGTTGGCAGTGTCCAGCTATATTGCCAAACCTGCCACTGTGTGACCCGGGGCAAGTGACCTCAGTTATGCTTCAGTTAAGAATTTGCAAAACTACCGGGTACATATTAAGCCTCTTTTAAAGTGTTAAAGTTAAAAAAAAAAAAAGTATCCTTTAGATTGCCTCTGGTCCGCCTCAGAGGTGCCAAGTGAGGTGAGCAGGCCATTTACACCTCGGGTGTCAATCCTACTTCACCGAGAATAGGGAGGAAGTTGCTAGTTTAAATTCTTTAGCCCCAGATAGTCTCCAAGGTGTGAAAGGAGTCGGGGAGAGGACTTAAAGCCTTCAAGAAATTAGGGTGGAAAAGGTATATAGAGAAAAATTTTCTTTGTGAGTCCAGTTTAGTCTTTTTGCTACCGAAGTCTTAGCTTCGGTTTCTAGCGTCTGGGGCTGGGCACTTAAGAGGGCCATTTTTCACGGACGGTACAGCCAGCTGGCTTGTATGCCCGAGTCCTCACCGGCTTCTCTGACCACTCTGGGGCGGCTCCTGCGGACCCGCGGCACATCCCCGATGTAATCCTTCTGAGCCTAGGACCCAGAGGCTGCCGGGCAGCCCTGGCCCCGCCTCTCGGCGCATCAGCGCCCGCGGATTGGCAGCGCGGCTCCGCCTCCGTCATGGCTGCCGCCCGCCGCCGGGGCTACTAAGTAGCTGTAGAGGTACTGTTCTCCGCTGCGGCTCCCCGGCCGCCCTGTCCGCGGGAGGGTGGCGCATGGGTCTCCTCCGAGGCGCGCCCCCATGCGCTCGGGCCATGGCGCGTCTGGGCGCTGTGCGCTCCCACTACTGCGCGCTGCTGCTGGCCGCGGCGCTTGCCGTCTGTGCCTTCTACTACCTCGGCTCCGGCCGGGAGACCTTCTCCAGCGCCACCAAGAGGCTGAAGGAGGCCCGCGCCGGAGCCCCCGCCGCGCCCTCGCCGCTGGTGCCGGAGCTGGCGCAGGGCTCCGTGGCGCCGGCCCCGGGTGCTAAGGCCAAGAGCCTGGAGGGCGGCGGGGCCGGGCCGGTGGACTATCACCTGCTGATGATGTTCACCAAGGCGGAACACAATGCCGCGCTGCAGGCCAAGGCCCGCGTCGCGATCCGCTCCCTGTTGCGCCTCGCTAAGTTCGAGGCGCACGAGGTGCTTAACCTGCACTTCGTGAGCGAGGAGACCAGCCGCGAGGTGGCCAAGGCCCTGCTGCGGGAGCTGCTACCGCCCGCCGCCGGCTTCAAGTGCAAGGTGAGCGGGGCCTCAGCCGGAGGTTCCGGGCGGGTGGCTCGGTGAGCGCGCGCGCCCGGCCAGGCTCCAGGGGTCAGGAGGGAGGTGTCTTCGTTGCGCTGCCCACTGCCAACGCCAGTAGAAGCCTACCCTCTCAACCCGATCCCCCTGGCTGAAGTGTGCATTCACAGCACGCTGGAGGCGTCGTCCGGGGGCGTGTCCGGGAGCCTCGTTGTTAGCCGACTACCCTGACCGCGTCTCCCCCTTTAACTGCGGCCTCCTTGAGAATTGACACTCCCCGTCTTTGCTAGCGTTACAGGATTCAGCAGTCAGTGCCTTCAAAGCCTGCCCCTCTTTTTATTCTTCTCAGTCTTTGACTTTTTTTTTTAATAAATTTATTTTGTTTATTTTATTTTTGGCTGCGATGGGTCTTCGTTGCTGCGCGCGGGCTTTTCTCTGGTTGCGGCGAGCGGGGGCTACTCTTCCTTGTGGTGCGCAGGCTTCTCATTGTGGTGGCTTCTCTTGTTGGGAACACGGGCTCCAGGTGCGCGGGCTTCAGTAGTTGTGGCTCACGGGCTTAGTTGCTCCGCGGCATGTGGGATCTTCCTGGACCAGGGCTCGAACCCGTGTCTCCTTCATTGGCAGGCGGCTTCTTAACCACTGTGCCACCAGGGAAGCGCCTCAGTCTTTTACTTTTGAGGATGGAGCAGGTCATTTGAACGTACCAATATGCTTCTGGTGCAGAGTCTGCTGGACAGGGTCTTCGGCCGCTTGAATTGTCAGGTTACAGTGACATTTCTCATAGCTCATTTCTCTAAGGTATTTCAGTCGGAACTAGTCAAGCCCAAACCCAGCCAGTGTGAACCATCTCATCTCCTCTGTGTGCCCCCTTCTCCCCTGCCCTCAAGGGTCCTGAACCCATTTAGAGAAGCACCGGGTTCCTCCCAGGAGGTACAGATAAGATCTGGGGAGAGCAGAGCTAGTCACCTTGTCCCAGGCTGGACCCACCTGCATCCCCATCATCTCGCTTCACCTCCTGGCTCTGCTTGTCAGAGATTGGATTCCTAACTTAGAGTTAATGGTCTCAGTTAAATTGCTTGCCTCGTTTTGACCTAACAGTTGCACAGAGGGGATCCAAGGTCTGATTTTGGGCTAGAAATAGTAGGTGATCTTAAAGGATGGAGCCTGATGGTGGGGGGACGGGCGGTGAGGCAAGAGTAGTGTTCCATGTGTTTGTGCCCAATGAGTGACTAAGGGGAGCTGATGCCAGGATCCTGCAGGGTTCAGGGGTCTGTTGATTGTTGTCTTCAGAATCAAGTTCTAATTTCTTGGTAAGGCTGTCTGTGTTGTGGCCCTGGCTCTCCTCTTCTGCCTACCTTCTTGTCCTCCCCCTACGTGCACCTTAGATCTTAACTGTACTGAATGTGCCTTTACATAAGCTATACTTTTCACCCAGAATGTCCTTCCTTCCTTCCTTCCTGGGCCCTTGGCCACTCTTTACTTAGTTTTCACCTTCCCCCAGGAATGTCCATAGACTTGGGGACAATCTGTGCCCAGCCCTCCACAGCTCTCCTTTCCAGCTTCCCCCCATAGCATCAAAAGTCTGTCCTCTGCCCAAAACAAATGAGCCCATCTGGAACACCCACCATAGTCAGGGAGAGGTACCTGGGCCTGGATTCCATGGTACAGGAGGCCAAGAATCCAGGTCCTGGAGCTTGTGGCTGGCCAGGCCCTTGACACCCACTGTCTGACCTGGGGTTTTTCAGCCTGGGGCCCATCGCATTTGCCCTAATTGCAGTCTCTGGAAGTAGGGCCTGGCAACCTGTTCCAGGTGGTCCTTGGGACTTTAATGTTTAGTGTGCTAGTCCAAGGGAGAAAACCAAGGGCCCTTGATCATAGGGCCAGTCTGGGCAGAGCTGGGATTTGACCGGCTCTCCAGACACTGCCTTGAAGACCGGCACGTCATCTCTTCACTTCCTGAGTCAGAGGTCACAACTCAGGCCTATCTCCTCCATTGCTAGGGCTCTACTGTCCCCTTCTCGAGCTCCAGCCACAGTATCTTGTTGCAAACTCAGTGCTTTCCAGCCTACATGCCTCTGCTTCTTTCATTCCACTGTCAGGATACCCTTTCTGTGTGCGTCGCCGAGTCTTGCCCATCTTTGGATACCATCCCCTCCTTGGAGCCGTCCAAGGAACCCCCATTCAAAAGGCACATCTTCCTCTTCCTCGTGTACCTCCCTGGTGCTGTAGACTCTACGACGTCTTATCTCCCACCCCTATGCCTGGCACATAGTGGGCACCAGAAATACTTGTCCAGGGCAGGTCCAGTCTCAGGGCCAGCTTCCCTTCTTGGAGTCTGTGTTTCATGCTTTGACACCTTCCCTCTGCTGGGCCCAGTTCTGACAGCCTTAGCCATCACCCAAGGCCTGAGGCAGCTGCAGATGACCTGAGGGAATTGACACCACCCCTACTGAGGCATGAGGAATGAGGGTCTGGGGGCTTTCAGCCAGATGGCTGTGTTCAGATAAGGCTTTATCAGTTCTAGCTAAAATTGCTCCTGTTCCTTTTGAATGATTTTTTGTGAATCTGTTTTCTGTTTGTGACAAAAGGTGCTCTTTTTGTTTATTTTTTTCTTTAAATATGTAGTCCTAAAAGGTTTGCCTCATTTTAGTTGTCATTTAATTCTTCCTCAGGTTTGGAATGTGTCTTCTGGTACCACTTCACACATGCCTTTCCCTCTACCTGGAGTACCTCCCACCCCACCCCCACTTCCTTAACTGGTACTCTGCTTTCAGGTCTCAGCAAAATGTTATTTCCTTGGTAAACCTTTCCTGAGCCCCCATTGTACATTCGCATCACACCAAGGACTTTTCCTTAGTAACATTTCTCACACTTGTCGTTATGTAATTATTGAATGAGTTATTTGTCTACCTTGCTAGACTGTAAACTCCTTAAGGGCTTGGACCCTGACCTCTCTTAAGTGTATTCTTAGCAGCGAGCATCATGTCTTACAAACGGGAGTGCATCTTATATGAGAATTATTTTTTCAGTGTTAATTAGGAAGAATGACACTAGAAATTCTCACCCCAGTTGCATCACAGCTGGAAGGGATCTTCAAGAGCATATAGCAACCCAGGTGAGGAAACTTGCCTAAGGCCACTTGGGGAGTTACAAGGCTGGGGGCTAGACTCAAGTCCTAGGCCAATGTTTTTCTCTTTGTACCATGTTCCGCCTTTAAGGAGCACTTCTCTCTTGTAAGACAAGGTAAAAGAACAGTCCACTTCCAGGGAGAGTTGCCCTAAAGTGTGTAAGAACACCTTGGGAAGAGGAAGGCAGCTCCTGGCCCACCCGGCTGTCTGGAGACAGCCTGAAAGCTCTTCCTCCCTCAGGGTGGGATCTGGGACTCCGCCAGGTGTGCGGGATGCAGGGCAGGGCTGCAGTGAGCCGGCCTAGGACTCGTGCTCACACTCAGAGGTCTCTTCTCAGGCCCTTTTCAAGTGCCACAGAAATGGTGGAGCCGAAATGGTTGCAGAAATTGATCATAGAATATTACTAGTGACTTTAGATTACATTTTGGTTAATTAAATACTAGCTGAAAAGCTATTCACTTAAACAGAAAAATCTTGTTTCGACTTATTATTGAAAGTCTTTCAAAATCCACTGGTTTGTTATCTCCTAACAGTATGGAAATATATTATTTGTTCACTTATTTAATAAACATCCAAACCTGTTATGTTCGAGGTACCAGGATAGGAGCTGCTTCTAGCTCATTTAATAAGTCTATGGACTAACTGCATCAGAATCTCCTGGGGACAGTTATTCAAAATACAGACTCATGGACCCTGCCCCAGCCTGTGGGTCAGAATCTCCTGATGGGGCCTGGAAATCTGAATTTGTACGAGGCTGTGGCAGCAGGCATGGAAGTCCTTGCTGTAAAAGGGATACAGGAGGGCCTGATGCTTTCCTGCCCACCTTCAGACCCAGCTCAGGCATCCTTGCCCCTGTGCAGCCTGCCCTGGGAGCACAATGCCTGACACATAGTAGACCTTCAGGGAGCATTTGCCTTTCATTCAGGCTTTCCTGGCTCTGCTGTCATCTTGTTAAAATGGGGCTTTTATCACACCACTCAGAACCCCCTGGCTCCCGGCTCCCTGTCATCCAGGTCATTCCAACATTCTGGCCCCACAGCAGTTGGCTGCAGCTTCCTTGTCCAGCCTTTCCCCACTAAGCTGCAGAAGACGCTGTCCCTTCTCCTGGAGCTTTGCTCGCTTTGCTTCCGAGCCATCTATTGTCTCATTCTGTCTGTCCAGTGGGATCTCACCCTTCTAAAACTTAGGTCCAGACTTGTGTTCCATAAGGCTTCCTTTTGCATTAAGTTTGATAGAATATGCCATGGGAATCCCACATAGTGGTAGCTTAAGCAACATGGAGCTTTCTCATCTGAATGGAGTCCAGAGGTAGGAGGCGTTCCGGGCTGGCCCAGGAGCTTCATGACATCATCAGGGTCCTAGGCCCCTCCAGCTCTGTTTTCCCATCCCCACAGGGTGGCCCTTGTCCTCATGGGCCAGAATGGCTGCTAGAGCTTTAGTCATCACATCTGTGTTGCAGCCGCAGGATGGAGGAAGAACCAAAGCAGAGTTCCTGTTAAAAATAGTTAATAAGGAGAGGAGGGGAAGCTTTGGGGTAGGCAACCAGTCATCTCCCTCAGGAGGCTACCATGCATGTCGAAGCCCTGTGAATGACTAAGCACCTGTCGTGTGTTGGACCCTGAATGCACAAATGCAGGGGACACAGAGGGGGCACAGGCACAGCCCCCTGCCACCCAGGTACCTGTGTCGCTTAGCATCATCCCCACGTACAGCCTGTCCTGTTGCTAAACCTGCTGGGTTGGGCACAACATGGTCCTGAGGGAGGGAGACAGCACTGCGTTTAAACCCCAGTGGCCAGTTACTAGCTGGTGACTGTGGGCAACCCCCTTCGCCTCTCAGGGCCTCCCGGGCCTCCTGTAAAATGAGGATTAAACACCCATCCCCCACGGGGCGGTAAGGATTAAACGCAGCCTTGCTGTTTTGTGCAGGGAGTCCAGTGCTAATGCATCCGTTGTTGTGTGTCCAGCCTCACAACACGGTTCTACTCTGCCGACTTCTGGGGACTCAGCACTGACGGGACCCTGTAGCCATCTCCTCTCTCCTTTTCGGGGTGGCCAGCCCCTTGCAGAGGCCTGGGGGAGCTTACCCAGCACTGTGCGGACACCCTCAGGGGTACAGCAGGATTGCTGCTTGTGCTGCTTCTCTCGTGCCGTCACTGTGTTATCACTCAGATGGTGACGACTCAGAAAGGCCTTCCCCGAACCCCTTTTCTAAAGCCGCCGCCACCCTAGCCCTCGTTATCTTTCCCATCACCTTGTTTGTAGCACGTACTCATGTGCTCATTCATTCAGCAGATGTTCTTGGGTGCTTCCCTGGCACCAGGCCCTGTTTTAGGTGCCTGTGCCAGTAGGAAGAGAGCCAGTCCCTGCCCTCATGGAGCTTCCATTCTGGGGTTCTGGGGGTGTGTGGGAGATCGACTTTAAACAAACAAGCCTGTCCACGTAGAGTGAGTCAGATCGTGATCCATTGTACAGACAAAAGTAAAGGTGGATAAGGACACAGGGAGCGTTCCTGTGTTGGGGCGCGGAGTTGTGGGCTGTTTTGTACAGCTGGTCAGGGAAGGCCCCATGGATTTAGTGACCTCTGAGCAGGGGCTGAAGGAAGTGAGAGCGAGAGCTCTTTGGACATCAGGAAGCAAGTTTGGAAAGTCACTACCCTGTTTCCTAGTTTGCATTCTGCCGCTCCCTACTAGAGTATCATCTCCATGGGGGGCAGAGCATTACTTACCTTCTTCATCTGCTGAAGTGGACAGGCACCCCGTAAATGTCACCCCTGTTTCTGGCCTGAGTTGGAAGTGGCAGACACAGGGACAGGAGCCTCCCAACCCGGGGTACAGACCAGACAGACTTCTGAAAGGACAGGCAGCTCTGGACGGCCGCTGGCCGCCTTGCAGGGAGGGCAGTCTCTCGGAGGCTAATTCCAGAGGAGAGGAGAGGAGGATGGGGCAGCCTGCCTCCCAAACTCGCCCATCGCAGCAGTTTCTCTTCCTTCCCTAAGGGAGGTGGTAGTGTGCACAGGTCGGGAAGGAGGGCTGAGGAGGGGGCAGGAGGCGGGCAGTGCTGGTCAAGTTAGGGGGGTCCTCCATATGGATGGTGCGAGACAATGGAAACAGAGGTGTTCCCTCCTCCTCCATCACCATTATATTTTTAGCACAGTTCCTGGCACTTTCTAGGCTCTCAGTAATATTTTGTAGTCGACCGATTGATAGCTATATTAATTCAACCCAAGAAATCATAGAAGAGTCCTCGGGGATCTGCCCCTCGTACATGAAATTTCAGCCTCCTCAGAGCACAAGGCTGGGTTGCTTTGTCTCCAGATGACAGGTAGGAACAAGAAGGAGGCCTTGTGCTTTCCACACTTAAAAGAGACTGTTGGATTTCAGGAGGAGCATGTGCTGAGGACTGGGCTAACAGGAAAAGTGTTAAAGCTCTTTGCACACCTCTTCTGAATTTGCAGTTTCTTTTACTGCAAGAGCAAAACTGTGAGTGGCTTTGAAAAGCCTCAGCTCACAGTCGGGGCTTGAAAGAAGCCTGAGGGTAAAGACCTCGATGCTGGCTGTCTCAATTAAGCTAATGACAAACAGGTGACATAGCTGTGCAGCTTCTCCGGCATGTCACAGCAGCAGGAACCTTGACCAGAAGGAACCTTTTGACTAAGTTATGACCGTCTGGGAAAGAGGTGATCAAAGAAATGTATCCTGAAGCGAGAGGCTCTTTGAAAAGATTGACTGACATTTTATACTATAGAATTTGGAGAATTTACCAAATGCAATGGAACTCTTTTAAATTATAATATGCTCATAATACAACTGTAGTAGTTTGTGTACCAGTGCATGTTTCTCATGGAAAGCTTTAGTCATGGATCTGTAGGGAAGGCCTTTGTATGGCATTATTGTATCATGTACACTATACTCTGGATAATTTCGCAGGTATTTGTTGAAATTATAAGGCAAACCCATAACATAAGACCAGCGATCATCATGTAGACGAAATACACTGACACCTGGGTGATTTTGCTGTGGGGCTTCAGTGCATGTATGAAGTGTTCCAGCTTTGGGTAACAGTCAGTGTTGATGATTACTTGACTGTTCTCTGTTCCAATAGGTCATTCTTTTGAAAGACAGATGATTACATTTTCTTGCGGTTAAAAAAACCTGAGATGTAATTCACATCCCATGAAATTCACCCTTTTAAAATATACAGTTCGGGGGCTTCCCTGGTGGCGCAGTGGTTGAGAGTCCGCCTGCCAATGCAGGGGACACGGGTTCGTGCCCCGTTCTGCGAGGATCCCACATGCCGCGGAGCGGCTGGGCCCGTGAGCCATGGCCGCTGAGCCTGCGCGTCCGGAGCCTGTGCTCCGCAACGGGAGAGGCCACAGCAGTGAGAGGCCCACATACTGCAAAAAAAAAAAATAAAATAAAATATACAGTTCAACAAAACTAGAAAAATTTGAGATCTCCCTTACTGTAACATTGTCACAGATCATTGAAATACAGTTCTTTCATGATGTCATTAGAATCAGAAATATATCTTATTGGCTTTGTAGACAGATTGCTTAATATCAAAAATATACAATTCAGTGGTTTTTAATATATTCACAAGGTTGTTCAGTTATTCCAGAACATTTCATCACCCCAAAAAGAAACTCCATACGCATCAGCAGTCATTCCCATTCCCCCTTTTCTCTCAGCCCTGGCAACCACTAACCTGCTTTCTGTAAATTTGCCTATTCTGAACATTTCATATAAACGGACCTTTTGTGTCTGGCTTCTTTCGCTTAGCGTAATGTTTTTAAGGTTCATGTTGCAGCATGTGTCAGTACTTCATGTCTTTATATGGGTGAATAATACTCCATTGTACGGCTATACCACATTTTGTTCATTCATTCATTTGTTGATGGACATTTGAGTTTCCACTTATTGGCTATTGTGAATAATTTGCTGTGAACATTCATTTACAACTTTTTGTGAGGATGTATGTTTTCAGATCTCTTGGGTATATACATACCTGGGCATGGAATGGCTCAGTCATATAGTGAATGTGAGGAACTGCCAGACTTCTCCAGAGGAGCTGTCTTATTATTTTACATTCTCATCAGCAATGTGTGAGGGTTCTGATTTCTCCACATCTTTGCCAGCACTTGTTGTCTGTCTTGATTCTAGCCATCCTAGTGGGTGTGAGGTAGCATCTATTGTGTTTTTTTAAATATAAATTTATTTATTTATTTTGTTTTTGGCTGGGTAGGATCTTTGTTGCTGCACCTGCACTTTCTCTAGTTGCGGTGTGCGGGCTTCTCATTGCGGTGGCTTCTCTTGTTGTGGAGCACGGGCTCTAGGCACACGAGCTTTAGTAGTTGTGGCACGCGGGCTCTAGAGCGCAGGCTCAGTAGTTGTGGCGCATGTGCTTAGTTGCTCCGCGGCATGTGGGATCTTCCTGGACCAGGGATTGAACCCATGTCCACTGAATTGGCAGGCGGATTCTTAACCACTGCGCCACCAGGGAAGTCCTCGTTGTGGTTTTGATTTGCATTTCCCTAATGACTAAAGGTGAGATGATTAGGTACTGATAAGGACAGCCAACTAAATGTATTTGGTATATTTCTTACATATTTACCAAAATACATTTTACAAGAAAATCCAGGTATCTTGACTCCCCTCCCCATCCTGAAAGATGTTGTAACATCTCTGGAAACACTTGTTTCTGAAGAGCAGTTTGGAGATTTCTGATGTGTACAGTAATAATATGCCTAAAATCAATGAGGAGGTGTTATTAGTATGAAGACTGGATTAGGAGAATAGTAACAATATTTGTTCAGCACTTAGAGCTTATGAAAGTGCTTGCAGAAATGTCTCACTTGAGCATCACTGCGACCAGTGAAGGAGCCTTCAAGGCTGAGAGATCCGGTGACATACTTGAGCTCCCACACTAAGCCTTGGGGCTGGACTGTATCACATGCTTTGGGGACTAGGAGGGCAGGACAGAACAGGGAGCCATTGAGGTGTGCAGTCTGTATCATCCTCCTGCCCGGATGCCCCCAATAAACATTCACTCTGAATAAAGACTGTGCTTGCTGCCAGAGCCTTGCAGAATCACCAAGCATTGGAGCGGGAAGGAAACTCTGAACCTCTGGGTGCAGCGTCCTCCCGGTGAGCTGATAGATCCTGGGCGGCAAGGCAGTGATTTATGCAGTGCGCACAGCGCTGGGGTTAGACGCAGCCCAAGCCCTTCCCTCTTCTGTTTGTCAGTGTTTTCAGCAGACTCTGGCCCTTTAGGGAGGGTGGGTGAGAGCCAGCTCACCCTAAACCCCACAGCAGAGTGGACAGGATGCAGGGTTGCTTTCACCCATCCCAGCGGAGCCTCTTCCTGTGTCTCCAAGGATCCCTCTGGCTTGGGAAGGGGAGGGGCGACACCGCCCTGATCTCTAGAGGCCCAAACCTCTGCTGTTCCCTGGGGCCAGCTTTCCAGCTGTCCAGTGCCTGAGACGACCGGGGAGTTAGTATTGGGGGAGCTGTATTCCTCCGAGGGAAACCACGTGGTTTGTCCTCTGCTTGGGGCTGAGCGCTGGAGGGAGCTCCAGGGCTAGAATCCGCGCGGTGCTCCCAGGCCGATGGAGGAGGAGCTGCAGGAGTGCAGCCCACACTGGGCCTGCCCTCCTTGGTGGTCACCGCATCCTCGCTGACACCCAGTAGGGGGAGAGCTTGCCCTGCTGCTCCCAGGCGGGGTCACGTCCCCTGCGCATCGAGTCGTGTGCGGCGCTCCGCGCGGCCAGTGGAGGGCGCCGCTGCACCGCGTTTGCTCGGCTGGAGCCCGCTCTGCCTCTCCCTCCACGGAAGCCTGAGGCGCAAGCAGCGCTGTTTTTGTTCATTCTCCACGAGCGTTCCCTTTCTCACTGACCACCCCCCCCCCGCCCCGGGTTTTAGAAAGGAAGACTGAAATGAAAGGGAATCTGCCTGGCGATTATGGGCGGTCATTTCCTTCCTGAACGCGGGTGGGGTGGGGGTGGCGGTGGGGGGAGGTGTAAACCTGTTTTGATGAGGCCCTTAGAAAAAGGTGGATGGAAAACAAGCTGGGATGGTTGGATCCTGGATGGAGAAGGCTTCAGTGCTTCTCTGCAGCACAGCCGGAGATAAGAACGTGGATGGGGTGCGGGGTGGGTCTCTGCGCATCCCGATCCTCCTCGCCTCTCCTTGTTTCCCTGCCCTATGACCCCAGCTGGGCGCTGCCCACGGGCCTCGCAGCTCCCCAGGGCACATCCTTTCCTGTGGGGTCCCCATCACACCTAGCACGGGCCCTCCGGTAAAGGGAGGCACGCTTCCGCTTAACAAGGGGAACTGTGCCTCCTGGAGCAGCTTGAAGGTGGAGCCCCTCACCTACGGTGAGTTCGCCAGAGTCGCAGGGTTTGCGTTCTGTCAGCAGCCCCGGGTATCCTGGCTCTTGGTGGGGACTTGGGTGAGAGGACAGCATGGTGGGGAGGGTGCTGTGACCTGGGTGCTGGGTCTGGAAGGCCCCTTGTTGCCTAACTGCCTGGAGCCTCCGTGTCCTCAGCAGTCAGAGGGGCTCGGATCCCCACCTCCAGCCATGTCCCCATGGTGAGTGGCAGCTTCCCCAGTCTGTCTCTGGCTGAGTGAGGTCGCCATCGGAGAGGAGGAGCCCAGCTGTGACTGGAGGGGCGGAAGGGAAGCTGCCCATCCCCGCGGCAGCAGGCAGGCTCTCAGGGTACCTGGCAGGGCAGGAGAACTCCCTGCTTCCCCTCCTCACACCCTTCCTGGTCCAGGCCTCTTGCCTTTGGCCTTGGGGCCGCTCACACTGGCCTGTGGGTCGCTCAGGGCAGTCAGGATGGCTGGTCAGGATGGTCAGGCCTGGCCCCAAGAGGCAGCTCTGTGTGCTCCCATTCCCGTTTCAGGTGGCTGGCACAAAGCCTGCTGTTAACGTAATGTCTTTTAAATTAAAGCCATTTGTTTTCTTTATTGGGGTAATTACTGTTAAGCAGCCGTGATTAAGTGATCCGCCTGCTGGTGGGACAGTGTGTCCGAGAGGCTGGCCTCTGTTGCCCTGCACTGGTCCCTGGTGGGCGCACACTGTTCTCCCTCGGCCTCCTCTTCTCTCCTCGATGGGGTTCACCACCCTTCCCGCACCAGAGGAGTCTGTCCTGTTCCTGCCACGGAGAGGCCCCAGGGCAGGAGCGTGTGGCTTGAAGCCTGAGACCTGGACCCAAATGCAGTCTGTGGCATTTGGGAACCGGGGGACCCTGGATGTAAGCCCTCTGAGCCTCTGACCCTTCACACAGGACCTTCCCAGAGTGGCTGTAAGGCAAAAGTGAGGCACCACCGGGGCCCTGGAACATGGCAGGTGGCTAATTAGTGGTGACTGGTACCTGACTAGGTGTTGGGGGGAGGACCCTTTTCTCATCATTTCGGAAGGCACGACACCTTTGATTCAACTGGAGAGCCGTGAATTGAGCTCAGAAATCACCGTTATGCCCAGGTTTATTTCAGGGTGTCTTAGTCTGTTCAGGTTGTTATGACAAAATACCACAGACTGGGTGGCTTCTAAACAATAGTGCTGAAGGCTGGAAGCCCAAGGTTGGATGCCAGCGCGGTTGGGCTCTGCCAAAGGCCCTCTTCCTGTTTGCAGACTGCCGACTTCTCACTGCGTCCTCATGTGGTGGAAGGGGCTAGGATGCTCTCTGGAGCCTCATTTATAAGAGCACGAATCCCACTCATGAGGGTTCCACCCTCATGACCTAAGCACCTCCCAAAGGCCTCACCTCCTCGTACCATCCCATTGGGGGTTCGTATGTCAACATATGAATTTTGGGGGGGACACAATCAGACCGTAGCACAGGGTGTTCTCATGTTCTTTCAAGTCTTCCTCAGTTCCGCCAACTACAGTGTTCTCTCCTTCTCTGACCCTCCCTCCGTCCCCCGTTTCCCTTAACAGTGCACTGTTTGCCTCTCTCTGAAAGCACCCCAGGCTGTGGCCTCATTTGGTGCTCAGATGTGTCCATGCTTTCTCTCTTCTGCTAGAAGGAAGAGGGCCTGATCACCGGCTCTCCCTTGCCCACCGTGCCTAACATGCGCCTTACTCTGGGCAGAGGCTCAGCAAATGCTAGCTTGCTTTGGCCTGTGGTCTGCAGCAGGTGCCACTGTTTCTTATCAGGATGGGGAAGCTGCACTGTGCTTTGCTGCATCTTCTTTGTGAATGTTCCTTTCTAGAAGTTCCAATTCTAGAAGTTTCTAGAAGGTTCCAGTTCAAACTTGTTGCTGGTAAAGTGAGAATGTTTCCTGTTTTGCTTACCTCTTCTTAATGGTGTTTGTTTTCTCGGTCTCATTGCACACAGCAGTAGTTCATAATCTTTTTGGGAATTCAGCGAAGTATAACCTGTAAGCGATTTTAAAAAGCCAGGCTACAGGGGAGACCCACATCCCCCAGAGCTTGCTCATTTCCCTTTCCCACCCATCCCTCTGAGTGGGGTCTTGGGCCTCACCCTCTGTGGCTCATACCCCACCAACTGCTCTGAAGGGGCCCAGTTCTTACCAGATCAGCATGGCAGTCCAGGACATGGGCTCCGTGAGACCTGCCCAGACGGTCGGGCTCCTTGAGTCCTGGTCACTGTAGGATTCTGGAGGGGCTTCACCAGCTCTGGCAGGTGGACAGGTGGATTAGTTGATATTGTTTGATAACCCGTACAGGATCAGGTAGAGTGCAAGCTTTGTTCCGGGCGCCCCTGGCCGCCACTGTCTGGGGGGCAGGAAGACACCAGGCGGGGGATTCCAGGTGGACTGGGGCTGGCTTTGTGAGCGTGGAGGAAGGGCTGTAGGAGTCAGGGAGCTTTGGGGATGTGCATCCATTGTAAGTTGGGGTGGGACTCTCCCAATCTTGCAGAGGAGGGAATGGAGGCAGCTTGGGCAATAGGCCGGCTTTGTCTCCTGTACCTGGGGGGAGAGTCATGACCAGAAGATGGGGGAGGAGAGCGCGGGACGGAGGGGCCATCTGGCTGGTGGGCCGTCAGGGCTCCGGAACAGGTGGAGGGAGCTGCAGCGCCTGTGAGGCTGGCCATCTCGGGGAGTGGCTGGCTGTCGTGTGTCTCTGCTTACCGAGCTGCCCGTAATCGTGGGAGCCTCTCCATGCCTCTGGGACTTAGCTCAGGTGCTTCCTCTCCTGAACACGCAGCCCACCTTTACCTTCAAGATTAGGCTCCGGTGGGTGCCAACTACGTGAGGAGGCCGTCCTTGACCGCCTCACCCTGCATTAGCCCTTCTCTTCTGAGTCCCGCTGTGCTGAAGTTGGCCCCTGTGCAAGCTCCTGGGGGCAGGGCTGTCTTGTTTCCTTCTGTGTCTCAGGATATGGTGTACTACAGGGCCTGGCGTAGAGTCAGACCCGAGCTGGCGCAGGTGGGCTGCAGAGCACGCGGCTCCATCAGACGTTCTGTGAGCGTGCTCTCACACCTTAGGGTGTGGATGGCAACATTGGGAGTCCTTGCCCTCTAGAGAGGCCTCTTGATTTAAATAAAGCCTTCCTTGCACCTTTTAACGCAGGTCCTCCAGACAGGAAGTTGTCCAGTCTGAAACCAGCTTGGAAGATCCAGGTGTGTGTTTGGAGACTTCTTCCTGGGTTTCAAAACAATCCCTCCCCCCGCCGTGTATTACTGTGCAGAGATACTGATGGGCGTCTGGAGGAGGTGGGAGGGGCTTGGCTTTCCTCTCTCACCTTATGCAAATAGGGAGGATGGGGCTGCAATGGCCACTGATCTGCCCAAAGCCCCCGGCTGGTGAGCAGTGCCTGGGGCTGCTTTTCAGCCTCTCCCGGAAGCAGCCCAGCCCCTGCCCATCGGCTCACTCTCAGAGTCCTGCCCAGGTATTGTGATCCTAGGTTCCAGGGCTCTCCCTGACCTCGGCTTCCACTGGCAAGGCTTTCAGTGTCTCTGAACCTCAGTTTCTTATCTGTAAGATGGGCAGGGACACTCTAGCCTGAGTGATATTCCATAGCTCTCTTACTGGCATGTTGAAACTGGACTTGGCAAGCTGTAAAACACGTGTCCTTTCCAGACTTTTCCCGAGTGGGAGGGTAGGAGACTGGGGGGTCTTGAAGCCATTGTTTATCTCTTTCTGGGATAGCCTCCCAAGTCCTGCTTGCCGACTCTGCTTTGTCCCTCTGGGAGATATTGGTTCATTTCCCGGCCTCTGCCCCGAGCCAGGCTGCACCTCAGGATTGGGGGGCTGGGTGTGGAAGCGCCCGGACTCTCTCAGGGGTCTCGCAGCATCAGTGCTGTTATCGCACAGTTGCTGCCATTTAAGTGGTGGGCCCCCTGCTGGATTCCACCTTCGTGCTCTTATTAACCTTAGAGTGATCAGTCCTGTGAGGAGGGAGGCATTCTTCCCTAGGAAGAGGTTTCCCAGATGAGGATCCTGAGTCTGTCTGAGGTCCTGAAGTGGTGGAGCCTGGATGGGAGCCGATCTTGCGGACTCGTAAGCTCTGTGCCCTAACGCCTGTGATGTCTGTTTGTTTTGGTGGTTCGTTCCAGGCCCTCCAAGCAGGGGGTGCTCTGGGAGAGCTGGGGTTCCCCCAGGAGGGCTCCCACAGTTCCCTGGTGCCTGCTGCTCCCTGGGGCCTCACACACGTGTCCTCTTTCCCTTGTCACCGGGTGGTGTGAGAAGAGCAGGGGAACTTCAGCCTGCTCAGAGCGGCTCTCTCATTTCTCCTCCACGTTCTGCCCTGAGAACCAGCTGGGAGCCTCTGTCGAGGATGTGGGATCTTAGAGGACCGTGGTGTTTGGAGCCCCACTTCCCTCATATGGCAGCAGGTACAAGAGGTCGGAGCAGGGGAAACTGGAAAGGCCACGTAGTCCTCTCCCCTCATGTTACCCGGGAGGAAACGGGCCCAGAGACGCCAAATGACTTGCTCAAGGCTACACAGCTAGTCCGCGGACAGGGGCCTGGGACCAGGTCTCCTGCCCACACCGCCTCCCTGCCTGCTGTCCGTTTCGTTTGTTCTGAAGCCAGTTCTGGGCTGTGCTGGTCTCTGTGTGCTTGTCTTCTGGTTTTGTCCCTAGCCTGACACATTTTTCAGATCTCACCCCGCTGTGACTGCCCTGCAGTCTCCTGTGTTTTGTGTACATCGAATGGCCTTGCTTGCTTCCTGCCCGCTGAGCAGCTGCTCCAGAATCCAGTTGATTGGGCTCCTCAGGTGCAGGCCCCAGAGCCGTCTGAAAGGCGCAGGGCACGCGGGGCTGGAGGGGGGCTGAGCCTGTGTGTGTATGTGTGGGGTGGAGGTATAAGGACCCCGCTGCTGTCTCCTGCCTTGGTCTGCACCCCCATTAAACCCAGTCCTGCTGTATCACAAGGATCTCCGGGCACCGGGGAGTGGGCTCCCCGTTATGTGAGGTGATGCACGTGACGCAGGAGGCTCTCTGGTACCTTTTTCTGATTTACCATCCCACTCGCCCTCCCTGGAGAGTCCACTCTCTCTGGAGACCTGTTGCCTGAGCCTGTCTTCCGATGCCTCTTTTCTCCCCTGTGCTGTCTGCGGTGATGGTGAAGCTGCCAGATGGGAGGCCTTGAGGCTGGGCTCCGTGTTGGCTTTCTGTCCCTCTCGGTGTGGCCTGGCGCAGGGGTGGGCAGGAGCTTCTCGGATGAGCGTGGTGTTGGCTACAGATGGACCTGGGCAGGTTCCAGGTCCACCGCATCCCTCTGGGAGGCGGTGGGTAGCTGTTTGCCTTCTCTGATCTCCTTCCTCATCTGCACAAGGGGCACAATACCATCACCCACCTCAAGATGTTGGCATGGGGATGAAATGAAATGATGCAGTGTGTCTACAGGACCTGTTTGTGCCCAGCACATACGAGGGGTCTGCTGCGGACCTGAGGCACGGTGGCCCCATCCTCGGTGAAGGCCGTCCAGGTGTGCTTTCTGCCTCCCAGCGGCAGTACCCTGTCTGGGTCCACCCTGAGAATACCACCTCGTGGCCCTGCCCTGCTGGTGTGCACCTGCTCATCCTGTGTCCCAGGTCAGATCCTGGTGCAGGTGGCCACCCCCCAGCCTGGGCTGTGCGAGCCGGCCGCTTGAATGCTCAGGTCTGTCTTATAAAAGAGCAAGTTTGGCACAGAGGCGGCCCGGTCTGCACACTTTATTACAGTTGGCGTATGTGCTGAGTAAGAGTGAGAGGGTGACTGAGGCCTGGGGTCCGCTGAGCAGCGTTACAGCCTGTGGTCTCCAGCTGTCTCACAGTGGGGAAGGAGCAAGCTTTCTTCTTGGGAGAACGGCTGCTGGGGAGGAGACCTTGATATGGGAGTACCCCTGGAGGGAGATGGACCTGTGCGCCTGCGGTTGGCAGGGCGAGATGCTTGCGATTTTGGCTGCTGTCTGTCTGTTTCAAGGTGATTTTAACCTGTGGTCCGTGTAGGGTGAGACTTCGGTCCTGGGTCCCCTGGGTTGGGCACTGCTGACGCCTGAGTCTTGGCCAAAAAAGTCTCCGATCCCTGATCGCCCGCCCACTCGGGGTCTGGCTGTGCTGTGGCTCACTCAGCCAGGAGCAGGCGATGGACGGGGCATGGGGTGCCCAGCTACATGCTGCCCAGCCTCAGGGGCACCAGTCACCTGCAGTCCCCAGTGGAAGGGGCTCCCTGGTGTGGGCTTGTCTGCGAGCCTCACTTCTTCCACGTGTTCCCGCCTAAGACCCAACCTGGCTAGTGACTTCCTTCAGCTGTGGCGACTGGCCTGTTAAATAGCTCAGAGAGTGTGGAGAGCAGTGTTTGCAGGGGAAGTGGGGCGTTAGGGGGTCAGCTGCGGTTCCTTCTCTGTTCTTCTGGCTCCCCGAGCAGCTTTTGCTTTGATCAGAAACATGAGCAACTGAAGTTAGTCACCAGTGTGGCTCTCACAGAGCCGTAACGCTTTGAGGGCAGATGCAGATTGAAAGCATTTCTCTTTACTCAGGGGAAAGCTCTGTCTCAAGCCCCTGGCTCTGGGAGGTGAGGTAGGACCTTGCTGTCTCTGGAGCTGTTGACTTGGAGCCCTGTTCTGTGACGTGCGCAGCATCTGGAATGGATTTCTGGAAATCTTTGGGGGATCTTTTAGGACCTGGAAAAAATGCGAGGGGTTTCTTGCTGCCCCCCACGAGTCTTCAGCTCTGAGAAATCAGAGTCCTGGACCTGGGGGGTGGTGAGGAGGAAGGGCTTAGAGAAAGGTGGGCAGGCGGGAGCAGTGACAGCAGCCCCTTTGCGCCCGGCTTCTACCAAGAGTATAAAACTGTAGATCGGATGTACCGTCTTCATTTGTCCAGGTTCCCTTCGAGCCTTGTCCACTGGCCGGGTACCTTTTTTGTAGCCGGAGAAGGGGTTTTCTGCTCATTTCACTTAATACGGGACCCACACGTGGCGGTGCATCTCGTAAACATCTTCCCATTTTCTGTCTCATCTTGCCCTTTTTGTTTGTATGGGTATAGTATAAGTTACTGTCCTATTTCTTTTGTAAGCAGTTCTGTAAGTTCCTGATTTTTCACACCATAAATAACACCCCAGAGAACATCTCTGTATGTGCTTTTTTTGTTTGTTTGTTTTTGTTTTTTTACTTCTTTTGAATTGTTCCCAGGAACACTTTCTTGACTCCTTACAAGGAACTTTACAGTCCTAAATGGTCCTGTGTCTACAAATTAATATTAGAAAGTCAGGACCCAGCAGTGGTGCTCCTCAAGCTCACTCTCTTGGCTTTTCTATAATAAAGGGTTTGCCAGCTAATTTACATGGCACAGCCTTGCTTTCTCTCCTCTTATGTGGTATTTTATTAAAAAAATGTTTCTTAAGCAACAAGGATTTACTGTATAACACAGGGAACTATATTCACTATCTTGTAATAACTTACAATGGAAAATAATCTGAAAAAACATATATATAACTGAATCACTTTGCTGTCCACCTGAAACTAGCACAATATTGTAAATCCACTATACTTCAATAAAAATTTTTTTTAACATTTTATCCTTATACATTAAATTATGAAGTATCAAAATATAGAAAAATTGAGAAAAAATATGATACCTGTTTTCCTACTATATAAGTTAAATAGGGGCTAACAGTTTGCTCTCTTTGCTTAGATTCTTTTTTTAAAGAAATAACATATTATAGATCTAGCTAAAGCCCACCCCCATTTCTCCCCGCTGCCTCAGCAGTGTTCACTATCACACACAAGGAGGTGGTATGCTTTGTGGAATTTGTCTTTATACTTTTACCCCATACGTATGTGTTCATGCACACACACATATATACACATATATGTAAAATATATATATTGCTTTGTATATCTTAAACAGTTATATAAATGCTCCCATTCTATATCCTCTTGCTATTTCTTTTTTCACTCGACATTATAGGTTTGAGATGTATTCGTGTTGATACAGGCAGGTCTTGTGTGGCCATTTTAACTGCCATATAGGATTTCATTTTGGGGAGACATCAGTTTATCCATTTTCCCTCTGGTTACCCCTACTTTTTTGTCTTCACAATCATTGCTGCAGTGAACATCTGGGTGCACATCTGCATACGCGTATGTGCTTGAGTTTCTCCAGACTCCACACCTGGAAGGGCTTTTCCTGGTCCAGGTGCATCTTTCCCAGGTCCTGCCAAGCTCTTCTCCAGGGCAGCGGTCTCCCTGCCCACCCCGAGTTCTGCCGAGCACTTGGCGTAGCCTCCCTTTTCCTGGTGTGAGTCCGGCTGCCTTTGTGACAGGGGGTGGAAGCTTGAGGACAACTTTGGGCATAGGGAAGGAGGGAAGTTTTGAGGGCAGACTCGAGTGTTCCTCAGCGCCACTGCAAGCTCTCTGGCTGTGTGGAGACCTGACCCAGGCTTCCCCGGCGTTTCCCGAATCTCTGTAGAGGAGGGTGCTTCCAGCTGCAGGTGGAGTGCCTTTGTCTGGGAGGTGCAGGGCCTGGCTTTGGGGCTGGCTCTGCCCGTGACTGGCCATGTAACCTGGGGAGAGCCCTGCCTCCCTCAATGGCCCTCACTTTCCCTCTCTGAGACATGAGGGGTCGAGTCAGTGACTTGTACACATGGCCTCTTGGCTCTGCCCGTGTTGCTCACCCACTTTGGCTTTTGCAACCAGCAGAGGGGTCTCCACGATCCTAGCCACAGCTGCTGGGCCTGAGCCGTGGGCAGCTGGCAGGTCGGGGTGGAGGCTGGGTGGCTGCTTTGCAGGGTGGCAGGGGCCTGGCGCTCACCAGTGACCTGGCTGTCCCCTCAGTAGAACGGTCTGTGCTCTCATACAACTTGGGGGAAGGGCCTCAGATCCCAGGGCTGGAGGCCAAAGCAGATTAATGCTGACAGAGGGGACCTGTCAGCAGGTCGGGGACCTCACGGAAGCCAGCGGCAGAGGAGTGCTGCTTTCTTTCTAAGGCCCGTGTGAGCCCCTGCGGCATTGCTGCCACGTGAAACCTCCATGGAACCAGAATTTACTGTGTGCCTGAGAGGTGGCCACACTGTCCCAGGACACTGAGACACACTGGGTGTGTCAGTGAACAGAGGAAGAGTCGAAACCCCTGCCCTTGTGGAGCTTACCTTCTGGCAGGAAGAGGAGTAAACGAGCCAATAATATGTCTGCTTTGCTGCCTGGGACACGGTGTAGTAAGGGCTCACAAAGGGCTGGGGTTCATTTCATCTTTTTGTTGTTCCTTGAGAAGCAGATGAGTAAACTGTACCGCGTCCTCCGAGGTGAGTTAGGATGTTAGCAGGATGAGGGGTGCAGGGCTGTCACGATCTTTAGTTGGACAGGCAGGGGTCCGTCACTGAGAAGGTGGCGTTGGAGCAGAGGCCTGGAGGAGTGAGGGTGCTGGCCAGGCAGCTACGGAGGAAGAGTGTTCGGGTGGCAGGATGGGTGGCAGGTGCCTGGCATGTTTGAGGAGCAGCAGGGGGGCCGTGGGCTGCAGCCGTGGGAGTCACTGGAGGGCGTGGTAGGACGGCGGCAAGCTTAGCGGGAGGAGGGCAGGTCCAGGCCGGTCCCAGTGAGGGTTCTGGCTTTGTTGGAGTAATGGGAGGGGCCGCTTCTGGGTTTTGAGCAGAGAAGGGTCACCCTGGACAGAATGAAGTGGAGACCGTTAGGAGGCCAGTGTCCTAGCCTAGGGGAGCAGGTGGAAGCTGGGGGTCTGGGGAGAGGTGGGGGGATGCTGGGCCCATCCAGGAGAAGAGTTTATTCGGACACGGGCTTGTGGCCTCGAGAGGGCTGTAAACGACGTGTACCTCTTTGACAGAGCTGGGGTTGTAGTGTGCACACTCAGCGGGGCTCTGCCCCTCGGCGAGGGGATAAAATAAGAAAAGTGGCGTGAGGGCAGGCCACGGAGGTTGTTCACATTCTGGAATCAGAAAGGCCCGGCCTCAAATCTGGGCCTCTGCCATCCACCAGGTCACCTGGGGCGGGTGGCTCCGCCTCTCCGAGGGCCATGGCTACCTTCTTCATGAAGGGCATGGTATTGGTGAGGGTCGGATGGACTCCTGGCTGTCCACATTGCTGCCTGACCCTTGTTTCCTTTTGTTTCTTTGTGGCCCCTCGATGAGCAGGTGCCAGTACCTCGTGTGGCAAGGCTCAGAGCAGTGCTGGGAATGGGATGTGGCCGGGGGAGAGACAGTCTCAGCTTGAAGTTAAGGCGGGGACTTAGTGGACAGGCTGCAGACGGGGCGTCAGGAGATCCGGTCCTGACGTCAGCATGTGTGACCTCGGGGAATGCAGGGACTCAGCCTGTGGGCGCCTCCTGGCTGCCTGTGCTGCGCTCAGCATTTTAAACACATCATCTCACCCTCGAAAGGAAGTGATGGGCATGAGCAGTGTCCCCAGAGTTGGGCCATTGATTGTTTCCTTCGCTGTTTTTGCTAATATCCTAGAACTGCCTGCAGTGTTAGCTGCTTAATATGTATTTTAAACTGACTCACTTTTTTTTCCCTTAGCCTCTCCTTAGGTAATATCTGTGAAATCATAGTTCTAAAGTGTTTTTTAAATTAATTTTTTTAGTGTTTTACATATCAAAGTAAGTCTATGAGCATTAAAGTGGTTGGTCTCTTTGCCTCTTTAGAAGTCCCTTTTGTACCCCTCCAGAGGTGTGGACCACATCTCGGGGGGCATGGGACGAGGGGGTTTCAGGAAACCTAGGAGAGCAGGCAGCCTCAGAAAACGATGGACGCTGTCCTGGCTGGCTAGTCTGAGCTCGGCAGGGTGCTCTACGGGCCACGGATCCCCTGCTTGGGCGCCCTCTGTGTCCCCACCCCAGAGAGCCAGGAAGGGAGGGGGGTAGTGTGGACTGAGGAGGGGGTGTGGGAGGCCTGGCTGAGGCCACCTTCCTGCCTGCCCAGTGGAAGCAGGAAGCTGGCTAAGCGCATCCTTTTGGATGTCACTTGTGTACAATGGCAGTGTTCCTTGGGAGGTCATAGGTCATGGGAGATGACCACACAAAAAAGGACAAATCAAGGAATCTGGTGAAGAAGACCTGACAGTCCAACTCCTTGGTGGGTGGGCGGGCTGGGACACTTACCCTAAGATTTCACAATAAAGTCCTTTTACTGCAGGGTCACTACTCTCCTTCCATCTCTTCTCCCTTCCCTACTTTCTTTCTCTTTCATACCTTTTCTTTTCTTATGGGGTGGAAAACATTATTCTGTAGAAAACTGGTTCCAACTGTCAGGAAAATGCAGTATTAAATCTAAACAATCCAAACCTCATAATTTATAAAAGAAGTGAATTAAGGAATGTTTATACCCACTATGTACAGATTATTGGAGATCACTAAACAGATTCTTCAGTGAGTGCTGGAAAAGGTAGGGGGCGACTGGGTGCATTTAAGAATGACTGCTCAGTGCTGAGAGACCGGCCCTGGGAGTGGGAGGCGGGGCAGCGGGTGGTGGGGACGGCCGTGGGGCTGTGGGAGTTGGATGGACTGCGCTGTAGAAATTATAGGTTTATGCTCATGGAACCCCACAGCTGTGTCACGAATCTCAGCAAGGGCTTGTGGCCCGTCCGACGGCACTGTTTGTCAGCTGGTCACGGACACATGCAGACCCCGGAAAGATAGCACGCACCTTTTCTTTTTTTTTTTGCCCCCACTTTTCCTTTGGAGTCGCCTTATCGTTCATTTGGAGTTAGCCCTGGAGGGGCGTCTGGGCCCATTCCTCTGTCTCTTCTACTCCTCTCGGCGTGTTTGTGTTTTCTTGGATCCTTGCTCACCCTCCGTCCCAGTGATTTGCTGTAGTTCCTGGTGGTCATCCTGGAAATCCACTGGGAAGGCCCAGGTGTTTCAAGGTCTAAGAGTGGAGCACCTGCGAGACAGACCAACCTTTTTTTTTTTGCTTGTTTTTGTATATATAACGTTTACACCTTGCTGTGCAAACAAGGTCTTCATCTCTATCTGCTTGCCCAAGACTGTCCCACCACTGGAGGTGAGGTGGACGAGCTCTGGGTAAGGGGGAAGCAAAGCTGGTGTAGCCAACTGGACACACAGAGGGCACCGGGTCCAGGTCCTGAGCCTGGGGCCTCCTCTCCTCCAGACGTGATGGCCTGCTCTTCCTTGATTCCTTGTTAGGGCTCCTGAGTCAACAGACAGTTGAGGTCTCAAAGGGGGATGGGGTTAATCGTTGCCATTTATCCTCCATTACAGGCAAGAAAATGAAACATGGTGGAAACATGAGCGGGGATAGAGGGCAGGGCTGGAGAGAACGACTTGGCACGTGTGTGAGATTATATAAGTCCCCCCACCCTTGCCGCTAGGCAGACACCCACAGGTCCTTCAGCTGCTCCTGACCCTTTTGCCACCTTGGTTTTCTCCTTTGGACAGACTCTGGAGGTTGCCCAGCGCCATGCTGCACGTGTATCCAGAGCTGAACCCATCCAGTTCCCTGAGGCAGGCCGACTGGCACTGAGTCGAGTGGGGCCCTCTGTCACCCCCCTTCTCAAATCGTCTAGGGGCCGCCTGCAGTAGAATCACTTGGGGTGGCTTTTAAATAAAGAGTCTTGAGCCTCAGTGTCTGGGGTCAGGACCCAGGAGTCTGCCTTTTTACCAGACTCCCCAGGGAGGGCCTGCACGCACTGAAGATGCGGGACCTCGGGTCCAGACCACCCTCCTGGCAGTACGGCTGGAGCTCACAGTCTTGCTGGACACACCCGCCCTGGTGAGGTTGTTCTGCTGAAAGTCACCCACCGTCCAGGGGGCCTTCTCTATGGGTGCCAGGCCTTCCCGTCTTATGTTCTGCTTCTTCCTCGTCTTATCCTACCTCGGTCATACCGAGGTTTTGGAGAACTGGAACGCGGCCCATCTCTGCTGCAATGTTGGGAGTCTTGTAGGGGTCCCAGAACATTAGCTGTACACCTGGTTATCCAGACACTGCTGATGGCGCAGTAAGTGTGAGGTGGACGTGGGGGCGGGGAAGGAACTGGACAAGGATGCCCTGTAGTGAGGGTAGCGGGAGGGGCGGTAGCTTTTGCGCTGTTAGTAAACTGGGTCATGAGAATGGTGTTAGAAATGACTTTGGAAATTAGGTGGGCTGGCTTCTTTTTTCCTCTTCAGCTGCTTGCGGTTCTGCCTGACACAATCGAATTATATCTAGGACATCTTGCAGAAGATGAGCAACAGGACAGGTGGCATGGGGGGGGCAACCTGGGGATTTACAATTTTCTTTTCTCATGAAAACTGCTCATCAATGATAATTTTTGGTTTTTTCGTTTAAAACTAACAAATTTACGGTGTTTTTCACTTATCCTGGGAGATCTTTGTTTTCAAAGGGAGCTAAAGTTATTGGAGGGGGACAACATGCAGCCACTGATAACTGATAGTGTGTTTAGGACTTTGTAGTGATTTGAAAAAAAGAAATCAGTGTATCTCTCCGTTGCTCTACCCATCTTTCAGTCATCTCTCTATAGCTCCTTTGTCCAGGACGTTCATTCATTTAAGGAGACACCTTTGATATCATTTCTGACATAAAATTAAAAGCTAGGGCATAGTTATTCTGAAGCAGCTTGCAGGTTGGGTACAAAATGTAATGGGCAACAGCTCTCCTTCTGACAAAGTGAGATATTGCAGCCAGGCCTGCCTGACATTCTAACCAGCAGGCTAAAGGTGCAAAGAAGACCCATATTCCTGATGGTTTAGAATAAGTCCCATGGGGAAGAAACTCCTCTCCTTTGGGAGAAGAGCCAGGATGGAAGTGGGGAAGCACGTGACAGGCCCGGGAGAGATCCTGGGGTTAAGAAGGAGCCTCCAAGTTCTCCAGACCTGCAGGGCCACCGCTTTGCGTCCTGGGGCAGGTTGTCATTGTCACCCCTCCTCTCTGGATGCCTTTATCTCTGCTCATCCATTTGCTCATTCCTTCCTACAACAAGCAGTTGCTCAACTTCTACAGGGCATGAAGCGGTCTGCTAAGAGCTGGGTGCATAGCGATGAGCAGGAAAGGCAAGGTCCTCCCTTCATGGTGCCTCATAGGCTGGTTGGGGCCTGGGGAGAGACAGCAAAAAATGACTAAATACTTAAAAATTAACGTGTCAGGTGGTAATACATGCTCTGGAGAAAAGAAATCTGATAATTGAATAGCCAGGACTGGTTGTGTGTTGGGGGGCTGGGGGGCTGGGGAGAGTAGCTCCTTGTTTGGTCGGGGAAGCTCTCAGGGGGTGACATTTGAACCAGCACCAGAAGAGCTAGAAGGACCTAGGCATGCGATGATTCTGGGGGAGAGCGTTCTGACAGAGGGAACAGCTGGTGCAAAGCCCTGAGGTGTAATAAATGTCTTTGGCATGTTTGTAGGATGGAAAGACTGCCAGTCTGTTAGCAGGTTTTTCTTTCCATTGTAAAAATATGCCTTCACATTCATAGTGCACATCAATGAGAAAACAAATTTTTTTTCCCAGGAAATCATTTCCCCTCCAACTGTTGTTGAAATTGATTACTCAGATTACACAAACGAGGAATGTGCTTGTGGGAGCTGACCGGCCTGTGTTGGGGTCCACTCGGTAACCCCCCCGACACCCCACGCCGGCCGAGGGCTGCAGAGCCAGGCGGCTCCGATTATTGCCGTATCGTATCTTGGGCTGTTGATTACAGAGTGTGTTCTTTTATCAAATCTAGGTATTCTTGCATGGGAAAGACATTCTAGCTATAGTGGGAGGAAGGGGGTGATAGTGTCAACTCTCCTTTACTGAGCTCCTCCTACATTCCTCACCAAAGCCTGTGAGACCACCGCCATGATTCTCTCCCATTTTGTAGATGAGGTAGTTTCGGTATTTTGACCAGGGTTGCCAGGTGATGAAGTGGTGGAGTTCCCATCTGAAACCAGAACTGCCTGCTCCAGCCCCGACTGGACTGCCCAGCACAGGTGTGATTCCACCCAAAACTGGTGCCCACAGAGCAGGGTGATAGCCCTGTGGGCGGCAACTTTGCCAACCCCCTGGAGGACGTTGCCGTCGGCACTTTCCTGCCGAGTCCAGATGTTGGCACGCAGCCCTCCTGCCGAGTGCCCTGGCAGCCCCTCGGGAGAAGCGGACGCCTATTTGCTGTTCCTGCGGTGCGTGGGCCCCGGCGATTTGAACAGGCTTCCCAGAGCGCTGCGCTGGCACTCTGTCCTTCAACAGCTCCTCCAGGGACATCCGAGCACGGCGAGGTGCTGTGGCCGCCCCGTGGCCCTGTGCCTGCCGCTGGAGGAGCTGCTGCTCTTCAGGCAGACATTGGCGTTTCCTGGAAGCCTGGTGTCTCCCTTTGTGCAGGGCCGGCCCCACTGCCTCCCTCCTTGGCTCCAAGAGCTCAGTGTGTCCTGATTCCCATTGGGCACACCAAGTGCTACATGAGTTTTCTCTACCACGTTCAGCTGCGGCTTGGCATGGCTTATGTCCCCAGTGGCTGTGCAGCGGAGCAGTGGTCTGGCTCTTTAGGCCTGTCTGTGCCAACGAGACCAGGGCCTAGACCTCTGCCCTTGCCGGGCACCAGGCTCTGCCGTTCTGGGGGCTCTGGCCTCCCGTGTAGGAAGTGTTGAGAAGGTGCTGTGCGTGGTGGTTGTGAGGCAAGCTTCACCTCTCCGCCCATCCCCAGACTGTCCTTTGCAAGAGAGATGAGTCTTTCCAGTCTCTTATTTTACACGGCACTCTCTGAACTACATGCTTTATTTCGAACAATCAGCTTGAGACCTTAGCCTGAAGCAGCCTCAGTCATTATTTTTTTTTTCTTTTCTGCGGTACGCGGGCCTCTCACTGTTGTGGCCTCTCCCGTTGCCGGAGCACAGGCTCCAGACGCGCAGGCTCAGCGGCCATGGCTCACGGGCCCAGCCGCTCCGCGGTATGTGGGATCTTCCCGGACCGGGGCACGAACCCGTGTCCCCTGCATCGGCAGGCGGACTCTCAACCACTGTGCCACCAGGGAAGCCCCTCAGTCATTATTGAATGGGGGCGCTTCTAGGATGTACTTGACAGCATTCATTAAAGGTAAAAGGAGGCAAAGCAGCTTCACACAGATTTAGCCACTGCTTCTGGGATTTTGATCTCATAATTATAAATGTGGAATATTGATATGAGCAAGCCTTTTAAGGAGCTCACAAAAACATTTATAAGGGGCTGGATCCAAAACATCTTGAATGGATGCCGAGGATGACGTGTGCTGAAAAACTACTCTGAATGACTCAGCTCGACTCTGGGATTGACGAAGGCATTCATGTTGAGGAGGCACGTGAAGCATTTGAAAAAAATCAGTGTGTAAGCAGGGTGGGGGGTGGAAATAATAACGGATAGGATTTTTAATTTAGAATATGTATAAATTTATTAATAAAAGTTACAAGTAATGATTTGGCTTTTAAATCTACATCCCTAAAAAAATACGCTCGGTGTAAACCGTTGTCTTGGTTCTTCTCTTTGGTCAGTTGCCTTCAATATGGGCGTCACCTTGTGGTCCTGGGTTTCTAGGTTATGTGGTACTTCTTCCTGCAGCCTCTGAAGTGAGGGATTTGAAAAGGAGGAGGAGCAGAGGGAGGGGTGCCATGTTCTCTCCCCCCTCCCTCTTTTTTCCTCTCTTTCCATCACTCTTGCTTCGCTTCCGCCTGCCATACACCAGCCCCTGGCTGGGCTGGGGGCTTCAGAGAGTGCCAGACTCCATCCCTGCCCTTAGGAGACCACAGTTTGCAAACCTGTTTTAGACACTGGCAGGCCTGGGTGTTTTGATTCTCACTTGCAGTGTCTGTGGTTTGCTTCTTGCTGCAGAAAGTATATTCCATGGAACATATTAATTTATCTTTAAGTAGATCTATTTTCTGAAATATTCATTGGAGCGGGCTCTGCCGTACAGTGTTTGGAACAACGTACCTAGTACAGTTTGTCCTCATAAATCTATTAATGCTGATGGGATGTAATTGTCTCCTGTGAAGCTCTGGGGTGAGATGGGGGCCCAGGTAGGGGAGGAAGCTGGCCGCTTCTCTCTCTCCCTCGTAACTTAGCTGTGGCAGGCCCTGCTCAGTGTGTGTGTGGGTGTGTGTATGTGTGCGCGCGCATGTGCGTGCATGTGTGTGTGTGTTTGTACATATCCATATGTACATATCTTCCTTTTTAATGAATACAGAGGCTTCCATTTCTGAAGGCCCTCTTGTCAGCTTCCAGCTTCTTGTCAAATTCCAGCTTCTAGCAGTGGTTGGAGGTGTAATGAGGCTCAGAGGGAAAAGCTGGCTCATGAGTGAAGACTGATCTGTGAACTGAGGGAATTCAGGGGACCGAGGAGGGGGTAAGGGTGGGCACAGGATGCTAACACTTAGGAATAAGTGCAGCGTGCAAACCCCTGGGCTAGGTTTTTTTTTTTATTTTTTTTTATGGTTATCTCTATTTATCTATCTATTTATTTATTTATTTTTGCGGTACGCAGGCCTCTAACTATTGTGGCCTCTCCCGTTGCGGAGCACAGGCTCCAGACGCGCAGGCTCAGTGGCCATGGCTCCCGGGCCCAGCCGCTCCGCGGCATGTGGGATCCTCCCAGACCAGGGCACAAACTCATGTTCCCTGCATCGGCAGGCAGACTCTCAACCACTGCGCCACCAGGGAAGCCCCTATTTTTTTTTTTTTAACATCGTTATTGGAGTATAATTTCTTTACAGTGGTGTGTTAGTTTCTGCTTTATAACAAAGTGGATCAACTATACATATACATATACCCTCATATCCCCTCCCTCTTGTGTCTCCCTCCCACCCTCCCTATCCCACCCCTCTAGGTGGTCACAAAGCACTGAGCTGATCTCCCTGTGCTATGCGGCTGCTTCCCACTAGCTATCTATTTTACATTTGGTAGTGTATATGTCCATGCCACTCTCTCACTTTGTCCCAGCTTACCCTTCCCCCTCCCCATGTCCTCAAGTCCATTCTCTACGTCTGTGTCTTTATTCCTGTCCTGCCCCTAGGTTCTTCAGAAACTTTTTTTTTTTAAATTAGATTCCGTATATATGTGTTAGCATATGGTATTTCTTTTTCTCTTTCTGACTTAGTTCACTCTGTATGACAGACTCTAGGTCCATCCACCTCACTACAAATAACTCAAATCCGTTTCCTTTTATGGCTGAGTAATATTCCACTGTATATATGTGCCACATCTTCTTTATCCATTCATCTGTCGATGGACACTTTTAGGTTGCTTCCATGTCCTGGCTATTGTAAATAGAGCTGCAATGAACATTGTGGTACGACTCTTTTTGAATTATGGTTTTCTCAGGGTATATGCCCAGTAGTGGCCTTGCTGGGTTGTATGGTAGTTCTATTTTTAGTCTTTTAAGGAACCTCCATACTGTTCTCCATAGTGGCTGTATCAATTTACATTCCCACCAACAGTGCAAGAGGGTTCCCTTTTCTCCACACCCTCTCCAGCATTTATTGTTTGTAGAGTTTTTGATGATGGTCATTCTGACTGGTGTGAGGTGATACCTCACTGTAGTTTTGATATGCATTTCTCTAATGATTAGTGATGTTGAGCATCCTTTCATATGTTTGTTGGCAATCTATGTCTTCTTTGGAGAAATGTCTATTTAGATCTTCTGCCCATTTTTGGATTGGGTTGTTTGTTTTTTTGATATTGAGCTGCATGAGCTGCTTGTAAATTTTGGAGATTAATCCTCTGTCAGTTGCTTTGTTTGCAGATATTTTCTCCCATTCTGAGGGTTGTCTTTTCGTCTTGTTTATGGTTTCCTTTGCTGTGCAAAAGCTTTTAAGTTTCATTAAAAGCTTAAAAGCTTTTAATGTTTTTATTTTTGTTTTTATTTCCATTTTATTTTTTATTTTTATTTTTATTTTTTTTTATTTTTGTTTTTATTTCCATTTCTCTAGGAGGTGGGTCAAAAAGAATCTTGCTATGGTTTATGTCATAGAGTGTTCTGCCTATGTTTTCCTCTAAGAGTTTTATAGTGTTATAGTGTCTGGCCTTACATTTAGGTCTTTAATCCATTTTGAGTTTATTTTTGTGTATGGTGTTAGGGAGTGTTCATTCATCCTTTTACATGTAGCTGTCCAGTTTTCCCAGCACCACTTATTGAAGAGGCTGTGGGCTAGGTGTTTTATCTGCTTGTCCCAAGTGGTCCTAACAGCCACCTGGGATGGAGGTGTCATCATTACTGTGTTATCCATGAAGAAATTGAGTCTCCGAGAGGTCTAGTAACTTGTGCAAAATGCAGCTCATTTAATTCAGCTAACCTGTCCTGATGGCTTGGGGTTGGGCCCAGGGCAAAGAGCAGTCACAGCCCCTGGCCTCCAGGACTGCCCCATCCTACCGATGCAGAAACAGGACCTGCAGAGGAGACGGACAAGGAAATGGCGCCTTCCTCCCTATGACACAGGGCGTGCAGGGCAGTGTGACGAATTGTGGGAGGCCATGGGGAGGCCGGAGTGGGTGCCTACCAAGGCTGGAAGACTGGATGGGAGTTCACCCGGCAGCTGGTGGCTGGGAGAATGAGTTCCAGACAATGCAAAGGGCAGGTGCAACACGTAAGGACAAAGGACACCAAGGTGTGGTAGGCAGGGTAAGGACTGCCTGGTTCAGTTCTGCTCAGTCCCCAGGGGAGGGAGAGCTGAGGGGTAGCCAGAGCCACTAGTGCAGGGCCTTGCTGGGGCATTTGGACTGTAACCCAGGGCACTGAGGAGCCATATGAAGTTTTGAAGCCAAGGAGAGAGAGAAGTGAATTTGTATGTTTGGAAAATTACTCAAGGGGCACAACAGAGTCTGGCTTGGAGGGGGGCAAGGCAGGAGGTGGGAAAGCTTGTGGGGTTTGTGATTCCCGTGCAGCCAGGATGTCAGGTGCGTGAGGTGTGTGGGGTGTACGAGGCCAAAGCCATAGTTTGGTACCTGTGTTGAGAAACAGCAGAATAGGTCTGGAGTCCCCATCCCAGGCTGAGAGATCACAAAAAAGGAAAAAGTCAAATAGAAGAAAAGAAGCAGTCAGTAAAAGGATAAAGGAAAATAGTGCATTAGAAGGGAAATGTCAAGAAGTTGTAAAAAGACTTTTATGAAGAGATAAAAAATTTAAAGAGTTCCAGCTAGGGAATGATAAGGACTAACAGGATATGAAAGATTTCTTTTTTTTTTTTTTTTTTGCTGTACGCGGGCCTCTCACTGTTGTGGCCTCTCCCGTTGCGGAGCACAGGCTCCGGACGCGCAGGCTCAGCGGCCATGGCTCACGGGTCCAGCCGCTCCGCGGCATGTGGGATCTTCCCGGACCGGGGCACGAACCCGTGTCCCCTGCATCGGTAGGCAGACTCTCAACCACTGTGCCACCAGGGAAGCCCTAAAATATTTCTTTTTTAAGTTTTTAAAACACTTTTCTAAAACACTTTTCTAAGTGTTTTAGAAATTTAAGTTGATCTGAGGATAAAAAGCAAACACTTAAGTGAGTTAAGACAAAAACAGATTTCTGGCCAAAAGCAGAACCTAAACTAGGAAGAAGCAGACGGGGCACCTGGCCGCTGCAGAGCCTTCAGAGGTGCTTATTCCAACCGTCTGACCACTGACGGCTCTGGGACTGTGGGCTGGGTGGGTGACACCGTGGGCTGGCCCGGGCAGAGTCGAGGGAAAGGGCAGAGGTAAGCGACAAAATGGAGCCTAACTGCTTTGGGGACTTCTCGGGCACCACCCACACCTGTCTTTTCTCCTGCGGGCAGGGCCACTGAGAGTGTAGGCTAGCCAGATGGGGCCTCGCACGGCCCCTCCTTTCACTGTCGGCGCCCTGTTCAGGCAGGTTCTTGGCCCTGGAGTCTGGGTGGTGGCGGCCGAGCAGCTCATGGCCGTTTCGCAGGCTCCTCCTGTCCTGTTAGCCACCAGGGAAGAGGGAGGTGGAAGGTCATCAGCAGATGTCTGTGAGCGTTGAAGACTGGGTGCGTTTATTGAGCGCCTCTCGCGTGCAGTGGAGCGTGCTTTAACCTGGTTTCCAGTCTGGGCACAGAGCTTCCTCCAGGGTGGCCCAGTTTGAAGTTCAGAAGCTGCTCCCATTCCCCATTCAGGCTCGCAGTCCTCTTCCACTACACCCCACGTGCCTGCCTGCACACGCTCACACTCGGCATCCCCGTCCCCATAGCCAGCCTCTGCGGACTCCCCACTGCTCCCTGTTTCGTTAGCTCTTAGGGATTCCAAGTCCTATGCTCGTGGGCCCCCTGCTCGTGGGCCCTGGAGAGGTCTGCCCCCTCCTCAGCCGACGCGCGTGCCGGGTGCCCGGGTAGGGTACTCACTTCCGCCATTTCCCGTGCCCTTCTGCAGGTTGTCTTCCATGACGTCGGTGTGCTGACGGACAGGCTCTTCCCCGTCGTGGAGGCCATGCAGAAGCACTTCAGTGCCGGCTCTGGGACCTACTACAGTGACTCCATCTTCTTCCTTTCAGTGGCCATGCATCAGATCATGCCCAAAGGTAACCTGAGCTGCGGGGCAGTAGCCCCTGGGGTGTGACCTTGCATCTGTTTTCCTGGCCCCAATACTGCTGGTGTCCCGTATCAGAGAGAAGAGCTCCACTCCAACACGAGGGAGAGGGTGAGGGGGCCAGCCAAGCCCTCTATGTGCAGAGTTTCCCGCACAGAGACTCTAGGGCAGGGCCCTGGGCTGCACAGCTCCTGGAGTCCATTCACAAGTTCACGGTGTGAGTTGTGCAGTGTGGAGTCCCTGGATCGGGGCATCTGGGCTCCAGCTCGGATTCTGCTCCTTATACGCAGCCCCCTCTGGGACTCAGTTTGCTTATCTGTAAAATGGCAGGTTGGACTAGATAACCCTCCATCCCAGTCTGTTGATCCTGCTTTTTCTGGTTTGAACCTGTACTTATCTGACTTTAAAATATCAAATCTATAGGTGTTAGAGGTGCAGATTATGACTTAGTAATAAGACTTTTTCTGAAACGCTGATGCATGGTTAAAGTATTTTCTGGGCTTTAGTCCCTCCAGGGCAGAAGAGATGTGGTTGTCTGATCTGTGGTAGGTTGGCCTTGTGTGGAAGTGCTGGCAGGTTATCCTAGGATTAGAAGACTTGAAGGGGGTGAGGGTCTTATTCATGGGGTGTTCCAGACTTCTGGGTCCGTTTCCTCCGAATTGCCCATGATTGATTCTGGAGGGCTGGGTATTGCCCCCAGCCCCCATTTCTGGCTGCGGTGAACCATGAGCTGAGCATTTTAGGGGTGACGAGGGGAGTTCTGGGGTCTGGGGGTAGCAGCTATCCAAACTGTGACTAGTTGAGTTTTCTGCGGTTCCCAGACCAGGCGGGACCTGACAGCTGAGGGGCCAGCCCGGCCGCTTGGTGGAGGCCCGCTGCTCAAGCCCAGCAGCCCAGGGTGGGAGAGGAGTCAGGAGCACCACCATTTGAATGCCTGGTGAAGCAGGAACCCAGGAGTCAGAGGATGAGGCTGGGCTCCTGTTGGCAGGTTGTCAGAGCACAGGAAGATCTAGCCCACTGTTTTGGCTGGGCCTTTGTCTCCGTAGGGCAAGTTCCTGCACCACAGAGGCCTCTGATTGTTCTCTTAGCTGTAAGGCAAGAGCTCAGGGAGCTTCAGTGAGCTCAGGTCTGAAGGAGATGGGGGACAAACTCACCTAAAGGGCACGGGGAGGAGAGCTGGCATTTGTGATTCTGTGAGGAGACCAGGTGCAGCTCGGTCAGCTCCCCAAGTCTCCCCCCGCTCTGCCATAGCCCTGGAGGTTACACATGAGAGCTGACCGAGGAGTTGAGTGATGAGCAGTTATTTCTCTCCCCTCAGGTGGGCAGGTGTGATCTCTCTGGGCAGGCCCTGTGCAGGTGCCGTGGGCCTCTCAGACTGGAGGAAGGTGTGGCTCCTCCTCTCCTGGATTCCAGGGGAGAAGACAGACGTGGGTGCTGGTCCCAGCTCTCCCTCTAAGCCCTGTGTGTCTTTGCTGAGGCCTCAGTTTCCCCACCTAGAAATGAGGAGTCTGAACTAGTGAAGAGTCCAGGGTTACGGGAATCTCCTATGGGATTCTGTAGTTCTGGGGAGAGAAGGAAGAGGGGTCTACCCTTTCCCTGCCTCTCTCTCCCATCCCCACCTCACTCCTAGCGGTCCATCTTGATCGCTCTGTAGATCAGGCTTGGGAGCAGGATTCTATTTGGGCAAAAGGTTTCGTGGTTAAACTTGCACTTTGAAATGTCTTGACTAGGTGGGCCTTAGGGGCTGCCCAGTCCTGTCGTCTTGCATGCACAATTGGCCTTGAATGAAGCTCTGTGACAGAAGAACTGGCAAAGGACTGGGAGATCTGGGAGGAGGCGCGCCTGACCTTCCTTTCCCTCTTTCTCTCTCCTTTCCTCATCAGCTGGTAGGTCTCTGCCCATCATGTGCTAAACTCTAGGCCAGGTTTTGCTTTGGGGCACCCAGAGGGAGAGGGTTGTCAGGACAGAGAAGATACTTCTGCCTCACAGCCCTGGCGTGGACCAGGCTGTGAACTGTAAGTGCAGATGACAAGAGTTAGGGACCCAGCTCGCTGCCCCTCTGCCTCACTCACTCTGCCCTGCCCCAGAGCCTGGCCTTGCCCCTGGGGCCATGTCTGCGGAGAAGAGGCTTTGCCTGGAGCTTTGCTGTCCATGCAGTAGATCAGATCATAGGTGTCCCTCGAGGTGATCTGTGGGCTCTGAGGGCCCGATGTCAGGGGGTGGGGAAGGAGCTGTGTGAGATGTGCCGACCCAAACACGGACTCTTTTCTTGGGTTCTTTAGGCAAATGATTCACTGCCAGAGGTTCATTTTTACATCCACTCGCTAAGAAGCACGTTATTAGGAGTTAACTAAAGTTTGATAATCATAAAATAAAACGCACAGTCCTGGAGTTCCCCTCGGAGTTTGGGTGTTTCCACCGAGCAGTCTGGCTGCTGCACAACACTTGGCAGTGTTGCAGAGCTCCTACCAGGCAGATCTTTTGGAATTCTTGCAATTTTTGGAAGGATGCTTTGTTTTCCAGCACCATTAGTGCTGTCTTGAGTGTGTCATGGCTCTTTATTGCTGCCTTTTTTGTATTCATTGTTTTCAATCATAGAAATTGCTGTTGTTTTGTGCTTTTTTTTCTAAATTAATTTATTTGTTTTTATTTTTGGCTGTGTTGGGTCTTCGTTGCTGCGTGCAGGCTTTCTCTAGTTGTGGCGAGCAGGGGCTACTCTTTGTTGCGGTGCGCGGGCTTCTCATTGCAGTGGCTGCTCTTGTTGTAGAGCATGGGCTCCAGGCGCACGGGCTTCAGCAGTTGCAGCATGCGGGCTCAGTAGTTGTGGCTCGCGGGCTCTAGAGCACAGGCTCAATAGTTGTGGCTTGTGGGCGCTAGAGCGCAGGCTCAGTAGTTGTGGCACATGGGCTTAATTGCCTCACGGCATGTGGGATCTTCCCGGATCAGGGCTCAAACCTGTGTCCCCTGAATTGGCAGGCGGATTCTTAACCACTGGGCCACCAGGGGAGCCCCTGTTTTGTGCTTTGTTGATTGTTTTGTTCTTGTGTAATTGCTGCATTCTTGCTATTTTGGTTTATTTTGTTTCTTTTACAGTGTTCTTTTTCCTCTGGGAAAGTGAGAATGGGATGTGGGTGGATCATAAACCCTTGGTCTTGCCCAGGAGAGCTGGGTCAGAAAAGCTTGTGTTCCCCTGAGTCATGTCTCAGGAGGTCCTGTCAGGTGTTTGCCCCCAAACTCCAGGTTGTTTCTTTCTGTGCATTGAAGCCTCTTTTCCCCTCCCCTTTCTGAAGCATAAGTGTTACGCTTCTGTACTCAAACTGCCGTTACAGTACGTTTACTTATTTTTCTATTTTTAAAGTAACAGTCATTCATAAAAAAAAATCTGAAAACTACATTAAAATAGAAAAAAAGTTATCCCTTTATTACTACATAAATATCATTACTGTTAATTCTCTGATTATCTTCTAATATCTTCCCAGCACGTAGCTTTTTGAAAATTTAAGCAAAGTAGGAGTTATACTACATATTTAAAGCATTTTGAGTGAGTCTTTTTTGTATATCAGCCTATGAAATCGAACCTTCATTTCAGCTTAAGCTCAAAAATGAAAGAAATAGTACAAGTCGATCTGTATTATGACTTTTTCAGTTGATGTCACTCATCACTGTTTTCTGTGTAATCACAGTGTTTGAAAATTTTTGGACTGATTCCATTGAGTAGATGAACCTTAGTTCATCTTATCATTTCTGTGTTCTCAGCTGCCTAGATGCTTTCTGTTTTTTCCTACAATCATCAGTTACATTGTGATGCATACCCTCATGCATAGAGATTCTTTTCTTTACTTAGGGTTATTTCCTTAGGCTAGCTCCCCTCAGGTGGAATTCGTGGGCCAAAGGTGAGCCTTACAGAGCCAGCCTGAGTCAACTGCCCCAGCCCCACAGTCTCAGCCTGCACCTGCCAGGTTCTGTACGGTTTGCTAAGCCCGTTGATGTCTGGCCTCTCGGGGACCTGAGGCAGCTGTATTCGAGCTTCAGTTGCTGTCCCCACATGGCAGGAGAGGAAGCTAGGAGCTGAGGGCAGGCCACTTCTCCGAGTTCTAGGGTGAGCTGGGCCTCGCCGCAGGTTCCTGAGGCCTTGGCCAACCGCGCTCGTTCTGACGGCGAGACCTGCGTGCCAGCCTCTCATACCCGCGCAGCCCCTCGAGGCTTCCAACGCGTGGCCTCCTCTCCTCTTCTGGGCCCCTTGCTGCAGCCCTGCGGAGGGGGCCTGGCTGGGCTGGGTGGGCGATGGTTAACCCCTTGTGTTTTGCCCCGACTGTCCCCTTCGGCTCAGACCACATCCTCAGAGACAAATGAAGGGGCCTTGCTGGTGGAACGCACTGGCTCTGATTTTAGTCGGACCTTGTTTTCCCTTCCATTGCTTGTCGGAGGAGCCACGTGTGGCTGGCTGGCCCTGCCGCTCACACTTGCCTGCCCACGTACCCTACACAGACACGCAGCCTCTCGCTCTCCTCACTCACACCCACAGGGCTTTTATCTCCTGTCAGTGGTGTTGGGTTTGTCACCACTGGAAGCATTACGCAATGGAAAAGAAAATATTTTTTTCCCAACTGGAGCTGGAGGGTGCAAAGAGCAGCTTCCCTCTCCTTGTCACACGGCTCCAAGGAGCTATTGGTCCCGGCTTAGAGACACGGACCATAAAAACAGCCCTTACCCAGATTGAGCCGCAATGCCTGGTCCATGGTTGAGGTGGGGATCCCCTGGGCAGGGAAGGCAGGTACCCAGACAGTCAGCAGTGGGTAGGGTTGGCCACAGGCCCCGGGAGACTTTCTTGGAAGGCTCTCCTGTCCTGTGGTCAACCCTTCGGCAATAGATATCCTTTGCCAAGGGTCTGATGTTTGCACGACGTGGCGCTGGGCACTCCGGGTGTCCCAGAGATGTTTGCTGGGTTGCCGCTTGGTGGGCTCCTGGTGGTGGGATGGGTGGCATGGTCCAACAATTAGGCAGGACGTCATGAAGACCACCAGGGAGATCCACACCGTGCTGAGCATTCAGGAGAGGATGAGTCCCAGGCATTTGGCAGGAAGTAGGAGGACTTCATAGGGGAAGGTGGTACTTGAGGTAGCCTTTGAAGGGTGGGTAAGATGTCATTGTGGAAACAGGTAGTGAGCAGTGCAGGCAGGTGGGAAGAGTGTGGTGAGTGTTTGGGAGACGGCACACCACCTCTTTTGACAAACACATTAGGGCACGTGTTGGGAAGCAGTGATGGAAGAGATGGGCGAAGGAGGTTTGTATGTGTATAGGGGCTTGGATGCCAGACGGGGGGCTTGCTCTGAACACAGGGGACAGAGCCTTTGTGAACATTCCGGCAGGGAGGAACTTGACCAGATCCATGCTTTACGATGGGTCTGAGGCTGGGAGTGGATTACCGGGGGAGCTGTTGGTGTGCAGCTGCATATCTTTTCTGGGTGTCCATTGGCTGGACAGGCTGTGAGAGACCCACAGGTGGACTCCCTGGCCTCAAGCAGCAGCTAATCTGGAGTGTGTGTGTATGTGCACGTGCACGTGTGTACCAAGCATGTCACATCCAGAAGGGGAACTGCAGTGCCGGGTGAGACCTGACAGGCATCCCAGCTTTTGCACTGCCTCCCTCTTTCCATGAGAGGGGCTGCAGATGTTGTGACACTGGCTGCTGTGGGAACAGTTACGAACTAACTTCAGCTTTTAGCAACTCTGTGGGTTAGGAACAAAAGGAAGTGAAGAGTTTATGAGAGTAGGCAGAGCAGACAGTCTTCCTCTCTGAGCTCATAAACCCCTGTAAAACCAAGGCAGATATTTCTGCCATGGAACCTCCTGCGCAGTCAGTCCTTTGCAAGTGCTAACTAAACTTGGTGTGAACTAGCCTCCGGTCTGATTGCTTTCCTCTGACACTGAATGGAGATAGATGACCCAAGGGAATGGGATGAATATGACAAATGAGGTTGAGGGAAAGGTGGAAGGAAGGAGGAAAAAAGGATTTTGGAGCCTGGTGCTCTCCTGGGGTCTTTTGGAGATAGGCTCAGGCATGTCTTGAGAAACCCCTGAGTCTAGGCAGAAGGAGGTTGGGAGGAAGGAGGCCAACTGCCTGATTAGACCTTGATGAGGTCTCAGTCCTGGAAAGGTCGAGGAGACCCTCCTCTCCTCTTCTAGTACTTTCCTTCCTAGACCCCATGAGTCTGGCTCCTGGGCCCTGGAACCCAGGCCTGGGCCGTAGAGCTCGGCTTTAGCTGTGTATCTACTTGGCTTCTGTAGGCTAGCCTGGGCACCTGACCGTTTTTACCCTGCTGTCTGTTGAGCTAGGGGTATAGAAACTTCCAAGCGAAAACTTCCGGCTTCTTGACGAGCCTTGGGCAAAACCGGCTCCGTGGGAGATGGGCGTTTATAGACCTTGGGCCCCAGGGGAGCCTGGGCAGCTGCCCGCTCTGGTCTGTGCATGTTACAGGGTCATGTTTCCAGGCGCCTTGTGTTTCTGTTGGTTTCCCGGCCTGCAGTTGAGGACTGAAGTTCTGTACAATCCTGTGTCTACACAGAGGAGGGGTGGGTTCGAGTGTCGCAGCCTCTCCTGACTTGGCCTGTGGTCAGGGCATTCCGAGAATTAATGAGATGATACCTCCGATAGCCCTCAGTACTGTGCCTGGCACGTGGTGAGTGCCCAGTAATTGTGGCAGTATGAGACGTGCCTCCAGACACAGCACTGAAGGGTGTGGGGCTGGAGTTATTCTCAGACTTAGGCCACCCACTTTTGCCTTTTGGAAAGAGCCTCTGATATGGGAGAAGGAGATTTTCTGGATGATCCTGGGCAAGTCATGTGACCTCTTGTCTCCCAGGTGAGGATTGCCATCCCTGACCTGCCTTCCCCTCAGGGTTACTGTGAGCCGGAAATAGAGTAATGCAGCTTAAATTGCTTCTCCCCCCCACCTCCCAAGACCAGCTCCCAGAATCAGAGTACTTGAAATCTGTGCAATCATAGCACATTATTATTACCAACACGGTCAGCCCCATCCTGCTCATGCTTCCTAAGGAGATTTGTGAGTAAAAAGATCAGGCAGGGGCTTCCCTGGTGGCGCAGTGGTTGAGAGTCCGCCTGCCGATGCAGGGGACACGGGTTCGTGCCCCGGTCCGGGAAGATCCCACATGCCGTGAAGCGGCTGGGCCCGTGAGCCATGGCCGCTGAGCCTGCGTGTCCGGAGCCTGTGCTCCGCAACGGGAGAGGCCACAATAGTGAGAGGCCCGCGTACCGCAAAAAAAAAAAAAAAAAAAAAAAATCAGGCAAATGCAAAATGTTGTAAACTCCCTGAAAATGTAGGACTTGGGCCCTGAGTGTCCTCTGCCCCAGAGTCACATTCTTGAAGATACGTGTGTTGCTTGCTGTTGTAGAACAGAATGAAAAGGCAACTGGTGATGAGTAGAGGGTGGCTCAGTCCTGCTCCCAGCACCCTTTCTCCTGGCATCATGGGTACCATCACCCCTGAGCACCCTTCTTTCAGCGATCTGTCCCTGGGGCCTTGGTGTCCTGAGGCCAGAGGCAGACGATTGGACTCTTGTGAGGACATTCTTGGACCTACTTTGGGTTGGCGGCGCTGGATGGAAAAAGCTGGTGTGAATCTCAGGTAATTCGTGCACGGGTGCGTCTCAGCCCAGGTTTACAGGCCCACGTGAGAAAGAATGGAGTCAGGGCTAGGAAGCCTGCAGGCTGGAGATAAAACCAAAATGGGAAAATCCACACTGGCAGCTCTCATTCATTCATTCCTGCTTTGAAACACTGAATCAGTGTGCAGTCTTTTGCAGAAAGCCTTTAAAATTCCATCTCCTGTTTTTCTTTTTTCCTTGGGTGAAATTTGACAAATGTAGTAGAAGCTGTATCCAGTGGGGGCTTCTTTGTTCTGTGCTTTTTGTGCTCTTACTCACTACCGTGGGGGGTCATTAATATTCTCCACTGTTGTCTCATAGCAGTTTTATAAACAGAGGCGGCTTTTAAGGCTGGGTTTTGGAACTTTATAATTTCGCTCAGTTAGAACCCAAATCAGGAAGCTCGTCTATAACCAACGTTTAATCATCCCTCAGTGAGGCAGACATGGGTCTGGTAGGAGGGGTCCTGCAGCAGGATGTACATACATTCTGGAACCTGGGGTGCAGTGGAGAAGGGGTGGGGATCCTGGGGGTGGCCTCTTCTCTGCCCCTACCCCGTCAGGCTCAGTATCGGGAGAAAGCAGAAGCAAGGGGCCCCCTAAACTCATTGATGCTGTTTTAACTGGTTTGCCAGTTCCTGAAATCCTTAATGGGAAAGGCGGCAGCTGTACCCACAGTTAGTCCCACGGCCTCTGCGTACTCCAGGGATGAAGGGACCCGAGGGGTGGTTTCGTGTGGATGTGGAATTGGCTGTGGTGAGGGGGCCTCTCTCCGTTCCCCGATTCCTCTCCAGAGGACAGTGATGTAGACTGGCTTGAGGACCCTGTTTACTAGTGGGCACGGTCACTGCGTAAGAGGTCTCATGCATGAGTGTGGCTTCCCTTCTCTCTGGAGTTTTCTGCTCGCTCCTGAGACAGGAGACGTGGTGGGAACAGGGCTGCCTCAGCAGGGCGGGGTGGGGAGCACCGTTACCCTCTCTCTCGCGCACCCCTCAGGCTTACCTGTGCGGGAGGAGAGTGAGGTCCTGCTGAGACTTTGGGCCTCAGGCACGTTCTCCAGCCTGGTTTGCCAGGGAGTCCTGCATCGCAGCCCAGCTGATAACAAGGTGGTACTTGACTTTCCCACCCGCCATGACTGCTGGGGTGCCTAGATGTCTCAGAAGCCTCCTCAGGAGGGCTCACTGGGCTTCTCTGAGTTCTCTGGTCAAGATAACGTCTCGGACTGCCTAACCCCCTCCTGACTCCTAACAGAGGCTCTGGGTGAACAGCCTCACTTCTCCGTACCGCTGACTCTCTGTTTAGAAAATGGGGATAAATGACTGTACAGACGTCATAGGGTTGGACGGGGACTGAGATGGCGTCTGCAGAGTCATAGTCCCTGGGACTAATAACACATGTCACTAGTACCTCTCCTCTCGGCGGGTCCAGTGCATAGCAGCACATCAAAAGCTCTGGTAAGTGCTGAAGTTGGAAAAAAAAAAAAGTTTAACTTAGTTTCACCCAGTATTTCTCAAATGTAACTTATCACAGAACCCCTTTCTGAGGAATCCTTATTCACATTCTGAGGCAGGGCTGTTTCACGGGACTCACTTTAAGAAATGCTGCCCTCGAACTAGAGTAGTAAACACACCACACTGGCGTAGCTCTCTCGGGGGGTGGGCAAGCGGTGCAGGACGCCTCAGCCCGCAGGGAAAGGCACTTCCTGTCAGACTTTCCTCTTCTCCCTGCAGCGGAGCCCGGGGAGCCTCCGGCTGGGCCTGGCACTTTAATTACTCGCTTCTTTGTTGCTTATACCACAACGACTTCCTGAGCAGGTCTGAAGTAGCTTTGGGGCTGCCCAAAGTCTGCCTCAGACCTAGAAGCGTGAGGAAAACTTTCTCTGGGTCACGAAACGTGGTGGGGCCATGGGGAACAGAGTCGTTTAGAAGGAGGGCGATGTAAGTCTGGTGCCCCTCCGCAAGCAGGGCACCCTTTGTGGCAGTGACGAGCTGGTTTCAGAGCAGGGTGACCCAGAGGGCGGCCGTGCCGTCTCGAAACGGACCCTTGAGGGAACCGGACCTGCGCACCGGAGAAGACTTGCTGCCTTCTTTTTCTTTATTGAAGTAGAGTCGATTCACGATGTTGTGTTAGTTTCTGCTGTACAGCAAAGTGATTCACTTATACACATATATACACATTCTTTTTCATATTTTTTTTCCATTATGGTTTATCACAGGATATTGAATATAGTTCCCTGCGCTAGACAGTAGGTCCTTGTTTATCCATTCTATATGTAATACTTCGCTTCTGCTGACCGCAAACTCCCCCTCCCTCCCTCCGCCTTGGCAACCATAAGTCTGTTCTCTAAGTCTGTGAAGACTCGATGCCTTCTGAAGGGCCGTCCTGGGAAAGAGGAAGCCGGCCCGTCCTGTGAGGCCCTGAAGGCCACCCCAGGTACAGCTGACTGCAATTTCTAACTCTGTTGCCACCTTTCTGTGAGCCCCGTGGGCAAGGCCTTTCCCTGGCCAGGGTGCAGGTCCTCACCTACAGCCTGAGGGGTTGGATAAGATCCAGAGTGTAGACTGGCCACTTATGGCTATGGACCACAATCTGGCCATTTTAGCATCCTCGCAGGGGCTTTCAGTGGCATCGTAGCTGGAAACCAGCCGTTCTAGCCTCACCGCTCTTGGTTCCCTGTCTTTACGTTGCCTACGATGCCTGTGGGTTGAAGTCCTGTTTAAGGGTCTGCCGGTCAGCTCCACTCTGCTCCTCTCCTCCGGAGCTCTGCGTTGTTCATCCTCCTGCAGCCGCACCAGCTTCCCTGCCCCCTCTGCCTGGACCAGCCCCCCCAGGGATCCTCAGGGCTTTGCTCCCTCACCTCCTTCAGATCTTTGTCCAGTTGTCACCTCCTTGGTGAGGCATCCCTGAGCCATCCTGTGTTAACAGTGTACTCACTCGCTGTGGAGCACCCTGCTGTGACCCCTACATGGCTTTATTTCTCTTCATGCTGTGACCCCTACAGGGCTTTATTTCTCTTCATAGTCCTTATCCCATCTAACAGAGAATGTATTCTACTTTCTTCTTTGATCGTCTGTCTCCCCTACCCAAATGTAGGTTCCACGAGGGCAGCGAGTCTTACGTGTTTTGTTCATTGCTCTGCTCCGGGTGCCTAGAATAATACCACGCACATAGTGGGCATTCAGGAAATCTCTGTCAAGTGAATTAAATGAATACGTTTCTGTGAGCCATGTATCTTTTTAAAAAAATTAATTAATTTATTATTTATTTTTGGCTGCGTTGGGTCTTCGTTGCTGTGCGTGGGCTTTCTCTAGTGGTGGCGAGCGAGGGCTGTTCTTCGTTGCGGTGCGCGGGCTTCTTACTGTGGTGGCTTTTCTTGTGGAGCACGGGCTCTAGGTGCGCAGGCTCAGTAGTTGTGGCTCATGGGCTCTAGAGCACAGGCTCAGTAGTTATGGCGCACGGGCTTAGTTGCTCCGTGGCATGTGGGATCTTCCCGGGCCAGGGCTCGAACCCGTGTCCCCTGCATCGGCAGGTGGATTCTTAACCACTGCGCCACCAGGGAAGCCCCTAAGCGTGTATCTTGAATTAGCCTATTTTGTGGGTCACCTTCGTATGACAGAGCCGACTCACTGCCTCAGCACATTTTCTTAAGCCCATTTGGAACTGCCTGGGGATGAAGTCCAGCAGCTTCTGAGAAATTGCGGAGAACCTGGATGTTCTTTGTGAGTTAGTCACAACCACGAGCTTGGGTTTTCTGGACGACCACTTCTTGATGGGTCCCCTCAAGCCTTGAGGAAGCACGGTGGGTCCTGATTGCCTGCTGCAGCCTATGGTGCCCTGACTGCCAGTGTTCAGCGTGGCATGAGGGGCAGGAGTTCTCCTGTGGAAGAAAGCAAAAGGAAAAACAGATACTCAGGAGCTTGCCTGGGTGAAAACATCTGAGTAAATACTGAACAAAGGTTATGAACATGTGTCCAGTGGTTGCAGTGAAAACCGTTTTCTGGCAGCTCCTATGGAAAAAATTTGAGGCATTTCAGTCTTCTTATTCTGAAAGGGGACGACTGAGCAGATTTCTCATAAAATGCTAAAAGTAATAAGGTGACACAGACCACTTTCTATTAACTTAATGCCAGGGGCTCTTTGCAAGCTAATGAAGACACTTGCCAAATTGAACAGTAGTACCTTCCATTTTGGTCCCCCTATTAGATTCTGCCTTTTGACTTTTCAAGATCCTCTTTTAAATTCTTGGCTACCAGTCAAAGGTATCAGCCAACATTTATTGATGTCAAGAGGTTAAGCAGCGTTTATTCTCGGTGACTTGTCACCTGTGAAGGGGTGGCTATCTCTTGCCATACACTGGGCGCTGAGTGGGTGCAGCTGCCCTGCCCTCTGGGTGCTTGCCTTCTGGTTGGGAGAGAGCCCAAGCGAATGGGTGCTCGCAGAGCCAGAGGTTGGAGGTCAGCAGCCCTGGGGCTGGTCTGGGGAGATGGTGTCAGATTATTTGCATGGAGAATGGACCAGATACCATCAGTTCTGCCAGCGTTCAGAGGGGATACTTCATTGAGGAGGATGAGGTGGGTTTCTGCCAGGCCTTGAAGGCTGCGGGGTTGAGGGTGAGGGAGGAGAAGGGCAGGTATTCTGGGTGAGGGTGGTGCCGGGCAGCCTGCCTCTCAGCCTGGGCGGAGGCCATCGTGCTCTAGGGATGCTGTCTCTTCAGGTGGCAGCAGATCCCAAATCCATCAGTCCAGCGTGTCCAGCAAGCACCTCTGGGGTTGACATTAAGTACATTAACGAGCATCTTCTCCTTGTCCCTGTCTTTGTGCATCGTCCCCTGGCAGGAGGAGACTCTATTTCTCTACGCAAGCCATGTGTGTAATTGCTGATGACCAGGTCCTCTTGGTTAAGCATCTTGGAATGAATCTCAGGCCTGCTCTTCCTTCCTTTTCCCCACCCACTTACTCTGGCTCCAGACGTCCTTTGGAATGTGCCTGGCTGTGCCTGGGCCTCCAGAGAGAGAGAGCGCTGCAGGGATTGAAGCCTCGCTGCCCCTCTTAGCCGCCTTACCCACTCCCTTCAGCAGAGTTTCTGGCTGCTGCCCATAGCCATGCTGTTTTCCAGCCTGAGTGGCTGCCTGAAATAGTTTGTGGTCAAACGTGCCCTCGGCTTTCCTACTTCCTGGCCTTGCTCAGCTCTTCCTTTGGCGCGTAATGCCTCCCCACATAACCCCCCAGTCACCGCGCTGCCTAGCAGAAGGGCTTCCAGAGGGCAGGCTCTGCAAGCACGCAGGGTGTCCGCAGGGCAGCCTCTGGACCTGGACCTTTGGGGGGTGAAAACCTCTTGAGAGTCCTAAGTCAGGCGGATGGGACATGACGTGAACCTGAACTTTTTTGTAAAATCTGAAAGCCCTTGGTGGATGGGTGGGGATGATTCCCATCACATGTGGATAAGCACTCTCAGCAGGCAAGGGATTCCACTAAGTGAACAGAGTCAGCCACGTGGGTGTGGAGTTCTGGTGATAAAATACTGTTCTAGAGCTGCTTGTCGCTCAGGGAGCTATCTCAGGTGGCTCTAATGGTGGCCTTAAACCTTGGCTTTGTGGCTTTTCTGCCTCACACCAGCTTCTTGCCTTACTTCAGGACTGACTTCTTTTATTTTTTTTATTATTATTATTTTTTTTTGCGGTACGTGGGCCTCTCACTGTTGTGGCCTCTCCTGCTGCGGAGCACAGGCTCCGGACGCGCAGGCTCAGTGGCCATGGCTCACGGGCCCAGCCGCTCCGCGGCATGTGGGATCTTCCCGGACCGGGGCACGCAGCCGCATCCCCTGCATCGGCAGGCGGACTCCCAACCACTGCGCCACCAGGGAAGCCCTATACTGCTTTTTTAAAACGTGTTTTTTTCTGTTCCCACAGAACTGAAGCTTGCGTGGGGCTTTGGTTTGTTATAACTTCCCCACAACAGGCATCATCTCTTGGTAGTTTCCATTTCAGAGCCTGAAAGAGAATCTTCTGGCCAGCCTGCAGGCCATGAATTGTTGACATTTTCTGTCATTGATCCAGTCAGCTGGGACCAGCGCAGGTGGGCCCATGTAGTCCCAAACCCGGCCACCGGTGCCTACCCCTTCAGCAAGAGTGTGAGAGGGGACAGGTGTGTGATTGCTGCTCTCAAGACACAGAGCAGCTGTCTGAGGTGGCCCTGGAGGGGAGGGGAAGGGAAAAGGCGTGCATCAGATGTGGGTCTCGCCCTCATGACTTTTCTAGTGAAGGAATTTAAAATTCCTGTCATACAGAGGCATGGACTTTGGGGGGTGTCGTAGGCAGCCTCTAAGCTGCCTCCCACTGATCGCCACCTCCTGGTGTTCATGCCCTTCACTTGAGTGTGAGCTGGACTTACTGACTCCTAGTGTGTAGAATACGGCAAAGATTCTGAGGTCATGTTACTACAGACTGTGGCCTCCATCTTGGAGATCCTTTTTCTCTCTGAGCCCTTGCCCTGGAGGAAGCTGGCTGCCATGTTACGAGCTGCCCTGTGGAGTGGCCTGCATGGTCAGGAATTGAGGTCTCTGGCCAGCAGCCCAGAGGACCTGAGGCCCACCAACAGCCACATGAGTGAACTCTGAGACGGTTGCCGCCTGTGCATCTACTAAGCTGTGGCTGAGGTGTCTCAAGAGCTGTGAGATCCTAAATGTTTGCCGTTTTCAGCCGCAGGGTTTGGGATTAGCCTGTTATGCGGCAACAGGTAACTGATCAGGGGGTGTAAGCACAGAGCTGTGAGAGGATAAAGGAGGGCGCACCTTTGGCCAAGGAATTTGGGCAAGGCTTTGAGAAGAAGGTGGCATTTGGGCGTGGCCTGCCTTTTCTCCCTGGAGTGGCCTCTCGTACAGGGTGGGCCATCTGTACACACAGAGGGCAGGGAGGGCTGATCTGGCCATTTTCCAAGGTGGATCAGATGAACACGTGGTTTTTCTGTTGCGTGGCCTCTGAGAACGTCTGTATCTTCTGTTGAAGAAGGGCAAGATAGGCTCGAGCCTCCCGCTCAGCCTGACACGTGGCATCTCTGATGAAGGTTGGGTCTCCTGGGCCCCTGAGGCCGCCATGATGGCACTGCCGGGCTGCTTAGTGCCCGACCCTGAGTAGAGAGCCACAGCTCTGAGCTCACAGCTTAGCTGGGTGCCTCTGACATCTATTTCTCTTTCTTACTGATGGCGTGGCCTTAGGCAAGGCAGTGAGTGTCTTCTCTGGGACTTTTCCTGCACCTTTTATTATGAAAAAATGCAAATATATACAAAAGTAGAATAACATAATGAACTCTCTCATACCCATCACCCAGCTTCAATAGTTATCAACTCATGGCCTATCTTATTTCATCTCTACTCCCACCCACTGCCTTCTCCCTCAGCCCTGGGTTATCTCAAAGCACACACCAGATATCATATTATTTTATTCTTAAATACTTTGATAAGTATCTCTGACAGATTAGTACCTTTTTTTTTAACATAAACACAGTATCTTTATTACATTTAATAAAATGAACAATTCCTTATTACCGTCTAATATCCAAGCAGTGTTCACATTCTTCAGTTGTCTTAGAAATGTGTTTTCATAGGGTTGTTCAAATCGGGATTCAGACAAGGGCTACATGTCTCTTTAAGTCTTACTGTCTCTCTTTTTGTAAATTAAACTTTTAAATTTGAGATATTTGTAGATGAATATGTAGTTGTAAGAAAGAATATAGAGATCCTTTACCAGCTTTCACCCAGTGGTACCATCTTGCAAGACTACAGTACATGACAACTACGATACTGACATTGATGTAGTCAAGATACAGAGCATTCCGTCATCACAAGGCTCCTCCTTCATGTTGCCCTTTTAGAGCCACATCCACTCCTCACACTCCCCACCCCACCCCTGGCAAGCACTCATCTGTTTTCCATTTTCTATACTTTTGTCATTTCAAGAATGCTATATAAATGGAATCATAAAGTATGTAACCTTTTAAGACTGACTTTTTTTCCACTCAACATAATTCTCTGGAGACTCTTTCAAGTTGTTACGTGTATCAAAATCCATTCCTTTTTATTGCTGAGTAGAATTCAGTAGTATTGATATGCCCCAGTGTGTTTCACCATTCACATATTTAAGGACATCTGGGTTGTTTCCAGTTTGGGGTTATTATGAAAAAAGCTGCTAGGACATTTGCATACAGGTTTTTGTGTGAACATAAATTGTTATTTCTCTGGAATAAATGCCTGAAAGAACAGTAGCTTGGTCTTAGAGTAGTTCCATGCTTAGTTTTATAAGAAATTGCCAGGCTTTTCCAGAGTGGCCGTACCATTTTACATGCCTACCAGCAATGTGTGAGTGTTGCTTGAGTCTTAGTCTATAGGTCTCCTCTCCTTCTTCCCCTCTTTTCTGCCCTACCAACTTGGCATAGAAACCCATGTCCTGATTGTCTTGGATGATTGAGATGATACATGTGAAACTGCTTTATAAACTCTCCCTAACTGAGATTATTGGTGCTTCTCTTTTGTGGGATATCTGAAAATGGCATCACAGCACCTTCGGGAAGTACGGTAGATGCTTCCTGACTATCCGCGCCTGCGTTTCCCAGCCTGGCTAGATTCTGCAGGGCAGCTGTATCACCAGGGTAGCCGTACATCAAGCATGTTTAGTACAGCTTGGTTTTTAAAGAACATGCCGGGTGGGGTGGGAATGAGATACTCAGGTTGCCTGAGTGACCCATGAGACTGTAGTCCCCGCCCACCACCCTGCCTGCTAGGGTGGGTCGTCCAGTCACCTTTCATCTTTCTTGACCTGGCTGGCAGTTCTGCTGACCGGAAGGTGGAGATGCCAGCGTGTGAGTGTACATGTATGCGCATGCTGCCCTTTTAGCCACAGGTTCGCACCAGATTTGCTTAAGATGATGGCAGTTTTCTAGAGCACTGTGTGCAGCAAATTCCAGGTTCTATTAGAAATTAAAATGTGAGGATTTTCAAAGCACTTTCCTCGTCTCCTCCCTTGTGCTGTGTCTGCCACACATGTAACTTCCTCAGGGTCGTAATCCTCCCCCATCACTTGCTGAGCTGTTGACCGATGTCCCTGATGTTAGTGGCAGCTTCTGTTCCAGGGGCTGACCTGACTAAATGTCCCAGGTTCCTGGGTGACTTCAGACAAGAAGCACAGCAGTTACCTGGCCTCCAGCCCCTTCAGCATCAAGAATGACAGTCCCAGCGTTCCGCAGCGGGGGGCTGTGAAGAATCGGTAATAAATTTACGGAAAAACACTGCACAGAGGAATTGTGTTGAAGAGACACTAACAGCAGAGAGGATGGTTTTGTCAGGCTGTTTGCACCTTACTTTTTTTTTTTTTTATAGGGTAACTCTGTGGGTCTCTGTGAGGTTTTTCAAGACAGGGTATTAATTAATTAATTTATTTTTGCTGTGTTTGGTCTTTGTTTCTGTGCGAGGGCTTTCTCTAGTTGTGGCAAGCGGGGGCCACTCTTCATCGCGGTGCGCAGGCCTCTCACTATCGTGGCCTCTCTTGTTGCGGAGCACAGGCTCCAGACGCGCAGACTCACTAGTTGTGGCTCACGGGCCCAGTTGCTCCGTGGCATGTGGGATCCTCCCAGACCAGGGCTCGAGCCCGTGTCCCCTGCATTAGCAGGCAGATTCTCAACCACTGCGCCACCAGGGAAGCCCCTGTACCTTACTTTAAATGCCAAGGGATTGCCAGATCTCTGTTCCTTGTATTCTAGAAAATGAGATTTCAGTGTTGTTAGACTCGCTTCTTTTGTGGGTTTTCTCTAGTGCCAGCATGCTCCCCTTTTGTATTGCTATCTGTCCCAGGCCTGGGGTTGGAGTTGTGTCTGCTGCTCTCTTGAAGGATATGTGGACTCAAAAGGGTTTTCAGTGAGGTGCAGTGGTGGGTACAAGTCATTGAATTAACAAATAATGGTCATGAAGGTCCGGCAGTGGAGGACACTTGTGTGAACGTTCATATCCAAGCAGCACAGAGGTGTGAGCAGGAATTGCAGCCAGAGGGCAGTTAGAGTTTCTTTGGGGCTGCTCTGCACGGAACCTGCTGTCTGTTCCTGTCTAATTGTCGCTGACACGTCATCCCTCTTTGGGGGCGGGGGCTCTAGGAGCCAGGGTGTTGCTTGGTGGCACTCTGCCCCTCTTCTTTGGGCCTCTGTGACTTCCAAGTGGCCTTTCTGTGGGCGATCACTCTCTGGGTAGCAAGCTTGGAGGACCTGAGGGCCCAGGGGGCACACTGTTTATCACACAGTCCCTTTCACACGCGTCTTACTTTCTATAACACTTTTGTTAACACCTGCTCTGGACTAGGTGGCCTGTGAGAAGTGCTGAGATGCAGCCTGCATGGCTCTTGGTCCCGCAAAGCCTACAGGCTCCTTAGGGGGAGACCCCATTCCCAGTTGTTCCCTCACAGCTGCCCTCCCCTTCTCCATATTCTTGCTGCCATCTCCTTGGGTCAGATCCTTGTTGTACAATGTTACAGTGATGATAGATGCCATGATTTAGAGAAGCCTCACCTTGTGCCAGGCATGTGCTGAGTGCCTTACTACATTGTATTATCTCCCATTAGCTCAGAGGGAGGTACAGTTCCCTACTTTACAGGTGAGAAAACTGGGCCCAGAGGGATCAGGTAAATTGTCCCAAGACACCGCACTGATGGGAGAGCTGGACAGAACATGGACTGCCTGACTCCAGGGCCTGCTTTTTACAACTAAAAGGGGGTCTGGATGATCCATAAACCTGGCAGGACCTTAGTTGAACGTTGCCCTGGCCACCTACTTTCTCACAAATAACTTTCAAGAACGATGAACAGTGCCCAGCTCAAAAGAACCAAACACAAAGAAAATAAGGTACAATGAGTGAGAACCAGCAAAAACAAGAAACAGCAGAAGTAGACCCTTTAAGACTTCAGATGTTGGAATTATCAGATTTGGATCATAAAATATGTATACTAACCGTGTTTAAAGAAACAAAAGACAAGTCTGAGAATACCTGAAGGGAACTTTAAAAAAATGACCTAACATATTTGAAAAACAACCAAATAGAACTTCTGGAAATAAAGAATACAGTAGTCAAAACAAAAAGTTATGGGTGGTCAATTAGAAAAATCTTTAAAATGCAGATTTTTAAAGGTAACCAGTGCACAGATTCCTTGGTTCCCTCTTTCCTACCCCAATTCTACTCCCCTCCTCAAGGGTGAGCACTGTAAATAGACTGTATGTTTCATTTTAAGCCTTTTTCTATGCGCTTATGAACACACATATGTCAACAGACAACAAAAGAGGTTTTTTTTTTTTGGGTAGGAGTTTATTAATTAATTAATTTATTTTTGCTGTGTTGGATCTTCATTTCTGTGCGTAGGGCTTTCTCTAGTTGTGGCAAGCGGGGGCCACTCTTCATCACGGTGTGCGGGCCTCTCACTAGCGCGGCCTCTCTTGTTGCGGAGCACAGGCTCCAGACGCGCAGGCTCAGTAGTTGTGGCTCACGGGCCCAGTTGCTCCGCGGCATGTGGGATCCTCCCAGACCAGGGCTCGAACCCGTGTCCCCTGCATTAGCAGGCAGATTCTCAACCACTGCGCCACCAGGGAAGCCCCAAAAGAGGTTTTTTTTAATATAAACGAGATGTGCTTTTTTCCCCCACTTGATAATATGATAGACGTCTAGATATCGATGCATATAGATTTACTACATTGATGAAACTCATTTTAAATTTTTGTTGTCTTATTTTCAAGCACCGCCACATGGTAGAAAATTCAGAAAACACAGAAGGGTATACAGAGAAAATAAGTCTTCTTACCCTCATTCCTGCCACCAAGTTCTCAACTCCCTGGAAAGGTTCTGCACCTTATTTCTTTTTCACTTAATGTCTTGTTGATATTTTCAAATCAGTGTTTTTAGGGGTGCCTCATTCTTTTTATAGCTACAGAGTATTTTATTTTTAGAAGTTTATTTTTTTGAAGTAGAGTTGATTTACAATGTTGTGTTAATTTCTTCTGTACAGCAAAGAGATTCAGTTATACATTCTTTTTCATATTTTTTCTCATGGTTTATCACAGGATATTGAATATAATTCCCTGTGCTATACAGTAGGACCTTGTTGTTTATCCATTCTATATATAACAGTTTGCATCTGCTAATCCCAAACTCCCAATCCATCCCTCCCCCACCCTACAGAGTTTTTTATGGTATGGAACTTAATTTACTTAACTAGTCCCTTGTTGATATACCTTTAGATCATTTCCAAATTTTATAATTAAAAACAATGCTGCAGTTACTACCTTGTTCACCAGTGATTTTACACATATGTAGGATTTTGTTGGATGAATCCTTAAAAGTGAAATTGCTGAGTCAAAGGTGTGTGCATTTAAAATTTTGATAGATGTTGCCAAATGGCCCTCCATCATGTTTATATCAATTTCTAAATCCACCAGCATGAATGAGATTGTCTGTTTCTCCATACCCAGCTCAGAATGTTAAGCAAACTATTTGATCTTTGCCAATTTTATAGGTGAAAAATTGTATCTAATGGAATATTAATTTTTCTTGCTCTTATTTTGAGTGAAATTGGATCTCCTTGAATATGGTAAGAACCACTGCATTTACTTTTCTTGGAACTATTTATATCCTTAGCCCATTTTTCTGTTGAGTTGTTGACTTTTTCTTACTGATTTCAAGGAGCTCTTTATTTATTAAGGAAATTAGGGTTTTTTCTTTGTCCCTGATATACATTGAAAATATTTTTTTTATAGTTCGTTACCTTTTTATTTTTTTTTTTTGCGGTACGTGGGCCTCTCACTGCTGTGGCCTCTCCCGTTGTGGAGCACAGGCTCCAGATGCGCAGGCTCAGCAGTCATGGCTCACAGGCCCCAGTCATGGCTCACAGGCCCAGCCACTCCGCAGCATGTGGGATCTTCCTGGACCGGGGCATGAACCCGTGTCCCCTGCATCGGCCGGCGGACTCTCAACCAATGCGCCACCAGGGAAGCCCAGTTCGTTACCTTTTGACTCTTTTTTCTCCCATGAAGTCTAAAAATAATTGTGTTCTCAGATGTGTCAGTCCTTTGTGACTTTTAGATTTTGTGTCCCACCTAGAAAAGTCTTCTTCACTTCAAGATTATAAAAAACATTATTTCATGATTTCTGATGAAGCAGTCTGTAAATTGCAGTGTTAATAGAGAAATGAACTATTGTCATCCTTAAGAATTGTTCTGGCCTACTTTCTTCTCTGAATTCATCTAAAGCAACTCTTCTTTCGAGGTGACTCAAGTGAGTGACTCTGGATACAGAAGTTTAGAAGCTAGGGAGCTGATAGTCTGAGGATATCCTTTTAGCTTGGGCTTGTGGACGCCAAATTGACAGTGTTCTCAGGATTCCTAGGTTTTCATCTTTGGGGCTGCCGGTAGACATGTCAGGCTATACATATGGGAGTGTGTACATAGAAATGTAAGGGAAGATGGACGGGATGGTGGGCAGTGAAACCACGTGCTCTAAAGCCGATGCCTGTGGTTTCCTCCTCCCAAAACAGGGCTCAGATGGGCGCCGTCACATTCGCTTCTGAGAGTCTCAGTCTTTTGATTGACAGCTTATAATTTAAGACTTATTAAGGTATTCTATCAGGTTACTGCCAATTTTCTTGGCCAGGGACCTAGTTGGTCTCCTTAAGGTTACATTGCAATCTCTGCTCTATTCCATTGTGTGTTGATTTTAGGATTAGTTCTAAACACTTACATTTATTTCTTTTGTTTTCACATTATTATGTCTCTCTATAGCCCTTTGTGCTGACAACTGGAACAGAGTGAGATTCAACACTCCAGAAACTTGTTCCAAGTATGAAATTGGCCTCATCCGATTCCTTTGTACTCTTGGCTCTTAGTCAGCACTCAGTTACCTGTGCGGATGGAGGAGAGGGGCAGAGAGGTGGCTAAGGCCCAAACTCAGAATTAAACAGAATGCCAAGGCTTTGGGTCCCTCTGGACCTCAGGTTATGATGCCTTTATCCCTTGGCCAGTCAGGTTCTGTGAGCTTTAGATGGTCCCTGGGATGTGTATGGGGCCAGCCAGGATAGGTGTTCTACCTGAGATAGCCCAAAGTGTGACAAGCCAGTGGAGTGAACCCAAGCAAGGGTCCTTGTGGAAGGGAAGCCTGAGACTCCAGTACAGAGTCGGAGTCCAGAAGGGCAGAAATGGGATCATCAGCAAGGAACAGCCCCAAGACAAGACTTGGGATGAAGTGAGTATAGAATTGGGGAGGAGGATCTGGGATAGTTGGTGCTTGCTTTTTTTGGCACATGGTTTGAGAGAGTGTTAGGATGGCTTAAAGGCAGAGGGTTGAGCTGGACTTGCAGAGATAGGTAGCTGTATGGAATGTCTCAGAAGCAGCTGGGTAAAAGTGTGTGCTGGGCTTCCCAGGATATACAGAGCACCTCTCTCTGCAAGAACTGAGGGCCCTTCCCAACAATCCTGACCTCGTCCAGCCAATGATTTGAAAGGCAGTATGTTCGACATCTTTTTCATAGAGGAACCCAGAAGTCGGGTGGCCTTTTATAAGATGCTTGAAGGGATGCTTGTGATCATGCAGGCAAGTTTTTTGGATTGGAGTCACCCAGGGAGTTTTTTTCAAAATACTTTGCCTGGGTTCCAACACTGAGAGATTTTTTTTAAAAAATTGAGGTGATTTTTTTTTTTTTTTTTTTTTTTTTGCGGTACGTGGGCCTCTCACTGTTGTGGCCTCTCCCGTTGCAGAGCACAGGCTCCGGACGCGCAGGCTCAGCGGCCATGGCTCACCGGCCCAGCCGATCTGCAGCATGTGGAATCTTCCCAGACCGGGGCACGAACCCGTGTCCCCTGCATGGGCAGGCGGACTCTCAACCACTGCGCCACCAGGGAAGCCCGAGGTGATTTTTATATGCAGTGAAAATAGAAATTTTTGACTCAGTAGCTCTGGGGTTGGGTCTAGACAGGATTATTTCCAGAGAGTGCCCTGAATAAGTCTAATGTTCATCTCCAACTGAGAACCTATGTTCACTTCATCCCTAAATATTACTGATGGGGAGACTGAGGTCCAGAGAGGTGGCTAGTGGTGGAGCACAAGAGCACATTAGACCCTGGGGCTCATATTGGACCAGGGATGGGAACCCAGATTTCCTTCTTGTGGTCGAGGGCTCTTTCCACCAAGTGACTTTTATCCTTAAACGAGTGGCTGATGAAGTCAGAATGGGACAAGGTTGTTTGACCCCCTCTTCCCAGCCCAGTCTAAACAGATATTTCCAGGTTTACTGCATGTCACAATGTAGTCATGGATCTGCCCTACAGAGTCCAGGAGGGGGTTCACATGAGTCAGTTGACTGCAGGTCAGTGAGCACTGGTCACCAAAGCTCTTACTTGGGAAACTGTGATTAAAAATCTTCCAGCATACAAAAGCCCAGGACCAGATGGCTTCACAGGCGAATTCTATCAAACGTTTAGAGAAGAGCTAACACCTACCCTTCTGAAACTCTTCCAAAATATAGCAGAGGGAGGAACACTCCCAAACTCATTCTACGAGGCCACCATCACCCTGATACCAAAACCAGACAGAGATGTCACAAAAAAAGAAAACTACAGGCCAATATCACTGATGAACATAGATGCAAAAATCCTCAACAAAATACTAGCGAACAGAATCCAACAGCACATTGAAAGGATCATACACCATGATCAAGTGGGGTTTATCCCAGGAATGAAAGGATTCTTCAATATATGCAAATCAATCAATGTGATATACCGTATTAACAAACTGAAGGATAAACACCATATGATCATCTCAATAGATGCAGAAAATGCTTTCAACAAAATTCAACACCCATTTTTGATAAAAAACCTCCAGAAAGTAGGCATAGAGGGAACTTACCTCAACATAATAAAGGCCATATATGACAAACCCACACCAACATCATTCTCAGTGGTGAAAAACTGAAACCATTTCCTCTAAAATCAGGAACAAGATGAGGTTGCCCACTCTCACCACTGTTATTCAACATAGTTTTGGAAGTTTTAGCCACAGCAATCAGAGAAGAAAAAGAAATAAAAGGAATATAAATCAGAAAAGAAGAAGTAAAACTGTCACTGTTTGCAGATGACAGGATACTATACCTGTACATAGAGAATCCTAAAGATGCTACCAGAAAACTACTAGAGCTAATCAATGAATTTGGTAGAGTAGCAGGATACAAGATTAATGCACAGAAATCTCTGGCATTCCTATACACTAATGATGAAAAATCTGAAAGAGAAATTAAGGAAACACTCCCATTTACCATTGCAACAAAAAGAATAAAATACCTAGGAATAAACCTACCTCAGGAGACAAAAGACCTGTATGCAGAAAATTATAAGACACTGATGAAAGAAATTAAAGATGATACAAACAGATGGAGAGATAGACCACGTTCTTGGATTGGAAGAATCAACATTGTGAAAATGACTCTACTACCCAAAGCAATCTACAGATTCAATGCAATCCCTATCAAAATACCAATGGCATTTTTCACAGAACTAGAACAAAAAATTTCACAATTTGTATGGAAACACAAAAGACCCCAAATAGCCAAAGTAATCTTGAGAAAGAAAAGTGGAGCTGGAGGAATGAGGCTCCCTGACTTCAGACTATACTACAAAGCTACAGGAGTCAAGACAGTATGGTACTGGCACACAAACAGAAATATAGACCAATGGAACAGGATAGGAAGCCCAGAGATAAACCCATGCACACATGGTCACCTTATCTTTCATAAAGGAGGCAAGAATATACAATGGAGAAAAAACCAGCCTCCTCAATAAGTGGTGCTGGGAAAACTGGACAGCTACATGTAAAAGAATGAAATTAGAACACTTCCTAACACCATCCACAAAAATAAACTCAAAATGGATTAAAGACCTAAATGTATGAAATTAGAACATTTCGTAACGCCATACACAAAAATAAACTCAAAATGGTTTAAAGACCTAAATGTAAGGCCAGACACTATAAAACTCTTAGAGGAAAACATAGGAAGAATACTCTTTGACAAGATCCTTTTTGACCCACCTCCTGGAAATGGAAATAAAAACAAAAATAAACAAATGGGACCTAATGAAACTTGAAAGCTTTTGCACAGCAAAGGAAACCGTAAAGAAGACTAAAGGCAACCCTCAGAATGGGAGAAAATATTTGCAAACGAAGCAACTGACAAAGGATTAATCTCCAAAATATACAAGGAGCTCATGCAGCTCAGTATCAAAAATAACAAACAACCCAAACCAAAAAAGGGCAGAAGATCTAAATAGACATTTCCCCAAAGAAGATATACAGATTGCCAACAAACACATGAAAGGATGCTCAACATCACTAATCATTAGAGAAATGCAAATCAAAGCTACAATGAGGTATCACCTCACACCGGTCAGAATGGCCATCATCAAAAAATCTACAAACAATAAATGCTAGAGAGGGTGTGGAGAAAAGGGAACCCTCTTGCATTGTTGATGGAAATGTAAATTGATACAGCCACTATGGAGAACAATATGGAGGTTCCTTAAAAAACTAAAAATAGAACTACCATATGACCAGCAATTGCATTACTGGGCATATACCCTGAGAAAACCATAATTCAAAAAGAGACATGTACCACAATGTTCATTGCAGCACTATTTACAATAGCCAGGACATGGAAGCAACCTAAGTGTCCATTGACAGATGATGGATAAAGAAGATATGGCACATATACAATGGAATATTACTCAGCTGTAAAAAGAAACGAAATTGAGTTATTTGTAGTGAGGTGGACGGACCTAGAGTTTGTCATACAGAGTGAAGTAAGTCAGAAAGAGAAAAACAAATACCGTATGCTAACACATATATATGGAATCTAAAAAAAAAAATGGTTCTGATGAATAAAGACAGGATGCGAATGGGCAGGATGCGAATAAAGACACAGATGTAGAGAATGGACTTGAAGACACAGGGAGGGGGAATGGTAAACTGGGACGAGGTGAGAGAGTAGCGTTGACATATATACACCACCAAATGTAAAATAGCTAGTGGGAAGCAGCTGCATTGCACAGGGAGATCAGCTCCGTGCTTTGTGACCACCTAGTGGGGTGGGTTAGGGAGGTGGGAAGGAAACGTGAGAGGGAGGGGTTATGGGGATATATGTATACATACAGATGATTCACTTTGTTATACAGCAGAAACTAACACAATATTGTAAAGCAATTATACTCCAATAAAGATGTTAAAAACAAAAAACAAAAAACTCTTACTTGGCAGGAGCCAAGTTGTAAGGACAAAAGGCAAGTTCTGTGTCCTGGTGCACGTCTCTTGGTAAGCACCAGGAAAAGCATTTTCCAGGCTTGATTCCAAAGGAGTTAATGGAATTCCACTACCACTGTTTCCACTACTCCTTCCAGTGAACTGTGCTATGCACTTTGATGAATTATCTCACGTGACCCACCCTTGGGAATGGGTCATTTATCCCATTTTATGGCTAAGGAAGCCGGTTAAGTAACATGGCCAGTGTTACCCAGCTGGCTGGGTTGGAGCTGGAGTTCAAGACCAGGCATAATGACTCCAGCCCTGGGCTGCTACCCTGGCTGCTCCATGGTCTTCCAGAGCACTGGATCTGAAACAAGTCTTGCAGAACAGCATTCCCTAAACTGCATGCTCCAGGGAAGACCGTTACAGGAAATGTGAAAAGCAGTGATGGAAAAATATGTGCAAACACAGCATTCAGTCCCTCCTTGGAGAATGATAGTGTGCTTCCTCATACTGGAGACTTGGAGAACAGCAACAAGGAAATCTATTTAACTTTGATTAAGCAGCAGTTCCCAGATTGATGCACTCATGGAACACTTCTTTCCACATCATCCTAAATGGCTTTCAGGCTACTGTTCCTCAAACACTAGTCTGGGAAACACGTTCATGGTCAATAAGTCCAATTCTCTCATTTTCAGTGAACACAGAAGGGCAAGGACTTATCTAACATCCAACATGAGTGTGTCACGGGGCTGGGGATGTCTGCAGTCTGAGCTTTGCCAGGATGTCCATCTTCAAGGGGACACCTTGAGTCCTGGTGGGAGACAGGTGGATGATAACCCCTAGAGAGACCCTTTAGCTTGGACCTTTATGAAGGTGGCAACAAGATCTGTTGGAAATGATTAGTTCTATCCATAGGTATACAGAGCCACAGAGGTTATATTTTGAGGGGTTTTGGATAAAATCCCACTTCCTCTTTCCCAAGGTCGTGATGGGACCCCTGAGCCAGGGGCTAAGGGAACAGACTGTGGATGTTTTCTGCTTCTGTTCCCACCAATGAGGCCTCTTCGTGGGCCCTTGTTCTGCTCCCACACCGGTGCCCGGGCCCAAGGGCGGCATCCACATATCCCAACTCTTCATTCACGTTGCAGATTAATTTCCATCCCTGGTAATGCAATTGATCAAAATTTATTTCCGGGACTTCCCTGGTGGCTCAGTGGTTAAGAATCCACCTGCCAATGCTGGGGACACGGGTTCGAGCCCTGGTCTGGGAAGATCCCACATGCTGTGGAGCAACTAAGCCCGTGTGCCACAGCTACTGAGCCTGTGCTCTAGAGCCCGTGAGCCACAGCTACTGAGCCCACGTGCCACAACTACTGAAGCCCGCATGCCAGAGCCCATGGTCCACAGCAAAAGAAGCCACCGCAATGAGAAGCCCGCGCATCGCAACTAAAGAAAGCCTGCGCGCATCAATGAAGACCCAACACAACAATAAATAAATAAACAAATAAATCTATTTTAAAAAATTTATTTCCAAGCAGCAGCCTCTATCAGTTGATTTTTATAGAGATTTATTTTTTCCAGTGTGCTTGGCAAAATGCCTATCAATATTTACTTATTAACTCGAGAACTGGTGTTTGTGCTCCCATCTGAGGACTCTGCGGCTTTTATCTGAATTTTCTGTAGTGATCAATGTTCTCTGTGGGGAGTGGAGGGAGTGTTCTGCTCCCTTGACAGAAGAGTCACTTCCCAAATTGGGTATCAAGAACTGTGGGTGCCCTGACCTTGCGAACACCATGAAACTTTTCTCTGATGACTGGGGTGTTTGTGTTAAAGGTTTTGTTATGTGTTACATAATAGTTAAGAGCACTGGAACAACACTGCCTGGATTTAAAGGCAGCTCTGTCACTTAGTTATGAAAATAATAGTATCTGCTTTGAAGATGATTGAGTTAATATATTTACCGTGCTTGGATGATACGGGGCGCACAACAAGTGGTGTGCTCACTCTTCCTGCTCTTGTTCGTGTGGCTCCGGTTGGGACATCCCTACAGCCTGGCTCTCCTGACACCCAGGCCCTGAAGTCGCTGTACTTGATAACCTTTACTTACTATGGAGTAAGTTAAGGTCATCAAGGAGTCCTAGGACTCCTTCTTCAGGCACTTGGCCTTCCCCAGGATGAAACGCCTGGGCAGCTTGCTCCTGCTTGGCTCTTTTTTAAAACTCTGGGGGGAGTGAGAGGAGATGTTCTACATTGCACCACTCCTCTCTAGGAGCCTATTTCCTTCTTAGAGTTACTCATCCTTTATATGAATCAGCTGTGCCAATTATGACCTCCTTGGTTTGCATCCCTCCCTTGTGAAGCATACTTCTGGGATGTTTTCCCCAATAATTACTCCACAGTCAGGAAATGCAACTTAGTTTTTATAATCCAAGTCAGACAGAATTGGGTGAACCTGGCATACGCTTTCTATCTCCAAGCCCCAGTTGAACAGTTATTGGATTACCTGCCGTTATGAATTCGTCTCAGTTTGGCTAGTGTGATCATATGGATAAGGGAGAGCTGAGGTGAAGCCTGTGATTAGCACTGGAGCCAGGTGCAGCCCAGGTTGGCTTCTGTCTCCAACTTGAATGGAAGGTAATGAGTGGGTGGGGCCCGTGTTAAGCTTCCCCCCAGTTTTGAGCCTGCAGGTCCTTGCAGGGAAGCCTCTGGGTTTGCTTTTCTATAAGCTCCTGGTCTGGGTTAGGGAAATGTTTGAGGCCAAATAGCAGAGCATTTCTAGAGAGGGAGAGTGATCACTTGTGTCGAATGCTGATGACTGGTTAGTATGATGAGGGCTGGATTTAGCAACGTGGATATCATCTGTGACCTTGACGAGCTCTCTCACTGGATCACGGACAAGTGTGAGCCTGAGTGAAGTGGATATTTAATCATTTCCCTTTTTATAGGACATTTAATTTATTTAGATTGTTTCAGTTTTTGCCATTTTAGATTATGATGCTTGGGAATATCTTCAGGTATATAGTTTTTCTTTTCGAATATTATTTCACAAATCATCACAGTAAGATTACTGAACCAAAGGATTAAAACATTTTAATATTATACTGCTCATATTTGACTCTCAGTCTGTCTTTTCCCTAAAACAATTTGTAATAGCATTCCTTTTTTTTTTTTTTTGCTGTACGCGGGCCTCTCACTGTTGTGGCCTCTCCCGTTGCGGAGCACAGGCTCCGGACACGCAGGCTCAGCGGCCATGGCTCACGGGCCCAGCCGCTCCACGGCATGTGGGATCTTCCCGGACCGGGGCACGAACCCGTGTCCCCTGCATCGGCAGGCGGACTCTCAACCACTGTGCCACCAGGGAAGCCCAGCATTCCATTTTTGCTGTAAATATCTCAGATAGAAATAGACTGGCTGCTATTGTTTTAAGCTAAAAACTAATTGAGCCATGAAAACCCATTGCCAGTTCAGTAGCAGGAGGTGCAGAAAATAATTGCCTCGATGCATATTGATTTTTTTCAATCCAAGGTGGTTATGCTGTGAGATAATTGACCAACACTGGCTTTTTAAAAATTGACCAACACTCGCAAAACAAAGGATTTTCCTTCTGCTAGTTGCTCTGCCTGTCTTGAAACCTGCTACTTTTTAAAAAATTTGCATGAAAAGACAATTAAGGACTTGAAATTATAGTTGATTTAGTCTTATCTCATTCTAATATTATTCATTACATTGGTATTTTAGTTCCTGCAATGCATTTTATAATAATCTCTTTTTCCTGTCTGATGTGACTCTTAAATTTTGTTTTACATAATCTGGGCCCCAACTCTTAGTATAATAGTGAAATTATGACAAAATTCCAGGCACATTATTTATTCAGATTTCAAAAGAGAAAGCAGGGGCCTCATCCATCCTTCATGTTTGCGTCACCGGTCTGACTCATTTGTGTGGTCTCTCCCTCTGTGTGTGTTTTTTTCCCCTAAGATGCTTTGCTGAAATATTAAAGGAACAGTTCTCAGACCCCCATGAGCACACCTGTTGCCCTGGGGGAGTATCTGTATATGTCTGGGTTGCTGGTCCTGTGATAATGCTGGAAGGGACGCAGGGGAAGCCAGCGCCCGTGTGTGCTGTCGGGGAATGGGACAGGGTCAGTGGATGAGGTTAGGGAGCACCCAAGGGGATTGCTAGGCCAGTGTTCAGTATCTAGAGCTGTGCTGTCTGAATCAGTAGCCACTGGACACATGTGGCTATTTAAAAATTAATTAAAAGTAAATGAAGTTAAAAATTCAGTTCCTTGTCACACTAGTCATATTTGATGAGCTTAATAGCCAAATGTGATTAGTAGGTACTGCATTGAACAGCACAGATACGGAACATTTCCATCACTGTAGAAATTTCTATTAGACAGCACTGCTCTAGAGGGCATGGCAACCTACCGGGTGTTTTGAGAGGCCGATGTTTAGGGTACTTTTTGGCCAAGGCCCTTGTACAGGGGATGGGGTTCAGCTTTCTGAAGAAGGGAGGTTGTAGGTGATCTGGGAAAGCAGGCTGTGGCCTTGGGCCGGGAGGAACAGCAGTGCTAGGCAAGGAAACTGAGACAGAATCCCAGACACACACTGGGTCACCTCCAGTGAGGAGGAAAAGGGACTGTGACTTGGAGTTCAGGGCAAGTCTCAGGCTCACTTAAGCACCCTGGATGGCTTACCGAGCCGAAAGCCTGCAGCTGTGTCTGGGATTGCTGAAATCCTGCCCTCCGGAGAGGTTGGGCCTGCCAGGAGGGGCTCAGCTGGGGTGCATGGAAGGCAGGGCTCCCAGTACAGCACTGCCCTGCCCCTCAGAGCTGTTCCAGAGAGCTCTGTGAGCCGAGTTGGTGGGGTGGGCAGAAGGGGGTGCTTTAAGAGCTGAGCAAATGGGACACAAAGGCTTGTCATTCCTGAATCTTTTTCTTTTACAATACACTAGGAGTGGCCTTTCCTCAGGCGTCTGAATGGTTCCAAGAACAAAGGAACAAATAAGAAACAGATGGCTTTTTTTTTTTTAAGCTAAAAGAGGCTCTATCCAATGGAAGAAATGTGGCCACTTTTCAGTGGGACTCCTTTTAGGAACAATTCTGGCTGCCCTAGAGCCTCTGGGGAAGGAGTCCACAATGGCCACCCCTGGAGGGCTCAGGATCACCTTCTCAGAGCACTTCAAGGCATGCCTGTCACATTAATAATAAGGACATTGAGGATGATAATAATAATAATGATAATATAGTTGACCCTTGAATAATGCAGAGGTTAGGGGCACCAACCCTCCAAGCAGTTGAAAATCTGCTATAACTTTATAGTCAGCCCGCCATATCTGTGGTTCCACTTCTGCGGATTCAACCAACCTCAGATCAGGTAGTGCTGTAGTACGTATTTATTGAAAAACTGCATGTAAGTGCAATTGCACAGTTCAAACCTGTGTTGTTCAAGGGTAGACTGTAGTGAATATAGACCGAACTTGTTTTATTGCACTTTGCTTTATTGTGCTTTGCAGATGCTGCATTTTTTTTTTTTTTTTGGTACGCGGGCCTCTCACTGTTGTGGCCTCTCCCGTTGGCGGAGCACAGGCTCCAGACGTGCAGGCTCAGTGGCCATGACTCACCGGCCTATCCGCTCTGCGGCATGTGGGATCTTCCCGGACCGGGGCACGAACCCGTGTCCTCTGCATCGGCAGGCGGACTCTCAACCACTGCGCCACCAGGGAAACCCCCTTTTTTTTTTTTTTTTTTTGCTGTTTTCTGTTTTTTGGTTTTTTACAAATTGAAGGCCTGTGGCAACCCTACATCCTCCAGGTCTACTGGCACCATTTTTCCAACAGCATTTGCTCACTTCATGTCTCTGTGTCACATTTTGGTATGGTGATCTGTGATCAGTGATCTTCCATGTTACTATTGTAGTTGTTTTGGGGCACCATGAACCGCACCCGTATAAGATGGTGAACTTGATAAATGTTGTATGCATTTTGACTGCTCCACCAACCGTTTCCCTGTCTCTCTCCCTCTCCTCGGGCCTCTCTGTCCCTGAGACAACGATATTGAATTTAGGCCAAATAATAACCCTACAATGGCCTCTATGTGTTCAGGTGAAAGGAAGAGTCACACATTTTACTTTCAGTCAAAGCTAGAAATGATTAAATTTAGTGAAGAAGACATGGTGAAAGCCCGGATAGGATGAAAGCTAGGCCTCTTACACCAGTTAGCCAAGTTGTGATTGCAAAGGAAAAGCTCTTAAAGGAAATTAAAAGTGCTGCTCCAGTGAATACAAGAATGATAAGAAAGTGAAACAGCCTTGTTGCTGAGATGGAGAAAGTTTTAGTGGTCTGGATAGAAGATCAAATCAGCCACGTATTCCAAGCCAAAGCATAATCCAGAGCAAGGCTCGAACTCTCTTCAGTTCTATAAAGGCTGAGAGAGGGGAGGAAGCTGCAGAAAAGAAGTTCGAAGCTAGCAGAGGTTGGTTCATGAGGTTTTTGGAAGGAAGACATCTCCGTAACATAAAAGTACAAGGTGCAACAGCAAGTGCTGAGGTAGAAGCTGCAGCAAGTTATCCAGAAGATCTAGCTGAGATAACTAATGAAGGTGGCTATACTAAACGACAGATTTTCCATGTAGATGAAACAGCCTTATATTGGAAGTAGATGCCGTCTAGCACTTTCATAGCTGGAGAGGAGAAATCAATGCCTGGCTTCAAAGCTTCAGAAGCCAGGCTGACTTCCTTGTTAGGGGCTCATGCAGCTGGTGACTTTAAATTGAAGACAATGCTTGTTTAATGTTGAAAATCCTAGGGCCCTTAAGAATTATGCTAAATCTACTCTGCCTGTGTTCTAGAAATGGAACAACAAAGCCTCAGTGACAGCACATCTGTTTATAACATGGTTTACAGAACATTTTAAGCACACCATTGAGACCTACTCCTCAGACAAAAGGATCCCTTTCAAAATATTGCTGCTGGGCTTCCCTGGTGGTGCAGTGGTTGAATCTGCCTGCCAATGCAGGGGACACAGGTTCGAGCCCTGGTCCGGGAAGATCCCACATGATGCAGGGCAACTAAGCCCATGGGTCACAACTACTGAACCTGTGCTGTAGAGCCCATGAGCCACAACTACTGAGCCACATGCCACAACTACTGAAGCCTGCACGCCCAGAGCCCATGCTCAATAAGAAAAGCCCGCCATGAGAAGACCACACACCGCAATGAAGACCCAACACAGCCAAAAATATAAATAAATAAATATATCTATATATTAAAAAAAATATATTACTGCTCCTTGAAAATGCACCTGTTCATTGAAGAACTTTGATGGAGATGTACAATGAGACTAATGTTGTTTTCATGCCTGCTAACACAACATCTGCTCTGTATCCCATGGATCAGGAGTAATTTTGACCTTCAAGTCTTATTATTTAAGAAAGACTTAAGAGCTTTTGCACAGTAAAGGAAACCATAAACAAGACGAAAAGACAACCCTCAGAATGGGAGAAAGTATTTGCAAATGAAGCAACTGACAGAGGTTTAATCTCTAAAATTTACAAGCAGCTCATGCAACTCAATATCAAAAAAAAACAAACAACCCAATCCAAAAATGGGCAGAAGACCTAAATAGACATTTCTCCAAAGAAGATATACAGATTGCTAACAAACACATGAAAGAATGCTCAACATCATTAATCATTAGAGAAATGCAAATCAAAACTACAATGAGGTATCATCTCACACCGGTTCAGAATGGCCATCATCAAAAAATCTACAAACAATAAATGCTGGAGAGAGTGTGGAGAAAAGGGAACCCTCTTGCACTGTTGGTGGGAATGTAAATTGATACAGCCACTATAGAGAACATTATGGAGGTTCCTTAAAAAACTGAAAATAGAACTACCATACCACCCAGCAATGCCACTACTGGGCATTAACCCAGAGAAAACCATAATTCAAAAAGAGTCATGGGGCTTCCCTGGTGGCGCAGTGGTTGAGAGTCCGCCTGCCAGTGCGGGGGACATGGGTTCGTGCCCCGGTCCGGGAGGATCCCACATGCCGCGGAGTGGCTGGGCCCGTGAGCCATGGCTGCTGAACCTGTGCGTCCGGAGCCTGTGCTCTGTAACGGGAGAGGCCACAACAGTGAGAGGCCCGCATACTGCACAAAAAAAAAAAAAAAAAAAAAAAGAGTCATGTACCACAATGTTCATTGCTGTTCTATTTACAATAGCCAGGACATGGAAGCAACCTAAGTGTCCATCAACAGATGAATGGATAAAGAAGATGTGGCACATATATACAATGGAATATTACTCAGCCATAAAAAAAATGAAATTGAGTTATTTGTAGTGAGGTGGATGGACCTAGAGTCTGTCATACAGAGTGAAGTAAGTCAGAAAGGGAAAAACAAATACCGTATGCTAACATGTATATATGGAATCTAAAAAAAAAAAAAAGTGGTCATGAAGAACCTAGGGGCAAGACGGGAATAAAGACGCAGACCTACTAGAGAATGGACTTGAGGACATGGGGAGGGGGAAGGGTAAGCTGGGACAAAGTGAGAGAGTGGCATGGACATATATACACTACCAAACGTAAAATAGCTAGCTAGTGGGAAGCAGCTGCATACCACAGGGAGATCAGCTCGGTGTTTTATGACCACCTAGAGGGGTGGGATAGGGAGGGTTGGAGGGAGGGAGACACAAGAGGGAAGCGATATGGGGATATATGTATATGTATAACTGATTCACTTTGTTATAAAGCAGAAACTAACACACCATTGTAAAGCAATTATACTCCAATAAAGATGTTAAAAAAAAGACTTAACATAGAGATTATCATACTAAGTGAAGTAGGTCAGACAGAGAACAACAAATATCATATGATATCGCTTATATGCGGAATCTAAAACATGACACAAATGAACTTATCTGCGAAATGAGAACAGACTCACACACATAGAAAACAAACTTATGGCTACCAAAGAGTAAAGGGAGAGGGATAGATAAGGAGTTTGGGATTAACGTATACACAGTGCTATATATAAAATAGATAACCAACAAGGACCTACTATATAGCACAGGGAACTATACTCGATATTTTATAATAACCCATAAGGGAAAAGACTCTGAAAAAGAATATATATATATATATATATATATATGTATATATGTCTGTATCACTTTGCTGTACACCTGCAACTAACACAACATTGTCAATCAACTATACTTCAATTTTTAAAAACAGTAAAGACATTTTGTAAGGCTATAGCTGCCATAGATAGTGATTCCTTTGATGGATCAGGGAAAAGTCAACTGACAACCTTCCGGAAAGGATTTACCATTCTAGACATAATTAAGAACATTCATGAATCATGGGAAGAGGTCAAAATATCAACATTAACAGGAGTCGGGAAGAAGTTGATTCTAACCCTTGTGGATGACTTTGAGGGGTTCAAGACTTCAGTGGAGGAAGTAACTGCACATGTGGTAGAAATAGCCAGAGAACTAGAATTAAAAGTGGAACCTAAAGATGTGAGTGAATTGCTGCAATCTTATGATAAAACTTGAAGAGATGAGGAGTTGCTTCTTCTAGATGAGAAAGTTGTTTCTTGAGATGGAATCTACTCCTGGTAAAGAAGCTGTGAAGATTGTCGAAATAACAACAAAAGGTGTAGAATACCACATCAACTTAGTAGATGAAGCAGCAGTAGGGTTTGAGAGGATTGACTCCAATTTTGAAAGAAATACTACTGTGGGTAAAACGCTGTCAAATGACATTGCATGCTCCAGAGAAATTGTTCATGAAAGGAAGAGTCAGTCAGTGTGGGAAACTTTATTGTTGTCTTATTTTAAGAAATTGTCTCAGCCACCCTGATCAGTCAGCAGCTATCTAGACCCTCCACCAGCAAAAAGATTGTGACTCGCAGAAGGCTCAGATTTTTTTTAGCAATAAAGTATTTTTTTAACTAAAGTATGTATACTTTTAAGACATAATGCTATTGCATACTTAATAGACTGTAGTATAGTGTAAACATAACTTTTATATGTGCTGGAAAACCAAAAAACGCATGTGGCTTGCTTTTCTGTGATATTTGCTTTATTGCACTGGCCTGGAACAGAACCCACAATATCCCCGAGATATGCCTGTATTTACATAATGCTTACTAAGACCCAGGCACTGTTCTACGTGATTTATTTAAATTCATTTAAGAGGACATTCATGAGACAGTAGCAAAGTTTATCACTGGAGGGCTTCCACTTGGAAAGGCCCAACACCACAACATTTAATAGCATCAGTAACCGTTGTAATAGCAGCTGCTATATTTTAAGGTTAAAAAACTTTTTTAAACATACATTGTCTTTTTTTCCTCCCAGTTTTGTTGAGGTACAATTTACATACCATAAATTTTAGCCATTGTAAATGCACAGTTCAATGATTTCGGTAAATTTTTAGAGTTATGCAGCTATCACTGCAATTCAGTTTTAGAACCTTTCCATCACTCCAAAAAGTTACCTTGTGCTTGTTTGTAGTTAATCACTGTTTCCACCCTTAGCCATAGGCAATCACTGATCTTTCTTTCTCTATAAATTTACCTTTTTTGAAAACTTCATATGTAGGGAATCATACAATATGTTATCTTTTGCATCTGGGTTCTTTACTTAGCATAATCTTTTTGAGGTTCATTCATGTTGTAGTATGTATTGATAGTTCATTCCTTTTAATTGTTGAGTAGTATTCCATTGTGTTGATATACTACATTTTGTTCATGTATTCACAAGTTGATAGACATTTGGATTGTTTCCATTTTGTGTTATTATGAATAATGCTATTATGAACATTATCCTATATAATTGGATATATTATCCTATATTATCCTATATAATATGTGTGTGTTTTGTGTGAACATATGTTTTCATTTTTGTTGGGTAAATTCTTAGGTGCAGTGGACTGAATATTTATGTCTGCCCACAATTCACATGTTGAAATTCTAATTCCCAAATGTGGTAGCATTTGGAGGTTGGACCTCTGGGAGGTGATCAATTCTAGTAGTTTTTCTGTAGGGATTCCTTGGGATTTTTAACATGCAGGATAATGTCATCTGTGAATAAAGACAGTTTTAATTCTTCCTTTCCAATCTGGATGCCTTTAATTAATTAGATGGTGATGACGATTAGAATTTTTAATATTATCCTTTTGCCTTATTGCACTAGCTAGACCCTCCAGTACAGTGTTGTATAGAAGTGGCAAAAGCAGGCATTCTTGCCCTGTTCCCAATCCTAGGAGGAAAGCATTCAGTCTCTCACCATTTATGTATTATGGTTACCTATAGGTTTTTAAAAAAACTGATAGATGCCCTTTATCAGGTTGAAGAAATTCCCTTATTTTCCCAGTTTATTGAGAGTTTTTATCTTATCTTTTGAGATGATCAGTGGTTTTGTCCTTTATTCTATCAGTATGATGTACTGCATTAATTAATTTTGGATGTTACACCAACCTTGCATTCCTGAAGTAAATCCCCACTTGGTTATCCTATATAATATTTTTTATATGTTGGTAGGTAGGGTTTACTAATATTTTGTTAAGAATTAAAATTTTCTTCCCTTGTGGTGTTTTTGGTCTCATAGAATGAGTTGGGAAGTGTCTCTTTCTCCTATTTTCTGAAAGATTTTGCAAAGGGTTTGTATTATTTCTTCTTTAAATATTTAATAGGATTCACCTGTGAAATCATCTGGGCTTGTGCTTTTTTTGTGGGAAGATTTTAAGTTATGAAATAAGTTTCTTATTATCGACCTATTCATATCATCTATTTCTTCTTGAGTCAGTTTTGGTAATTTATGTCTTTCTATAGATTTCCATTTTATCTAAGCTGTCTAATTTGTTGGCATAAAGTTGTTCTTTAGGATTGATAATGGTGTCCCTTCTTTCATTCATCATTTTGTAATATTTATCTCCTTTTTTTTTCATTTTTTCTCTCTCCCTCATCAGTCTAGTCAAGGATTTGTCATTTTTTTGGATCTTTAGAAAGAACCAACTTTTTGTTTCTTGTTTTCTCTAGAGTTTTTCTGTTTTCTCTTTAGTTGATTTCTACTCAACTCTTTTTGATTTACTTTCCTCTGATTGCTTTGGTTTTTAGTTTGTTCTTCTGTTTCTTGTTTCTTAAGGTGAAGATTAGGTTATTTGTTTGAGATCCTTCTTTTCTGATACAGGCATTTAAAGCTATACATTTTCCTCTAAGCATTGCTTTAGCTGTATCTCACATATTTTTAAAAAATTAATTAAGTTATTCAATTTTGGCTGCGTTGGGTCTTCGTTGCTGCATGCAGGCTTTCTCTAGTTGCAGTGAGCAGGGGCTACTCTTAGTTGTGGTGCACGGGTTTCTCAGTGAGGTGGCTTCTCTTGTTGTGGAGCATGGGCTCTAGGCATGCGGGCTTCAGTAGTTGTGGCATGAGGGCTCAGTAGTTGTGGCTCACGGGCTCTAGAGTTCAGGCTCAGTAGTTGTGGCGCACGGGCTTAGTTGCTCCGTGGCATGTAGTATCTTCCAGGACCAGGGCTTGAACCCATGTCCCCTGCATTGGCAGGCGGATTCTTAACCACTGCACCACCAGGGAAGTCCAGTATCTCACATATTTTGACATGCTGTGTTTTCATTTTCACTGAGTTGAAAATGTTTTCTGATTTCTTTTGTCATTTCTTTTTTGACCAGTGGGTTATTTAGAAGTGTATAATTTCTAAACATTTGGAGATTTCCCAGGTTCTTTCTGTTTTTGATTTCTACTCGTAAACAGAGAACATACTTGATAGAATTTCAGACCTTTTAAATGTATTAAGACTTGTTTATGAACTAGCGTATAATCTATCCCAGGGAATCTTCCATGTGTACTTCAGTGTGCTGAGTCTATGCATTGTATATTCTGCAATCACTGGATGGAGTGTTCTATATATATCAATTAGGTGAAGCTGGTTGATTGTATTATTCAAGGCTTCTATATCCTTGCTAATATTTTGTGTAGTTCTTCTATCAGTTAGCAAGAATGGAGTATTTAAATTTCCAACTATAGTTGTTGAATCCTCTATTTCTCCTTTCAGGTCTGTTAGTTGTTGCTTCATGTATTTTGGGGATCTGTTTTTAGGTGCATATGCATGTATAATCGTTACATCTTCCTGATGTATTGACCCTTTTATCATTTTGGAATGTTCCTCCTTATCTCTGATAATAATGCTTGTGTTAAAGTCTATTTTGTCTCTTATTAACTTGGCCACTCCAGCTTTCTTACGGTTATTGTTTGCATGGTACAGCTCATCCCATTTTACTTTTAACCAATTTGTGTCTTTGAATCTAACGTGTGTCATTTATTGACAACACATAGTTTGGATCTTGCTTTTTATCCACCTGGCAATTCCTGCCTTTGTTTAGGATGTTCATATAATTGATTGATATGGTTGGATTTACGTTTACCATTTTACTATTTGTTTTCTGTATGTCTTCTGTCTTTTTTTTGTACCTGTGTTCTTCTGTGATTGCCTTCTTTTTATGTTAAATAAAAATATTTCAGTGTAGCATTTCAATTCTTTTGATATTTTTACTGTATTTTTTGAGTTATTTTCTTAGTGGTTGCTCTAGGGCTTACAGTGTGCATCTCAACTTCTCACTATCTACTTCAGACTAGTAGGAACTTAATTCCTGTAAAATCAAACTTTGCTCCAGTGAAGCTGCATTCTCTTTCCCTCCTTTTGTGCTACTCTTGCCATATTAATTATATGTATATATGTTATAATTCCAACAATACAATGTTATCATTTTGCTTCATACAATTTTATGTTTTTTAAGTTAAGTAAAGAAATGAGAAAAAATTTTATGTATTTTATATTAACACATCTTTAATATGGTGCTCTTCATTTCTTCCTGTGGATTCAGATTAGCATCTGACATCATTTCCTTTTAGCCTGAAGGACTTTTAGTATTTCTTACTTACATGGCTAGTCTGAACGATGAGTTTCTGTGTTGTTATTTATCTGGCAATGCTTTATCTTGTTTTCACTTTTGCTAGATATTTTTCTTTTACTGCTTTCAAGATTTTCTCTTTCTCTTTGAAGAGTTTGATTATGCTTTGTCTAGTTATAGAATTCCTAGTATTTATCCTTCCTGGTGTTCGTTGAGCTTCTTGCATGTGTAGATTGATGTTTTTCATTAAGTTTAGGAAATTTTCAGTCATTATTCCTACAAATAGTTTTTCTTCTATCTCCCCTTGCCTACTCCTTCTGAGACTCTCATTACATGTATATGGTATATTTGATGTTGTCCCACAGGTCCCTGAGACTCTGGTTCATTTTTCTATAATATTTTCTGTCTATTCTTCAGATTGGATAATTTCAGTTTCTTTATATCCAAGTTCACTGATTCTGTCTTTTGCCATCTTGAATCTTATGTTGAGCCCCTCTAGTACCTTTTCATTTCAGTTACTGAACTCTTCAACTCCAGAATTTTCATTTGGTTTAAAAAATTTTTTTTATCTTTATTAAAAATCTTTATTTGTTGATTCATTCTTATCACATTTTCTTATAATTCTTTAAACATGCTTTCATTTAGTTCTTTGGACATATTTATAATATATGCTTTGAATTTTTTGTCTGCTAAATCCAACATCTGGATACATTTTTAATAGTTTCTATTAACTGCTACATTTCCTTTGTATGGGTCACACTTTACTGTTTCTTTGCATGTCTCATGATTTTTGTTGAAAACAACATTTTGATAATATATTGTAGCAACTCTGGTTTCTGATATTTTCCCCCAATTGTTGTTGTTTCTATTTATTTGTTCTTTTCTTTGTTTAGTAGTTGCCTGGAGTAAATCTGTGAAATCTGTCTCGTCTCCAGTGTGTGGCCTCTGATGTCTTTGCTCAGTATATATTCTTTTAATTTAATTTTTTAATTTTTAAGCTTGGATCACTAGAGGTTGCCCCTCTGTCTGTGTAGCATAGTGGGCAAGTCACATATGTTTTAGATCTTGGTTTCTTACTTAAAATGGGAATAACATAGTACTCAACTCATAAGGTTCTCGGGTGGTTTGAATTACCTAATCAGTGTAAAGTACTCAGCACAGTGACTAGTATATAGTTAGTGCTCAATGGATGTGAGCATAATTATTGCTGACTGTTATTGTGTGAGGAACGTAAGGGTCGGAGATGAAGTGACTCAAGATCACACATCTGGTGAGAGCTAGAGCAGAACTTGAACTCAGGTCAGTCTGATGCTGTTCTTGCAGGCTGCACCTCCTGGCTCTGAGATGTCTCCGTCAAGTTAAGTCACAAAATGTCTGAATAAGCGCTTGATGGAGTAAAAGGATTGGAAGAAATTCTGACCCTCCAACCCCAAGATTCTGTGGTTCTGAGATAGTGCACTGTGGACAGAAGTGGGAGCAAGCAGGTTTGGATGTTGAACCTTGAGCTGGATAGGCCTCTATGATCACCCAATGCTGGCTGGTGATTGGGGCCTCAGACTCCTGAGGGTCTAAGGTTGGAAAGACCACGTGCACCCGGGAGGCATCTTTGGCCCTTAGTCTGGAAAGTGCCTGGCAGAGCTCACCTCACTGGGGCCTTTGCAGGAATCTGGATTTCTGGGGAGTTCCCTGGGGCCAGCATACCTTACCTCACTGCCTGTCCAGCTTAGGAAATGAGAGGAAACTGCAGAAGAAAGTTTGCAGATCAGATATAGCATTGCTGGAATGCACGTCCCTGTGGTCCTGCCGCCCCACAGTCTTCTCCAGCCAGCACAGAGGATTGTTTCAGTCTCGCTTCCTGGATTTCCTTCCCCAGAGAGTAAAGGGCAAGTCCTACATTTGTGGCTAGCTAGCTAGAGACTGTTTCTATTAACTATACCTTTGGGAGGTACGCTAATTTAATTCTGTCCTTTAGACGTTTTTCCTGTCTAGAGGTGGTATCTCTGGAATCGAACCTTTCCTAAGGACAGGGCTTTATTCTTACATCTAAATTTAGAGCCAAGGAAACTAGTTGAGGCGTTAGTTGAACTCGCGTCCTTTGGATGCATTTAATATCACAGTGAATTTCTTTAGTAGGGCCTTTGTCAGAGAGAAAGAATTTGCCCTTTCTTTTTTTAATTGGGGGGTAAAAGGTTGACAGTAAACAAGGACGTATCTTTGAAGTGTTTAGTGAGATAGGGAAGTCTTAAATATTTCCTGGCATTCATCTAATTTACAAGTACACAACTTTGTTAATCATGTCCAGGCATGTCCTTAGCCTCAAGTCTTGCCATAATATTAAGAGTGTGTTCACTGGAATGCAGCCTGCATCATTCACTTCTGGCTACAAATGAAAAGTTCCAGGCAACTGGGATTCTACTTCAGTTTGCGTGCAATGCAATTACAATCTCAGAAGCTTAGTGGAATAGTTTCCAGAGGCGGAATCCCATTTCTTTCTCCTTCTATATGCCGCAGCTCTTGAGTTAAGTCACACCAGTAAATATTAGGTCAAGATATTGGGGGAGATTGCCTCTCTGACTGATTGACTGTCTTCTTATGGTTCCTCACAGTACTACATAGATAATTTGAAATTTCCTGAAAATATTGGATGGGGTAATGCCTGTGGAGAAGATATCGAAAGAAGTAACACAGTAGAGGAATTTGGGGGAATCAGAAGCAAATCTTTAGCCAATATTGCCAGTAAGCGGACTCAGGTAGATGGAGGAGCTGTCACCAGACTTCATTCCCTCATTCATTCAGCAAAGATTTATTGAATTCCAGCTGTGAGCCAAATCCTGCCCTAAGTGCTAGGGATACAGGGTTTAGAAAAACAGATGTGACCTCTGTCCTCATGGAGCGCACAGTGCAAATAGACATTAATCAGATAATTGAGCAGGTGGTTAATTAGATGCAGTTGTGAGAAGGGCAGTGAGGGGAGCTGCAGGTGCTGTGTTAGTGGGGGTTCGGGGTTTGTATGTGGGGGGTGCTAGAAAGGCTTCCTTGAGAGGGTGACATTTCAGGTGAGACTGACGGATGGGTGGGATTTAGCTGGGCCAGAAAGCAGAGCAGGAGGGGTACAGCCTGAGAGTACAGGGGAAATAGAGTCTTTGGGGATGGAAGGTGTTTGATGTGCCCTAAACACGGAGGCCTAACCAGTGTTGCTGGAGCCCAGGGCACTGCAGACTAGAGGGGTGAGTGGGGCCGGGCCATTGCAGGATTGAGAGCTGGGGACTTTATCCTGTGGACAGTGGGATTTGTGACCATTGATGGAGTTTTCAGCAAGGGAGAAACATGGTTTGCATTTTCAACTAGTGACTTAAGTGCTTTTTCATGCATTCTTCTGTGGGATGGACTGGAGAGTGGCCTGGATTTGAAGATCCCCATGGAGCACATCAAAGCCCAAAGAAGAGTTCTGTTTGTGGCATGTGGTCAAGGAGCCAGCTTTGGAAGGTTTTGAAGAGGAGGATGACATAGTCTGGGGAGCAGCTCTGCGGTGGCTTTCAAGTTCAGGGAAACATAGTATGAACCAGAAGGCGCTGAAGAAGCCAGTCCAGGCATTTAGGAGGGAAGTGGCTTGGAATTTTTAAGTAAGGAGGGAGTTTAGCTCTCAGGGCAGGTGTCAGGGATGGTGGAGCTGGAAAAGCTCTATAGTCTGAAGTCTTCAGATGCTAAGGGAGGAGAAGGCCTTCACAGGAAAATAAAGAGGTTACAGATCTAAGTGAAAGCGACTGAGGAGAGGAGAGAAGAGGGGCTGGAGGGGCTTCTGGGCTTGTTGTGAAAGGAGAGGTGGGTATCCAGGTGCAGAGTAGGGATATGAGCCCCCTGTGAGAGGAATAAGAGCCAGGGCTCATTTTCAACATTCAGGAGGGCCCTGAAAGAAGATAGTGAAGCCACTGTCCCCACTGTGTCCCTCAGCATCCAGCGGGCGGGTCGACCTGCCTCTCCGGCCAGGTCAGCCTATCCCGGTAACTCCACGGCCTCAGAGCGGGGGGCTAGAGTCATTTGTGCCACAGCTCTAAAGTCAGAGAGCTGCTTTTTATAAATTAGCACAAATTGACCTCATTACCCATGGTCATTAAGGAACTTCAGAGATCAAAGTGAAAAAACAAAAACAGATCAAAAACTCCTCCAGACCACAGCTTTCCTCCGGAAGCAGGACCCAAACAAAGATACCAGCGGCTGGCTTTCTGCTCTGGTGTGTCTCTCCTCCCGGTGCTGGTTCTGGGGAAGGTCCCTTCCAGGCTGTTATTCCTCCCCGTTCCCTGTAGGTGTGCTTACAGTTTCGTGTTCTACTAGTCACATTATCATGATGGAACATTCCCCACCCAAGCTGCTTTTTCCATTCTTTAGTCTTCTAAGTTCTGACACCATGAGCTTTCCAAAACCCGGCTTATTCTGTATTTCTCAGAACAGTCTTTCTTCTCAATACTCCAGGACTCCCCGTCCTTTCATCGTTTCTCCCCTTTTTTCTTTCCTTTTCCCTTCTCTCTTCTTTCTCTTTAACTGGAGTGAGGTCATTTGCGGAACTGTTGATGCTTTGTGGAAGGGTAGCCAGAAGGGACACCAAGCCTTCCTTGCTACGACTTCTGATGTGTACAGCCTGTAAAGTGAGCCAAAGAAAATACCCAGCATTTGAGAAAATGAAACTGAAGGGATTGTTTAAGATACAGGACTATATAAAACTCTTCTTTTTAATGTAGTCCATTTTCTTGGTGAAGATAAGAGTGATTTGACATGAGGGGGGAACTTCAGATTTTTTCCTTAACTGAATTATAGACACTTCCTTCAGGATTGGTGATTTCCCCAGAATATTTTCTCAGCCCACAGCATCTGTGCTAATTTGAATATTGGAAATTTTACAAGCTGTGTGGGAGTTGGAGGGGTTGTGTTGATTGTCCAGTGAGACCTGAAGAGGGAGTGACCTTGTTTCTGGTAAACAGACCTGAATCAGATAGACTCATGAGGTGTCTTGGGGGGAGGGTTCTTCTGAATCATTTTGAGGCTTCTTTTTTTTTTAACATCTTTATTGGAGTATAATTGCTTTACAATGTTGTGCCAGTCTCCGCTGCACAGCAAAGTGAACCAGTCTTATGCATATGTATATCCTTATATCCCTTCCCTCTTGCGTCTCCCTCCCACCTTCTCTATCCCACCCCTCTAACTGAACTCCCTGTGCTAAGCAGCTGCTTCCCACTAGCTATCTATTTCACATTGGGTAGTGTATATATGTCAGTGTTACTCTCTCACTTCGTCCCAGTTTACCCTGCCCCCGCCCCATGTCCTAAAGTCCATTCTCTACGTCTGTGTCGTTATTCCTGTACTGCCCCCTAGGTTCATCAGAACCTTTTTTTTCTTTTTTTTTTTAGATTCTATATATATGTGTTAGCATACGGTATTTGTTTTTCTCTTTCTGACTTACTTCACTCCATATGACAGACTCTAGGTCTGTCCACCTCACTACAAATAACTCAATTTCGTTTCGTTTTATGGCTGAATAATATTCCATTGTATATATGTGCCACATCTTCTTTATCCATTCATCTGTCGATGGACACTTAGGTTGCTTCCATGTCCTGGCTATTGTAAATAGTGCTGCAATGAACATTGTGGTGTATGTCTCTTTTTGAATTATAGTTTTCTCAGGGTATATGTCCAGTAGTGGGATTGCTGGGTCATATGGTAATTCTATTTTTACTTCTTTAAGCAACCTCCATACTGTTCTCCCTAGTGGCTGTATCAATTTACATTCCCACCAACAGTGCAAGAGGGTTCCCTTTTCTCCACACCCTCTCCAGCATTTATTGTTTGTAGATTTTTTTTTTATTTTTTTTTTTAAGCTGTACATGGGCCTCTCACTGTTGTGGCCTCTTCCATTGTGGAGCATAGGCTCCGGACGCGCAGGCTCAGTGGCCATGGCTCAAGGGCCCAGCTGCTCCACGGCATGTGGGATCTTCCCGGACCGGGGCACGAACCCGTGTCCCCTGCATCGGCAGGCGGACTCTCAACCACTGTGCCACCAGGGAAGCCCTATTGTTTGTAGATTTTTTGATGATGGCCATTCTGACTGGTGTGAGGTGATACCTCATTGTACTTTTGATTTGCATTTCTCTAGTGATTAGTGATGTTGAGCATCCTTTCATGTGTTTGTTGGCAATCTGTATATCTTCTTTGGAAAAATGTCTATTTAGGTCTTCTGACCATTTTTGGGTTGGGTTGTTTGGCTTTTTCATATTGAGCTGCATGAGCTGCTTGTAAGTTTTGGAGATTAACCCTTTGTCAGTCGCTTTGTTTGCAAATATTTTCTCCCATTCTGAAGGTTGTCTTTTCGTCTTGTTTATGGTTTCCTTTGCTCTGCAAAAGCTTTTAAGTTTCATTAGGTCCCATTTGTCTATTTTTGTTTTAATTTCCATTTCTCTAGGAGGTGGGTCAAAAAAGGATCTTGCTGTGATTTATGTCATAGAGTGTTCTGCCTATGTTTTCCTCTAAGAGTTTTGTGTCTGGCCTTACATTTAGGTCTTTAATCCATTTTGAGTTTATTTTTGTGTATGGTATTAGGAAGTGTTCTAATTTCATTCTTTTACATGTAGCTGTCCAGTTTTCCCAACACCACTTATTGAAGAGCCTGTCTTTCCTCCATTGTATACTCTTGCCTCCTTTATCAAAGGTAAAGTGACCATGTGTGCATGGGTTTATCTATGGGCTTTCTATCCTGTTCCATTGATCTATATTTCTGTTTGTGTGCCAGTACCATACTGTCTTGATTACTGTAGCTTTGTAGTATAGTCTGAAGTCAGGGAGCCTCATTCCTCCAGCTCCATTTTTCTTTCTCAAGATTACTTTGGCTATTTGGGATCTTTTGTGTTTCCATACAAATTGTGAAATTTTTTGTTCTAGTTCTGTGAAAAATGCCATTGGTATTTTGATAGGGATTGCACTGAATCTGTAGATTGCTTTGGGTAGTAGAGTCATTTTCACAATGTTGATTCTTCCAATCCAAGAACATAGTATATCTCTCCATCTGTTTGTATCATCTTTAAATTCTTTCATCAGCATCTTATGGTTTTCTGCATACAGGTCTTTTGTCTCCTGAGGTAGGTTTATTCCTAGGTATTTTATTCTTTTTGTTGTAATGATAAATGGGAGTGTTTCCTTAATTTCTCTTTCAGATTTTTCATCATTAGTGTATAGGAATGCAAGAGATTTCTGTGCATTAATTTTGTATCCTGCTACTCTACCAAATTCATTGATTAGCTCTAGTAGTTTTCTGGTAGCATTTTTAGGATTCTCTATGTGTAGTATCCTGTCATCTGCAGACAATGACAGTTTTACTTCTTTTTTGATTTGGATTCCTTTAATTTCTTTTTCTTCTCTGATTGCTGTGGTTAAAACTTCCAAAACTATGTTGAATAATAGTGGTGAGAGTGGGCAACCTTGTCTTGTTCCTGATCTAAGAGGAAATGGTTTCAGTTTTTCACCATTGAGAACGATGTTGGCTGTGGGTTTGTCATATATGGCCTTTATTATGTTGAGGTAAGTTTCCTCTGTGCCTACTTTCTGGAGGGCTTTTATCATAAATGGGTGTTGAATTTTGTCAGAAGCATTTTCTGCATCTATTGAGATGATCATATGGTTTTTTTCCTTCAGTTTGTTAATATGGTATATCACATTGATTGATTTGCATATATTGAAGAATCCTTTCATTCCTGGGATAAACCCAACTTGATCATGGTGTATGATCCTTTCAATGTGCTGTTCGATTTTGTTTGCTAGTATTTTGTTGAGAATTTTTGCATCTGTGTTCATCAGAGATATTGGCCTGTAGTTTTCTTTTTTTGTGACATCTCTGTCTGGTTTTGGTATCAGGGTGATGGTGGCCTCGTAGAATGAGTATGGGAGTGTTCCTCCCTCTGCTATATTTTGGAAGAGTTTGAGAAGGATAGGTGTTAGCTCTTCTCTAAATGTTTGATAGAATTTGCCTGTGAAGCCATCTGGTCTTGGACTTCTGTTTGTTGGAAGATTTTTAATCACAGTTTCAATTTCAGTGCTTGTGATTGGTCTGTTTATATTTTCTATTTTTTCCTGGTTCAGTTTGGGAAGGTTGTGCTTTTCTAAGAATATGTCTTTTTCTTCCAGGTTGTCCATTTTATTGGCATAGTTGCTTGTAGTAATCTCTCATGAGCCTTCGTATTTCTGCAGTGTCAGTTGTTACTTCTCCTTTTTAATTTCTAATTCTGTTGATTTGAGTCTTGTCCCTTTTTTTCTTCATGAGTCTGGCTAATGGTTTATCAATTTTGTTTATCTTCTCCAAGAACCAGCTTTTAGTTTTATTGACTTTGTTATTCTTTCCTTCATTTCTTTTTCATTTATTTCTGATTTGATCTTTATGATTTCTTTCCTTCTGCTAACTTCGGTTTTTTTCTCTTCTTCTTTCTCTAATTGCTTTAGGTGTAAGGTTAGGTTGTTTATTTGAGATTTTTCTTGATTTTTGAGGTAGGATTGTATTGCTGTAAACTTCCCTCTTAGAACTGCTTTTGCTGCATCCCATAGGTTTTGGGTCATTGTGTTTTCATTTTCATTTGTTTCTTGGTATTTTTTGACTTCCTCTTTGATTTCTTCAGTGATCTCTTGGTTATTTAGTAGTGTATTGTTTAGCCTCCATGTGTTTGTATTTTTTACAGGTTTTTCCTGTAATTGATATCTCATAGTGTTGTGGTCGGAAAAGATACTTGATATGATTTCAAATTTCTTAAATTTACCAAGGCTAGATTTGTGACACAAGATATGCTCTATCCTGGAGAATATTCCATGAGCACTTGAGAAGAAAGTGTATTCTCTTGTTTTTGATTGGAATGTCCTATAAATATCAATTAAGTCCATCTTGTTTAATGTGTCATTTAAAGCTTGTGTTTATTTATTTTCATTTTGGATGATCTGTCCATTGGTGAAAATGGGGTGTTAAAGTCCCCTACTATTAGTGTGTTACTGTTATTTCCTCTTTTATGGCTGTTAGCATTTGCCTTATGTATTGAGGTGCTCCTATTTTGGGTGCATAAATGTTTACAATTGTTATGTCTTCTTCTTGGATTGATACCTTGATCATTATGTAGTGTCCTTCTTTGTCTCTTGTAATAGTCTTTATTTTAAAGTCTGTTTTGTTTGATATGAGGATTGCTACTCCAGCTTTCTTTTGGTTTCCATTTGCATGGAATATCTTTTTCCATCCCCTCACTTTCAGTCTGTATGTGTCCCTAGGTCTGAAGTGGGTCTCTTGCAGACAGCGTATATATGGTCTTGTTTGTGTATCCATTCAGCCAGTCTGTGTCTTTTGGTGGGAGCATTTAATCCATGTACATTTAAGGTAATTATCGATATATATGTTCCTATTCCCATTTTCTTAATTGTTTGGGGTTTGTTTTTGTAGGTCTTTTCCTTCTCTTGTGTTTCCTGCCTAGAGAAGTTCCTTTAGCAGTTGTTGTAAAGCTGTTTTGGTGGTGCTGAATTCTCTTAACTTTTGCTTGTCTGTAAAGGTTTTAATTTCTCCATCGAATGTGAATGAGATCCTTTCTGGGTAGAGTACTCTTGGTTGCAGGTTTTTCCCTTTCATCACTTTATAGATGTCCCGCCACTCCCTTCTGGCTTGCAGAGTTTCTGCTGAAAGATCAGCTGTTAACCTTATGTGTAGTCCCTTGTATGTTATTTGTTGCTTTTCCCTTGCTGCTTTCAATATTTTTTCTTTGTGTTTAATTTTTGGTAGTTTGATTAATATGTGTCTTGGTGTGTTTCTCTTTGTGTTTACCCTGTATGGTACTCTCTGCACTTCCTGGACTTGATCATTTCCTTTCCCATGTTAGGGAAGTTTTCAATGATAATCTCTTCAAATATTTTCTCAGACCCTTTCTTTTTCTCTTTTTCTTCTCAGACCCCTATAATTTGAATGTTGGTGCATTTAATGTTGTCCCAGAGGTCTCTGAGACTGTCCTCAATTCTTTCCATTCTTTTTTCTTTATTCTGCTCCCTGGCAGTTATCTCCACCATTTTATCTTCCATCTCACTTATCCATTCTTCTGCCTCAGTTATTCTGCTATTGCTTCCTTCTAGAGTGTTTTTCATTTCAGTTATTGTGTTGTTCATCACTGTTTGCTCTGTAGTTCCTCTAGATCCTTGTTAAATGTTTCTTGTATTTTCTCCATTCTGTTTCCAAGATTTTGGATCATCTTTACTATCATTACTGTGAATTCTTTTTCAGGTAGGTTGCCTATTTCATCTTCATTTATTTGGTCTTGTAGGTTTTTACCTTGCTCCTTTGCCTGTATCATAGTTTTTTGTTGTTTCTTTTTTTTTTTTTTTTTTGGATGGATGGGGCTGTATTCCTGTCTTACTGGTTGCTTGGCCTGAGACATCCAGCACTGTAGATTGCAGGCAGTTGGATAGAGCCGGGTCTTGGTGCTGAGAGGAGGACCTCCGGGAGGTCTCACTCCGATTAATATTATTCCCTGGGTTCCGTGGTTGTGTGTTAGTCCAGCAGTTTGGACTCGGAGCTCCTACCACAGGAGCTTGGGCCTGACCTCTGGCCTGGGAACCAAGATCCCGCAAGCTGTGATTGCTTCCCTTGAACTAGTGGTTCCTCAGCTCTTCCCAGCTTGGAGGCTCCAGAGGGAAAAGACACATTCACTCAGGGTCCCCACCAATGGAGGGGTGGGGATGGGCGGGTGGGGTGCACTGGGATGGTGGAGAGATTCTGTGGGAGTCCCCTTGAGAGAGAAGTTTTCACCTTATGCGAAATGGAAGACCTTATGCTAAATGGAAGAAGCCGCTCACAAAAGTCCACATATCATATGATCCAACTCGTGAAAATGCAGAGCAGGGAAATCTTTTTTCCCCTTCTCTTTTCCTTTGTGCTTAGTCTGGTGTCACTTGCTCAAAGGGTGCCTCAAGCAGAGGCCTCACACCCGGCACTTCAGACAGAGTCCCCAGGGCCAGTGGCTGCACCTGACACCTCAGCTCGGTGGGCCGTGTGCACACGCTGCACGCGACACTCAATCCAAGGTCGAGGATTTTGTTAAACTTCCAGAATTAGGAGGCCATTTCTTTTTTTTTTTTTTTTTTTTACATCTTTATTGGAGTATAATTGCTTTACAATGGTGTGTTAGTTTCTGCTTTACAACAAAGTGAATCAGCTATACATATACGTATGTTCCCATATCTCTTCCCTCTTGCGTCTCCCTCCCTCTCACCCTCCCTATCCCACCCCTCCAGGCGGTCACAAAGCACCGAGCTGATCTCCCTGTGCTATGCGGCTGCTTCCCACTAGCTATGTACCTTACATTTTAGGAGGCCATTTCTTTTAAGCTGGTCTGGGGATATGGTGATAGCCACTGAGGGGAGCTGGGATTTCAGTCGTGTTTTCAGTTTAAAGGCAAAGACAGGGAAGATGGCTGCTGTTCTGTTAGCCCCTTGTTATGATCAAGTGGCATTTGACAGTTTGAAATACAAAAGGAAATCAGCTGAAGTGTGGAGGGCTCCACACGCTGTGTTAACAACCAGTCTGCATTCTACACCTAGCATTTTTTGGAAGGTGTTATCTGAAAAATTCGTGTAGTGTCATTGTGGGAATGAAGCAATCACCAAGCTTGTCCTTTGTTCCTTTGCACTGAATTAACTCACTGTTAATAAAAGATGGGGTTCTCCATAGGTGGCCTCGGTGCAGGGCTCATCTGTGTATCTTGCTCTGACTGTCTCTGGTGGACCTCACAGGGCCATCATAAAGATTAAATGCATTTATATATGCCAGGTAGTGTTGCACAAATTCGGCCATTAATTTTTATCTTTGTTTTTTTTCCTTCTCCCCCTCTCAAGATGATAAACTCAGCCTGTCTTCTAACAGAGGATTTTTATTCCAGAATGTAGGATGGTGCTTCTCTCTTAAAATGAGATGCCTCACAGATGACCTAGGTCCACCAAGTGGGTCACGGAACTCCTTGGCTCTGGGAAGTCTCAGGCCTTCAACCTTTTTCTGGCTATTCAACCCTCACACTAGTTCCCTTCAGCTCTTGGGGTTTTGAGGGCTGGACTCTGAATTGCTTCCAAATTACCCCTTTCCTGTGGACTGAGGTAACAATTGGGTTTTGGGCAATTTCACTTCCTTCTTGTTCACAAACACAGCAGAGTCCTGATCCCTGTGTGGAGAGGCCTGAGTCCTCTGGATTCCTGGAAATGACTTGACCTTCTTCTGTGGCTACAACAGTTGAAACTGGTTTCTCAGAGAGCCCCAGAGCAGGCCAATCCCAGTCGGAATCCGAGAGTTCAGTGGGAGGCAGACAGTAGGGGGAACAGAGTGATGAGTTTAGAGTTCCCAGACCTGAACCTCAGCCTGGCTTTGCTGCCCACTGGTTGTGTGAACGTCTTCATTTATCTATCATGCCTGAGCCCCGGTTTCTTTATTTGTAAATGAGGAGGATCATATGTACCTCACAGGGTTTTATAGAAAATAAAGGAGATGAAGTAAATGAAAACATGATGTAAGCTTTAGTAACATAGTTAATTTTTTCTACTTGTTCTCTAGGTTGGGAAGTTCTTTTATCCTCAGTACGTGCTTTAGCACCAAGCACGCTAGAAATTCTCAGTAGAGCTTTTTGTGTTTACGGAGCTGTTTTGGCAGCCCCAACTTAATGGTTTAAATTCTGACCTTCTATAGGGAGGTAGTTATTCTTGTTGGGAGAAAAAATAATAGATTTCACATAAAGGGATGAAAAATGTAAGGTCTTTTGTTCTTTTTTTAAATTTCCTTCCTTCCACCAAGACTTTTCCTATTATCTTCACCTCTTCATGGTGAAAGCAGACCTTGGCTTATTGCTAGGTTTCCAGGAGGAGGAAGGAGAATGAAACACCAGCAGGATGGTTTTCTCCTCTGCAGAGCTGTTTACAAGTTTTGGCCTTGGGAGTGACACACTCTGCTCATCTAGTGGGTCTGGCTCTCTGGCCTGAGGCTTGACCCTTTGCATACAGGGCTGACTGATTTATTTGGAGAGTGATTTGAGACTTAGAACTTGTAGAATGAAGATGCTGCGTTCCAGTCCCTTGTAGAGTGACAGCTACTCTTATTGCTTTGATAGATAAACAGGTTGCTTTATGTAGTTGTCATTATCAGGTAACAGCGGCAGCAGCAGCAGCAAGAGCTGACATTAGCTGAGCGATTACCAGATGCTGGCCACTGCTCTAAGTGCTTTATGGGTGCTCACCCCTAATCCACACAGCCACCATGTGAGATCAGAAAGCAGGTACTGTAGTTTTCCCATCTTAAACATGAAAAAGTCCAGCACGGAGAGATTAGGTGACTTGCCCATGAGCACATACCTGGTTTAGTGGCTGGCACAGTATTCGGGAACATGATAACTAAGAATCAGGGGATTTGGATTAATTACTTAACGTGCTCTTCACCGTGTCTGGCACGAGGCGGGACCTCAGCATATGGCAGTTTTTAGTCATGCCGGTCTGGAATTGGCCTGGAGAAGTGGGGCGTCCCTTAGATAGAAAGTGTAGTAGCTCATTTCACTGGAGATCTTGGGGGACCAGGGCCATGAAGAAAAATACTGCAGCTCATTTGGAACTAACTTCAGAATCTAGCCTGAGAGCTTAACCATTGCCTGTGAGTTAATTATTACAATTCATTCACCTCCCCCTCATATTTCCAATGTAGAGCACATTGCGTAGGGGTATGGCCTGTGGAGGAAAACTTCAATGGTTCAAACTCTAGCTTTGCCGGATACCGCCTGTGGGCACATAACCACTCCAGGCCCAGATTTCCTCCTTTTCGAAGGGAGGATAATAATAATATGCTTATCTCCAGGGTTGTTGTGGCAACCAAATGAGTGTATATAACAGGAAGACTTTAAAACAGTATTTGGCACATGGTAGGCATACAAACAATGATAATGTACTATTATCGTTGATATCTATTACCATCTTCTTACTTAATCCCTTGCTTTATTCCTCAGAGCATTTGAGGTGCTCACTAAGATAACAAAGTTAAAAAGATAAAAGCAAATAGAGATCCAGGGCCAGGGAGTAAATATATAGAAAATGAAAGCTTAGGTCCCATAGAAAAAGAGGTAAAGACATGCATAGCTGCAGAAGCAGCTCTTCAGCCTGGTGGCCAGTGCGAAGAGGGAAATTGTTTTCATTCACATAGGTGTCCTCTTCAGAGAGGAGGAAGCAGAGCTTTACCAAGCATTGACTTCTGAAATAAATGAACGCTTTTATGTCTTTTATTAGAGAAAATGGACTCTAAGTTCTAAACACCTGGCCCATTTCTGTTCACTGCCCATCGGACACATGGGAAACCTTCACCCCAAGTCTTTTGTCTAAACTTAATTCTTTGGAATCAACTGGGCATTTTATATTTTGGTTTGTGGTCAGCCCTCATTAGCCAAGCGGGGAGGAACCATGTCACTTGCTTTTTCCTTACAGCTAAAGGTCTTATGCCACTTTGTCTGTGAAAACCTCTTATGAACAAAATCCTGTGATAGCAGTAGAGTTCTTGTGGTTGCTCCTAAGGAGTGCCGGTACTGCTGTTGCTCTTGGAGAGCAGATGCGCCATTGTGGGGTGTAGGAGCAGCGGATGCCTTTCTAATCTGCCTTTGGTGTGTGTGGAGCCGGGAGCCGGGGGTGGCCTTGAGCTTGGTCGCGTTTGCAGTGGCGCTGGCTGCTCCGGCCACCACTGCCGCCTGGTCCTCTTGGCCAGATGGGGCCACATCATGCTCTGGGGGGGGCCACTGGGACTGTCCCCAGAGGCTGACCCTTATCTGTTTGCTTGTTTCCAAGGGCTACAGAGCCAGGAAGAGGAATACAGCCCCCATAGAAAGAAAAAGGAAGAGGAAATTGTTCAAAAGGGAATGATGAAATGAGAAAAGCAACAGGAAATGGCTTGGGAATCAGGGGAGGCATCAGGCAAAGGAAAGAAGTTTTGAGGACCAGGCAGGCCAGAGGAATAAATCATCCCCAAACCTTTGAGACTCCTTCCTTGTTGGCCCTGACCAGCCAGGTCTCCAGGATGGAAGTGACCTCTCTGATTACTGAAGGACTGTCTGTGCCACCCCCTCCCCCAGCATCAGCGCAGATCTGGGGATCTGGAGTTACAGGAATGAATCTGCCCATCTGAGTCAAACCCTCCCAGATGTGCTGCACATCTACCTCCCCTCCGTGCACCTCTTCTGCTCCCCTCCTTTCTCTGCAAGGTCAAGAGTGCTTTCCCAGGGACCCCAGAGCCCCATCTCTCCATGGTGCTGCTCACCAGCAGCTCTGTCTCTCCACTTCACCCCCGTCCTGTTCTGTCCTGGCCTGGGGCTGCCCACGTGTGAGGGAGACAAAGTGGGAGGGAGGGGAAACGAGATGCCGCATGGGGAGCACAGCGTTCTCAGAGGCGCACACCAGTCACACAGCACGCACAGGGCTTCCCGGGGCAGAAGCCACACTTAGGAAATCATTTGGTAATCGGGGCTTGCTTTAAAATTTGTGCCACATCTTTATTACTTATTCTGAGTGAAATTTGGGAAATCACCTTTTAGTGTTTCGCTCCCAGGAAGGATGAAAGTGAGCTCCCCTTTAGAAACTGCTTTCCTCTGGGTATATCAGGCTAGTCTGTTTCTGTTTCTTGGGATTGATTATCCATTTGTAACCTGATAGCGTCCACTCTGGAGTTTGTATCTCGTCACCATTTCTCCCTACCCCCCACCTGTTTCCATGAGCGCGTGCGCGTGGGCACGCACATACACAGACACACACACACACATCTCTTTAGCTCACTGGTTCTTTGGCTGAGATTCAGGTTCGGTTTAAATAGGACGTGACTACAAACCAGTCCTTGAACTTCCCTATCCTTTTTCTGGTCAGACTATTGAATATTGCAGTTTTTAATGGGGATACGGGAGTAGCTACGTTGGGTCAGAGAATTTCAAGGTTGGAAAAAACTGGAAGGTTCGATTCTTTCGTCAGTTCTTGAATTATCCCCGTGGCATCCTGAAGCATGAGGTTGTGCAGTACAACCTGCTTGGACTCCTAATGACAGGGAACTGCTGTCGCCAGAAGCAGCCTCTTTCATCTTCAGACATGTTTTGGTTTTAGAAAGTTCTTTTTTACATTGTCCAAAACCTGCTTTTATATGTTGACGCTTATACCAACTCTTGACCTCGGTGAAGAAGCCTAGTTCCTTTCTTTTAGAAAATCAAAGGCAACTTTCAATCAGGGGAAACAGCCCCGGTTTCCTCGTGTGTTCCCCAAAGGAAGTATTTCTAGACTGCTCACAGCCCAGATGCCTGCTTCTGGGGATGCTTCAGTTGGTCTCTGCCCCCCTTCAAATATGGGGTCCAGATTGGAACACAGTACTTGAGAGGTGGGCACTGTGAGAGGGACGGATGCAAACTGGAGGACAGAGCAAGGCGGTATTCTCGTCTGCCTCTGTTGACGGAGCTGCACAGGGGTTCTTAGTTGATGGCTGCATCCTGCTGGAGATGCAGTGCTTGCAGACACAGCAAATCCCTGTGTATCCCCTTTTTGTGGCCACCCGCGTATACCAGAATAGAGCCCCCCCCCAAATTTGAGAGCACATAATGAGACTTCCTGGGGAGAGCAGGGCAGACTTCCCAAACTGGTCTGAGACGACTTGCAAGAGTAGGGAAAGGAGACCGGTGTGGGGTTTTTATGGTGGTTGTGGGGTGCGGTTGGGGTGAAGGTTCTGCACAGGCCAGGGATGGTGTGGTTTGAACATCCCACCAGCATCAAAGGAGGGAGCCCCCGGTCTTTCTAGTCAGCTTGCCCAGGTGTGGGGCAGAAGGGGAAGAGGAGGCATGAGGCTTGAAAGCTGTCAGCAGTGAAATATCAAAACTGGAGTCACACGACCATTCTTTGTCTCTGCTTCCTGACCTTGAGTCTGATGGGTCGGTCTGCTTCGCTACCTTCTAACAAGTCCTTGGTGGAAATATTTAACAGAGTAAGTCTGAAGAGAGTGTCCTGAATTCATGCACTTGAGGTCCTCTTGCAGTCGAGGGCCTCCTTCAGATCCTGTTCCCTGGGCTGGGGATAAAAGGAGGGTGGGACACAGCACATATCATACAGACACACGAATGCCTAAATAATTCCACGAGCAGAGAGTAGAACTGTATAGACGAATACTGTCAGGGAGTAGGTATTTCTGCATGGATACGAGGGTGAGGAGTTTGGCAGGAGGACACCTGCGCCAGCCTGAGGAAGGGGCAGAGCTGCCGCGAGCAGGGACTCCTGGCTGGTTGTGCTAGTGTGAAGGCCCAGAGAGAGGATGTGGTACGTGGTCACTGATGTGCTGGAGAGGGGACATCAGCTGTGAGGGATTTGAGAGTTCCTTCCCATTGGTTCTGAGTAATTGACCACGTCCTACGTCTAAAATCACATTTTCAGCAGACACTGTAGGCATATGTTCTGTGAGGTCAGGAGTGTTGCTATGGGAACAGTGACTTGCATCTTCTTACTGAGCTATTCACATTGTCAGTTCCAGCCCCAGACTTCTGCCTTTTGCGTGTTGAGTCCCTAGGTGGGCAAAAGGGAGGTGGCGCATGCAGGCTGTACTGCGAGATACAAACTAATGTCACTCTCCTCCACTTCTCCAGCCTCCTCAATGTCAGTGCTTCTCCAAATGTGAGGGACTGGGGAAGCCAAGGGAGCTTAATAGACGTGATAAATCAATCAAGTTATACTGGCATATCAGAGAGGTGGTGCACACTGATGGCTCACAAGCATGGATTGTTGTGTTGAGACTGAGGCCTAGAACTGGGATTCATGTTCCCAAGATCTGCTTCTCTCCTTATTTCATCCAGTTATGCTCAGATCCTGGGGGTGGAGGATGAACGCAAATATCAGAGTTGCCTGGAGGGGATTTAGACAGTCTGTATAGCCCCCTTCCACCCAAGATTATGATCTGTACCCCAGAGTGGGGCAGGGGTGCCTCTTCTCCCTTCAGGTGTGTGGGCAGATGAAAGATTGTGCACGCTTAACTGGTCCATGGCTTGACCTCAGCTGCTGCCTGTACACTGAACACTGGTGACTCTTGCAGTAGGAAGGCTAGGCTAGACTGGGCTGCAGTAACAAACACGCCCTGAAATCTCAGTGCCTTAATATATATTTGTTTTTTTCCCAAGAAAATTTCACTCTGGGTGTAGCCACTCTCTAGGGCAACTTCCTTTCAAGCAACAACCCAGGGATTCAGACTACTTCCATCCTGTAGCCACGCCCCCCTGGAACACAGGCTTGCAAAGGGAGAGGGGATAGGGCGGTGCAGTGGCTTTCACTGTTACTGTTTAGAAGTAACACCCATCACCTCTGCTCACAGTCTATCAGCCAGGTACTAGTCATACGGCCACCCAACTGCAAGGAGCCAGGAGAACAGCGTGTGGGTGAGCACTGGTAATGTTCTTACCACCATGTCCACTGGATACCTGTTTTAAAAAGCCTCAGTTAGGGGCTTCCCTGGTGGCGCAGTGGTTGAGAGTCCACCTGCCGATGCAGGGGACACGGGTTCGTGCCCCGGTCCGGGAGGATCCCACATGCCGCGGAGCGGCTAGGCCCATGAGCCATGGCCGCTGAGCCTGTGCGCCCGGAGCCTGTGCTCCGCAACGCGAGAGGCCACAACAGTGAGAGGCCCACGTACCGCAAAAAAAAAAAAGAAGTCTCAGTTAACACTGACCCTGGAAATCCCCATCTGAATACCCATAGGTACAGCAAAATCAACAGGTAACCCAGAACTGACTGTCTTCCTTTCCCCAGATTTGCCGTTTCGTATCCTGGCAAATGATAGGTTGCCTGAGCCAGAAGCAACGGACTCATCTTAGATTCCCTTCCTTCCTCCTTCCCCCTTAGATTGTCACAAAGTCTCACCAGTTCTCCCTTATACCCCGACCTCTACTTTTAGATATTAAATGATTTTATTTGTTTGGCAGTAGGCAAAATTATATGTACAATTTTCTTTTTTTCTCTTCCAGTTTTATTGAGATATAATCGACACACAACCCTGTATAAGTTTAAGGTGTGCAGCATGATGATTTAACTTACATACATCATGAAATACCTCATACATACGTCTTGATGGCTTCTGCCCCCTGTTCCTGTCCACAGGGCTGGGGCTCCGTCAGTGCGTACTGCATGACCATCCGGCTGTAAAAAATCTGAAATACTTACATTCTGGTTGGTAAATCGTTATCCCCCCCAGTGCCCAGCGACACTGACCTGTGGGCCTCCAGGATCCTACTCCAGTGCTCCAGGCGGCTTCCTTTCCCATCGGTCAGCTTTGCCTTGTGCTCTGTCAACCTGAGGCCCCTCCTGTTCCCTGTGAGGTCTTGCCACTTGTCGTCTAAGAAGGTGGGTTGAGCCTTACCTCCTGGGTGTCTTTCTCTGACCTTCCTCCCCAGCAGAATTTGCTGTCCACCTCTGTGACCCTTAGGGCCCAGCCCTGCTGGCTCTGAGGAATGACTGTTTTATAGTCGCCTCCACCAGACACTGAGCTTCTTAAATGGGTAGCTCCCTCCCAAGTGAGTCTGGTTCTGGGAACATCTTGTATTTCCTCTTTTTCAAAACAGCAGTTGTTGAATGTGTCAAGTGCTGTGCTCGGTGCTCACATTATAAATCCTCACGGAGCATACAGTCTCCTTGGAGGGGCCGACCCTAAATAAGTAAACAATTAAATGTATAATTGCAAGTGGTACAAAAGTCCTAAGAGGATGAAGAGGGGGTGCCTAGAGCAAGAGAGCCCAGGCAAGACCTTGGACTGGGTCCATGGGGGTCCTCAGTCCAGGATCCTTCTTCTCAGCCCCTCATAGGTGAAAGGCTTATCCTTTTTTGAAGGGCTGGGGACTTGAGACAGAAATGGGGTAGGGAGAATGAGCTTTTCCTGACCGCCAGTGGCAAGGCTGTTTCCTGGCTACTCTGAAACTTGGTTTTTTAAAGTTTTTTTTTAGTTAATTTATTTTATTTTATTTATTTTTGGCTGTGTTGGGTCTTTGTTGCTGTGTGTGGGCTTTCTCTAGTTGCAGTGAGGGGGGGGCTACTCTTTGTTGAGGTGCGCAGGCCTCTCTTGTTGCGGAGCACGAGCTCTAGGCGCACGGGCTTCAGTAGTTGTGGCACGTGGGCTCAGTAGTTGTGGCTCGTGGGCTTAGTTGCTCCACGGCATGTGGGATCTTCCCAGACCAGGGATTGAACCCGTGTCCCCTGCATTGGCAGGCGGATTCTTAACCACTGCACCACCAGGGAAGCCCTGAGACTTTGTTTTTAAGAAACTGATGGATGGGATCATCCACAATCTGCATTAAACAATATATATATATATCACCAGAGCATCATCCATGTGACTTGGGTCCTCTTTGTGCCATGGCTTTCCTGTCTTTCTGCCAAGCTAGGTGACTCTGCCCCCTGCAAAGTGAGAAAGCCAAGGACTGTGTCAACAGCATCCCTGCAGACACAGGTTCTGTGATCTACTCGCCACCTGTGGAAGACACCCCGAGAGTGACACCTGGCCCCTTTCCTTCAGGGAAGGGTGGTCGTGGCCTCTGATAGACAATAAGAATGGCTCTGTGGTGGGAGCTGGTGCCCTCCCTGGATGGCAAGCAGGTGCTGAGTGGGGAGGGGCAGTTCCTGCATCCTTTAAAATATGATTCCCTTTAGCCTGAGTTGTTTGACTGCTGTAGCAGGGGTGGTGGGGGAAGGTAATTGGGAGAAATAGGAAGCTCACTGGATATTTGAAAACCAGACAGGAAAATGAAAGAGCTTTGAAATGATGCTTTTAATCATTGAGAAGATAGGATCCAGTTAATACAGTACAGTTCCATGCCAGCTTTTAGGCGCATATTGAGGGCCCCCGGGAGATGTTCTTCTGCCAGGTCTCATGAAACTCAGAATGTTGTTTGGCATCAGGAGCCGCCTAGGTCGGCTGCCTCCGTGGTGTGTGTGCTGTGATGGTGGTCCTAGGGTTAGAACCCACAGGGGTCTGGGGGACCACCTAGGCCTAGCCCCTTGTTCTGCAGATGAGCAAGTGGACTCAGGGGCCACAGCGAGGCACACCACGTGTAACTGACACCTTGTGAGCGACGCCGGCTTCCTAGCCTCACCAGGAAACCACAGCGTCTCATCTGTGCTGTCAGGACTACCGCCCGTGGCTCACAGGGTATGTCTAGCTCCCTGGAACCTCTGGAGGCCCCTCTTCCTTCCTTCCACCAGTGGGCCCTTTGGAGGGCAGGGCAGTGGGTGGCTCGGGCAGCTCTGGTCCTGTTCTTGCAGTTTCCCTGTCTCCAGAGTCAGCCCGGAAGGGCACAGGGAGGTTTGATCTGGTGGGAAGCGGTTGACTTCAGCCTCACTGGAGAGAGCCCCCACTTTTTGCATCCCTTTGGAATGCTCCCTTTGGAGCCCAGCCCTCTGTGGCCACAAGTAGCTGTGCGTGGCCCTGCCTCCTAGCTGGCCGTGCCATGCTGTGCTGTGCCAGGGCTCCCCACTGGGCAGCTTGAGAGAGGAGAAGTGTTTCTGTCAAGGGACTTGTGCGGTTCCTTGCCGCCCAGAGGGGAGTTTGGGGTATGCAGCCCCGGGTATAGGGACCTCAGCTTTGCTCCCCACCACCCTGGGTGGGCTCCAGGTGGCCAGTCCCAGAAAAGCTCGAGCTCACGTGTCCTCAGCAGCACACCCTTCTGAGCCATGGCTTTAAAGTACAGCCTCTGCTTCAAAGCAGAGACCTCTCGTCTTGCCCACTGCAGCTGCCTTTTAACTGTCCCCCTCCCCAGCCTGGATGGGGAGAGCCATGCAGTCTGCAGGCCTGATCCTGTCAGTCTTATGATCAGTAACTTCCCTGGTTCCCTGCCGAGATGTGGCACTGGAATCCTCCATGACGTGCCCCCAGACTGTCTTTCCGGCCTCATCTCCCCCTGTGTCCCTCACATATCCTTTACTCCAGCCAAACTGGCTTGCTTTCTGCTTTCTCCAGAAGTCTTCCAGGCTCTCACGTCTCTGCCTTTGCTTTTCTGTAATGCCATTTCCCACACAGACAGACTCTGGTTCATATGCGTCTTTCAAAGCCTATTATGGACTGGATTGTATCCCCCCAAATTCCTATGTTGAAGCTTAGCTTCCAGGGCGCTGGTATTTGGAGATGGGGCCCTTGGGATTTATTAGGGTTAAATGAGGTCATAAGGGTGGGGCTCTGGCCCCGCGGGATTGCTGTCCTTAGCAAAGAGGGAGCAACAGCACAGTACCGTCTCTGAGTGAGCACAGATGGAAGGCCGCGTAAGGACAGCGGGAAGGTGGCATCTGCAAGTTGGGGCGAGAGCTCTTGTCAGAAACCGAATTTGCCAGCACCTTGATCATGGACTCCAGCCTCCAGAACTGAGAGAAGATCAGTGCGGTTTAAGCCACCCAGATTGTGGCCTTTTGTTACGGCAGCTGGAGCAGGCTAAGACGAGGCCCCGCTGAATCCCATCTCTTCTCACTGTCCCCTCACTGTCCCTGCAGCACTGCCCCTCCCTTCCTGAGCACTTATCACAGGCCTCCTGAGATTATTATTTTTGTTAGTTAATTTCCATCCCTAGCCTATCAGCAGTTTGAGGGCAGGGACCTCGTTTTGCTTATCCTAATCAGAGTGCCAGGTATTATATGCTTATTCAACTAATAATTGAATGAATGAAGTACACAGATACTCACCCCCTACTCCTTGCCAGTTGGCTGTTAGGCCGCGGAGAGCCCTTTTATGGCTGCTTTTCAGTTATTTCTGCTCCTGGTGATCACTTAACCTGATCTCTCCCAGGTGTTAACACGTGGAAGGGGTAAAGGACCCACGGTGTTATTTTTCCACCCTCATTATGCCTTGGTTTGCCTGAATGTGCAGCTTTCCCCAGCTCGGTTGGTGAGAAGAAAGGAATTGTTTTGGTAATAGCAGAGAAGAGAGCCGAGGCCAGGACCAGACTCAGCCCATAATGACGAGGAAAGAGAGCACACGTGCCCCTAAGTCTTCCTGGTATTGTCTGCTTCTAGGAATAGCCTCCAAGCCTCTGTCTTTGGACCCCAGCCTCCCAAAGGTTATGTGATGGAGAGAAGCGGCTCCCTAAGTGGTTGATGGTGGGGGGATTACATCTCTCGAGTTGAGCTGCTAGGAGCATAGCCAAGACAGCAGGGTGCCAAGGGGCACATCCAATTAGGCACCAGGACAGCTGGGCGGGGCCGGAGACACAGAGAGGTGCCGAGTCTACAGAGCAGGGACGTTGCCAAATCAGGCTGCTCCCCTGCCCTGCAGGTCTGATGCCTGCCTTGCCACGACTTTCATACCTCTCTCGCCTTTTTTCACTCAGATGCACTAAAGATGTTCCCTGATTTTTCACTAGTGGCTCCCTTTGCCTTTGCTTCCCCCGGGTCTTTGCATTTCTGTTTCCCCATCTTGCAGGTCTCAGCTCAAGTGCTGCTTGTCCCAAAGACCCTGTCTGTTTCCCCAACTTTTGTAGCCCTTCACAGTGCCATGTTGCCCCCGTCACTGTTTCTCTTCTCCACAGCACCTACTGCTGTCTGTAGTCATCACGTGCAGACAGAGAGTGACACAGAAGCAGAGCCCTTGCCTGTCGCTTCCCTGATATATCTGCAGTGGCCAGAACAGTGCCTGGCATACAGTTGGGGGGTAATAAATATTTGTTGAATGATCGAAAGAATGCAGAGTCGCTCGTCACGAACAGGGAGGCATCCGGTGTCTTAGAACTCTGTGCAGTGCGCGCCGGCCGCATGTGCTGCTGGTGGGATGGTCCCTCGGAGGGGCTGGCGTGGCGCTTCTCCTGGGCGGGAATGCAGGGCCGTGCTCATGCCCGGCAGTGCCTAGTGATCAGCTTCCTGGGGCAGCATTTTTCCTCCTGAGTGCTTGATTTATTTCTAGCAGTATTGAGTTTCCATTTTTATTACAGCATCTGAAGCCTCTCATTAGATGCAGAAGGAAAATTTGGTACGGTTCCAGATTTTTCTTTCGAAAAGGAGAAAGCTCTGTCCTTGAATAGAAACTCACAGCTCTGCCTGAGCTAGAAGTGTTTTTGTCAGTCAGGAAGACCCTGAAGTTGTAGAAACCTTGTTTATACTCAAGGAATTAAAGTTACCCAGCATCACGACTGTACTTCAGATATAAGTGAAAGTGGAAGTATTTTATAAAGAAAATAAGACTCGTCCTGGCTTCCACAGAAAAGAAACATTCTTTTTTCTTTTGGTACATGTTCGTTGTTTCTGTGACCACACAGTCACGTCTGGCTTTGTAATTGAAATCGTTTGGGAATAGTTTTAAGATTGTTCGACTCTTCCATCACCTGCAGTTACCAAACTCTGTACCTGGATGTTTATCACCAAGGACTCTAATGATGTCACAATTAGCTGTTATATGAATTGCACAGAGGCAACTTCATCTCCTAATGTTGGACTGGAATATTCGTAAGGCAGATTTGCCCTGACCTAGCATTCCAGGAGCCAGACCATAAACACTAACCTGTAGGACTCCACCTGCCTGGGTAGAGGAGAGAAGGGGCAGGCCATGGCCTCCCTGCTTAATCAGAGCGGTGTAGGTTTAGAGAGCAGGCAAGACACCAATCACCGACACCCTCCTGCCAAGAAAAGGTTAAAACGTCATATGTTTCCATAGGAATGCTGAAGTTTTTCCTTCATGCAGGCATTCAGGAAATGAAACCACAAGAAAGGCCAAGTCGAATTTCTTAATCCACCCCAAACAATGAAATCTGAAGTGTGGGTTTATGGTTGGAAAGTGACTGGGTAAAAATAGCACTGACTGACTCAACAAATCAGCGTCCTCCGGCTCCCAGAGCCGCTGATGCATGCGGACTCTGCTCACAGATGCCCGTGCTTGGCTGGTCAGAGCCTGCCCTCCTTTGGGAAGGCAGGCCAGCAGGAGAATTCAGTCCCACTTTTGTCATCTCTGCCTGGGTTCCCTGCTCTCTCCATACTCAATTTCAGAAGTTTCCAGTCCAGGCTCAGCAGTGTCCTTTGGCAGTTGTGATTCGGAGGGAGGCCCCCTGGCTGCTTGGATGTTGGGTTTAGAGGGTCTCTACATCTGGGGCAGTGACAGCTTTATTGCTTTCAGCCATCATTGTCCACAGGGGTACACAGTCATTCACCTGGCAGGAGGGGGGTTGCTCTTCCTCAGGCCACCTTCCTTGCCGCTGAGGGTTGACTGAACTTTCCCGTCTGTGATCTTGCGTCCTCATGTATCTCTAAGGCTGATCTTTCTTTTGGGGATTCCTCTAGGCCTGGAGCTCTGAGAATGCAACTTGGCCTCTGAGAGACTCATCCCAATAGACTTGAGGGTCTTTCTAAGCTGCTCAGGTACCCAAAGCACCTGCCATTTGCCTTGAACTTCCAAGATTTACTTGGCAAGAGGAGTTGGGGAAAATGTAGCACAAATACAATTAGATAAATAACAGGAAAAAGAGACCAGTTGAGAGTAACTCCCAGCTTAGTGTTTGCTTTTTCTTTAAAAAATGCATTTGGAAACTCAGAAAACCACCTTGTGGTGAACTAGGAGGAAGGCAGAAGTTTCTAGATGGACTTGCCTTAGGAAAAAGATTATAAAAATGGGTAACTGGCCACCTTGAGAAGAATCTTAAAGTAACTTGAGGGCATGGCAAACTGCCTTAAATGTGATCGACTTTGCCAGAAAATGGGTATTTTCTGTGAGGTAGTTAATTAATCCCTTTACAAATGTTTTAATTTAAAAGCAATACATGTCCTTTTTGAAAAGATGGACAAGTATTTTAAAAATACACATTTTCTTCTAGTTGCATATGTGTGTATATATATACACACACATAAATATATAATACATTAGTATATATTTGACATACTGATAACATTATAATTACAATATTAGATGTTTTAATCTATTTATTTTTGTCATTACAAAAATACATACATATATATGGTAGGATATTTAGAATAGCATAAAGAAGAAATTTAAAATAATCTGTAATTCCACTGTGGGGTGAGGGAATGTGGTAGCTGGTCCCCAAAGACAACCCCCTAAGGAGCCACGCCTCCCAGCATTCACACTTGTGTGCAGCCCCCTCTCCTGGAATTTGGGTAGCCTCTGTAGCTTGTTTTTGGTGGATAAGACCCAGCGGAAGTGATGCAGCCTGACTTCTAAGCTCTGTGCAGTTTCAGCCTGGGTCTCTTGGAACACTTGTTCTTGGCAAGCTCCTTTTTGGAATCCAGCTGCCCTGCTGGGAGAAGCCAAGACCCCAGGGGGAGCCCACATGAAAGTGCTCTGGTTGACAGCCCCAGCTGGGCTCTTTGCCAACAGCCAGCATCAACCGCAAGCAAAATGTGTGATGTGGCCATCCAGCCTGGCTGAGTCTTTGGAAGACCGTAGCCTCGGCCACCATCTCCCGGTGTCCATATGGGAGACCCCAGCTGAGGACAGCCCAGCTGAGCCTAGCTGACCCACAGAACTGTAGGGGATAATCGCACACTGTTTTAAGCCACTAAGTTTTGGGGTGTTTTGTTACGCAGCTACAGGTAACTGGCACAGGGTGTGGGATAGTTTCAAAGTAAACACGTTTAAAGGGAGTATGATGTGGCCAAATAGCTCAGACTCTAGGGCTAGAAAGGCCTGATGTGCATTCCTGCTCTGTCACTCTCTAGCTGTGTGACCTTAGGCAAGTTATTTCCGTTTGTTAAATGGAAATTGGGAGATTTAAAAGTATTCCAGCGTCTGGCACCTAGTAGGTACTAAGTAAGTGTTAGTTTCCATATGGTCATGTTGAATAGTCATGGAGAATGGGTATAAGGAAACACTGGAAACAGCAGTGGCAGCAGCAGAGAATATATAATGAAAATGCTACTGTATTTGGATATTTTGCGGCTATGAACAATGTCATTCATTTCTGAACCTCCTCCACACTTAACATAGTACTGGGCACACAGTAGGGACTATGGCTTGCTTGGCTTGGCATGGCTAAGGTCAACACAGTGAGGAGTATCTTCTGTGCCTAATATATCTGTGCTATTCTGAGGACAAGCAGCTGGGCTATGAGTGAGGGGAAAAGGCCACCTCTATTCAGAGTCACAAGGATGCAGGGCTGGGAGGGGTTGGGAGAGCATCTGCTCCAGTGCCCTTGTCTTTACAGTCTGGGAAAACTGATGTTCAGAGAAGAAGTGGCTCGTCCAAGGCCAGACACAGTGGCAGAGTCAGGCCTGTGAGCCAGGGCTGTAACCTAGCACCCTGCCTACTCACACTTGCCCAGAGTTCCTAAGTCCACATTTCATTAAATAAGGCAGAGCACATTTCATTACTTGTTTTAAAAAAACAGGGGATCAAAACTAACATCACCAATAATGGGATAAATTGACATGTTGTGCCTCCTGATAAGATGGAGTGAGAAGAACCCAGCGTCACTTCTGTGCTGTTCCTGACAAAGATGCATAACCTGAATCGAATCAGAAGGAAACGTTAGCAAACCCAAATTTAGGGAGATTTTACTAAATCATTGGCCTGTGCTCCTCAAATTGTCCCAGGTCCCAGAAGACAAGAAAAGACTAAGGAACTATTTCATATTGAAGATACATGACAACCGTATGCCATCCTGGACCATAAATTTTCTTTTTGTTTTTGGACAATTGACAAATTTTGAATGGGGCTGTAGATTAAGTGGTAGTGATGTATTAATGTTAATTTCCTGGGTTTGATGGTTGTACTGTTATGATGAGAGTGTCCTTGTTTGGTAGGAAGTACCTACTAAAATATTTAGAGGTTAAATTTTTTTTTCTTTGCTTTCATCTGCAATGATGTCAATTTGGCATTATATTTTATGTCTTTAATTTAAAAATTAAAACAAATAATTTTATTTAATTAAAAACCAGAAACTAAATTAATTAAATGAAATTAAAACAAGTGAATGAATCAATCAGTGCATAAGTACAATTTGGTAGAATCTTTTCAGTTGTTGCGTCTGTGATGGGAACAATTTATAAAAAGGATTTCGAATGAAAATTGGAATCTGGACTCCCAGCATAGGGGCCAGTCTTTTGACTACTCCACATTCTTGGGTAATTCTTCTTAGATTCATAGTAGGAGGGGCTCCTCTTAACCTTGGTAAACAAGGATGAAAGCAATGAAACATAGACTGTATTTTGGATGGGAGAAAACTATAAAATGGGGACAATAAACCCTACTTGTAAGGATTAAATTAGGTAAAATATATAAAAATGAGCTAGCCCAGTACCTTGTTCCCAGGCATATGGGAACCTCATCATTTTATAGATGATGATAGATAGTTCATTTTATTTCTTACTGAAGTATGTATGGTTGATTTACGGTTTTATATTGGTTTCTGGTGTATAGCAAAGTGATTGAGTTATATATATGTGTGTGTATATATATGTGTGTGTGTATTCTTTTTCATATTCTTTTCCGTTATGGTTTATTGCAGGATATTAAATATAGTTCCCTGTGCTATACAGTAGGTCCTTGTTGGTTATCTATTTTATATACAGTAGTGTGTATCTGTTAATCCCAAACATCTAATTTATCTCTCCCTCCCCCTTTACCCTTTGGTAACCATAGGTGTGTTTTCTATGTCTGTGAGTCTCTTTCTGTTTTGGAAATAAGTTCATTTGTATCATATTTTACATTCCACATATAAGTGATGTCATATAATATTTGTCTTTCTCTTTCTGATTTACTTCACTTAGTATGATAATCTCTAGGTCTGTCCATGTTGCTGGAAATGGCATTATTTCATTCTTTTTTATGGCTGAGTAATATGCCATTGTATATATGTACCACATCTTCTTTATCCATTCACCTGTTGATGGACATTTAGGTTGCTTCCATGTCTTGGCTACTGTAAATAGTGCTGCTACGAACGTTGGGGTGCGTGTATCTTTTCGAATTAGAGTTTTCTCCAGATGTATGCTCAGGAGCGGGATTGCTGGGTCATATGGCGACTCTATTTTAGTTTTTTAAGGCACCTCCATACTGTTCTCCATAGCGGCTGCACAAATTTATATTCCCACCAACAGTGTAGGAGTGTACATTTTTCCTTTGCTTTTCTCTCTCTGCAGCATTTGTTATTTGTAGACTTTTTTTTTTTTTTTTTTTTTTTTTTTGCGGTAACCGGGCCTCTCACTGTTGTGGCCTCTTGCGTTGCGGAGCACAGGCTCCGGACGCACAGGCTCAGCGGCCATGGCTCACGGGCCCAGCTGCTCCGCGGCACGTGGGATCCTCCTGAACTGGGGCACGAACCCGTGTCCCCTGCATCAGCAGGCGGACTCTCAACTACTGCGCCACCAGGGAAGCCCATTCGTAGACTTTTTGACGATGGGCATTCTGACAGGTGTGAGGTGGTACCTCACTGTAGTTTTGATTTGCATTTCTCTGATAATTAGTAATGTTGAGCATCGTTTCATGTACCTTTTGGCCATCTGTATGTCTTCTTTGGAGAAATGTCTATTTAGGTCTTCTGCCCATTTTTTTTTTTTTATTGGGTTGTGTGGTTTTTTGTTATTGAGTTGTATGAGCTGTTTGCATATTTTGGAAATTAAACCCTTGTCGGTAGCATCATTTGCAAATATTTTCTCTCAGTCTGTAGTTTGTCTATGCATTTTGCTATGGTTTCCATCTTTCTTTTTGTAATGTAGCATAAAAGTCAAAATAATGTAACATTTTCTCAGGAGGCAGGAAAACTGGAGAGCAATTTGACCATAGCCAAGTCAGTTTGCAAACCGTCACAGGTTTTCCTCCTGAAAAGACTAAAACCTTTTAATGATTTAGAAAGAAAAACAGATTTTTTTCTCCTGCTTCAAAAGGTAAGGGGATGGGTAGATCTTCACCTGTCTCAGAGAGGTATTTCTGGGTTCATAAAGTAGAGAAACTGGTTTTTCTCCTTGCAAGTTGCCATTATGTGGATTTCTGGGCACAAGGAATGATGGGGGCCTCTCTTTCCTCAACTCCTCCATGGTGCCAGGGAGAAGTCAGGCGTGTGCCCGAGGGCAGGCTTTCTCCCCTTGGGGAAGTGTTGGCTGTTCCCTGCCTGATCCACTTTCCCTCCTGGTGTAAGCATCTCGGTGGGGCCCATCCCTCTCTTGCAGGTCCTCCCACTGTATCAGCTAGAGAGGATGCTGAAGGAGACCCACAGCCTTGAGTCTGAGGGTGGTGGTGAGCTGTAAGCCCCGTTGGAGAAGGATGAGTCTGCTGGGTGAAAGGGACTCAGGCAGTTCAGCCCCAGGAAAGAGGGACGGATCCATTGTTCACACCAGGAAGAACTGCTGCCCAAATCAGAAGCCTTTGTTTTTTGTGAAGTGAAAGAAGTGGCCAGGGTGCTGGGACCTTGAAAGCAAAACTGCCTGTGCTTGCTTAGGTGTTGTTGTCAGAGACCTGAAGGTCTCTGCTCTAGCGCACAGCCACGCAGCGTGCAGGAAGTATGATTTCAGTGTCAGAATGGAACAAGGCGCCGGCCACACAAGAGGTTCACCACCGGAAACAGTGTTAGGAGATGCCAACGATCCTTGTGGGGCAGGGCCCAGGTGAGGCATCCTTCTCACAGAACTCCACGGGCATTACAGAGTTTTGGGGTGTGCTCCAGCTCACGGGGGTCTGGGTTGGCGCTGGCTGGGCTTACCTTACTAGTGACCATGCCCAGATTTGAAGGCACATGTTGGGGCACAGGGCAAGGAGCCAGGCAGGGAGGGAAGTGAGAGGCAGGCGATGAAGGACAGGCATCCTTCACGATGGCATCCAGGACTGGCAGGCGCAGATCTCAGTAGGTAGGTAGGTAGGTAGGCGATGGTAGGCCATCACGGAACAGGTGAGGGCTGAGCAACGGTCTGGAAGGTGAGCAGACAGGAGTCCAGGCAGGAACACGCTAGTGGCTCCACTGCAGCCACAGGGACTTTGTGAACAAGGAAGAAGAGTCTGGACATGGGTCAGATGATGTGGACTTAGTTCCTGTGTTGCCATTATTGACCATGTGACCTTAGCGAAACCTAATCTCTTTGAGCCTCTACTTCTTCATCTCCAGAGTGGGTGGAATGAATACTTGCTTGCTGTGGAACTGCTAGTTGCTGCTCTATTCTCTCCTTTTTCATTTTTAACTGAATCCCATTTATTTGGGAGCAGCATTATGCCCAGTAAAAGAATATATTCCATAGCTTCCCTTGCAGCTAGGTGTGGCCATGTGACTAAATTTTGTCTGGTGTGATATAAGAAGAATTGTTAAGGACTTCCAGGAAGGTTGCCTAAAAGGTCTGCCTTATTGCAGGGGGCAAAGAAGAAGGAGGGCCTTTCCTCCTTCCTCCTTTCTGTTGCCTGGAATGCAGCCAGGTTGGCTGGAGCATCAGTAGCCATCTTGAACCATGAGGTGACCTTGAGGATGGAAACCAGACCTAGGATAGCAGAATGAAAAGGTAGAAGGAGCCTGGACCCTTGATAACTTCACAAAGCAGCCATCCCATCCCTGGATGGCTTAGCTATGGTCTTATGTGTGTTTAAACCATTGTTACTTTAGGTCTTCTGCTATGTGCAGTTGGACCCAACCGACAGAGATGCACCTGCTCCCTAGGGTTGTTGTAAAGATTAAATGAGCCAAAGCATGGGAAAGAGTTTTGTGATCTGGGAACATCGCTATGTGCTGTAAAATATAAGGAATCAGTCCTGTTATTGTCATTGTCATCTGAGTGAACCGAAGCGGGCGGGGGGTGCTGGCCAGGCCCAGGGACAGGAACGTGTGTCCGGGCAGAGCTTGGGGATGAGGAACTGCGAGGCAATGGGACAAAACCTTTGTTAGTTTCCCTAATTCTGAATGGAATCTGTGGGTCTGGGGTAGGTTCAAATGCCAGCGCAGAGGAAGAGAGTGGCTGGAAGATGGAAAGAGAGAGGGCAGATGGGATTAGAAGCAAGAGCCACACACTTCCAGTAAAAACCTCAGAATGAGGAATTTGCAAAGTCCTGCTTTGACCGTTTGGGCAGACCCATGGTAACTGCTGTATCGCTATTTCCAGAAAATACCTATTAATTCTGCCCAGAGAGGACTGCTTTCTACAGCTGCCATCCCTAGGGGTCCGTGAAAAAAGCCGTGAAAAGAGCAGAGACCAGGCATAGACTCAGTGTTGGTGAACAAAGTCGCAGTGTGGTCCTGCCCCCAACAGGAAGGAGAGTTTACACGAGAGACAAGAAATAATGTCTATAGCAGACATCAGAGAGCTGTAAGCTGTGGAGAGGCCAGCAGGGACCATGGACATCCATACCATAGAAATGAAAGAAAGTGGGATATTCTGCTGTTCTGCTTTTCAAATCTAAAATTCAATTTCCCCTGCATATTGAACTTCATAAAGAAGTACATGAGCTGTAATTTCATGTTGGCAATATAAGTGAGAGGAAAATTGAGGCTGGGTGTTTTATGTGTTGTCTTCTTATATATGTTCCTGAAGTTTTTCAGCCAAGCTCAAAATAAATTCTGTCCTATCCTAAAGGATATGATTTATACCAAGTCGCAGAAGGTGCTAAGGATGAGGGAGGAGACTCCCGTTGCACTGTTGCTGAAGGGAAAACCGTGTCTTTCCATAATACCTTGTTTTGTCCACAAAACAGGAGCTGATAGTTGTAAAAATGTTACGGCTGAGCCATAGCTAACACTCCACGCTTAATTTTGAGAGGGTTGAGTAGGGCTAGAAGAAAGAATTTGCTTTGTAGTTAATACATAAAACTGACTCTGGTCATTAATTTCAACCTCTTGGCCCCAAAGCCTTTCACCAGAGCTGCTAACAGGTTGTATTAATCACTCTTGTGAACTCAGTTGCCTTTCCCTTCCCCTCCTCCCCCAGGGGAGGGGCCGGCTGCTGATGTGGAAAGCATAGGTTAGCCTGGGGGACTTCCTGGCTGCGCTGAGCCTGCAGACCCGAGCACTGCTGTATCCTGGCCATCCAGGGACCTGCAAGGCAGGGAAGCGCGGGGCTTCAGAGCAAGTGTGGGGCTTCAGAACTTCCTTTCAACTTAATTTTGTGGCATGAAACCTCTTTTTCCTGAAACTTCCCCATTGGCCCTTGCTCAATGAAAGGGTACCCCAATAGTCTTCAAGTTCCTTGAGGGTGGGGGCCTTGAGGGAAGTGGCTGTGGGAAAGCCCAGCTCTGCCTGAGATGCTCTGCATCTGTCTGGTATTTTTGCTCTTGGTGTGGCAGCATTTCTTGTTTTTAAAGATAACGGAATTTGAAAAGGGACTTCAGAGATGTCTGAAGGGTTTTCTCAGAAACCTGTATGAGGCAAATCTGTGCTTGCTCTCAACTCTTGACGCTTCCTTGCCAGGTTGTCCTAGGTGAGTCTCCAAAACTCTCTGAGCCTCAACTTCCTCATTTGAAGATGGGGGGTCCTGATACCCACCCAGCAGAGCAGAGTGGAGGTTCGTGCGTTGGGTCAGTAGCTGTAAAGCCCCAGCAATGGGCCTGGCACAGACACACTCTCTCTGCTCCGAGGGAAGGAGCGTTTAGCTGAGCGGGCTGGAGGAGCCCCTTGGACGCTTGGCATGTTGCACTGTGTTCCTTCGTGCCAGCTATTCCCACAGTTAGCCAGCTGTCCTGCAGCTGGGCCTTGCACGGGGAAGGGAATGGAGAAGCCCAGCTGGGAGGCGACCCAAGTTCCCTGTTGGATGTGAGAACCGCCCCGGCGCATTCCACCCTCGGACCCCCTCGGGGACACAGCTTGGGTCTGTGCAGTGGAATGGCGGGCCCTCCGTCACACCCAGCCTGAAGCCCTCTAGCAGGAAATGCTGGGCTGGTGTGGCACGTCGGGACTGTCTCCTCCCCGGTCAGGAGCCTCTTACCCTTAGAGGAAGTCTCCGCCCCTTTCAGGTGCCCTTTGGGTCCTACAGGCCAGAGGTGCTGCTGAGCAGCAATTAACAAGCTCCAGATGATGATAAAGCAGGTGGCAAATTGCTGCGACCTTGCCAAGCAGACAATGAGAAAGTGAGCTCCCTCTCTAAGCAGCTGCTTCCAGGTCCTCAGCCTCGTGATGCCCCGCATTGCTTGGAACTGTCATCATTTCCCTTCCTCCCCAAGCCCCCTCCGGGTTAGTGGAAAGCTTGGGCTGATGTTCAGAGGTGAGGGCCTTCTAATGTTTTATAAATATTTATCTCTGGGAAGCTCTGATGCTCTTTCAAAACACAAAGGGAGAGAAGGTGCTTGCATGGTTCATCTGCCCCTGGAGAAGGCCCGTCTGCTGCCCAGGATGGGGGGTCAGTGCTCACCTAAGTGAGTCTTACCTCCTCATCATTTCCTGACCTATTATGTTTTGTGTTGTTTTGTGTGTGTTAAGATGTGTCTGTGGTTTCTGGGGATAGGAGAAGGGAGGGGAGAGGAAAGGAGGTTTTTTTAAATCCTTTTGTTTGTTTGGGGGTATCCTTAATTACTCACTCCGCATTGTAATTCCATCCATGGTCAGATGACATGCCCTGTGGCTGGTTTAATTGGAGGCTGATGATGAGCTGTCTCAAGCCTGTTTCCATCGGGGAATGTTGGCTTGGGAACCTCCCAGCTGGTTTTAAGGCCGTGGACATTGCCTTCTGCAGTGCACTTGTGCGGAGGCATCAACCCTACAGCCCAGCCAGGCTGGTGCTCAGGGCCTCAGACGCAGCAGCCGGGGTGGGCTTTCTGAACCCCAAGAGCAATCACCCGGGCAGTTGGAACCTCCTCAGTGCCATCCAGGGTCAGGGCGGTGATGATGGTAATGGGGATTTGAAGGTCTTGAAAGCGCATTTTGAGCCAGCACTTGGGATCTTGTCTTTCCTTTTCCAACTTGTTCGAACCGAGTGGCACCATGTTGTCAGCCTGAAACTGGAGCATGAGAGGACGAGGCGAGCTGACCTCCTCTTGTGAAGACGGCGCCACATTTTTTACTTTATCCCCTGGAGTTGAAGCTCAAGAGGAAGTATGTCTTAGACCAGAAAGCCCGCCTAGGTCCTGAGCATCTTTTCCCAGTTTGAGTTGACATACTTCAGTGGATCCTATCTTGTGATCACACATTCACCAGTCCTGTGTGAACCCTGAACCACCTTCTATACCTTGTAGGCAGCAATTCTTGCATTTCCTGAAATAGCCCAGGTCAGCTTTTCTGAGCTCTTGCCAAACTATTGTCCTCCGTGGAAACCAGCGTTTAAAGCTCCGGCTGCTGAGCCATGAGGTGGGAATGCCGGAAGCTCTTCCAGGTTCCATCGTTTACCAAGAGGCCTGGGCAACCAGCATCAGGGAGTTGAACTCACCTGAGGAGGTTGACCAGCCACAAGTGTGTTCCTCAAATACCAGGTGCACACACAGGTCTCTTCCTAACACGTGAGCCAAGCTTCCTTCTACCTGAGAACGTGACCTAGGCACACACTGATACTTCAGTTCTTGCTTTTGTGATTTAAACACGTCTGTGAGAAGATTTTAAGCCTGAGGGGCTGGTCGGAATGCCCCTCACCCAACTGATGGAATGTAGCAGTAGACACATTCCTGGGAATGCACAGGTCTGCCTAGAACAGAGGATGGTGGGCACAGGGAGGACATTGCTTGGTTGCTGGTCGCTGTGGCTCTCGCACGGGGCGCTGAGCTTGGGTCCCCATGGGTGGCTCTGAGATGCTAAGTCAGGTTCCTGCCTCCCTTTGAATTTAGCACAGCTCAAGGTGTGTTCTTAGAGGAATGTAAAGATTTGTTTGTTTTTTTAACGTCTCTGCCTGAGGTTAATGTGAGAATATGGAGAGCCATTTTCCCATTTCCAAAAGTTGCCTACAAACTGTGTGGGTCATGGAAGTCTTTCTTTTCTTTGGCTACTACTTATTAATCTGCAGGTTTACAGTTTCATGGGTAATTTGCGGATCCTCCATGAGCTAGTTGTGTTGAGTGCCTGGCAAGTCTTGTGCACAACCCTTTGGGCCATTACGCAATATCTTCTGCTCCCTAGGGGTTCATGGTCCATGCTGGGAGTGGGTGGTGGCAGGGGGGCTAGTTAACATGAGACCATTGGCTAGGGAGTCAGAAGACCTGAGTTCTGGGATCAGCTTGGCCACTTAGCTGGACTGTGCGATCCCTGGCAAGTCCTTCTGCTTCTTTGGTCCTCGGTTTCCCCATCTGTAAATGGGTATATTGGCCTCAGTTATTATCAGGTTCCCTTTTCAAATGCATTATCCTAGATTATTCTGTCCACTACCTTTTCTGCTTTCTTCTCATGGGATTGTGACATGGCGGACATTCAACCAGCCTGAGATGCGAGACATTTTTTTGCGTTTTGTAGACTACTCCTCCTTTTGCTCAAACATTCTCCCCAGTGCTTTATAGATTTCATCTCCTCTTTTCTTTGGGAGCAGTTATCTCATTCATTTATTCCTTACATTTCAGTGGTCTTACTTGCTGTCATTACAGCTGTCCTTCAACCAGCATCTTCTCTGGGCCATCACTGTGGCTGCTACTTCCACATATCAACCTTGTTTCATCCTCAAAACAGTCTTTCAGCATTATGTATAAAACGCGCCGGATGTAGTTCCCACAGAAATGACTATATCAAGGACCAGAGGAACAGGGCCCTTTAAAACATCTCATCCTAATGAATTCCAGCCTTCCTGGTAAGCATCTTCCTCTTTTCAGCAGCGACATTACAACTTGGCATCTTATTTCACAATTACATAAAAGGATAACTGTCTGGACAAATGCCTGCGTGTTAGTGCAGGCTGTGCTGGGAGCTGTCGGCCTCCCTGAACAGAAGGGAGTGTCCTCCTGCCTCAGCCTGAAAGTTGACAACTGGGTCAGTCCTTTCACATTGGTGTGAAGGGGTCACTTCATGCTGGAGCTGCTGCCTCTTTCCTTCCTAATCAGTTAACCTTGTGTGGCGAAGGCTCTCTCTCGAAAGAAGTCTTCCCAAGCTTAAGCAAATCCTTCCTGAAAGGTGCTTTACCAAGGAGGAGTTATAAAAAATATTAAAGCATCTCAAAGTCCTGTGTCTTAGGGCTGCACGTCACCTTCCCAAGTTCACTCCCAGCCAGTGCCTAAAGGTCTGGGAAAGTGCTCAGATTGACTGAGGGGCATATTAAGACAAGGCCAGGCTCTGCCCAAATGCATTAACTGGTCTCCTCAAGGGAATCTGATGTCCTTGAGCTCGGCCCTCTGCCCAGGTCCTGTCCAGGCAGGCCAGGGAAGGAGGTATTCGGATTGCTTCAGGCAGATTAAGTAGGATTTAGATGATCTTGAAAGACCAGAGAGTACACATAGCACATGGTAAGCCTTCAAGGAAGAATGACTGATTGACAGACCGCATGGCCCCCCGATCAGGAATTTCTCTAATTATAGTGAAATTACCGCTTTTATATAGAGGGCTTCCTCATAATTCTCATCTGACCAGGCTGTCGCTCTGCTTTTTGTCTATCAAGGTCTTTGGCACTTCTCCGTGCTCCCAGGCCTCCTGTGTGGGTAGCGGTGGAGCTAAAACTTACCTCCCAGGAGCTCCTCTCCCGTCACAAGCAGAATCAGGGTCTACTGGGAAGAGCATGCTGGGCTTTCAAGTCAAGCAGACCTGGGTTCAGATCCCAGCTCCGAGACTTGTTGGTTGTGGGACCTTGGGCTATTGTTTTTAACCTTTCTAAGCCTCTGGTTCTTCATTTAAACATGGGAATAACTCCACTTAACATGTTGGGTGGTTATGAGAAATAAAACTGTTGCCTGTATAATAATACCAGACACTTATAAACCACTCAGAGAAAGGGTGCTTCTCATGTGGCACTCGCTGGTATTATTGGAAGTACTCCCAGGGCTGTGAGGATGAGAGTTCCCTTTCTTTCATAGCCCTGACGGTGCCACAGAACTACCACCATACTTCCTTGAGGCCTCCCATCTCCAGGTCAAACACCCTTTTGTCCTCTCACCATCCCCACCCCCGGCGATGATGTGATTTCTCTGTTTGGGATGATGGTGCCATTCTGTCCCTGTCTCATGAGGGCTCTGCTCTACCGTGTGTGAGAGCTGCCTGAAACCCTGGATTTGGGAGCTCGGGACGCAGGAGATGGACTGAAAGAGAGAAATGGCTGGAGGGGTGTGTGCGGTGGAGCCTCCCCGTCATGACTCCTTGATGGCTGCAACTCATGCCTGGACACTCTCTCCTGGGACACAGTGGCCTTCCCTAAGGTCACCATCAGGTTCCTTACCTCTGTTCTCCAGGGCCAGCTCTGAGAGCAGCAGGTGCCCCGAGACTCCACCTTGTGGCCTGTTTCTCATCTCCTTCCTGGTTTAGGGCAGCGTCTAGGAGGCAGCCACGTCAGCACATGGGCTTGCTGACCTCCAGGCTCCTGGGTCATCACCCTTCCTAGTTTCTAGGTAGTTGTGATTATTGTCTTTAGTGCAGGAGGGGAAGTGGCAGTTTTGCTCACATTTACGTGTGGGGTGGGCAGTGTGAAGGCAGGCAGGCCGCCGGGTCCGAACTGGCCTGGGGCCCATTCTCATCTACCCCCTTCCCACAGGGGCCCAAGAAGCAGCCTGCTCCCCTCTGGCCTGAGCAGCTGGATTCTCACCTACTGGCACTTTTTTTTTTTCAGAAAACTCATATGGGATATCAGTTACTGATTTGTTTCTGCATCACAAAGGAAAGTAGAACAGAGACAAATGAATCAGTTTTCTTGAATCATGAGCTGTGATTTCTTCATAAACTAATCTAGAGAATGACTGAATTCCACAAACGTTCCTGAGCATTTACTGAATGCCAAGCCCCGCACTATGAGTGGACGGAGGCCAAGATGCCGAAGATGGGGTCCCTGTCTTCAGGGGGCTTCCACGGGCAGTGGGTCCTGACAGCGCCGTGCTCTGCAGCTGGGCCGCCGTGAAAGCGTGGTGGAGAGTTGAGGGGGGAGCCCGGCATTCTGGGTAGGTGGTGCTGTTACCTCACTGCTCCTCGCCTGCCCAAGTCCCCTTCTTCCGTTCAGTCTTCCTCAACTGCCTCAGGTTCTAGTGAGTGTTCCCTACTCTCCAGACCCTGGGTTCCTGTGGTGCCTACAGCCTGGATGACGTTTCCCACCTGTTCTCTCGTCTTCTTGGCATCACAGCCTCATGAGGCACACTGTATCATCTGCACTAACAAATGAAAAAACTAAGGTTTAGAGAAGTGAAATAATTTCCCCAGGGTCACAGAATTAATCAGCAGCAGAACTGGAATCTGCTCCCTTGTGGTCTGATTCCCAGGCCAGGCCTTCTCTTAGTACTACTCTTTCTCCTTCATCACTTAACCCTCTTCCATGTCACGTCAGCACTAGGTCCCCCCTTACTGTTTTCGGTCACCTGAGTGTCCCTCCCTGAGGGCAGGGCCCAGTCAGCTTGGTGTGTGGTCCCCTGCTGCCACCACTGGCCCAGGAGCTCAGACAGTCCTGTTGGATAAAGGATGGAGAATGATCTCAGTGCCTCTCTCCTCCCTTCTCGCCCCTGAGTCATCTGGGGGCAACGGAAGCAAACAGCTCTTAAGAGCCAGGTGATTGTGAGAGTCGGTCTGTCTAATTATAGCTCAGTTAGTCTTTCAGACAGTGGATTAAAAACATAACAGTAGACCTGGCGTGGCCCAAAGGCCCACAGTTTGGCCTGCCATGTTCCTCTCCGTGGTGCTCTGGGCCCGCGCGGCTGGCTTCGCTGCCCAGTGGGGAAGACATGTAAGGAATTTGCATAAGACAGCTGTGCAGAATGGAGCCGGAGAGAACTCCAGCTCTCTGGAGCTCTTATTTGTGCAGAGAGATACTCCTGAGAATAACCCAGATGCTCCATTTGATTTCACACCGGAAAACTGTAAGAGGATAGAGGCAGTTGTAAAAAACTACCCAGAAGGGCGTAAAGCAGCAGCTGCGCTTCCAGTCCTGGATTTAGCCCAAAGACAGAATGGATGGCTGCCCATCTCTGCTATGAACAAGGTTGCAGAAGTTTTACAAGTACCTCCAATGAGAGTATATGAAGTAGCAACTTTTTATACAGTGTATAACCGAAAGCCAGTTGGAAAACATGTTCAAGTCTGCACTACTACGCCTTGCGTGCTTCCCTTGCGTGCCTCGTAACTCCGACAGCATACTGGAGGTCATTCAGAAAAAGCTTGGTGTAAAGGTTGGAGAGACTACACCAGACAAACTTTTCACTCTTATAGAAGTGGAATGTTCAGGGGCCTGTGTAAACACACCAATGGTTCAAATAAATGACAGCTACTTTAAGGATCTGACACCTAAGGATATTGAAAAAATTATTGATGAACTCAAGGCTGGCAGAATCCCAAAACCTGGGCCAAGGAGTGGACGTTTCTCATGTGAGCCAGCCGGAGGTCTTACCTCTTTGACTGAACCACCTAAAGGACCTGGCTTTGGTGTGCAAGCACGCCTTTAATTTATATTCAACTGTAAATATGTCACTGGAGAAATAAAATACGAATCTCCTATCTACATAGACTTTTTATATTATTTGTTCATTTCCGTCTGTGTACACCTTGCTTGTAACCTAGCAACCTGCAGCTATAAGTGCCACGTCAGAACTTCAGAGCACCATTTTAGTCGTCTGCTGTCTTTGGCTAACTATGAACACATTATTCCATAAGCTAGTTAACAGTTATTTCAATATTACCCATTTTCAACTGCCCCTTCACTTTTTTTTTTTTTTTGGCGATACACGGGCCTCTCACTGTTGTGGCCTCTCCCGTTGCGGAGCACAGGCTCCGGACGCGCAGGCTCAGCGGCCATGGCCCACGGGCCCAGCCGCTCTGCGGCATGTGGGATCTTCCCGGACTGGGGCACGAACCCGTGTCCCCTGCATCGGCAGACGGACTCTCAACCACTGCGCCACCAGGGAAGCCCACCCCTTCACTTTTATCAGTAATATTAGGTTATTGTGAAGTAAAAATTCTGTCAAATTTCAAATACATTTTGCTCTCCCATCTTTAGTCATAGCCAAGTCTTAAGTTAATGTGATATTTCTATAAACCTTATTTGTCAGTATTCTCTTTAAACATTTTTATATTTACGGCACACAATTGTTACTGTAATTTCAACTGGTAAATAACACATCAAGCAGACTGTAGGTGTGACGAGGACAGGGTAGTTGTCTCTAGAAGTACTGTTTATCATTTTTAAAGAAGGAAGGTACAAAGCAAAACCTGACCCTGCAAGTATACAAAAACTAATTGGGGGAGGAAACTGCAAGTGTAACTTGAGTTGGAAAGTTCGGTGGATATGGGAAATATACTCCTCAGCTGAATGCATATTACAACTTAGAAGAAAGAATAAAACCCTTTGTGTACAATGTCCAGTTCAAGAAACTAGATATGAGTTTTACAAGCTGGAATAAAAAATGAACAGCCAGCTTTAATTCAGGGATAGATCTAAACTAATCCAGTTGTTCCAGGATTTCTCAGAGTCACTGTTTGGCCTTGATCTTATGACAGACTAGTAACTATGATGCTTATGAATATGATTATTTTTAAGACTGTCTTTAAAAACTAGTTTTTGAGAAATGAAATTGAGTAATTTGTACTGTGGATGGACCTAGAGTCTGTCATACAGAGTGAACTAAGTCAGAAAGAGAAAAACACATACCGTATGCTAACACATATATATGGAATCTAAAAAAAAAAAGGTTCTTATGATCCTAGGGGCAGGACAGGAATAAAGACACAGACGTAGGGAATGGACTTGAAGACACGGGGAGGGGGAAGGGTAAGCTGGGACGAAGTGAGGGAGTGGTATGGACATATATACACTACCAAATGTAAAATAGATAGCTAGTGGGAAGCAGCCACATAGCACAGGAAGATCGTTCCCTGCTTTGTGACCACCTAGAGGGGTGTGATAGGGAGGGTGGGAGGGAGATGCAAGAGGGAAGGAGATATGGGGATATATGTATATGTATAGCGGATTCCCTTTGTTATAAACAGAAACTAACACAACACTGTAAAGCAATTATACTCCAATAAAGATGTTAAAAAAACAACCCAAAAAACAGTATCTGAGGTCTTTTAGCTGTTTTTCTCTGGGTCAGCATCCTAACTCCACACATACCTAGGTTTGCAGAAATATATAGGAATAAGAACCTGAAGCAATAATGACTTCTGTGGGTCACTTACTACCTGTACCCCAAAGAGAAACACCTGTAGCTTTGAGTTTTCAGTAGGGTGTCCGTGTACTGTATCATCTAAATCAGATACTTTTGAGAATGAAATGGTGCCCTGTTGACAATTACCCCAGGGCAGTGGCCTAAACTGGAGGATCTGGTTGCCTAGTTTTACAGAAACTGTATGTCTGCAATTGGAAGGAAATCTTCAGGGCCCCTGTTTTTTATGAAGGCTTCTAGTGAGTGGGGGCTTGCTGGTAGATGAAGGGCCTTTGTTTCAAGCAGTGTCTTTGCATTATTCAGTGACAGCAAGAACAATCCAGTACCCTTTTCTGCACCTTCCACTTCATTTTCTGTCAGTGGCTGAGCCTCCCAGGATGTGTGCCTGTCTCATTATTGTATTGTTCTTTCCTCCAGAGATCCTGCGGATAATTCAGCTGGACCTAGACCTAAAGTACAAGACCAACATCCGGGAATTGTTTGAGGAGTTCGATAACTTCCTGCCCGGCGCCGTCATTGGCATAGCAAGGGAGATGCAGCCAGTATACAGGTATGTAGCAGCTCGTGGGGGGCCTCCAGGACCCCTCCTCACCCCCCCTCCACCCTCGGCAGATGGGGACTGATCCGTCTGCAGTCTTTCTGTGCTGAATATCTCAGGGACACGTTTGTACTTATTGCTTATATTTAGTAGTATGGGCAGGTGGGTCTGCACCGAATCCATAGATGTTACTTCATTCATTTGGCGGAGTTTGTGACATTTTTTCTTGTGGAAAGCCCAGCCATTTGGATTGTTGGTTCTGGCTCAGCTCAGAATTTTAAAATCTTGGGCTTTGACTTACAGAGAAGGTATCAAGATACAGCTTTCACTTGCCAGTCTGGTGATGAACTAGGTTTTCTTGGCCTCGAGTCACCGTGACCCCTCCTCTGTATAAGTGGAGTGGGTTTATCAGTGTCTTTCAGGGAGGGAGAGGCAGCATAATTTTGGAACACAGATTGGCATCTGCTAGTGAAACGCGCGTTCTGGTGCTGCAGTGTTTCCCTGTCAGGTGTGCAGCATAAAGAAACTCCAGCACCTGAGGACCAGGAGACACATTCAAGAGTGTTTGTCGCGGCATTATTTGTAGTAGCCCAAACTGAAAACAACCTAAATGCTCATAGACAGCAGAATGGATAAATATAATATATTCAGCTAACTGAGTATTATATAAAGATAAAACGAGCAGACGGGGAGCTAGCTATGTGAATTGATAGGCAAAATGGAAATGTAATCTTTAGGGATATATACGCAAGTGGTGAACATCATAAGGAAAACCAAGAAAATGATGGTTCCCAAAACCAGCATGACTGTTGCCTCTGGAGGGAGCGGAGGAGTGGTGGGGACGCAGACACAGGTGGGGATTGCCGCTGGAGGGCTGCATTTCTTTTGTGCTGCACTTGAGGGAGTGTGTCTGTGTTTGCATGTACTCCTTTGTACGTAATATATGTCTTACAATTTAAAAAAATTTAAAAAGGGAAAGAAAAGCAGAAACACATGTAGGTTTTTGTTAAAAACTAGGCCCACGGCCTGGGATTTCACTGCCCCTGGGCTGGCCCACCCTTCGTTCTCAGTGCACACCCTCCTGCTGGCTCCCTGTGGGCATTCTCAGAGCTAGGCCCAGTCTTTGGAGAGCTGCAGGGCACCGGCAACTGGTGACTCAAGGACACGCATTTCCTCTAAGACAGAGGAGAGTGACAGCCTCGGCTTGGTTGTAGTTATTTGCAAGACCCAAATCACACAACAGGAAATTCCTGCAAGGCCTCTGAATGAGTCGATAACTCCTGGGCCTGGTGGGCTGTTCTCCCTTACGTAATCCTCTTGCAGTTTGCCCCAGAGTGACAGAGTGGAGCCCTTTACTCTGCTGTGTGTGGGGAAGGGGGAGGTTTGGGCAAACATCTGCCCTGGTACTCATAGCAGCCTCCCTGCCTCATTCCCTCACCTTCATACAAGGTGTATCTTATGTCTGGGGGTCTTGATTTAACAGAGAGAGGAGGGACTTCCTTGGCAGTCCAGTGGTTAAGACTCCACGCTTCCACTGCAAGGGGACACGGGTTAGGTCCCTGGTCAGGGAACAAAGATCCTGGGAGGAGATGGAAGAAGCACTCAGAGTCTGATATGCTATGTGCTGGTGCCTGCCCAGCCACCATGCTTGGGCTCCTCCGTCTGGGAATGGGAGCAGGTGGGCTCCGAGACCTCCGTCTTTCAGCCCTGGCCTTTGTGATCCCAGCCCTTCCAACCCTCACCATTTCCGCACAGTCTTTCCTTGGCCTGAGGTTGCTTGTCAGCTGGTGAGATCCTCACTGCTCCGTAGGGCCAGTGCCCCAGGGATCCTTAAACCAGGCTTACTATTAAGTGCAGTTAGAGCCCGGAGGCCTCCAAGCCTCGGTTTGGAATCTTCTCATGTAATATATATGGAAACCTGATCACACTTATTTAAATGGTGTTGGCCAGAATTCATGTTTTCTGTACCTTGAGGATTTTAAAAACAGTGAAACTTAAATCAATTTAATTGGCTTTTTCAAGAGAAATCTTGGAAAGATTTTAGATCCAAAATGAAGTTGAGTTTTTCTCACCTTCAGAATCTTTAATTATCATTCTCTACGATGAGACAGAAGAGACCCCTGCGTCAGGGCAGCTGGTAGAGTCCAAAAAATGCCTTGTTTGTAGGGCTTGCGCCCTCAGAATCAACAGAAATTAAAAGTCCGTCCATGTCCTCCCCCCCCCGCTTCCACCCCCCTCCAGCTGAAATGTTTCTAAACACCTCTGATAATTAAGTCTGCAAATGACTGCCCTGAGCTAATCTGCGCCCCGGGGTTCTGGATAATTGCCTTTGGGTATTTGTTTCAGGCTGAGAATGGTGCTGGCTGGGGTGGAAACAGTGTGGTTTTTTGCCATCTTCCACAGAAAACTGGAGGCTCCAGTGGCCCAAAAGATCAAGTGTTAGTTGTCTGCCACTTTGGAGTCTGTGCCTGTGTGTTTGTAGGGAGGGGTGGGAGAAGCAAGAGGAGGGGTGAAGGCAGGGGAGTAAACAGGGCCTGAGCAAGGGTAGGCAGAGCGGAGCCCTTGTGAACAGGCTCAGCTCCATCTCCATGGACTTGGCCATTGTAGCTGGTGGGGAATCCCCGCGGCTGTCTGCCCACCTGTGTGGGCACCACCCTCCCCCAGGAACTGGCAGTGGGGCCTGACTGCCACGTGGTCTCCCTGAGTGTGGACTGTGAGATGGGCAGGATTTTATCATAAACAGAAGCTGCTAGCATCTGTGAAAAGAAAGGAAAATTTAGAAACCAAACAGCACAAAAGCAAAACAACTGATGAACAGAGCACATTCTGATCTGGAAACTCACTAAGCAGAAATAAATCTAGACCGTCTCAGCTGTGTTCTTTTTATAGTCACTTGTCCGACAGTTACTGTACTTCAACAAAGGCACATATTAAGTCATTTTTATGGCTGTTTCCCTTCGATTGTGTGCCACAGATGTTAGAGGCTTGGGGGGCTGGAGGAGAAAGTATTTCCCACTGTCCTTTTGACAGATAGCTTTTTAAAAAACAATTCCCCCCCCAGAACATAACACCAAATCAACTGTGTTTTTGGGAAAATGATGGCTCGTGGGATGCTAGCATAGGGATAGAGGAGCCTTTTCCTCTTGGGTCCCTGTAAGATTTTGTTGAGTCAGATATCTCATGACCTTCCTCAACTGAAAACTGGGGAGCAGTGGTCATCTTGGGTGGAACATTGTCCTTCTTGTCTTGACTCTTTCTCTGCCTCTTTGTCAGGGAAATATGGTTAGCTGGGCAATGTGGTTAGTTGGGATTAGTGGCCCAAAGGAGAGAAGGGTCTAGTGCTTTCTCTGTAAATAGAATGATCTCTGTAAGTAGACGACTGTATTTTGCAAATATGTGTTAGTCCAGGATGCCGTTTAGAATTTACTTCCTTATGAATGTATTGGAAAAGTAAAGAAAACTGTTGGATCTGCTCTGTGTACAACCTATAAAAATTATAAGGGTGTATCAGCAGGCAAAGCAGCCATATGTAGAAGAAATAGCGCTCAGATTATACTCAGAAGCCGTGGATTATAGTCCTGCCTTTCACGAATTACCCATGTGACACTTTGCAAGTCAGTTGATTCTCTGAACTTCTGTGTTTTCATCTGTAAGTGGGGATAAATATGGCTAATACACAGAATTACTGGAACACTCAAATGAAATAATGCACATGCAAGTTTCTGGTGTAGAAGAGACTCTCAGTAAAGGCGTTGTCTCCCTCCTTCCTTAATCATCACAACTGCATTTGTGTTTTCCTTTCCTGCTGATGTGTTTTTCTGTATACCTCCTCTTCTACCCCACTCCCAACCATATAGGATTGCCAGTTAAAATGCAGGATACCCAGTTAAATCAAATTTCAGATAAACAACGAATACTTGTTTTAGGTAAGTATATCCCAAATATTGTATAGGGTTATACTTACACAAGTATTTGTTGTTTATCTGAAATTTAAATTTAACTGGGTATCCTGTTGGGTTCCCTTCCTCCCTTCTCTCCCTCTCTCCCTTCCTTTCTTCCCTTCTTTCTTTGCTAAATCTGGCAGTTCTACCCCTGCCAAAGTGTTAAACCCTCCCTTTTTAGCAGAGGACTGTGAGCTGGCTTTTTTATAAGATCCTTGAGTGAGCAGGAACAAAGGATATGGAACTGGAGCTTATGAGGGAAACGGGTGGGAGGGTGGGAGGCTGGGAGGGAGGGAGGGAGGCTGGGAGGGTGGGAGGCTGGGAAGGTGGGAGGGTGGGAGGCTGGGAAGGTGGGAGGGTGGGAGGCTGGGAAGGAGGGAGGCTGGGAGGGTGGGAGGCTGGGAGGGAGGGAGGCTGGGAGGCTGGGAGGGAGGGAGGGAGGCTGGGAGGGTGGGAGGCTGGGAGGCAGCCCTTAAAGTCTCCCTGAGGCACCAGGCCTGAGGTCCACCACCCACCCCCTGCAGGGGGCCCAGACTGTGGCCTGGGTCCTCAGGGGAGGCCCCTGGGGCTAGGAAGCCTGGCAGTGGCTTAGCCAGGTCACAGGGCCCCTGCTGAGCCTGGAATGAGTGAGTGTGTGAATGTGTGTGTGTGTGTGTCTGTCTGTGTGTTGAGGAGCTGGGGTCACAACCATTGGTCATGGTCACTCTGTCTTGAAGCTGCCGCCTGAGGAGCTGCTGAATGGCAGCTTTGTTGGTGGGGGCCGTGGGCTTCCGGTTCATTCTCTCTTGGCTCCACAGGCTGGCTGTGTGCTGGTTTGAGCCCAAACCCACCATGAGGTGGAAGCAGCAGGCTAATCCTGTCAGCTGCTGATAACCCCACCAGGCAGGAATTTGCTTTTGTGGTAAATATTTGAATAGTGTCCACTCTTTTACCTTTAGGTCATGTGCTTTTTACTGATAGCAGTTGTGCCAGCCTAACCTCTTTCCAGATGCTTGGAATGAAAATGTCCAGCGTATTTGCAGGCTGCTTTATCCCACTCCTGGGACTGGAGAAGGGCTCTCCGGGACATTGGGAAGGAGGTGAGGACTAGCACAGAAGTAGGAGGGGAGGAAGTGGACTGATACCACCTCTGCCACTCAAGGCTGTGTGACCTTGGGGAAGTTTCTTGATCTCTCTGAGCTTCAGTTTCTTTAGCTGAGACCTGGAGATTATAGCACTGTACAGTACTGTATATGGTGGAGTTGACTGGAGGCTAAATTAAACAGTGTGCCTGGCACAGAGTAGCACTTCCTGCTGGTGGTAGCAATTTTATCCAGTCCCACTCAGCCACTTGGTTCTGTGACCTAAGGGAAATCATTTAACCTCTGAGGTTCAGCTTCCTCATGGTATGTGAAACTGGAGCAACTGATAATTTAGCATAATTAGTGCTGATACTTTGGCTTCTCAGCATCTGAACCCCCTTCCCATGTTTGAGGAATGTCCTGCCATAGAAGCCTGCCTCCCTTTATGGAAGACAAACAGGCTGGAGACTCTCTTTCCTGGACTCCTTGCAGCTAGGGTGTTGTCGCTGTGTTCCCCTTCTTCATTCCCTCCCCTGAGGAAAGCACCCTCAGCAATTTAGCATCTATGCAGGCTTGTTTTATACTTTTACTATATACCCTAAGCAATATAAGGTACTTGCAGAAGAGAAACTGACAGTATTACAAGGAGAAAACAATGAGTCCACAATGACGGAGTGACATGTTAACATGCCTCTATCAGAAACCAAGAGCTCAGAGAGGCGGAAGGTAGGCATACAGAAGATCGCAGCAGAGGAGGAAGGAAAAGGGGGGGCGGGGGACGTGAGGAGGACAGACTGTGCCTGAGGCAGGCACCGGTCCCCTGTTTCACACCGTGAGCCTGGCTGGGGGCCTGCGGTATTTCAGTGCCCTCCAGAGCATGACCTTCCGGTCACTACCTGCTTCTGGACTCCAGCCCTTGGCTCTAGTGGTTTCTGGTTCATGGAGATGTTCATATCATTTTTCACCCCTATTATTTCCCTTCCCCTGCTACATTCCTTGAATTTAAAAAATTATTATATAAGAGTAATACATTTTCATTAAAAATTCAAACAGTATGCGAGGATTATTATTTTTCCAGAAATTTTCTACAGATTTATCAGTTGTGTGTGTGTGTGTGCGCGTGGTGTGTATAAGTGGACTCATACTTTATATACCCTTGTGCATCTTTTTTTATTTGCTAAACAGTGTATCTTGGCCATCCTTATACCTAACTCAGTATTCCTTTATTAAACATTGCTAGTCTCCCAATATAATTTTTTTTTTTTTTTACGTTTTATTTTGGAAAACTTCCAACATAGAGGTAGACAGAATCATGTATCTGTCTAGAGTCTAGTATTCTGGGTGCTTCAGTATTGTAATATTCATGGAGCTTCAGTAATTATCAACTCTGAGCCAACCTTGTTTCATCTTTACCCCCATCCACTTTTCCTCTTCCCTCTTCCCCAGCCACCCCCATTATTTTGAAGCAAACCCAGACAGCATACCATTTCATCAGTAAATGTCATTTAAAATCCATTATTTTTTTAAAAAAAACAATTCTATGTGCTTGTTTCTGGGTTTGGAGCTGAGAGGTTGTGTGAACTCATGGTGTCATTTTGTCTTCAAGTTTCTCTGTCTGAAATCAGTTTGTATGAGGGAGGAAAACAGACAGACACGGCTCTAACATCTAGCCAAGCAGCATCTTCCATCACTCTCCAGATTGTCTTATGTCAGGATGTTAATGTAGCAGTAGTGTCTTGAAGATTCTATGGCCAATATAAATTCAGGTCCATTGCTCACTAGGCATGAAGCTCTGCTTGTAAGAGAACCTGTCCCCGCCGTCGTTCCAGGATGAGTAAGCATGGGGCTTGGAGGTGAAAGGTAGTAGATTTTCTCCTGACACCTGAGGATCAACTTCTTGCCTCTTTGTTCTCGTGTTTTTTAAAAAATTAACCAAGATTGAACCTGTCAGTTTCTATTAGAGTTAAATCTGAGTAAAGAGAAAAAAGCTTGCCAGCTTTTAAACTAGTGACTGATAAAGAAGCCCCGTATTCCTTCTTCCCTGGGATTTAGAAGACAGGGCTGACTGCTTTTGCGGAGCCCGTGTAACCTGCAGGCAGTGGTGTAGCCCCTCCAGGAATCACTAGCAAAAGGGGAGAGAAATACCTGCCCTGCGGTGGAGATACAAATATCTATTAGAAGCTCATTATTTTTTAATGACCCCACTGGGAAAATATATTTTAAAAGGAAAAAGCTGCATACAGAAAACCTGAGTGGAATTCTGTTACTGTTAATGTAATTATTTCCTCTCTGACGGCTGTGCCCGCCAGGGAAGCTGTGAACATCTGCTGTCATCTGAAGGCCATAGGAGTCAGGGAGGCTCCCAAAGGCTGAATGCTCAGGCTGAGATGAGGCCCTGGTGGGGACCATGTGAGGGGCTTCCCTCCTCTGAAAACACTACTCATTTCAGCTCTTCTGTCATCCTGTGCATTATGAGTCCTCTGGCACTACTGAATCAATAAGTAAGATCCATGGCATGGTACCTGACTGACACAGATGTCATTGGAAGAATGAGTGAGGGAATGAAGGAGCGGATGGGGTGAGGCCAGGTTGCATGCTAACTTGAGGGTGTGCAGACCGAGTGCCAGGCACGTAGCAGCTGTTGATTGAACACATGAAGGAACCATCGTTTAATCAGAGGATGCTTCCTCAACAGTGTGTTGGCCAGCTGTTAAGTAAGGCTCTATAGTCCATCACTGGTGTTTTTATAGAAACTGCTTTCACATTTTTCTTTTTAACGACAATCCACAGGAAACATTGTTATTCTTAATTTTTATTGGGTTCATCGCGTGTGAACCGTAAGATTAGGTGCTTTGAGGAATTACGAGGTAGAACACATGGTTCCTGCTTTCAAGGAGATTATAATGTGAGGGAGAGAGGGCAGATGAAATTCGGTAAAGACACAAATGCCAAAGGTGCAAACGCCAAGTCAGTGCTGCTGTTGTTTCCCTTGATGAGCCACAAATACGTGGGACTGAGAACTTCACTGTGTGGCCAACGTCATCCTCAGTTTAATATTCTGCCTTCAGAATTCTAAGGGGTGTGTGTGTGTGTGTGTGTGTGTGTGTGTGTGTGTGTGTGAGATGCTTCTTTCTTCTGAAAGGTCTCTTGGAAGGGCCCTTGGATTTGCTATGTGGGTATAGCCTCCAGGAAGCGTGCTTAGGACGGACCTGGCCCTGTGCACAAATAGAAGACTCCCCCAGTGGGCTTTTACTGTGAGCCTGGCTGAGCAGGAGAGAGAAACTAGACCCTGTCCTCCGGGAGCTGGCAGCCTAGCTGGAGGGACTGCCGCCCTGGATGGCTTCCCTGGGGGGTGAGCCTGGGCAGGTGCTCCAACGGAGGCCCAGCAAAGGATGACAGGCCCGGGAGGACTATCCTTTTTTTGCATTACAACTTGTTTCTTTTGCCAAATAAACATCTTGTTGAGAGAACCTCATTTGTAATCTAGGCGGCAAAAAAGACTTATCTGTAAGCATCTTCCTGGGGAAAAGAGGCCAAATAGAGTTGAATCACAGTGACGTAGGTACAAGAGGGACTTTCTGTGACAAACAGTGTGTGAAAAGGGCTAAGTTAGGCATGGCTGGCTCCATGTGAGGAGAATTTCAATATGGCTCCGTGGCTACCTCGGGTACACATTTCAGCCACATGACTGCATTTCTGCAGGTGGTTAAGTGTGATGGATATTCAGTCCCCAGGCCTCTGCCACTAGGTTAGCTGCAGAATTGATATTGCAGAAATATCAAGCTTTTAAACTGGACTTGAGTTTGAACTGAACGCCTTACCTCCAACTCCTGCGTTGAGGGACTTCTTTAAACAAGCCATTTGCTGTTGATCGTAGAGCGTTCCCATGATCTTCTGTTTGGAGGGGGCAGAACTGACCCCCACATCAAGGAGCTGCCCGTAGGAGCGTGTTGATCCAGGCACCTAGCCGTCCCTGGCGTGCTTATCTTCAAGACTTTTCTATCACTGTTTGTAGAAGGAGATGCATATTTAGGAACCAGAATTGCTTCCTATATAATAATCTGCCTGTCCCCACCTCTGCAGACGAGCACTCATTATGAGGCGTGCTGCTCCTGATGGGTTTTCAGAAACGTGACGTCATGGAGATGCTCATGGGGCCTCATTACTGCCAGGCAGCGTGGAGTGCTTGCCAGTGCATTTGGGTGCTTCTCTGGTTCTCCTTGACTGCTTGGTCCTGTAAGGAAACACTGTCTCCCTTAATAACATGAAGCCCGGTGTCTACACAGAGTATAAGCAAGGGCAACCCTTTCCCTAACTGCTAGGACCATCTTATCTTGTTGGACCCAAGGATCATGAGCTTGGAACTGTAAAGAAGACAGTCTAATTCTAGTGCTCTAACTTGGCTCAGCAGCGAACAAGATTTTCATGTTCCTAATAATGTAACTGTAGTTCATTGGTATTCAGCTCTCAGCCTGGAAGTTGGTGTGTAAGCAAGGTAAAAGCATAAAGGTGAGTCATGTGTTTAGAAGGAATGACTAGAGGAGAGGAGAGGCATCCGCATTTCTTCTGCCTCCTCTTTCCTGCCAAGATGTCAGCAGGGTTTGGGAAGAATATGGCGTGACCTTGGTCCTTCAGGCCCCCTTTCCACTGACACCTCACATCCTTTCAGCTGCTGTCAAAGGTTAAATGCATCAGATAGATGATCAAGCAATACATTTTGTATAAAAGGAGTAGAGAGAGCCTTTGAGGCCTTGTTGATGCAGAGGGGGCTGAAACAGCCAGCTGGAACGTAGGAGAGATGTGTGGGTAAATGGAATATCTGTGAGGATAGGTGCCCACCAGCCACCTGCACAGACCAGAGCAAAGGAGCCCCAGCCTCCAGTCCCTGTGCCATGTCACATTCAGGATCAGATACTGAGTGGCTTTTTGTTTTAAAAAGTGTAAAATGAGAGAACATCTGGTTAGGCTCTGAAAAGAAAAGAGGATCATCCAGTGAACATAATACCTTGTAACAGGCACAAGAATCATTTGTGATTCAGGGAACTCAGGATCCAGCCTGTAGCAGTTTAGTTTCAGGTAAATGCCTCCAGGAAGTAATACAAGTTTTTGAAGGTTTAAAGATGGATTGTGACACAGAAGGAAGGAGAGCCGTTGATTGAAAACCCATCTATGCCCTGGTTCTTAACTGGTGTTTTTTTTTTTTTTTGCGGTACGCAGGCCTCTCACTGTTGTGGCCTCTCCCGTTGCGGAGCACAGGCTCCGGACGCGCAGGCTCAGCGGCCATGGCTCATGGGCCTAGCCGCTCTGCGGCATGTGGGATCCTCCCGGACCGGGGCACGAACCTGTGTCCCCTGCATCGGCAGGCGAACTCTCAACCACTGCACCACCAGGGAAGCCCTTAACTGGTGTTTTTGATTATCTTGTTTATTTTGCATGAATATGGGCCCAGTGTTGCCTGGTGTTTTGATTTTTTTTTTTTCTAAAAAAAGCCAGAAATATGTGTTATTAATGTAAAATCTCCTGATTTTAAAATAGTGGCAATTAAGCAAACAGTCTGCTGGCCAAACAAAACAAAATGGTGCACCAGATTCAGCCCAAGAACTGCCAGTTTGAGACTTTGGGTCTGAAAGTTCATTGAGGCAAAAAATTGACCAAATGCCTCCTCCAGTTGGCCTGGACCTTCTGAAGGCTTTGGTCGGTCGTTGGCTGGTCCTTGGAGGCTGATGGCAAAAGTTTTTGGATGCTCAAACTTTTCCTCAAATATTTTCTCCCTATACTTGAAATAGTTGATTTTTATTGGTAATTTAAAATTCCATCAAATGATTTTTCTAATTGACCTCACACTTACCTAATCATAAAATGCCAAGGCCAATCATAATTCTCGTCCAGAAGTGTAATTTGGGAAGAAAATAAAAAGATCCCCAGACTTACGATTTATCAGAGTGGGCAACTACTTTAATGTGTATGCGAACATCTTTGAACTACTCTCAGTGTCTGAAGGTGCTTTGAGGAGCTTGAAAGTCTAGACGGGGAGGAGAGGAGGAGAGAAACCCAAGGCAAGAGGGAAGGAGGAGAGGCCTGGAGTCATGCGGCAGTTGTACATTCACTGCTTCTCATCCACCATCCTGTCTGTTCGGTGCTGCCTCGTGAACAAGCCAGGGAAGTGATGGCCCACGGAGACTCCAGCCCCCGGGCCTTGCTGTCTGCACAGGCATGGAAGTGAGGATGTTGGGATGTTGTCAATACACACAGAGTGGCCTCCTTGACGGCCCAGCTGGAGACTCTTCTCCCTGGTCTTAGAGTCACGAATAGTCCTGTTTCTCCTGGATAATGAATTGGTTTCCCCTTCTGTACAACTGTTTAGATGTCCTTTGCTTTCAGTTCACTAACAGAAATCTTAGAGCCAAACTTGGGTACACCTGTAGTAAGCTTGTGGCTCTCCATAGGATGCCTGCTGGCATCTTTGCTCGCTAAGATAAATCCTTTTGGAAAAAAATGGGGGTTAAAATTTAAAGGAAAGGAGAGAAGGAGGGAAGGAAGCTGGATGTAGTCTGGATTAGTCTCCACTTTCTAGATCCGGCTGACTGTTGTAATTAAAGATAAACATTGTGAGAAGTAGTCCTGGAGGAAGTGCAGCATGGGTGGGGTGACCATTTAATTTCACCATTAATTTATTGTTTAAACTAGAATACTTTGAGGGTGAAAAGGGAATGCTGTTCATAATCACCCCAGGACCTCAAGGGCAAACCAAGTCTGTCCTGGGCCACCCGAGGATGTGTTACCACTCTAAGCTCGAGGCGGCAGATCAGGGAAGGATGTAAGGAAAAAGACTGGGCCGGACGGGCTTCCCTGGTGGCGCAGTGGTTGAGAGTCCGCCTGCCGATGCAGGGGACACGGGTTCGTGCCCCGGTCGGGGAAAACCCCACGTGCCGTGGAGCGTCTGGACCCGTGAGCCGTGGCCGCTGGGCCTGCGCGTCCGGAGCCTGTGCTCAGCAACGAGGAGAGGCCACAACAGTGAGAGGCCCGCGTACCTCAAAAAAAAAAAAAAAAAAAAAGACTGGGCCAGGAATGAGGCAGGGGGAGGAAGCTGTGAGAGGCTGAGGTAGTTAGGGTCAGAAAGACTGCTGAGGTTGGCAGTGTATCTGGATTCACCATCTGTTAGAACCAGGAAGGGGATGTTGGGCCATTCTTGGGCTGGAATTTGGCTATTGACTGGACTTCCAAGGTGAAGAGTGAAAGCAGCCCATCTCTGTGAATGCGTCTTACCAGGCCTGCCCCCACTTCTCCTGAGTTTCCGTGTCATTGTGGGAGTTGTGATTGGCCCTGGATTTAATGGGAAGGTTGAGCTTCCCTTTTGGGTAGTGCTCAGACTATGTAGATACTAACTTGGGAACTAACCACTGGGATTTGGCCATAATTCCATGTGGAAGGAATCAGAGGAAAGAAGTGAAGGTGAGACGACTGCCTCTCAAAAGTGTAAATGCTTTGTTTTCACTATTGATTCTTGGCTGGTCTCAAAAATTCCCAAGAGCTTTTAGTGTGCACTCGCCGCATGTCAGAATTTCGCCAGGGCTGCACTCTTTCAGCCTGTGACTGGGAAAGGCTGACCCTGTGCTTCTGTGCACTCCCAGATGCGGGAGGAGGGCTCAGGAAATGTCGCCTCTGCCTCCTGCATGGACTTGTATTACATCTAGAGCAGAATCTCCAGAAGCTGGGAGGGGTCCTCGTCTGGGAGCAACCAGCTGGGGCTGTAGGTGAGGGCAGCCCAGCCCAGCACAGCCCAACTCCAGGAGGGGAATGGAGTGGAAACTCAGACTCTGCGGATTTCACGGGGCTGGCCCTGGCTTCACCCAAGATGAAGACCTTAGGCAATTAACGAGAGCTGGACATTTCGGTCTTGGGTGCATTTTGGGGAGGTGGCCCTTGTCCTGTCATCCCAGGACGTTTGAGTTTATCCATGCTAATTTGGTGACTAGTAGCTTAGCTGTTAAGGATTCCACAGGTATCTGTTGAGGGCCTTCTCTACACCAGGCTCAGTGGACAAGCCACAGGCCCCACCCTTAAGGGCATACAGTCTGGACAGCAGGCCCTGCCTGCAGCCGAGGGACTGAGCACCCTGTAAAGTTCTCAGCGGTCGCACTCCCGTAACTCAGAGGTACCTCCGGACCTTGCTTCCTTCCTGCTGCTCTTTCTGATGCTGAAGGCCCTGGTTCCCTCTGCATCACTCACACCGTTATCTGCTGCCTAGAAGCTCCTTAGCCAGAGTGTCCACTTGACTTTCAGTTTCATTTCACGCTGGACACCGTGTCTTGGCTCACTGACAGCTGCGTGTTTTACAGCCAAGGGGCAGCCTACCCCATCCCTGTCCTCCCTGGCCCCAAATTAACTGATGACTTAACTCTCACACACTCTCTTGACCACCTCCTGTATGCCAGGCGTTGTGCTAATTCTAAAGTCCACACGCCTTAGCCCGCCACTCGGGGACCTTTGCAGTCTGCCTTTCCCCACATCCCCACCTTCCCCCATCCCACCAGCTCCCTGTACCTTTTGTACAGGAACCCTGAACCCCTGCTATCTCCCAAACAGGTGCTCACCCACATGTGTGGCCTTTGGGGATGACCTTCCCTCTGCCTAGGATGCTCTCCCTCCATCCTGCTCTTCGCCCCAGTCGTCCTTCAAGGCCCACGTGGGAAGCCCCCACTTCCAGAGGGCCCACCGAGGGCCTCCTTGCTCCCAGCTGTAAACCCCACTCCTCTGCGCTAACTGCCCTGAGATCGTTCAGCAGGTCATAACTTGGAGGCCAGATGCTTCGTGTGTGTGTGTGTGTCTGTGTGTCTGTGTGTCTGTGTGTCTGTGTGTGTCTCCCCCGACAAAGGTATGAACTCTTTGCAGATGGGGCCCTTGGCTGATAAAACATTACCATTCTCTCTCCCAGTCTCACAAGTACAATTTGGAAGCCTTGAACTGAAACCATTCCTGTAGCCATCGTCCAACTCTGGTCCTCTAAGAACATCTTGGAGTTTTAAGGCTTGGTTATTATTTTCAAATAATGGCATGAAGGATCAAGGAAGTAGAGGAGACTGAACTTTAGCCATAGGGATAAAACCAAATCACTCGGTTTTCTGGGATTGTATTGTACATGCTCTCATTGCATTGTGAAGATAGACTAGAATGTCGGGAAATTATCCGACCTTGAAGTCAGACAGAGCTGGGTAGACTCCTGGTTCCACCACTTTGCTAGTCATATTACTTTGCATAATATATTGAAACCTTTTAAAGCCTCAGTTTCCTCATCTGTGAAATGGGGATATGCCCAGCATATTGGCTATAAAGTGATTTCTGCTCCCTGTGCCATGGCATATTTGAGATATGTGACTCACGTGTTGCAATGCAGGTGAAAGGATGTGTTTGGAAAAGCCTTCTTGGTGATCCTGATGTTGGAGTTTCTGCCTTCACTTTCCCCTGTTTGAGCATCACTGGCTTAGTCCTGTGGGTGCTCAATGAACAGTTGAGAATGAAGTGATGTCATATACACATCACACAACACCAGGCACAGAGGTGCTCAGTGAGCAACGTGCCCCCCACCAACCCGCCGTCCTACACAATCCACATCTTCCCTTGGTGCTGGTCAGTAGTGGACAATGTCCCCAGAGGGGATACTGCAGAGCGGGAGGTGGGGCCTCCTTTTGAAGCCAGGAGGACTTTGTCCGGGCTTGGAAAGGCAGCGTGCTGTGCAGGAAGAGGCTGCATCCTGTATTATACGAAGCTGCCGCTGACCCTTTTCTTTTCACAGTCTTTGGGGTTCCAGGCCAGTTGCATGCCCTTGGCCATGATCAAAAATATGACTTTGCTTTTCTATTCCGTGGTCCAGAGACCAGTGTGGAAAGCCAATGGCAAAGGTGCAGAAACTGGCCAGATTGGAGCTGACCGTGAGTAGCCATCTGTGTTTTGGAAATTACAGACTGAAAACAGCTCACAGCATGCGGTGTCAAGGGTTTTCGAAGTACCAGTATTAAAGCCTTTCAAGCTTCTCCTTATAATGTGACCATCCCTGCGTGCCACTCCACCCCCATACCCCAGAGGAGTGTGACACTCCACTCTCTCTCTCACTGCACTGTCTCAGGGCCCCTTCTCTGCCCCGGCTTCTCCAAGCTGGCTGATACGAGCACGGTCTCTGAGGCGCATGGGCACCATGGCCTGGCATAACCGTGCGGGGTGACCAGGGCTGCCCACAGCTAAGCCTGAGCTTATGGACAGCCTCCCGGTACTTGACCGAGTTGAAGTCTGTCCACCTCCTTCTAGACACTTGTTCCCTGGGGTCATGTCTCAGTTTGAGAACCTGTCTTCTGCATCTAGACTCATGTGACGAAGGCTTTTGTTCAGAGGCAAAGAATAAGCTGTTTGCTTCCTCAGACCTCCGTTTGATCCTTTCTTGTCCAGGTCCTTGGACAGCCATGTGGTCTCCTTGCCGGCAGCTCAGGTGCGTGCTGTGAGCTGTGAGCTTCCCGCTGCAGCTTCTTAGTTCCTGCCAGTGGTTGGAACAGCACTGCAGTCCCTTAGGCTTGAGCAGGGCTCAACTGTTTCCAAGTTGGTTTCACATCTGCTCCTCATACTAACTCAGCAAAGTGGGAAGGCAGATAGTTTTATCCCTGTTTTGCAGAAGAGACTGATTTGGGCGTGGGTTAGATTTGCCCAGCGTCACTCAGTCACATGGTCAGGACTAGAGCTCGGGTCCCTGTCTCCTCTGTGCCTGAGGTCCCAGAGGGCTCGTTCCTGGCCCCTGCCCTCTGTTTCCTGAATTATGAGGCAGCAGATCTGGAGAGGTTTTGCAGCCTCACGCCCAGCCATCTCCCAGCCTGAGTCCCCTTTTTTGGAATTTACAGCATATACAGTTGCACCCCTCCAACTGCTATTCCCAGGTTCCACATCCGTGATTCAATCAAACACAGGTCAAAAAAAAATCCAGAAAATTCCCAAAAGCGAAACTTGAATTTGCCACACACTGGCAACTATTAACATAGAATGTTATTGTATTTACAACTATTTACATTGTGTTAGATATGATAAGTAATCTAGAGATGATTTAAAGTATATGGGAGGATATATGTAGTTTATATGCAAGTACGACTCCATTTTATATAAAGAACTCGAGCATCCACAGATTTTGGTATTCCTGGGGGGGTCCTGGCACCAGTGCCCCACACATACCCAGGAAAGACTTGCATGTTAAAGACGCACAGTCTCTCCATTAAAAACTTTAAGAGCACTCAAGTTCCTCCTTAGTGTTTGAGCCCCGTGCAAACTGCCCTCCTACCTCTGTTCACAGTTATATTTGGTAAAGGCTGGATTTCTGCTCTGACCTGTACAGGTCCCTCTGGCAAAAATAGTTTTATCACTTTTCCTCACAGCACAGTGATGTCCCTGGTGATGGATGCTGTGATGAGTGTGTAATTAAAGAGACTTGTGGATGGCTATTCTCAGTCTGTTTCTTGGGATTTTGGGTTTTGGCGGAATCTCAGTGGTGTAGGTTTTAGTGTGAATTGTGTCCAGTCAGGCCACTCATAGCTTTTATACCAAAGAGGGAATGTTTTTAGTTATTAGAGGGCATAGGCTTCATTTTTGTGTTAGTCTGCAGCTTGACTTGGATTAAATATCTCTTACTGTTAGGGAGGCATTAGAGCATTTTCCTTTCTTCCTTCTTTCCTTCCCTCCCTCCATCCATCCATTCCTCATCCGTGACCCATCTAAGATGATAGGAAAGATTTACTGTGGGTGTCTTTGAATCTGATGAGTTTCAGTACCTACCCCGTAATTTACAGAAATCCCTTCCTACTCTTTACTGCAAGAGCAGCCCGTTTCTACTATAGTATCTCTCCTGTGGTCTCAACCTCCTGGTGCTGAGGCCTGGGGACTGTGTACAGAGCCAGCCTGGGGTCTCCAGGGTGGTGTGAAGGTGCTCAGAGTGTCACCAGCTCTTGGAAATTTAATCCACCTGTACTTTGCCTCCTTCCCTCCCATCTCCTTGCTGCCTCTTTGCTCTCACTGGCATGCTTAACAAGCCTGCCTCATCCTGCTGAATGATTGCTGGATGAGGGGATGGAGAGACAGCCTTGGGTGGCTCCAGTCAAGTCACCTCCTCTCTACCTGCCCTGGGTTCCTCTTTTATAACCTGAGAAGGATGAATTGAAATGTCTCTCCTAACTCAAACAGACAATTATAGATTCTGTTAAAATAATTACAGGATCTCAGGAATAGGAGAAACAGCTGAGGGCATCTTTTCCTGTGTTTAAATTCTCCCTAAAGCGTCCCTGACTTATTGGGTCTCAGCTTGATTACCTCCCGTGATGGGGAACTTGCCACTTCCAGAGCAGCCCATTATTTTATTGCTGGTCAAGTTCATTGGAATGTTTCTCTGTATATAAAGTTAAATAAAAATTGCTTCCCTGTGGTTTCTACCCATCGTCCTCACTTTGGTACTCTGGGACCACACAAAGGGGTGTGTGTGTGTGTGTGTGTGTGTGTGTGTACTCTTCCCCACAAAAGTCCTTCAGATATTCAGATGTGCAGAGAAGCTCTCATTTCCTCTGAGTGATCTTTTGTGTGGCTAATAGCCCTTCCCTCACACAAGGAAGGTCATTCCACTTCTGAACATCAGCAAGTTGGAAATACGGACGGAAAAGCCATCCATCTTGGCCCAGGCACCAAGCAGCAGGAAGGAGGCCGCTCTGGAGCAAGGCTCCGTGGGCACGCTTTTCTGGGAAACCAGGGCCCCCGCTTGTAGCTTTCCCTGAGTCCTACCCAGCCTCCAAGGGTTGACTGACTGCTGCAGGGATACAAATGTGTGTGCTGACTCCCTACAGGACCCCGTTCCCGGGCCTTGCACGCATCCCAGGGGCATAATGATCAGCAGGGGTCATGCTCATGTTCTGAGCACAGGGACCAGCAAGGTTTTCAGGATGTCTGGAGCTATTCAAAGAAGAAAGGGACAAAGAAGAAAGCTTTGGGATAGCCAGGGTCTGGAAGAAATGTTTCAGTTTGTTGGGAGTCGCCTGGAAGGACTTCAGGGCCTGCAGGGACTTACCCAGATGTGGCTGTGCAGACCACTTTCCCTTGCTTTCCCCTCTTCACTTATAGTCTCCCGTCTCCATTTTAAGGAAAAAATAGATTCTCTGCGTTTGTGTCATTTCTCCTGACGGGTGGGCTGACTTGGCTGTCTCAGGCCAGAGAACCAGGGTGAGATGGATGTTAGCAGCTTCAAGAAGGGACGAGCACAGTCTGTCACTCTTTTCCAAACCATGCTGTCCTAAAGACCTGCTCTTTCTTCCTGCCGTCTGGGTGGGGCCCGCCCCTTCTGGTGTTCCCGCCAGGTGAGGACAGTACATTTTCACAGCTGTTAGCTCCAAGGGCCTCTGCTCCCTGGAGCTTCCTGACAGCTGGATTTCATGGCCATGGGGCGTTAGTCACAGCTTTGGGGGATTTCTCTAAGGCAGCTTTGAGACCATACTGCTTCTATCATCACCTAAAAATCAGCTTAAATTTTATATGGGGATAAAAGTGCACTGAACCCCTAGATGTCTCTGGTACACATCTGGGCTGATCTCCAGGGGTTTTGAAAAGCTTAAGCTTCGCACGCAGGGGATGCTGGTGTGCAGCTGTCGTTCTGCCCTGGCATCCAGGGTTCTGACTGTGCAGCCGGCCAGGAGGTTCTGGGGAGCAGGGGGTCCCAGCATTTGCGGAGAGGAAGGTTCGGGAAGCTGGGTCACTTCATTCCTCTCTCTCAGAACCAGGCTGAGGGTGATGCTCACGAGGCAGCCTAGTGGAGAGGTTCAGGGCACAGGCCGGACTGGGGTTAAATTCTGGCTCTGCCACTCACTGCCTGAGTGACCTTGAACTGGCCCCTTGACCTCACTGTGCCTGGGGGCATCATCTGTAAAACAGTACCTTCCTCGTGGGTAGGGATGGAACTGTGAGGATTGAACAAGTTAATGCTTGTCCAGTGCCTAGAACAACGCCAGGTACAAGTGCTGTGTGAGTATTTGTAAAATTAGTAAAGCAGTTGTGTTAAATACGCAACGCGGCACATGGTGACTGTTCGCAAGGAAAACGCATCCGAGAGGTTTAAACAGCAGATCGTCTCCTTGTGGTGGTTCTTCCAGCAGAGGTGGTTAAAATATGGAACGTTATCATTTGAGAGGCTGAAAATCTGGTTTTCTGGGGGCCGACACATTCTTTTAGGGCCCGGTAGATGCTGTCACTTATGGGACAATTTCTCTAGGCGGTCTTTGGTCACGTGTTTGCCTGCAGTCCTTCTAGAACTGTTGGGCACCTATTGGACGCACCAGCATGTTTTCTTCTTCCTACTTTGGGAGAAAGGCCCCTCCCTTCTTCTCCCTCCACAGAGCTGGCAAAGCTGTCTACCTGCAGATGTAGCTGCTGTGACTCCGATGCCATTCGGGAAACGTTAACTTTCCGCTGCTCGTCACAGCCTGGCATCCGCCTTCCCGTGTAACAGGAGTTGCATTTCAAGCTTCAGCTGCCTCTCTCTCCCCGTTTCATGCTCCTTGATCTGCCTGATTCCTTGTCTGCACTGTCCGCATTCCATGGCCCCTGAGAGCATCACCACCTCCACCCCAAAAAAGGTCTTTCTGGATAAGATGCTGTAAGATTCTGTTTCCCTGGAACTCCATTAACCGGAAGATTCAGTTTACAGAATGTCGCTACTTCTGCCTTTGTTAAACTAGAAAATCCAGTTTGTCGGAATATACGGTTTTGATAGAGGATTATGCGTGAAATTAAGCAAACTGAATTTTCTTCTACACTTTCTTCAGTGGTAAAATGAGAGTCATATTGTGTGTCTCACAGAGTTAGAAAATCTGCAGAAACCTTACAGTGCTACATACATCTCTGAAAGATTAATTTATTATTAGACTTTAAGCATCCAGCTTCATCGGGGTCTCCTCTATGTAAATGAAGAATAAAAATGTGGCATCACTCCTTGCCTCTTCAGCTCTGACTTGGTACATCAAGAAGGCTATACATCCTCTCCCCAGCGAGGCCGATGTCTTTGGCGCCTCTGAAGCTTTTTTTCCCCTTTGTTGCAGTTTAAATTAAGGGGGAGCAGAAGTAGACTGTGTAATAACGATAATAATTCATAATTAGTGAACGTGGGTCATGTGTCAAGCACCGTTCAAAGTGTTTGGATGTTTAATTATCCCAGCTCCATGAGGTCAGTACCGTTTCTCTCCCCATTTTACAGATGACAGAATAGAGGCCCAGAAAGGCAAAACTCACGCCCAGGGTGTTACAGCCTGTAAATGTGGAGACCGGGTTCAGACCTTGACACCGCCCCTGACCCCTGTGCTGCCCTTGTTCCCTGGGTGTGCAGGTTCGCACTGATGGGCCCCAGGGGTGCCCCTTTGTGGTTGTCCAGCCCCCAAAGAAGGAACGCTGTCCTGAGATGACTCGCTATGCTTAGCTGCCTGCGAGAATCTCAGTCTGTTTCCTGCTTGGGGGGGGGCGGGGGGGGGACGGTGGTGGTGGTCTGTGTTTCTGAGAGGATGCGAAGGAAGCGTTGTGTCCCGTGCTGTTGGGTCTGTTTAGACAGGAATTGAGGGCAGGCACTGACAACGTGAGAATCGGCATCCGGGTTTTGCAGCTGCTCCCTCACTAACCTGTGGCGGAGGCCGTCCCCTTCCCTGGGGCCCCAGTGTTGAGCCCTGGGCTCGGGCTGACGCTCTGACCGTGGAGTATGTGGTCACCTGAAGGTGCCAAGGACCCATGTGGTTCGTCTGGTACCTTTTCCTTAAAGTTGATATAAGAATGAAGCTTATCGCTGGTGTTTGGGGCCTGCTCTGTCGAGGCAGCCACGGGCGCTGGGGACACAGAAAGGAGTCAGACGTGGGCCAGCTGCCCTCGTGGTACTGAGGTTGAGGACCCTGAAGGTGGGGGAGAGCTCCCGAGGCTGAATGTGTACGGTGCAGACATGGCCCAGCGACAGCACCAGGCAGGCCCTGGGCCCGCAGCCTCCGGCCCAACAGCCAGGCTCCAGCCTCAGCCCCCATGCCTGAGTTCCTACTGCCTCAGCCCTATTGGGTTCCTTAGTTCTTTAGGAGGGAGGCCCTGCTTCGCTCTCTGAAGTCTTGCTGGCTCGACTGGCTTCTGGCATCTTCCTGTTGGCCCTCCCAGATGCTGACCACCCGCCCAGACTTCTTTATTGCCACATGTAGTCGCTGAGCCCCTTAGGGGAGAACCGGGGAGTTAGTGTCCCCATTTTACAGAATTTACCGGAAGTCATAAAACTAGAAAATGGAGGCCCCAGGCCTGAAGCGTAATCCGGTATTCTTTTTACTGTATCGTAACATTGCATTCTGTGTGGTGAAAATAGCCTGCTATGCCGGGCCACTGATAAACACTTACCATAGCATTTTGTCACCTGCTGGCTGGTCTGCCAGCCGAGCCCTACCCAGCTCACGCTCAGAGAACAGTCTTCTCAGAAGGAGATTCTCACCTCGCAGTTTGAAGCGTCACTGCGTCATTGACTTGTAACCACCATGGAGGAAAGAGAGTAGAAAAAGTGTCTTACAAATGGAGTGGGGCTTTCTGTAGATGCATTTTCCTGCTGCAGCAGATTCCAAGCCATTCTTCATGACTGCTGATGTGTGCATTTTGCTGCAGTAGCGGAAATAGCCATGAGATAGCAAGCCAAACGCTATATATCTAGTTTGCTGCAGGACAGGTAGCTGCAAAGCCAAGGCCTGCCCTTGCTTGCATGGTGCAGGTGAGCACGTGGAGCTAGGGCTGAAAAACCCACCTGCATTGTGGGAGACCAAGTCAGAGCACGTGTCGTGCTGGCAGTGGCCTGCATGGCCCTTTCACGGGTGATGACTGTGTGTGTTTAGAAATGAGTGGGGATGGGGAAGGAGGTGAGAAGAGAGACCTTCTCCAGCTGGTTCGGGTTCTGATTCTAGGGTGATTGAGCCACATGGGGGTCAGAGCTTTGGCAGTTAGGATGCTTGTGCCAGAGAGAGGCTGCTGCTCCCAGCAGTGGTGGAGGAACAAGCTGGAAGAACAGGTCAGCTTTTGTGATTCATTTCTGAGGGCAGGCTGCAGGGGAGGGGGCCACATGGCATCATGGAGGGAGGCGCCTGAATGTTGCCGCTTGCAGGTCTTGGCCGTGGCATTGCATTTGCAGGTCCTCAGCTGCGCAGACCCTTGGGGATCCTGCCACCATGGGGCCCTGTTGGCCTCCCTTCCTTGTGGCTTGCAGGACAAAGCCACATACAGTATGGTGTGAAGGCCCCTTTTGATCTGGCTTCAACCTGATCTTTCAGACCCATTTCCATCCACTCCCCTCCCCCTGCCCTGAAGCTGTATGCACAGTGAGCTGTGTGTGGGTCTGGGTGCATCTGTTTAGATTCTCAAAGGTGCTGGCCTGAGTCCAGCCCCTCAAGATCGCCCGTTACCTCTGTTCTCCTTTCCCTCCAAGGCTTTGCGCATGCCTCTGCTCGGCGTGGCATGCCCTTCCCCAACTCCAGCTGTTGAAATCCTACTTGTTTTGTAAGCTGAGCTCAAGCATAGCTACTTGCACGAAGGCTTCCCTGATCTACGCATCCCCCGTAAGGTGGAAGCACATCTCCCTTTCCCTTTGCTTCTGAAGCTCCTTGCTTATGGCTATGGTGTCACCACAGCTCGAATGTAAAGTTTTTGAAAGCAAGCAAGTTCTATCCTCACTCATCTCTGAACCTTTCACTCCCAGCCAAGCCCCTCCTAGTAGTTTCTAGAAGACATCAGGCTGCACGGTCCCCTGTCTATTGAGTTGAATCATTGTCACTTCAAAGTCAGCTCCAGAGTCATCTCTAAAGGGCTAGTGAGTGAGTCCTTTCCACAGAGGAGCTGCAGGAGCTGTACCCAGTGTTCCTCAGAGAGGGACCCAGAGATCTACCAGGAAGTCCTGGGAAAAGTGCATTACACTGAGTATTTGCTGAGCCTGGAAAGAAAGCAGGAGAGATATACAAATGGCCAAAAAGCACAAAAGAAGATACTCGGCATCATTAGTCATCAGAGAAGTGGAAATCAGAACCACAGTGAGATACCACTACACACCTACTGGGATGACTGTAATGAAAAAGACAGACAGTAACAAGTGTTGGCAAGGATATGGAGAAATTGGAACCCTCACGCACTGCTGATGGGAACATAAAATGGTGCAGTCACTTTGGAAAACAGCCTGGCTCTTCCTCAAAAAGTTAAACATAGTTAGCCACATAACCCAGCCATTCTCCTCCTATGTATATGTGCCCAAGAAATTGAAAATATATGTCCACTCAAAAACTTGTACATGAGTGCTCACAGCAGCATTATTCATGAGAGGCACACGGTGGAAACATCCCAAATGTCCATCAACTGATGATGTATAAATAAAATGTGGTATATCCATATAAGGGAATATTATTCGGCCATAAAAAGGAATGGAGTGTTGACACATGCTGCAACATGTATGAAATGAAAACATTATGCTTAATGAAAGAAGCCAGTCACAAAAGACCGCATATTCTATGCTTTCATTTGTATGAAATGTCCTGAATAGGCCAAAATAGTTGCTTAGGGCTGGGGCAGTTGGGTTTGGATAGTTTGTGGTAGTGATAGCTAAAGGGTACTGGCTTTCTTTTTGAGGTGATGAAAATGGTCTAAAATTGATTGTGGTGATAGCTGCACAACTCTGTAAATATACTAAAGACCACTGAATTTTATACTTTAAATGGATGATTTGTATGGTGTGTGAATTATGTGTCGATAAAAGTGTTATAAAAAAAATAAGGGTGGGAGTAGATATACTGCTGCAGTTTAAGTGTAGACGTCAATGTATGTGCTAAACTTTGTTTTTCACGGAAGGAGACATCTTTTAATGCTCTCCCTGTCTATCTGTATCCTATCACCTTTCCCCCACGCAATATTTTTTCCAGAATGGAACACACATAAGTAACTGACAAATCTGTATAAAGTCATTTTTTTTAAGATGAAAAATTCTTTTCACTTTTATGATCGAGCTGCCCTTTTATTTTCCAAGAGAATTAAAATGACTCAGCTTGCATTTGGATTCCTTTCTTGGCCACTGGGACAAGATAGCTTGACTAATGTTTCGGTGTTGGTGGTTGCTTTCACTCATTCGTTCATTCATTCATTCTTTCTTTCACTGCAAACATTTATTGTGTGCCAGTGTTTTGGTATCTGAAGAGACAGAAATAACAGTTTCCCCCATCAAGGAGCTTACAGTACAGTGGGTGAGACATTCACGTAAGCAAATAATGAATGGATGTCAGTATTGTGATGGGGGCTCTGTAAACACATCGAGAGGCTCCTGAACTCAACTAGGGGTAATCAGGGCAGGCATCAGGAAAAGGTGACTTATTGGAAGACAAATAGGAATTGGCCAAGAAGAAAGGACATTTTAGGTAAAGAGAGTTTTACTGCTGCACCGGCAGCGGCCAGGGGGCTTCAGGGAACTGTGAGAGTTCAGTCCCGGGTGCCAAGGTGGGCAGGGGCAGGGTCAGACATGGAGTGCATTTGTTCTTTGTCCTGTGGGGGGATGGGGAGGCCTGATTTCGTTTCATTTTAGGAAGGTCAGGTTGGCTGCATGATGGAAATTAGTCTGGAGAGGAGTGAGAGCATGAATGCCTGGGCCGGGGGTGAGATTTAGGGAGGGAGAGTTGGGTAGGAGGGTGAGGGCACCATGGGGTCAAGGATGCTACTCAGAGTTCTGGCTTGGACATTCTGGTGGGTGATGGTGTCTGTTTGTGAGGTTGGAGGCACTGGGGGACATGCAGGCTTTGGTTGGTCATTTGCCTCCTGGGGGCCGCACTGGGTCTGAGCTATCCATGTTGGCATCAGCAGGCCTGGAACACATGTGTCCCTGAGTCAGCCAGCAGCCAGCGGTGTGCCCACACGCAGTTACAGGTCGTGGTCCCAATGGGGTCTGGGCTCCTGGCATGCCAGGCTCTTTCACTTCTCTGGACTCTGGGTCCACTAATGGTCTGTCCAATGGGAGGTGGATTTACTGATCTTTACGCTCCCTTCCAGTTCTGATAGTGTATCATTCTGTGTGATGGGAGATTATACATTTGCACAATCACCTCTTTTGATGATTTACATAATCATTTCAGAGACACTTCAGATTCCTTTCTGATCATCTGTCCACTGGGAGAGAATTCCAAAAGCTTAGATTTCGGTTTTGCTGTCCCTGCCTTCCCAAGGCCTCTCTTTCAAGCACTAATCTCTGAACATTCAGATTTACTTGGGAGCTGAGTCTTTTCCCAAGGACTCTTCCAAAAGACGATTCCTCTCCCGGGTAGCTCAAGTTCTTCCCACCCTTACCCCTCAGACCCTCTTCTTTTAATTTCTTAGCCTGGTCCTGAAAATCCACAAGGAGAGCATTCTATAAAATGGACCAGGTGTTGGTTGCTGTCCTCGAGTTGCAGAAGGGTACAGACGAAGATGAAAGGACTCTTTCTTTCTGTTTCCCTCTGAGAGTGTTTTGGCCCCTCTGCTTTATAGCATTATAATTGCATCACAACCAGGCAAGAAAATCAAATCACCTCCCACCAGATTTCCAGTGTTTTTCCACTAGGCGACCAGGGCAGAACGAGGGCTTCGGAGAGGCGGAGTCACCCCCCCCACACACACCACCCCCACACCCACACCCACCCCCCTGCCAGCTGACAGACATGTGGCCTTGTTGTTGACTGTCTGTTTTCTCTGGGTCGGGGCCTGGGGGGTGGGATCAGGTTGAGAGAAGGAGGAGGAACCCTTCAGGACTGTCTGTTTTCCTGTATCACCTCTTTCTCAAGAATAGACGTTCTGTTCCTGCATGTTTCTTTCCCTGGAAGTCTCTTGTCCTGTGGGGTCTTTGTCAAGACTGAACAGGACTGAGGAATGTCAGAGTTGGAAGGTCCAGTCTAAATCCGTGAGCTCCTTCCTAGAGGACAGGACTTGTGTCTTCATCACCTCTATGTCTCCAGTACTTGACACAGTGCTTGGCATGCAGGGTCTCTGAGAACATTCGCTAAGTGAATGAAGGAACTGCAGAGTGACAGGTCTGGGTTACCAATGAGGGGGCAACTCTGACCTTCCTCCACCAGGGGGGATGTGATTCTGTTAGCGCCTGTTGGACTGTGCGTTCTCAAGCACAGGTGGTGTCTCGGCCTCATCTGTACCCATAGGCCAGCCCAGCACCAGGAGGGTGGGTGGATGAATAAATACCTCCCCCCGCCCCCCATTGCTATGGTACTGGTGCAGCTTCTTCAGACGCAGTCTGATGGCCTTTGGGCGGGGCCTTACCCTGCCTCAGGCTGACAGTGGGAGTGGGTTTCCACCTCCATGAATTAGGAGTGGAACGCAACCCATTAAAAAATAAAAGGAAAGGAAAGGAAGACTGCATCAGCTTGCTCAAGGAAGGTCTACGACAAAAGAGAAATTTAAAAATAACCTTACAGAGTGTGTATGTGATGTGGCCGTTCGTCAGTGTTGACAGTTTTCATTTGCTGACTGCAGAGCAGTAATTCCTAGAAGTGGTTTTATAGTCTCCCTGCTATCTTGCTCTGTGATCTCAAGGGCTGTCATGAACTTGCCAAAAAGTTGCTTGAATCAAAATTTTAATTCACGTATTTTTATTGATTTATTTATACCTCAGACTCCCATCTACTTGCAAAGATTTTTAAGGTGGCATCTAATAAAGGAGATATTATAGGTAATGTTAAAATAGAAAAAAGATTTTTTTTAATCTAGGAAGAAGTAAAAAGTAAGATATTTTAATTGCTTTTATTGAGGATTCAGTCAGCACTTAGCTTCTTGGAGACCAAGAAAAAAAATAGATATGGTGAAATTCGTGATACATTTTGCAGCAGAAGCCCGTGGAGTCACATGCCCTCGGCCAGCTCAGATTTCAGCTCCAGTGGTAGTGAGCGGTCTCATGAGAGCTCAGACATGCCCTGGGGCATCTGTAGGGCATGGGAACTGGGGGCGAAGGCGCCAACCTCCTGGCCATTTGGAGAGCAGTTCTGGGAGGCCCCTGTACGTTCGTCTGGGTCCTGGCTAGACCGAGCACCCATGCCTCCAGCTGCAGTCTAGATAATGCACCCTCATGTTGGTTTCACAGTGTCCCTTGTCTTCCTGGCCCCTCTCAGGCCCCACTACCGTGATTCCTGGGTAGCACTGTTTCCTCTGCGTCTCTCCCATTCAGGGAGGCTCAGTGGGCATGTGCATATTAAGGCCACCCTTAGTTGAGCTCAGGGGCCCCCTCAAGGAACAGCAGCCCCCATATTTCCATTTCCATCTCCAGACATCCTCTCTCCTATTTTCACCGTCACTTCTCAGAGGAGACCGTTTCGTGACAAGGGCGAAGGAAAGGACTCACGGACAGGGCTCTCCTTTGTCTGTCTCGCCCAGAACTGCCCTCTGCCCACTTTCCCTGATAGCGGGCGCTGTCGTCTGATCGAGCTCCACTGTTGTGGAAGATGGGTGTGTGTGGACTGAAAGCCCCTGACTCCTGGGGTTGTCCCCATGCAGGGCTCAGCCCCTGCTTCCAGACTGACGCCATCAGGGCCTTGCGGTCTGACCCCACTGCTGGCCGCAGATCCTGATTGTGGACATTTCAGCTTATTTCAGACAGGATTTCGGTTGAAAAGCAATGTGGTTTCTTGACGTTGTTGGGATAATTTGTATATGGAAGCCTGAGGGCCACCCGGTACTACCGGGAAATTCACTGAGCTTAGATTCTCATTGGGAACCACTCCCCACCCCAAGAGGTTTGAAGCAGGTGGCCAGCCTGGAGGATGGCTGTCACAGCCCTCCTCTGCTCACCCTGGGCTCTGCTACTCCGCCCCTCCTGGAAGCTCCCTCCCACACCCCTCCTGGTTAGGACCCTGCTGGCTAGGCCCCTGCTATTTCATAGCACTTCCTGAGGAGGCCTGCCCCGGGCTGCGTCCTAACTCCTGAGGCCTCCAGAGGAAGGGGATCAAAGGGAGGAGTGGAGGCTACAAGCATCCTTTTTCAGGCCCCAAATTTAATATCACTGCAGCTTTCTGTCAAAATCAGACTCTTTGTCCTATTCTTAGGGAAAGAGTTTCTCTGTGTATCTCTGGTAACTGTCGTCTTTGTTCTGTGGTTACTTCTACACGCATCTTTTCTCTCGTTCTAGGCCATAAGCTTCTTGAGGGCGGAGACCAAGCCTTTCATTTCTTTCTTTTTCCTCGTGAGTAACTGGTCAGTAAATATGTAGTAAATGAATGGATCCTGGGTTGGCTTGAAGGAAGTTGGGATACCGTATATTCCTACTGCATCTGCTTTCTCCCACGTATTTCAGATAACTCGTGGCTACCTTGCTCACCTTGCATCATTGTTAGGAAATACAGATGTGTCTTGCATCTGAAGATGGTTCCAATGCTGGCTCTGACTCCAGCCTTTCTGGAGTCAAGCCCTTTCTGTACTCTGGTCGGCTTTAGTGGGAGCCTGGCTGACCACATCCCCAAGCAGCAGGGGCAGGCCCATGGTGCTGAGGAACAGTCTGTATTCATTTCTCCATGGGGCTCTTGCATCTGGAAGCAAGAGGGCTCACCGTCAAGGTGTCTTGAGTCCTTGGAAGTAGATATTAAGGCACGTGTTCATTAGTCCATCGGTCAGCAAATGTTTACCGAGCGCTGTCTGCTTGCCAGGCCCTGTACCAGCGGTAGGGGCTGCATTCATGAATAAAATAGGCATGGTCCCTACCCCTTGGAGCTCACAGTCTAGCAGGGCAGACATAGAAACATTAAGCAAATTATTAACAGGGAAGAAAGTGTTCTTCTGTACCAAGCCAGAAGGTATCAGAGCTCTCTCACACTGTTAATACAAACCATTTCCCTCCAGGTTGGTCCTAGGGCTTAGATTCACGCCCATTGTTTTCCCAGAAGCATTTCGGCCCCCAGCTCTTTTGTCAGCTCCTGGAGAAAGCCTTGACCTTCACCCTAAAGCAGTGCCAAGCACCTGGAACATGACCATTTAGCATGAAGCGCTCTGCTTAGGCTCCGGCTCACTGTGACTGCTCTGGTCCTCGGTCTCTTCGTCTGTAAAATGAGGGCTGTGTGGTCTAGGGTTACATTTCTCAAGGTGAGCTCCGTGGAAAACCAATCTCGGAACATGTCCTGGAGAAAAGGATCTCATGACGAGGTAAGTTTGGGAAGTTGAATATTTTATGTAAATATATGTATGTGTGTGTGTATATACATATACATATATGGTATATTATGTATATACATATACATAATATATGTATATACATACACATATATTCCCCTTTTCTCAATTCACAGAGCACATTAAAGGCTCTGAGAAGTCCTGGAGTATGCAATCTGGCCTGGCTTCGTTGAGTGCAACCTTTTTTAAACTTTTGGACCCAGATTCCTTTTTTCCCGTGGCGCCTTCTTTCCCGAGGCTTTGCTCCTCCACAGAGCCTGCTTATGCAGAGACCTCTGAAGGCCCCTTCTGCTCTGGCACTCTGTAACTGGGGCTCTGGTGGTGCTCTGTGCTGTAGGACAGGAGTTGGGGTGGGGCGGTGGTCCCAGAGCCCATAGCATCTGGCACCCCTTCCTCCTTTGCGATCATCACGTCTGTGTTCGAGGAGACAGCTGACCAAATGTTCTGCAGCAGACTCTGGAGACATTTGAAGACACTCACTGTTGGTGGCACTGCCTCGGAATCCACAATCGTTCTTAATTGGCCTCAGAACCATCAGCTTGCAAAGCCATCTGTCATGGGAAACTTGAGCAGCGTTCAGGGTTTCATTAATAATTCAGTGGACGAGCTTCTTCAGACGCAGGCCTTCTAACCCTTGGGACTCACTTGTCTTCTGCCTCCAGAGATGTTCCAGGGAGAGTTCTCTGTTACGTTACAGATGTTAATGACTCAGACAGTAGTACTTCGATGCTGTCCCAGAGTCCCCAAAGCCTCATCAGTCGGAAGAGGGAATATTGATACAGGTTAATCCCACTCTAATTATATCAGCCAGCTCAGAGGGTTGGGTGGGCTTGTGGACAGTGAGGTTCTAGGGAGTAGATGCCCACCGCAGGCTTCAGGCAAAAAGCCTCTTGTGCTGGGGTGGTGGGGGGCTTATATCCACTGCGATAGATTCCTTCTTCTGTCTGTAGCATCCCCAGCCATTCAGAAAAAAATGATGTAGGATCTTTTTTTTTTTTTTTTTGCAATATTGGTTGAATTCGTTCTAGCTGATTAGCACTGATTCTCATTCCCATTTAGTAGACTTCTAGAATGTCACAGCTGAATGGGAACATAGAAATCATCTCTTCCAGCCCCTTCATTTCTCAGTGTAGGAAAATGAGACCAGAGGAAAGTGACTGTCAAGGTTACCCAGCTGGTTCGTGCAGAGCCTGCCCGGTACCCGGGCCTCCTGGCTTACAGCCCCGTGTCCTTTCCAGCGTGTCACACGCCCTGCCCTGAGCACAGTGTGCAGAGCGTTCTTCTTGGAGTGCTGCAAGCAGTCCCAGGCACAGTGATGTTGGGACACCAGATGCTCTTTTCCTTCTCAGGCGCTGTGATGCCGAGGGTAGCACATCCATCCTGGCTGTCACACTGATGGGGCTGTGAGGCAGGTTTATGTGCCATCGATAAGGTTAACAAAGAAGCTGCGCTCTCGTCTCTCCTTCTCTCAGCTTTCCTGCTAATCTGTGGTCTTTAGCGCTGGCTGTCACCTCTTCAAGTCCCCTCTCCCCTTGGAGAGACTTGCCTCCAGGGGAGTTGAGCCTGGCTGCTCAGGGGAAGCAGGGCCTGGGAGCCAGCCCTTCTCATCCTCTTGTGGAGACTGCTGGGCCTGGCTGCCGGTGCTCAGCCATGGGCTACTTCCTGGCTAGACACTGAGCTGGTTTTTCCACCTTCCCCTGGAGCCTGGAGAGGAGGGGCGGGAAGGGGGAGATCAGAGAGCCTACCTCCCCTGTGCATGGGGAGCAAGGATGACGAACAAGGGCCCTGGGGTCTTGAGTTTCTCACGGAGTCTCAGTGCCAGAGAAGTACCTTTGGAGATGACTGGGTCCTCTACCTGCTATTTATATTAAGGACCCCGAGGCCTGGAGAGGGGTCAGCCTCGTTTAAGGTTGCAGGGCCAGTTGATGGCAGAACTGGGGTGAACCTTAGATTTCTACCCTGTTTTTCCTGGAGTCTCAGCTATAGGCCTTCCGCCTTTCTAGTTTGGGGTGTCGTTTTCCAGTGCGCAACCAGCGTGTCTCAGCCCCAAACCCAAACCCCAGTGGTTAGAAAGTACAGAGCAGGTTTAGGGAGGAGAGAGCACTCTGCTGTGGTCCATGGGAGTTTGATAGTGAGGTGTAGAGACAGATAAGAGTTGGCTGGGCCAGGCAGCCAACAGGCCTTCAGGGGCTGTTCAGTAGAGGAACGAATGCCCAGGGAATCTGTGCTCTGAGGGCGCTCAGGAGCGTGTGAGGGCCAGTAGGAGGTAAAGGAGCAGAGCTGGGACAAGCCAGGGGGTCCCGGGTGCCTCTCTGCACCAGTTCTGACACAGGGACCCAGACTTCCTTCACTTCCTCTCTGTACTAGAGGGACCCCCTTCTCTCCTAACCTGTCTGTTCTGAATTTTAAGCTGGGGCGGTACTTGGCTAAGTTTCTGCCTGGAAGTCGTGGGCAGCTGCAGCCAGACAGGGCCCAGGCCGGCCTGAGGGTAGGGTTGACCACGTCCTCAGGTGGAAAGACAGACACCTGGCTGGCCCGGCAGCCTCAGACCCGCTGGTGACTCCGAGGCCTCCACGTAGCTCAGTGAGACTTTCAGTAAGTGTAGTGTTTCCAAGGGCAGCGTGTCAGCTGAACTGAGGATGCCATGATGCAGGTATGTGGGTTCAGGTTTGGGGGCCACAGGGGAGGGGCTCAAGGAGGAGGTGGCAGCGGACAGACATAGCTCATGGGCCCCCCCCGACTCCAACCTTGGCCACCCTCAACCCGCGACTTGCGCAGCCCTGCCTGTGACTACGGAGCAGGGAGCACTGCCCAGACCCCGTGGCAGGTGAGGGTTCCGGGAAACAAGTCCTGGAGCCTTGGCTCTGCGGAAACTCGGGTGCGGGGCAGGGCACGGGGTGCAGGAGCTGTATTGCCCAGGGCCTCACCCCCACGCCATTCTTCCAGTAAGCACCCTAAGGGCTGGCATGGGGCTCACCTTGTCCTCCCCTCCAGTGACTGAGCCGCAGAGAAGGGACATCTTGAGTGAAATCAGAACCGGGTGGAAACAGGGGCTGAGCTTTTGCTTTTTAGCAATTACCAAGCACTCTTCACGGACCCCAGCTCCTCTGAGGAGAACACTGATGAAGTGTTACTATGCTAGTGACGTTAATAGGAATACAGAGATGCTTGTACTTATACTGTTACTGCTGATGGGAATGATAAAGGTAACGTTTATGGGTGCACACCCTACGCCAGGCACTGTGCTAAGCACTTTATATGGAATGTTATTTAATCCTCACAGCAATTCTGTGAAATCATTATTATTACCCCCATTTTCCAGATGAGACCACTGAGGCACAGATCGTTGACATGCTCATTCAAGGTCCCCCTCAGAGCCAAGAAATAGTGGAGCCATGATTCCACGCACAGTCTGAGGCTCTTTACTAAGCTGTCCTTCTCCGTGGTCTGTGTGGGGGCATTTGAGCAGCGAGGGGCGACAGTGGTGTTTGAAGGGAGGACACCCCAAGAAGATGGGACAGCTACAGCAGCAGAGTGAGAGGGGGGAGGCCCTCCGCTGGACGTCTAGGCTCTTTACTTCTTTGAGCAGATCATCCCCTTCTGGGGCCTTGATGGAGGCCTTAGACAGAAAACAGGGTAGAAACCTAAGCTCTTCATTTTCAGAGAGCAGAGAGACCATGTGAGTTTTGACTGGAACCTTATCCTGGAGAAATGCAGCAAGTGCCCCAATCATCCCACAGGAATCCTGCAGACCCAGTGAGAACTTCCCGTTCCAGGGGGAGCACAGGGACAGGGCTGCACCCCACTGGCCCAGCCTAGACCCTTCTGCCAGCCTTCCCTTCTTCAGCCAGAAACCCTCAGCTTTGTTGTTTCAACTGCATAGAGCAGGTTACTAGCTATTGTTCTTGGAAGCCTTTCTGTGATCTTAGGACCTTTGAGAAAAGAACAAACAGCTACAAAAACACAGGGTAGTTAGAAAATATTTGTGATTTTTGTGCTGCGTGGAACAAAAGAGGCATTCAGGAGACTCAGCATTGTTCCGGGGGAGCGGGGTTGAAACTGCCCCTTCTCCCCTCCCCTTGGGAGCATCCATCCGATGGCTGTGGAATGTCCTTAGCCCATCTCCCAGTGGCAGCCGCCTCCTCTGTGCGGGGCCTGAGCTAGGGACACATTTATACTTGCAATCAGCTTTAATGCTCACTCAGTTTCTATCTAGTCCATTTTTTTCATCTTGTTGGGAAAAGCGGCTCAAAGCTATCACCTGGTCACCATAGTTTCATACTAGTTACTAGCTACCCTATCTCTTACTGGATACCTTTAACTGCCAGTCATATAGCAATCCAGTGTACATAGTAATTTTCCTTATTGGATCTTTGTTTCTGTTTCATTGCCTGGAAGTGATATCTACTTTATCAAAGGCAGGACTGAGGTTCGAGGCAGGGAAGTGACCTGCCCGATGTTGCTCCGCTAATAACACAGATCCCTGATGAACACAGTGCTCTCAGAACCCTACTAAGATTCCTTCTTCAAGGAGCTAAATTTTGAAAGCTTACTGCCTCCGCTTCTTGGGAAGTTCTAAAACACCGTGGACCCACTGTTGTCTTTATCCTTGAAAGCTCTTTCTAGGATTGAAGCTCTAAAATCCCAGGCCCAGGTCTCTCTAATTCTGAATTGGTTCATTTCTCCTGTGGTGGCCCAGGCGCCCACAGCCAGCCAATGAGCCTGCTGGGCCCAGCGCCCTCGCTCCAGCCCACAGCCCTTCAGCAGGCAGTTGTAAGGGAGCCAAGACGCTCATTGCCTTCTCGAGGACACACAGCTTAATTGCCTCTCCCCGTTCCTCCTGTCCATGCCTGGTTTAATCTGTGCAGCCTTCCCTGTGTAAGTCACGGCCAGACAAGCTCAGTGGGTTGCACTTGGGACTGAGCGTGGAAGCTGGGTTGCAGTGATTTGTGTTGGAACACCAGTGGTGGGCCTCTTTCACGTTCTTCAGATGAAGGCTCTTGGGGAATTAGAAGGGCCTTTGGAACTGCCTTCCTCCCCAGCCTGCTCCGTATCTCCTTCAGATTTCTTCTGCTAGAGATGGTGCAGGGTTGTTCCTTTGGACGGCTTGGACACATGGCGTCTTTGCTCGTATCCTATCAAAATCCCTGGGCTTCACCGGAGGAGTAACAACTTGACCTGCCATCAGGAAATTCCTGAGATGTATGCTCAGCACCAGTCTGAGGAACTGGGGATGTTTAGTCAAGATAAGAGAGAGCCCATGGGGATATGATCCCTGTCTTCATGTGAGAGAGGAAATACGCTTGTTCCTTATGTCTCCGGGGGCGGGGGGAGGGGCAGGACTTAGACCAGAGAGTAGAAGCTTGGACGGGGTGACATTCAGCACAATGTAAAAAGGAACTCACTAAAAGGAGAGTTTTCAGAAAATAGAATATGTTGTCCAGAGCAGAGTGAATTTCCTCTGCCTGGAAATTTGTGTTCCTCTGATGAGGAGGCTGTGACGTGGGCTTTAGGGAGTGGCCCCTCCAGCCCTGAGTGGAGAATGAGACGGCCATTTACCTCTACACCTATTGGCCCGTGATGGCGCCCTCCACGGTGTCCTTAGGGACAGCTGCCCACAAGGACTGAGCCAATCCAGGCTCAGGCTCCAGGAGGCACCCCAAAGGATGAAGAGGATCAGGGAAAGGGGAGGCCACTGGCCTCTCTCCCCATGTGCGTCCCATGCTTTTGGTCTTAGCCTTCATTTCTCTGGGTGAGCAGGATGGTGATGGTGGTAATGGTAGCAGCAAGAACCTATCAGTGAAAACATGGGCCTCTTCTGTAGAAAAAAGAGCTTAGTTGGCATGTAGCTGGGCTGTCGTGACTGCTGGCACGACACCTTCCAGATTCACACCTTGCAGGCAATGGAGGAAATCTGCTGGAAACGGCAGTGTGGCAGAGCGGCAGGTCTGCCCTTCCAGCAGCCTTGTAAGTTGGCAGCGTGGATGGAGGAGAGCAAGGCCTCCACACATTGTGACCTTTTCATACTTCATCATTCTTCAATGCAGGAACATGTGTGTGTGTGAGAGAGAGAAAGAGAGAGAGACACACACACACACACAGAATGGCATAGGGAGAGACGCACTGGTTTTGTGTTCGTTGTTTCCCTGTGCGAGCTCCACATAAATAACTCATTTAAATAACTTGGCATCTTTCCATACTTTTAACTATGCTTATAAAAATTATACAGTTAGACACACACATAAACATATACATATGTCTGCAAGATTTTTTAAGTAATTTTTTATAAAATTAATCACATTCACTGCATACTGCTTTTCTTATTCATCAATAATTCATAGAAAAATCCCTCCAAGCCGGCTGGTATACCTCCTATTTCATTCTTTTTATTCCCTGGAAGGGATGGTCTTTATTTTATTCAACCATTCTTATATTGATGGGTATTCACTTTGTCTGCAGTTTTGTTTTTTGTTTTTTTACAAATAACTACCTCCATAGACATCCATAAACTGCTTCCATAAACATCCTTGTATATGTGTGTGTATCCTTACGAACTACTGCTTTTATTTCCCAGGGGTCGATTCCCAAGAGTAGGAGCGCTGAGCTGAAGGGTATAGTATTTTTATTTTATTTTATTTCTTTTTATAAATTTATTTTATTTAGTTTTGGCTGTGTTGGGTCTTTGTTGCTGTGCACGGGCTTTCTCTAGTTGTGGCGAGCGGGGGCTACTCTTCGTTGTGGTGCACGGGCTTCTCATTGCAGTGGCTTCTCTTGTTACGGAGCAGAGGCTCTAGGCATGCAGGCTTCAGTAGTTGTGGCTCGCGGGCTCAGTAGTTGTGGCTCACGGGCTCTAGAGCACAGGCTCAGTAGTTGTAGCGCACGGGCTCAGTTACTCCGCAGCATGTGGGATCTTCCTGGACCAGGGCTCGAACCTGTGTCCCCTGCATTGGCAGGCGGATTCTCAATCACTGCGCCACTAGGGAACCCAGTATTTTTATTTTTGATAGACGTTTCCAGATTGTGTTCCCAAAAAACTACAACAGTTCTCATTTCCATTAGCAGTTGGTGAGAGTACCTGTTTCCCCATCCCCACAGCATGGTTACTTCCTTGTTAGTGTTAGCCTTCTGATGGGTAAACAGTAATATCTCCTTGTTACTTTGATTTTCATTTCTCTGACTCCTGTCGAGTCTGAGCATCCTTCATACGATTATTTGCCATTTGCCTTGTTCTGCCATGAATTGCCTCCTAGGATCCCAGGGGAAGGGACCAACAAGACTCTGGGTCAACTGGCAAGAAACGGTGTAAACAGCCTTCACCTGGTCCTGGGTGACAGTCGGCTCTCAGTGCCCTTCCCCCTCCCCTCCCCCTCCCTCCTCCATCTCTGTCTCCCTCCCCTCCCCCTCCCTTCTCTTCCCCACCTCTGTGCCCTGGCACAGGTTTTAGAGTCCACAGAAATGAGAAATTAAATCACATTCTCCCAAGGGCCCAGGGTAGGGTAAGGGAAAGCAGAAAACAGAGCTGTAAGCAGGTGAGAGCTGGCAGGCTGGCGTGTGGGTTAGTTGCTCCCTATCCCTTGAGAGGCCCTGGGCTAGCTCCTTAACTTTTTGCTGATGTGAAATCTGCATCCGTGAAATAGGGAACAGACACTTGGCACTTGGTGATGCATCTGTAAGTAGTTCACATGTTGACTGATGCTTACCAAGCTTCAAGTCTGGCTACTCATAGTGTGGTCTGCACCAGCAATACAGAATCTTGGACTGCACCCAGACCCACTGAATCAGACCCTGCATTTTCAAAAGACCCCCACCACCCCCCCCCTCAAGTGATTCGGATGCACATTAAAGGTCGAGAAGCACTGGCTTAAAGCACATTGATTAAAGCTGTGAGAAAAAAAAAATAGTACAACTTGCCCAGAAATGTTGCTGCCATTGCACACTTTTGAGATGCACCGGTAGATCCAGTATAGTATGGACTAGACGGCTCACAGTAGCACAAGTTCTTGCCTCTTGACCGTGAGGTCTCTTAGTAATGTCACCTAACAGAATGCAGCACCCCTCTCTCTTGGTGACAGGGATACCTCAGTTTAAGAAAACTCAGCACACCCAAATCCAATTGGTTCCCCCTGTCGTTGAGCCTTATGGGAACCCCGGGCTCCCACTAATCACCAGGCTGCTCCAGCACCCCAGCTGCCTGCCTGGCAGACCCTGGATGCTTCAGCTGCCCTGACTCTCAGTCCCGTGCACACTTCTGTGTTCGCAGCTGCTCACCACTGGCTCTGTCACCCAGCTTCAGCCTTTCTCCTTTGAGCCTGGCTACTGGCTCCACTTCTCCAGTTTTCACACTGAGTTCAGACCTCGTCAGCCTGTAGGTAACGGAGCCCCGGTCCTGGCACTGACACACTTGGCCTGCGCTTTCCGCCATCTACCTCCACACAGACATGCCCCCCATTCCCCCCGCCCTCCGTCTCAGCTCCAAGGTGAGAATACCTAGGGCCTTCCTCCAGAGCTGCCCTGGGGACTGACTAGTTTAAATAGCGGTGCTCCCAGGAGCATTTCTACTAGGGTTCCGTGGCATTCGAACTTGCTCGGTTTATCCAGGTGGTTTATCCACCAGGGGTCAGCGCTGGAAACAGAATCCACTCCAGGTATTATAAGCAGAAGGGGTTTAGTACTGGGAATTCGGTGCTTATAGCATCGGTGAAGGGGCTGGTTCCTGGCTGGGCCTTTTGAATGACTCCTAGATTGTACAGCTGCCAGCCCCACAGCTGTTTCTGGACTCTCCAGGAAGCTGAAGGATCTCAACCCTAAGGTGAGGTCCAGGGATTAGAGTTTGGACAAGAAGCTGCCTCCACTGCCCTGCTTCTTGGATACCTGGAAGTGGCAGCAGGACATCTGGTTTTGGGGTGACCAGCAGTGACAGCCAGGAGCTGCATTCCCTCCCTCCACATCTCATGGACTTGTGCTTGGCAGACCCTGACTTACATGCAGAGCTCCGGCTGCCTGGGAGTCTGCGAAACGTCGTTTCCCCAGGTCTGATCTCCTGAGAGGAGAGTGAGAAGGAGGCCTGGGGAGAACCAACTGCATGTCTACCTCAGACAGGTAGGGTTTTGACCGGTGGGGATGGGTGGGGGCATTCTGCACGCACACTCCAGAATTCAGCCTCCACCCAGCCCCAGGGAATGACGGCACAGAGGCCAGACCCCGGCTTCTTCCCAGACCGGGCTGCAGTGCCTTCTGCAGGTGGTGGCCCCCTCTGTGGGTAGGTTCTTCTCTCCCCAGGGACGTGTTTCCACTGCGCCGACAGGGAGAGTTCCTTCACGTCTCTCTGCCGTTCTAGGCACATAAAGCATTGCTGCCTTCCTGAGTGCTCCAAAAGCTTTATATTTTTATTTTTACCTAGTTTTGCCTGATTCCAGAGTGACAAGCTCGATAGAGGTGCAGGAAATATGACTGAACTAAGTCATGCCAGCTTCAGCATGAGACGGTGTTTGTTGTGGGTCATTAGGATTTCATGTCCAATTCTGGTCCTCATTATTAAACATGTAAAGGGATGTTCTCCCAGCCCTGTAATTAGCAAGCACTTTTTCCTGCTCATGACATGGTTGTGTAACATGACTGCCTGTGGGCCTTGCGGGGGCGGGGGAGGGGGGATGTGTTTTAGGTGTCAGAGAAATGACAATGATTTGGGTCTCAAGGGGGCCTGTGGGAGAGTTCTGAGTTTGGGGGTGTGAAAGCTGAAAGCAACTTGTGGCTGCAGAACTGGCGGGGAGTTTAGTGCCTGGAGGCAAGGGGTGATTTGAAAAGGGGGCAAAATGGAATTCAGGAGCTATCGTGTGCCCTGGGCAGCAGCCTCTTGACCTCCTCTCAGATCCTGACACAGCACCTTATGCAGAGGAGGTGCTCAAAA